>NC_140581.1:662625427-663825427 GCF_964204655.1 Triturus cristatus | reverse complement strand
CTGAACTGAATTAATTTACTATTCCCACTCCAGTCTATATTTAATTAAGATAAGTCCTGGACACTGAACTTAATTAATTTACTATTCTGACTGAAATCTATATTTAATTATGGGATTAGTAAAATTCTAAATTATATTTAAATTTTCTAAATAATTATTTTTTCAAATTTAAAAATATATAAACATTTTAAATTAACTTCCCAACCTTATCCCCTATAACCCAACATTCCGCTCCTAAAATTATTTGTAAAATTCTAAATTAAATTTACAATTTCAAAATAATTTTTATTAAAAATTAACAAATATATAAACATTTTTAAAACACTTCCCACCCTTATCCCCTATCAACCAACATCCAGCTCCTAAAATTATTTGTAAATTTAGAAATTTAATTTACAATTTCTAAATATTTTTTTTTAAAAATTAAACATTATATAAACATTTGTAAAACACTTCCCACCCTTATCCCCTATAAACCAATAATAATATTTGTAAAATTCGAAATTTAATTTACAATTTCTAAATAAATTTTTGAAAAAATTAAACAATATATAAACATTTTTAAAACACTTCCCACCCTTATCCCCTATGAACCAACATCCCGCTCCTAAAATTTTTTTTACAATTCTAAATTTAATTTACAATTTCTAAATATTTTTTTTTTTTATATTAACAAATATATAAAGATTTGTAAAACACTTCCCACCCTTATCCCCTATAAACCAACATCCCGCTCCTAAAATTATTTTTAAAATTCTAAATTTAATTTACAATTTCTAAATTATTTTTTTTTTAAATTAAACAATATATAAACATTTTTAAAACACTTCCCACCCTTATCCCCTATAAACCAACATCCCGCTCCTAAAATTAAATCTACATTTCACATTTTAAAAAAAAAATTCGAAATAAATTTTACAATATATTAAAAAAATTAATTAACTTTTTTAAAACACTCCCCACCCTTATCCCCTATAACCCAACATCCCGCCCCTAAAACAATATAAATATTTCTCATATTATATACATTTTAACTATTTATACAAACAACTTCAAAATATTTACTAAACATACAATGACGATATTTTCACATGTCGATATTATTACTAACGATATTACTTACATCGACATATAAGTAAAAAAAAAAAAAAACGATATTTTTCACATCGATATTATCTATTTCGATATTTTGTACATTCGATATTTTTGACTCGATATTTCTGTCCCTCGATATTAAAAAGTCGATATATAGACTGCTCACCATACATACTATTGAAACACTCATGTAAATACTAAGGTACTACCCATGCAGTCTAACAATCCTCCTGTTACTGCTATGCACTTCCTCAATCATCCATCCAGCAATATGTACTTATCGTATTACTCTGCCAATCCGTAAACTCTTATGGAGCAGATTTACAAGCCCCCTGCGCCACTAGTACATCACTCTTTGTGACGTAGTGGTGGTGCTGGGGGCAGCTCCATATTTACAAGGAGAGGAAAAGCCACCCTGCATGGATTTTCCTCTCCTTTTAAATACAGCCCCTTCATACGCAACACTTTCTGTTGAAGGGGCGTTCCATGGCTGCTGCTGTGTATGTTCCCACACAACACCCATGGAACAAGATATATCTCTAGATTTACAAGAAATCATAAATCTAGACATGTTTGGGAATGCTGCACCACTCTACAGGTGGTGTAGCAAGACACAACGAGGAGAAATGTTTTAATTTCTCCTCATTTTTTCCTCTTTCAATGCGTGCTGCATTCTGCACCACACATTGAAGGAGGAAAAGGCCTTTAGTGATTGTTTTTGTACACGAACGTGTCCCTTCCTGCACAAAAACAATCTCCCAACAATGCAGGCATCCTTGCACCATGGTGTAAGGGTGCCTGTGCAAGCACATGGCTACAGTTTGTGCACCAGTGCAGAGGAAAGCATAGAGTTGCGACATATTCATGTAAATATGTCGCATCTCTGTGCTGCAGCGCAGTACAGCAAAAAGGCTTGCAGTGCCACACTACAGCACTTCCTCATACATCTGCCCCTATACATTCACCATACACTACTAATGCATTCTTTCAGTCAATCATGCTCTACACATATATTCAACCAAACTTTCACACATTACCATGCAATTATAGCTCTTTTTTTTAACCAGATAAGGCAGTTCTGACAAGAACTTTTTTTTTCTTCTTTTTTTTGTATGTTTTTTTTACATTTTTGTATTTATTTGGTGTTTTTTCAAAAACTGAACAAAAAAAGGAACAAAGTAAACAGGTAACTTTTGGAATTACTTTTCATTCCAAATACAACAACAACAAAAAATTAACAGCGATGGTTGCGTTGGGCAGCACAAACTGCATCCACTGACTGCTCGCCGTAGCAGATCATTTTTTTGCACTTCACACAGTGCTGTTCTAAAATTGCAAATTCTGCCCTAATGCCCATAGGAGGTGTTGGTTGAGATGCTCCTGAGGTGCTAGCAACTGCTGTTGCAGGATTTTCTGCAGCTCGCCTCATTTCCTCTCGAGCAGAGTCCGTGGGTGAATGGTACGCAAATGTTTGTACATACTTGCTGTACCACAGGAGTATTTTTTCTCACTGCCTCGCGACAGGACCCTCCCACACAGCAAGCATGTCACCTTTCTGGCATTTATTTTCTTCTCTCTTTCTGGAAAACTGAAGAATTTCCAGACAACAGACTCTGGTCTCTTCTTGGGTGGGTCTTCCTCCAATACATCTTCTTCAGGAAGTAGTATAACCTGCTGCTCTCCAGATGCCATTTTGAACCGACTTGTGAAAGAAACACCAAAAAAAACAAAAAATTTCTAGTTGGAGAAGAGATGCTTCTCTGAAGATGGTCCAAGAAGAATGATTAAAATGGGTGGGGTCCTTCAATAGTTACAGTGGGAAATGTTATAAACCAATCAAATCCTTTTATTTAAGGTCACATGGGAGTCGCGCACCCTGCGCTTAGGAAGAACGCACGCGACTCCGCGAAAATATATTTAAAAATAATATTAGTTGATTACAAGTACAAATATAATTTTTTTATGAATACCTTAGATAATCTCTTGCCCTGATATGTACATTAAAGACAATTACATATCATTTTAATATATAAAACTTTTTGCGGGAACCACGCACCCAGTGCGCCCCACATATGACGTCAGGCGGGGACCGCCACCACGCAAACGTCGCGTACTGTAATGCGCATGTGTCACAAATTAGCGGGAGCAGGAGTCGTGCATCGGTCGCATACCTATCGCGCTATTATACGTATATCACGTAACTGGAAAACACGCACCCGTCGCACACCATACGCGGATCCTTTACAACTTTTCCAATATGGCGGCTGTAATACGCACACCCGTCGCGTTAGGTACGCTTTGGGTGTGCGACTCCAAAATGTCTTTTTTTTAAAAAAAATGAAAATAATATAAATATATTAACATTAAAAAATAAAACAAAATAATTACAGTATATTTCAGTTTTAATAAAAAAAAAAAATTTAAAGCAATTTTCTGAGAAGTATATAATATTGTTTAATAAATAATATATTTACAAATTAACAGTTAAAAATATCTTCAAATTCAGTACAAAAAACATAGGTATAACTACTTTTATACTTAAAAATTAGCATTTAAAAACCATTGAAATTCACTGCAAAAACCATAGGTTTCACGCACGTTATAGCTAGAAATTAGAATTGAAAAAAACTTAGAAATTCAGCGAAAAAAACAGGTTTTAGGCTAAGTTATAGTTACTTGGACATTTCACTCGTATAAAACCACAGAAATTCCCCTGTTATAGTTAGTTCAGCTAACTATAACTCGCACCCCCGCAATGCACAGCTGATGATGTCACATATTACATCACTCATGACATGGTCAGTGACATCACTGATGACATCACTGATGACATCTCAAATGACATCACTGATGACATCACTGATGACATCATCCAGTGACTGTGTGTTTCTGTAAAGTTTAAATATGTTTAATATATATAGGGAAAGGCGTATTGAAGAATGAGTGGGTGTATAAGTATCTGAATGGATAATTTAGTAATTTAAACAGCAAGAACTTTGGTTACCGATTGCGCAGTTCCTAGACGACTCTGCCAAAACTTCATCTGCACCCCTACCTACTGCTCAATATGTATTTAACCCTCCTTAACTTCTAGGTTTGATTGCATTATCTTTCTTGTTTATTATACATAGTGATAAACTCATATTCTTATTGTTTATTTGTTATTAATAATCAGATCTATTTAGGTATTGTTTATTCAACTTGTTTATACACCCACTTTCATTTCCTTATTTATTGTTTCCCTCCTTAATTGATGTATTTATGATTAATCTCATGATTGTGCTAGTCTTATATAAATACACTTTTTCTTTAAACTTGAACAACATAATGCTGACCACACTTAAACAAGAAATGACACAAAGAGCAACTATGCTCCACTGGACAGTACATTTTGATATTTATGCATCTGGTGGCGTTCTATGACAGGACTTCAGCAACCACTGCCATATTTCTCCCTAAATTGTGATAAGTGCCTGGAATACCACCACATTGTCAGTCTAAATTGCCACTGCCTCAATGCTGTCATCATGCTGTAGCCCTTAACTTACCATTTCCTCTTACATTAATCATTATGCCTACCTAACCCTTTTCTTAAGTCTTACCTATTTTCATGATTACAGGCACAACTAACTTCCTGATCCAAGGAGTTCCTGAACATATTAAACATAAATATCCCACAGAATGGATCACTAATACGACAAAGACTTGCCCCTGCTGCTGTGCACTTGAATTTGTATTCCTTATAGAAACTGAAGCCAGCATCCACATGCTCATTAATGCAGCTGGAAGATTGTGCCGAAGATGAACATGGAAGTGCTCGAAGTCTCGAGAGGCTTGAGTGCTAGTCTCACAAGCATGCTGAGATTGTACCAGGTACTTAAGACGGGTTCCTAGCATTGCTCCTTGCTTCTCAAAGGCTTGTTCAGCACTGTCTGCTGCAGCCACACTGGACTGCTTCTCTCAGAGTCTTCTTAGATTTTTGGGATTTCCCCAGGGTACCTTTTGCATTGTTTGGTTGCTGTTGAGGCAGCGGAAAGAATCCGAATCTCACCCATTGCCTTAGGAAAAGTTATTGCTTTTTTTCTTCCTTATTTAGCTGGAACTCAATGCAGGTGTGCCTTTCAATATCCTGCTATTGCTTTTTAGTATGCTATGCAAATAAATGACTTTTTGGACTGTTGGGATGGAAAAGTCCTCTGCGTGGTGAGGATGTATACCCTTTCCCTGAGTGCCCAACTGTACTGTTGTCTGGATCACTAATGCTGACTTTTTTTGTCATAGGCAAACACGGATCATGTGTGTGCACTAGGAGGTGAGCAGCACAAGTGCAGTGGTAGCAGCATACCATGTAGTGATCAGTTGTAGTGAACAGGTCCTTTTTACTGTGCATCACTGAATTGAGACCTACAGGCTCACTCACGTTTTTAAACGTTCCGCTGCTGTGTGCTTAACTCACCCTTGGCCTACATCAGGTAATTTGTGGAGTGCTGCACAGAGCACGAGTAGTGACTCTGTGTTAGATGTATGTGTGCCTGGGAAGGGTACTGTACAAGGGTGGAGCTGTACTGTGCAGTGCATGTGTGGTTAGTACCTGTACTGGGTGTAGGTATGCCGAGAGGAACACATTACATGAGAGGTGTAGTGATGTGCAGTGCATGCGTGGACAAAGCATGTGCGTGAAGTACAATATGAAGGGTCAAGTGTTGCGCAACGCGCACATAAGGAGTGCGTGTTCTGGTAGTGTGTGTGCTTGTAAAGAGCACACCCTGGTTAAATATAGAAAAGCTTTAGTATTGAGCAGTCCACGCAGACTGAGTATGTATGCTGGATGCATGGGTACATGGAAGGGTACAATGCATGGAAGAACAGTGCTGGACTGAAAGTGTGCCGTTAAAGTACACTGAGTGAGTGTGCCTGCAATGGTGCATTGTATGGAGGACCCTGGGTTCCATTTTGGCAAGCCCAGGCTTGACTGGTAAAGACATGAGGAGGAGAGGAATCACCCCATCCAGATTTGTGTATTGACTCATTCATGTGAGTTCAGTGAGCCCACACTAGAGGGAAAAGGAAGAGACTCCTGTTACAGTTCAAAAGACTGCTCTTTGATTCAGTGATAGATCACAAGGAAGGAGCCTGGACACATCTCAGGAAGGGAGATGGGGCTGATAAGAGAATCATAAAGAGTAGGGCTGGGGGCCTGGGATTAACTGTTTGATGCACAGATCACTGTGGCTTTCATCCAGGTGTGAAATATGGTCATTCCCATGAATTGTGTTGTGGACAATCAGCTTTGGAGTCGTGCCTGCTGTGATTGACATCTTTCATCAAGGAAGATGAAAAAGGCCCACTTCAAAAGAAGCAGAATCCCAACATAAAACTTCAAACAACCAGACTCTTAATCACATTTGATGTCTGGAAAAAGACTATAAGTAGGGGAGTCAGAGTCCCCCAAAATTGGTCATCTGCTAAGCAGTCAGATGGGCTGTGTAAGAAGGGGAGCGCTACAAGAATTCTGCCTCTGACCAGGACTGGGGGCCAAGGACTGCCAGTCTCTCTGCTGGGTGATGGGACATCACCCACGGAAACCAAGACCTCCTGCCCTGGAGCCTGCAGCACCAGTGCCTGCTTGCTTGCATGCCAAGATCAGCATGTCCTGTGAGGATGAAGAGAGCATTGGAGGGAGAAAGGTCCAGTGGGGAGCCCTACCATGAGAACTTCCTGTGTGAGGTCTGAGGATTCAGCTGAGTACCGATCGGGCCGTCACCCGTGTACAAGATTGTTTTCGTCAATTCTATGCCAGGAGAGGGCCAGAGTAGTCTGAAATGTGTGCTGAGTGCCGTGTGGGTCCTGCTACACCTGTACTGCCACACTGTGGGACCCTGTATCCCAGAGGGAGCCACCAGTAAAGTTACAGCTTCAACGAGTGCCAAGACATGTGACTATCTGGGCTGGTGCATGTGTGCTGGGACAGCGTGCGCCCGGATAACTCTGTACTGCGGCATCCCCGGTAGCAACGCTACCCAAAAATCCTGGCTGCCACCTGAAAGAGAGACAGAGGTGCCGATTACGATCCGGTAAAAACCGGGTACGAACCGTCGGTCGGAGCGTATTCTCCGTCCGACTCGTACCCGGTTGTAAAACATTACAAACATGGAATTACGATTCGCACGGAAACACCATTTCCGTACGAATCGTAAAAAACACCGACCGACGAAAATATGCATACGAATGTGATCCGGGAATGCTGCGACGTGACGTCGGGACGCTTCTAGGCAGCGTTTCACGACCCAGGAATTACGATTCGAACCGACAGCAGTCCGGACGGCAATATTTTCACGGCACCCAAAAAGTGCAGCAAATGCGAAGTACGGCGCGAAACAACCAGAGTAGGTGGCCCGGTAAGCGCCGTACCCCCCCCCAGCCCCCGCATGTACGCGCCGTACCCCCCCCTGCCCCCGCATGTATGCGCCGTACCCCCCCCAGCCCCCCCATGTATGCGCCATACCCCCCCTGCCCCCGCATGTACGCGCCGTACCCCCCCCAGCCCCCGCATGTACGCGCCGTACCCCCCCCTGCCCCCGCATGTATGCGCCGTACCCCCCCCAGCCCCCGCATGTACGTGCCGAACCCCCCGTGTATGTACACCCGAGTACGTGTCGAACCCCCCATGTATGTACACCCGAGTACGTTCGAGTCGTACCCCCACCCGTGTATGTACACCCGAGTACGTGCCGAACCCCCCGTGTATGTACACCCGAGTACGTGTCGAACCCCCCCGTGTATGTACACCCGAGTACGTTCGAGTCGTACCCCCACCCGTGTATGTACACCCGAGTACGTGTCGAACCCCCCCGTACCCCCACCCGTGTATGTACGGTGCGTACCCCCAGCGCTACGCGCTGGGGGTACGCACCGTACATACACGGGTGGGGGTACAACTCGAACGTACTCGGGTGTACATACACGGGGGGTTCGACACGTACTCGGGTGTACATACACGGGTGGGGGTACGACTCGAACGTACTCGGGTGTACATACACGGGGTGGTTCGACACGTACTCGGGTGTACATACACGGGTGGGGGTACGACTCGAACGTACTCGGGTGTACATACACGGGGGGGTTCGACACGTACTCGGGTGTACATACACGGGTGGGGGTACGACTCGAACGTACTCGGGTGTACATACACGGGGGGGTTCGACACGTACTCGGGTGTACATACACGGGGGGTTCGACACGTACATGCGGGGGCTGGGGGGGGTACGGTGCATACATGCGGGGGCTGGCGGGGGTACGGTGCGTACATGCGGGGGGGTACGGCGCGTACATGCGGGGGGGTATGGCGCGTACATGCGGGGGGGGTACGGCGCGTACATGCGGGGGGGGTACGGCGCGTACATGCGGGGGGGGTACGGCGCGTACATGCGGGGGGGGTACGGCGCGTACATGCGGGGGGGGTACGGCGCGTACATACGGGGGGGGTACGGCGCGTACATGCGGGGGCTGGGGGGGGTACGGCGCGTACATGCGGGGGCAGGGGTACGGCGCGTACATGCGGGGGCTGGGGGGGGTACGGCACGTACCGGGCACCTGTTTGGAAGTCTCCATGGTTGTTATAGGAGTTCGGTGCGGACGGTCTTTTAACCATACGCTTGTACATTCGGACGCCCGGGACGGATCGTGATTCCCCGGTCGGACTTCGCTTTTCACGTTTGTACGGTAAATCGTACGAGGACGTGTCGGACACTTTTTCCGACCCGAGGACGTGTGGGGAATTATTCCCAATGCGATTCGTATGGTCTTTTTCCCATGCGAATCGTGATTGCCAGTTCGCACTGCACTTGTACGATTCGTACGGTAAAAAGACCGGATACGAGTCGCACGGGGAATTTTTTTACCGGATCGTGATCGGCACCAGAGTCTACGATCCAAATGATGGCCCTGCACTGCTACAGAGTTGCTTCCGACTCACCACTAAGGACTGCGGAGATGCTGTGGATGGTGTCACACCCTTGCAGGCTCCAGTTGGGAGCTAAGGAAAAGCTTCTCTCCTCCCCGTTAAGCAAAGTCAACCTACTGCATCTTTGCGAGTAGAGAGCTGCTCCAATATCTGGGAGGCCTCCAGCAGCACCGCTCAGGATAGAGAGCCTGTGCTGTTGGATGCTGCAGCTTGGGCCATGAGTAGCCCGATCTCTCCGAATTGAGCAGGACTTGCGGGTGTGCACTTGAAGGCACTCAATGCATTGCTGAACTTTCTTGTGCTGAGAGAGCAGGTAAGATGTGAAATAGGCCAGCTGGGCCCAAGGGAACTTGCTGCAAATGGTGCTGCAGCACCGTAGACACCTTTGACTAAATTCCTCAAGGGTCAAAAGGGAGAACTCTTGAGTACGGCCTAATAGTTGGCATTCCCTGGATGTGGCCACCAGTGAATGGGGAATAACATGTTACACAAAGGAGGATGGGACAGGGATTTACCTGAAAACGTGTAGAGCCCCCAACCTCAATGGGGACTGTGTTGTTGCGTCTGAATGTTGTATACCTTTGCATGTGTAGAGTTAGCAATAAAATACAACTTTTTATTATAAAAGCAAGTATTTTGCTGGACATTGATTTATTTTTTGTAGAGTTGGCACTTTGAATTATGAGTCCTGTTCAATGACCTGCATTTACATCCCCCCAGAGGAAGCCTTGACTGCTTTACCAAAGATACCGCTGAGAAGGGGTACTTGGCCCAGTTCAGTGGGATCCATAGTAGGTCAGGCCCTGGAACATCAGGAGTAAAAGGCCTCAATGTAATGTAATATGATTCGTTTTTTTAAAGCGCACGGTTACCCGAAGGTGTCTTGGTGCTGGCATTTAGCCAAGAAGACCCACCAGAGACTAGGACACACTAGATGAAATTAGTTATAGGTCTATCAGAAAAGGCAAGTTTTTAGCATTTTCCTACATTGCAACAGATTGGATTGAGAACACAGGTTTAGTGTTCCAGAGATTGCTAGCACAAAAGGAGAAACTCCTGCCGCCCTATCTTGCTTTATTTATTCTGGTAACAATTACCAGTCTGGGTTGAGCTTAATCTAAATACTCGGCCAGGTGAGTGCCAAAAAAATGAATCCTATCTCTGACTGGTAGACAATGAAGGCCAGTGGCGTAACAAAAGCTGAGGGGGCCCCCCTGCAAGGGCCACGAAGGGGCCCCCGCTCTGGATTTAATCCGGAGCTCCAAGGCCTGAGTACTGTGCTGAGGGGGCCCCCTGCAGCTCGGGGCCCCACCCGCACCACGGGGTCTGCGGGGGCCTGTGTTACGCGACTGAGAAATAGGGGTGAACTTAGGAATTTTCAAAAGCAGTCTCGCAGCTGCGGTTTAAAGACATTGACGTTTTTTCACCAGACACTTCTGGGTGCTCATATGCAAGGCATTACAATAGTCAATCCTTGTAATGACAAGTGCCACAACCACCACAGTTGGGCCCAGTAGCTCCTGCATGCCCAATGGCCCTCTGAAAGGGATTCTGACATAGACCTTTTTTAGGACTTATGTACAAATCTACATAGCCTATTTTGGGATGGGCGTTTAAATGTAATTATTTGCACAAGCTAACGCAGTCAGAGGCCTAAGATGTTAGTATATTTTTTTGTCTGATCAGGTGGCTAAGTCTATCAGATCGAGAGAACCAGTGGCTAATAGGCAGGCGCAAATAGTCCAGGCATACATTCCTGGCATACATTACACTTGAATTGATAGTTTCCAATATAAAATCCTAATAGTGTGCTTTATTACAAACCAAATTGTTGACGGTCAGCCAAGAACTAATCTATACTGATGTGTTTCAAGTAAAGTTGTTGGGGGTATTCTGCACATACACAGAACTATGCACAGGAAAACAGAACCTCAAAGTACCTCAAAATCCCAAAACCAACTACCTATAGTGTCTCATTTGTTCTCCTACATAATCACGAAGCTACAAATGATTGGAGAACCCAGAACACAACACTCCCGACTCTCTAAGGAATCGCGGTAGCAAGATTTACCCTTTCACTCACTCACTCACTCACTCGTACTTGTCCACAATAAGGATTGTCAGAGACACTGTATAGTTCGAAATGTTTATTCTCACTATCGTGCTCTATAATGCAGTAGACGAGCATCTACCAGCAGCGAAATGCATAAACTCAGCACAATTACCATTGTTACAATTCCATAGAATATAAAGGGGGATGTCATTTTATAAAGACAGTGGAAAAAGGACTAAAAGGCCTAACTACCCTCCCCTGGGTAAGGTTGAGTTTTAATATGTAAAGGAAGATCTCTGGGCTATGTCAGCAGACTTCATACTTTAGTGCCTAGATGGACATTTTACATCATAGGAACTGCATAGCTCTTCTCCCTGGAAAGGTCACTCTCCAAGTGTGTGTTTGAACAACATGCATCCCCATAATATCAAAGCACGGGTTTCCAGCAAGACAGCTGTGTTTAGCATGTTTTGTCTAGGTGTTAGGGACTGACCAGAACAGACTAACAATGGGCATTGTTTATCGACCTTGCACATCGTGTTCAGACTAAACTCCTGGAACTAGCAGAGAACGCGTAAAGCAGACAGTTCTCATGTGAAAGTTATAAACAGAGTCTTGCAAAATAAAGTCATGGAGTAACGTGTGCAAAAGCAGCATCATGACAGCAGAGCTTATGCTAACTTAACAATGTTGACAATGACCCTAATGGCCATATAACAAAGGGAGACTGCTACCTGCCAGTGTTGCGGGGATTCTGCTTATGCACAGAACTATGCACAGGAAACCAGGACCTCAGTGAATTATGGTGTACCAAAAAAATCACCTCAGTACCCAGAACACCTATCCGACTAGCATCAGTGTCTCATTCGTTCTCCGTACTACAGCAAAGCTACCAATGATTAGACAACCCAGAACAAGCGACTTAGGGTACTCTCAGGAATGGTGGGAATCAAGAACACTCTTGTTTTTATTCTCATATAAGTCCACAACGTGAGTAGTCAGAGACACGGAAAAGTTCAAAAGGTTTATTTTTAACTACGTGCTCTAAGATGCAGTATTTTGACTAACATAAGCAGGCAAATGATTATAAATAAAACAATCAGCATTGTTACAATTCCATAAAACACAAAGGGAGAAATCATGTTATAATGATAGTGGAATTCTAGTGCCTTGTGTACCACCCTCCCCTGGCTAGAAGCTAGTTTTATAATAAAAGAAGGTCTCTAGCTTTGAATGGGGAACCCCATACCTCCAAGATCAGCTGAGGTGAATCACATCACAGGAGCAGCAACGGTCTCTGTAGATGGAAAGGTTTTCTCCAAGTGTCCGCATCATACATGCAATGCAATATTAAAGGCACCCGAGTTTCAGATATTTGCAGCTGGGTGTGTGTTGTGTCTAGAGGGTAGGCCGATGAACCTGAATCAACAGCATACATTGTTATTATGATCTTGAAGACTTCTGCACACAGTGTACGGACTAACGTCGCGGTGTAAGTCTAGGGATGTGAAAAAAAGACCGTTCTCCTGTGAAGAAAAGCAAGCAGTTTAACTTACAATAACAGTTACACAAAGTGTCGTGTGCAAAACGGCCAAGTGGCAAAATGGCGTTTAAACTTCCAATACGCTTATGCTAACATAGCAATGTGTGCAAGCAGAACTATGTCTTCACTACACCAGCAATACTTTCTCTTCCTGATTCCCCCTTCTCCCCTTTAGATCTATTGCTCTCCTCTCATCTCTAGGTGATCTATGGGAACCAGGTGAGGCAAGGGGAGCAGGTATAGTATTCATGGAATTCCAGATAGGTACAATACAAAATGTGTCACTTTAGTCCTTACTACTTACTCTTACCTCACCCTAACTCTCATTTCAGTGCTTACCCTCACCATGAGCCTTACCGTAATATAGGATTAACAATACGGTGGGAAATAATGTAAAGGTTGACAAGATAAAGCTACATCACAAGAAAGGAAGGTGAGGTATGATGAGTTATAGGAGATGAGGTAGAAAGTCAGCACCACCCAGAGAAGGTGTGTCAGCTGTTTGTACTGCACTACATGCTGCACAACATAGGGGGTAAGGAGACTGGTTCCCCTCTTTGTTGAAGAAGTTGATCACAACAACAGTCTGGGGGCCTTAGAAGTGCCGTATGGGAATGCACGAAACAGGATGCTAGAAGTGTGCGCACAGGTATAACAGGGAGATAACAATGAATAATATACGCTAGTGATTCTTGGTGTATCTTGTACATTCTCAATAAAATTATCATTAAAAACTAGGGGAGTTCATAATGAGTAACTTCATACAGATATTGGAGTGAAGGGGTTCACAGATGGATCGCTGAAAATGTATTTAATTCCAAAAGCAAATCTTGCGGTAAAATAAAAAGTCTTGCAAGCCCATACATTTAAAATTCAAGAAATTATACCCATTTTGGAGAGCAGTCTGGTGCATTTTCGACATGATTAAAGAAGATGACAATGGTCTGGTTTTTATTAATGAAAGTGCTTGCTGATTGATGGGGGAATTAGCATGCCTGCTTGTAGGGGTTTGTATAAACGGGCAAATCACTGAATGCAGGACGTATGCACAACGATTAATTAAGGTGAGTGTGTATGAATGAATAAGTGAGTGACTGGACACATGGATGGATGGATCGATTGATGTATGGATGAATGAGAGATTAACGGAAGTGGAGAGCAGCCTTCTGCCACCTACATCACTGCGGTCTTGTCTTATTCAATTTTTCATCCATATACTCACTCACCCATTCAACCACATAGACACACATCTATTCATCCAGCCATCTACCTATGTAGTGACTTCGCCCATCCTCCCGAGGTCCACTTGGTTTATTGTGTTTTCCTGCCATCTACACCATTCTGACACCTATCGAACTTTGCTTATACCAGGACTTATGATTGACTATGTGCTCTTATCTCTCTGCTTACTATTTGCTTATGTAAATGTATCCCTCATGACTTATACTATCCTTAGCCTCCTTTATTTTTCTTGTAAAGTGCTCTGTCACGTTCGCAATATATTAATCTCTAAATAGAAAAATTAATCCATCCATGCACTTACCCATTCATATCGGCACTGCCATCTGTGCTTGTGCTCATCCATCAGTCTATCCATGGTTATGTGACAGTGCTCTCGAAATCTACAATAACTTCAAGACAACAATCAAAGTGTGGACAAGTCTCAAACATGCCACATCTCTTCAGAATGTGATTACTGATTTTGGAACTGCCTCCTTGTAACATGATAAGTGTATAATGTAGAAATATAACAACTTAGATGCTTCTTGCCTCAAGACGGAATAAAGCCACTCTAGGTAACATGTTTTAAAAGAAAGCTGTGGTGTGGAAGATCAAAGGACCTCTTTTATAGCAAGACTGATATGACCTGTGCTTTCAGGCAAGACAATCAGGCAGTGAATCAGGGGGTTATGGGGTTACCCTCATTCAGTGTCCATGCAAGACAAGCATTGTTTGTTGGTGAACACCCAGCTCCAGGAGTCTCCCACTGCTGCTCTAAACGTCCCTGTCTCCATATCTCTTCTCTGGCTCGACACTGGATGAATAAAGTAAGCTATGCTGAAGAGGCACCTGGAATTGATGCTGTGATTCAGATCAGTCTCCACCCCACACACCGCCGATTATATGACATTGAACAAATCTTCCAGTTACAGAATTTGAAGAATGACTGTGATAAAAAGAGATTTTGTCCTGAAGCACAGCTGCGAAGCCAGCCTCCATTGCCGCAGAACTCTTCCTTGACCCGATGCTGAGACAGAACCATGTATATATATCTAAACAAGACATCAGGTGGGCCTCATTCAAAAAGAGACTTCATCTATGGGTTAGAGGGCTCAACCTTCTACTTAACAGAATTGAGGTAATCAAGAAATGGGTATCTCAGGCAGGCACAAATGTGGCACTTTATGAACTTAATACAGAGTTAGCAGGGGTCGCCCTTAGAAGGAACTACATTTTGTTAAAAAAGAGTTCTATGTAGAAAGGAAAGGATTTGCTATGGGAGCTTGTTTTGCTCCATATGTGGCCAATGTTGTATGGGGGTGAGCTCGAAGACGGAGTGAAATATAACATTTCCAATCCCTTCCACCCCTGTATCACCATTGGACATGCTACATTGATGTAATTTTCTTTATTTGGCATGGAAATTAACATGACCTGAAAGCTTTTGTGACATGGTTAAATGATCAAAGCCAGGATTTACATTTCACTATGTATCACATTGCCATTGAGATAAATTACTTAGATGTATTGCTTAGACCGAGAAATAACAAGTTGTGCACAATATTGTATAAGAAACCCACCAACACTAATCCTCTACTGTTCAGTTCAGTTCAGTTTCAGTTCAGTTTCAAGCTTTATTTCGACTTATATCATCATAAAAGCAACATACATAAACATTATCAATATCATATACAAATACACAGTCCAAATTCCAAATAATACATACGAAGGTCAGACCACAATAAATTATATCCGCAGCTATGCTAAAATCAAACATACATAATGAATTAGTTAAAAGCCAGATAATATTTTAAAACGATTCCCGAATACATATTAAAAAGGGGGAATAGATAAAATTCATAATGTCTAACCAGGCCTGGTAATGGTATAACCAGCCTGTGTATGTTACAACTTGCAACCTATCTGATTCCTTATAAGATACACATTGAATAGGAATCTACTTATACTAAACACTATAGGTTGCGAAGTATTTGACTTAAATGTGCGTTCTGCCTCTTTAAAGAACCTGAACCCCATATTTTTACATAAGGGTTTGATCCATCGGTCCCTTGGTTTTTTATAAACCGGACAAAAAAACAGTAGATGAGCGTCATCTTCTTTTGCTTTTTGGGAACAAAGAGTACACAATCCTCTAGCATCATTGCCCCTCCAGCTACTAGTATTTACAGAAGTCTGCAAGACCCCGTATCTAAATTGTAGGTATAATGTTTTTGCTAATGGGAGTCTTATCTCGTCCATAAATAGTTCAAATGCAGGAGTGTCCTTGATAATCAAAAATCTCTGCGCCAATGGACCTAATAGGGAACTAGTGAGTACTTCGTCCTTAATGTATGTCCAAAAAGCAAATTTCAAAAGTTTTTTAGAAGATGATGACATATTCTGGGGTTCTTCCCAAAAATGGGACAACCCTAGCCTTATAAACCATTGGGAAATATGTTTTAGCCATGTAATATTTTTATACTCATCAATTCTAATTATTTCCATCAGTCCATTCTTATAATCACTCAACTCAGGGGTTGTCCATAATCTAACCCAATAAAGTAGTGGCCTTAGTGTGGCTTGGTGATCAGTCCTTTTGAGGTTAATATCCAGGAACACTGGAATTATCGGGGTTCTTGTTGGTATTTTAAGCAACCTGCGTATGAAGAGATTTTCTTCCTTCTTAAAAGTATTGTTGCAGGAGTGGCCCCATACCTCAGCGCCATACAATGCCGCCGATTGAGCCTTTGCTTTAAATAATTCTAGTGCCGGCGTAATCGCTTTAGATTGACTACTGCCGTGCACCTTCAGGATAGGCAATACATTTTGTTTCAAAATTAATTTACTTTTTTCCAACTCTCCCTTCCATAAGAGCATGCTATCCAGTGTAATGCCCAAATAATTAAAGCTCTCTACATACTCCAATTTTTGATTATTTTGGGCCAGATTCTTTCTAAATGATTTCTGGGGGTTTATGGACATATATTTTGTCTTGGATGAATTTATTTCTAACCCCTTCTCCACACAGTAATTATTAAAAGTATTTACTAAATTTTGTAGACCCTGTGGGGTTTGTGAGATGAGGATTGTATCATCAGCAAAAAGTAATGCGGTGATCGCTTCATCTCCTAATTTCGGGGAGTCATGTTTGCAGTCTCTTAAGTAGGTGGGTATATCGTTAACATATAAGGAAAAGAGTGTGGGCGCCAACACGCAGCCTTGGCGTACACCCCGACCCACAGGGATAGCTTTTGATATTTCTCCTCCCTTGCCCCATCTCACTCTTGCATAATTCCCTGTGTGTGATCTAATTAATTCCTTAAGTAACTCACTAGGAACTGCCATGTTTTCAAGAGTGGACCACAGTAGTTTACGGAGTACAAGGTCAAAAGCGGCCCTCAAATCAATAAATGCTACATACAAACTACCCTTCCTGATATTAATATATTTCCAGCAAATGCACAAAAATCTAAATACCTGATCAACCGTGCTGGTTTTTAACCTGAACCCTGCTTGGTATTTAGACAAAATCTGTGCCCCCTCTGTCCATATTAAAAGTCTATTTAAAATGTGTCTGGCAAAAATTTTTTGTAAAAGATCTATTAAACTTATAGGGCGGTAATTGGCCGGATCATAGCGATCCCCTTTCTTAAAAATTGTTACAATTTCAGCCCCTTTCCAGGATTCGGGGATTGACGTTCCGGCCACTATAGAATTGCAAAGAAAATTTATGTAGGGTCCCCAAACTTCTATATCATGCTTTAGCAAATCACCAGGGATTTTATCAGGACCAGGGGCTTTGCCCATTTTTATAGCCTGTAGCGCCTCAACAGTTTCTTCTAGACTAAAGTGCAAAAGGGTGTTATCAGTTGATATATTAGTCTCCTGGTCCTCCATAACCGTCCCCTCATTGGCATTACAATATAATTTAGAAAAATGATCACACCAAGTTTTCTCATCAAGGTAGATATCCCTGGATGATCTGCCTTTTTTATTTCCGTTAGAGATTAGATTCCAAAATGTGCCCTGGTCTTTCCGATTGGCCGCATTTAAAAGATCATCCCAAAGAGCATCGTCCCATGTTTTTTTTGCTTGGGCCAATGTTTTATTATATGCTCGTCTACTATTTTGGATTCTCTGAAGGTTCTTTAATTTAACAGCCTGGATCAGATCAGTCTTGGCTACACGACAATCCTTAGTATACCATTGGTTTGCTATCTCTAGATGATTATCTTTCTGATTCGAATCCTTTTTGTAAATTTTACTTAAATGAGGGGTGAGTGCATCTACTAATTTATAATGTAAGTCTAAAACATCCTGAGTGCCTAAAGCAGGCATTTGGCATGCTTCAAATAAATCAGCGAAAGTATTATAAATGTTTATCATCGTTTCTTCTGTGGCCAAGATATAGGGCCACTTTATAGCACGCCTATTGTTTGTAACCTGGAATTCTCCAGCGGGGCTAATTAGCATGGCTTCCATGCTTATTTGAGATATAAAAGGCTCTGGATATAGCCATAATTGGAGGGGGAAATGGTCACTCTCTGTTCTAAAGTCTATTTTAAAATCAATTATTAAAGACCATAGGCTCATGGAAACCAATACAAAGTCTATGTGTGACCTATAGTTTCCCCTAGCAAATGTTGGAGCCGCTGGTCTATCAGACTGAAAGCGGCCATTACACGCCCTTAATTCATGATTCACTGACATTTGTAAAATCTTCATAGCTGCTATAGAATTTTTAACTGTGCCAATGGACTCCAAAGGCAGGACATTATTGGCTATGTCCTGTTCATCAAATAAGGTGTCCAAGCCCAGTAATGGTTCATATTGACAGTTAAAATCTCCTCCGACAATTATCTTTTCTTTGGACTTAGGGTATTTAAATAAAAGTCAAGAAGTTCCACCACCTTTGATTCTTTATTAAGAGGGTGCGGTCTGTTATATATATTTAATAAGTGTATGATTTATTTTCCCCTTGTAACTATTTTTAGACCCATTAAATCAGGGGAGGAAATCGACAGTAGGGTAATATCTAACTCCAAGGTAACCCTTACCCATACCACCAAACCCCCAGACGCTCTTCCTCTTACTGACGGATTTGCGCCGCACCTAAATGTTCTATATCCCAGTCTATGCGGTGTTTCTATAGCCCAGGTCTCCTGGAGAAGAACAATATCATACTCCTCAATATAGGAGGACCAGGCTTCATCCTGCAGGTTCCTAATTAGCCCTGCTATGTTCCATGATATTAGTCTAGCAGATAAGGATTCTGCTAGGTTATCCGTAGGACTGCTTAAAGCGTTAGTTCCGTCAGTTGACGACTTTGCAGTATTTACCCCCGCATTCTCAATATGCCTGATGCCACATTTCCCAGCCTCACCCAAACTAGCATTGATAGTTCCTAGGTTAGTTTGGGGCTCAGCAATCGTCATAGGATTAGAAGTCGGGATGTCATGGGACAGTATAGGGGTCTCCATCCTTGATTGTTCGAGCTCTACGTAGGGTTCCACTGGAGTCAAAATCCTATCCCCAATCTGAACGACTATCTTAATCTCGTCATCTAGCTTATTGGCTGGCATTAGTCAGTCATTCAGATCCAAGGTACTTAGTGCCAAATACCTATTGCTTGTGTTGATCTGAGGTGGTAAGCATTGGTTAGGATTTAGGGACATATTTGGGATATTAGTCTGAGGAGCCCTAGCTAAATGGCTATAGAAATATCCCAGAGGATGTACACCCACACTATTCTCTCCCACTACCAGCGATGCTGCTCTGAGTAATACAGTCGCAACATGTTGGGGATATTTAAAGTTTACGATTATACAATCGCCTTTACAGGTTTTCCTGGCATTCCCAATCCAGGGGACCCGTCTAGTTGATAATATCTGGTCCGAGTAGTTGACAGGGAACCCACAATTGTTGTTTAGCCAGAAAACTGTTTTCCGTTTGAGAGAGTCATGTGATTCATTTCTTGCATTAGACTGCATAGTGTCTATTGGTGGGACATTTGAAAGCACTACAACATATGGCTCACATTGTGGGGGTAAATTAGTAGAGCGAATTTTTTGTTTAGCTTGGACCAACGTCCATCCTGTGTTAGTTAAGGCTGCTGATGGGGGAATAGTTTCATCCACCATCCGTCTATCTACCGTAGGGTTAAGTGGAGGAGTGTTCTCCTTTATTGGGAGTTGTTCAATATTTCCATGCTGTTCCAGTGTCCTACCTTGTGAGTTATTCTGAATATCTATTAGTGTAGATAGGGAACCACCTAATCTAAGCACTTCTGCATATAATAAATCTATTTTATCGACTAGTGGTTTAACAGCAGCCTCCAATTTATCCTCAAACGCCTTAATAATACAGGACATACTTTTTGTGCTAATATCTATGTTAGTACCACAATTAATAGTCATAGTTCCCTTATGACAAGAAGAATTTTTGTGATTTGCTTCAGAGAATGATTGTTTGTGCTGTGCACCCCCCCCGCTTGGGTAGCGTTTTTCTACACTTCCTTACCACCCTTTTTACAGGGGAGCACACTATTGGGTCGGCTCTAGATTCATCCAACGAGATCATGGGTGTGGCATCAGGGTCTACGGGCATAAGTAAAGGACCCTCTAATAATATAGGAGACTCTGGTAATGCCAGGAACTCTGTTAGCAAACATTCACTACCAGAAACAATAGGTGCAACAGCATTTGAGATAATATTATCGGCATTACTCAAAGAAGCTAGTTCCGTAGTATTATCGCGGCCCAAGGATTTTCTTCTGTCATTATTGATTTTACTTACTATCTTCACAAGATAGTTATCCATGGTGGATTTATTTTTAGCCATGGATTAATCATATAGTGCACGTTCTAGTCCACAAATGAAAATCAGTTGGGAACTGGCTGCAACTGCCTGCAATGAACCTCATGTATGGTAAATAGTCACCCTATTGTTATGGATGTAATAGATACAGTGCAAAAAAATGTGTTTTTTTTTTTTGTTTTTACAATCAGCACATATAGTAACACAGCAAATCAGATTTTAAATTCTCAGGAAAGGGAACAAAAACAACCTCAACCAACAGTTAATGAGGAAAACAGACCTATAACCACTCAGTCACAGAGTGGTATGTTTAAGTTAATAACGGGGCACAGTCTCAAACGTCCTCGTGAGCCAGACTCCGTGTTAATGCAAATCGCAGTACCACTAAGTTGACAGGAGCAAGTCAATATAGCATGGTTTGTAAAAGGCGTCTTATCGTTACCGATGCACTTACTTTAAGGGAGTGGCCCAGCCCGGCCTCGTCTGGCCCCGGACGGCCACAGACGGCCCGCCCTCTGCCCGGGCTCAGCCCGGCGCCGCCCGCGCGCGTCCCGCGAGGCGGGAGGAGCGACGGTCCTTTAAGCGCCTCCGGGCGCGTATGCAGTGCAAAGCACTGTGGGGGCT
Source organism: Triturus cristatus (assembly GCF_964204655.1). Classification (NCBI taxonomy): domain Eukaryota; kingdom Metazoa; phylum Chordata; class Amphibia; order Caudata; family Salamandridae; genus Triturus; species Triturus cristatus. The sequence goes on along the minus strand of NC_140581.1, from coordinate 663,804,112 downwards.
GTGGTCTCTGGCCGCGAATGGTGGTAGCAGCAGCGGCGAGGAGAAGGCACCCAGAAGCGACGGCAGCAAGACCAACACCAGGGCGCCCGGGAAGAGTCACCAGCAGGTAGGCAAGTTTGAAAAGAACAGGGTTCCCGCTCTACAAGAAGAGCGACGGTCCTTTAAGCGCCTCCGGGCGCGTATGCAGCGCAAAGCACTGTGGGGGCTGTGGTCTCCGGCCGCTAATGGTGGTAGCAGCAGCGGCGAGGAGAAGGCACCCAGAAGCGACGGCAGCAAGACCAACACCAGGGCGCCCGGGAAGAGTCACCAGCAGGTAGGCAAGTTTGAAAAGAACAGGGTTCCCCTGAGATACAGCCATCACCCTCGTGCATTGCGGCATAACTTACCTTATGGACAATTTCTGCATATACTTTGGAGCTGCTCACACAAAGAAGATTATTTCAAATAAGCAGTAGCCCTGAGACCTAAAGTTTTTGATAGGGGATATCCCGAGAAAATTATCTCATTAGATTTAAGAGAGCATGGTTTTGCCCAAGGGAAAGTTTACTCAATCTGAAACAAAAAGATGAAAAACACAATAGAATTGTAATGGTCAGTACATTTTCACCAGTGAGCAATGAGGTGAAGGGTATCATCAAAATACATTGGTCTTTGTTAATTAATGCTTGTGAAGGACCCCCTTGTTTGCCTTTAGGAGGAATAAGAACATTAGAGATTTTGTTTTAAGCGCACACATGGAACCTACAAATAAGAGTGACATTACAACCATTTGGGGTCACCCTGATGATTTAGGACACTACAAGGGGAAACATCCTTTACCATGCAGTCAATTTCATGCAGTGCTTTTACAACGTAGTCAGTTCCATGACTGCCAGTCATTACAAAGACTTGCTTTAGGTTGGACTGGTGTTGGGTTATAATCCCAACACCTTCCCGACTGATACACCGAGTGGAGTTGGAATAGTAATTGATACAATTCCGAAGTCCAGCACTTCCATAAAGCAAGTTGTTGTAATGACTTGCGTGCTAAACAAACACGTGGTAATGATGCAGTTGTGGCACTCACTGCATTGTTAAGCCACATGTGGTTCAGGCATGCGTGGTTCTGTCATACAACCCCCTACTAGAGGGATGGATACATAGGTGCCGATCACGATCCGGTAAAAAATTCCCCCGTGCGACTCGTCTCGGGTCTTTTTACCGTACGAATCGTACAAGTGCCGTACGAACTGGCAATCACGATTCGCATGGTAAAAAGTCCATACGAACCGCACTGGGAATCATTCCCCACACGTCCCCGGGTCGGAAAATGTGTCCGACACGTCCTCGGACGATTTACCTTACAAACGTGAAAAACCAAGTCCGACCTAGGAATCACGATCCATCCCGTGCGTCCGAGGTTACAACCGTATGGAAAAAACACCGTCCGCACCGAACTCCTACAGCAACCATGGAGACATGTGCCCGCATACGCGCCCAACACTCCCCCCAGCCCCCGTACGTCCGACACGTACCCCCCGTATATGTATACCCCCACCCGTCTAGGTACACCCCAGTACGTTCCAGTCGTACCCCCACCCCAGTACGTGTCGTACCACCGTCAATGTACACCCCCCCACCCCAGTACGTGTCGTACCACCGTCCATGTACACCCCCCCCTGTACGTGTCGTACCCCCCGTGTACCTACACCCCAGTACGTGCGAGCCACACCCCCACCCCAGGACGTGTCATAGCCCCGTCCACCCACACCCCAGTACGTTCCAGTCGTACCCCCACCCCAGTACGTGTCGTACCCCCCGTGTACCTACACCCCAGTACGTGCGAGCCACACCCCCACCCCAGGACGTGTCATAGCCCCGTCTACCCACACCCCAGTACGTTCCTGTTGTACCCCCACCCCAGTACGTGTCGTACCCCCCGTGTACCTACACCCCAGTACGTGCGAGCCACACCCCCACCCCAGGACGTGTCATAGCCCCGTCTACCCACACCCCAGTACGTTCCTGTTGTACCCCCACCCCAGTACGTGTCGTACCCCCCGTGTACCTACACCCCAGTACGTGCGAGCCACACCCCCACCCCAGGACGTGTCATAGCCCCGTCCACCCACACCCCAGTACGTTCCAGTCGTACCCCCACCCCAGTACGTGTCGTACCACCGTCAATGTACACCCCCCCACCCCAGTACGTGTCGTACCACCGTCCATGTACACCCCCCCCCCTGTACGTGTCGTACCCCCGTGTACCTACACCCCAGTACGTGCGAGCCACACCCCCACCCCAGGACGTGTCATAGCCCCGTCCACCCACACCCCAGTACGTTCCAGTCGTACCCCCACCCCAGTACGTGTCGTACCCCCCGTGTACCTACACCCCAGTACGTGCGAGCCACACCCCCACCCCAGGACGTGTCATAGCCCCGTCTACCCACACCCCAGTACGTTCCTGTTGTACCCCCACCCCAGTACGTGTCGTACCCCCCGTGTACCTACACCCCAGTACGTGCGAGCCACACCCCCACCCCAGGACGTGTCATAGCCCCGTCTACCCACACCCCAGTACGTTCCAGTCGTACCCCCACCCCAGTACGTTCCTGGCGCACCCCCAACACAACCTCCTAAGTACGGAGCGCACCCCATGCCCCAACATCACAACCGCATGTACGAGTCGTACAAAGCCACACACAAGGACCAAATCGTACAACCAAATGGCCCATGTACACACCGTACACACGCTCAAAACGCACGTACACAACAAGGACAAAACAAAACAACTCAACAATACACCATTCGAAAGGCACACAGCCACTAAACATGGCCAACAACCACTAAAATAACACAATCACTGACCTGCAACTGTCAAAAACAAACAGAGGCCCAATACACCACCACTCCTTATAACACACCCACCCAAAATTCAAACACTGCCACACCCACCCATGGACCAATAAAAAGGGCCCACACACACAAACCATGAGCCTTTGCAACAGACCCACTGCTGCCAGACACCACAGAACCAGACTACAAGCGACACCACATCTTACACTTGCACACCTTCACACGACCACCCTCACAAACACCCTCTCATCACATTCACACACACACACAACCATCCACACCCCCCCAACATCCACACACCCCCCACACCCACACCATCCCCACCCACACCCCTCACCATGCCCACTACCAAGAATCCAAAGTTCAGTCACCGAGAGTTGGAGGTCCTTGTTGATCAAATCCTCAGAGTCGAGCCACAGATCTTTGGAACATTGGTCAGAAGCACCAGCCAGGCAGCCAAAACAGCCATGTGGCAGACCATCGTCGATGCTGTGAATGCTGTTGCGGACACCAGGAGGACCAAGCAGGATTGCCAGAACAGGTGGTACGATCTGCGGAGGAGGGTCAGAGCCAAGAGACAGGAGGAACACGACCAGGCCAACGCCACCGGAGGAGGGCCCTCCCGCAGACCCGTACAGTACCATCCCTGGGAGGAGAGGGTGATGGCCATACTGCCGGTGGAGGCAGTTGAAGGAGTAGAAGGACTCCGAGACCCGGGTGAGTACACAAACAACGCACCTCACATGGGGGGAACTGCAACCACAACCAAAATTAATAACAGGCACGCAACCACCACAAGCCATCGCATTACTCAACCACACTCCATGAGCAGGCACATGCCACTGCTGCCACCATGCCCCATGCACCCAGCTGGACAATGTCAAGTCACAGGCCACAGAAGACAACAACACATGACACGGTAACCCGGATGTCGGGAGGCTGGGCACCAAGAATCACATAGTGCGACTCCAAAGCAGACAACAATGCCCTCTGCCCATATGGCCTAGGTCACAGCCAGACAAACACTGTGTCCCAACACAGGAATGACTTGCCAGCAAATGGCGGACGCCTTGCATCAACACATGGGGGTGAAGGCACTGTTTTGGACATGCCAGCAGCTAATGAACAGCCAACAGTGTGAAAGAGTGGCAGCACACACCACCACAGCAGCAGCGCACAGACACACAGCAGACAAAATGGGTGCCTGGAGATCAGAAACAAACTCACATCAACAGGCCAAGGGCCACTCAAAGATCTGCTAACAGTGTGTGCCCAGGAAGCTGGGCCAAGGTGACAGAGGGTGACACACGGAGGGAGGGAGAGGGGGACACAGAGGGAGGGAGAGGGGGACTGAGAGGGAGGGAGACGGACAGAGGGAGGAGGCTGACACACAGAGGGAGGGAGAGGGGGACAGAGAGGGAGGGAGAGGGGGACAGAGAGGGAGGGAGACACAGGAAGATGGACAGAGGGAGGAGGCTGACACACAGAGGGAGGGAGAGGGGGACAGAGAGGGAGGGAGAGGGGGACAGAGAGGGAGGGAGACACAGGAAGATGGACAGAGGGAGGAGGCTGACACACAGAGGGAGGGAGAGGGGGACAGAGAGGGAGGGAGAGGGGGACACAGAGGGAGGGAGAGGGGGACAGAGAGGGAGGGAGAGGGGGACAGAGAGGGAGGGAGAGGGGGACTGAGAGGGAGGGAGACGGACAGAGGGAGGAGGCTGACACACAGAGGGAGGGAGAGAGGGACAGAGAGGGAGGGAGAGGGGGACAGAGAGGGGGACAGAGAGGGAGGGAGACACAGGAAGATGGACAGAGGGAGGAGGCTGACACACAGAGGGAGGGAGAGGGGGACAGAGAGGGAGGGAGAGGGGGACAGAGAGGGAGGGAGACACAGGAAGATGGACAGAGGGAGGAGGCTGACACACAGAGGGAGGGAGAGGGGGACAGAGAGGGAGGGAGAGGGGGACACAGAGGGAGGGAGAGGGGGACAGAGAGGGAGGGAGAGGGGGACAGAGAGGGAGGGAGAGGGGGACTGAGAGGGAGGGAGACGGACAGAGGGAGGAGGCTGACACACAGAGGGAGGGAGAGGGGGACAGAGAGGGAGGGAGAGGGGGACAGAGAGGGAGGGAGACACAGGAAGATGGACAGAGGGAGGAGGCTGACACACAGAGGGAGGGAGAGGGGGACAGAGAGGGAGGGAGAGGGGGACAGAGAGGGAGGGAGACACAGGAAGATGGACAGAGGGAGGAGGCTGACACACAGAGGGAGGGAGAGGGGGACAGAGAGGGAGGGAGAGGGGGACAGAGAAGGAGGGAGACACAGGGAGAGCAAATCAGTCCTGTGGTGTGTGGGAATGTCTGCTCGTCAGCAGGTGGACTGCGTGCATGTAGACAAGGGTGGCCAGTGCCAGAACCCCCCCTCTTCATCATGGCAAAACGCAGGGCCATGTCACAACCTGTACACGAGCACAAGGACAGCCACCTGCATCATATGAGTGTGTGGATCCACTCCATGTGCACATGTACAGTGCTACAAGGAAGGCGCAAATGCATAGCTCGGCACACATGCACACTCCACTGCTGACTGCAGTCACACTTGACGCAGCAAGTAAGACTGTGCCACACATAGTTAAAGGGGCCAAATTGGTGCCCAAGGGACACACACATGCACAAGTGCACTGTGAGTGGAATGCAAGACAGATCCTAATTCCAAGAGGAAATGTGCCAACTTTGTAACGGATGAAACATGGATGTTGCATGGATCAAAATTAACATTTTCTCTCTCACACACAGGTCAACGTCGTGCTGCACCCCCCAACACTGGGGGGGAACACTCACAGGACCCGGATCTGCAGGAGACCGATCCCACCGGCAGCGACCACTCTCACCACTCTGCGGACGACCCCGACCTGGCCCCTCTGGTGTCCAACCACCTGCAGCACCTGCGTCAGGTACAACCGTGCCAACCACCACCCCCACTCCTGCCACATCCCAGGAGACACCCAGGATCCCTGCCCCAACACCACAATGCAGCCAGGCTGGCCAGGAGGGACACGGTGTCCCGGGCACCCAGGAGGAGGCAGGCGACAACGCCAATGCCATCCCTCAGGGGTCCCGGAGACCCGATGTGCCCACAAGTGCAGGCCAGACGCAAGTGGGCAGGGGTGGTGGGAGTGGAGGACGGCGGAGGCGCGAGCCTGACCAGTTGGCTGGGGATCCGGTATTTTCACATGTCCGTAACATCCTGGACTCATACCGGCAGGACACCACGGGCATGGCCCAGGTTGTGTCCGTCCTCGAGGGGATCAAGGTCCAGCAGGCCCAGCAACATGCGGAGCTAATAGCCTGTCTACAGCTACACCAACGGAGGATGGAGGACAGACAGGCTGAGCAAGTGACGGCGTCCCAGGGGATTCACGCTGAACTCCGTCGGATGGCCGACACCATGGCCGACCCTCCCTGTGCCAGAAGGCGGAGAACATCACCACCCACAGGGAGGGATCATGAGGAGGAGGAGGAAACATCCGACGGAGCATCCCAGACGTCGTCACGGCCTGCTGCTGAGGTTCCCCGCAGGAAGCCGGGTCGTCCACGGAAAGGACCGTGAGGGTGGCTGCTACATCACCATCTCCCAGGACACCTGGCCTGGCACCTGGCCCACTGGAGCAACAGCATCACAGCATCAAGAGACATTCTCTGCCACATGGCCCTGCTGGTCACTGGCTGACCAATGTTGACAAAGACTGTGGCATGGACTCTGAGGATTTCCAATGGCAAGGACACCAACTCCCCTACTGAACTTTGGATTCCCTAATCCCGGAAAGCCCCTCACTTTGTCCCCCCCATAATAAATCACACTATTAAGAGTAGATGCCTGCTGGTAGCATTATTACCTAACATGTGTCTTGTACAGTCTAAACATGCCTGAGTCATCTGTTCACTTCAACCATCCACACCCTGGGGCCTGAGTCTGGCACAGGACACATGGGTCACAGTTTATTAGGCAAGACAGACATGGAGCACCATACACACCCGTGATGGTCAGAACCAGCTGAGGGGGTGGCCGAACAACCGTGCTGACAGACACATTGAGTACAGCAACAGTCATGCGCAGAGGTCAGGGATCCTGGCCCGTGTCCTGGGGGGCACCCAGGTACGTGTAGACAGGTGGCAGAACCATGTCCTGCAAGCTTGAGTCCGGTGGATGCAGAGAATGGGGGCCTGGACAACGTTGGATGCATGGGGATGGCACATGTCACACTACCCACACAGTCATGGACATCATGCCCAATACACAGTCTCAGCACACACACACAGCTTGCATCTTGCCACTCGACACATTGACACATAGCCACAATCTGGGAATACCATGCCAGACATGCAGGATGCACCGTGCCAACACACCAGCATTGACTGAGAAGAGGCACCTTGGAGGCATAGGGACACCTTTAATAGTCATGTTTTTGGGATTGCAGAGGCAACTTGAAGTACACATGAACACATCATGTGGAGTAACATGTGGCTCAAACACTGGCACCCCCCTTCTGCAGCACAAATGCGTGATAGCCATGGAACTGGCACACAAGTGTCGGCTAACAGCTAAATACCCACAGCTGCTCACGGAGAGACTGCCATACACCATACATCCGCTGATGTGGAAGTCCCACGCCATGTCAAGACAATGTTAACCGTATGTGTCCGAGGGCAGTGTCACACACATTGATGCCTTCATCACAATCCACTATCCCATCACTGATGACTGACAACCAGGCAGCCCATCTATTCAGGTGTACCCAGCTGCATGTTGTGTCCCATGGGGATGCCACATGTCTGCAGAGGAACCAAACCCCGACCTGGCCAGTGTGCACACATCGTGAACAACTGCCACACCCAATACACCCCAGATGCATCCCTTACCCCATGGAGACTTCCAAACGTGTCCGTGCCTGTAACGCTGAGTCAGCCCACGATGCCATGTCCATGAGGAATAGCAGTGCCACAACAATGCAACCAGAAGACGGCATGCGCAGGTACCTGGGGAAGAGAGACACACAAGAAGTCAGCCACAAAGAGCACAGCCACTTGCATGTGCATTGACTCGACACATGTATGGATGAAAAAATGCTAGGTCACAATTATGAGTGGGGAAATACTACCATCACTGCCACCATCACTCCAGTGACACACCCACGCACACCTCTGACTCACGTGCCATACATGCAGGTGGAGACACGCATCACAACACATGCCACACGGGGACCAAGGCGTGCACACTCAGACACTGGTACTCACCACTAAGCAAAGAAGTCGCGTATGAGCCGAGTCCGGATGTCCTCTTGCGGCTCCACATCCTCCACATCACTAGCCCCATTGCCAAGCCCTTCGTCCTCCACGGGTGGATGGTCCTCGTCATGTTGATTCAGGATGAGTGGCACAGCTCTTTCAACTGCCATGTTGTGCAGCATGCAGCAGACCATGAAGATCTTGCAAACCTTTGCCGGGGCATATGGGAGTGCGCCGCCGGTCTTGTGGAGGCACCGGAATCGGCTCTTCAGCATGCCAAACGTCCTCTCTATCACTCGCCTTGTCCGGCCATGGGCGGTGTTGTAGCGGAGCTGGGCCGGCGTGATGGGGTTGCGGAGAGGTGTCAGCAGCCAAGGCATGTTGGGATAGCCAGCGTCCCTGTTAGAAAGGTAGATGGACCGGGAGGGTCGGCCGGGGTCAGGAGGAGAGGTCTCCGGGGAGAGCCGTCCCCAGCGATCGTACAGACAAGTAACTTCCCCCCCACAGACAGATATCACACACGGATAAGGTTCAGTGTTCTTTATAAGCACTTATTTAAGGTACGGTTAAATGGTACAAGGAGGTCTGGACTCAGGGGTCCCCTCGATTAGAGTCTCGCAAGGTAGGGAAGGGGGTAGCGGGACAGTCTATTTACCAATCAGGTAGTTCGGATGAGATGATGAGCTCACAATCCTCGAGCTTGGTGATTAGGTGGTATGGGCCGCGGCAGCGCCAGCAGGTCCCGGTGTGGATGGTCGTTACAACGGGCCGCGGCAGCGCCAGCAGGTCCCAGGAAGATGACTGTTGCAGAAGGCCGCGGCAGCGCCAGCAGGTCCCGGTGAGGATGGTCGTTACAACGGGCCGCGGCAGCGCCAGCAGGTCCCAGGAAGGTGAAGGTTGCAGAAGGCCGCGGCAGCGCCAGCAGGCAGGACGATGGTTCACAAGAGCGGGCTACGGCAGCGCCAGTAGACCGTCAGGGTTGAGTTCACTCGGTGTCTCTCGACTCCAGGATACAACTGCCTTCCTGCTCCGGAGCTGCCCCAGTTATAGGGCTGGTGCCCTTTGATGTCCGGACCCTCGCACTTGGAGGTCGGAGGGTCCGGGATGAAGGGGTCCAGACACCCAGCAGGGGGTGGAGCCAGTGCCTGGGGGAGCTGGGGGCAATCGGCACCTGGCGGGGGAGAGCCCTTGACACTTCGTTCTCCCATTGACCTGCCAAGTGGTCCGCTCACCTCCTGGGTGGATGGTGGTGCCGGGATGTCGGGGCCGGCCAGGCCCGGGGTTAGGGTCGAGGGGAGGCCGTGCGGCCGCGTGGTGCAGGGCCCAAGATGGCGGCTTGACCCGGCCGGGAAAGCCGGTGGGGCGGGACCCCGTGATGAGTAGGGGTCCGAGGGCAGAGGGTCCGTCGGGAGACGGAGTACAGGTGCTTGTTGCGGGGATATGCCAGGTGGGCCGGGGTTCGGGCCCCGTCGAGCGGGGAGGGAGCGAGCCGTTTGTGAGGCCTGTCCAACAGTCCCCTAAATGGAAAGCACATGGATATCGTTAGAACTGGCGAAGCGGTAGTGCTGCTCGGCCAAACAGAATACAGGACAGACAGACTGTACCCACCAACAACACATGCTCGTTCGTTGCGCAGCTGCATCATCATATCAGGCATCCCGCTACGCCTCATGATGTAGGCATCGTGTGCTGATCCTGGGAAACGAGCACAGACATGTGAAATCACCATGTTGGACAGACACACCACAAGGGCATTGATGGAGTGGTAGTGCTTCCGATTGCGGTACGCCACCTCCTGTGCGTGTGGTGGTACCAAACCTACATGTGTCCCATCTATGGACCCAATGACATGGGGCATCCCTCCCAGGGCATAGAAACCACGCTTGACCTCAGTCATCTGTTCAGGGGTTGGGAACTTGATGAAGTCATCCAGGTGAATCAACATGGCCTCCAAGAAATCATGCAGCACACCGCTGAACATGCTCTGGGACATGCCACCAACATGAGCTATGGTATTTTGGAAGGTACCCGTGGCAAGGAAATGTAGGGGAGCCATTACCTTCAGCTGGGGTGTCAGTGCCGTAGGATACCTGTGCTGCGGTTGCAGGTGTGGTGCCAGTCTCGCCGTCAGCTCCAGAATCAACGGTTGGGTGAAGCGGTAGAGCCGGATCCTGTCATTCTCCTGCATGGTGGCCAAGTCTGGAATTCTTCGGGCAACAGGAGGCGCTCTGCAGTAATTTGGAAGTGACAAGGAAGAGTGAGTGCACTACGAGAACAACTCATGTCTACTGAGCACATGTAAATCTGGCAATACACACATGCCACATAGGGAGTCAGGCATGTGCTACATGCCCAGGACACGTATGGATGCAAGGTGACACTCCTTCCAAGACCCAGCTACGCACGGTGATTGAGAACCTCCCCATGCCACGCCATGGAAATAGCTGTGTCCCAGTGCAAGTGCACTGCCCGACGCAAGACAGGAGTGACATACACCCACACATCAGCAGAAGTGTGATGCCGATTGCAGAGACTGGCAGCGGAACACTTGAGCCACAGGTCACATGACATTACACTAGTCCAGCCCACACACCTTGCCATGAAGGTGCACATGTCATGACTCACCACACATTCCTTGTGAGTTTGCTGACATGGCCTTGTCACGCTACTCCGTGTCCCTTGCATACATGTGCACCTCACATCCGAGAACACATGTGGCATGGTGTTGGGAACAGTGTGCAATGACAATCTACACACAGCCACATGTTGGTTGCTGCAACGGCTGCAGCTTTTGAGGGTGCTACAACATCAACCTGATGTAAATCCCGGACACATATATGGCATAGTCACATTGTGCACTGTGGGTAGTGATAAGTCATGTGTCATGACCCCTGTACCTGGCATCATGGGACACTTCCGTGTGTTGTTGTCGGTGCCATGCCAGTGACGCTCACCCCAAGTGCGCAGTCCCACATGCACACATGTCAAAGGAGTCAAGGGCATGCCTGGCACACATTGCACCCTCACACAGTACACATGTACACATCTCATCATACATCTGGTGCCTTCTCCACTCAGGAGGCATGTTCCACATCACAGCCTGTGACACCTGTGCCCCACACATGTGGTAATGCACAGACGATGCCTTGATGTCCATTCCTGGACAAGTATGTCCATCCATGGACAAGTATGTCCGCCCTATTCCTACATGTGTGTCGCCTATCACCACAGTGATGTGTAAAATCCGCCGTACTGCTGCTGAGAGGGCCTGTGCATGTTCCCAAATCACTGTGGGAGTGCTGCCGTATGTGTACCCATCGTGATGGCGAGCGTAGATGCGAGTGTACGGTCCGTGCCACTACGGGTACGCATACGCGTGCAGACCCATAGTGATGGAGAGCGTAAATGTGAGTGTACGGTCCGTACCACTACGAGTACGCATACGCGTGCAGACCCATAGTGATGGAGAGCGTAGATGCGAGTGTACGGTCCGTACCACTACGGGTACGCATACGCGTGCAGACCCATAGTGATAGTGAGCGTAGATGCGAGTGTACGGTCCGTACCACTACGGGTACGCATACGCGTGCAGACCCATGGTGATAGGGCCGTACACTCGCATCTACGCTCTCTATCACTATGGGTCTGCACGCGTATGCGTACCCGTAGTGGTACGGACCGTACACTCGCATCTACGCTCACTATCACTATGGGTCTGCACGCGTATGCGTACCCGTAGTGGTACGGACCGTACACTCGCATCTACGCTCTCCATCACTATGGGTCTGCACGCGTATGCGTACTCGTAGTGATAGTGAGCGTAGATGCGAGTGTACGGTCCGTACCACTACGGGTACGCATACGCGTGCAGACCCATAGTGATAGTGAGCGTAGATGCGAGTGTACGGTCCGTACCACTACGGGTACGCATACGCGTGCAGACCCATAGTGATAGTGAGCGTAGATGCGAGTGTACGGTCCGTACCACTACGGGTACGCATACGCGTGCAGACCCATAGTGATGGAGAGGGTAGGCATGCATGTACGGGCCGTTGCCATGCATTTGGGGTGCCCTAGGGCCCCCACACGCACCGTACCTGTGTGTGATGCTCCAAATTACATAGGGGACAAGTATTAAGGCCTACATGCATGCTGGTTGTCATGGAGACCAAGTTCAAAATTCGAAATTGTTCTGAAAGGTGCACAGCAGAAGTCAGTTGGAATTGGTCTACTTTGTTGCAATGTGTTTGTGGGGCTGACATCATGCAGGAGAATGAAACCGATAGAGAACACACAGACTGCTAGGTTTGTAGGGATTGGTGGAAACATAAGATGCAAATGTGAGTGACCAATCTCTCTGTACTCCTGTGCATGAGACTGGGCAGAAGGGCACATATAAGGCAGCCAGGTCCCATGAGGGAGCACTTGCCTGCACATCTTTGCATTCGTCGACCCAGCTGCTGCTACTGATTCCCTGGAACCATGTCAAGGGCTGTGGAGAGGACACAGCCATTCACCCTGGAGGAGAACATGGCTCTGCTGGATGTGATCCTCCCACAGTACCCCATGCTGTATGGGCGACCAGGGTATCAGGTGAGTGCATAGGCCACTGCCACAGACTGTCCCTATGTTGTGACTGTGACTTCTGCCATTGCGTCCAGGTGTAACACACATGCCATGTACTGTCGGGGGGGTCCCAGGGGGGGGGTGCCTGATGTCTCCCAGCAGTGCCCTGAGACAGGAGGGGTGGGTACAGTGTGCTCCCAGCAGTGCCCTGAGACAGGAGGGGTGTGTGGCTATCACTAACAGCAGTGCCCTGAGACAGGAGGGGTGGGTACAGTGTGCTCCCAGCAGTGCCCTGAGACAGGAGGGGTGGGTACAGTGTGCTCCCAGCAGTGCCCTGAGACAGGAGGGGTGTGTGCCTATCACTAACAGCAGTGCCCTGAGACAGGAGGGGTGGGTACAGTGTGCTCCCAGCAGTGCCCTGAGACAGGAGGGGTGTGTGCCTATCACTAACAGCAGTGCCCTGAGACAGGAGGGGTGGGTACAGAGTGCTCCCAGCAGTGCCCTGAGACAGGAGGGGTGGGTGCAGTGTGCTCCCAGCAGTGCCCTGAGACAGGAGGGGTGTGTGCCTATCACTAACAGCAGTGCCCTGAGACAGGAGGGGTGGGTGTGATGCACAGTGTGAGCCTTGATCATTGATTGTGACATTGCCATCATTCCACCTGTGTACCCACTGTGGCACGTAGTGCTTTTTCCCCTCACCAGGGGATGATGTCCCTATGACAAAGGTGCAATGCGTTGGCTGCATGACATGCCGTGTTGTAACCAGCTAATTTGTACCCATATGTCTCTCTGTGACATGTGGCTGGTGTATTGATGTGGTGTCACTTGTTCTTCCTCACAGGTAGGCGCCACTGCCAAGGAGCAGATCTGGCTGACCGCCGTCAGTGCCGTGAGGCGTGTGGATGGTCGGAGGCGGAGCCTGCCCCAGGTGAGGAAACGCTGGCAGGATATCCGGTGCTGGACGCGGAGGATTGCACGGCTCCTGCTGGGGGACTCACCTGAGAGCCACAAGAACCGCGGCCGCCGCCGTCTGAGCCACCTCCACAGGCGTGTGCTGCCGGTGGTCTTTCCAGACCTGGAGAGGCGCTTACAGGCGATGCAGCAGCCGGAAGGGGGTAGGTACATGTGTGTTTGTTGTGTGTCACCGGCATTTGTAAGGGCACAGTAGCATGAATTCACTGGCAGGGTTTAAAGGTGCTGTGCAGATCCTGTTTGCCCCAGTATAGCGCTGTGCCCCTGCCACCCTTCCCCTCCTTGCAATGTGTTCCCTCGTCTGTGTGTAGTCACTCCTTCACAGGGTAATGTAGGCTGGCGCTTTGTCCACGGGAACAATGTCTGTAGCATCATGTGTGGGGGTGGTGTGTAACAGGTTGTGGGACATTGCCTGTGCACTGTCAAGTTCACTGCATGTGGGTTCCATATCAGTTGGCACTGATGCTGACTCCAGACATGGGAGTTGGTCTCTCATGTGTCATGCCTTACAGCGCGCATGTCCCATGTAGTGGCCTGTGACATGATGTGCATGAGTGTGCGATACACATAGTGCAGGGATGGTGACGTGTGTTGCAGTCATTACCATTCAGTAGCATGTAGTTGCGTGCCCACTACTGTCCCCTGGGGCACCTTTTCCTCAGTGGTGTATGTGTCATCATAAACGTGGCCACTGTCAGTGTCTACAGCGTAAGTTGTGCTCTCTGCCATTGTCCCCTGTCACCATGTATATAGACGTGCTATTTTGTACAGGTGTCCACTGTGCAGCCTGACCTGATTGTCCTTCTTCATACTCACAGTTGCCAGTGCCTGTGTGTCTTGCTATACTCATCTGAGGATGGGCACTGGTACCACATTATTTGTACAGGCGCACCTTGGCTGTTTGGCGTTCAATCTCGCTTTTTGCCTGCCCCTGTGTGTATCACCCAGACTATGAGATGTTGGTGCCACCTGTGTCTCAACAATTTGCCTCGTGTAGGGTCTTGTTGGGGCGGGCAATGCCTATGTGTTAAATCCTGATTACCACTTGCTGGGTCTGGGCAGTGTGTGATGTGTCTGGACACACACGCAATGTGCAGTGACAGAGTCATGTTGTGCATGTTTTCAGCATTACCTATGCAGCATGTGTCTCAAGTTCATGGATATGGTCCCTGGTCATCGGTATTTTCGCCAACGCTGTGTGGTGCAGATGCAGTGCTGGATTGTCCCCAGGGCCTGGGTGCTATGTCAGACTCCTTTTCCTGTGTTTAGCTATTGTCTCATGCTCTCCATGGTATTTCAGTGGCATGGTGGCTCAACCAACTGTGTGTTTCATGCCCTACATCGGTACCCTGTTCAGTAGATGTTAGGGATCTTCCTTTTCAGGCCATGCAATGTTACCTATGTGGATTGGACTCATGTGACAGATGTGTACAGATGTCTGATTATTTCTGTCTCTCCACCCTGCCCACAGC
This sequence comes from Triturus cristatus, assembly GCF_964204655.1. Classification (NCBI taxonomy): domain Eukaryota; kingdom Metazoa; phylum Chordata; class Amphibia; order Caudata; family Salamandridae; genus Triturus; species Triturus cristatus. The sequence continues at coordinate 663,788,982 of NC_140581.1, read as the reverse complement.
ATCGTCGGGGGACACGGAGGGAGACATGGACACAGACCAGGCGGAGGGACCGAGCACCAGTGCCAGCCGTGACATCGGGTCTGGCACATCGAGTGGTACAGAGGCGGAGGAGAGTGTGGCCGAGGACCTGTCGACTGGCACATCAGACTACGAAGCTGACAGGTCCGGGGACGATGTCTCCGAGTGGGCGGAGGCTGCACCAGCAGCTGACAGTGAAACAACACCTCGCACCGCCCCCTCAGTTTCCACCAGCCGCCTCCCACTTGCTCGTGTCCCTTCCCAGCGTGCCCGGTCACAGCATGTCTCCTTCCTGCCAGGCACCGCACCCCCTGCCCCTGTCTCCACTGCTGCCGCCAATGCAGAGTCTGTGGACATCCAGCGGCAACTGCAGGTTGGTCAGGCTGCGATCCTTAATGTCCTCCATGCCCACGGCAAAACCCTCACCAACATCGAGGCTTTCTTGGAGGGCATTCATTCATTGCAGGCTGACCAACGCAACTTGCTGAGGTCCATCGACTCCACACTGACTGCAGCAGTGGGTCTCCTGCAGCGCGACCTCCCCCCACCTACCCCTGCCCCATCCACACTTCCCACTCCCATGCCTGTCACACGTACACCCAGACGTCGGCATGCACCCACATCAACGGACACGGGCACCACACCAGCAGGGAAGGTCCACCGCACTCCTCCTGACACGCACACACAGGGTGAGGTAGGCACACCCACTGGGTCGGGGGGCAAACGTGTGACACGCAGCCATAGTGGGAGTCCGCATTCCACCCAGTCCACTCCCTCCAAATCCCCTCCCCTCAGCTCTCCTGGCCACATCTCCCCCAAGGACACCTTCATGGCCGCTCTGTCCCTGAGCCCCACAGTTACACCACCACGCAAGCGGTCAAGGAGGTCCCCGGTCAGGGTGGTTGAGTCTCCCCCCCTGTCTCCACCCTCCCCCGGTGGAGGACCTTGCAAAGGTGTGTAGTGCCATCCTGGCCTCCGCCTTTGGCACTGACCCACCCCCTGTGGTGGAGTCCTCCATCCCTGCACCCACAACGCCGCCCTTTGCCCTGATGTCCCTGCGGTGCCTGTTGCTTCCCCCCCCCTGATGCCCTCACCAGTGTGGAAGACGATGCCATTTGACTGTGCAGGCAATGTAGGGGACACGCATCCCACTGTGTCCCCCATCCAGCTGAGAATCATTGACTGCCCTATGGGCTTTGTGAAGATTGAACTGCCTGCGATCCACGGACATTGTGCTCATGCTGAATAAAGCTTAATTTTGTTTTCATTATCACACTACTGCTATGCTGGTATTGGTGTTGGTGGGGCTGCTACATGGTTTTGGGTGGTGTGTAAGGGTTTGGGTGTGTGGGATGTGTAGTAGTGTACTGCTCATTGGTGGGACCCTGTGATCTGTGTGCCATCACAAGGTGTTGGCTAACTTTCTTTGTTCATGTAAGCAGTTACTGCATGGTGCACTTGTCCCAGGGTGTATTCCTTCCTCTGTGTACCCAGCTTTCTTCCCTGCAGGGTGTTCCCAATGTTTAGCGCAGAGCTGTGTCTACATGAGCTGTGTGTGTGACGGAGCCCTTCTACTTTGGCCATGCATGCAGGGCCATGTCTCCACCTGCGACAATCGTGGCATCCTTGGTGATCACTGTACTTGTGTGTGGAGTCTGTTGACATGAGTTCATGGGGACATGTTCCCTTGTAGCCAGTATGCATGTGGATAATTCTGGCCTCACACACATGTGTTACGCCCCTCCTGTATCAGGGCACTGCTGGGAGTGATGGGCACCCACCCCTCCTGTCTCAGGGCACTGCTGGGAGGACTCTGCACCCACCCCTCCTGTCTCAGGGCACTGCTGGGAGGACTCCACACCCACCCCTCCTGTCTCAGGGCACTGCTGGGAGGACTCCACACCCACCCCTCCTGTCTCAGGGCACTGCTGGGAGGACTCCACACCCACCCCTCCTGTCTCAGGGCACTGCTGGGAGGACTCCACACCCACCCCTCCTGTCTCAGGGCACTGCTGGGTGGACTCTGCACACACACCTCCGATTTCACGATATGTGCGCTTGGCACATACACGGTGGGGGTACGCACAATGCATTCGAGGTGAGGGTACGAGTCTACTGACACTGGTGTGGTGGGGGTACGCTCCGTACGTCCGCGGGTGTGGGTGCGGGTCGTACTTACACTGTTGGGCTGGGGGGTACGCTCCTTGCATTTGCGGGTGGGGGTACGGGTCGTACTTACACTGTTGGGCTGGGGGGTACGCTCCTTGCATTTGCGGGTGGGGGTACGGGTCGAACTTACACTGTTGGGGTGGGGGTACGCTCCGTACGTCCGCGGGTGGGGGTACGGGTCGTACTGACACTGTTGGCATGGGGGGTACGCTCCTTGCATTCGCGGGTGGGGGTACGGGTCGTACTTACACTGTTGGGCTGGGGGGTACGCTCCTTGCATTTGCGGGTGGGGGTACGGGTCGAACTTACACTGTTGGGGTGGGGGTACGCTCCGTACGTCCGCGGGTGGGGGTACGGGTCGTACTTACACTGTTGGGCTGGGGGGTACGCTCCTTGCATTCGTTGGTGGGGGTTCGAGTCGTACTTACACTGTTGGCATGGGGGGTACGCTGCATGCATACGCGGGTGAGGGTACGGGTCGAACTTACACTGTTGGGGTGGGGGTACGCTCCATGCATACGCGGGTGGGGGTACGGGTCGTACTTACACTGTTGGGCTGGGGGGTACGCTCCTTGCATACGCGGGTGGGGGTACGGGTCGTACTTACACTGTTGGGCTGGGGGGTACGCTCCTTGCATTCGTGGGTGGGGGTACGGGTCGTACTTACACTGTTGGGCTGGGGGGTACGCTCCTTGCATTCGCGGGTGGGGGTACGGGTCGTACTTACACTGTTGGGCTGGGGGGTACGCTCCTTGCATTCGCGGGTGGGGGTACGGGTCGTACTTACACTGTTGGGCTGGGGGGTACGCTCCTTGCATTCGTGGGTGGGGGTACGGGTCGTACTTACACTGTTGGGCTGGGGGGTACGCTCCTTGCATTCGTGGGTGGGGGTTCGAGTCGTACTTACACTGTTGGCATGGGGGGTATGCTGCATGCATACGCGGGTGAGGGTACGGGTCGAACTTACACTGTTGGGGTGGGGGTACGCTCCATGCATACGCGGGTGGGGGTACGGGTCGTACTTACACTGTTGGGCTGGGGGGTACGCTCCTTGCATACGCGGGTGGGGGTACGGGTCGTACTTACACTGTTGGGCTGGGGGGTACGCTCCTTGCATTCGTGGGTGGGGGTACGGGTCGTACTTACACTGTTGGGCTGGGGGGTACGCTCCTTGCATTCGTGGGTGGGGGTACGGGTCGTACTTACACTGTTGGGCTGGGGGGTACGCTCCTTGCATTCGTGGGTGGGGGTTCGAGTCGTACTTACACTGTTGGCATGGGGGGTACGCTGCATGCATACGCGGGTGAGGGTACGGGTCGAACTTACACTGTTGGGGTGGGGGTACGCTCCATGCATACGCGGGTGGGGGTACGGGTCGTACTTGCACTGTTGGGCTGGGGGGTACGCTCCTTGCATACGGGGTGGGGGTAGGGTCCGTACATATCCGTCCCCACGCTATGTGATGTTTGTGCGGCCTGTACCCAGGCCTTTGCCACGTGGGTGCGATCCGTCCCGCCATTGTTGGGGTGACGTGTGTGGGCGTGGTCCGACTGGTACCCACGCTCTTCAGGCGTGGGTACGGGACGTACCTGTCTGGTTGTGTTGCCGGTTCGCGTGGTGACGGACTTCCGTTGTGGCGGTCGCTGGCTTATCAGGACACGCCCCCACCCCCTCGTGGTGACCAGGGCATGGGAGTCAGGTATGTCCAGGCCATGTGTGGTGTGTGACTTATGTGGTTGTTTTGTGGCCTGCCCTGGTCGTGCCACCCCCACCCCACCCCACTTTCCCCCCTCCCTTAGTTATTCTGACCTTCTGCGGCGTCTGCGTCGTAACCTGTAGAGGAGGTGTACTGCTATGAGGGCAGGGATGACTCGTAGGTTCGGGTCCATGTCTGTCCGTCGCGTACTGGTCCTCCTTGTTCGCGTCGTCGTCTGTCCGTCGCGTACTGGTGGTCCTTGTTCGCGTCGTCCTGATTTCCCGGCAGTTTTTGGCTGCCGCAAAATATTCACCGTGCGGGGTGACGTCGGTGCGAATCGTGATTCCTGGGTCGTGAATGGCTGGCTGCGAGCGTCCCGACGTCAGGTCGGCGCTTTCCCGGATCGCATTGGTAGGTGTTTTTTGTTCGGTCGGGCTTTTTTACGAATCGTACGGTAATGGTGTACCCGTGCGAATCGTAATTCCTTGTTTGTAAAAATTGTCGACCGGGTACGCGTCGGGCGGAGATTATGCTCCGTCTGACGGTTCGTACCCGGTTTTTGCCGGATCGTGATAGGCACCATAGTCTGTAAATTAACTTCTGATATAAAAAGGCTTACAGCTCCCGATAGGGTGTTCAACTTATGTTCATTTTCTAACCATAACACAGACAATGCCATATATGATTACCTGTCCTTGTATGAAAATGAATATGGGTCACACCTTCCAGATTAAACAACCGATTTGTCAACACAGAAGCCTGGAAAGATGGCAAACTGAAGGTGCTTCCCTGGTACTTTACTCCATTGAACATGGTCACACGACAGATGAACTCTACTGACAGGTAGTCAAAGTGGTTTCCTTGAACAAAAGAGGAGGGGACATCGCAAACCTTTTCAACATGAGAGAATGCAAATGAATAGACCTTTTGGACAGCACTATATTAAAGGTTTCAATGACATTAATGAAATGCAAAGAATGCCTTTTGCGCATCTTTTTCTAAATATTTTCAGGTGCATAAGGACCTATTAGGTTTGCTTAGATAATGGATTCCATCATTCAACATTTGAACTATAGATATATAAGGTATGTTATATGGCTGTTAAATTGTTTGCCACATATCATGACAATCTTGTGTTAGATCATTTACGGCCACATGCATCAAGGAAAAGTCAGAATCTGCCCCTTTGCGACTGGTATTTTTGCACTTGGGATGCATCATCCCAAATGCGAAAATCGCAAATTGCGATTGCATTTAAGGAATCGCAAATTGCGATGTCTTGAATGCAATGCAAGATGCCATTCAAAATTTTGTTTGCTATTAGGGGGCGCTAATTGCTGGAAAATTATACCTGATGGTAATAAGCGAAAACTTTACTACATGCATGGAATCACAAATGACATTTTTGATGCATGTGCCAGTTAGTATATATCTGTTCCCATTTTGAGACACATTTACACAATTGTCGGTTTGGTTGCTCTCCGTCCCTTCAATATGGCAGTCGGGCGATTAGCATCAAAGTGTTTAGCTTGGCAGTAGAACAGATAATGGGAACTTGGGGGACAGCCGACCACAGGGAGGTCTGCCCCCAGGGGTTTTTGGGGAAGAGGTTCAGTCCAGCGACTGCGCAGGGGTTTGTGCTTCTTTTGGGCTACTTTTGTAGCCCAAGCTATATATAGCCAGCCATTTTTAGATACCAGTCACCATTTTGTCTTAGTGACACGGTGGCAGGTACCTGGGCAGGGGCAGTTTTGTCTGGAGCATTTTCGTCAGCAATTTTTTCGTGGGCATAGGAGATTAGGTGCGTTATGCATACTATTAAGGTAATCTTTAAATAGAGCATTATCCTATCGGAGACAAGGTGGCCCAAGCAATGTGGCTGCTGGCCAAGGTCGGGCGACTGAACCTATTGAGGGACGGGGCCCAGCAGCACAGGGGGCGGCCCACTCGGAAGGCCGCTGATGGAGTTGCAGCTGCAGAGATGGCATGCGCATCTCCGCACCAGCCTCAGCCCCCTAAGACAGAACTGGGGTGCGGACGGGGCTGCTCCCACACTAGGGTGAGGGCGCGGGTGACTCCGGCATTGTGCTGCTTCATGCAACTGGCTCAGTCATGCCTGAGCATTGGGGCCATGCGGCTCCAGAAAACAAACTGGCAGGCAACACAAGGCCTCCATGAGCCTGAGTGAGGCCTCACAGTTTAGGAATGTGGACGGGCCTACTACTGACACATATGCGGTCCAGCGTAGATGGAGGGGGAGGGTGGGGGCCGACTGAGATTGCTGGAAAACACTGCGATGGGGAGGGGGGCCTTAAGTAGAGAATACAGGAATTGTGTAGGACTGTGGAGACCGTTCCAGCTCAGCTGCAGATGGATTTTAGAGAGGCATGTGATCAATTTGATGAGGGAAGAGGCTGAGTCAAGGGATTGGGGACAGGCAGAGGAGCTGGAGCGCCTGCAGGATAGGGGCCTTAACAGGATCGCCTGGGGCAGGGACACATGGTTGGACAGCGCGCCTATAGGAGCCAGGACTATGTTAGACAGGAAGGACAAAGAGGGGTAAATTGTGGGCCCTACGGGTCCTCATTGGGAGATGACAAGAGAAGGTCCTCTACCATTAGGCCTTCCACGTCCTTTAGTGGCAGTATATAGCCTGGAGTGGAATGAGGAGTAGTGTGTGGACAGGAGGAGGGTTGTCAGTAGGCCGGGAGGCCTTGATTGGGGAGTACAGCCATCACCATGGCAGTGAATCCCCAGGGCAGGGTGAATGGGATGGTAGTTCAAATTGGGGCAGAGCAGGGGTCAGCGGAGGGTGGATCGGCAGCAGGGAAGCCTAAGTTAACATCAATTTTGGGTTTATCCCTGAATGTAGGGGACCTATAAGGTAGATGGGTGAGTTTAGGGTTGGGAAGGAAGACAGTGGGGACATTTTTACCAGCATACCAGACCATGTCTCTGTCTTGCAGGTCAGCGCAAGGTCTAGAGGGGGACAGACTCAGGAGAGCTACGTGCAGCTCATTGTCCCAGAGGACAGGCAGTCCAGGGTGGCAAGCTGGAATTCGTTGAGGGATGTCAAGATCACGGCCATAAGAAGACCTGGTGTGACCTCAGCGGTGCAATGGGCGGAAGGATTTGGAGCATGCCCTGCCAGTACGGATTACGGGACTATGTGACCTGCATCGATGGAAACGTGGGGAGGTCAACGTACGACCCCCCTGACAGGATAACATGAGACTATACTTTGCCTGTGAAGGAGCCCTTCCAGGAGCGGATATACAGCCGTGCACTCAGAGATCTAGGCGCACAGACTGAGCAGTGAATGTTTGATTATGAAGAAGAAAATCTGGAGGAAGGGGGACTGAGGGATAATAATTAAGGACAGGTAGAAGTCTTATACTGGTGGCAGGAATGTGGGTCGGGGGGGTCTTCTAACTCATCTTTGCCTAGTGTGTTTCAGGATCCACGGGCCCAGCATCACCCATGAGGATGGGACCTGGCGGCAGCAGACGTTGGTGAAGCGGTGGGCCCCTGAGCGGGCACCTACCTTGGCACCTGGTAAGATGCCGAAATATGGGCACACATGCCTAGATTAGTGTCTAGGGGGGTTGACGTTAATGAGCACCGAAAAAGCAGGGAGGCCCACGCAAGGATGGTGTCCATTGGGGTCGAGGCTTTTGAACCTCAAGACAGCGGGGCGGCCCGCTTAAGGAAAGGTCGATGTGTGTGGGACACCGGTGTTGGTCCAGAGGACTACACGGTGTGCACTGATAGAGCCATACTGAAACACGGGGAGAGTAAGCAGGGGGTCAAAGAGCAAGGAAATGGGAATATAGCACAGTCAAAAACAGGGTAAGGTCACTGACACAGGAGTAGGGACAGGGTCTGAGGGGACCAGAAAAGTGACACAAAAACAAACTCAGGTAATATGACAGACATTAGAACCATTATGCAGCACTCTCTATTTAGTAAGTCAAAAGACAAATACGTCCTAATTAATCAGGTAATAAGCTGGAGAGCAAAGAGGTGAAGTTCAAAAAGCTACCTTACATGAGAACGTTCAAGTTGTTGGGGGCCCAGCTCATGCAGAGGATTAAGAGAGGATTTGGAAGGGTTGGTAGGGGTCTCCAACGAGTAGCATAATGAAAAAAGGCAGCACTGCTCATCTCAAGACCTTTAGCCAGCCAGCCTATGGCAGGAACCCACATTAAAAATCAAACACACACTGTGTCGGCCTATTGGGTATGCCACATGGCCATCTTTATCCAGTCTCTGACTAAGTCACAAGCCCATTGGCCATGTGGTAGTCCCCTGCTTTATCAATTGCATCATGTGTGTGAACAGAAGACCATAAAAGAAGAGTGGCAGTAGTAACCTGAGCAGTAATCACTGCTGACCCACTAAAGTGAGGGACTGCAGGGGTCAGAGTGAAAATGTGTCAGTTGGCTGCACGATCGCCCAAGGGCTGAGGAAAGCTGTGATCCAGAGCAGAGAAAATTAAGAGCCTCATTTTCATTAATTTATGTATACACCCATTATAAACACTTGCTTTCTGTAAGCTATGCCTCTGGTGTCAATGACTGCCAAATGAGTATGCTAGCCCCCATCATAAGGGTTTTATCTCTGGCACAATTGTGTCCATTCATGGCATAATGGCAAAATAACAGCCATCCTTAACTATTTTGGGTATGCATTAGTTATGGCATACTGTCAGCCGTAAGTGACATATTAAGAGCACGACTAGCCTACATTTAGGTGTCCCTGACATAATGGTGGCTGCCCCTTGCATAATAATGGCCATGACTTAATAATGTGGTGGCCATTCTGGTCCATATGGTGTCCAGCCTTGGCGCAATTGTGGCCCTGGTAGACTGGCATTTTTAGCATTGTACAGGCATCCTTGGTGCTATGGTGCCATGGATTATGACTGTAATACTTGAGCATTCAAAGCAGTCTGTCCATGTGAGGCATTTGTACAGGTGAGTGCTCAATTAAAATGACAAGTTGATGTTTGGGCACTGTGTATTTCCTAAAAATGAAAACAAAGGTTCTCTTCTGGAAAAGAGACTTTGTGTGTCCAAATTGGAAAGTGGTGATAGAAAATTCTGTGTATCTTCAGAAACTGATATCCTGACGAAGACAAAAGTTGATAATTCAAGCTGAATTGGGAGACTTCTTGCTGTCTTTTGTACCACAAGGCTTGAGAAGATTTGAATGTTACTTTATTAGTCAGGTGGGGGCCATTTAATATTGATAAACGTTTTCCTAGCATTTTTGCTGGTAACCTCACCTGAAATACTTGGATGGTCACTATGATAATCCTGCTTAGTTGGTCATAGTGTAATGTTAACACATGTCAATGTTTTACAGTTATAAAATTTGCTAGTAGCTCAGGAGGAAATTCCTTGAGCTCAAGTAGCTCTCATTACAGAAAAGGTTGGTGACCCCTAGGGTAGTACGTTGAAATACTGAAACCGTTCTATAGGGAACTGAGGTGCAAGGAAGGTTCTGAGAAAGAAGATTTAGAGTTGTTGAAACGGCCGAGGGTGCTGGTTACAATAGAGAACTGGACTGCAGTGGTCCTCATTTATGCAAATGTGTACTGTGAGAGATCATTAGCACTCTTTGCGTACATAGATGTTATCAGGAAGGCACAGTTGAACCATGGGGGCTATGCTTGGGCCCTGTATGACGAGGAATTCAATGTTGGTATGACAGTGGACCCAGACACATAATGGGGGGAGCTCAACACCAACTCATGGCAACACACTGTGGGCCCGGAAAAATTCAGCAAAACCATTTTTATGGCTAGTGGTTTGCCAATAGTTTATAGGCCCTCTCAGGGTCTCCTCACCCGGGGAGGTGTGGGTGTACAAGCAAAGGCGAGAATAGCCAAGGTGGGGCCTGTTAGGAAAACAAGAAAAGACTGCGTACAAGGGAACTTTTAAAGTTCTGACATTAGTGTACGAATTGCACCAGTAAACACCCATTTGTCACCTACTTTAGGGCGGGCAGGGCCCATTAAACACACGGCTACAGACAGCAGCAAGGGGCCTTGGTATACAACAGGGGGTCCCACCAGGGCAGCAACATGGCCAGGCCATGGGCTTTAGGTCAGGTGGGGGCGAACAGGGATCTGGAGAGAAGGGCTCATATGCCCATTAACCCGCACAGACTGGCATTTTGACTCTCACACTATGACAGGACTGATGATGCTAGGTTACTTTCTAAGAGGCTTTACAGACAGTTTCAGACTTGGTTACGATTGCCCGAGGGTGCGCAAGGGGTGAGGGATAAGCTAAACAAGGAGATTTAGGAAGGTAGGATGATGGGTCAGCACAAGAGTTGGCCTAAGGAACACCTCATTGAGTCACCCATCAGAGTGGTACCTACAAATGAACAGTGGCAGTTTAGGCTAATTAGGTACTGTTCATGGACTGAGGGTCTGTCAGTTAATGATTTTGTTCTATCCAAACAAGTTTCAGTGACTTATTCATCTGTAGATGTGGCCGTGGCATTAGTGGAGAAAATGGATCGGGGCACTGATGGCTAAGAGCGACATTAAGTTTGCCTTCCGTTTGTTGCCGGTATACCCTGCCGGCTTTCAACTGCTGAGCAGCCAATTCAAAGGACAATGGTACATGGACAAAGCACTCCCAATGCGTTGCTCCATTTTGTGTGCTTTATTCGAGTGCTTTAGTACATTTCTTCAGGGTCTATTCATTTGGTACACAAGACACGTCCATGTAACACATTACTTGGAGTATGTAGGTACTCCCGGAGAATGCCAGAGATTGCTGGCTAGCTTCCAGAAGCTCATTGGTGACTTGGGTGTTCCATTGGCCCCAGAAAATACAGTGGGTCCCCGTACATTCTTATCTTTTTTGGGTATTGAGATTGCTTCAACAGCCGTGGGGACCCGGCTGCCCGAGGACAAAAAACTTAACATGCAGAACTTGCTGAGGACACTGCTGGGTAAACAGAAGGAGGTGCAGATCTTGTTAGGTCATCTGAACTTCGCCTGCAGGGTAGTGAGAGCAAGAACTTTCGGTAGACAATTAGGTTTGCCTCTCTCAAGACTTCCCTTACCTCATTGTTGGACTTGGCCCTTTTTTGGCTAAAGTTCCCTAAACTTTTTGCTTTCCCCCTAGACCTTTTTTCTGACATGGTGTTGCCAACTTAGATGCTTTGGGCACTTTGCCACTGCTGATCAGTGTCAAAGTACAAGTGCTCCCTGTGTAAAGTATAATGGTAATTGGTTGTCCATGATGGGTATGTTTGCCTTACTAGTAAAGTCCCTAGTAAAGTGCACTGTGTGTTCCAGGGCTGGTAATGCAAATGCTACTAGTGGGCCTGCAGCACTAATTGTGCCACCCACACAAGTAGCCTTAAAGAGAGAGCTCAGGCCTGCCACTGCAGTGCCTGCACACAGTTTGTTAAACTGCCTTGTTGTCCGGACAAGTGCACCCACTTGCCAGGCCTTACCCTTCCCTTTCTATGCACATCGGACACCCCTATGGTAGATCCAAGGTACCCCCTGGGCAGGCTGCAGTGTATGTGAAGGGTAGGACATGTACTGAGGTGTGTGCCATGTCCTGACAGTGAAATACTCTCCATTTCGTTTTTCACTGTTGAAAGGCCATCATGCCCATAGGACAGAATGGGGAGGCTGTGTAATATGTTTCCAGCCTACCTTCCCAAAGGCTTAAGATGGAGAGGTGAAGTTTAGTGTGCCTGAACTCACAATTCAATAACACATCTTTTTGTGAAGGTGGTTTTTGCATTGTGTGTTTAGAAACCACTCTTTTAGAAGTGGCTGGTTTTTGTGCCCTAACATTTCTGTGTGTCTCTGCCTGGTTGTGGATTGACTGTCTGCACCTGAAAGTGATATGATCTGGGGAATGTCTTGACCCAGGGGAGGAGGTGAGACAGCAACAGGCTGGCCTTCATCTGGAGTGTAGGGGGGAGGAGTAGCCCCTGGAGTTGAAGTGGCCTGGGTTGCTGTCATAAAACAATGGCTCCATCTCCTGCTGAGTGATGAAGGATACAGACTCCCACTATCAAAGGAAGAAGGTGTCACTGGCAGGGAGACACCCAGACCTGGTTTGGACAGGGGTCAGTGCCCCCCTGAACACAAAGACTTCAAAGACTTTGAGAGGTATAGCTATGAGAGCTGAAGCCCCTGAACGTTGGATTGATCAAGACTGAAAAGGATTGAAACTACTTCATGGTCAAGAGGAACCTCTGCCAAGGAAGAAACATCTGAAGAGACTGAAGGAAAGGACTGACCCTTGTTGTGTGTTCTAGGGCTGGCCTGAAGTTTGCTGATTTAACCAAGGAGAGGCTAAGGGACATTGCTGTGTGCTGTGTCCTGAAGTAACTTGTGCCCAAGGGCCCGAGGAGAGCTGGCTCCCGGTTGTGGAAACTCAGGAACACAAATGTTTCCAGGTGTGTCTCAGCAACACTGTGTGCGTGTGCTTTTTGCAGCCTGAGACCCTCGTAAGAATTGCCATGTGATTGTGGGCACCTTGAGTCCAAGCGAGTCTCAGCGACGCTGTGTGCGTGTGCTTCGTGCAGCCTGAGCCCTTCGTGAGGATTGTTCTGTGATCGTGTGCACCTGGAGTCCAAGCGAGTCTCAGCTACGCTGTGTGCATGTGCTTTGTGCAGCCTGAGACCTTCGCGAGGATTGCCCTCTTATCGTGCACACCGGAACTCAAGTGAGTCTCAGCGACGCTGTGTGCGTGTGCTTCTTGCAGCCTGAGACCTTTGTGAGTATTGCCCTGTGATAGTGCACACCCGAGGCTCAAGGGAGTCTCAGTGACGCTGTGTGCGTGTGCCCTGTTGCAACCTGAGATCTTCGTTATCGCTACTGCCCGGAATCCACAAAGTCGCATCGGAGGCCCAAGTCCCGAGAACAGGCGAGGAGAGCGAGGTCGCACCCCCCAGGTAACGCGTGTCACCGCCTGGGGCGGGGCGCGGGCTAGGAGACGCTCTTGACTTCTCCCATTCTTGCAGCGCGAGCCTCTGCTTCAGATGGTATCGCGGCCCGTACTTGCCTAGGAGGGGCAGTACCGGTGCCGGAGTGCGGAGCTGCACTTTGGTTTACACCATAACCGTGTTGGGGGCATATGTTGGTGGAAGCTGACCGCGAGTCAGTACGAGTGGCGGAGAGACCATTTAAAGCACCTGTTAGACCTGGCACCTTGGCATGAATCTCCCTTCCACTTTTTGTCGCTGTGCCTCATGTGTTTTTATGGTGTTGGCCGCTCAGAGCACTGTGCCACTGCCAACCAGTGCCACAGTGCAAGTGCTCCCTATGTAAAATGTATATGTTGGTTGGATTCCATGATTGGCTTATTTGGTTTACTATCAGACCCCAGTAAAGTGCACCAGGAGTGCCAGGGCGTGTAAATACAAATGCCGCTGGTGGGCTTGCAGCACTGGTTGTGCCACCCACAGAAGCGGCCTGATAAAATATGTCTAAGGTTTGCCATTGCAGAACCTGCATGCAGTCTGGTACTGTCATGCTGACTGCGCAAGTGTACACACTTGCCAGTCCCTAAACCTTCCCTTAACTTCATATTAGTCACCCCTATGGTAGGCCCAAGGGCAGGGTGCATTGTAAGCATAAGGTAGGACAAGCCTTGATGTGTGTGGCATGTCCTAATAGTGAATTACAGCCATTTTCGTTTTTCACTATTGTGAGGCTACCTGTTCTCATAGGCCAGTATGGGCTGTTAAGATTGTTACATCCTATGATCCTAACAGACCCACGGAACATGGTAGAAAATCGAGTTTAGTATTCCTGAACTCAGATTAATAAGGTACATCTTTAGTAAGGTTTATTTTAATATTCTGCGTTTGCAAATGCCACTTTTAGAAAGTTGGCCTTTGCTTGCCTAACCATTTCAGTCTGCCTCTGCGTGATGTGTATCTGCTGTCTGGCTTGTGTGAGTGACAGGACTGGGGAAACCCAGATGGGCAGGGCTAGGTAGCCTGGTGGTGAATAGGAAGATTGGCAGATAGATGGGTGGGAGGAGTACACTTGGACTCTGAATAGGGCTGTGCTCTGCCACCACAATGGTGGCTCCGCCCCCTGTGGAGCGTCTGATGGCTCTGCACCCTGAAAGAAGCAGCCTGCTTCGCAAAAACAAAGTGCTCAGAAACCGGACTGGGCAAGGGCCCCCCCTGGCCTGGCAGAACAAAAGAATTGCTGTATAAATGTAGGAGCCCTGCTCCCAAGAAACTAGATCCTGTCCTGCCAAGAAGAAACCTCTGACCGACGAGAAGGAACTGGGAAAGCTGCATGGAGGAGTACTGTCCCTGACCTGGGGGATTGGCCTGCAGTGATTGCCTTGCTGCTGAAGAAGAGTAACAAAGACTAAAGAGACTTTTATCTGACTTGTGCTGAAGATCTCCAAGGGCTTGTGAGTGAGCTTGCCCCCTGAACAAAGTCCCAGGAACAGTGGACTTCACCGCCGTGGAATCACCGTGGAAAACGGACCGTTTTCCTCACATCTTCGCGTCTAACTGCTGTGTACGCCTCGCTGATCGCGGCGTACTCCCTGTGAGCTGATATCCCGCTGTCCGGCACGAACAACGCGTCTTTGGCCCCTCTACGAGCCGTAGCTCGCACCGCGAAGGAAGGTACTACCAGCCCAAGCAACGCAAGTTATTGCCCCTACGAGCCGTAGATCGCACTGTAATTGAAGGACATCACCGTACCAGCTCGCACCCCCTACGGACCGTACTATCACTGTACGCGCCTCTCCCCTGCTTTGGGAAAGGCCGTAGTACGTGTGGTGGTCGCGTACGTCTCCCGTCTGGAGCGTACTGTTCGGCTGTCTCAAGCAGTCCAAGTGAAAATCAGCGATCCTGGTACGTCGCGTACCCGAACGTCTGGCAATACGGACCGTACTTTCGCCCAGTCCCCTGAGCCGCGCACACCCAAGGTCTCCCGTACCGTAGTACGCGCCGGCCGGAGGACTTCGCATCGTACTGTATGCCTACTGCCAAGGAAGTGTCCATGACGAACTCACCAAGCATCAAGGTACTGTGCCCGTTCGTGCCGTAGGGCGTACGCTTCACCCGAAGCGCCTGCAGCGCGTGTACGACCCGTCCCAAAGCCTGTGTCTACCGCGTACAACGCATACGAAGAGGGACGACGCGTACAGAACTGTACAAGTACGCTAAACTTAAGAACTCTTGGAAAATAAGTATTGTGGCCTGCTTAAACGTTATTTGGTCTTGTGCTAGGCCTGATAATTCTATATAAAAGTATTTTGGATATATTTCCTGTGTGGAGTCCATTTGTGGAGGGTCACTGTGTTACTGTGTGGGTATTTACAAATGCTTAACCTAAACGCCCTGAGATAACGCCTTGTCTGCTCGCGCCAAGCTACCTAGACGGTGAGCAGGGGTTATTATTGGAGTGTATCCCCCTACCCTGACTAGAAGAAGGACCCTCTGCCTGTCCCAGGTACCTACCTGTGCCAATCAGAGAATCCGGATTCTAACAGCACCACATACAGTGCTGGAGTGTGTTACGCATTGCATTATTTCTGCAATACGAACTACCTGATTGTTGCATTACTCATTGCAGTATTTCTGTATTACGAACTGCCTGATTAGTGTATTACGCATTGCATTATTTCTGCATTACGAACTACCTGATTAGTGTATTACACAGTGCATTATTTCTGCATTACGAACTCCCTGATTATTGCATTACACAGTGCATTATTTCTGCATTATGAACTACCTGATTGTTGCATTACGCATTGCATTATTTCTGCATGACGAGCTAACTGATTGTTGCATTACACATTGCATTATTTCTGTATTACGTACTGCCTGATTGTTACATTACGCTTTGCATTATTTCTGCATAACGAGCTGCCTGATTGCTGCATGACGCATTGCATTATTTTGGCATTACAAACTGCTTGATGGTTGCATAACAAACTGCATTATTTTTACATTGCGAAGTGCCTGATCCTTGCATTACGAACTGCATAGCATTGCATTAGGACTCCATTGGGTCACCTAGAATTGCTCATTAATATTGCCAGAACCTACAAGGGCTGGCTGGCCTAATAACCGGCAAGGAGGAATATTACAAATACGCATATACTTGTTTTTATGAAACTCGTGTGGAGTACATTTGTGGTGTCATCATTGGGTTACTGAGAGCATGGTTGCAAATACTTTACACACTTGCCTTGAAGATAAGCCTGGATGCTCGTGCCAACCCACCGAGGGGGTGAGCCGGGGCTATCTGAGAAGGTGTCCTTCCTTTCCCTGACGTGGAAGCAAGGGTCCCTATTTGGCCTAAGGTACCTACCTCAGCCAACTAGAGACCCCCAGTTCTAACACTCATCAATAATGTCAGGTTGTCGGCAGATGTTAAAGAGGATCTGAGAATCTGGAGGGCCTTCTTACAATCCTTCAGCCGGATTCCACTGGCAGCCTTGACTGACATGGAATGGGATGTCCAAATCTTTTTAGATGCAGAGGGAGGTTGCAGTTTTGGCCTTTATTGGCAAGGTCTTTGGTGTGCAGAAGATTGGCCTGATACTATTAAAGTCAAAGGGGTGACCCTCTATCCCTTGGAACCTGGGTGTTGCTGATATAGTCTACAAAACTTTAGGTTTCCAACGTCTTGCAATTTGTTTGCTTAACTCCAGCTGAGCCGGCAGTTTTTGATGGTTTCGGGTTTCATTGAGTGCAACATCAGGCATGGATAAACCTAAAGGAATTCTGGACACCGCTACACTGTAAGACTGAATTATACGTCTTCACCCATCCCTTTGAGTTACAACCATCGGTTCCCCAGTGAGGTGCATACCAACTCCCTTCCGGATTTTTTTCCCATCATGATGATTTTTCTCAGATTAATCCATTGGTTGCCTGGACATCGTTACATTTGGATAATCCCCATTGGCTCCCATAAGCGCCTTGGATTGTTTATGCAGTGAGGCCCCTACCAACGTTTTCTGGATTTTATACTAGTCACGATGATATTGCATCCTTGATGCCCTGATACAATTACCACTTTTGACTACATCCAGGAATAGAGGAGTTACCATTTTGGAACAACCCGGCTGCCACAACATAGTTCATTTTGTCCTGAAGAAGACCCTACATGATGCCCTCATAATAATATAGACGCCAGGGTTGAAACGTCGACGTACAACTTAATTATGTCTTAGTCACTGTAACCATAAATAGTTGATATTGCGATGTTACTGTTTGAACTTTATAAGTGGACCGTTTTTTTTTCATTTTGTTTTGTGATTTATGGATTTATGTATTATTTGTCACTTTATTCACTATATGTCACATCAGTCACCGACTAACTGGTTGCTTTGTTTATGTTCTGTATGGCCGCCTTTTTTCACCAAATTAAATATATATATATCATTTGAATCATCTTTGTGGCGTGTTTGGTACTACAGTTTGAGCACGGAAAAGAAATGTCTTTTCATTTAATTTGTTTTGATTCAAAAGTAATTGGTCTCACCCAACAGAACTTTTGAAGATTGGTTTGAGGCGTGGAAACAGCGTAGACATAGTATTGCCTTCCTAGAATTTTAATCCTTGGCAGTAGCAGTGGTTCTGTGGGGGGAACAGCTGACACACAGGAGAGTTATTTTTCAAGTCGGCAACATGTCAGTCGTGCATGTGGTTAACAAGCAGTTCACCAGTGACTCACGGTTCTGGCAGCTACTGAGAGTTGTTGTATTGCACTGCTTGAGACTAGACATCATTTTTAGAGCCCGAAATGTTCCCGTTGTGGACAATGACATTGCTGAGGCTTTGTCTCGTTCACAGTGGGAGAGGTTCTATAAGCTGGTCATGGAGGCAGACCGAGCGAAGACACGGATGCCACAGGAGCTCCAACTGATAGCAGAGTTTTTAGCTATTTCCACGAGGAGGGCATACTACCAGGCTTGGTCTAAATTTTTAGCAGGGCTACATGGAGGTCAAGGGAATGGGAGAGGGTAGAAGATGTTGTACAATTCATACTCTCCCTCATAGAGAAGGGTCAGACAAAGGTAACAATTTTGAGCAAGTTGTCAGGTATTGCATTTATGGGCAAGCTCCTATGGGTTTATGCCCCCTGAGCTGGCAAACTGGGTAAAAGGATTTTGGAGGGTTGAGTAAGGAGGCTTCTGACCCTGGATATCTTGAATGGTGTACTCAAGTCCCTACCGAGAGTTTGCTTGGACATTAGTGGGACAGTTTTATTTTCAACCCTCCTTTTTTTCGGGGCCTTTCGTCTATCAGAGCTATTGGTGGTAGGGAGAGAAGGGGCTTACTGTGGTGGGGGGGGTGGTGCATTGCTGAGAAAAAAGGCTGTACAAGTCTAAGACCGATCAATGGAAAGAGGGAAAAATCGTTCTCCTGAGATATTACCCTATAACGGGCCTCTGCTCGGTGCGTTGGGCTACTGCCCTGTGGCTAGGGGCAGCTATTGAGGGAAGGTATTGAAGCATGAGGATGGTAAGCCTGTTACTTCTTCCCAACTGATGTCCGCTGTGCGCAAGGCCCTGGGGTTGATTGGCTTTGACAGGAGAGGGTGTGGGACTCACTTGTTTAGGATTGGAGCAGCTACCGAAGCGGGCTAGCTGGGTTGGGGTCGAGGGAGCGTCATGGAGCTGGGCAGATGGTCATCAAATTGCTTTTGTAGATATGTCGGGGGCAGTAGATGGGGAGAAGTAAGTGTACAGGTTGCCAACTTGGTTTCTGTTTCAGGTTTTATTCCCGGACCCCAGGTGGCAGGGATGAACATTTGAATAGTGGGCCACTCCTTCATGAAGTGAGCGGAGCGTCAAGTTAGGTCAAGCAACCACTGATCTGGGGTTTAACAAGTCATTATGGGGCACATGCATCAACCATTTTTGCTTTTGCAAACAGGCCAATTTACAGAATCGGCCTGTTTGCGAATGCAAAAAATGCTTTTGAGATGCAGCAAACCCTATTTTGCGATTCGGTAACCTGTTACCGAATCGCAAAATGGGTTTGCGATTCGCTATTAGGAAAGGGCGTGTTTAGGGCGTCCCTTACTAATACTGAACCCCATCTGCATGTAGGAATGTTTTGGGACCGAAATGCGGTCACAAAAATCCGCATTTTGCCATCTTCTCTAAGTAGGTGGTGACCCATTCACAAATGGGAAGAAGTCCCCAAGGGACCACTTCCCCTTTGTGAATGTTTGTTACCTCTTTTTTTAAAGAGCAAGAACTGGTCCCACGGACCACTAGCTACTCTTAAACAAGCATTTGCAATGCAATAGGTCTCGCATATCACGCGAGTTTGAGCTATTGGCATTGTAAATGACAATGCCTTTTATTTATGTTTTGGGTTCTGAAACATAAATAAAAGGCATTGTCATTTACAATGCTAATAGCTTAAACTCTCGCAAATGCGAGACTTATTGCATTCCAATGAAGGGCCTTCGCGACTGCTTGTTAGATTGTAAATATCAGAGGAAGAGACCGGCCTGTGATGTCTTCAAAGTAGTGATAAATAGTGCAGTGAAGAAGATGTGTAAATGTTGTAAATTACACAGACACAAAGTGTGAAGTGAGAGTAACATATGATCCGAGCTATAAAAACTAACAAAGGACTCCAACACCTTTCGCTCTGCGATTACACTGTCGCAGCTCAGGAGGAAGAGTGGGAGGGTGGCTATTTCCTGCCCTCTCCGTGATTTGAGTGTTCAGTGTGGCATTGCGTAATGTCATTGCTTTCTTTGGCCTAATAAAAAAACACTCCAGCTGTAGTAGGGCCCTGTCTTCCCCTCCTGGTGCAGGACGGGCTGTGCTTTATGGCAGGCATGAAGGGTGGGAGGGATGGTCTCGGCTGCAGCTCCAGCCTCGTACAGTGCCACTGCTATACCAGTGAGCGAGAGGCACTGACGTGGTGATATTGGTATTGGTGGTGGTGGTATTGGTGATGGTGATGGTATTGGTATTGGTGGTGGTAGTAGAGGTGGTGGTATTGATGGTGGTGATATTGGAGGTGGTGGTTTTGGTGGTGGTATTGCTATTGGTGGTGGTATTAGTATTGGTGGTGGTGGTGGTATTGGTGGTGGAGGAATAGGTGGTGGTATTGGTGGTGGTGGTATTGACGGTATTGGTGGTGGTGGTGGTGGTATTGGTGGTGGTATTGGTGATGGTATTCGTATGGGGTGGTGTTATTGGTGGGGTGGTATTGGTGGTGGTGGTATTGGTGGTGGTATTGGTGGTGGTGGTATTGTGGGTGTAATGGTATTGTGGTGGTATTCTTGGTGGTATTGGTGGTGATGGTATTGGTGGTGGTAGTATTGGTAGTGGTGGTGGTATTGGTATTGGTGGTGGTGGCATTGGTGGTGGTACTGGCCGTGGTATTGGTGGTGGCGGTACTGGTGATATTTGTGATGGCATTGGTGGTGGTGGTGGTAGTGGTATTGGTGGTGGTGGTGGCATTGGTGGTGGTGGTGGTATTGGTGGTGGTGGTATTGGTGGTGGTGGTGGTATTGGTGGTGTAGGTATTGGTGGCGGTGGTGGAATTGGTGGTGGTGGTATTGGTGATGGTAGTGGTATTGTATTGGTGCTGTTGGTATTGGTGGTGGTATTGGTGGTGGTATTGGTGGTGGTGGTGGTATTGGTGGTAGTGGTGCTATTGGTGGTGGTATTGGTGGTGGTGGTATTGGTGGTGGTGGTATTGGATGGTTGTATTGGTAGTTGTGGTATTGGTGGTATAGCTGGTATTGGTGGTGGTGGTATTGTTGATGGTGGTGTTGGTATTGGTGGTGGTATTGGTAGCGGTGATGGTATTGGATTGGAGGTAGTGGTATTGGTGGTAGTGGTATTGTTGGTGGTATTGGTGATGGTGGTAGTGGTGGTATTGGTGGTGGTGGTGGTGGTGGAATTGGTGGTGGTGGTGGAATTGGTGGTGGCACTGGCATTGGTGGTGGTGGTAGTATTGGTATTGGTGGTGGTGGTATTGGTGGTGGTGGTAGTGGTGTTGGTGGTACTGTTGGTGGTAGTATTGGTGGTGGTGGTATTGTGGTAGTATTGGTGGTGGTATTAGTGGTGTATTGGTGGTGGTATTGGTGGTGTTGGTGGTATTGGTGGTGGTGGTCTTGGTGGTGGTGGTATTGGTGGTCTTGGTGGTGGTGGTATTGGTGTTGGTGGTGGTATTGGTGTTGGTGGTATTGGTGGTGGTATTGGTGTTCGTATTGGTTGTGGTGGTGGTATTGGTGATGGTATTGGTGGTGTTGGTGGTGGTATTGGTGGTGGTGTTGGTGGTGGTAGTATTGGTAGTATCGGTGGTGGTATTGATGGTGGTGGTATTGGTGGTGGTATTGGTATTGATGGTGGTGGTGATATTGGTGGTCATGTTGTTGTTAATAAAACAGGCTTTTGAAAACAACCGGTCAGCTGATATTAGTGCAGATGATATGTAACACAGATGTGCTGTTTTCAGCTTTAGCCCATTAGCACACAATTATGTACTACCTGGAATTCACATGACTTAATTTGCTAATCATTTCTAAATCCATTTTACTTGGGGTATTGAAACAGATGCAAGGTAATGCTGGGTTAAAGTAATTGAAAGCGGGCGCCTGTGTTACGGGGGTGTTCGTGCTGCTTAAAAAAACACAAGCGGTTTCAGCTGAAGCAACGCATGCCCGACCGACAGTGAGAGAAACTCAATAAGGTAAATAGTGCTTACAGACTAAATAACAGGTCACATGAAACAACTGAAGTAAAGGGGCCAGTAGCCATGGGAGGTTACAAATGAAGAGAAGGCCGTACTAAGGAGGTACTGACAAGCATATAAAAGAATCCGAAGGCAGTATTTACAAAAGACATTGATACAAGCCAATGAAAAATATGGGCGGAGAGTGGGCACGGCTTCTCTCCCATACTCTACTGCAGCAGTCTCGCAGAGCGAGTAGTGAATGCGCGCTGCCGCTAAGCTCGACCTAAAAATGAAAAGAAAACTTTTCATTTTACCTTTTGTAAAGCATCTCGTTTTCCTTTAAGGAAAACAGGCTCCTTTACAAAAAAAATATTGCTTTATTTAAAAGCAATCTTGGACAAGGTGTTTTTATGCCATTTCACATTAAAATTAATGAGGTAGAGCGATTTGCATACCCCTACTAATAGCTCTCTGAAACTCTTTGAGTTTGAAACATTGTAAATTGCGATTACCTAAATGCGATTCTCAGGAATTCGCAATTAGGTATTCACAGTTTACAATTTTGATGCATGTAGCCCAGAATTCCATCACTTCAGTGGGAAAAGGGGGGAGGCGATGGAGGGAGCTCATACCCTGTCTGAATAGGCTTCTAGTGGGAGGGAAATGTTTGGATGTGCTTCTTCTTCATCTATGGGAAAAAAACAGAAGGCCTTGGTGCTTGCTTATTAAAACCATGAAGTAGGATCTGAGGGAGATCCATGGGTTATGGGCTGGCTGCCACACAATTTGGACCGAATTAATTCCCAGGAGAGTTTGGCGTGGGGCTGTCAAGCCCTTAGCCATAGATAAGGCTCAGAGAAAATTAATTAAAGAGATGCATGCTTTCTGCAGGGACACTGGTTTTGGTGGGGTAGATCATTCAGATCTCTATTATGAGGATGTTGAATTTTTCAGAGGGGATTGTGTCCATCTGTCTTTTATGGAAATTGTGATATAACTGCTGCAGATAAAGTTGATTTTGGCAAACGTACTGGGTATTTGGAAGGGGGACATTTCCATTAGTGCACACAGGGGGCTAGGTTTGTGGGGGGCAGAAAAAAGGGAGGGGTTTCCTCACCATTTGTAGCGCGCCTTTCTTCTGGGTGGTGGTTGGCTGAGAAGTTGCCATAATTTACAGACGTTTCTTGTTTGTCAGCAGCAGTCAGCATGAAATGGAACGGGTAGGCAAGTTTACACCTGGACGACATAGTAAGTTTGAGGTTAGGTACGAAGTAGAATGGGTTCAAAGGTTAATAGACGTAGAAAAAAGGCAAGGGATTTTAGAGGTCCCAGTTACAGTTGATCAGCTCTGGTGCAAGTATTTTATTGATGATTTAAGTTGTTATGGAAAGGAAGGATATTTTAGGGGTGGGAGTAGTTTCTCAAAGGTGATTAAAGATGCATAATGAGGTTATAGTTATGTAAGGCAAAGGCCCATGTTTTTGTTTTAATGTGCACCTGTTGCAGTAGAGCTGCCTTTTTCACACAAACCTGGTGTCAGTGGTCTGTGCTTGTTTCCTTTTCCCCAGTGGAGCAGCGTCTGCCACGTCGTCTTTCTGAATTGGCACATGAAGAATCACTGTACAGGAAGGAGTTTAGTGTTCTGCTGCCCGTGGGTAAGCACACGGTCCTTGCTTTAATTATATTATGATAATTGGTTTGCAGGAGAAGGGTGTTCTTATTAGCTCCTCCCCTTTTCTACAGCAGCACTGGATGACTGATTAATTTTCTAGGCTTTTTAGACTGTGGCTACGACCGTGATGTCATAGGAATCAGGGATGCAAGACACTTTGAACTGTGAGTTTCTAAGTATCTATTTATATATCACTGGTCACACTGGTGTCAGGGATGATGGTATTGTGAAGTTGTCAAATTAAATGAAGTCACTGATTGATTTTTATAGCAGAGACGCTAACAGTTAGCAGTAAATGATTATGAGTATGGGAACCCACAGTGGCACTCGTACACGGCTTTCACTGTAAGAGTAACCATTTTGCATACACTTAGAAGTGAGGTGGTTCACACTATTTGGTGAACACTTCAAGCATTGGGTGCATGACCACTGTTTTGAACTTTGAGTTGTGTGAATGGGGAATAGAGAGCCTCTTTTCTCGGAGCACCGATCCCCATAGGCTTTCTTCAGAGTGGTGGGGTGCATGAAATTGTGACACTAAGGGGCCGATTCTGTTCCGGGTCGGAAGGGCACCGAACGTGATCCGGACGGAAAAACTATGAGCCGTACGCGTGTTTTCCGCCCGACTCGTACAGCTGTACGAGCGAGCCAGTATGATGCGAGCTACATGAAATTCACCGACCGAGTCGTTTCCGGGTCCGAACTGCTCCGTATGTCTCGGTCGTAAGCTAACCGTGGCGTGCAATGGATGCGATTCACGACCAAGCCAGTTCGATGCACGCGTCGGACAGCCTGTGCAAGCCTGAGTGTCCGGCTCGCAAAAGCTCCCAGAGTCGGACTTCGGGGGTCCGTGTCGGACCCCCCGACACCCACAGCCGTATGACTCGCACACAGGGGACTCCCCCACACAGGCATGTACGGCGCGGATGGCACCGAAACATACCCACTGTAGGGGGCGCACTTGTTCGAGACGTACCCATTCAGTCAATGGGAGAGCATGTACGCGTCGTACAACTGGCTCCTATTGACTTCTATGGGAGTCTGACCGAACCGAGTCCGACAGCATACGTGCACATCGTACTCGCTTGGTCGGACTGTAGGGGTCCGGCTCGGTCGGAAAACACTCCGGATCCGACGCGGTCGGAGTGCTTTCCGACCCGGATCTGAATCGGCCCCTAGGTAGTGGGTTTCATAAGTTTTGGGTTTTTATTTTGTCGGATGGAGACCGACAGTCGAGGCTATCGAAACCCACGATATGGTGGTGAGTAACTGGAGACTTGATTGTGCGTTACTGGCGGTAGGCACCTTTAGAACTTCTCTAACTAAGGTGAGACTCTTTGCACGCTCTATGACGTTTGACCGCTTGTGATACATGAACCTTGTGGACACTCACATTAGGTGATGTTCCCTTTCTTTCTCTTTTGTACAGAGACTATACAGATTCGTTTTGCTTGAATGACCAACCATCTTCACCTATTGTTTTGTTTAACCAGCCGGGTTGGAATTATCACCAGCTTTGGGGTAAGATCCCTTTTTATCCTTTGTACACTGACGTTAGTATGAGCTTATTGTTCAGCTTTCCTCTTTTCTGAGGTTTTACCGTAGTTTCTGTTTATATTTTTCCTAGCATCCACTGTTTTCAGGCTAAGGCTACAGGTATTTGACGAAAGTTGTGCTCCTCACTCTTAAGCTTTTGGCACGTTCTCTGGTTTGTCTTTTCACTCTTACTAGACTTTTGCCTTGACTCAGTGCGCTCTTGCACTTTTCTCATGCATTGTTTCTCATATTCTAATTTTTCTTCACCGAGTTGTGGTGTTTGTTGCCAATGTACTGAGATGATTCTATCAGCACGTTATATAAGCACATCTTATGCTTTATTTTTTCTAAGCACTCTACTTGGGTACCTGCATGGTTCTTTCGAAGTAGTGGTGTTGCTCTTTCCCTTTTCTACTGATATAGATTAGCTAAATTCAATTCTAATTCTTTTTCTGTATGGTCTCGTGACAATTCCTTTTGAGTTATTTGTCTTAGAAAGAATGTTTTGTATCTTTCCCAGCCCTGAAGAGTCGTGGTCTACTCTTTCCATGACGAAACACGTGTCGGCTTGCCACGCTAATTAAACAGAACCACCTGTTCATTTGCGGATGCTTCTTTTTTCATTTCTGTATTTACCATTGTCAACATTGATTTGATTAACTGTATGTGTGCACAGGATTGTCCTAATTGTGAGTAACTGGAGAGTTGGTGTTAACCACATGTTTTTAATAAAGGGGTTCACAGTGCTGGTACTTTGGTTTTTACTCTCTTTGTTTTTTATGTGTCAAGGTGTGATAGTCAGATTATTATGTCCTGAGACGACCACTTAAACTATCCAGGGCCGAAATGTTAACAACCCCCCAAATTGGTTGATATCTGCAACTAGCAAGAAGGGATTGTGGATTAGTTGGAACTTTCCTATGTCTCTCTGATGAAATGCGATTACACAACCATTGGAGACTGCCCAGTGTCTTTGTGTTTTATTCGTTGTAAATAAGATCATCGTTTGAGGACTGCATTGTCTGCAGTATATTCACGTTTTGCACTATATTGTATATGTATGGACATAATTAATTTATGATGGAAATTTGCACTTTGTCCAGTACTGTGTTTTCTGGAGTGATGTTTCTGTTCAATCAAGTTGAATCTGAATTATGTTAATTAGAAGGTAGAGCCCTGAGGTCTTTTTTTAAATGAGTCCCATGTGTCTATATATATATATATATATATATATATATATATATATATATATATATATAAAGGCAGATACAGGGTACGGCCATGGGTACTTGCTTCGCCCTCAGTTATGCGAATCTGCATATGGGCTGGTGGGAGGAGCAAGTACTCATGGTCACCCAAATGAAGGCCATGATAGAAAATGTGGTGATCTACACAAGGTATATAGACAACATCTTCGTACTGTGGCAGGGTACAGAGGAAAGCGCTTTGCAATTTGCCTCAGAAATCAACAATAACAACTTGAACCTAGCATTCACATGTACTATTAGTAAAACATCTATTAAATTCCTAGACCTCGAACTATATGTTGAAAATTATAAAATACAAACTCGAACATATAGAAAGCCAATGTCAGGGAATGCTATATTGCATGCTAACAGCTTCCATCCTACGAAACTTAAGGAAAGCATTCCCTATGCAGAATGTCTTAGAATGACACCCAACTGCAGTACGCAAGAGGGACGTAAGCAATCAAAAGACAGTCTCTTTATGAGAATAAGAAATAAGGGCTACAGCAACCAGACACTAGCCAACGCAGAGATTAAGTGCGCAACTACAAACAGGAGGGCTCTCTTGTTTTCAACTAAAAATAACCAAGCAACCGCCAGTAAAGAATCCTCAGGAAACACCCCCAGACTTATCACAGGGTTCAACACATATCATTCTAACCTCCGCAAAATACTCAATAGACACTGGCAACTGGTGCGCAATGACCCCACCCTAGGTCCCACTTGTCGTAAGACACCTCAGGTAACATTTAGGAAAGCGAAATCCATGCGCAATGAATAGTGTGCAATGCCCCATCCATCAGTAAAGGAGTCACTTGGCTTAAGCCCCAAAGAGGGTTCCATAAGTGTTCAAAATGTAAGGCCTGTAAGCACGGTATCAACACCACTACCGTGCCTCTTCCATTCAGACACACACCTTTTGTAATTAGAGGTAATTACTCCTGTAAAACTGACTTTGCAGTTTACGTACTCCAATGCACTTGTGGTAAACGATACGTAGGCAGCACCGTACATCCAGCACATGTACAGATATTGCAACATCTCAGAGCCATCACCCACGATGACCCAGCATACCCGGTAGCCAGGCACATAAACACCCGCCACGCAGGCAAAACGCAGGACCTGGCCTTCTTTGTAATCGACAGCATCCCCAAAAACATCAGAGGAGGCAATAGACAACTAGCATTAAGAAGGCTGGAATCTAGATATATAATTCTTCTAGATTCCAAAATCCTAAATGGGATAAACGC
The DNA here is from genome assembly GCF_964204655.1 of Triturus cristatus. Lineage (NCBI taxonomy): Eukaryota > Metazoa > Chordata > Amphibia > Caudata > Salamandridae > Triturus > Triturus cristatus. The sequence goes on along the minus strand of NC_140581.1, from coordinate 663,761,703 downwards.
AGATGAAGCTTTAAATGTGTACCTTTAAATCCTAGCCGCTAGTCCTGTTGTAAGGTTGAGTTGACACATTTTGGTTTTTCATTTACAATCACTTTTTTATAAACACCACCCGCACAGTAGATACCCACGACATTGCTGCCTTAAAATAATGGGTACCTCTATAACTATAACCAGAGACAAACACTAGTGTATCCAGCCCACTTGGGCATCACAACATGTACCTCTCCCATAACAGGCACCGATACCTCATCGGCTGGTACATCCAACCTCTATACATCCTACCCAAGTGCACTTGCATTGACCTAGACGCAATACTGATTGCTATGTTCTTGATGTATAAAATGTGGCGGTTATTCCATTGCCATATGACCGTTCCCTGTCAAAATCGACATTTCTAAATCGCTGACCTACTATTAATATGTTTGTGCGCCTCAGTTTTTAGTAAATTTTTTCATTTTAACAGCGATTGCATTGTGGGGCAGGAATGTTTTCGACTGTGAAGGGTGTGTAAATATTGTCACAGCTCGATTATATATAACTTCTTCCAGGTATCCACAAACATATGTCACAGTTTAAAAATTCTATTTTCTACAATTGTGCACTATTTAACAATTGTATGCAGTGCACTTTATTTAAATACCTGGTTTCTCTTTTCTCTTCTTTTTCTTGCATCATTACCATTTTTTTGTACACTGTCATGCAGATGCAAGAAACTCTTCTATGTTTGTTACTTCGATTCGGTTGCTGTGACAACCAACCAGTCTTTGCCTGTGAACCCAAAATGCATATAGTGTTGATGCAAGTGAAGAACCAGATGTAGTGAGCAAGGCGGTTTTACCGTCGAAACGCGTCTGGGTCATTCTGGAGTAAAGATATCTTTCTTTGGCAATTAATCCATCGAGTCAGCGTCTGCTTGAAGTGAAAGTTTAGACTGGTTTTTGATATATATATCGCCCATGGGGGCGGCAACAAACAACACCCAAGTTTCAATTCCAGGCGAATCAAGTCAAATCACGAGTTCTCCGATACTTGCTGCATTACCTGAATCTAGAAAAAATACATCTTTCAAACGTAAATAAACGTTCAACCCCATAATGCCAAGAGACAGCATTGACATTTTTAACGATCAAGTAACCAAAGAAATTAAAAAATTAAATTACAAGATCATGCAAAGTAAATCAAAATGGCATCCCAAAGACAGGCAACTCAAACAACTACTGTCAAAATTGCAAAGCAACAAAAATGTGATTGTCAGAAGTGCAGATAAAGGAGGCAATATTGTCTTATGGGACAGGACACAATATATGAAGGAGGCACTGTCCCATCTAAATGATAGAACCTGCTATAAAACCAGCAATTGGGGCACCCTAAAAACAATACAAAATGACTTCTACGGAAAATTATTGGCTTGGAAATGTACAGGAACATTAACTATGGACGAATACAAATTCATTTACAAAGAAAACCCTACCATACCCAATATCTATTTCATCCCTAAAATACATAAAGATGCCAAGAACCCCCCTGGTCGACCCATCATCTCGGCTCAAAATAGCCTATTGGAAAATGCCAGCCAATATATAGACTTTTTTCTTCAGGAACTGGTACAGGCATTGCCCACGTATATAAGAGACACCAGCAACTTCCTGCAAAAAATCAACAACTTTGAATGGCAGGACAGTTACCTATTAATGACTTTGGACGTAGTGTCCTTATACACGAGCATAAGACACAGGGATGGCATAGGAGCATTGGAACATTTCCTAAGCAAAGGAAAGCCAAGACTTTCTGCACACAGCATGATGCTAAGTGATTTGACACAATTTTGTTTGCATAACAATGTTTTTTTATTTGGTAAAACTGTCTACCAGCAGACGCGTGGCGTTGCGATGGGGGCCAGCTTCTCTCCCAGCTATGCTTGTTTACACATGGGCTGGTGGGAGGAGCTGGTCCTCGGTGTGACGCACAGGTTGGTGGTAGAAAACCATGTCAAACTTTTTTACAGATATATTGATGATATCTTTTTGGTTTGGGATGGTCCTCTACAGGATGCTCATGATTTTGCTAAAAGCCTGAATATTAATGAGATCAACTTAGGCTTTACGGCAACAATTGACAAATATAACATAAATTTCTTAGATGTGGAGGTGTATGTCAAGAATGGTAAACTGGAAACAAAACTCTTCAGAAAATTGACAGCAGGGAACTCATTATTACACTCGTCGAGTTTCCACCCACGACATTTGATCAATAGCATCCACCTACGGGGAAATGCTAAGAATCAAACGTATATGTAGCTGCATGACTGATTTGCAAAAGGCACAATCAGATTGTAAAAAAAGATTCCTAGCCAGAGGTTATAATACCAAAATCCTAGATCTAGCCATCGCTAAAACGATGAAACTGGAAAGAGAGCCACTTCTAGTTACTAAACCCAAAATCGATTCAACATATGAATTGCGACTTATCACTACCTATAACCTGCAGCACAAAACTATCAGAAATATAATGCAGCGCAACTGGCCAATAGTGTTAGACGATCCAATAATAGGATCACTACTGCCCAAAAGATTGGGTCTAACTTTTAGAAGGGCTCCATCAGTAAGCAACAGTTTAGTGACAAGCAGCCCTGAGGTATTAAAACCTTTGAATTGGCTTTCTCAAAGAAAAGGATTTGTGGCCTGTAAAAATTGCAAAGCATGCATTCCTGGTATAAGCAGGAAAGCATACAAAACTCCATTCATTGATAAAGAGGTGGAAATAAAGCAAGCCCTACACTGTAAATCTGACCATGTAGTGTATGTTTTAGAGTGCACCTGTAATCTCAAATACGTAGGTAGCACAAAACTCCCGGCCAATAAAAGAATCTTACAGCACCTTAGAGCCATTATTAATAGGGACCCCTCTTACACAGTCGCTAGACATTTTCAAGAAACCCACAACAGCGACCCTAAGTACCTGTCATATTATCTTATCGATGCGGTACCAAAAAACAGAAGAGGAGGTGACAGAGAAGGTGCATTACGCAAACTTGAGACCCGATACATTTTAAACCTAGACAGTAAGATACCGGGAGGTCTGAATGCCACCGAGGACCTTTATACCTGTATTTAATGGGTCGATACATCTTCAAATATTAGACAAAGCCAATAAGCTATAAGATTCAGCCAAAATTAAGTTCCCCTTGTACTTTTCAGCAAGATTGAGTCAGCAATTCATATGGCAATTTGATGGGATTAGCCAGTTACTGTCGCTTGATGCCCGATTTCACAAACTCTGATTCTTAGCCTATGCCCCACCAATAAGAGAAAATCTAGCTAAATAGGCTACACCCACTATTTCAATATCTTCAAATAGGTCCATGTATTTTCATTTTTATGTCATTTATCCAGCACGTGTGTTACATTGCACTTTATGTATCAGCATCAATGGAAAGTTAAGCAACATCTTTCGGTTAACGTTTCTTGCAATCTACAAGTTATTCAACTTATAACAATGTCAATATGCATTGATGAAATCATGGTTTAAGTTTGACAGCATTAGTCTTGAAACGTAAACATCAGATTTGTATTATAGAACTTTGTTTTATTATGAAATTTTAGAGCAAATCGAGCACATCTGAATTTTATGCACTTTTGTGCAATTATTTATTAATGTGTTTTTAATGCTTTTAAACTGAATGATATTAGGCATTTATGTTTTTAGAATATCCAAAACTGGAACTAGATCAATATGCACTATGTCCAGCGAAAAACAAAGTATATATAAAAATTTACATTTTAAGTATTTTTTCACTTTTCATGATAATGTGGATTTTGTTGCTCTCTATTTCGTTTTTGCACTAAGCACTTGCACTTTCAATACTATAAAATGGCGGCTGAAGCCAAGAAGCGTTGTCATGTGATCAAGGTCCAGGAGGGACCGAAACGCGTCATGGCCGACTAGTGAAAATAAAATAATCTGCACAGAATCGTGGTCCGTTACTGCTTTGTATATCGGATATTGGGGGGCGAAGTAAGCAGCAAAACTGGATATATATATATATATATACATTACCTACTGGCGGTCACCAGTAGGTAGTTATAGTTAGGACCTATTTTCCATAGGAAATCTGCAACATTCTATTTGGAATAACGTTGGCGCCGATTGACGAATCTTCGCAAAATTTTCCAAACTTTTGGCCAGCTCCGGTCCGCTCCTATCCTGAAAATTTCACGGTGATTCGTCAAGCGGGGGCCGAGAAAACAGGGGGGTCCCAAAACGCGTTTTCCCCATGCATTTTCCCATAGGACCTGTTGACGCAGCTACAGCCCGAACTGCTGAACGGAATTACACCAAATTTGGCAAAGAGGTAGTCCTCAGTTCAGACTCGTGCCTTTTGCTTAAATGGCGTAAATCCGTTCAGTAGTTCCTGAGAAAATGAGGGTAAAAAAGTTAGTGATATCTGGGCGGAGCCTAACCACACATCTCATCGTGAGATCTGATTGGCTGTCAGTACTTCATCCAAGAGGTGTTGGCAGCCATCTTGGGACTAATATACATGATAGCACCTCATTAAAAAGCATTGCAATTAATAGAAGGTTTTAAGACTTTAGTTACATTATAAATCATGTGTTGATGGTACCATACTCATTTTAGGAATTGTGGTGTGTTCTAAGGTGATTTTACCATGTGAAAAAGCCTTCTGCTGTGATATCATGAATCATGTTTGAGACAAAACTATTTTCTCATGCTTTTCCCACAGAGGTATGGAAGGTGATCTATAAACTAAACTGAGAGCATATTTTCTGTAAATTCACATTATCTTTCTCAGTCATGTGAGAAGGAAGTCTGACATTCTCAGTAAAACATGTACATCCAACAAGGGCAGAGACTGTCAGTTGATTCCTTTGTGTTCTACTGCAGCTTCCCAGAGTGTTCTAAAGAACACCTAGAGCGCTAACAGTCCTAATTATGACAAACGTATTGCACACCTGAAGCCATCTTGATTGAAATAAAGTGGTAACTCTTAAAACATTTAATTTAAAAAGGAACAAAATGAGGGGGTTCATTTTGCCATAGAAAGTATGATTAGTGCTGCAGAAAGAAAAATTAGGGCACATTTTGAGTGACTTCTCAAATCCTCTTCTATTTCATTAAAAATTCTGACATGCAGACTGAAACATGCACTTTCAATACCAGCAGCAGAGTTCCCTGGTGAGCAGTACCTTTACTACAGTGATCTAATAAGCAACTAGAGTGCTAACGTTCTGAATTTATGGCAAATTTGTGACACATCTGAATGCCTTCTTGATGGAATCAAAGTAAAATACTGAAAGTATTTCCTACTGAGGAGACTGTAGTAAATGAGGAAATTAGGAAACTTCATAACAAGTAAGTCTCCCAAAATGGCCACCAGAGACAAAAGAGCCCAAATGTAGCCCAAATATCACCCAGATGTAGCCCAAGTATAGTCCAATGACAAAATGTCCCAGAGTGTTCTAACGAACAACTAGAGCGCTAACTGTCTTACTTATGACAAAAGTATGGCACACCTGAAGCCATCTTGATTGAAATAAAGTGGTAACACTTAAAACATTTAATTTACAAAGGAACAAAATGAGGGGGTTCATTTTGCCATAGAAATTATGATTAGTGCTGCAGAAAGAAAAATTAGGGCACGTTTTGACTTCTTAAATCCTCTTCTATTTCATAAAAAAATTCTGACATGCAGACTGAAACATGCACTTTGAATACCAGCAGCAGACTTCCCTGGTGAGCAGTAGCTTTACTACAGTGATCTAATGAGCAACTAGAGTGCTAACATTCAGAATGTATGGCAAATGTGTGACACATCTGAATGCCTTCTTGATGGAACCAAAGTAAAAAACTGAAAGTATTTCCTACTGAGGAGACTGCAGTAAATGAGGAAATTAGGAAACTTCATAACAAATAAATCTCCCAAGATGGCCACCAGAGACAAAAGAGCCCAAATGTAGGCCAAATATCACCCAGATGTAGCCCAAGTATAGCCCAATGACAGAATGCCCCAGAGTGTTCTAACGAACAACTAGAGCACTAACAGTCTTACTTATGACAAAAGTATGGCACACCTGAAGCCATCTTGATTGGAATAAAGTGGTAACACTTAAAACATTTAATTTACAAAAGAACAAAATGAGGGGGTTCATTTTGCCATAGAAATTATGATTAGTGCTGCAGAAAGAAAAATTAGGGCACATTTTGACTTCTCAAATCCTCTTCTATTTCATAAAAAAATTATTCTGACATGCAGACTTAAACATGAACTTTGAATACCAGCAGCAGACTGCCCTGGTGAGCAGTAGCTTTACTACAGTGATCTAATGAGCAACTAGAGTGCTAACATTCAGAATTTATGGCAAATGGGTGACACATCTGAATGCCTTCTTGATGGAACCAAAGTAAAAAACTGAATGTATTTCCTACTGAGGAGACTGCAGTAAATGAGGAAATTAGGAAACTTCATAACAAATAAATCTCCCAAGATGGCCACCAGAGCCAAAAGAGCCCAAATGTAGCCCAAATATCACCCAGATGTAGCCCAAGTATAGCCCAATGACAAAATGTCCCAGAGTGTTCTTAAGAACAACTAGAGCGCTTACTGTCTTACTTATGACAAAAGTATGGCACACCTGAAGCCATCTTGATTGGAATAAACTGGTAACACTTAAAACATTTAATTTAAAAAGGAACACAATGAGGGGGTTCATTTTGCCATAGAAATTATGATTAGAGCTGAAGAAAGAAAAATTAGGGCACATTTTGAGTGACTTCTCATATCCTCTTCTATTTAATTAAAAAATTCTGATATGCAGACTGAAACATGCACTTTTAATACCAGCAGCAGACTTCCGTGGTGAGCAGTAGCTTTACTACAGTGATCTAATGAGCAACTAGAGTGCTAACATTCAGAATTTATAGCAAATGTGTGACATATCTGAATACCTTCTTGATGGAATCAAAGTAAAAAACTGAAAGCATTTCCTACTGAGGAGACTGCAGTAAATGAGGAAATTAGGAAACTTCATAACAAATAAATCTTCCAAGATGGCCACCAGAGACAAAAGAGCCCAAATGCAGCACAAATATCACCCAGATGTAGCCCACATGTAGCCCATTGACAGAAGTGTGCAAAACACTTATTTTTTGTGTATTTGCAGTTTTATATAGTGCAGACTTGTCAGGTATTGGAGTGCTTTACATGAGCATTGGTTACATCACACAAGATCAAATTCATTTTGGTTGTAGACATGGGGAGATTAAGTGATTTGACCAGAATCACAGAATGTTGAGCTGAAGCAGAAACTCTAACCTGGTTCCCCAGTTGCAAAGTCTGCAGCTCTGGAAGTAACACCACATCCTCTCCCCTAACTGCAACATTTAATCAAGTGGTCAACTGGATAAAAAAAACATAAAGATTACAAATAATTTAAAAGTTCTTTGTCGCTATTTGAAAACTCAGAAAATATGTCCTCATTTTAGTTTTTTAGAGCACTAACCATAATTTTGATGCAAATAAGACCATCTCATATATGTAATTTCTAAAGGAAATGCTCTAGGTATTACAGTTTTGATTACATCAAGATGACGTCAGGCGTTCCACACTTTTGTAATAAATATAGAATCTTAGCAATCTAGTTGTTCATTGGGATACTGTTGAGAGGCAGAGGGCAGGGTCACGGACTCTGAAAATTGAAGGCAGGTAGGAGAGTGCAGAGACAACAATTTGACCACACTGGGCAGGCAGGAAGGGCAGTGGCAGAACAACAGACTATGGAGGGCAGTGGAAAGGGGGGCAGGGGCAACAAACCAACAATACAGGACTGGCAAGAGAGGCTGTGGCAATATAATAGACCATTGTGGGCAGAAGGGAGAGGCAGTGGTAGTACAACCATACATGCCAACAAACCCGTTTCAGCCAGGAAACGTCCAATGTTTTTAAGCTCAAATGGGCTTTATTTGATCTGTCTCCTGTCTACAATCTCCTCTTTGTCAATGTAACTCAAATGGGAAAATCAATGCCCCAGTTTTTTTTCAAAATCTCCCTCTTACCAAGTTCAAAATGTTCGCAAGTATGGTACATTGGATCGTGGTAGGCAGGAGGAATTGGGGTAGGGACTTGGGCTCGGATAACAGAAGACAGAAGGGACATGGAGAGGTGCACCAAACTGACCCTACAGGGCAGGCATCTAGGTTTGCAGCAGCACAATACACCACACAGGGCATGCGGGACGGGAGTGCAGCACAACAATCCATAGAAAGCAATAGGGAGGGGACAGGACCATGCACATGGACAACAGAGAACAGAGGGGAAAGAGGCAATGGTAGCTAGCTGACCATAATGCACAGACAGGAGAGAGAGCTGCAGCATAACAGACCATAAAGGGCAGGAGGGACGGATCAGGGGCATTACAATGGAACAGAAAAGCCAGGAGGGAGGGAATAGGGGTCTGCACATGGAAACAGAGGGCTGGGGGCAAGGGGGCAGGGCAGGAGCAGCAAGATGACCATGGAGGTCAGGCAGGATGGGCACTAGAAACAAGACACACCATGGAGAGCAACAGTGAGACTATGATTGCATACACACAGACCATGGAGGGAAGGTGGGAGGGGGTCAGGAGCAGATAGCTGACCACACAGAGAAGGTGGGAGGGGCCATGGCAGCACAGAAGACCATGCATGGCAAGCGGGAGGGTTAGTGGCAGCACAATGGCTATGATGGGCAAGAAGGAGGGTGCAGGGGCATGCACAAAGGACCATGGAGGATAGAAGGGAGGGTCAGGACCTGGACACAGACAAGAGAGTTCAGGGGAAGGGGCCTCACAACAGACCGCGTGGGGCAACCAGGAGGAGCAGTTGCAGCACAACAGACCAGGGAGGGCAGAAGGGTGTGGCAGTAAAATGGACCATGGAGGACAGGAGGAAGGGGATAGGGGCATGGCATGTGGACAGGCAGGGTGGGGTGGCAGGGACAGGTTACAGTCATCTGACAATGCTATGCAGGTGGGAGGGGAGTGGCAGCTCAACAGAACACTCAGAGTAGATAGGAGTGGCAGGTATATGGAACATGGTGGGCAAAAAGGATGGAGCAGGGGCATGCACAAAGACATCGAATGGCAGGGGGAAGGAGAATAGGGGCAGCAAGCTAAGCACAGAGGCTAAGCAGGAGGTCAATGATGGGCCATAGAATTGGGCAATGGAGGGCAGGAGGAGTGGACTGGTACATCATGCTAAATGGAGGGCAGTGGCAGCACATCAGACCATGCATTGCAGGAGGGAGGTGGCTAGTCAATGGATTCAGACAACAGAGGATAGGGAGGAGGTGGATGGGGAGGCAAGCTAACTGTTCAGAGAAGGTTGGTATTAGGAACTTTATTGTTTTTAAAATGTGTGTCGGTGCGAACTACTTAAAATATGAACAAGTATGCAGCATAATCTCACTTTTATTCAGGAACAAGAGGACGTTTTTGACTGTGACTCCGGGGCTCACTTGGCAGAAACACCCCCTGACCCTCCACCCCCCATCGCAAAATGTAATGCCCGTGAAAAGGGTAGGTGGACGCAGTGTTATATAGAATATATTTCTGAGAGCACGATTGAAAATGAAAACTAGCTATAGTATATGGTATAAACTATGCACCAAAAAGTGTGATATAAGATGAACCGGGCGTGAAATATAATATGCAATACATTGTGCGCAATGACAGATTCATTGGAGAGTGCGAGATAGCACAGGCACTAGCGCGTCCTATGCGATATGCGCCTTGGAGTGTAATATGCACAGGGCAGTGTTGTGTAACCTAACTAGTCTCTAAAGTTGTAATATAAAATATGTGCTGGGGAGTGTAACATTGCATATGCACTGTGACAAAGATATGGATCCCAGATTGTAATATGTATGGCATAGCACTGTGCGTTATAACATAGGCATCGAGGAAGGCACGTTAGATGGGGTAATATAACCCGTGCGAAGGCAAGTGTGGCATGACATATTCACGGGGTGGTGTTACAGTGCACATGGGCTAGAGAGCGTCATAGCATACGCACTAGCTGGTGGAATACAACACAGAGGTGTGTGGCACTTGGCGGGCACTGGTGGGTGTAACACAGCATTGGCCTCAGCCAGGAGCACGCTGTGACTCTCAAGTGAGGTTTGTCTCCATTCCAGAGAGTAAAATAAAAAGTATTACCCATCCGGCGGTGGATGTGTGTTTTATTAACCGTGAGGGGGGTTTCTTGCATAGTTTGGTCGAATTTTTGTCGAATCCCCTTTGAATGGCTTGGTGTGCGTGTGTATTAAATGTGCCCGTCAATAGCTACCCATGTTTGTATAAATAAACAACAAGGGTGTCTACTTGGAGAGTACCCACCGGCGGGGGCGCCGGGATTAGGCACGGTAGAGCTTCACTAGCGGTGTAAATACATTCCACGTGGATTCATTGTATGCATAGTCGCCTTTTAATGAATATCACGCAAATCGTCATGGTGATAGGTACATACGGTTTGTCCAGCATGTCCTAGGTGTTTCTATAAATATATTTTTTTTTTAAATAATGAAAAACAAAGGGCGGCCCCGGGGGATGGGGTCCCCGGGGCCATAAGTGGCCTGAGGAGGGGGGCAACGCAGCCCCCCTCCTAAAAATGTTTTTTAAAAAGGCCATGACCCGGGGGTTGGGGTCCCCGGGGCCGATTAAGGCCTTGGGAGGGGAGCCACACGGCTCCCTTCCAAATTAATTTTTTTCAACAAAAAGAATTAGGGTGCAGGCCCTGGGGGATGAGGTCCCCAATGGGGTCCCCAGGGCCAATACATTAGAAAAAGAAGGGGGGCCACACAGTCCTCCTTCTTAAAAAAATTAAATAAATAAAAGACCGGCATCGCGCCGGAGGCCACGCCCCCTCCTTGCAGCACTCTGCAAACGCACCCCCTGGCCAGTTGTAAGTTGGGGAATTAATTCCTTTTCAATACTGAGGGTCCCTAAAGGCCAACTAGCCCAAAAGGTATCTCCAGTAAGCGCCAGGGAGCTGCGTTGCAGACAGGTGTTCTGAGGCCACGCCCCTTTTTACACCTCTATGCTACGCAGCTCTGTGGCGCTTACTGGAGGTACCTAGTGGGCTAGTTTGACCCTAGGGACCCTTAGGATTCAAGGGGACTTAATCTCTCGGCCACTGGGCGCGTTTACACAGTGGTGAAGGGAGGGGACGGGGCCTGAGGTGACGTGTGCAAACACGCCCTGTGGCGCGTTTTAAGATGGGTAAATAATTCCCTTTCAATCCTGAAGGACCCTGGGGGCCAACTAGCCCACCAGGTGCTTCCAGTAAGCGCCACTGCTCTGCGTTGCAGAGAGGTGGTGCAGGCCGTGCCCCTTTTTACACCTCTCTGCAATGGCGCTTACTGGACGTACCTAGTGGGCTATTTTGCCCCTAGGGACCCTCAACATTCAAGGGGACTTAATCTCCCAACTAAAAACGGCCACAGGGCGTGTTTACACAGTGGTGAAGGGAGGGGACGGAGCCTGAGTTAACATGTGCAAACACGCCCTGTGGCGCATTTTAAGTTGGGGAAATAATTCCCCTTCAATCCTGGAGGCCAACTAGCCCACCAGGTGCTTCCAGTAAGCACCACTGCGCTGCGTTGCAGAGAGGTTGTCTAGGCTGTGCCCCTTTTTACATCTCTCTGCAACGCAGCTCTGTGGTGCTTACTGGAGGTACCTAGTGGTCTAGTTGGACCCTAGGGACCCTCAGGATTCAAGGGGACTTAATCTCCCAACTTAAAATGGCCACAGGGCGTGTTTACACAGTGGGGAAGGGAGGGGATGGGGCCTGAGGGGACGTGTGCAAACACGCCCTGTGGCGCGTTTTAAGAGGTAGTTTTAATCCCCTGCCCTATTATATACTAGGGGCTTACAGAGGAGGTCATGCTAATCACATGGGGACCCCAACGCATAGTGTTCCCTAGTGTATGTAGGTGTATTGCAGAGAGGTGGTCTAGGCCGTGCCCCTTTTTACATCTCTCTGCAACGCAGCTCTGTGGTGCTTACTGGAGGTACCTAGTGGTCTAGTTGGACCCTAGGGACCCTCAGGATTCAAGGGGACTTAATCTCCCAACTTAAAACGGCCACAGGGCGTGTTTACACAGTGGGGAAGGGAGGGGGTGGGGCCTGAGGGGACGTGTGCAAACACGCCCTGTGGCGCGTTTTAAGAGGTAGTTTTAATCCCCTGCCCTATTATATACTAGGGGCTTACAGAGGAGGTCATGCTAATCACATGGGGACCCCAACGCATAGTGTTCCCTAATGTATGTAGGTGTTTTCACTGAATTCTGAGTGTCTTTTAACATAGCACTGTCTCTAGGACTGGTTAGTCAGACTCAGTTACCACCAGTATCCGTCTGAAAAAGTTGAGGGAACAGGATGATTTTGCAACAAGGCTTCTTTATGCTCTTCTGTTTGTTCTTTCTGCACGTTATCCTTCTTCCTGCACTTTTCTTCGTCCTTAAGGACTTCTGTTGCTTCTTTCTGCATTTCTTTTTTTCTTTCTGTGCGTTTTTTCTTCTTTCTTCACATGTCCTATCTCTGTAGGCATAGTTAGAAATTAGCATTTAAAAAACCTTTGAAATTCACTGAAAAAGCCATAGGTTTCAGGCACGTTATAGTTAGGAATTAGCATTTAAAAAACCTTAGAAATTCACTGAAAAAAACCATAGGTTTCAGGGGCGTTATAGTTAGCTGGACTTTTCACTCGTACAAAACCATTGAAATTCCTCCGTTATAGTTAGTTCAGCTAACTATAACTCGCGTGCCCGCAATGCACTGCTGATGACGTCACATATTACATCACTCATGACATGGTCAGTGACATCACTCATGACATCACTGATGACATCTCAAATGACATCATGACATCATCCTTGTGTTAGAGTGGCAGACCTCCTCTCCCCCAATATAACCTTTAATACACATTCAAAAATAGAAACTAAAATTTTCAAAACAATGGACATACCAATACCAGTTACAACAACCTATTCAGTAATTTGAAGATCCACATACACATCCACTCATTCACCAACAGTCCTATACAGTCACTCATACATGTACTCACTCATCATATGTACTCATGCACCTATACATCCTGTTACACAACACCACTCATCCATAGAGTTACTCACACACAGTCACTCATGCTAATAAAGAATCAAACATCCATTTTCTTGCATATACAGTTATACACACACCACCACACTTACTTCTACAGAAACTTACACATACTTAGGGCCATATGTAGATAAATTATATTTACCGATTCATAAATACCGAATTTTACCGATTCGGTATTTATGAAACGGTAAATAGTATGTAGGTAAACATTCGGTAATTATTACCGAATCGGTAATATTCGGTATTTATGAATAGGTATTTACCAAATCGGTAATAATGCATCCCTTCCCATTCATTCCTATGGGCCTGGAGGCCCATAGGAATGAATGGGAAGCCATTTACTATTACCGATTCGGTAAATACCGATTCGGTAATAGGGGAAGCATTTTCATGGGTGGCAGGGTGTCACATTGACACCCTGTTGCACCCCTGAATCGTGCATGTGTGCACATGTGGCGCACATACATGCCCTAAGGGCATGTATGTCTGCCACATGGCACTTTTAAATCAGCAAAATATAGCTTTTTGAAAGGTATTCGTTATTTATCATCAACCTGTAGTTGGTGGTAAATACCGAATCCTTAATACTGAAATTCACTCACTTGAGTGCTCCCTACATATGATTTAAGGATTTGGTAATTTACAGAATCTGTATTTTACCGATTCGGTATTTTACCGATCCCTTACCGATTCGGTAAATTACCGAATCCTTAAATCATGCCTCCTACATCTCACATGCCTAAATACCGGTCGGTAACGGGATCTTTACCGAATTTCGGCCGTTACCGACCGGTATTTAGCTATCTACATATGGCCCTTAGTCTTTTAAACAATCACTTATAGAAACACATACTTATTCATACAGGAACTCTGCCAATCTCTCACATATACTCACTTATATACACCAATAGACACATATACTAGTTTAAAACATATGTAGTTACTCATAAAGACACTATAGAGACAGTCATTCACTCACTAACACACTCATCCACCCATACAGTCCTGCACACATGCTGTCTTCAACACATACAAACAGTGAGTCATTCATTCATGCACCTATGCACTACGTAATACCCCCCACCGAACCATACAGACACTCAGACACTCATACTGATACTCAAAAAACCAACTAATAACCTATATAGACACTCATGTAGCTACTCACCAACCCATGCAGCCACTTATACACAAAGTGAGAGACTGATACAGATATTCACATATTTAAACATTACTCACTAAGCCATGTATTCACTAAGATACACTTAATCAGTCAGTTACAATCAATTTTTCAAAAACAAATCATCCATTTCGACACTTATATACTCATTTATTCTTCCATCGACCTTGAGATATACATATATAAAACATATGTAATTTTCAGAAAAACACACATTCACTGGATGATGTCATCAGTGATGTCATTTGAGATGTCATCAGTGATGTCATGAGTGATGTCACTGACCATGTCATGAGTGATGTAATATGTGACGTCATCAGCAGTGCATTGCGGGCACGCAAGTTATAGTTAGCTGAACTATCTATAACGGGGGAATTTCAATGGTTTTGTACGAGTGAAAAGTCCAGCTAACTATAACGCCCCTGAAACCTATGTTTTTTTTCAGTGAATATATATATATATATATATATATATATATATATATATATATATTCACTGAAAAAACCATAGGTTTCACACACGTTATAGTTAGGAATTAGCATTTAAAAAACCTTGCAAATTCACTTAAAAAACCATAGGTTTCACACATGTTATAGTTAGCTGGGCATTTTCCTCGTGAAAAACCAATGAAATTCCCCCGTTATAGTTAGTGCAGGCAACTATAACTCACGCGACCGTAATCCGCTGCTGATGACGTCAGATATTACATCATTGTATTTACACATTTATATACCCATGTCTTCTTCCTTTTTTTTTTAGCTATACATATATTTTTTTTATTTTTTTCAGAAAGACACATATGTCATCAGTGATGTAATATCTGACGTCATCAGCAGCGGATTACGGTCGCGTGAGTTATAGTTGCCTGCACTAACTATAACGGGGGAATTTCATTGGTTTTTCACGAGGAAAATGCCCAGCTAACTATAACATGTGTGAAATCTATGGTTTTTTTAAGTGAATTTGCAAGGTTTTTTAAATGCTAATTCCTAACTATAACGTGTGTGAAACCTATGGTTTTTTCAGTGAATTTGTATGGTTTTTTAAATGCTAAGTTACTTTACGCCGTTCGTGCCGTGCGCGCACGGTGGGCACGCGGTGCGCTTTGCGCACCGCGCGCCCACTTCACGCAGTTCGTTCCGTGCGCGCACGGTGAGCACGCGGTGCGCTTTGCGCACTTTACGCAGTTAGTGCCGTGCACGCACGGTGCACTTTGCGCACCGTGCACGTACGGTGGGCACGCAGTGCGCTACGCGCACCGCGCGCCCACGTTACGCTTAATGGGCCATGTACGCATGGTGCGCTTAGCGCACCGTCCGCACAAGGAGGACACATGATACGCTTTGTTGTTAAGGGTTTTGGCATAAATTGTTACCAATAAATAAGCCATGCACTCACACAGCGCAGCGCGCTACTTGCGCACACGGAGGGACTGACACTGCAATTTTATTTTTAAGCATTTACACCGTGCGCGCAAGCTGCGCGAACCTCGCGTTATTTTTTTCATTTCTATTGTGCGCACGCTTCGCGCACTCGGCGATTTACCGAAAAAAATTCAAACATTTTAAATGCCCTTGGGGGACCTCCTGGGACCCCTTGACCCATGCTAGGGGGTCAGGAACTGTCCAGCGTGCCCCCTTTACATGTTTTTCTCCTTTGTGTTTCACCCCCCTCTCAGTGCGAGAGACAAAATGGCGGCCGACACTTCCTGGTTTTGACCGATTCGAATGTTTACTAAGATGTAACAACCAATCAGAAGTGCGCTCGCGGACGGCCGAATGCGCGCACCCTGCGCGCTCGCTGCGCGCGTATAGATATATATATTGATTTAAATGCTATTTTCTCAGAAAATACTGAACAGATTTACACCAAACCTGCAAAAGGCACCAAACGGACCTTATGGCTACCTCTCTGCCAAATTTCACGTAATTCTGTTCAGCCGTTCGGGCTGTAGCTGCGACTAAAGTCCCTATGGAAAAATCCATGGGGAAAACGTGTTTTGGGACCCCCCCTTTTTCTCGGCCCCCGCTTGACGAATCACCCCGAGACTTTCAGGGTAGGAGCGGAGCGGAGCGCCCCATTAGTTTTGAAAATTTCGCGAAGATTCGTCAATCGGCGCCAAAGTTATTCAAAATAGAATTTTGAGATTTCCTATGGAAACTCGGTCCTAACTATAACTATCTACTGGCGACCGCCAGTAGATAATATATATATATATATATATATATATATATATATATATGCAAATAAGAAGCAGAGAACTCTAGGTAGTTTTCAAGTTTAGGTGGAGAGCAGCTCCTGTATAGAGCACTCTCAACACCAGCGACACTTTAGATCTGCTCACCTCAAATGTCTGCTTTCTATCAAAGTTTTTAAGTATAGGATTAGCACAGTGCCATCCACGCCGAGATAGAAAAGGACAAAGTATTTTGCCATTTCTACAGCAAAGTCTTTAAGCATTGGACTAGCACAGTGCGGTATATAGTCCCACGGTTATACAGGGTTGTCCTTGTTGTACAAGTAGTTGACCTACTTGTTGGAATCTAGTGTATGAGATGCAGCAGCAGTGTTGTCTTCTAACTGTCTCCCTTACCCCATTTGTTTCCTGCCAAGGTCATGGTAGTGAATTTTTTTCGATATCTGTGTTCCCTGGCCTGCAAAGGGAGGCGATTGCTGGAATATCATCACTGTCTGTTTTGAGATAGTTCCCATCTGGCTGAGTCCCAACAGTTCTTTCTTAGCTGTCGCAGTTTTTGTTCATTCTCATCATAGGTGGTGTAATTTTAATTCACTGTTTCCACCAGTTCCTCCTTTGCAATTGATTGTTTTTTTCTTTGCTCCTTCATATCCTTCATAGCTGCACTGAAAGGAAAGGCAAATACTGACTTTCTTTTCTCTGCGCTTGACTGTTCCCAAGCCGTGGGAGGCTTTAACCTTCTGCTCACTGTCACGTCAGAAGGAATCATCACTGTCAGCACGCACAATAGCTTGTTTTAGACTTGCAACTTGTTCAAACTGTGCCACCCCTTGACATTTTATCTTATTCTCAAGATCCTTGTCTCAGCGACACAGCTTTGAATGCTGTTTGCAGAGCCCACGCCCAACATAATTTTTACCTCTGGTAGTATCTCCTGTGCTCTTCTCTCGTGTGTCACTTGCATCGCAATTAAATTCTGAATGTGTCAGCTTCATTCATTTCGGGTGCCATAATGACTATTTGTAACTTCACTGTCTTCTCCATGCCTTAGTAGCATTTTGATGTAATACGCACTACGACCGTTGTGGTTTTTGGTAGGACACTGAACAGGAGCTACGTGATATGTGGGTAGGTGTAAGGGTGTGGTTATGGGAAGTATGGAAGTATGATGCAATGCGTAGTGTGCGAGTGAATGCTGGAGATAAAGTAGTACTTAACTGCAGCTCCTGTGTGGCCTAATCTATTTACATGCTCCAGGGCTTGGGAAGACGTTACAACTGGCGAAGAGTAGGGGATATGTGCCAAAGAAAAACAAGACTGCTCTACCTGAGAGTTTGCAACTTTACGGCAAATTGCTTGTGCGTGCCACAAGTGTCCAGAATCAATGCAACGAAGTCTGTGAATGACACATGTGGAGTCGAAGCCCTGCTCCAGCCCATACATAGTGGCAGAAGAAATCAATGGCCCTGCAAAGGAGCATATTCAGACACCCGCCAAAACTGCTGGTGAGGTGATCGACAGGGGCGCTGTGCCGCGCCCCGAATGCAAAGCAATTAGTCAGATGAAGCAAGAAATAAAACTGTTAACAAGGTACAGGAAACAGAGAACTTACCATAATGGGTGATTGAAGGATACTGCAACCCATGCTCAGGCACGAGGCTGGAGCTTGCAGAAGTTGTTGGAGCCAGCCTGCACCGTGATCGTCTGAATGGCATATGTCAACACAATGGTGCCAGAAGAAAAAGGGCAAAATACAATGCAGCTGGGTTCCTGAAGCCACCACCGCCATTTGACACTTCTAAGAAGCAGGTGGGCTGCTTGGATCGAAGTATTTGATGATTTCATAGGTGCGCTAGAGGAAGAAGATGACAAGAAGGTCATCAAATATTTGAAAAATCTTGCAGGTGAATGAGTGAGGGAAGTGCTAAAGAATGTTTCATAGACTGATGTAACATCGTAATGAAAAGTAAAAGAAGTCAAGTTAAATCCAATGTTGAAAGTAAATTATGAAAAGTGCATCTCCAACCAAGTACAAGAAATTAGTTTGAGGGCCGGCAGCAAACCCTTGTAGTCACACAATCATCAAAGGAAATTTTTGCTTGATTACCTATCGGTGCCGCGGCCCTGTCCAAACGTTGACGGCACATCTCCTCTCGTTCCCCTGGACTGTCTCCTCTTGTTCCCCTGGACCATCTTTCCGCATTTAGATCAGGTCCATTTGTCATTATAGTTACTGAGTCTCACCAAGCATATCTAAAGGATCTCTAATGGTCCATAAGCAGTAAAATGTATCTCTTCGACTGAAAAATCATCTTCATTATGAGCACATCATACTGACCCCAAGCTCCTTTGCAGTTGTTACAGGTGAAGGCGCTCCTGTATCTTAATCTGTTTCATGTCGCATTTAGGCACAATAGTGAGGCTTCTCATTCATGATGTAGATTTAAGAATCTCAATGCAAAGGTTGGACATTAGCTCCTCAAACTTTCTGTCTAGGCCTTTGAAGTTTTTGAGGTTCAGAGTTTCGGAGACTGCAGCTCTCAGCTAAGCACCGAAAAGGAAGTTTATTTATTTTAATATTAATATGTATTTTGCTTATAAAGCACAGAATCACTCATATATAGGGTCTTTATGAGCATGATTATGGATGCAAGGGCCTAAAACAGTTTATTGAGTGAATAAATTGGTTTAAATGATTTTGCAGAATTTGAGTAGATTATGTTCTTTCCTCATGGCAGTTGGTAGGGAGCTCCAAAATATGCCAAAATGCTCTGCCTCCCCAGCCCTGCCTGTTGTATCTGGGGATTGTAAAATTGAGGGCGTTGTCAGACCAGTTGTCAGACTGTATGGTGTTTCTTGCATTTTTTCGCCAGGTAGATGGGGAGGGAGGCGTGGTTTGCTTTATGCTTTAGACAAGCAGCTTTAAGCTGAGATTTGGGAGTCTAGTGTCCTTTTTTTTCGAGTAGAGTGAACCCTAAATTACAGACTGTGTTGACATCTTTGGGGGGGCATAGAGAATTGTCACATTTATTGATTTTGTTATATGTTGGGAGGGTTTCCATTTTGCCTTAATTTAATTTTAGAAAATGTGCCTGCATCTGGAGTTATTAATCCTAGAATACAGAGGCGCATTTACTGGGTAACCATTGCAGACCACAGACCAGTTTTGCGTCATAGGTATAAAGGATGCTAATAGGGCTAAATTTAAGCTGAACTATAAGGAGCAATTAGAGCCTTGTGGCAATTGCATTTGTTTCTGCTCTGTGATTGCCATTTTCTTCACTAATTATTTGTAAGGTGTTTCTATGAAACATTTTCTAAGTTATCAACCAGATACTGTGACCATGGGACTTTTTGCTAATTGTGTTAGCGGTAACGGCCATATCAGGTGATTAATTAGCACACGAACGTATCAGGGAGGGACTCGAATTTACACGCGAGATTTAAAAACCGAGCGTTTTCAAGGGTGGGTTAACATTCTGTTCCTGAGATGAGGACTGTGAATCTGTAATATCCCCGGGCAGGTACGTGCGCATTACGTTGAATATTATTAGGTATGTTTGTTTGAAATGGGTAAATACAGAAAAGCGGAGTACGGTTGGGACCTCATGGGCGCAATGCTTTATTGAGGAGTGGAGAAATTACCATAAAAGCAAACAACTGATGGTGTAGAAACAGTTTGTTACATTTAGGGGCCGTTTTTAAGGGTGTTGTCGAGTGGCTGGTTATGAAGAGGGTTTTTGACCTCTACAAACACTTGGGAGATGTTGGTAGCTAGATAAGAAGCGTCACATCGCAGAAGGGGGTGTTTACTAGGGGATGATAGCAAAGGGGGATGCTTTCATATTTTATTTTTTGTTTTTACATTATGCAAAATAATTTTTAGTGTACAGTAGATTATTGCTGGTAGGAGGATTTTGTTGAACAAATGTATCATGTTTTATGTACATGTTCATTATTAATTTATAACATGTTTTACTTGTAGTTACCCCTGACGAAGGACTCGTGTAGTCCGAAATGCATTGGGTTTTCAATAAAGAACAAGCCTGGGATGAATCATGTGTTGATCGTGTTTTTGATAGAAGTCCGGATGGTCTCATCAAAAATATAAGAAACCTTGAAAATTGCATGGTTTTTCAAAAGTGGATGAAGTGGAGTTGAGCTGTAAAAGAGTTGTTAAAGAAAATTGTATGAATATTTGGCAAAATAAGGATTAATCTCAAGTATTGTGGATTTGCTGTGCGACTGGTTCGGGGCGTAAATGACGCCCCACTCAGTTTACTGTATCACAAGTGCCACCAGGGCAAGGCACTATACCAGTAACGCACGCACTCTTTGAGGATTTTTGGACAAACAAGGAATCAAATGAGTAGATGGTGTGCATTCCATTACTTTTGCATCATTAACTTTTTTCATGGTGGCCACGGGATGAGAAAATGAAATGATAGCAAGAAAATATTCCTTGGAAGAGTGGCTAACAGAATTTTCTTTTTAAATAGAACTATTTGTTGACTTGTCCAATAAGATGGTTGTACTTATGCATTTGTTATGTATATCTTGGTTCATCTGCGGGGTCGTGAGATTTTCTCCAGGGACTTTCTAAGCGTCTTAGTAGTATTTTCTCCGTTTTTAATTCTGAGGTAAATCACTTGCAAGCACCATGGCTGGGATTCAGTGTTTTAATTTGCAATGGACAGATTTGGTAAGACATTGTAGTAATATGTTGATAAAAAGGCCCGGTCATTTCATATGGGCTCGACTTGTTTCAAAGGTGAGAGAAGGTTTTCCGAGATGTGGAGTGATGAGTGGCTAATTCACTTGTTGAGCAATGCCTAAAATGCTCATATAGAATGTAATTGAAAGGGATGAAGAACAGTATTATTAAGAAAACCATTTTTGGCTTGGAGATCTAAATCTTCTAGCCATTTAAACAAACCTTGGTTGTGTGAAAGAGGGCAGTACATTAGGATACAACCTGTATTTTTATTTGCTCCCAAGTAGGGATTATCTACTCCTGACAGTTGAGAACACGAGTGAGTGCTAATGTCATATTACATACCAGTACTCTTCATTACTCCTGGTCCTGTTGTCCTTGTCCCATTCATCACTAATCAATCAATCAATTAATCAATAAAAATTGATAAAGCCTGGCAAAACAACCGTGAGGGTCTCAAGGCGCTGGAGTAGCTAGCTGTGTCGTCCACCTCGCAAGGCAGAAAAAAGAACAAGAAGAATGGGAGAAGTATATGCTCCTCTCCTAAGGCTGGTGGCATTATAGGCAAAACTTACCCAGCATTCCTCCTGTTCTTTTTTCTGTCTCATGTGTGGACAGGGATGAGGAGAAGGCAGACCTTGCAGGGTTTGGTCAGCCGACGAGTTTGTTGTTGCTCTCTGTTCCTTTCCAGCTAGATGGTATCGAAAGGGAGACGGCCGCCTCTCCCGGTCTGCTGGGCTTACCAGGAGAGGCGCGGGATGCGGAAAACTGCTGCAGGGGAGGTTGACGTCCTCAGTATTTCTTTGTTGGTAAGGGGATTCTTACTCCAATTCCTCTTCTTCGTCCCCGCTGTCAAAACTCTGTGCTGAGTGCTCAGACGATCGTTTAAGGTGCCTCATTAGCGAAACCTTGCTGGAGTTTACCCCTGTGAAGAAAGTGCGGGGGTTCTCACAGATCTATTTCCCCTGTCTCCTCTGGGTCTGAGGAACAAATTCCGATGTCTGAGGAGCACAGGGGCAAGCACATTGGGAAGGACATGTTGCATTAACTAGTGGGTCATGTGAAAGATAATATGGGTTTCCAGGAGGAGGTGGTGCTGGAATCCTCGACTTCTGGGTTATTGTGCCAATTTTGAGTGCACCAGAGCTGGATTTCCCTGTGTATTAATGTTTAAAAAAAATAAAGTGCCACTAGTATTAAAAATCTAAAACATATTTAACATATTAAACAAATGTTATTATTAATTATTGATTTACAACTTTTGAGAATATAAATGCAAAGAACTGTTTAAATGTGTTTTAAATGAATATTATTAAAACATTTAATAATATTTTTATTGTGTATATCTAATGGCGTACTATTATTTAAGTTTTTTTAAATAGTAGCCACCATGATCCCCAATTACGCCCACAGCCCTGTAAGTAAAACAATATTTTAAAAAGCTACAACAATTGAATATACTCATTAAGATACATATTGAATTAAAGCATTAAAGCATACAAACTAAGATATTTTGTTTATGAAATACTACCCATGATATACCCAAATAAAGCTCAACAAACAAAAAAAATTACATGTTATAATTTTAGAATATATTTTATATTATTACTAACAATATACATTTAAAACAAATCTGACTGAAAACAATACAAAACCGATAAATACCACAATATTTTAGTAATCAAAATTCTACAATTTAATATTTTTTTTAAAAGGGATGCTTACTCCCGATATTTCCTTCCTTGATATTTTTGAAGGCATGATATTTTGACCTCAATGTTAAGCACCATTAGTATTCTGATATTGATATTCAGAAACAGCACCCATGTCTCTGTGGTGAAATCAGCTGGTGACATCATGTGATATCTGAAAGCCTCATATTCCAATAGAGAATGGTTGTTTTCGACTTGATGGTTTCGCTTTCACACACATGTTGGACCTATGACAAACAGGGCAGGATTATATAGATCCAGTTGTGGCTGGCATGACTTGCGGATGGGCGGAGGGGTCGCGCGGGGGTTCCTGCGGGGTGGATATAATTTTTTTTTAAAACTTACCTTAGCAGGTCCCACGCCTCCTCCGCTCCTGGCCGGGTCCCACGTTATCTGGAATCGTGCTGCGTTCCTGCATTCCTACCTCCGGCAGGAACAGGAAGAAGACTGTCTCCCTCCCCTCCCCTTCGCCAATCACAACGCTGCAATGGCAGCATTGTGATTGGTGAGGACTGTGCCCGGCCGGACACCTATGGGGAGGCCATTTTCTCCATGTGGGCTGCATGCAGCCTACATAGAGAAAATCCAGAGTGTGGATGACTGTTTGGTCGGCCCCAGAGGGCCGACCAAACAGTCAGGGCCCAAAGCATTAGGCAAGCCACTCCTCCCTGACCCGCCCACCCACAACCAGGCATACCCTTCTGCTTTCTTGCAGTGCGAGAAGCAGATACATAAAATGGTATTTAAAATACCATTTTATGTTTCTGCTTCTCACACTGTGCGAAAGCAGTGGGCAACGCTCCTCCGCCCTAATGAAGGAGCCACCCCTGTATAAATCATGGTGATTAACCGTGACGGCTTAAAGACACTACAAGGAGTACTTTGCATAAGAACTAACGTTTTTTTTTTTATTTCAAAAGAATTTATTTTTTAAAAGATTAGATGCAAGCATAGTGTACAGGCAGGAATGATACAATTGATAACAGCTGAAAAACACAATATGGTATGTTGATAGTAACCAATAGAAATAACATCTTAAAATTCATTATTATGCAAGTATCAGAGACACGTTAATTAAGGAGGAAGCAATGCAGAGCCGGTAGAAGCAGCTATCAAAAGTATCATCATCAGTTATTAATTCGGGGATAGAAGGAAAGAAAAGGAAAGAGCAAAGATGGAAAAGAGACAGGAAAGAGAAAAGGAAAGATAAGACAAAGGGAGAGAGAAAAGAGGGATTTCCAAAGGATTCACCGAACCCCCAAGACAACATTAATTAGAAAAATCAAAAGGATATTGATCCACCAACCCCTCTGAGGCCAGTTGCATGTACGTATCTAGCATCAACCACACACCAGAAGATATAGACGGAGAAAGATGAGCATGATCAACTGAAGTATGAGCACTACGTAGAAAAGAAACCCATGCCCACCAAGTATGGTAAGAGATTGAAGAAAAAGATTTCCACTCCATGAGAATTACTTTGACTGCAATGGTTAGTAGAAGGTCCAACAATTGTAATTCCATGGAGTCTAAAGGCAATGGGACCGAGGCATGAGATAAGCATGAGGTGTTTATGAATTAAACCCCAAAAGGGTTGGAGAAGAGGACAGTCAAAGAACATATGTTGGAAATCGCCAGGTGTCAGACCACAACTCCAACATAAATTATCTTCCTTAAGATTTAACGAATGTAAACGAGTGGGAGTCCAATGAAGAAGATTAATAGAGAAAAACTTAGACTGCATTAAAGAGGGGGCAATTTTATTTCGAAGAGAGAGCCTACCAATATCCTGCCAAGTGTCTGGAGAAATATGATCGGTAACACCATGCTCGAAATGATGGAGCCATTTTTGCTGTGTAACAGTTTGAGAAGGAAGTGTCGGGGACGACAAAAATTTATAAATCCTAGATGCTACATGACCAGACTTAATCCATAATTGAAAGAGCGTAATCGTAGGGGAAGAAGGGTGAAGGTGTACTTTAGCAAGTGCTACCTTTATCTTAAGAAAGGTATAAAAATCTACATTAGATAAAGAGAAATGTTGAGCCAGGGAAGAGTAAGGGAGAGGATCATTGTTGGAATCATATAAATGTTTAACAAGTGAGATACCTTTCCCCGACCAATAAGACACCAAAGCTGGATCAATAGTAATTTTAATTTTGGAATTCCGCCAAATAGAAGACCATCTAGTTTTATGTAATGGAATCGCCACTCTCTTATCAACCTTGCGAACCGCAGCAAT
This sequence comes from Triturus cristatus, assembly GCF_964204655.1. Taxonomy (NCBI): domain Eukaryota; kingdom Metazoa; phylum Chordata; class Amphibia; order Caudata; family Salamandridae; genus Triturus; species Triturus cristatus. The sequence goes on along the minus strand of NC_140581.1, from coordinate 663,736,483 downwards.
AGTGTCTAGAATAATAGATCTAGAGAATGGAATAGAAAGGGTATTTGCGGTTAAAAAAGAGGCACATAAGAACTAACGTTTGATTGAAAACATTGTGTGTTTAGGGGTGTGAGATGCAGCCCTCTGTAGGACTGCACCTGATAATGCATCACTTTGACATTAGATGGGTAGAGGTTGTCATTGCTGTGCATATGTTCAGCCCGGCGACAACTCCCAAGCTGGTTTCGGGCAGGGGTGATGCGCGGTTCTTAGAGAGCAAGTCGGGCAGGACAGAGGCTGCACGGCCACTGTGCTGAGCCATTAAACTTACATCATGGCGCTTAGCCCCTCGGTACAAACTTTCGCAAACTCACTCTTCTCCCTCGGGGGCTTGATAGGAAGACGCCTTCAGCCTCTCCATGTTGTTCATTCTCCATCTTCCTTGTCATCTCTTTAGGTTGCACTGGGTGTTCCCAATCCAAGATGGTGACTCCTATTTTCAGTGAGGTAATTCCTGACCTAGGGTAAAAAGGTCACCAACGTTGCAACACTTCTTCATTTCCAGTTGACGTGTTTTTTTCACTCCTAATAGCTCTAACATTTCCTTGCGTTTTTTTGTCCGGTGGTTCCAGTTGGATTCTCCAGTTATTCTGTCTTCTCCTGTTTCTCAGAGGTAGACTCCCCCTGGCCTCCGTGGGCTGCCTTTCATTCCTCAGAGCCTTGCTGCCATCAAGGAGGTATTTTGCCTATGGGCTTTTTCCTCTGATTGGGGCTCCTCCTGGTAGGCACCATCTGCTTAAGCCTTAGGTGCTTTCAAGTGTCAGCAGCATCGTGGCTACTGGAAAGGGTTGCCCTTATCTCTGGCAGACCAAGACTGTTAACACCTGGGCTTCCCGGTCTACCTGCATTCAGAGGTCATCCTTCTCCTGAGAGATCTGACATTCAATCTTGTGAATTTCGGCTGTGCCCCTGCTCTTTACTTGCAGGACTCAATCAGGCCAACTGAGGTGCACCTTTGTTCTTAAATTTACAATATGAATGTTTGTAATCTTTATTGTGTGAAAGTATAACTTTTAAAATGTCATGCTAACAGGACAGGGCTTTAAGCAATGAGTTGGGAACATTTCACTTTTGCGCAAATTCATATCGTACATAAATGTTGTTTTATGGTACAGAGCTTCGTCGTGAGGTAGGCAATATCGCCCCCTTCCTTGTGCCTTGACACATGCAATGCGCTATCTCTGGTCGAAATTGAAGAGGCTTTTAAAGTGTGCATGTGCTATAAATCTTGCGGAATCTCTTCATTCCTTCCTACATTGTGAATTTGTGACAAGACTGAAGCTTTGCTTTATAACATTCTCTCGTGTCTTGCGGTTCAGTGAAATGTGCCGAGGCACGATTTTCAAACACAGACTTGGAATAATGCAGTGTTCTCATTTAAGATTATACATATAAACAGTGAACAGGCATGGTACGACAGGTGGAAATGAAATTGCCATTTCATATAAGAATTGTAGGTTTAACATGCAATTTTTAGGTCTGGCTGAAAACGACTTTAGCTGTGTGCCGAAGCTCTTCATGACAATTAGAGTGGAGCTTTGGAGTGTTGTTTCGCCACTTAACTGGAGATGACCATTGGGTTGACCAGTAGTACTGTGAAGCCGTTTACACGGAAAAATAGACTTTTCTTTATTGTTGTATATCACATGTATAGCAATTGCAATAACTTGCCATCATTATATCAGACAGGAAAACCCATCTCTGTCCCAGAAGGTATCCCGCCTGCTGCAGATATCACATATCCTTGCTGCCCCACCTCAACCTCTATGAGTGCAAGAAGAAGCCGGTCAGGGCACTGCTGAAAGGGCAGTGATGGTGCATCATTCCTCGCAGTGTACCGCAGAAGGAGCGGTATCAGAGGGTTATATTATTCTAGTAGCTCCAGTCAGGGCACGCCGTACTTCTATTCTGTGTGCCCCTCTGCTGGGATCTGCTGTAGGTATCAGTGTTTGTTTGGGACCCTTGTTCTGGGGCTCCCTGCTATGCCGCTGCTACTGTGTGAATAGTGCTGCTGCCCTCAGCTTTTTTCTTCTTTCAGCCACAGGCCCGTGTGTATTCACCGATACTGTTGATCGGCTGCTTGTGTCTGGACCATCTCAGATGAAGTTTTGTTTCCAAAAATTTCGGAAGAGCAGGGCATACACGATACAATGGGGATACCAGATATTACACAACACCGGCATTGGGCAGGTGTCATGCTCTGGCTGTATCTCACAGGGTCATAGACACTTGGCTCATGGAGAAATATTAAGGTGCTGTCGAATGGCAACCATATGCCCCTTTTCAACCAAATACCAATGTCACTGAAAATAGTGTTTTGCCACCGTCTTCCACCATTGGATGGAAGGCCTTAGCACCTGTAGTGTTTGCAAAAAGACACATTATTATTATTATTTTTTTAAAAATATTTTTATTAGTTTTCAACACAACCATCCCCCCACATACAGGGCATATTATCAGTTGGAGATATTTCCCTTGGTACAATGCCAAATTTTACATTATTGACCATTTGATTATCTGCCTCCGCTCATATCTTGCTACAGGCAGTGACCCGTCAACCTCTGTTCCTGTGGCCATTAACTTCAGTGTTTACATTTGACTCCATCTTACTACTTCAATCCTCTTAACCATGACGCCCCCTATGTGCTCCTACCCCTCCCTCCCCCTACCCCTATCCCCATCCACCGGTGTGCTCCAAGTATTATACCTAGGATAACCATTCATCATCTTCGTGCTGGGGTATGCGGACCTCTGATCGCAGGCTGGTCAATCAATCAAGAAGCTTTATTCGAGAAATTCTCATAAAAGCAGTACACACAATAATAATTTTTAGAAAACATTGTTAAAATCATACCTCATAAAATGTACAGACGATCAAAATTTGGAAAACTAGATATAAACACAATGCATTAGCACAGTAACCAATATTACGTTCTTTTAATTAAATAGCTCCTAAACAATGACACTCTGCCTAATGGACCATGCCCACCCCAAAAATTTAGCGGTTGCTACAGTCAGTTGAAGACAGGAGCTAGTGCAAATAATTCTCATAGCTACAGAGCTGCTGGGAGCACCTACATTTTTACAGGCCGGTGCTAACCAAATACGTCGTGGGGCTGCATAGGCTTTGCAGGAAAACAAGAAGTGCCCAATGGACTCTTTTGTAATTCCACAGGCAGGACAGGTAGTATCGGTAGAACCCCTCCACCTCCCGGTTAAAGACCTTAAAGGAAGGGCACCTATCCTCAATTGAAAGAAAAGTTTCCTATCCCTTGGGTTAGTTATAATGTCCCAGAATAGTTCCAGTGTAGGGAGGGGCTTAACCTCCAGGAAACGACCAGACATAGAACCAGCATCAGATTTTCTCCATGCCTGCTCAGACACACGGGCCCAATACAGCTCCTTGATTGCTTGCTTGCTTGGAAAGGATGCTTCTAATGGGGTATCCCATAGCAGCTTTAACCCAAGCACACAGAACAATGTTCTAAGTTTACTCAACCATTGGATCTTATGGAAGACATCGGCCTTAATCACTGCTACAAAGCCCTCGGCATAATGCTTAAGTTCTGGTGTAGTCCAGAGCCGCCTCCAATATAAAATTGGGCGTAACCTTGCCAGGTCACCTACTGCCTTCCTTCCCAAATCATGTCTGAGGGGGATCAGAGGTGTACTTTTAGGGAGACCGGTTAATGACCTAAAAAACTTATTCTCAGACATCTGCATCGAATTGAGGTTACCAAATCCCCACAATTCTGCACCATACAGTGCAGATCCCAGGGTTTTTGCTTCACACACCTGCAAAGCTGGTGCAATAGGTTTCGACTGTGATTTCCTATGCTCGAGCCCGAGGACTCCAGCCACTTGCCTATGCTTTAGAGCAGCCAAGTCAATGTGCTGAGCCCATCTTAAATCATCAGTTATGTAGATGCCCAGATAAGTAAAGGCTCTAACTGCATCTAGGGGGCGTTGGCTCAAATACAACTTGGATCTGACACTGCGGTGAGGGTTAAAAAACATGAGTTTAGTCTTTGCCACGTTGACTTCCAAACCATTATTCCTACAAAAATCATCAAAAATACAGAGGGCACTTTGCAGACCACTGGGAGTCTTTGACAGGATCAGCGTATCATCGGCGAACATCAAGATCGATATCTTGATGCCCGCCAACGAGGGTGCGTCCACATTCACGGATAGCATTCTTGCTACTACCCCATTAATAAATAGTGAAAAGAGCAGCGGGGCCATCGCACACCCTTGTCGCACACCCCGTTCTACCGGAAAATCAGTAGTCTCACCCTGCCTACCCCACTGTATCCTGGCGAAATTTGCCTCATGTAACTGCATAGCCATAGTCAGTAGATCGTCAGGCAGACCCAGGCTTCTTAATTCAAACCACAGCTTGGACCTAGGTACCAGGTTGAAGGCAGCCCGCAAATCTACAAAAGCAGCATACAAGCTGCCACCGCCAAGTAACACAGTCCGCCACTGTACCAGAGTGAATCGAAACACCTGGTCCATCGTGCTGGTAGCCCTCCGAAACCCTGCTTGGTAGGGTGATAGTGTATTATGCTCATCAACCCATTCCATGAGCCTGTTTACCACCATCCTCCCCACAACCTTTTGTATGGTCGCTATCAAGCTAATTGGCCGGTAGTTCCCAGGCGACCCCCTATCGCCCTTCTTTAATATGGGAATAATGATTGCACCCCTCCAACTCATCGGTACCGGTGCTCCTTGAGCGACTGCATTAGCGAGGAGAAGGATGTATCTACCCCATCGTTCCTTATCATTAGTAAAAAGGTCTAACGGGATCCCATCCATTCCAGGGGCTCTACCCGACGATGCTACACTTAACGCCAACAGGACCTCTTTGAGACCAAAAAATGGCTCTTTGGGATAGACAACCTTAAACCCTTCCATCTCCCTACCAGGATTAGATTCGGCATATTGAGGTTTAAAATATTTGACCCAATCCTCCTCCTGGACATTATTATCAGGGCAGTCAGGCTCACCACCCCTCCCCCATTTAACAATACTCCAAAAAAGCCTGGAATCCTTGGAGCCGCAGGCTTCCAGTAGCTCTCTCCAGTGCCTCTCATCCCACTCCTTTTTTGCTGCGACTATACAATCTTTATAATTACTTCTGGCACCACGAATTACCGCCAGATCCCTAGTCTTAATAGCACTGCCCAAAGCAAGCCTTGCCATCCTGCACTGTGCATTGTACCACTTCGCAGTCTTGTTTAGGGACCTACTATTATTCCTACCTACCTTCTGGAAATGTGACTTAAAAGTTAAAAAGAGAGTATTGTGAATTGTTGTCGCTTCCTGCGACCCCTGGGTAACAATGGCAACCTGCTTCAAGGCCTCAATTGCTCTATCCACCTCCATATTTATACTAGCCATAGAATCTTGATTGGCCAGTACACGAGGCCATTTTAACTGGCGTGTATCATTGGAAGGAACTGGTAAGGGGAGACCTTCCCACTCTGCTCGAACATTCCCGCTAGGCAAGGTCCACCATCTGTGACAAATACACAGAGGGTCATGGTCACTTTCCAACCTGTGCATAACCTCCATATCATTAACCTGCTTCCATATTTCCAAACTACACATGACATAGTCTATCCTACTCCTACTCCCGCCATTGTCAAAAGTGCAAGGCCCCACCCTGTCACTCTTGGTTCTCCCATTCAACGCACGGAGGCCTCTCTCTAGGCAGATGGCGTTTAGGCAAATAACATCATCAGACCATCGTTTTATCGGGTCTAGATCTAGTGGAGGGACACCCCAATGCCTATCCTCTTCTGACCCAATACAGTCATCACCTATGTCTAGTGGTTCGAATGTACGATTAAAATCGCCAGCAATTATGATATTATTAACCAGGGAGTGGGTCTCTAGGAGAGCCACCAAAGAAGCTAAAACTTCTGACTTTCCACCCTTGTTACCCCTGGCATATACATTGTAGAAATCAAGGCGCCCTAACGGTCCCAAATCAAGATTTATAAGTTGGATATCCTTACTCCCTGTCTCAATAACTCTTATGTTAAAACACAGGTTTTGCCGAACCCAGATCATCAGACCTCCCATAGGTCGACCCTTTTGGCTCTTAGTAGCTGGTATAGAATAATTCAAATAGCCCTGAAGGAACATGGGTTCGCACATCCATGTCTCTTGAAATAGACATATATCAAAACCATTAACAAAGTCAACCCAGTCTTGGGACTCCTGTTTGTGACGCAAGCCCGCAATGTTCCATGACATTAGACTTCCTGCCCCTTCCCCACCATCGGTTGGTTCTTCCCTAACTGGAACTGACAAAGGCGATGACACATTAAAAGTTGTAGTTAGGCCTTTTTCATCTACAGAGCAAGTCTCACCAACCATCAAAACCTCCTCCCTACAAATATTACCATGATCAATAATGGAATCGCGGTCAGTGAGGGGGGCAGACTGAACTATTTGTGTACTAGAGGGTTCAATGAGTTGTGGCTTCACGTGGGTAGCACCCCCAATCGGGCAGGCCCACATGCCCCGCAAGGGCTGTAATCTTCAATCGCACCCTTCCATGCCAGTGAACACATCAAACCTGTTTACTGTCTCCAAGGGTGTGAAAGGTCTCAAATGATCCATTCTCCTGTTAGTGGTTATGTTAAAACTAGGAGGTACGGTATTCCACCCAAAGGGATCAGCAACAGGTACTGGGTATTGTGCTTGCACAAAATGCCCAGTGTTGTACGGTGCTAAGAAATTTGTGTAGGTAGGTGCTTGTCCACTTATATAGGTTGGAGGGAACACAAGTGATCTGGGATAGAAGTATGTCAGGGCACGAGGGGTGATGCAGTTATTGCCATTGCCCGTGGGCCAGTTTAATATGTAATTGACCACAAGTGGGTCTCTGAAATTAACTACAACTACGTCTCCCTCAAGGTCTTTACTTCTACCACCCAGCCATGGGAGTCGCCGAACATGCACTATTTCACCATTGATGTTTTTTGTGATTGGTCTGTATATACTGAACCAGTGCATGATTTTATTTTTTAACTGGGCGAACCCTTCCCTTTTATTGTCTGTTAGTATAGGGACCCCCATCAAGACAACCACGAAGGCCACAGCTTCAGGGGGAAGTTCAACTAGTGGACCTTTGTTCATTGGTGCCCTTACGTGTCTGGTGCTTCCCCCCTCCTCCCGCATTTTTCCTACAAGTACCTTTTCCATTCCCCTCGTGGGTTCACTGGCAGGAGTTACAGCTAGTTTGTTTGCCTGCAATGGGGGAAATAACCTTTGTTGATTAGATTTTGCTAGATTGGGAAGTTGTGATGTAACTTTGGTGGGTTGGAATAAAACTTTAGAGGCAGAACTGGTTGGTTGTGCAACAAGGTTTATGGGTGGCACCGCCGTACTCCCTGTGGCCCTAGTTGCACCGTCCTTACTGCTAATAACAGACTCGATGGCCTCGAGTCGCTTCTCCACCCTCTTTAGCCCCTCAATAATTGGTAGAATAAAATACCTAATTAGTTGTTCCATGCTATCTAGTGGGACGGTGGGGAATGCTGCTTTCAGCACGGATTCAGCAGAAATGGCAGTAGGTACAATGGTACTAACTTCCTTATCGATATGTGGAGGTTTAAGGGGGGCTTCCAAGTTCGGCAAGTTGACTAATACGGCTACTGACGCCTGATCTGTTCTAATGGCTGGCTTGGAAGGCCTGCCAAAGTCGGTGTGACTAATCTTGGATTTTTGTTGTTCCCCCCCTTTGCGTCTTCTTTTGCCTGGTGGTGGGCCATAGCCCTTATGCGGCATTAATTTATTCATCTTATTTCGGACAGATTTTCCCCTACTAGTGGTCGGGTTGATCAAATTGGCAGTTATGTTGACGGGACTGGGAAGGGGAGTATAACTCATGGGCTGTTCAATGGAGAGACAAGGTGTAGGTGTGCAATCACGTAGCAGGAGTGGAACACTCTCTAAAGATGTAAGGTCGGCAATACCACTGAGACTTCCTCCACTGAGGGAGAGGGCGTGAGGCATGAGATCTATTGGAGCCCTATTTTTCAGACATTCAACCGAGCGACGGCGCTCCGCCCTACGCTCTTCTAATGTTGATTCCCTATCTCGATCGATGGGAACCCTTGTAAAGTAACTGTCGAGAGTGCCATTTAACGACCCACCCGGCTTTTCTAGAATGACATTGTCCAGACTCTGGGCCATAGCAACAATGCTAACAAAAGATACAAATGGAAAGGAAAAAAGATGAAAGGGAATGAGCCCTGCCCGGCCTCACTCGGCCTCAGAGGGCCTCAGAGGGCCCGCCCTTTGCCCGGGCTTAGCCCCGGGCACTCCCGCGCAGCGGGGATCTAGATCGTTTAAGTAGGGTGGGGTTACAGGCCGTGAGCGGAGCAACAGGGAGAGCGGACCAGGTGTTGGCAGTCGGTCTGGCAGGGACTCCTGGGAGATGGAGTCCCTGCTGAAACGCTCTCAGCCCTGCTGCACCCTTTAGCCACAGACCACGGGTCCTTCAGGCAGATTGCACTGACTCTCACCCCAGGCGGCTAGGAATGGTGGTAGGTTTAGAATCAAGCGTCTTCCTCCCGGTGAACTAGTCTCCTCCAAAGGTTTAGACAAGAGGTCCCACTGAAGCAGGGCAGGCAGGTGTCTGTAATCCTTTCGGGCGGCCGTGGGCAAGGCAACAGGGAGAGTGGACCAGGTGTTGGCAGTCGGTCTGGCAGGGACTCCTGGGAGATGGAGTCCCTGCTGAAACGCTTGCAGCCCTGCTGCACCCTTTAGCCACAGACCACGGGTCCTTCAGGCAGATTGCACTGTCTCTCACCCCAGGCGGCTAGGAATGGTGGTAGGTTTAGAATCAAGCGTCTTCCTCCCGGTGAACTAGTCTCCTCCAAAGGTTTAGACAAGAGGTCCCACTGAAGCAGGGCAGGCAGGTGTCTGTAATCCTCTCGGGTGGCCGTGGGCGCAGCAACAGGGAGAGCGGACCAGGTGTTGGCAGTCGGTCTGGCAGGGACTCCTGGGAGATGGAGTCCCTGCTGAAAAGCTCGCAGCCCTGCTGCACCCTTTAGCCACAGACCACGGGTCCTTCGGTCAGATTGCACTGTCTCTCACCCCAGGCGACTAGGAATGGTGGTAGGTTTAGAATCAAGCGTCTTCTTCCCGGTGAACTAGTCTCCTCCAAAGGTTTAGACAAGAGGTCCCACTGAAGCAGGGCAGGCAGGTGTCTGTAATCCTCTCGGGCGGCCGTGGGCGGAGCAACAGGGAGAGCGGACCAGGTGTTGGCAGTCGGTCTGGCAGGGACTCCTGGGAGATGGAGTCCCTGCTGAAACGCTCGCAGCCCTGCTGCACCCTTTAGCCACAGACCACGGGTCCTTCAGGCAGATTGCACTGTCTCTCACCCCAGGCGGCTAGGAATGGTGGTAGGTTTAGAATCAAGCGTCTTCCTCCCGGTGAACTAGTCTCCTCCAAAGGTTTAGACAAGAGGTCCCCATTCCGTTTGCTCAATTCCCACTCCTCCTCCCCAGTATCTCTCCCAGATCTATCTATCTATGCTCTGCCTACTCCTTCAGCGTCCCCAGCCTCCTCTAGGGTATCTGTATCCGAGTCCGGCTCTGGGACCTTCAGCTGAGTTACCAATGCTTCCCATGCCCACTCTGTTTCCATCGCTTTTTCATTATTCGCTCTCCTAGCCTGTTGTAACCGAACCATACTCTCGCTGGCTGCCCAGTTTGTGAACTCCGCCCTCCAGCGTGCTACTCTAGGGCCCTTCTTTGATTTCCACTGCCTTGTCACCTCCCGTTTAGCCAATAGGTGCCCCAGGTCAATGAACTTACTCGTTAGCTTAGTGCGCGCCGTATGTGGAAACCAGTGCAGTATGCATGCCCCCAAATCGGGCTCTATCCATCTATCTGTCGCCCCACCCAGGACCTCAACTACCTCCTCCCAGTAGGTTCCTAGCTGCGGGCAGCTCCACAGCATATGTTGCAAGTCCGCTGCCTTCCTATTGCATCTTGGGCAACTTGCTGAGTCCACTTGAAAATATTTATTTATCTGCCCCGGGGTTAAATATGCCCTATAGACAATGTAAAAATGAATAAGTTGGAACCTGGCGTTCCGCGTGCCTTTCCATGCCCTTTCGACTATTTTGGCCCAGGTCGTCTCAGGTATATCCTTCCCCAGATCTGCTTCCCACTTCTCTCGCAACTGTGTCAGTGGCTGTAGTCCCTCCGTCACCATTCGCCTACCCAGACATATGACTGCCTTTATCGTCCCCACTGCCATCACCACATATTGACATGTCAGAGATGTCTGTGGCTCAGATAGCCCTTCACCCCAGTGTTTCTGAATCGCAGCAATCAGGGCAGCATGCAGCAAAAAGGCACCCCTATGTAAGCCATACCTGTCCTGTAGTGCCTGAAAAGGCAGGAGGACCCCCTCCTCATATAAATCCCCAACCATTTGCAGCCCCATCTCTTCCCAGTCTGCTAACGCCGACCAGTCTCCGCCATGTGGTAAGGCCGTGCACATGCCCAAGGGTATCTCCGGAGCGTATGGGCAAATTTTACTGCTCCTGCGCTTGCATCTATTCCAACACGCCCTCAATGTTTTCTCCTCAATCCTCAATGAGTCCACCCGCAGTCGCTGTCCAAGAACAATAAACGATAACACATGCCTCAGAATCCAGCGGCCCTCTGGGCCATTCGGACCCCTAAACTCCAGAGCCACCGCCTGTGTGAGCCACTGCAACTGGGCCACTAGATAATACACCTCGAAGTCCAGGACTGCCCACCCTCCTTCCGCCCTAGGCCTCATCCTCGTGGCTAGTGCCACTCGCCGCCTACCGCCTCCCCACAGAAATCCACCTACCATGGCTCTAAGTGTCTTGAACACCCCACTTGGGATCCAAATCGGCAGCGTCCTGAAATAATATAGGAGTCTAGGCAGTACCACCATTTTCAGTAGTGCTACTCTACCCACCACTGATAGCGGCAAGGTGCTCCAAAATGCCATACTCCCCTTGACCCCTCGCACTGCTCTATTCACATTGCCCTCCAATAAGTCCGCCTGCTCATGGTATATGTTAGTCCCCAAGTATTGGAGACAACAGGGTTCCCACCTTATTCTTTCCAGCCTAGAGGGAGGCCCATCGCCCGGGTTGCCGGAAACAAACAAGTCTTCTCCCAATTCACGCACAGCCCCGACACCTCCCCAAATAACTGCAACAGTTCCGTCGCTCCCTTAAGCTCCTCATCAGGACCAGCCAAGTACATCAATAAGTCATCAGCGTACAGCGATATGTAATGTACTTCCCCACCCATTTCCAGCCCAGCATAGTGCCTCCCTGTTCTAGCTCGCATCGCCATGGGTTCAATCGCCAATGCAAACAAGAGTGGCGACAACGAGCAGCCCTGTCGCGTCCCTCTTCCCACCGAGCAGGACGGTGACACTATCCCCCCCGTTCGCACTCTAGCTGTCGCAGAGTCATACAGAATTCGGGCCCATCATACAAATGCCTCCCCCAAACCCATCTTGCGCATCACCTGAAATAGATACAGCCACTCCTGGCTATCAAAAGCCTTTTCTATGTCCACTGATAGAATCACCGCCGTCGACGCCGGGGCCTGATATTCCTCCAGTATTCGCAGCAATCGCCTCACATTAATAGCCGTGTTGCGTTTAGGTATAAAACCCGATTGGTCCCGGTGCACCAACCTCGACATATGTGGTAGTAGGCGGGATGCTAGGATCCTGCTCAGAATTTTATAGTCGGTCGTCAACATTGAGAGCGGACGATAAGCCTTCACATCCGTGGCCTCCCTCCCGGGTTTCAGGAGTGGAATGATAATAGCCTCCCTTGTCGTCTCAGGCAGCCTCCCCAGCTTGTGCGCTTCCTTATAAACCACCTGTAACCGCGGGGCCAGCCACTCTACATACTTGGCATAAAATTCTATGGGAATACCGTCCACCCCAGGTGTCTTGTTGTGAGCCATATGCTTAATCGCGCTCTTAATCTCTCCCACCGTAATTTCGCTACCCAGCATGTCTCCCTCCTCTTTATTCAGGCTCGGCAGATCCACCTCTTCAAGATACTCCCCTATACTATCAGGTCCCCCAGCCAGTTGGGTGCTGTAGAGCGCGGCATAGTATTCCAGGAACAATCTGTTTATCCCCTCCTGCGTGTATACCACCTCCCCCATGGGAGAAGCCAAGCCCAATATCATCGCTCCCCTGGGCACTGGTTTAGCCAACCATGCCAACAAAGCGCTCACTTTGTCGCCCTCCGCATGCATTCGTGCTCTATAATTCTTATGGTCGTAGGAGCGCAGTTTCTCCACCTGTACCGCCACTGCCTCTCTAGCTTCCAGCACCTCAGTCTGCGCCCCAGGCCGCCCTGGTCTATCTCTCTCCACTTCCCTCAATCGCCGTTCCGCTTTCTCCAGATCTGCCATTAATGTTTTCCTTACTCCCACCACCTTACTAATGCAGATGCCCCTAACCACCACCTTAAACGCGTCCCACTCAATTGACGCCGATGTTGCCGTCCCCTCGTTCTTTTCAAAGTATTGTGCAATACCCGCCCCCAGCTCCGCGCTAAAAACCGGGTTCTCCAGCACCTCCGGTCTAAGCCGCCAGGTCGGTATAAGTGATCTCTCCTGGTTCCATCGCATCCGCACTAATAGCGGGTTATGGTCCGAGATCCTTCTTGCTAAATATCGCTCCCTAGCACCTTGGCGTGGACATCAGGAGTACCTAAAATTGCGTCCAGTCGCACATGCAGGTCATGGAGACCAGAATAATAAGAGTAATCCCTCTCCTCCGCATGCTGGGCACGCCAAATGTCAACCAGGCCCCAATTAGCTTGCCATGCTCTTCTTGCCTTGGAAATCTTATGTACTGGGGCACATGAGAGCGGCGGATGTGACCTATCCCTATCCACATCTTCTATGGAGTTGAAATCTCCCCCCATTATTACCGTGCCAGTTAAATACGGTGCCAAACTCCCTGACACTCTCTCGAAAAAGGAGGGCTGACCAACATTGGGAGCATACACACTACACAGAGCCACCTCCACTCCGTTTAGCCTGCCCATCACCGCTGCAAACCGTCCTTCCGGGTCAATCAAGTGCTGCGTTGGCTGAAAAGGGACACCTGCCCTGATCCACACCAGTGCTCCCCTGGCAAAGGCTGAGTAAGTTGTATAAAATAGTTGCCCCCTCCACCTCCTCTTCAATGCTGCCCCTTCAGAGCTACTGAGATGTGTTTCTTGTAAGAGCGCCACCTGCACCCCTCATCTCACTAGATAGGCATGCACTTTGTGTCGCCTGTGCATTGTATGAAACCCCCGCACATTCCATGTGATACATTTCAAGTCATGCATTGACCCCATTTATCCAACAGTCCGCCCATGCACACATCCTCCATCTAAGAGCACACCGGTGTCCCTAACTCCCCCCCCCCCAACCCCACCCCAACTCCCTCCCCTCAGAACAGGCACTACAACATTAGAACCCATCCAAACTACTGCTCAACTGCTCCCTCTATACCCTTAAGGAGCTACAGCCACACAAACTTACAGGGGGTACGCCCTTAGCTTCAGAGATTCGGATACCTAATAGGCCTCCAACCTGCGTCCAACCCCGTAATAACAAATCGGCCCCCACAGGGGCCGCACAGCAACACTGCATCTTCCTCGAATTTCACACCATCCCCGCATTGCCCCCAGGCCGGGGAAAGCGAGCCCTCGCCTGCTCAGCACCCATCTGATCTCCTCCCATTGTTCCCTCAGGGATTGATTTACTGCCCTTTCCCCTGTTCGGCCAGATCCTACATCACCCATCCATTAGCTCGTCCGCCGTCCCGGCTGTCACATGAGGCAGTTGCGAACTTCCGACATCCGATTGTTCAGCGTCCTCTTCCATAGACCCCTCGTCCGTGTCCGTTTTCGCTGGGGATTTACTTTCTTCCCCTTGTGAGATGGCTGAAACAGCCTGCAAAGCGGCCGCTCTTTCCCTGTCTGTTTGAGTCTCTGTCGGCTTCCGAGCCGCTGGCTGCCGCCGCCGGGGTCGCCTCAGTCTGCCCGGGCGAGGCCCCTCCACTCCTCCCCCCCAGTTCCTCTCCCTGCCCCCCCTGCACCCGCTCTGTACCTCTCGAGCCAGTCCCAAGTCTCTTCCGGGCTGTCCTGGAAGGACATCTTGCCATCCACCATAATCTTCAATCCAGCCGGGTACACCAGAGAATATTGTACCCCCTCCTCCCGGAGTGCTCTTTTCACTGCCACAAATGACATTCTGCGGCGCTGTACCTCAAGCGTATAATCCGGGAACAAGGACACCCTACTGTTGTCCACCGTGTAGGGGCCCGCTGACCTTGCTTTTTGCAACAGCAGATCCCTGTCCTTGTAATGAAGCAACCTGGCTACAACTGTCCTTGGCGGTCTCCCGGGCGCCAAGAGCCTGGCCGGCACTCTGTGAGCCCTCTCCAGCGTAAAGAATGACGACAAACCTTCCGGTGCGACAGTCCCTTTCAGCCACTCCTCCAGATAATCCACCATGCTGGGTCCTTCCACCCCATCAGGTAGCCCCACCACCCGAATGTTATTCCTTCGATTTCTCCCTTCGGCATCCTCTGCCCGCCGCTCCAGAGTCCTCAGCCTGCTTTGAACATCTGCCATCGTCGCGGCCATCTCCTTTTGAGCTGGGTCCAGGACTCCTATGGTCGTCTCTGCTTGCTTCACCCTGTCGGCCAGCTTAGTGTTGTCCGCTAGGAGCAACCCCAAGCTCTGCGTCACATGTGCAATGTCCGTCTGCAGAGCTTCCTTAGTGTCTGTTATAGCCTTTAATATTCATTCGACCTGTTGCTGCAGCAACCCCCCTGGCTGCTGCTGAGGATCCTCTCGCCTTTCCCGAGAGGTGGTGTCCTCTTCCTGATCCGCGGGGACTCCCACCTGTTTCCCTCTTGGTTTCCCCATGCTCTCTCCAATCTCTGGCTCCTTGATTCCTCCATGTGGGCAACTGTGCCTCACACCTCTCAGTGGCTCCCCTCTGAGCGACCCCCCCTCAGGTAGGTAAGCCGTCCCTTCAGCGCTCTACGTGCTCCTCCCTTCCAGACGCCTCCACCGTCCTAGCTGCCTTCTGCCCTGAGTTCTGGATCCCGTGACGCTCCGCCTGAGCTCCTCACCTGGTCCACCTCTGCCACTGCTTCCAGCAGTTCCCTCCATACCGATCCCCCTCAGGCCCTGCACCGCTCCAGCCGGCTCCAGCCACCTGTGTCCGCTCTTTCGTGATCTCCTCCCCAGGGCCTGGGGCTATCGTCCCAGCGCTCACCAGTACCTCTTCCTCCAGGGCCTCCACTGTCCAAGTGGTCTAGCAGGGGAAGCACTGCCCCTCCCCCGTTGTTCACTGACATCCGGGGGGTCTCAGCCGCCCCCAGCTGCTCCTTCCTGCTCCCGCTGAGTGCCTCCAGACCACCAGCACCTCCCTCGGGGACAGTGCGGTGACCCGGAGGGGGCAGGCACTACCGCTCTCCTCCCTCCACTGATGTCCATGATTCCGTGCCACTTGCCCTCTCAGGTCCCCGTCTCTGCGGCTACAACGCTCCTCTTGAGCTCCGCTCCCCACCGCGGCCCCCTCACCGGCTGACATGCATCACAGGTCGCTCCCACCTCCTTCCTGCTTCCGCACCACCTCGTCACCCAGCCAGTCAATCTAGGGGAGCGCCGCCCCCTCTCCGGTGCTCGCTGTCCTCCGGGGGCCCAACGCGCCCCAAATTGCCTCTGAATGTGCCAGCTTGACCTCACCGGCCGTCTGTGCGCCAGCAGAGCAACCCTCAGAACCAGCGAGGTGTGGGGGAGGGGTAGAGTAAGAAACTCCGCCACCCCTCTCACTTCTCTGCCATCCGTGTTTCAGCTCCTCCTGCTCGCTCCCCTCTCGATCTTCGGGGCCATAACACCCTCCTCGGTCTCCACGCACAGAGACAGCCCGACTGCTTCGTTAGTCGCGTCGGCCGCCATTGTACAGCCCCACCGCTACCACAATCTTCTGCGCCCCAGGCGCTCGGCCCTCCGACTTCCCCTGCTTGCTTCCGCAAAGACTGTCAGGGCTTCCACTGGGGAGGGAGGTTTTCTCCTCGTCGTTGTCCCCTGCCCGTCTCTCAGGCTGCACCAGTCCCGGGTCCCGTCCGCTCTCGGATCCTTCACGCCGCCATCTTGGCCTGCTTCCCCAGTTCACCTTCCCTCAGCGGCGCCCCCGCCTCTTCTGACTGCATACCCGCTGTTCCTGGGTGCGAGTGCTTCGAGCCCCTCTCTCCTTCCCCCTGGGGGCACGGGGGGTTCAATTATTAGTCCCAATCAGGATAATGAACGGGGTCGGGTGCGGAGCTCTGCTCTCACGCATCCAGTCCCATCCGCCTCGTGGCCACGCCCACCTGCAAAAAGACACATTAATGTATGCACTCCGTGTGATCCCAATCATGCCCCCTCATAAGGACTTTGATGCATGCTTTCTACAAGTCCAATGCCGCTGGATGGTAGGTCCATTGATTCATTCAATTGATATGGTTACTATAACTAGGCCCAGGGAAGCATGCACTGTGTGCAGGGCTGGACTCGCCTTTTAACCCATTAGGTATTTTCCCGGCAGACTGGAGCAATTGGAGACCGGTTTTAACAGTCTAGGGCCAGTCCTGCTGCCTCTTTTACTTTCCCCGGGTGCCGAGATCAATTGCAGCAGGCAGAGGAGGGCTTCAAGAGGGAGAGAGGGGAGGAAATGAGGTGGAGAGGAAGAGAGCAGATAGGAAGAGAGAGACATGAAAACGAAAAATAGAATGTGTGAGGAAATGGGGTGTATTATATGGTGTGGTTGTGCACCTTCCTGTGAAATACACTTACCAACTCCTTTAAGACCCTCAGGTTACATCTGTCAAACCGCTAGCTCAAACCTGGGTAGCTGTGGCACTGAGCACCAAGGTTTACACAAAGGCACTAGTGTAATGCAGTTAAAAAGCACCAAAACAATTGAAGAAGAAATCTACACAACATTCAAGAAATCTGACAATGATTTGTAAAAATTGACTATTTTTATAAGAATTTAAACACTAGAAAGAAAAGATCCATTGAGGGTTCCGGAGATATACATTTTACATGCAATAATAAATCAAGCAATTTCACTCAACCGTAAAAAAGCCTTGGCAAAGTCAACAACACTTAGAAACTTTTTCAAAGTAAACCTAGGTAAGTGTCAATGCGGTTGGTTAGGATCACTTGAGATGACCAACTCCAGCACTGAGCTAGTCAGGGGAACTACCAAGGTCCTCAAGAACAGTTAACTACACAGAAGGAACAGTCCATTGGTAGTTCCAGGCACTTTATCTGTGTTGCAATGGATTCCTATGGAAGGATGCTGAAGATACTAGTGGCTGCCTGTGAAGGTAAGTGCGGTGGGGTAGGACGGGGTGGGAGGGGTGAAAGTGACAAACGACAGGGTAGGGAATGTAAAATAAAGAAATATAACCACCTACCTTGTCCTTGCCACTTCACCGACTTGGTGAAGTGGCGAGGGCAAGGTAAGTGGTTTTGTTTATTTATTTATTTTACATTCCCTATCCTGTTGTTTATCACTTTCACCCCCACCAACCCCGGGCCCACCACGCTTACCAGCACATGATTCCACTGGAAGTTACTCTAAGGATGCTGTGGATGCTATGCCATTGATGGAGGTCTTCCTGCAGGGATTCCTCGGTCCACGAAGATGGTGAGGGGGCCCTGGTTGCAGGGTCGATGTTCCACGAGGTCCTCTTGGGTCTGGCCGAAATCCCATCACCTCTGGACTACCAGTCGCCCGTTGTCACGGTCACAGGCCAATCCTGCCTGGGTCGGTAACTTGCCTTCTGAGGGTCACAGCAACTCTCTGACAGCACCCCTAGGGTCAGCGAACCCAGGTGCAACTCTGTGCGTCTGGTCTTGGTCCTAGGTGCTGCACGGCAACAGTGGTAGTGGCTTAAATAATTTGGGCTACCAACTAGTCCCAGCAGGCTTCTTCAGCTGTTGTGTCCTTGTGCTGCGAACAGGAGGCCAGTCAGCTGGCCCTTGGAGTTCTCTTGGCTTCACTGGGTCTGGAGACAGCTTCCCCTTGAGCAGGGCACGGCAGGCACAGATCCTTTTTTAGCGCATAGGCCATGTTATAACGCATGCTTTAGAATTACAATGACCGTGTTGCTACATCGTACAGCATTACAACGCAAGTCATTACAACGACTTGTTGTAGGGAGGAGCTGGATGTTGGAATAGTATAATTTACTATTCCAACTCCACTCTGTGCAACATTAGGGAAGGTGTTGGATCCAGCACCTTCTGCCCCCTACAGGAAGTCGTTGTAACAGCTTGCGTTGTAATGGGATGCGATATAACTACGCGGTCATTGTAATGACCGCGTTGTAATGGAATGCGTTTTTTCGCAAGCGGGGTAAATGATGTTTGCCTTTTTTCGCTATCTGCCAGGTGCAGTCTTCCATGGTGAAGCCTCTCTTTGCGGGTCCCTCTGTGCAGCAGGGCAGTCCTTCTTCCAAGTTGGTCGAAATCTGAGGTCTGGGTACCAGGGGTGCCTCCTTTATCCCGGAAGGTGCTCTTAGGGCAGGATGCGATTGGTAGCCAATGGGATACCAGGTTCCCCTCCACCTGGTGACCTGGAGTGTGGCATCTGACCATCCCAGGATGCATCATACTGCCCACTCCCATGATGGCAAGATCCCTCTCTAGGTGTTCAGACCTCACTAGCCCACCCCCAAGGCATGGTTACCTCTGGGCTATACGCCCTGGGGAAAATGGTTTGGCAACTGTTTTTCCCTCTCTGCTCCCCGTGCCATCCTGTCTGCCTAAACAATGGAGAAGCCCTTATCCCTAGTGAGATACATCTGCCCTTCAAAGGCAGCCTTCGCTTTGAAGCCTGCGTTTTGGGGCTAGCACCTAAGTGGCTTCCTGCAGGAGGGAGGTAACATCTCTCTCCCATGCAGGCCCCTATTGTGTCCTGTCCTGGGAGTCATTAGCATGTCTCCCTAGGAAGGCAGAAACCTATCCGTAGGACAAGCCATGTGTACATCAGTCAATAGGCCCTGGAATCCTTGGCCAAGTAAAGTGGCAACTTTTAAAGTTGCACTTATCTCACCAGTGACATTAAATTCAATGTAACCATTACATTTGATTTAATGCACTATTTCTTTTGATACCAAACAGTACCAACCTTAGTATTCCTATTCAGAAGTTAGCAGAGCTCGGGTGCCAGCCTGTGCTGTCAAAGGGACTACTAGCCTTTCCACAGTAAAAACTAATTTTAGGGGTTTTACTGCTGGAGCATGTAAATGTTCCACTTTTTAACATACAGCACCCTGCCTTAGGGCTCGTTATGCCTGCCATAGAGATGACTTACACATACTAAAAAGGGAGGTTTGGGCTTTGCCATTGCCTTAATTGGCAAAGTCGAGTTATCAGTTTTAACCTGCCCTTTCAGTCTCTAGTAGCAGACTGGAAGCCAAGTTTTACCTTTTCATACTCGTGGCGGCACAACTAGTGTTGTGCTGGGTAACCTGTGTTTACTTCGCATGCAATACTTTGCATGCCATTACAACACGGTCGTTAGAACGACCGTGTTGTTAGTTCGCATACCTGTACTACGCAAGTCGGAACAACGACTTGCGTTAGGGGGGAGAAGGTGTTAGATTTTAAATCCAACACCTTCCCTAGTGTCCGCACAGACTGGAGTTGGAATAGTAAACTATACTATTCCAACATCCAGCACCCCCTACTGCAATTCGTTGTTCCGAATTGCGTAGTAAAGGTATGCGAACTAACAACGCGGTCGTTCTAACGACCGCGTTGTAATGGCATGCGTACAAAACGCATGCTAAGTAACGAGTGCTATTTCTAGTGCTGTAGTCCACAAGAGACACCTCAACTTCTAGGCCCTAGGAACCCTTTTTTTCTTTATGAGTTTTATATAGCACCACCTCGACCCAAAGGTGTCAGAGCGCTTTACACGAGCACCAGTAGCTTTATAGACGGACACATGAATTTTGGTTGACACTTGGAGATTAAGTGATTTGCCCAGAATCACAGGATGTTCCTGCTAAGACTTGACGCTGGTTCCCCAGCTTTGAGTTCGACCTCTCTAGCCATTAGGCCACATCCTCTCCCTTGGTACCATATACGAAGGACTTCCAAGTAAATCGGGTTGTGCCAATTGAGGAGAAACCTACTAAACATACACCATTTTGAGGTTCAGAGAACATGCACTGAATCATGTTTAGCAGGGCTCAGGGCATTTCAGAGCCATTACACTAGTACCTAGTAGTCAAAATGGGGGCAAAAGGTGGGGTGTAAACCTCTCAAAAAAGCTTGTTTCTTTACAGAATCGATGGATGAAAAGAGTGATAGAGCGAGGCGTGCAAGGGAGCAGGGCTGGTTTACGCAGATTGCCAGGGCTGCCTTTGGTTCTCCAGTCCGGCCTCAACTGTGTGGGGCAACTGACACTGATTACAAGGCCCATTGATGCATGCTCTGTGTGGGGCAACTGACACTCATTACAAGGCCCATTGATGCATGCTCTGTGTGGGGCAACTGACACTCATTAAAAGGCCCATTGATGCATGCTCTGTGTGGGGCAACTGACACTCATTACAATACCCATTGATGCATGCTCTGTGTGGGGGAACTGACACTCATTACAAAGCCCATTGATGCATGCTCTGTGTGGGGCAACTGACACTCATTACAAGGCCCATTGATGCATGCTCTGTGTGGGGTAACTGACACTCATTACAAGGCCCATCGATGCATGCTCTGTGTGGGGCAACTGATGACTCATATGAGACCAAATCATGCATGCACTCATTTAGTCACAGACATGGTTTACTAAGCCTCTGGTATAGGCATTCTGTGGGTCCACTGATGCCCATAATTAGGCCCGTTGAGGCATGCACTCGCTGGGGGTCACTGATGCCCATGACTAGGCCCAGTGATGCATGCACTGTGTTTTGCAGCTGAAGCCCATTAGTATGCTGATGATTTATTCACTGCTGGGACCACTGATGCCTGTTACTAGGCCCATTTATGCATGTACTGTGTAGGGCCCCTGACATCCCTTACTTGGCGCAGTGATGCAGGGACAGTGTAAAGCTACCGACACTCAGTACTAGGCTCATTGATGCATGCATGTATTAGGCTGGACCATTTTAAAATGTGTTGCTCTGAGGCTTACAAAAAAATAACGGGCCCGATTCACAGAACTAACTTAAGACAAAATTCAAAACTTACTACCATTTTGGTATTCACAGAAGGCACTTACTCATTTTGGTATTCACAGAAGGCACTTACTCATTTCGGTATTCACAGAAGTTAGGAGTCCTAACTTTATGACTCCTAAATGCCTTCTGTAAATACCAAAAGTCTTAAAGTTAGGATTTTTCTCAGTTTAGGAGTAGTAAAGTTAGGACTCCTAACTTTAGGACTCCTAAATGCCTTCAGTGAATACCGAAAGTCTTAAAGTTAGGATTTTTCTCAGTTTAGGAGTAGTAAAGTAAGGACTCCTATCTTTAGGACTCCTAAATGCCTTCTGTGTCTACCGAAAGTCTTAAAGTTAGGATTTTTCTCAGTTTAGGAGTAGTAAAGTTAGGAGTCCTAACTTTACTACTACTAAACTGAGAAAAATCCTACTTTTAAGGCTTTCGGTATTCACAGAAGGCATTTAGGAGTCCTAAAGTTAGGAGTCCTAACTATACTACTACTAAACTGAGAAAAATCCTAATTTTAAGGCTTTCGGTATTTACAGAAGGCATTTAGGAGTCCTAAAGTTAGGAGTCCTAACTTTACTACTACTAAATTGAGAAAAATCCTAATTTTAAGACTTTTCGTATTCACAGAAGGCATTTAGGAGTCCTAAAGTTAGGAGTCCAAACTATACTACTTCTAAACTGAGAAAAGTCCTAATTTTAAGACTTTCGGTATTCACAGAAGGCATTTAGGAGTCCTAAAGTTAGGAGTCCTAACTTCTGTGAATACCGAAATGAGTAAGTGCCTTCTGTGAATACCAAAATGAGTAAGTGCCTTCTGTGAATACCAAAATGGTAGTAAGTTTAGGATTTTGTCTTAAGCTAGTTCTGTGAATCGGGCCCCTAGTGTCTCTGAATGGGCAGCCTGGCAGGAGGCCAAATTGCAGGACAAACCTGCAAAATGCGTGTAGTTGCAACTGGGACAAGGAGAAGTGTCCCCCCCTCCCCTAGGCCTTCCCAAGCAATCCCTGAGAGGCCCAGAGAGGCCCAGAGAGGGGGGAGGCCCTCTCATGTGCCCCATTGTTATGAAACACCGTTCTTTCAATTGGATCGGCAGAGGTACATAAGGACCGGTGGTCTGTTACACTTGTGCGGGGCCCCATGATGGTAGGCTGAGTGCGAGGCCCTGGGCAGCTGTCCACACTGACCATGCCTTGCGCTGGCCCTGGATGTATGTATGATCATGCGTGCTGGGAGTTTTACAAATTGTATGCACGCAGTTTAATAGTACTTTTTTCTGAAAGCATTTCTTTGTACACTTTTCAGCAATAATAATTACATGGCTTTAAAAGGAGCATACAACTAGGCAGGGAAACATCAATGGCATGACACCTTATCCGAAGAATATAGCGAGAGTTATATGCAACAGGACAGAGCCTGTTGGTCCCAAACAGTAACCCACACATCGAGGAGACCAACTTGAAAATGGGAAGGATGGTTAGGGTGGTGTGTGGTAGGGGGGAGGGGGAGTGTGACAGAAGAAAAGGTGGGATGCCAGTTGTGTTTTGGGGAAATGGGATCAATAGTGCAGGTGGTGGGGTCCCGGGCAGCTGCTACTCAATACCTAACCCGACAAAGCACCCACAGCATGGTAACATCTAATAAGTGGGGTCGAGGAGGGGACCATGATGAGAGTATGTATCGTGCGAGTGCTGGGGGGATGGGTACACCTTTAGGGGACCTGACATAGTACATGGGAGGCACAGGGTAAAAACACAGGTTATAAGAGGGCATCAGACCTTGCTGCGAGTAATAACAATGAGCCAATTCTGTGTAGATGTGTGGGCAGCACAATAAATAAAGGAGGTGGCATGCAGAAGGCTCCACGTATTGACTACAGGTGTAATGACAGAGTGTGTCGGGATTAGTGGGCACTTCCAAAGTTTAAGCCTGCAGATTTTAGCAATGGAGAGCACCATAGCCAGTCATCCCTTTCACCAGAGAAGTTGAAAGGGGGAAGTGGTAGTTGAAGGAGGTTCCCAGAGAAGTCTCTATTTGTGGCCGATACAGTGTGAGGTTGTTGCAAGCCCAATATGTTGCAGCTCGACTCTACATATCTCCAACAGTTTGAGTTTGGACTTATATAGGCAAAGTGCAATCTATATGGAGACCAGTCCCATTCATGAAGTATTTTAAAGTAGCTATACTTACACCTAACCTCTCAAAGCCCTTGCCATGTATCAGCAGTTTGTCAGACTAGTCCTCGCCCATCAGTTGTATCGAAAGATTTGCCTACTATTTGACCCTAAGGCCCACATGCATCAAGCAAAAACGGTCGCAAACGGGCAGATTCTCAGAATCTGCCCCTTTGCTACTGGTATTTTTGCATTTGCGGTTACTTAAATTGCCATTGCATTTAAGGAATCGCAAATTGAGATTCCTTAAATGCAATGCATTAAAGTAAAAAAACTAACGATTTCGCTAATAGGGGGCGCATATTACCATGAAGTTGAACTTCATGGTAATTTGCAAAAACTTTGAAAAATGCACTAAAGTGCATTTTTCAAAGTTCTATTTTACACACACACATGCCCTTGGGGCATGTGTGTGTGCAAGATGTACTCATTTGCAGATTTCAGGGGTGCAACAGGGTGTCCTTTTGACACCCTGGCACTCTTGAAATTGCATTCTCAATTTGCGATTCTCTAATTGAGAATCGCAAATTGAGAATGTCTTCCCATTCATTCCTATGGGCCTCTAGGCCCATAAAAATGAATGGGGAGGTATTCCTTAATTGCGAGTCGCAATTTGCGAGTCACAATTAAGGAATGTTTAGAAATCGCTATTTTTTAAGCAATTTCTACATGCATAGCCTTTTGCTATTCCTTATTAGCGAATCCTTATTTTTCGCTAATAAGGAATCGCAAATGGCATTGTTGATGCATGTGCCAGTAAGTGCACTAACTGGCGGAGTCCAGAAAAGGATCTCACTTATGGTTCCATATAAACCAGATAGTTGGCCTTTGCACTTGGCTCAAATTCTGAAATAGGACCTTATCTGCAATACAAAGAAGGAGTATGATTGTGAACTTGTTTACAGTATACCTAGTGAGTGACCTATGTAAGTTTCCACCACTGCGAAGGTTGCAGACCAAACGTCTCATGCACCTCACTGAAGGATTTCCAATGCCCTCTATCAAGTAGGTCATCGATATAGTGATTGCCCACCTCTGTCCAGTCTTTTCTGTTCATCTAACTATTGCCTATTTTGAGGCCCGCATTGCCCCTTAGAGGGGCTCCTGAGTGCCAGTAACAGTCTACCTTAAGTCATTGTGAACAATCCGCCTGGCTAGCGCCCTGGATTACATGACAGTGTGAACTTTCTGCAGTTCTTTATGTCCTACAATATAGTAGCCTAAGGTCCTCCTTGGAGGAAAGGAGACATCATTCTAACCGAACCCAGAGAGATTTGTTTAGGCAGAAAGCAAGCCTCATGTGCTTGTTGATGGGCTAGGTAAATAAGACTCTATCTGAGGTAGCATAGGCTTCCAACAGCCACTGTAGATGTAGCTTAGCAGATTTAAGCTTTAAATGAAATTTCTAATAATAGAGTCAATCTCCAACATGCTGGGTCAGCATTGTGAAGACTTAATTAAGAGGGGAGCCATTGTTACTTCCACAATTTGATCCCTACCTCAGAGAGCTACAAATACAACCACCTAGAGAAATCCTTTGATATCCTTTTCAAAAGAGACATAGTGGTTGGGATTGACGGTGGCAGTTCCGGCAATGTCAGTAAGACTTGCATGGACACGGCCAAGTGCTGCTGCTATGAAGTGAGCGAGAGATTAAAAGGACATAGGGCTGAGAGATTGAGTGCTAAGACCAAATGGGGGTAGGTGGGTGAAGCATTAGCTGCACCATTAGGCAGTATCTCGAACTCTGGACCAGAGGTAACTCACAGAATGGCTAGAACCTTGCATTATGTATATGTAGTTGAATTCTATGTTGTCTTTGTAAGAAAGTATTTGTCTTTCATACAAAGAGAAGCACTGGGCTGAGCATTGATCTTACTATGCTTTTGAGGGCTGGTGTTGAAGAATGAGCCTGAGTCCCCCACACTAGCCTCCCTGAAAAGTCTGTGACTGCTCACCCATGCTACCACTGACAGTCAACTTTGGAAATGGGTGAACTTGGCCCAGTTTGCTGAGCTATAGTAGGGAGAGCCCCAGATTAGCAGTGGGACAGCAGTGGTAAAAAGCCTTAAGACCATTCGCACTTCCCTTCCCTGTGGTCTCCTCAACTGGGTCTGGAATTCACATGCAAAACACTGACTTGCTGCTGTGGCGAAGATCCTCCTGAAGTGGCAGCCTTATTGGAGGACAGATTCTCATGTCCAGAATTTCTGGGTAGCACACTCTCCTGGCCCAATCTCCAAGCATGACTTGAGTCCGGTCTTTCCTGATCTTCTTCAGATATGGAGGCAAGAAAGGTAGTGGCGAGAAGGCATACAGGAGTCTGTAGCTCCACTCCAAATGGAATGCATCTCCAAGAGAGAGTGTTCTTGGGAACTCCAACATGATAAAGTGTTGCCATTGCACGTTCTCATTGGTGGCTAAAAGATAGAGTCAGGGTTCTCCCCATTGTTGGAAAAAGCCTTGTGCCACCTCTGGGAGTATCTGGTGCTGGGTGTGGCATTGGCTCTGATGCTGGAGCTGAACCCAAAGCAGGTTCGAGAGGCACAGACGGCGCTGAGGACAGACCCATTGGGGCCTGAAGGTACACTACAGGAAGCCGGTATGATGCCAAAGATGCAGCACAGGGCCTCCTTGAACACCACAATCTGTTGTGGTGTGTGTCATCAATGGGCTTTGAATTCGGGGTGCATTGAAACCAACTGCGGAATCGACTCCTCATTAGGGAACATTGGGAGCAGGACGGGGGCACCTTGACATCATTGTTACTCCTGAGGGGAGAATAGTGAGGCACAGACAAGGCCCGCTTCGACTTCTTGTGCTTTTATTTTGCTTGTACTTACTAAAAGACTTAGATCATGATGATGACCTCTAGATGGACTAATATCGAGACCAGGGACAACTCCTTGTCCTCAACTGTGAGACGGAATGGGCCATAAGGGGCTTCCTGCAGTGATTGGTGATGTACGCTTTGGCTTTGTGGTTGCAGATCGCCTTTGGATTCATTATGGCACATTCCCTGCATTACTTGGAGTCATAGCCCAAACACAAACACCATAGGTACACCTCATTGAGATCTATCACAGACATTTGTTTGTGACAGTCCCTACAGGGCTAAAACCCTCTAGTTTTCAGAGGGGACGTATTCCCTTGCACTCTGGAAATACATTTTTAAAAGAAGCTTATCAACTGACGATAAAAAAGTAGACGCTAGCTCCGGATCTGCATACGAAGGTGCAAAAAGAAAAGAAATGAATTCAGCATGTTTGGGTGGCACCTATATGTGATTCCAGCTGTCACTTCCGGGGTGCAGAGGAATCAACGTGGAGTTGCATGACACCTCCTACTGACACATAGGGGCTATGCTGAAAACTCTTATGGATTCAGTATGACACCTGGGGATATTCTAAAGGTAAGGAATCTGTGGTTAGAAGTATCCATCAGAAAATGCTAAGCAGCTTGTTGCACGACAGGCATGTCATCAAGGGGAACCCTTAGTGACTCTTGACAGGTCACATGTAGCAAAAGTTGGCACAAAGATGAGTTGTGGGAATTGGAAAAAACCCATTCCTGAGTCGTGTTGCTCTCTCGCAAAGCCAGGGAGCAATGGATAGCGAAGAATAGGGGAGGTTAGGACAACATCAAGAAAGGATGTTCTCCTGAAATTAGAACCTACTTGCAGAGCAGGAGGACAAGAATAGAGTGAGTTAGTTGGTGATAAAATAAGGGGAGCCAAGGAGACAAGGGTTGTGAAATCGTGGGAGAATGCAGACAAAGGGGTCAATAATACCCAGAGGTTCACCTTAATTAGGAAAAAGAAACCTGATTTAAACCCAAACTTTAGACAGGCAGACTATATTCCTAAACCCTTCATTCCCTCATCCCACTCATGGAAAATCAAAGGGCACCAGGAATGGTGAACACAAGGGGATAAAAAGTTTGATAGCAGTTCAATCGAAAAACATAAACAAAATCTATTTGAAAGAAGTAAGGCATGGACCCTTCCAACCTTCAAGGTCAGCCGATGTAAGTAATGGGCTGATTGGATTAACAATTTGCAGGAGAGCAACACTTGTGGCACTCAGTACACATACCATTTTGCAAGAGGACATTAGATTTAAAGCAGTTTATGGCAAAGAACAGTAGACACGCCAAGGGGATTTCCAAGGCTTAGCCTTAAGCCAGGCACTATTCAACATCTATGTCCGCCCACTTGCTGACCTTATTGAAAACTGTGGCCTCACCTTATTCTTTTATGCGGATGGTACACAAATCATCTTCTTTTTGACATCCGCTCAGGATCACAAGCCTGAGGCCTTGAACCCTTGCTTTGGTCTGGTTGCCTCGTGAATGAATAATAATTCACTTAAACTTACTGGAAATAATACAGAAGTACTGGTGCTAGGAAAGAACCTGTCCCTTTGTGGTCCACAGCGCTGGCCAGAAACCTTGTGTGCTTGCCCTGTTCTGGCTCACAAGGTTAAGAACCTTGGTTTTCTGCTGGACGAAAAGCTGCCTATGCAGCCTTAGGCCACTACCTGCTTCGCCATCCTGAAATGGCAGCGGAAAAACATTTGGATACTCCCATTCTCAGCTCAACGGACAGTCATCCAGGCACTCATCTTATCGAGACTGGACTAGGGTAACATCCTCTATTTAGGGGCAGAAAAAACCTCCATGTGACGGCTGCAAGTGGTCCAAAATTCTAGTGCTAGATTGCTGTACAGTCTCCCGAAAAGGGCATCAGCCTCTTCTCTCCTTCGCGAGCGTCATTAGCTGAAGGTGGAGAAACAAATTCAATTCAAAGCCCTGTGCTATGTGCATGGAGCAAGATCAGTTGTAGGCCCCCATTATCTTCATGAAATGCTGAGACCATATCAGCTGGCTCATCCCCTAAGTTCCAGTGACCTCTCCCTGTGCACTGTTCACAGAGTCAAATGGACTCTCATGGGAGTCCAGTCCTTCATATATCTAGACCCTAAGCTTTGGAATGCCCTACTGGAACCCCTGAAAAGTTGCACCTCACTGACCACCTTTGGAAAAAGCTGAAGACCTGGCTGTGTATTAGTATGCATAGTCTGATTTAGATGCTACCTGTCTAAAGCACAGGGAATGGCAAAGGGTCTCAGACCAGGTTCGAAAGTGATAGTGTGATGGAGACTAGAGACTCCTGGATGGTACTAGAAGTGCCCTCACACACCCTTGCGGGTGCAAAGCATCATCATCGGGCTGTGCTCCTCGTGGGGGTGGCGCTGCAGTCCCTCACGGGCCCTAAAAGGGCTCTCTATCGGAGATCTTTTGGTGGAGTCGCCGTAGTTGTGCGTGTGGGTGTGTGGGGAGGGGGGTGGTGGTGAGGCTAAAAAGACCTAATGGTGCCCTAACTGTTTATTGGTGGGCCCAGGAGGTCTGCTAAAAATTGCGGGGGATAATGTTATATAAACATTCTGGGTGGGGGACAAAAAGCTGTAAATACGTCCCGCTGCTCTCGGCCCGTAAGAGTGAGGGTTTAGAGTGAGAGAGAGGGAGTGTAAGTGATGGTCAACATGTTTCGCGCTGTTGCCGGTCCCTAATGGATCCTAGCGCTTCGTCAGGACCAAGGTGGTGATTAAAAGGAAAAGAAATCAGAGCAGCGGGACGTATTTACAGCTTTTTGTCCCCCACCCAGAATGTTTATATAACATTATCCCCCGCAATTTTTAGCAGACCTCCTGGGCCCACCAATAAACAGTTAGGGCACCATTAGGTCTTTTTAGCCTCACCACCACCCCCCTCCCCACACACCCACACGCACAACTACGGCGACTCCACCAAAAGATCTCCGATAGAGAGCCCTTTTAGGGCCCGTGAGGGACTGCAGCGCCACCCCCACGAGGAGCACAGCCCGATGATGATGCTTTGCACCCGCAAGGGTGTGTGAGGGCACTTCTAGTACCATCCAGGAGTCTCTAGTCTCCATCACACTATCACTTTCGAACCTGGTCTGAGACCCTTTGCCATTCTCTCCTTTTCCCCTTCCTTACGCTGAGTAGACCATACTGGCCTATATATCTCTTCAGGAACTGTTACCTTATTTTGCATGTGGTTTAACTTTAGGAGCATCGGTACAGGACCTTTTCCCTTTCCTACTCATCCGCTCCTTGTCCCCCCATTCTCCCTGAAGTGTGCATACATATTAGAACGGCAGCTAGCCGTGGGACAACCCCTCTATTTCTCATTTCTTTGGCTTGGTTAACATTAACCCGCCCCTTTTTCCCTTTTTTCCCACACCCCCACCCCTCCACACAAGACATCACAAAAAACCCTTTAGTCCCCCTTACATCTCCAGACCCCTGACCCATTATGGATGACCCCGGCCTCTGTTTCGATGACGAGACAGTAGCCGAGATTCTAAGAGCCCCCTCTTTATTAGCTGAGGACGGCAACCTTCCATCTGGCAGCAGGGATGACGACTGGAAAGCCCTACAAACTCTGAGGAGGCTACAAATTAAAACAGCCCTACATGGTACAATTATGACCGAGTACCTAAGAGCCAATATTGCTCCCAATGGTTTACTTGTCACGCTCTCGCCACGTATATTCCTTGAGGACATCATTTTTCGACGGGAATGGTCCCGCATTGCATGGAAGTGTACGAGGGATTGGCTGGTGTTAATCATCAACACAGCCAAAAGACTATCGGACGAACTCCTAATACAAATTACAATGTCCGAGAATAGACTTAAGACAGGCATCTCCATCACTACCTTCAAGTCACGCCTGTCTGAGATCAATCAGGAGATGAACGATCATAAGGAATACCTGACTAAACAAAAGATTCACCAACTCCAGAAGGATGTGAAAAGATTTGATAAAGAGAAAATCTTTCCATACACGAAAGAAGACTACGTTAGTCAAACTCCTGAGACTTCGGATGATGCTAGTAGCAACCACTCGTCAGGTTCCAATAATAGCAACTCTAGCTATGATAATAGGCAACCAAGGTACCGAGGAGGATACAGACAACCACCACCACCTCCTCCCCTGTTTCAAGGCTTCCCGGGCCTCCCGTACCAACCACCTATGTATCAAGGACCATGGATGGGCCCTCAACCTCTCTGGAACCACCCACCGGGACTACACCAGCCGATACCTCAGTACAACCAATTTCCGAACCCCCCTTTTCTAAACAGAGGGAGGGGCAGAGGAAGAGGCAGGAGAAGAACAGGAGGAAAAAATGTCCAGTGGCAAGACCAGGACAGGATGACTCTCAGGAGCAAGTCAACAAAACCCTAGTAGTGAATCTATCATCTAGATCACTCACCCCGGACGAACAACAACTCCTGGAGAAAGGCCTTGGTTTTGTTCCAACTCCCAGAGAGGATGATTTTAGACTCCATCAGGAACTTCACCTCTTCTTTAGGAAAATTCGCCTCAAGGCATTTTTTGATGGTAAACCTGCTCCCCCCACAGTAGGGACTGGTCTGAAGAATAAATCCAGGTTCACCCCCACATCAGCCATGACACCTAACGAAGTCCTCACTTTCGAACAGGCAGTCCTTAAAGAAGTCACCGAGACCAGAGTCACTGGCCATCACTATGACAACCTATCCAAGGCAGAACGAAGTATCCTGTCAAGTCTTGCGGATGACCAGACTATCATCCTAAAACCAGCTGATAAGGGCGGCGCGATCGTCATCCTTGACAAAGGGATTTATGAAGCGGAATGTGAGAGACAACTTTCAGATACCAAATACTACCAACTCATTGAAACGGACCCTACGCCACGCCTCGTGAACATGATACAGAGCCTGACCACAGAAGGCGAGGCTGAGGATTGGATCTCGCATGATGAGGCCCTTTTTCTAAACCAAACTAACCCACGGACACCGTATTTCTACTGCCTTCCTAAAATTCACAAAGGCATGAATCCGCCGCCAGGACGCCCCATAGTCTCGGGTATTGATTCCTTACTTGAACCTCTGAGTAAGTTCTGCGACTTCTTCTTACGACCTCTAGTCAGCAAGACACCCACTTACCTGAGAGACACGATGGAGGTACTCAATCTGATACAACTTTTTGACTCTCCAGAGACGATTGACTTGCTCGTCACTATGGACGTTGAGGCACTATACACGAACATCCCGCAGGATGCCACCCTGACAGTCCTTGAACGTGCCCTACAGAATGTGGACCCATGGCCATACATCACTCCGATACCCTTCATCTGCAATTGTGCCCATCTTGCACTTAAAGAAAATTTCTTCGCATTCAACAATAAACTTTATCACCAAATCCAAGGTACATGCATGGGCAGCACCTTTGCGCCGAGCCTGGCATGCCTCTATATGGCCGACTTGGAGGAAGTAAAAATTAGAACACCCTCCAACCCATTCCATAACAACATCCTCCTCTGGCGCCGATACATCGACGATATCCTCATCTTTTGGAGAGGTAGTGTTGAGGAATGTATCTCCTTTTTCACCTGGATGAATACCATTGACCCGTTCCTCAGATTCACAGGAACCCACTCCCCCGAATCCATACCATTTCTGGACCTCCTTATAACACTCAAAGAGGGTGGGCTTTACACAACCAACTATAAAAAACCCACGGACAGAAATAGCCTCCTACTTTATCAGAGCCACCACCCTAAGTCACTTAGGGACAACCTCCCTGTGGGCCAGTTCCTCCGCCTAAGAAGAAATTGTAACACCCTCAATGAGTTCGAGACACAGGCAACCATACTGAGTAAAAACCTCACTGCTAGAAACTACCCGGCCAACATCATCAAAATAGCTCATAAGAGGGCAAGAAATAACCATCGGGAGTCCTTGTTGGAAACAAGAACAAGACCAGAGAACTCTACACTCACCTGCGTGACCTCATTCACCCCCCGTTCCAACACTATCCAAAAAATAGTGAAAAGACACTGGCGAATACTAAGTACTGGGACGTTTGATCCGGGACCTCTCCCCCTGTTTGCCTTCAAACGCACTCAAAACTTGAGGGACATCCTTGTACATACACGCCCCAGAACCATTCCTAAACCGTCTCCAACCCTCTGGCACTTACCTCCCATTTCGGGCCACTTCCCCTGTGGGTCGTGTTCGTGCTGTTCCCAAACTAGATCTACCAAGGAGGTTGATCTAGGCATGCCTAGACCATGGCAATTAAAACGCCATACAAACTGCAACTCCAAGAACTGCATCTATTTACTGACATGTCCATGCGGACTCCACTACATCGGGATGACGTCAAGACCTGTCAAGACACGCATTGGGGAACACAAAAGCACAATACGATGCAAACGAACCCAAACGAGGTTGCAGAACCATTTTCTCGAACTCAACCACCCCCCTGAGAGCTTACGTTGGGTTATCATTGATCACAACCCTTCCTGGTCAACTGGGACCCTCTTCAAAACCGAACAGCGATGGGTCTTTAGACTCAAGTCCAATGTGTCTGGCCTCAATGACGACATTCCGTGGACCACACTCCACGCCTAATTCTTTACCATTTAGAAAATGTAGCACACCTTCCACCTGCCGTACCATCATGAATGAGCATCCTTAGATGGTGGCACCCTATATCCCCCCGTGGTATACTGAACTCCCGACATATACTTTTGCCAACCAACCCCTTAGCACCAGCCTCCTTGGGGAACTTGTAGACTCTTCCAATATACGAGCATAACACTGGCTCTCTATGTGTTGTGACATTCTGACACTCGTGAAACACACTCCTATGGTCCTAACATAACGATTCTGGATCATTGAACCATATGCAGTCTACAACTATTACATATGGTTATATGGTTATATGGGTCACCTATATGTACACTTTCCCCTTCCTCCACCACTTATGATACTAGCACCGGCCACACAGCAATAGACATAGGTTCGGACACTTTACCGTTCCAAGATGGCCGCCGCTACTCTCTTGTAGACGTAACTGCATCCAACAAATAACAATACTGGATACACAGTCATCCCCATATCACTGCATATAGCTATGCGGGATACTTATACCCACACCCTGCCTAACCCCACCATTTACGACATCAGCCCCTACCTTAAAGCGTAAGGAATATGTTCGGACTTTTTGTGCCGCTCCAAGATGGCCGCCACCCTTCGAGACGTAGCTGAGTCTCTTCTTAGTTTCCACCCTACCCATCTGACCATTAATCTTCGAGCGCACATTTAAGACGCTGCGCCGCGGATTAGCAGCACCGGCGACTCTGGAGGCATCTTAGGTTGTTGTGGCAACGTCCCGGGGCAGATGTAAGTATGTCCTACGGTCCTCAGCGACCTCTATACAATCTTTGTGCTGGTTGCGATAGACGGCGTGACTACTTCTTAACCCCGTGTGAGAACCATGGCACAACAACAACCCACTCCATACTTATGCTGCATGGTTTCTATCCTTAACCCATTACCTTTACAGCTGAAGCCCCCGCCCCAGTTTGTCAAGACCCGGCACCGCGTGGACCCGGACTTCTAGCGGGTAGGACTATCTATTCCACCACTGTCTACAAGCATGTATTTATTCTTGTTACGTCCACACTCGTCACCTGTACTATCACGCACACAGCACTTGCAAGCTATGGTATGATCCCTTCACGTCCATGCCATAACCACCTTATCATGTCTGGGCTATTTTATTTAAATACTACTAGGGGGTCATTTTACTCTCTGACCACCCCCAGCATTACTTGTAGACGAGTCTACCAATCGCCCACTGATGTGAGTCAACTCCTGTCTCCACATACAGCGCTGTCACTGAGTCTCTTAAACCCCACCATCACATTAAGTCTGGTTATCTTAGAAGGGACTCAATAAGGGCAATCTGAATAAACTCACTTGCTGTTTGTGTTTGTCTTGTTTTAATCCCCATTGCTTGACGCTTCCATAGACGTTATACAGGGCACGAGCACCCGTTCCTAGCACGACTATGGCTGGAATACTCTTCTCTCTGGTGCATGTTTTTTCGAGCCCCTTTTTTCGTAGGAAGCCCCACAATATATTTTTAAATGTTTTATTCTCTCCCTCTCTATCACAGGTTCGACGTCAAGGACACGAATAATCCGTGTCCCTCTCACAACTTTGTTGTGTTTCTGGGATTACAGTATACTCTCCCCCTTGTTTCTGAATCCCACCCCTTTCTTTTCCTTTTAATCACCACCTTGGTCCTGACGAAGCGCTAGGATCCATTAGGGACCGGCAACAGCGCGAAACATGTTGACCATCACTTACACTCCCTCTCTCTCACTCTAAACCCTCACTCTTACGGGCCGAGAGCAGCGGGACGTATTTACAGCTTTTTGTCCCCCACCCAGAATGTTTATATAACATTATCCCCCGCAATTTTTAGCAGACCTCCTGGGCCCACCAATAAACAGTTAGGGCACCATTAGGTCTTTTTAGCCTCACCACCACCCCCCTCCCCACACACCCACACGCACAACTACGGCGACTCCACCAAAAGATCTCCGATAGAGAGCCCTTTTAGGGCCCGTGAGGGACTGCAGCGCCACCCCCACGAGGAGCACAGCCCGATGATGATGCTTTGCACCCGCAAGGGTGTGTGAGGGCACTTCTAGTACCATCCAGGAGTCTCTAGTCTCCATCACACTATCACTTTCGAACCTGGTCTGAGACCCTTTGCCATTCTCTCCTTTTCCCCTTCCTTACGCTGAGTAGACCATACTGGCCTATATATCTCTTCAGGAACTGTTACCTTATTTTGCATGTGGTAAAGCACAGGCAAACCTGTGTGGGTAACTGAGCACTAGCTACAATTTTCTGATAATAATAATTATAGAAGGTGGTGTGATCTAGAATCACCAGTTCACCACGTGAACTAGGTGCAGCCAGGGCTTGTGGGGTGACATGGATTTATCTCTATCCTTATCTTTGGGCTGCATAACCTCCAATGAGCTTTCTTTAGTCACCTACCGCCTCAAAAGAGAACCCAGCCTATCTCGATCCTCAGTCAGGTTGGTTGCAGAGGATCCTCGGTCAGCCCCATGTGCAAGAGAGCAGGTGCTCCCACATGTTCTATTCCTTGAGAATGTGGGCAAGGACCTAGTATCTATATCTTCCAAGCATTTCTCCAGCTCCTTCAGGCCACGAAATTCTCTGTTCTTTCCAGCAACTGTAATCAGCATAATATCTGGCTCCAACAAACCATAGTGAATGTTCCATTTCCATAGATGACGCTATAGGGTCAGGAATGTCTTCCTATTGATATCAATTTCATTAAATAAGTCAGCTGATACGACAATACTCTAGTCTTTATAAAGGAAAGGACCTCTTGTCTGCTTTGAAGCCACCAGATTTATTTGGCCTGCTGGTCTCTGCCTCGAGTGGACCCTGTGCACTGCCTGTGATTCCATATGGATCAAGAAAGTGAGCTGCCCCCCCCTCTCAATGCGCTCAAAGGCACCTGGAAGTCGTCTGCTGCCTTGGCACCTCCTGTCTTCCAGCTCTACAGTTTTCTTGAGGAATCATAGGGGCATATTATCAAGACAGGTGATAAAATGATCGCCGCTCTAGCGGCAGAAAACTGCCGCTAAAGCGGCGATAATGGGCTTGATAATATGCTCTACGGAATTCCAATTGAAGCCCATCTTAGATGTGAAGGACATCTAACCTGAGCTTCAATTGGAATTTTAATTTTATCTCCTGTCTTGATAATATGCCCCATAATTTTTAATTTGTGTCCGGTATATTAGCAGTTAGTTCTAGATGATCCCCCGCTGCAATAAGGTGCCATTCCACTGAGTCTAGTCTATTCGGAAGGAGGTGATATCTGTGTGCATGGACTTCAGGGTTAGTGGCAGCAGCACTTTCTTGCACCGTCGTCATCGACAGCTTAATCGCAGCCACTTCTTTCAATATCGATCTGAGTGTGTTATTTGCTGTGGTGGAGGGATCCCATGGCACCTGGTCTCTCTTGACTTGGCCTGAGAGCACCTCTGGAAAGAGTAGTCACCTATGTGGCTTCTGGACAGACATGTGGGAGCCCCGCATCAGCATGCAGCACTTGGTCATGACGCACAGCACCAGAAGGTTTCCCAGGTCTAGAAGTCAGTGGTATCACAAAAATAGGACCAGGAGTCACAAATGATCACGCTGTTGTTAATGCTTTGGTGACTGTGTGCTTTATCACAGGCTCATATATGGGCCAGCAGATCTGAAGGAAGGTCTAGGGTCCTGTGAGAGAAAAAATACTGCAGATGTATTACAGAAGAACTGCTAGTGAAGGTTCACAGTCACCAAAATCCCAGAAAGAGGTCCTTAGAGCACATTGTGAGATATAGAGATACAAATTTGAGTGTCTGGTAACAGTTTGAGCCATTCGGAAAGATGTATGGTGTGTGGTGGTGCGTCGCAGCTTGGGGGCAGCAGCTGCAATGTGGCTCTCACCTGGAGATGACAGATGAAAACAGCAGGAAGGAGTGCCACCTGCCTTGCAATGTTTGGGGTCCTCCTTTCAGCCACTGTAGTCTACACCCAAGTTTCATTGCATAATCGCAGCACGAGGCTCTCCCCTCTCTTGCACAGAGAGCACCGTTCATGGGCTCCTCTGCCAACATCATGCAACTGTGCAGCCAATCCTCACCAGACACTGCCCGACATCAAGAGGCATGTATCATTAGTCCCAGTTATGGGTCGCAAGCTTCGCAAACCACGCCATGCCCAGCCGATGGTCCGGTCAGTCAGCCATGGAGCATGTAGGCCACACAAGGTGCGAAAAGGGGTAGGCGGCTCTTCACCACTGCAAAAGACCAAACGGGAAATGCTATCCATTCCAAGAGCACATTAATAACTGCACCAGTGGTTCCACTCCGCTGTCTCACTCGTCTGGACCCCTGATGTCACCTGTAAATATAAATAGTGATGGAAAAACAGTCATCCTCTGTGCAGCTGACATGCTCAGTTTATTTGTGGACTCTTCGTAAATGTTATGCAGGTGTTGTTTTCTTGTGACACTTCAATAACTGTCCTTTCTTTGGTGTTCTGCTCTATTCTTTGTGAATCTACTTGCCTTTTTCATGTTATGCGGACACTAATTGAAAGATGAATATAAATCGTTGATAAGCACCCCTAACCAAATACCATCTACCCTTAAGTGTGAACTGTTTCACCCTATATCTGCCTACCCATTTCACTCAGACTGTGGTATGTTACCTCCTAAACCGCTACAATGTAAGTCTTATTTTCTTGATCAATGCATTTCCTCACCTGCTTTACACTCCCTCCATTTTCTAAAACATTTTTTGCTGATACTTATGGTTTTAGATGGTAGCCAGCTTTCTTGCTCATTCCTGCTCATTATGTGGCAGAGTGCAAGCAGCCCACTTGTTGATGAAATGGCTGGTAGATTGGAGCCTGAGCGACGCATGGCGCAACTGCTATGGGACGACTAAGGAATACTTCTTTTTTTCAGTACCACATGATCTATATGTCCGCTTAGCAGTGCTTAATTTGAGCAGGTGCTTTCCGGTGCTCAGCACCGGCACCTAATGCTCAGCACCGGTACTTATAGCACCAGTTAAGGAGACACTCATTTGGAAGGCAGGTGATTTTCCACAGAATCACAGGATGTTGGGCCACGCCGAGACTCGAACCTGGTTCCCTAGCCCCGAAATCAGCAGCTGTAGACATTAGGCCAAGTCCTCTTCAGAATAATAAGTTCCTGGGCTCTAGTCAGGAGGCAGTTTACCCCAGCACATTTCTCCTGTTAGCGCTGCCTCCTGAGGAGAGCCCCGGCACTTTTTATTTGACAAATTAACCACTGCCGCTTCGGTAGATTCTTAAAATCTCAAGCGGTATCCCTGATGGTAACCCTCATGCAGTATTTGGGGCGGACCATATCTGAACATAATCCCCTGCTAATACACATTCACTGGGGGGCACCCGGCCTCCTGTTGCCCACATGGAGATTACAAAGCACAATACTGCAAGACAACATGTTCCGAGAAGGCCTGTGCCAAGAGATTAGTGAATATGTTGGCAATCATCAGGGTTCGGCCTCATCACCCACAGTGGAATGCAAAGCTTTCAAAACGTTGGTGCGGGGGTCACTGTATGTGGGAGGGGGTGGGAGTTTGCAAAGTCCTTGAGCATGAGCTTAAGTCTCTGGACAGCTCCCTGAGACAGTTAGAGAGGCAGGTAGTTATCCTGGTGCTGCACTTTGCTGCGGTATATCTGGCAGTGAAGGAAGCCGGGGCCCTCCTCCCAACAATGAGAGAGACCATAGTGACCCCTTGGTTGTGGCATCCTACAGTCCCCTGTCAATGCTAAACCTAGACTATAAATTATTGAGTATGGTGCTGGCGAACCACCTCTTGCTGGTGAAGCCAGCACTAGCCTACACAGATCAGTATGGGTTCATAGCAGGACGGAACACCTTGCCCAAGATCAACAATTTGTTTGCACATACTGCGAAAGCAAATGTGTTTTTAAAACTTGATTTGAATTCCGCCTATCATTAGTTGGAACTCCATCCTGGTTCAAGACACCTGACAGCGTTTATATCATCCATTGGGACCTTCCAATATCGCTGCATGCCTTTTGGGCTCGCCTGCAGCGTCTGTCATTCATTGCGTTATGTACAACTTACTGAAGGATGCAGAGAGGATCCTATGTTCCAGGATGAGGTGCTGTTTTTTGCAGAGCATGCAGTGGCCCATTATGGCATTCTCCAAAGGATAACTGAAATCTTTAAGAATAATGTAGGGCCACATTATCAAGATCAGCGTTAAAATTATAGCCGCTTTAGCGGCAAGAAACTGCCGCTAAAGCGGCGATAATGAGCTTGATAATAAGCTGCAGAGAATTCCAATAGAAGCCCATGTTGACACCAGAACATGGACTTCTATGTGAATTCTCAAGGGCATATTATCAAGCCCATTATCACCGCTTTAGCGGCAGATTTCTGCCGCTAAAGCGGCGATCATTTTAACGCAGTTTCTTGATAATATGCCCCCTAGTTGTTTTAAAGAAGGAGAAGTGCAAATTCTTGAGCAATAAAGAGGAGTATCGGAAATATATTGTCTCAAGGGATGGTAATAGATCTAGGCCTGAATTAGTTGAATCCATCTTAGAAGCACTGCCTTTTTCTGACAAAGTGGGCCTCAAAGCGTTCCTTGGATTGTGCGAGTTCCATGCTTGTTTTATCCCCGATTTTGTTACCAAGGTGAGGCCTATTAGTAACTTACTTAAGAAAGGTTCTAAATATGTTTGGTGCAATTATTGTGCAATGACCTTTGTCCAAATCAAAACTTTGTTGAGTCAAAGTAAGGCTCTCAAGCCATTTGATCCAAAGTTACCTTGTTGCATCATGGTAGATGCTAGTCAGGTAAGCTTAGGGGCAATTCTCACACAGAACAAAGAAGATTGCGAACATACAGTGGCTTTTGCGTCGAGTATTGCAGAAGGCAGAACTACAATACTTTGTCATTGAAAAAGAACTCCTTGCCTGCTGGTGGGTGATTGAAAAGTTGTGTTTCTATGTATGGGGAAGAGGGTTTCGATTACAAACTGATCATAAACCGTTAGTTTCCATCTTAGGTGAGGACGGGAGCAAATGTTGTACAACCAGGAGTTTGAGACTCTCCACTAAGTTGATGCAGTATCAATTTCATGTGGTTCACATTTCAGGGGGAAGAAATGGTAGAGATGATTTTCCTTCCCAGTTCCCATGCTTAGGTGATAAAAACAGTGAGGTGTAGTTGTCTGATCTTCTCGATGAGGACTTTGAAGATTGCTTAGTGGCTTCACTAGAGATGCCTGAATTGAAGGTTTGTTCTGAAGGAGATTGGATGGAAGCTGTAAGAGAGGATCACGTGTTGCAACAGGTAATAGAGTTTGTTAAGGAAGGATGGCCTAGAGAAAAATATTGTCTCCCTTGTTACAGCCATACTGCAAAGTAGGAGATTGCATTTTTGTTGAAGAAGGGCTACTTTTAAGATCGGATAAGTTGATTCTGCGGCATTCAGTGAGAATGAATATTATAAGCAATTCCCATGAGTGACATCTTGGTTCATCTCTCACTAAACGTATTCGTAAATCCTTTTGGTGGGCAAGAATAGGCACTGAAGTGGATAAGGTGGTAGCAAATTGTTGTGCGTGCAAATCAGCTGACAAAAGTTTGAAGGTCTCTTCTCCACCTCTCATGCCAATTCAATATCCATCATGTCAACAGGTCAAGATAGGAATCAATATCATGGGTCCAAATGACTCCTTGCCCGGTGATGTCAAGTATCTCCTTGTCCTGGTGGATTATTGTTCAAAATGGCCTGAACTCAAGATGGTTAAGGAGCCAAATGTAGGTGCTGTCATAGAGTTTCTTAGAGAAATCTTCTTGAGAGAGGGTTTTCCTAAATTTCTCCTCTCTGACAATGGCACCCAATTCATTAGTAGTGAACTTAATGTTTTTCTTGAGTGTTGTGGTGTTAAACACCTGAGAAGCTCCTTATATCACCCACAAATAAATGATATTGTTCCGATGGTGAATCGAGTGGTTGGTGAGTGTATCAGGTGGGCAAAAAGTGGGAACCACGATGTTGTGAAATCTCTGTGTAGTATGTTATGGTTCTACAGACCAACACCACACTTAACTACTAAAGTGTCTCCCTTTGAACTGTTGAGGGGTAGGAAAGCCAGTACTAGTTTTCATTGAGTGTGGATGGCTTAAAAGTGAGTCTGATGTGGAGCAATTGATGGACTTGGTTAAAATGAATGTTAGTTTTCCACAAAAGAAGCAAAAAGGCTGGTATGACAAAAAGAAAGGTGTTAACTTGTCAAGGTTTGATTGATTTTGGTAGTATTTGTTTATCTGTTTTTCATGTTGTTGTGCATTTTTCTGTGTGGCTATTCTCCTGCAACCCAGGAGCAAGCCGACAGTGATGAGGACAGTCCTGAACATCTTGACGTGGACGACGTTGCTGGTCCATCTGGTAAGCCAGGGAACATGGCAACAGCGATTGTCACTAGGCACACAACACCTCCCCCGCCCGGGCTGCAAGAACTCAGCCACCAGTAGTCCCCCCAACCTGTGTACATACCACACTGTCTCCCATCATTTGCACCCTAGTCTTGGCTACTGATGTCACTGTCACCACCCCTGCATCAGAAGAGCCAGGATCCAGTGGGGTGACGCAACCTGTACAAAGGGCACATGTTTGTGGGGTAGGGCTTGTGGAAGGGTATCTGTGGCCCAGCGGAGTGAGGCCATTGGGACCACTCACACCCAGTCTAACATCAACCATATCTTGAGAGCATACCATCAGTCTCGAGACAAGATGGACCAGATACTCACCGAAATCAGGGAGATGAATAAGGTGCAGAGGGACATACACAGCTGCTGAACATTAACACAACTCTGGCCAGGGCTTTTCCACCACCATCCACATCTTCCTGTGGTGCCCCACCATCTGGCCCCTCAACATCTGCTTCAGCCACAGGAAGGAAGGCCTTGCCAGAGGAAGAACCAACAGCAGACACCCCAGACCCTGCACCCGTGGATCCACCTCGCACTGGCAAGCCGAGACATCCACGCAATCATCCAATCTGTTTGGATGGCAGGACCAATACCACCAAAAGCAAAGAATGTCGGACCTAATTCCCACCCTGTGTGTGACACACGTTCACTTTGTGGACTGTACCTGGACCCGTTGCCCTTTCTGATGGCAGTAGTATCTTGGACATTGGACTCCAAACAATTTGGCATCTAGAACTATGGTTTCATTCCCCATGACTGACTCCTCCACCTTTTGGTTTCCGTATTTTATTTTTTCACAATGTTTATTTATCCTTGTTCATTTGAATAAATGCACAGAAATAAGTGTAACAAAGGATATTTTGCATGTAAACAGTGTTTTGCTCAGATTAACAACCATGTCTGAACAAAACACTCAAACAGATGTGTTGTCAAATACCATCTTTAATCCATCTCAAAAACAATGGGCTGTCATGATGTCAGTTACAAACCATATCAAACATTACACCAATAATATGTGCCAGTGAACCCATTTAAAGTCCCAGACCACACCTACATGGAAGGAAGGGATACATCTGACAAATTACAATTGATTAGTCCATATAGCATTGAACAATGTCATCAGCTGGAGTCATGTAACCTATCTCACAGAAGGAATCCCGCATCGATTTAATCAATTGATAAACATATGGAAGAAGTAAACGTTTGATATCAAACCATCATTCCAAGACACTGTTCCTCTATCTGGTGGAATGTCACCACCAAATGTCAATGGTGTGCCACTTAGAGGTGCAAGTGTGCCTGCGTTGGCGCATGGCTGCTGTTTTAGCGCTGGCACAGGGGAGAGCACAGGGTGCCCCATATTTGTGTAAATACAAAGCATTCCTGCATTTTGAAATGAAGCAGGTCAGCGCAGAAAAATTACTAATTAATTGCTGCACCATTTCATTTTGAAAATCCCCTACGGGACTTACCCTTGCACTGCCAGTGCGTCACTTTCCCCCCATATTAAAAGTGACACACCTGAGGCACAAGGGGGCTTGTAATGAAGACCCTAGATATCGTAGTCTTCTGGTCACTCTGGCGTCCGAATTTCAAAATTACTGATTTTCTCAGGCATTGGTAGAAAATGCAGCTAATCTTGCCATGTGGCCGCCTCTTTGAACTCATTGGTATGGCATTAAGGGCCCCTGAGTGCCAAATGCCCCTTAAAGCCACTATTCTGCGTCCCCTGGATGTGCTGCACGGCAGAAGACAGCCGTGAGCTTTGCCTCCAAAATCACCCTTTAGTGCTCCGTGCCAAACTTTCTCACTCTGTTTACGTTGTTGTTCTCTGCATCCACAGCTTTTCACAACTCATGTTGCGCTCCTTTCCGCTCAAAAGAATGATTGTTGATGACACAGGAACACTTGTTTTCGCTGAAGATAAATGATGCTTGTTCTTCTGTGATAATCTAAGGTATCTGTTACCTGAAGTAGGTGCTGTGTATCATTCGCCAATTCCTGGTATAATGCGAGCAGATTAGCATACTCATTATTGTGAATTATAGAAGATGCCAAGCTGTCCTTCATTAGCCATCTGGCAGTCGGGAACGGGTTCGTTTTTATGCATAGCATTATTTTTAGGGAGCACCTGAACAGCTACGGAAATTGTTGATTTTCCGAGTTGTTGCATATTTCCTCATGTTGTTATAATGGCAGGTCTGAAAAGGCTCATTTTAGTCACAACTAGTTTATGAGGTGTATTTCCAATGCAT
Organism: Triturus cristatus; assembly: GCF_964204655.1. Classification (NCBI taxonomy): domain Eukaryota; kingdom Metazoa; phylum Chordata; class Amphibia; order Caudata; family Salamandridae; genus Triturus; species Triturus cristatus. Next base: position 663,692,742 of record NC_140581.1, on the reverse strand, counting down.
GCTAAAGTGCGTCATCTGCAAGTGAAGCGGGCTGGCGCGTGGTTGCATTATGCAAATCTGAACGTTCCTTGATAACAAACGCTTTGCTGTGGTCTTCACCTGGAGGAGTCAAGTTTAACTTATGTCAGGCTGCTTAGTATTCAGATGGCATTGCGTTCCTTCAACTCGAGTTTAGTGCTTCTACAATGCGCTACAGACGCCAGCTGCCTCTAAACGGTTATTTGTGGCCTACCGCCGAAGGCCTGGACTTGGCAGTGCGACGTCATCCTAGAAATGCAAATGATGTTAATATATGCCTCCTATTGGTGCAGCCCACGGTTGTATGTGCTTGCCTCCCAACCCTTTGTAATTTGGTTGGTTTGAAAAAAGGTGTAATTGTCTCGTTGCTGTTTCCTGAAGCTGCTTTTATCACCCTATTCGTGCCAGTATATTCAAACTGAGAAGGCCGCTGTTGCTTGGTGAGATGTTTTTGAAAGGCACGAGAGCGCATTTCTCATTGGCGAAATGTATTTAAATGAGAAGCGCGCATATTTTTCAGTGGTGTTATAAAGAATGGCCCTCATTGAGAGTCGTGTCAAGGGGCATGTATCTTCCTGCACATTTCCGAGTTTTAGTGGGTGCGGGAACACGCCCGAGAAAACCTTATGCGTTTCAGCGCAATCCTTCCTCCTGCTAAAAGGCGGATGGATAATCACCAATACATGTTGTAAAGGTGCTGGGACGGGGACGCGGCCTAGGCACTAGCTTTAAGCACTGAGGGCACACAACCACTCTCAGTCACGAGGGGTGCCGTGCGGACGCACACATGAGTAGAGGCCGGGTGCTCCTTTACATCCCTCCAAACCTTTAGCTGAAAAGAGTGCAGCAGAGAAAAGAAGGAGGGATATGCAAATCCTCTAAAGAGCGGGAGAGAGAGAGTTGCTGCTCAACGTGTTCATCGAGTCTGTGGCCAGCACCCAGGTGATGTTGCCATCGCTTCAGCCGCTTGACAGGCATAGTCCTTCAGCTTTTGACTGGATGTGGGATTCGGCCTCAGCCGGTAGTGTTGGCTTCGGGACAATGGCCCCCCTTGCGTTGGGGTGGCACAGCGCTGATGCCCCTCCGGGTTGGAGCCTTCCGGTACCCTCTCTTGGCTGGGGGCCATGTGACCCTCGGCGTCTTGGCTAGGTTGTGGCACTGCAGTCTCTCCTGGACTCGGGACAATCATGTCTGGGAAGCTAGACATGTCCTCTTCTTCTTCTTCTGGGGCTCCGGCCGTCACTCGCCGCTTACTCCTCACAACCTTGAACCACGACACATTCCGCACCACTGTGTGCCGCCCTCTCTGGGTGGCGACCATTGTTCCGTTTACTTGGGTGACCATCCACTCTTCTGGCTCATAAGGCATGCGGAACTTCCAGCCAGGATGACGATCCTTCAGAATCACCTAAGACCCCACCTGGATGGCCGGGATTTTGGCCCCTCGGCTGAGGGTGGCCTTGTCATTAGTCTGCTGGCACCTCTACTGAGCTCGTACGGGGTCTAGGCCAGGCGGTGCCCAGTTGGAACCTTCGGGGATGAGATCCAGAGGGGATTGTTTCAGAAGGAGCGTGGCTGGAGCGCATCCTGTCGTTGAGTTGGGCGTCTGCCGGAACGCAAACAGGAACTGATGGAGGCAGGTTTCTGGGTCTTGATGGCGGTCCATTCCTATGCGCATTGCCCTGTTGAGGGTTCTCATAAATCGCTCAACCTCCCCGTTGGCTTGGGGCCATTGAGGTGTGATTCTTCTGTGTTTAATCGCCTGTCACTGCAGGAAGTCTTGAAATTCCTGACCTTGGAACGGCGGTCCGTTAACCGATTTCACTTCTTCCGGTAGCCCAAAGGTTGCGAAGATCTTCTCGAGGGCAGGCTGTACATGTGTAACCCGACCACCGGCAACTTTGTGCATGAGTCCATTACGACCATAGTGTGCCGCCCGTCGGTGAAACAGCCGAAGTCGCCGCTCACTTTGGTCCAGGGCGTGTTGCATGGTTCCTCCGTGATCACAGGTGCGGGGACAGGATCGGCTCCGGTTATTGCACACAAGTGGCAGGTCCGCACCTCTTCGTCAACCATCCGGTCCATCCCCGGAAACCATACCTTGGACACCATACCTTGGACCTGAGCCTCTCCTTTGCCTTCACGACTCCTTGGTGACCTTGGTGAGCTAAGGACACTAGGCGGCTATGAATGCTTTGCGGGACCTCGATGTTCTGGCCCCGGAGCACCAGACCCGACTCTCCGATGCTGAGCTCATGGCGCACCTTCCATAGCTGTCTTCGAGCATTCTGCTCCTCCTCGATGAGGCCAGCCACGCCATCCAGAAACCTATGCCATCGGCCGTTGGTGAGGGCCTCCTTGACCCGCTGCAACGTAAGGTCCAACTCCGTGGCATTACACAGATCTTCCTTGGTGACCGCCAGCGGGCAGGCATCATTCTCAATCATTTGTACGAACGCTTCCGTCATTAGGCTGTCCTCCGGTGGTGGTCCCTCCACTGCTTGCGACGGATGCCTCGACAGGAAGTCCGCGGGGTCGTTGGCACCCGGCTGAACACCAGTTGGAACGAGTAGGCTTGTAGTTGGACAGCCCACCGCTCAATCCGGGGTGGTTCTAGTCTGTTCGACCCGCTGAACAGCGGCAGTAGAGGCTTGTGGTCTGTCACAACTCGGAAAGGGTGACCAAACAGGTACAGGTAGAAATGCTGACAGGCCCAACAAATAGCCAGGGCCTCGCGCTCAAACTGCACGTACCGTGTCTCAGTCGGCGACAGCGCCCGACTGGCGTACGCAACTGGCACGTAGATTCCTTACCGAGCCTCTTGCAGAAGCACCGCGCCGAGCCCCACCGGGCTGGCATCGACCACTAGCTCCGTGCTTTGTCCTGGGTGAAAGTATGCCATTGTCGTCTGGTCCAGCAGCGCCTTCTTGACTCCTTGAAACGCGGCTTCTTCCCGTGGCTTCTTCCCGCGGCATCCAGGCCCACGTCGCTCCGGTCTTTGTCAGCTGCCTTAGTGGTTCTGAGATCGTGGCGAGATTTGGGAGGAACCGCCCGCAGTACGTCGCCATGCCAAGGAAACTTCTGATTGCCGTTGGATTTTGCGGCACTGGAGCATTCCTGATCGCCGCCCCTTCCGGGGGTCCACTCGGAAAACACATACCCGAAGAAGTCGATGGAGCTTTGGTAGAAAGCGCACTTCTTCCGGTGCAGGGTGAGACCGCAGTCCGTTAGTCATTGTAGCGTGGCTCTCAGCCTAGCATGGTGGTCCTCGAGGCTTTGTGAGTATATTAAAATGTCGTCACTGAGATTGATCACCCCAACTAGGCCGGACAGAGTTTCTTGGATCACGTTCTGGAAAACCTCTGCCGCCGACGACACTCCAAAGCTGAGTCTGGTGTATCTTCTCAGGCCCACGTGCGTTGAGAAGGTGGTGATATACCTGCTCTCTGGAGCTAACTCTAGCTGGTGGTATCCAGAGTTAAGGTCGAGCTTGGAAACCCACTGGGCTCCGTTTAACCCCTTCAGTGCCCATGAAGAGCTGGACTCGTCATGGGCCGCGGTGGCGCTGTGCCCATGACGAGTCCAGCTCGTCATAGACCCCGCCCGCTAATGCAACGGCCGGCACTGGGCGGGGAAAGGGGCGGGCACTGAAGGGGTTAAGTCTGCTACGATGTCATTCATCGTCGGGGTCACGTGCCGCTCCCTTCGAATGGCCTGATTGGGGAGCCGCATATCCACACACAAGCAGATGGCGCCAGGTTGTTTAGGCTTAGGCGCCACCACTAGGGGTGACACCCACGGTGTGGACCCTGATACTTTTCAATGACTCCCATGTCTTCCAGGGTCTGCAGCTCGTGCTCCACCAACGGGCGGAGGTGCAGTGGTATCCGACGGTGCCGGAGTGCTCTCGGTTGGACGCTGTTGTCAATATGCAGCTTCACCTGGTAGTTCTTTAGCTTGCCTAGCCCCGTGAAGAGGTGAAGAAAGTTCTTTCATGATGTCTTCTGCATGGTTTTCATGTACCTGCTTCGCGAAGAATACCAGCTCTAGATCCTCCGCCATGTGGCATCCTATTAGCGTGCCTGTTCCCCCTTCTGTTACGTGGAACGTTGCTGTCAGCGTCCGAGCATCACTCGAGACCTTGACCTCAATCATGCCCCTCAATGGGAGAGGCTCGGTGCCCCCATACGTGAAAATCCTGGTTTTGCTTGGGATGAGCGCTGGCCTGAGCTGTAGTTGATCAAATTGGTTGGAGTCCATTACGTTCACCGACGCTCCGGTGTCGATCAGAGCCTGTATGGGAAATCCGTTGATGCTGACTTGGCACATGGGGGGTGGTCGTCTCTTCTCTCCTGTGCGTCCCGTCAACGAAATGACAAATGCATCATCGTCGTCTTCGTAGTAGGCCGTGTCTGCGGCTCTGTCAGGAGCATCTGCGGGCTCCCGATCTTCCAGTGTGAGGTGCTTCAGACTCCCCGGGTGTCCTCTGGGAGCACTGCCATGTCTTCTTCCCCCTCGCCCCTGGCACACACTGGCATAATGGTTGGCTTTCCCGCACTTAGCGCATGCCTGCCCTCTCGCGGGGCACCTTTCATGATCACCGTGGTCGAATCCACACCTGCCAGTGGGTCTCGTTGGACTCCTCCCGGCCGTCTTTGGATGGCCTCTACCATCTCCTTCTTTATCCGCACCAGCTTGGGCGCCGCTGCCATCAATGTGTTCCGTATCCGCACTGCCTCCATTTCCTCCTCGTGTTTCTCGGAGAGTTCCTGTGATCGGGCTAGGATCAAAATCTCATCCAGTGAAATGCCTGGCTGTCACAGGATGAGGCGTCTCAGGGCAACTGACTTGCATCCAGAAATCAATTGGGCTCTGATTTTGTCATTGTGGTCTATGCCCGTGCATGTGGCCGCTAACTTCCTAAGCCTGGCGTAAAACATATCCATTGTTTCTGTTTCCGCCTGATGAGCCTGTCGTAATTTGAACCGCTCGTAGTCCGGATTCATCTAGGGATCAAAGTATTTGTTCTGGATTCATCTGGGGATCAAAGTATTTGTTCAACGCGGCAATGGCGGCGTCATAGTCGTTGTCCGCTCCGGTATTGGGTAGCGACTCAAACAGTTCATCGCCTCCGAAGTGCATGAGGAGTGAACGCTTCACCTTGCTGTCATGCTCTTAAGTCCCCGTGAAATAGTGGTTGAGGCGTCCTACCCACCGCTTCCATCTTGGCGCTGCGGTGGCAGGCTCGGCAATCTGACTGAGAGGCGGCAGTGACGTCACCGAGGCATGTGAGTGAGGGGTTGTCGGGGCCGGAGCCTGGGCCGCCGGTTCATCGCCGATGCTGCTGCACCCTGCGCCACTGACCACCGGAGCCGGGTGTTGGGGACCACTTCTCCCTCTCAGGCTTCTTTGATTGGGTAGTCTTCTTTCTGCTCCCCCGCCTGCTCTGCCTGCCACTCAGCCAGGCTGTCCCCTCCTTGCAACAGGTGTGGGGTGGGGGCTCCCTCCTCTGCTTGGCTGACACCTTCCTTCTAGCACCCAAAAGGGGCGGGCTCCCTTCCTTCTCCAGGGACAGTGCAGTAGCTCTGAGTTGGGGCAGCAGGCTAACAACGCCCCCTGCTGTTCAGGAACAGCCTTCTCCTTGCTGTAATGGGAAGCGGGGCCACGTGTATCCAGCCCTCTCCTTGCTGTAATGGGAAGCGGGGCCACGTGTAGCAGACGCACCGGTCGGAGCAGCACACTTGTGCACATGTGCGCAAAGCCTCACCGGGTGCTTTGCAGGTCCTGGCGATCGTGAAGCTGAAGCCTGCACACACTGTGCGCGGATCGCAGGACGCGCGGGGCCGATGGCACTCACCATGAGCAGTCCCCGCGACCGGAACCAGGAGGGCCTCGATCTCCAACGTGTGCCACCAGGGAAGGGTGCGCATGCCCACCAGCATGCACAGCCTCCGGCAATCTAGCGAGGCTCGGGCAGCAGGACACGGCAGCAAGGTAGCGGGGGTCCGCAAACACACCTTCGTCGCCAGTGTAAAGGTGCAGGGATGGGGACGCGGCCTAGGCACTAGCTATAAGCACTAAGGGCACACAACCACTCTCAGTTACGATCCGGCCATAAGGTCACGTGCGACCTCGGCCCATTTATTATATACCCTTGGACCGAGCCCGGTCACGAGGGGGGCCGTGCGTACGCACACATGAGTAGAGGCCGGGTGGCCCTCTACACATGTGGCTACATATATTTTTCTAAGGAACCATGGATTATGGGAAGCTGGGGTGTTCAGGAGCAAATTTACGCCTGTTTATCCTATGGATGGCTTGAGAACAACTTGAGCCGATGGGCAGTGGGCATGAAGATGGCCAGAAGGGGCTGTGACATTTATTAAACACACTGAGCTCACAAACAACAACCCCGGCCGCAGCAGAACAATTATATTACCAATGACCCTAAACAACCCAACCCACTCATACTGGTCTCATGGACCCTGGCCCTTTTTTCACTCTTCAGAGCTGCTCACATCTCTACTTCATAATATTTTGCACCACACTGCCCCAATTCAGACCTCAGGGTTACCTTCTATCTGTTGACTTCTGCCATGCCCGGTTTAAGGGGCCACCCTTACTGACTTGTAAACAACATAAGGACAACTCTGTTTACCCACGAGAGCCTGGGTAACTGTAATAGAACCAAACAATCGTCCCATGGGACTCATTTATACACATTTCTCATCTATGTATGTATGTTTTGCACGTCCGTTCTGGGTGTAGTTATTCTGAATGCTAAATCGCCTCTTGGGTGCCTATCCTTTCTGAGACTTAGCCATCATGTTCCCTTGTACAGACTTCTTCTTTGGATCCCTTTTCTCCTCTGACTTCCTGTGTGATCTTGGGCAGCTCTGTACTCCTCTTTCTGCTTACGTTTTCTACCCAGTCACTAGTCCTTACCCAAGTCCCTGAATGTGTCCCGGAGATAGTCCAGGACAGTCCCTGACAGACACGGAAGATCTGCCACACTTGTTATGCACTTGTAAAGAGCTGCTGGAGGAAAGGAGGCAGCTGCTCAAGGCCCATTTCAACCAAAGAGGGATCTACATGCGGATGCAGGCGGTGCTGGCCTGTTCATGCCTGAGCTCCCACAGTTGAACTGTAGATTGGTAAAGTTAATTCCACTGGTGGGTAGGAAAATAACAAAAAGAGACAACAAGGCGCCTTGATCACGACCCATCTTGCACTTTAAGAGGTGGCAGGCCAAAACCACATCTGCCCCTGGTCATCTCTTATTGTGGTTCAACTACACTGTGAGGTCTAAACCTGCCATCTTTACACTTGGCACTTCAAGCTCTGATGCATCTAGCACTTTGGGCTCTTTGCACGTCAAACCAGATTCCCACTGAACCTGACATCTATCCACCTTTTAATCATAGACAGTGGTTTTGTACTTGGCACTTCAAGCTTGGACGCCTTTGGCACTTTGCGCTGTTTTCACTTTGAACTAGAGTCTGGCTGTGGCTGACACCGTTCCACCTTTCGATCATAGACAGTGGCCTGCCAACTGGCCCTGCTACTTCAAAATACTCATAGGAGAACATTAAAAGTGAACATGAGGGAGGGGTTCCCTCACTTGGGCAGCTTTCACTTTAGTGGGTGGCAGGTCAAAACATTACATCTTGTCGTGATCGACTTCACGTTGCTGAGCGAACCATGCTGAGAAGGAAACCTGAGCTTTAGCACTTTAAAAACACTTGAAATACTTTTTGCACATTGCGCACTTTGCACTCGACAGGCACTCAGCCCACTGTAAATAGTGTGACTGTTATCTGACAATGCTGCTCTTTTTAACGACATCTATGCAACTATAAAATGTTTATGCTGATCTATTTTTAGCCAGTTCACATCTGTAAGGTGCTAATATCTGTTAAGCATGCATAGTACTACATTGTGCTGTGTGTATGTATGGTTTTATTAAACTCTTCTTGACTTTTGAACTGACCAGATTTTTGCTAGCCCTCTTATGATATTTTGGCTCTGGCTAGTTAGTGGCTTTGGAGCGCTACACATGCTATTACGTCTCACAACTGACTTTATTTGATGCATTATTGATGCTGGTTTGGATGTGACTACCCAACAACCTGTTGCCTTCTGTAATGATTCGTACATTTGAATAAACCTTTATGTTTCTGACTTTGAATTTGGTCCTGTGAATGATTTCTTTGAGTCTTGAATGTTGTTCCAGAATGTCAACTTCATAGTGATACAGCGCTAGGTGAAAGTCTTTAGTTGGCATGCTAGTTCCAAATGCAGTCTTCAGGTGCTGAACTGAGAAATGCCATGAAGTAGGCAAACTGAATCCCTATCTAACTAACTCATAAATTAACCTTGCTTGCAACTTGATCTTCCAGAAGGGACAGAAGATAGAACTGCAAAGCAAATATTTGAACTGGAACTCTGAAACTGTTGAACTACTGCTACAACACAGAGAAACATTGGGATTAGGGTGTCTGAAGATTGAAGAGCTGAAGAATAAAGAGATGCTGGCACCTCCTGTGAAGACCTCTTTGTAAAAAATCCTGACCTGTACCCTAGGGCACCCACCCAGCGTTCAGCACTTTGGTGCGTCTCAGCTAGGTTCAAGCTATATAAGTACGACCGCATATATACATACAGTGGATTAGCAGTGAAGAGAAAATTCAGGTAATGGTTTCTTTATTTTCACATGTTGTTTTTTGTTATTTGAAGCAATTAGATCAAGTGAAACTACCATCTGTGTTTAATAGTAGGCACCGAATAAGTGCTTGTTTGTTCCCTGTTCACAGATTCTATTTCCTTCGGATTCTTACCAGCTCTTTCCTCAAAATGTTGACTTCCCCTACATTGGAATTTATAAGGCTCCATCTTGGGAAGCCCAAACACACTATAGATAACACTTACCTATTTCCAGAACAAAATTACAGCACAAGAAATAATAACTCAGTCCACTTCTCTGTGAACTAAGCCTACAATTCCTCACTCCCACATTTGCTTCACACAGCCCTCACATGTAGCACACTACTGCCATTCCATAACTTTTACAGACAGTTCTTGAAAGAGTACATGCTTCATATTCAATCACTGACTTAGTTACTGAAGAAAGGAGTGTCGTATCCTGTCACACAAGTATCTTTTGATTAATTGAAAATAGTCACATTTACTACCAAAAAGTACACCTATGTGTAGGGAGATCTCTGCAACAGTGGCCGAAATAGCTGTACAGTAAGTATAGGAGAGGCGGACAGATCCACCTGTAGATTTGTGATTTGCATTTGGAGTAGGACAAGTATACTATGGGAATACTACTTTACGTACTTTAATGCAATTTGGTAATCATGCCCTTACAGACCAAAAAAACCTATGTGAAGAAATATGGTGTCCTGTTCTTGGTACACTTATATAAGAATGATTTGTGCCCTGATATCTATCACAGTGATAGATAAAGGATTATCTTGGAGAAGCACCCAAAGTCTCCTGATGGGCAGGACCCAGTGGGATCAGAGAAGCAGGGACAAGGGCTCATGGATTATTTAAAATTATCCAAAGTCCTGCTCACACTGCATATGATTCACACACAGTATATTATTTTAAAATTATACTGCTTATGGCAGATGAATCTAAAATAATAAATGTGATATACATTACTCCATGAACAGGAACTCTAAGAGGTATGATAACTGTATACAATTGGGTTATTAGTTGCGAGGGGTGGAGGCCCCACTCAAATAATAAACACAATCCTTGCCAGGATGAACCACAAAAGTCCCTCAATAAACCTATGCATAACCCTCTGGAAGCTTGACAAAAAAAACAATCAGGCTTAATTTAGAGGCAATGTGTAAAGTATTTATACAGCATTCAAACAGTAATAAAGCAAAAACACAACTCTAGAAAAATCCCAAATCAATTTAATAATATAAAACAAAATGTATTAAATGAAATGACAGCAAAATCACAAAAATCCAATCATTAGAACCAGAGTGATGATTTTTCAAAGTTGTAGGTGAAAATATATCCAAAAAGCACAAAGCACCACACACAGGCATCTGGTGGCGCTGGACAGGGTCAAAGTCACAAGTTCAAGACTTTATGGCCCATAAATTGGATCGTTCCCTGGAAGGCTATTTAGATCTCATAGAACACGCTAGGGATAGGAAACTATATATACATTTTAAGTTTGGCACCTTGCCCCTGCATGACTTCACTGGAAAATGGGACAGCGGCTCTGAGCCCACATGTAGTTGCCCTGGTTGTAAAAACCATCAAGAGACTCTAGCCCATGTAATTTCTGCTTGTCCACTGTATGTTTCGCCAAGGAAAAACTGTCTGACCCCGATTTGTAAGCAGTTAAGAACTGACAACCACAGGACTGCATTGAGAATCCTGAGATAGGGCAGGGGTCTGTGGTGTACTTGGGACACTTTGTGGGCGGGGGTAAGGTGCAGCCTCACCATGCCAATATAGAAAATATTCTGACTTGGGAGCCCCAAAAACTCAGACTGAGGTGAGGGCCTTCTTGGGCCTCACAAGAGGTTTGTCAAGGGGTATGGCACCATTGTTGCCCCATTAACTGGACTGACTTCCAAGAAGCAGCCCAAGTAGGTGATACTGGACGGAGGTTTGCTAGGAAGCCTTTGACTCTGTCAATATGTCATGTGTTCTGCCTCTGTGCTCAAGGCCCCTAACTTTTCTAAAGAATTCATAGTTCAAACAGATGTCTGAGAGCATGGCATGTGGCAGTCTTATCATAGCTCAATGAAAAGGGCCTAGACCAAACTGTAGCTTTTAACCCTGTAGAAGATTACTTACTAAGGAACAGAGGTGGAGTGCTATTGAAACAGAAGTCTTTGCGGTGGTCTGCGCACTAAAGAAGCTTAGGGCATACTTGTTTGGGACTCACTTCCGGTTTCAGACAGACCACAGGCCCCTCAGGTGGCTAATGCAAATGAGAGGCAAGAATACAAAATTGCTGAGGCGGTCCATCTCCTTACAGGGCATGGACTTTATGGTGGAACATTGTCCTGGATCAGACCACTCTAATGTTGATGGTCTATTCAGGTTCTTCCACATTTCTGATGAGAACTCCCAGGAGTTTGGGTAGTTCTCCCTACTTTCAGCTGGGAGGGGCACGTTTTAGACCTGTCAGCATTAGTGTGGCCTTCCCCCAAATGTTTTCCCAAATTACCTCAATTTCTATTGCTGAAATTGATTTTTATTGGCCTTAGGACTCTGCATACTTTACCATTACCTGCTGCTAAGCAGTGCTAAAGTGCTTGTGCTCAATCCCCTAAACATGGTTTGCTTGGCTTACAGCTTATTGGCACATTTAATTTACTTAGATGTCCCTTGTACAGTGGTATACTATATGCACAGGGCCTGTACATTAAATGCTACCAGTGGGCCTGCATCATTTATTGTGCCACCTACTTAAGTAGCATCTTAAACACATCGCAAGCCTACCTCTGCAGCATGAATGCAGTTTTAAACTGCCATGTGACTTTGCATTTAGAACCCTTTGTCAAGCCTTAAACTTCCCTTTTATTAAATATAAGTCACCCTGAAGGAAGGCCGCTCATAGAGCAGGGTACTGTGTAAGTCCACCACCTTATCAGAAGACTGGAAGCACGCAGAGATCAACACCCTGCTGAAGAAATCCTCTGCTGAGCTGACAGGCCTCAAGAACTACAGACCCATCCTTTTGCTCCCCTTCCCAGCCAAAGTCATTGAGAAAGCCATCAAAGCTCAACTCTCTGAGTTCATCGAAATGAACCAAATCCTGGACCTCTCCCAATTAGGCTTCAGAAGCAACCAGAGCACTAAGACCCCTCTCCTTGCTGCTACAGACAACATCTGCGCTCTCCTCGGCCAAGGCAAAACTGCTGCCCTAAAATTCCTGGACCTCTCAGCCACTTTGACACTGCCTCCCGCCACACCCTCTGCTCAAGACTCCATGACAAAGCCCTAGAATGGATCCGCTCCTTCCTCACCGGCCGCACACAGAGAGTCAGACTTGCACCGTTCAACTCAGATCCCACAGAGATCAGCTGTGGAGTGCCTACGGGATCCTCTATGAGCCCCATCCTCTGCAACATCTACATGGCCCGCTTGCAGCTATCATCAGAACTCCACGGTCACAACATCGTCTCCTTCGCTGACAAAGCCCAGCTGATTCTCTCCCTCACAGACGAACCCACAGCTGTCAAGAGCAACTTCCACAACTGGATGAAGGCAGTCGCCACCTGGATAATGGACAGCTGCCTGAAGCCTAACTCAGACAAGACCGAAGTTCTAATCTTGAGCTCCACCCCCTCGGCCTGGGACAACTCCTGATGGCTCGCAGTGCTCGGAACCCCCCCAGCACCCACAGACCACTCATGAAACCTTGACATCATCCTGGACTCCTCACTCTGAATGAACCTTCAAATCAACGCTGTTTCGTCCTCCTGCTTCCACAGGCTCTGCCTGCTTTTTAAGATCTTCAGGTGGATCCCCATTGAGTATAGCAAAATAATCACCCATGTGCTCGTCAGCAGCAGACTCGACTATGGCAACACACTCTATGCCAGCACCACCCAGAAACCCCAAAGGAAACTGCAGAACATCCAAAACGCCTCCGCCAGACTCATCCTGAACATCCCACGCCAAAGACACTTCACTGGCCACCTGAGAGACCTTCACAAGCTACCTATCAACAAAAGAATTACCTTCAAACTCCTCACATACGCCTACAAAGCCCTCCACAATGCCAGACCTGCATACCTCAACCATGGCCTCTCCTTCTACACTCCCACCAGACGTCTCTGCTCTGCCCAACTAGCACTGGCCATCATCACATGGATCCACAAGACCATGGCTGGAGGAAAATCCTTCCCCTACCTTGCTCCGAAGACCTGGAACTCCCTGCCTCTGAACCTCAGGAAATCACCATCACTGCTGCAATTCAGGAAGGACCGCAAGGCCTGGCTCTACGACTGAGCCACTGATCCACCTCCCCACACTCAGTGCCTTGAGATCCTCACGGATAAGTAGTCGTTCTATTTGATAAACCTGACTGATTGATTGTACTTAAAAGGTTGGACATGAACTTTTAAGTTTTACATCGCTGGCAGTAAAACACTCCTACTCTGCAGCAGCAAATACTTTTTAGCGGTCCCTCGCCAAAGGGGCATACAGCCTTGTGGAACTGTCTTGGGCTACAGCCCTCTGCCTTGTCCCGCTGGAGACTTTTTTTACCTCCATGTTATAGACTAAATCCAAACATAGAAATCTTCACCGTGGCATTGACCCTAGGCTATCCGACGACGACGCTCCCTCCTCGGACACCTCCTGCAGCCTTGCCCCGCTGAACTTTACCTTCTTCAACACTTTTTCTCAGAATTTTCTTCCAAGTCCGAAGGTAAGCATTGACAGGGCTCACTCCACCTCTTGTGTCTGAAGCACACTCCATTGAGGTTGGCCGTATTTTTTCGATTTTGACCCGGTCTTGTGTGACTAGATGTCCGCTGTTGGCACTTTGATCTTTTAGATGCTAGTTTTCACTAAAAACATTAAAAAATCATAACTTCTTTTCTGGTTGGATCTATGATTCTTTGTTGTCAAATAATTTATTAACATACACTCTATTTTTCTAAATTGGTTTGGGAATTTTTCTTGTGTTGTGTTTTCCCTTTATGATTGTTTGTGTGCTGCATAAATACTTTACACATTGCCCTGGGTTAAACCTGATTGCTTTTTGGCCCAAGCTACCCATTATTAAGCACAGCTTAATTTAGTGACATTTTGTGGTCCACCCTGCAAGGGATGATGGCTGTTGCTTGACTAGGGCTCACACCCCAGTCAACATGCAACCCAATTTCTCACAGGAGAAGTAGCCTTTCCACAGTTATAAAAATACTTTAAGAGTTTTTCACTGTCAGGGCATGAAAAACATAGTGCATATGTCCTTCTTTTTTAATTGCACACACCTTTCCCTATGAGCCTCAATGGCCTACCTCAGGAGTGACATATCATTATTAAAAAGAAAGTTAGGCCTAGCAAAAGGTTCATTTTACCAGGTTGAAATGCACTACAGGCTGCAGTTGCAGGCCTGAGATGTTTTACAGTGCTACTTAGTGCATGGCACAATTAGTGTTGCAGCCTACTTGCAACATTTATTTTACAAAACTGCACAGAGGGCTAAGGCCAACAAAAATGAGTTCAGCAAAAATGAGGTAGTGAAGGCAAAAAGTCTGGGAGAATACCACAGCAAGGATGTCAGGTCTAACAATGAGAAACATACCAATTAGCTTTTGCAACGTACAGGACCTATTCAGGTCTTATGCAAACATGTTGCATGTTGTATTTAACTCTGAGGGGCCGATTGGGATTCCGGCCACAAAACGTACCGACCGACACAGACCTGGACCGGATACCGACCAACACGGACCAGCGCCGTACGACCCGTGCAGTACGGTGCAACGCGTGTGAATTACAACCGACACGTACGGAATACAAGCCGTACGACCACCGAGCCGTAGGGAAAATAGTGTACTGGCCGGAAAACCGACTCGATTTTCACCGACCGACACGAACCTGGAATGAATCCGACGACCCGTACCCGCGATGTCCGATCCGCGCAGTACGATGCAATGTGTGTAAACTCAGACCTACTCGCACGAAGACCAAGCCGCACGACCGACATTCACAGAAAACCGGGCACAGAAGTAATAGAGATCTCCGCGACCGACGCGTATGAAACACAGAAGATAGGCAGCGTGAACGAGGCGGAGAAGCCCGCACGAGCAAACATCAGCGTCCGTTTCCGTCAGATGAACGTCTCCTTCATGCCTACAAAACCCAAAGGAAAAAAGACAAAAAAAGGACCAAACAAGCAAGGACAAAGCCAATAAATATCAAATAAAAAAACCTGGGACAAAGACACACCCACAACTCCAAATATATAAAGGACTACAATCACTACCATGATCCTTTGCAAACAGGAGACACAGTCAGCAGCAAACACCATCACACAGCAACCACAGACACACTCACAACTCACCCATCACACAACTCACACACCATCAGCACCTCATCCAAAAGCACACACACATACAGCCAGCAAAACCAACACCAACCCACCCTCACTTGCACCCTCACACACACATCCCTCACCACCACCACCCATCACCATGCCCCCAAAGAAGAATCCAAAGTTCACAGATAGTGAGTTAGAAGTGCTGGTAGACGATATCATCAGAGTAGAGCCACATTTGTTTGGTACATTGGTCCAAAGGACCCCCATGTCACAGAAAACCAAGATGTGGGCGAGGATTGTGGACAAGGTGAACGCTCAAGCACCAGCAAGGCGCACAAAGGACGATATCCAGAACAGGTGGTATGACGTGCGCAGGAGGGTCAAGAAACTCATCGAAAAAGATCACGCCCTGAGTCAGTGCATCGGCGGTGGCCCTCCTGCCAAACCAGTCTACTTCAGGAGCTGGGAGGAGAAGGTGCGGGACATCCTAGGGGACAGTGAAACCATGCACCGCAAGCAAAGCTACAGTAACCAATAGATAATCATCCCAAGATGTGTATGCCAGTCAGACAAACACAATACTTGCCATCTCATAGTGACTTGGAACTGTGTCATGACATGCACCAACCTACAAACAAATAGAGCAAGCCAGTGGCACAAAGCTAAATCGACACTGCCAGACAGTTTGCAACCACAAACACACTACCTCACAGTGCAGCTGACTGACAGGAAGGAAGAGTGGGGATGCAAGTGAAGTGAGTGTATCCAAAAGCATGATGGGGTTTGTAGTCACAGATAATGCTCCTCCTCCTGATTGGCCCATCAAGACCTCTCTGAAACATGCCCACATGACAGGGAGTGGAAAATGACTGACAAGATGGCTGACACTGGGTCCTGCTGTGGGGAGCACAAGGCCCTGGTAGGGCATGTGCGCAAATCAGAAGCAGGACACCACTGACTGACATCCTGAAAGACAACTTGCACGCCCTCCAATGGAAGCACGTGTCATGGTGGGATGTCTGGCCGGGTGGGAAGGAGGACTGACAGCTCTGACCATACTTACCAGCATGTGGAGACACCCCCCCTCAACACAAACTCCACACAATTCACTGGGTAGAATGCATTGACCCACACCTCTGTGAAATATCATCAAAAGATACCCCGTACTGGGTGCTGCTGTGTGAAGCATAGGGGCTCTCTTTGGACTTGTAGCCAATCAAACACCAGGATTTCACAGTCAGCCATCTTGCCATTGCCTTCACACCCCCTCACAGGGAAGCAGAGTCAAGAGGGAGGAAGTATGGGCATGCTGGGAAGGAGGGTGAAGCCAAGAGTATGATGGGAGTCGCAGTCACAGACAATCTACACCCACCCACATGGCCCAGCAAGCATACACTGAACCATGCTCGCCTCACAGGGAGTGGGAAGGGACTGACAAGATGTCTGACACTGGGCTCTGCTGTGGGGAGCACAAGGCCCTGCTGGGAAATGGGCAACAACAAACACCAGGACTTCACAGTCAGCCATCTTGCCATTGCTGTCACACCCCCTCACAGGGAAGCAGAGTCAAGAGGGAGGAAGTATGGGCATGCTGGGAAGGGGGGTGTAGCCAAGAGTATGATGGGAGTCATAGTCACAGACAATCTACACCCACCCACATGGCCCAGCAAGCATACACTGAACCATGCTCGCCTCACAGGGAGTGGGAAGGGACTGACAAGATGTCTGACACTGGGATCTGTTGTGGGGAGCACAAGGCCCTGCTGGGAAATGGGCAACAACAAACACCAGGACTTCACAGTCAGCCATCTTGCCATTGCTGTCACACCCCCGCACAGGGAAGCAGAGTCAAGAGGGAGGAAGTATGGGCATGCTGGGAAGGGGGTGTAGCCAAGAGTATGATGGGAGTCGCAGTCACAGACAATCTACACCCACCCACATGGCCCAGCAAGCATACACTGAACCATGCTCGCCTCACAGGGAGTGGGAAGGGACTGACAAGATGTCTGACACTGGGCTCTGTTGTGGGGAGCACAAGGCCATGCTGGGAAATGGGCAACAACAAACACCAGGACTTTACAGTCAGCCATCTTGCTATTGCTGTCACACCCCCTCACAGGGAAGCAGAGTCAAGAGGGAGGAAGTATGGGCATGCTGGGAAGGGGGGTATAGCCAAGAGTATGATGGGAGTCACAGTCACAGACAATCTGCACCCACCCACATGACCCAGCAAGCATACACTGAACCATGCTCGCCTCACAGGGAGTGGAAGGGACTGACAAGATGTCTGACTCTGGGCTCCGTTGTGGGGAGCACAAGGCCCTGCTGGGAAATGGGCAAAAACAAACACCAGGACTTCACAGTCAGCCATCTTGCCATTGCTTTCACACCCCCTCACAGGGAAGCAGAGTCAAGAGGGAGGAAGTATGGGCATGCTGGGAAGGGGGGTGTAGCCAAGAGTATGATGGGAGTCGCAGTCACAGACAATCTACACCCACCCACATGGCCCAGCAAGCATACACTGAACCATGCTCGCCTCACAGGGAGTGGGAAGGGACTGACAAGATGTCTGACACTGGGCTCTGTTGTGGGGAGCACAAGGCCATGCTGGGAAATGGGCAACAACAAACACCAGGACTTTACAGTCAGCCATCTTGCTATTGCTGTCACACCCCCTCACTTGGAAGCAGAGTCAAGAGGGAAGAAGTATGGGCATGCTGGGAAGGGTGGTATAGCCAAGAGTATGATGGGAGTCGCAGTCACAGACAATCTGCACCCACCCACATGACCCAGCAAGCATACACTGAACAATGCTCGCCTCACAGGGAGTGGGAAGGGACTGACAAGATGTCTGACTCTGGGCTTCGTTGTGGGGAGCACAAGGCCCTGATGGGAAATGGGCAAAAACAAACACCAGGATTCACAGTCACCCATCTTGCCATTGCTTTCACACCCCTCACAGGGAAGCAGAGTCAAGAGGGAGGAAGTATGGGCATGCTGGGAAGGGGGGTGTAGCCAAGAGTATGATGGGAGTCGCAGTCACAGACAATCTACACCCACCCACATGGCCCAGCAAGCATACACTGAACCATGCTCGCCTCACAGGGAGTGGGAAGGGACTGACAAGATGTCTGACACTGGGCTCTGTTGTGGGGAGCACAAGGCCATGCTGGGAAATGGGCAACAACAAACACCAGGACTTTACAGTCAGCCATCTTGCTATTGCTGTCACACCCCCTCGCAGGGAAGCAGAGTCAGGAGGGAAGAAGTATGGGCATGCTGGGAAGGGGGGTATAGCCAAGAGTATGATGGGAGTCGCAGTCACAGACAATCTGCACCCACCCACATGACCCAGCAAGCATACACTGAACCATGCTCGCCTCACAGGGAGTGGGAAGGGACTGACAAGATGTCTGACTCTGGGCTCCGTTGTGGGGAGCACAAGGCCCTGATGGGAAATGGGCAAAAACAAACACCAGGACTTCACAGTCAGCCATCTTGCCATTGCTGTCACACCCCGTCACAGGGAAGCAGAGTCAAGAGGGAGGAAGTATGGGCATGCTGGGAAGGGGGGTGTAGCCAAGAGTATGATTGGAGTCGTAGTCACAGACTGGGAAATGGGCAACAACAGTATCAAACTCTGTCCGTGACAAGCTGGAAAAAAGCAGTGTACAGGCAGGAATCTGTTCGTACAGTAGAAAATGTCATGTTTGTGAACCATTGATGCCTGTAGAAACATAACTCACATTGTGTGTCTCTTCCAAACACAGGTGGTGCTGGGGACCCAGCACCAAATGAAGAGGATTCCCAGGCCCAGACTCTGGTGGACACTCAGCTCTCTGGTTTGACTCTGTCTCCGTCCTCTTCGGATGACGACAACCAACCTGGCCCCTCCGGTGTGAGTGATCATGCAGCTCCAGCAGCATCAACATCTGCACCTCCTGTACCCATGCCTCCAGCATCTGGAAACAGACAGGGCACCCCCACCAACACAGACAGACCAAGGCCACTGAACACCCAGAGCACAGGGACACAGAACCCCCTGGAAGCTACAGCAAACACCACCAGCAACATCACCCAAGGGGTCCCAGTGTCACCTGTGCAGACCGCCGTTGGTCCTGCCCATGTGGATAGGGGTGCTGGAAGGGGTGGGAGGCAGAGGGCGCGCTTTGCGAGCGTCTGGACTGCATGATGACCCCCAACTGGCACGCATCATAGATGCGTACCAGGATAGCAAAGGAGGATTTGGCCAGGTAGTGGGGATCCTCAAGGACATGCAACAGGAGCAAGCTGCCCACCATGCCCGCATGGAGGCCAAGTGGGATGCCCTTACTGCGGTGCATCGGGACATACTCCAATGCCTCTGCCAGATCAACACAAACCTGTCCACACCTCCCTGTGTGACCACAACATCTGTAGCAACACCATCTGCCAGCGCCACAGGGAGGGAGGAGGACTCTGGCGGAGAGTCCCCTGCACCGCAGAGGCCTGCACCTGAGGATCCCCCCCCCAGGAGGAAGAGGGGGTCGTCTGAAGAAGGACATGTGAGAGGCAGATGTCCCAGCACATCCCCCAGGGCCTCTAAACCTATTCTGGACAAAGTTCTTTGTGCGCAACCCGTTCACATTGTTCAATCGCACACAACTTGCCCACATGACATGGAGGGTTCATGTTGGGCCAATGTAGCAGATGACTGGACTTTACTCTGGACATTTCATCTACCAGCACTTCCAACTCTAATGTGAACTTTGGATTCCAAAACCAATGTACAACACCCACCATACTGTGCACTTTCCTCACACATGTTCGAAAATAAAATCACCAGTACACCATACTTGCCTCTGTTGTGATTCCAAATTGTCATGTGTCATGGAGAAGTCGATCTGCTACACAACACAGTACATGCCAAATACTGCAACAATGTGACCAACATTAGGTGAGTTATGGTGATGTGACACATTTCAGGGAGACACACCGCTATGGCAACACAACACATACTCACCATGGCCATGTTACTCACAACACACAATGATGGTGACCTGAAACACATAGGTTTGCACAACCACAACACCTATCCACAGTCAGTGGTAACAAGTCCACAGGTGAGGTAAGCAAATGTCAGTCAGATGTGGGAAGACAGACAACACACCTAACAAAGCATAGCACAGGTTCATTACACATCAGCAACATGTTTATTCAAATATAGTTGCAAGGCAATTGTACGTTACGGTGGACACACGGTCACAGAGTGTCTGAGAATTGTAGTCGAGGGGTGTGTGGCACATCACTTGATGTCGATTGACTACTCCCACACTGGTGTTGTATTCTGGGTGTTTGGGGTCAGTGTTGAACAAACAACAGGCAAGTTACCCTGTGAAGGACAGACACAAGACACAGTCAAAAGCACAGCAGAACAGGAGAGAAATCCAATACACATGCAGAAAACATGTCACAATAAACCTACACAAAAACAAGTTAGCAGTACTACTCTATTGTGAAGTAGACACCACCTGAAGGGACACATCACTGCACGCATCCAGTCAAGTGGCACACATACACACTCAGACAGCAACAGAGCAGCCACAACACATTCCAGGCTAACTCCATACATTGCCATAACAACCCTGGAAGCTCACATTCAGGTGAAGAAGTTGTTGATGAGCTGTGAGCGGACGTCACCCTCATCCTCATCATCACTGGCATCTTGGCCCAGGCCGGGATCCTCCACAGGTGCCGGAGATTGGTCATCGTCATCCTGGATGAGAGGCACCTTCTTCCTCACTGCCATGTTGTGTAGCATGCAGCATACAAGGATTATTTTGCACACCTTTGCAGGTTCATATGGGAGGGCCCCTCCGGTCTTGTCCAGGCAGCGAAAGCGGCTTTTCAGGAGGCTGAATGTCCGCTCAATCACCCTCCTGCTCCGACCATGTGCCTCATTGTAGCGCAGCTCGGCTGGTGTCACAGGGTTCCTGAGGGGTGTCAGCAACCACTGGAATGGTGGGGTATCCGGAGTCACCTACACACACAAAAATGAACAAGTAGCTGAGTTTTGTAGGAGTGCGGAATACAACATTGACAAACACACACAATGATAAACAGTCAGTACACACCGACAAGCCAGGCATGCTGAGCTGGCATCTGTGACATCAGCGTTGCAATGTGACTACTCATGATGTAGGCATGGTGCGCAGAACCAGGGAACCGTGCACACACATGTGTGATAGACATGTCTGCAAGACATACCACCAGAGCATTGATCGAGTGGAAATGTTTCATGTTCCGGTATGCCTACTCATGTGCCTGTGGTGGTATCAGGGCCACATGTGTCCCATCCATAGATCCAATGATGTTCGGCATCCTCCCCAGTGTATAAAAGGCATCATTTATTTCAAGGAGTTCAGCTGGGCTAGGGAACTTGATGTACAGGTCAAGGAAATGCAACATCCCCTCCAAGACATCGCGTAGCACCCAACTAAACATAGTTTGCGACATACCACCTGCTGTAGCCACAGTATACTGCAAGGTCCCAGTAGCAAAGAAGTGCAGGGCTGCCATCACCTTCACCTCTGGGGTCAGTGCTGTAGGGTATGTCCGGCCAGGTAGCAGATGTGGCGCCAACTGCTCCACCAACTCCTCAATCAGTGGCCTGGTGAAGCGGTACCGTCGGATGCAGTTGCGTTCCTGCATGGTTGCAAGTCTGGGAACGGTCGATGGACAGCTGGTGCCCTGCAGAACATAGATGAACAAAGGAAGATTGTCGGTTCATCCACCCATGTGGCCATGACCAGGCTCAATATCACATGACTGATCATGACATTACACAATGTACTGAGGTGTGTGCTGTTGGGCATGGACACATATGTCACCTACATGACCATCACCTCACATCTCAATTCCACATGTCCACATGAGTCCCATGTAGTGCAATGGCCAATCATCTGGCTGTGTCACCCGGCCTATGTGCTGCTGTGACATTACAAACACACACCACAGTGACAAGTGAGGCCTGATGTCTCCCAGGCATCACAGATCTTTGCCATGCAGATACCCAGGGTCCCCGTATTGCCACATCGACACTGCAATGGACATGGCGTATCACATACAGAACACAAGGCAAGCGTGAGTCCCACAGGTAGTGGCCACTGTTGTCCCTGCAGGCCCTACATGTACATCTCTTAGACACACACACACCATCAAGGTTGATGCATATACCACATGGATGTGGAGGCTGTCTCCCATTGGGCACATCTGATCAGACACATCTGAGACACAACATGCACACAGACTGTGGGTGCACATCAGAATTGTGGCTACAGGTCTCACTGTGACGTACATACCATCACCCTCAGGACTCAGGGTGTGTGTGACATGTCCTAAACATATCCAACATGAACCTTTGTCCATGACTCATGCCCATTACTGTACATTTGCACATCCCAGTGGTAATGTGCACGACACACAAAGGATTCTGGCCCCATGTACACGTGCACAGCCTGGGAGTGGCTGACCAAAAATGCCACCCAACAAACCAAATGTGCCCCCCCCCCCCAACACACAGGGAATGCAGCCTTACATGCCATGGGACACTGTGTGGCCAATGCTGTAGTGTGGTAGGTGTGCACAGGTGTCCCTGGCAAGTAATTGTGTGTTGAATAAGTCGAATAGTCACACCAATGAGGTCCGACGCGGGTGACAATGCGTACGCATTGCACGGTTCATGACCAAGCCATGCGTACGCTTTGCCATTGACTGCAATGAGGTCCAACGTGGGTGACAATGCGTACGCATTGCACGGTTGATGACCGAGCCGTGCGTATGCTTTGCCATTGACTGCAATGAGGTCCGACGCGGGTGACAATGCGTACGCCTTGCATGCTTCATGACCGAGCCGTGCGTAAGCTTTGCCATTGACTGCAATGAGGTCCGACGCGGTTAACAATCTGTACGCATTGCACGGTTCATTACCGAGCCGTGCGTACGCTTTGCCTTTGACTGCAATGAGGTCCGACGCAGGTGACAATGTGTATGCATTGCACGGTTCATGACCGAGCCGTGCGTACGCTTTGCCATTGACTGCAATGAGGTCCGACGCGGGTGACAATGCGTACGCATTGCACGGTTCATGGCCGTGCATACGCTTTGCCATTGACTGCAATGAGGTCCGACGCAGGTGACAATGCGTACGCATTGCACCTTTCATGACCGAGCCGTGCGTACGCTTTGTCATTGACTGCAATGAGGCCCGACGCGGGTGACAATGTGTATGCATTGCACGGTTCATGACCGAGCCGTGCGTACGCTTTGCCATTGACTGCAATGAGGTCTGACGCGGGTGACAATGCGTACGCATTGCACGGGTCATGACCGAGCCGTGCGTACGCTTTGCCATTGACTGCAATGAGGCCCGACGAGGGTGACTATCATGCATTCATGTCAGGCAGGCAAGGTCCGAGACAGGCGTACGCCTTGGCCATTGAACCGTATGGAGACGGGTGCATGCGTATTTTCAAAATATGTGTTGTACAGTCAGTTGACCGAGCCGGGAGCACCCATTGGCTCTGGACTGTCATGGAGATGGATGCGGATTCAAAACTTGTACGAGTTGTGCGCTGGAAATTCAGTTGGATGCCTTTCCTAGGATTTCTGCCCCCATGTATGCCCCTCTGAGGTGATGTCACCTGTCCTTCCAGTGCAGGCAAGCAACGTGTTACAGTTGTCACTCAAGTTCACTACTTGTAATTTGATGATGGACTGGCCATTGGCCTTTTGTTTGAACGGACGTTTCAATTTTCATATGCTGAATAAAGCTTTTTTCTTTATCCTTGTGAACTTGATTTAGCTGTACATTACGTTGAGGATGTTTAGCACACCCTTGCACCTGTAATGCTTGGTTTACAATGTTGAATACTGAGGTGTTGATGTAAGGTACTCCATGTGGTCCATGAGATATGTATCCTATTCTGGTCGGTATCCATGTCATCCTCTGCAGCTAACTGTGTGTGTCATGATCAACAATTTTGGACATCTCTGTGAACATTTCATTTGCATGGTCACATCTGTGGCTTGCACCCATGCACATATGATGTGCTTCCCATTGCCCAATTTGTCTATTTCCCTGACTTTGGGCGCATCTCCACTGGACCTACAGGTGTGGGCATCATTGGTATAGGAGCAACTGGGTACTCTGTGCAACTTGCTGGACATATGTGTTGAGTATGTGCAGATGACTTAGGGGAGACTCACGTACCCAAGCTGTTGTGACCAGAGCCTTCATTATGTGGTGACTGATGGCTGACTGACCAAGGGTTCTGCTGACATGAGTGGGACGTGCTGTGACTATGTTTGGCACAGCTGGACTTACACAGGAGTTGGGTCCCCTCAGGCTATGTCATGGATGTGTTGCCCTGTGACATAGCCTGGGCCCAAGGTGTGTGTTGGATGAGCATGTGTGTGTGTGTGTCCACATTCACAGGCAGTGTTCCCTTGATATGCTCCTGTAGTTGATGCTTGCTGAGTGGTACTGTGTTCATCCCACAACTTTGCCATGGGGTACCAGATGTGTAGGTGCATGACACACTACTGTTAATTGGTGGTTCATCATTGGGATTTGTCGGTTCTGAGTGGTGATGATGTGGTCAGACACAGATGGGACACAGTCAGGGTTCCCCAAGGCACTTGTTTGTTCGCAATATTATGTAGTTGTCCCTAGGTGGTACCTTTCAGTGATTGAGACATGTGTATGTGTGTGTGACTGCTCCCACTTGTGGGGTTCACCTCTGCAATGTCTGCAGGTGTCAGCATGTGTGCCTTGTGGTTCTCCTTGGGTTCTGCATTGCCCTGGGACTGTGGCAGGTATTCAGAAGGTTACATGAGCTTTGACATCATGGCCATGTACTGCATACTGTGCAGTATGTCTGTCATTCACCAGGGTTGTAAACTGTCCTTGTGTGATGAGTCTGTGCACCTTAGTTCCTCCCAACATTCCTGTGTTTGTCATGGGTGCATGTGCAATGTCACCTGTCCATGTGGGCTTCACAGATGCACATTGGTGCAGTTCAGGATGTGTGGTGTTGAGGGTGGACTGATGTAAATGTTTGAATGGATGTGCCCCTATCTCCTGTTTGGCCATGGATGACGGGCCATGCTGAGTGATTTGTGTTTGTGTAGGTGTGATGTACGTTTGTGGCACAGGACAAATATCTGGGTTTCCCAGTTTGTACAACATCTACCTTTGTCATCACAGTGGAGGTGTCATGCATGCTTGTGTCACCCCAATGTCTGGTCCCTGGGGGTAGTGCTGTTGTGTGTCAGTCTCTTACTGTGTTAGTTTGTGTTCATTCCAGCTTGTATCACATGTGTCTGTTAGGCTCCTTCTCATCTCACAATGCCTGATTGCCGACTAAGGGTGTCCCAATGATGGTTTACTTTTGTATGGCACTGTGTCCACATCTGTGTCACTGTGGTTCAGCCCCCCTCATGTGTTGTGTAGTTGCCACACATTCAAACACACACACACACACACACACGCACACACACACACACACACACACACACACACACACACACACACCCACGCACACCCACACACACACACACACACATGTTGTATCAGATGTGCAGTGTGAGGTTGCCTGTTTGTGTTTGTGCATATGCATCAGTGCATTGGTATTGCTGTTGTGGGCCATTGTCTGGATACTGTTTCTTTGATTTTCCCTGCTGTCCCTGTGAGTCATATCACATCACTGTGCACATTCATCCTGGTTGTTAGGTGCCATTGCTGGCATGGAATGGAAGTTTGTGAGCTGACACCTACATTCTCCACAGGTTGTTTTGATTAGTGTGTCTATTTTCGAGATGTGTGCATGCTTTGTGATGTGTCATTGTACACTGTATGCATTGTCAGCCCCCATGTGTGGTGCTTGTCTGCACATGGCCGAGAGTATGTTTTGTTTTCACAGCACTGTTAGCCTCACCACATCTCTGTGGGTATGGGACACAACCAGTAGTTTGCCCCAGAAGTGTTTAATGTGTTGGGAGCAGGGATCATACATGCTGTTTGGCATTTGCAGCTATGACCATGATGACACTTACCTTGTGGTCACTGTGATGAGGGGGGGTTTAGACCCCATCACCACAATGCTCGACATTTGCTGAAGTTTGGAACCCCACACTTAACTTTTGTTCTACACAGTGAGGGGGTGTTATTTTTACATTGACATAGTGCTATAGTGGTGCTTGCCTTGTGTAGGGCACACTCATTTGTTGGTCACACATGTGCTGTTAGTTACATTGTATGTTCAAAGTCATAATCACTGTTGTGGGCATTTGTCACAGACTACACACTGTTGTCATGATGTTATGGGGGATGTATTTTGCTGGGGGTGGCAGTAGTGATGGTGAACATAAGCCCTATGGGTGGGGGTGGCAGGGGTGATGGGCAACATGTCCCCTATGGGTGGGGGTGGCAGTAGTGCTGGGCAACAGGTCCCCTATGGTTGGGGGTGGCAGTAGTGCTGGGCAACAGGTCCCCTATGAGTGGGGGTGGCAGTAGTGATGGGCAACAGGTCCCCTATGGGTGGGGGTGGCAGTAGTGCTGGGGAACATGAGCCCTATGAGTGGGGGTGGCAGTAGTGCTGGGGAACAGGTCCCCTATGAGTGGGGGTGGTAGTAGTGATGGGGAACATGAGCCCTATGGATGGGGTTGGCAGTAGTGCTGGGCAACAGGTCCCCTATGAGTGGGGGTGGCAGTATTGATGGGGAACATTAGCCCTATGGGTTGGGGGGGGCAGTAGTGCTGGGGAACATAAGCCCTATGAGTAGGGGTGGCAGGGGTGATGGGCAACAGGTCCCCTATGAATGTGGGTGGCATTAGTGATGGTCAACATGAGCCCTAGTGGTGGGGGTGGTAGTGGTGCTGGCCATACAACCCCTATGGTGGCCTGTTGTTAGTGGCCAGGATGTGGATCCCCTGTGTGTGTGTGCCATTTTGTGGGTACGTGTCGTTTGCTTGTGTGGTAGGTGTCTGATCCGGTCATAGATGTAGAGTACTGGTATGACCTGTGAGATGGGATTCATGATGTGTTCGTCTTGTACACGCTGCTTGTATCTCCGTCTCATACCAGTTGCAAGCTGGTCCATCTCGTAGCCGTGGATTGAGTTGTGGCGCAAATCGTAGCTGATATGCTTGTTTTCTGGATGCTGTGACGTGCCGTACGTGGCGACCCGTCCGGCACGTAGGAAGTACGCATCATACTTGTCAGGGCGGAAACTGCTATGGATACTGCTTCCGGGCGACTCGGTTCGGCGTTCGGGGTTATGGCTCGGACGGAGAATGGAGCTTGAATCACAGCCTACGTGTCGGTCGTATTTTTGGCAGTTATGCGCATCGTACTTCATCTACAGGACGGACCGGCTACGGGTACGTGTCGGTCGCACGGTAAGGCTACGGACAGCTCTCAGAGCTGTCCGACCCGGATCGGAATCGACCCCTGAATGTTTGTCCTTTTTTTGACTGTTCTTTGCATCAATGAAAAGGACCAAAAAGGTAAATTAAATGAGAAGCTCAACTATGTCAATATTACCTCAAAGACATTATTGGTGCTTACAAGCACTAATAAAACAATATTATCCAAAGGGAGGGTCTCCTCGGGTAGTTATTGTTTGGGCCCTATTCCACTCCAGTCAATAACCTCCTGTGAATGCTCTCTGACTTGGATACATTTCCAATTGTAAATCAAACCCTCAAAAGTTAGGGTTAAATTTACACATTTTTTGTTAGATGGTGTGATAGAAGGTTAAAAGAAACATACCTGAGTTTTTTTTCTTTTTTTCGGTCCATTGAAATGCCCTCTAGACAATGCCTGGTTTTGAGGGTCACACAAAGGTGCAAAAATAAAGGGTGATAACAGATTTTAGTCACAATATAAAACATTTTCACTTGGTATGATACTGATTTTAGGGATTCTGATGAGTTCTAAAGTGAATTTACTTCGTGAAAAATTGTGATTCTTTGCTGAGAATTTTATGAACCATGGATGGGAGGAACCTTTTTTTTCTCTCGATCTTCTCATAGAAGTTATCGAATGTACTCTAGAAGCTAAAATGAGAACACATTTTTTTATAAATTCACAAATATCTTTTGCAGCCATGTGAGAAAAAAAGTGTGATATGCTTAGTAAACATATACTTCCAATAGCAGCAGCAGTCTGTCAGTTAATTCCTCAGTGTTTTTTTAAGCTTTATCACAGAGGTTCTATAAGCAACAAGAGCACAACACACTATGAGGCCTATTATGATGGCGGACCATACCAGGAAATTTGGACCGACCGCCATAGGTGCAGCGGTCCCGTCATGGAAATTAGGATGCCACCGCCACAGTGGCGGTGGCATCCCGCATATATTGCATTGTGGCGGGCAGTGCTGTAAGCAGCACCCGCCACAAAGCAATATATGCATGTCGTGCATTTGCATGCACAACGTGGCAGGCACTGTGTGGTGCCTGCCACATTGTGCATGCAAATGGAGGGGGGTACCATGGGTACCCCCCAAGTGCATCCCCAAGCTCCCCCAACGTGCCCCCGAAAGCAAACTCCACCTGTCTTTCCATGGTGGGTGTCCCCGCCATGGAAAGCCCTGCACTGCCGCTATCCTAATATGGATGCCGGTGTCTTGCAGACATCACCACCATATTGAAGCTCTTTTCCGCCCGGTCGCCTGTAGGACCGGCGGAAAACCGGAGACGGTCTTTCCGTCCGCCGGGGTGCCCCTGCCTTTGTAATGTGGTGGGGAAAATGGTAAGCGGGTGGTGGGAATTGGTGGGCGGATCGCCACCGCCATGCGGGCAGTGGCGATCCGCCCGTTATCATAATCTACCCCTATATTCATGACAAAAATAGATACTTGTATAGCGCACTACTCACCCGCAAGGGTCTCAAGGCGCTTGTACGAATACCGCTGTGGAACCCATCCTGGCTTTCCCTGTGAGGTGTCCACTCCTGGGCACCTCCAAGGTGGAGGCCAGGCATCCTTAGCGTTGTGGGGGCCGTTGTGGAGAT
This sequence comes from Triturus cristatus, assembly GCF_964204655.1. Taxonomy (NCBI): domain Eukaryota; kingdom Metazoa; phylum Chordata; class Amphibia; order Caudata; family Salamandridae; genus Triturus; species Triturus cristatus. The sequence goes on along the minus strand of NC_140581.1, from coordinate 663,663,627 downwards.
TAAGCAAGCTATTGCCCAGAGTTGCAGAGTGGGACTCCATGATTGGAATAGGCACCGAGGCGAGAATTGTCAGGTCCGTGGAATTTTTGAACCCTGGTCCCGGGCCAGACCTCTGCATCAGGGTCTGCCGCTCTAACCATTGAGCCACACTTCTCCACTTGAGCCACACTTCTCCAAAGGTGATGCACATCTGAATGCAAAGTTGCTGGAATCCAATTGTAGAAGTTAAAGCACTTCCTATGAAGGAGACTGCAGTAAATGAACACAATGAGAGTTTCAATTTGTCATTGAAATTATGGTTATTGCTCTAGAAAGCTAAAATTAATTCTCTATAAATACTCAAATAGTCTTATCTATGTCAGAAACAAAGTTTACCATGCTGAGTGAAAACATTTTTTTCGTCATCAGCAACAACGTGTCCGTTAACTCCCTGTGTTCCACTGTAGCGTAAACACAGAGTTCTAATGAACAACCAAAGTACTAATATTCTGTATTAATATCGCCCTAATTTTAAAACTAATAACAGTTTAGTAGACATCAACGTTTTTTAATCTTCCATTTGAATGTATTTGAGTAGATTGTATTTCTCAAAGGTACAGGAAGCTATTTACAGACAAATGTCATATTTCAAATTAATAGAGTTGTGCTTCAGTGGGTAGGTAGACCCTCCAAAGGACATTCCTTTGTTTTCTCTTTACTTTTCCCCACTTTATCTTGTCAGTAGTTGCATCTCTCTGCACGAATGTGCACTGGCTTCAACATTATTCGTATTGTAAGATAATATTAGAGCATATTAAAAAAATATATCAAGGTGCCGATTCCGATCCGGTAAAACCCGGGTACGAATGGTCGGACGGAGCGTTTTTCCGTCCGAATCGTAACCGGGAAAAACACCTTACAAACTCGCAAGTACGATTCGCACAGAAACACCATTTCCGTACGAGTCGTAAAAAACACCGACCGGCCAAAAAATACATACAAATCTGAATCTGGACGGCGCATACGCGACGTCCGGACGGAGTCAGGCAGCGTTCTACGGACCAGCAAGTACGATTCGTGCCGATGTCACTCCGCATGCAGCAGTTTTTACGGGAGCCAAAAACTGCTGGGAAATTGAGGACGACGCGAACAAGGAGCACCGGTACGCGACGGACAGCCATGGACCCCAAACTACGCGTCATCCCGGCCCTCATAGCCTACCACCTCGTGTACAGAAACCGCCGCAGACGCCGCAGAAGGTCAGAACAACCCCCAGGGGGGTGGGGTGCAAGGGGCAAGAAACATAACCCACACCCCACAAAATACCAATACAACCTGCACAATAATTACCTCCATGGTCTGGTCACTACGGGGGGTGTGTCCACCAATCCCACGTCCCGCCACAACGGAAGTGGACGTGGACGCGTACCCGTCACCACCACAATGGTGGTACGGGATGTACCCACGCCCCCCAGAGCGTGGGTACGGACCGTACCACGCCTACCCCTATGTCACACCAACAATGGCGGTACGGCCTGTACCCACGTCCCAAAGGCATGGGTACAGGCCGCACCCCCAAAGTTGGGGTGCCGTAGGGGTACGGGCCGTACCCAGGGCATCAGCGCGTGGGTACGGCACATACCACGCCTACCCCTACGTCACACCAACAATGGCGGCACGGCCGGTACCCACGTCCCAAAGGCATGGGTACGGGCCGCACCCCCAAAGTTGGGGTGCCGTTTGGGTACGGGCCGTACCCAGGACATCAGCGCGTGGGTATGGCTCATACCATGACAGTGGACACATACATAGGGGTGGATGCCCATCACTCCCAGCAGTGCCCAGACATATGAACATATGAGGGGTGGGTGTAGAGGACCCCCAGCAGTGCCCAGACATATGAGGGGTGGGTACCTATCACTCTCAGCACTGCCCAGACATATGAGGGGTGGGTGCCTATCACTCTCAGCACTGCCCAGACATATGAGGGGTGGGTGTAGAGGACCCCCAGCAGTGGACAGAGCCATGGGGGTGTGTACATCACCCTCCGATGAGCCAAACTCCATGGGTGCATGAAGGCATACACAATGTGCGACAATGTTGAGAGTGCCATGACAACACATCACTGACTGCAGTGTCCCACTCCCATGAGGATGGATGTCCTTCCCCCACTGCATGACACACCACATGTGGGGGTGATGACAAATTACACATGCATACCCACCCCTGGCGGAGGCAGCACAATACACACACTGAGATCATGCAACAAGACAGTATCCTCATGTCAAACACCACTAAAGTAAGAGAGCCTAAGGGAACACACACTGTCACCCACATACCAGGAATGATAGAAATGCACAGGTGCCGGGGCAGCCAACAAGTTGTAGCCTCCCATGGAAGGAAAAGGGTGGAGTACACACAGATACAATACCCACAATTGTCAGTCAGGTGCCCAAATACCCTGCAGAACACGTAACACATGTGTGTGAGGCAGGGAGTACACACATGCATAGTGCGGAAAAGGAAAAATGTCCACATGAAGTCATGTCAATACATTCCATACACAAGTACAGTGTCCAGCAAGGATGCCACAAACGATGCAGGTGGAGACATAGCAGAGCATGCATGGCCAAAGTCGAAGGGACGTGTCACACACCCAGGAAATGTTGATAGAGCTCAGCACAACAATTGGCAAACACCCTGCAGGGAAAGGGGTGGGGCAGCGCCAAAGGAGGAGGTCAGTATGGCGCTGCACACGCTCTTCCAGTGTCTCCCCTGCACCCGAAGGAACCACAGGCCCCAAGGAGGGGGGGGTCGGAGGGATGGGTCGCAGCACAACTGGGGGAGGGTGTGGACAGGGGGGGGAATCAACTACCCTGCCCGTGGAATCCCTCAAAAGCTTGCGGGGTGGTGTCACACTAGGGCAGGGGACGGACTGGCCATGAAGGACTCACTGTCCGACTGTTGGGCAGGAGAGCCAAGGGGAGTGGGTTCGGAGGTAGTGGCTCGTGAGGACTGCGGACTCCTACTCTGACAGCGTGGCTGCTGTATTCCCCCCGACCCAGTGCCTGTGCCTTCGCCCCCCTGTGTGTGCGTGACAGGAGGTGTGCGCTTGGCCTCCCCTGGTGGTGTGCTGTCTGTGTCTGGTGGGGTGCGAGCATGGGGACGTCTGGGTGTGTATGGGACAGGCATGGGAGTGGGTAGTGCGGATGGTGCCGGGGTAGGGGGGGGGACGGAGCGCTGCAGGAGACCCACTGCTGCCGTCAGTGACGAGTCCATGGACCTCAGCAACATCCGTTGGTCAGACATCGCTGATGACATGCCCTCCATGTACGACACCATCCGTGTAAGCAGTCTGGTGTGGCCATGGAGGACACGCAGGAGCCATGTCTGACCAACCTGCAACTGGCGCTGAATGTCCACAGACTCTGCATGGACGGCAGCAGGGGAGACAGGGGCAGGGGGTGCGGTGCCTGGCACGAAGGAGACATGTTTGGTGTACCACAAACTCCCCTCAGAACCCAGAACCCCTCATCCGACTAGCTTAGTGTCCCATTCGTTAGCCGAGGTTGAGCTCGGCGGTCCCAATGTATAGACAACCCAGAACAAGCGCATGACAATATTCTCATGAATGGTGGGAATCAGACATACCTGTACGTCATTATTCTCAGATAAGTCCACAACAGAATAGACACAAACACGGTAAAGTTAAAAGAGTTCATTCAATGAACCTCGCGTCCTAAGATGCAGTACTGTGGCTAACATAAGCAGACAAATGGTTAAGTTCAGAAGCATCAGCAATGCTGCAATATCATAGACAATGAAAGAAGCAATCATGAGTAAATGACAGTGGAAACAGCAACCTTCCTGTCGCCAGTAAACCAATAGTAGTATCATTCGACTAATAGAAGGTCTCTAGGCTTGAACGGGGGACCCCCCACCGTACAGATCAGCTCAGTGGTATCACATCACAGGATCATCTAGTCTCTTCTCCTGCGAAAGTTCCCCATCACAATGAAACTCAAACGTGCAACAGGACCTCCTTCAAGCTTGCCACCCGGAAGCACCACCAGCTGATCCGCGCCGCCAAGAAAACAGCATTCAAGGAACGGTTGGACAACAACGCACACAACTGCAAGGAACTCTTCAACATCGTGAAAGAGCTTTCCAACCCCAGCGCAGGAAACAACGACATCACCCCATCGCAAGACCTCTGCAACTCCCTCGCTTCATACTTCCACAACAAGATCGCGGACATACACAACAGCTTCAACAACCAACCAACGCACACCATGACCGAACAATCACCCCCCACCACCACCCTCCACGCCTGGACCCCGATCAGCACCGAAGACACCATCCGCACGATGAACTCCATCCACTCCGGATCACCGACCGACCCCTGCCCTCACCACGTCTTCAACAAGGCCGACGCTGTCATCGCACCCCACCTGCGAGACATCATCAACACATCTTTCGACACCGCCACCTTCCCTGAGAGCTGGAAACACGCCGAACTCAGCGCTCTACTCAAGAAACCAACAGCGGACCCCACCGAACTCAAGAACTACCGCCCCATCTCGCTCCTCCCGTTTCCAGCCAAAGTCATCGAGAAGACCGTCAACAAGCAGATGGCCGCCTTCCTCGAGACGAACGGATCCCTCCACCCCTCACAGTCCGGCTTCCGAGCCAATCACAGCACCGAGACCGCCCTCATCGCCGCCACCGATGACATCCGAGCCCTGATGGACAATGGAGAAACAGCGGCCCTCATCCTCCTAGACCTCTCCGCGGCATTCGACACAGTCTGCCACCGCACCCTAGTACAGCGCCTTAGCAACATCGGAATCCAGGACAAGGCGCTGGAATGGATCATCTCCTTCCTCGACGGAAGAACACAGAGAGTCCACCTACCACCGTACAAGTCAGAGGCCTCCAAAGTCATCTGCGGCGTCCCTCAAGGATCATCTCTGAGCCCCACCCTCTTCAACGTCTACATGAGCCCCCTCGCGGCCATCGTACGCAAACACAACCTCAGCATAATCTCCTACGCCGACGACACCCAGCTGATCCTCTCCCTGACCAATGACCCCGCCTCCGCCAGAGCCAACCTGCACGAAGGGATGAAAGAGGTAGCCGAGTGGATGACGACCAGCCGCCTGAAACTGAACTCTGACAAGACGGAGGTCCTCATCCTGGGCTCTTCCCCCTCCGCCTGGGACGACTCCTGGTGGCCTCCCGCCCTGGGCACCGCACCCAAACCGACAGACCATGCACGCAACCTGGGCTTCATCCTGGACTCTTCCCTCTCCATGACCAGGCAAGTCAACAACGTCTCCTCGGCGTGCTTCAACATCCTACGCATGCTACGGAAGATCTTCCGGTGGATCCCCACCGAGACCAGGAAGACCGTCACCCAGGCCCTCGTCACCAGCCGACTGGACTACGGCAACGCCCTCTACGCCGGTACCACCGCCAAGCTCCAGAAGAGACTCCAGCGGATCCAGAACGCCTCAGCCAGACTCATCCTCGACATCCCACGAACCAGCCACATCACCGGACATCTGAGAGACCTTCACTGGCTCCCCGTCAACAAAAGAATCACCTTCCGCCTCCTCACCCACGCACACAAAGCCCTACACAACCAAGGCCCGAGCTACCTCAACAGCCGGATCAACTTCTACGCTCCCAAACGCCACCTCCGATCAGCCAACCACGCCCTCGCCGCCGTCCCCCGCATCCGAAGAGCGACTACAGGAGGAAGATCCTTCTCCTACCTGGCCGCCAAGACCTGGAACTCCCTCCCGACCGACCTGCGCCTGACCCAAGACCACCTCTCCTTCAGGAAGAAGCTGAAGACCTGGCTGTTCGAGCAGTAGCGGCACCCCCCCCCCCACCCCCAGCGCCTTGAGACCCTACGGGTATGTAGCGCGCTCTATAAGTGTCACTGATTGATTGATTGATTGATTGATTGTGCTGCACTACAATATGGCAAGCATTTGTCTATCAGGTATCTGCAGCTGCGTGCATGTAATGGCTAAATAGTGGGCCGATCAACCTGCACACAACAACATGCACCGTCTAGTCACCCAGACTGTTTGTGTACACGATGTACGGTACAAGCTCGCTGCTCACTGTGAAGGATGTCACACAACTGACAGTCCTCATGTGAAGCTAACTCGAGTAGGCATTTTAAAATTGATTACACGCAACTACAGTGTCACGTGCAAAAGCAGCAAAATTGGCAAGATGGCTCACTAACAACTAACGCGGTGGTGCCAACTTAGCATTGTACATAGGGAGATAGGAATCATGACTACACCCCCCCTTGTTCGTACCACTAACCACTAGGGGCGCTAAATCGAGAACGCAGAGTTCAAATCTGATACAACGGAACCAAGGGCATGAACTGGAAGTCCATAGAAGGGAAGCGAAAAAGTCAGAAAAGAAATGTCAATGATGAACGATGTTGCAGGGAAATGAACCATGTAAAAGGGGAAAAAACATAACATCGATGGATGCACCATGAAATGAGCAGGGCTAAACTCAATCCATCAAGGTATAAGCACAATAAGTCGCAACAGCTTCCAAGAGGAAATCATTCGAACGTTCCACAAAATTATCTGCCATCCAGTTCAGCAGGGGGAAAGAACACACATGTTCCTCAACAATCGGGGCATCCAGCACCATTTGTGGACAACAGGTGGGGACATCAAGATAACTTCTGGATAAGAATTCAGTTGCAGCCGTTCCGATGTCCCAATTCCCAAGGACTCCATGTGCTGCAGCACAGGCCATAATCCCGACGCCAGAGCAGTCCAACTCATGAGCTACTAAGGGGCTCATCAGTCGATCATAATCCGGGTCAGGAGACACCGAGTTACACAGGCACAAATCCAGAGCCCATTCGAATGGACAATCTAGGCAATGAAAGACAGGTTGCACGTAGGTAAAGAAGGGAAACCGGAAGGACAATCCATAGGCACTGCTTAAGGTCGCCAGCGGCAGAGTGCCGTAGAATTCAAGCATCTGTTTCCGAAGATGGAGCAGCCGGTGCATGCTGTCTTCTAACGCAAGTTGTGAAGCCACAGCGTAGTACGCAGATCAACAATAGCACCCTAGCCACGAGTGCGAGAAGCAAAGGGAGACCTCCGAAGACGCTAGAACAAATCGAATGATGAAATGCGGGGGTTATCACCACAAACAGAGTATGGAAGGAGGTCACGAGGCCAGAGCACACAATTCTGAAAAAAACATCCAGGCCACCTGTTGACGAGGCATGAAATATAGTCTGAATCCGAGTCCCAAATATGTAGTGGGAGAGCAGTGTCCAAAAGCGCTTGCACCTCTGTGCGCGTGTGAGCTACGTGAAGGACAAATGTTTCTCGGTATGATGTCAACACGACTTGTTTTTGAGACAATAGAGCCCTTATTCTGCACATCTTGTTGAACTCTGCTTTCAAGGTTGGAATGGAAGGCCAGATGGATACATCCAGCCGGCCATGCGGGGGTGGGAAAAGGACGTAATGACAGAAAACCACTCGTAGTGATACAGTCACGATGTGAGCAATTCCCGGAAGCATCCCACAGCAAGCTTCTTCATTGAACAGCACATAATTACCATTATCAAGCAGCGCACAAGACGGGGTCATGACTGGCACACTAATCCACCTCAGAATACAAGCTAAATCATGAGCATGCATATTACATGCACCATGCAATTGAATCTGCCTACACACCACAGAATGATCCGGAGTGGAAGTGCACCCTTCACCTTTTAAATACAGCTCCTTGCCGCCTCTCACGCACCTGTTGTCACCTAGCACGGACACAAGGGACCCGAGCAAGTGGGAGGGCGGTGATGGGACTGGACAGGTCCTCCGCCTGACTCCCCTCGGCCTCCGTGCCACTTGCTGCGCCAGACTCCCCAGCACCGGTGGCCCCGGTGCTGGATCCCTCCCCCACGTCCGTGCCAGTGTCTCCCTCGGTTTCCCCCGACGATGCTGTGGGCAAGGTGAAGGGACAGGAAATGATCAGATACCTGTAGACATATGACACATGAGTCCAAACTACATAGGACACAGCGCATAGCATGAACAGCAACATGAGTGACATCTACAATACCACAAACATATGTAGGCCCTGCACCACACAGTTGGTTTACCCACCATGCGACTGTGAAACAATGGGGAGCATGACACAACAGCAAATTTACTTGATATCAATTGATACAGAGGAGCTACCCTCTGTGGACAGTCGGGCACTGCATCACTGGCATGGCACAGTCACCTACACCCGCAACTGTCCCCTGATGCCAGGGACACGGATAATGACACCTGACATGTAACTACCGGCGTTGCATGATGTGACTATGTCATGTGTGTGTCAAGTGTTCCCATGAGCTTGCTGTAGTTGTTCCGTGACATGCATCTGCAGTTGCTGCATCCAACATGTGTGTGCGTGTGGATGGGCATGGCACACTATTACGCACACCAGGCCGCATGTGGAATCAGACGTAAGAGGTGTATGCATGCATCGCACATGGCCTTGCGAGACAAGGACATATCTGCGTAGTCTCAATGTATGTGTGATCATTCCTGACATGTACCCCTTCATGGCAAGGTGTGTGGACTGTCCTATTTCAAGGACATGTGACCTTTGCCTCTAGTGTTCCGCAACCGGTCTGTATGATGAAACATCCTTCTCATGCACATATGTGGTTGTCTGTCACTCCTGTAATGCGTCTGCCTGTTCACTTACACTGGCCCACAGCTAGTTCCATGTCATGTCATGTTGACCTTGAGCACCCATGTGTGTAGCTGACTGTTGGCAGGGGTGTCACCTGGCTAGCATACGTGTCCTCGATGCATTGAACAGTACAGACTCTGTATGTAGCATATGTGTATTAGCTACAACACAAATGGGTTCAGCACCATTCACAAAGTAGTTAAAAATTGTAAACAAATATCCAAGACATAAATGAGATATTCTTTTAAGAAAAATGATTTTCTTTATTTCATATTTCCTCGTGCTGAAGAATAGCCGACGCGTTTCGTCTCCTACATAGAGACTTCTTAAAAACACATATAAAGTGTACTTTAGTTTAAAGAAAACTCAATATTCATACAGAGTATAAATCAAATTTTCAGAATTACAACAAAAATAAACGATTATTTTGTAATTTGATTTTTGTGTAAACATGTACAGTGATTATTAACTGTATATTAGAGGGCCCACGTGCTCATACAACCAACCCTGAAACACCCTATTTACATGAACATTTCTTAACATATATCATTCAGCAAAGTTCTTTAAATAGCGATTATTCTCATACCTTCAGATATCGATGCGAATAGATTCTCTGTATATTCCAGATTATTAGTTGAGAATTCCAATTTCAACACACTTTCTTACAGGATGATTTTTATCTAAATAAGAGTAAATGGAGAATGCAGCTAATAACCGCTATGCTAACTGATGTCCAACCAGCATATCTATAGACTCGTGTGTAAACACCTTAAGAGTCCATAACACATACATATATATGCCACACCAAAGAGTAATGAATGAATGATCAGTATATGTCCATAGATGTCTCAAAAACCCAAAAATAAATAAATAAATAAAACATGATAAAGAGCATGCATAGCTAAGAGCAGCCATAGAACTCACCAAAATATCGTGGTGGTCCATAGTCATAGTCTGTTGATATATAAATAATCAGGCGATCTGCAGAGCAGGGTATATTTAAATTGTCCTCTCCGCAATATATATCACCTATCAAAAAAAAACAAATCGACGCAAATTTTAAGCGCAAAAGGATAAAGAATAAACAAACAAGGCAAGTATCTCAAACGTTAAGAAGGGACGACATAACACTAGATAATATGTAGTGCATAAAGCACAGGCATTATATGCGTTATTTATCTATATATTCAGTTTTTAAAGAAGAAAAGCAGAATCGCAACACACAAAACCAATTCAGTCCCTTAGTGACCAATTTAATCGTGTCACTAAACGCCAATGTATATATCAGCCTAGCACATATTTTTATGTCCAAATAATTGGTTTACCTATTCCTCAAATAAGCTCACCAGACGGGCATGATAGCCCTTGCTTCTCGATATGATCAATTACAGCCATCAAAACGGGCGCATTTATAAGAGCGTTCTCAGAACACCCGCTTTCGGGCCACACATGAACTATATCGTTTCAATCAATGTTTGATCAATTATGATCATGTCATTAAATACCAATATATATCAAATGGTCTGATGCGCGTTTGTAAATCTAATAAAGCCATTTAGCTATTGCTACAGTAGACTCACCCAGGGGGCATGGTAACCCGTGTTCCGCAGTGTAGTCAGTTGCACGGATTAAACCGAACACATTTACGGAAGTGTTTTTAAATACACCGCTTCCGTGACACGTGTTATCTGTTGATTAATAGAAATCAACGACAAGCCTAAACCCAGCAAGGTTATGGTGACGGTAGCGGCCATCTTTAAATGGCTAAATGCGTCACTTTATTGTGTTGCACTGCTATATTTAAGTAAAAATGCCGATATTAAATTTATATAATTTAAAAAACTAATGTCAAGTTAATATGAGATTATATAACCCTAATGGATAATATATCTTTTTATAATAGCGGCAATACTTAAACAAAAAAATAAATAAAATTCTCACACGTTATTAGCATGTTTATCTCGAGTTCTACAATGATATTAATTGTGCGAGTATAAAAGAGATTATAATCCCACAGGGACACAGCGCTCTATACCATGTAGCCCAATATAAAATTATAGAGGTGCATGACAACCTAAGTGCTAGACCACCAAAAGAATATAAATGATGGCGGCCATATTTGAGTAATAGAAAACATAGAATTGTTAAAGGCTTGTAGCGCCTATATCATACATTACATTGTGATGTCAAATGAAGGAAATAACACCAAGTACCAGCTTCATTTCATGTTAATCAAAGTATGGTCACTAATGGACTGAATTGGTTTTGTGTGTTGCGATTCTGCTTTTCTCCTTTAAAAACTGAATATATAGATAAATAACGCATATAATGCCTGTGCTTTATGCACTACATATTATCTAGTGTTATGTCGTCCCTTCTTAACGTTTGAGATACTTGCCTTGTTTGTTTATTCTTTATCCTTTTGCGCTTAAAATTTGCGTCGATTTGTTTTTTTTTGATAGGTGATATATATTACGGAGAGGACAATTTAAATATACCCTGCTCTGCAGATCGCCTGATTATTTATATATCAACAGACTATGACTATGGACCACCACGATATTTTGGTGAGTTCTATGGCTGCTCTTAGCTATGCATGCTCTTTATCACGTTTTATTTATTTATTTATTTTTGGGTTTTTAGACATCTATGGACATATACTGATCATTCATTCATTACTCTTTGGTGTGGCATATATATGTATGTGTTATGGACTCTTAAGGTGTTTACACACGAGTCTATAGATATGCTGGTTGGACATCAGTTAGCATAGCGGTTATTAGCTGCATTCTCCATTTACTCTTATTTAGATAAAAATCATCCTGTAAGAAAGTGTGTTGAAATTGGAATTCTCAACTAATAATCTGGAATATACGGAGAATCTATTCGCATCGATATCTGAAGGTATGAGAATAATCGCTATTTAAAGAACTTTGCTGAATGATATATGTTAAGAAATGTTCATGTAAATAGGGTGTTTCAGGGTTGGTTGTATGAGCACGTGGGCCCTCTAATATACAGTTAATAATCACTGTACATGTTTACACAAAAATCAAATTACAAAATAATCGTTTATTTTTGTTGTAATTCTGAAAATTTGATTTATACTCTGTATGAATATTGAGTTTTCTTTAAACTAAAGTACACTTTATATGTGTTTTTTTAATAGCCCTGAAGAAGTCTCTATGTAGGAGACGAAACGCATTGGCTATTCTTCAGCACGAGGAAATATGAAATAAAGAAAATAATTTTTCTTAAAAGAATATCTCATTTATGTCTTGGATATTTGTTTACAATTTTTAACTACTTTGTGAATGGTGCTGAACCCATATGTGTTGTATTTGATGTTAAGGATTTGTTCCTGATTGGGGAGTTCAGAGAGGAGTACTCCCTGGTTCGTAGCACCATATGATTGCCTAATATAAAACTACCCATATGTTAGGTGCGGTATCTATGGCCTTCACCCTCTTTCTGTTGCTTTAAAAATATGTGTATTAGCTGTTGAACATGTGCTCAGTTCATTGACAGTGGTGTAGTGCTGTACTCAATCTTCGTTATTCCTTCCAAATTTCTGCAGGGCACCGCCTCTCCCCCGACCAATGCCAGACTTGGCTGCTATGAGGGAACCTGACTGTATATGCCGCTACCGCTTCTCCCAACCGTTGATTGACGACTTGACCACAAGGCTGGAACCACACCTCCAACCGCTACACAGGTATCCTACTGCACTGACAGCCAAGATGAAGGTGATGGCAGCCCACATTTCTGTGCCACGGGTACGTTTCAATTGACCATAGCTGATGTAGGTGGCTTGTCCCAGACCATGTTCAGCCGTGTCCTGCATGATGTGTTAGAGGCCATGTTGGTACACCTGGATGAATTCATACATTTCCAGACTCGTGAGCAGTTGACAGGTGTCAAGGGTGAGTTCTATGCCCTGGGAGGGATGCCCCATGTCATTGGGGCCATTGATGGGACACATGTGGCTTTGGTACCACCACACGCACAGGAGGTAGCCTTCCGTAACCGCAAACATTACCACTCCATCAATGCCCTTGTGGTATGTCTTGCTAACATGATGATATCCCATGTCTGTGCCCGTTTTCCAGGATCAGCACACGATGCCTACATCATGAGGCGTAGCAGGGTGCCTGAAATGATGCTGCAGCTGCGCAACAAACGTGCATGTCTTGTTGGTGGGTATACTCTGTTAGTCCTGTATTCAGCGGTATCTTAATATCTTACGGCTTCTCCTGACCCACTTCTGTCCATGATGCTTCCATGTAGGGGACGCTGGCTATCCCAACATGCCATGGCTGATGACGCCGCTCCGCAACCCCAGAACAGCCGCAGAACACCGGTACAATGACACCCATGGGCAGACGAGGCGCGTGATTGAGAGGACGTTTGGACTCCTGAAGAGCAGATTCCGGTGCCTCCACAAGACCGGCGGCGCACTCCCATATGCCCCGGTGAAGGTCTGCAAAATCTTCCTTGTGTGCTGCATGCTGCACAACATGGCAGTGGAGAAGGCCGTGCCACTCATCCTGGATCCGGATGAGCAGGATAATCCACCCGTGGAGGATGAAGGGCTCGGGCACGGGGCAAGTGAGGATGAGGATGAGGATGAGGACATCCGGAGTCAGCTTATCCGCAACTTCTTCTCATGATGGTGAGTCCCTGTGTCTGAGTGTGCACGCTTAGGGCCTTGTGTGGCATGTGTTGCAATGTGTGTGTCGAGCTGACTGTGTGCTAAGTGACTTGGAGGTGTGTTCTGATGTGTCATTCAAGTCATGATGTCATTCCCCAAATTTCAGCGGCTACACAAATTTCATAATTAGCATGGTGACAACATAAATCCTGTAGAGTGCATGTACATGTCTGCGGATTACTAGCTCTTCGCTGACTTGTGTGTCTGTCCTCCCCAGCTTCCTGCGGCTGTCGTCTGCTCATGTCATCATTGCACTCCTGCTATTCCTCATGAGTATCGCAACGTGGGCTGGAGCAGAGTTACATGCACAGACATGGTGAAAAGTCATAAGGGGTAAGGAGTGCAGCAAGGCGTTTTGTGGGTGGTACGTGTTTGTGATATGTGGGGACTGCTTCTGTGCATGTTGTGTTACCGTGCATACATGTCGACCCACCATGGGCCACCTGACGTGTTGCATGGCTCCCATGAATTGATAGTCACCCTTCCTGACAGTCATCTGTCATGGATTGTGGATTCTGATGAAGGCATCAATGTGTGTATAACGTCCCTCAGGAACATACGGGATGCCAATGGTGGACATGGTGTGGGATATCCCCATATGAGGCTCAATGGGGAATTGTACACTCTCCGTGTGCAGCAAGGGGTGTGAGGCTCAACCCCTTCACTTGTGTGCCAGCTCAGTAGGATGTACCACATCTGCGTGTTGCAGGGGGTGTCCAGTGCAGGTCACAAATGGTCAGCCGGATGACCTGTGATACTGTTCCAATGGATGTAATTCCATTGGTGTGAGGCTGAGTAATAAAGGTGTTCGTCACACTCCAAGGTGCCTCGTCTCTGTCAATGCAGGTTTCTTGCCACTTGGCATGCGGCATCTCTGGCATACTTGCTGTCGATAATGCATAGGAGTCCATGTGTAGTCTAGCGACATGCAAGCAGTTGCTCATGGATTAGGCTATCTATTGGGCACGAAGTACATGGTCGTGTATGTTTTTTAGCAAGGTCGACCACACAATGGGCCATCACCAGCTGCTGAGGGTGTGTCTCCTGTGCGCAGGTCGCCCTTCAGTTTCCTGATCCGTTGTAATGGCTCTTTGGTGATTGTGCATGCATTGTTTCTGGGTGTGCCAAGTGACACTGGACACTCCTTACTTTACACACGCGCCTGTTGCAGTTGTCCTTCTGACATCCTAGTCTTTGTGTGTAAAATGGGGCATTTTTCAGGGAGATGGCGCCTGCTGCTGCGGGCCCTGCACAAGCACCCAGTGGCCACACACACGAGATGGTGTGCATCATGTTTGGCTCGCTCACATATGCCATGCTAGTCCACAGCATCTGTGCCTCATGCTGCAACACCCTCTGCATTATGCACATGATCCACAGATAGATCCACTCCAAGTTACGACAGACCATCCCCCAGGTCCATGACAACATCCGTCTCATATACTGGCCTGCCCTCTACGGTGCAAGTACATCCGCACTCCCAGGAACCTGGTCCACTTCCAGGGGGCATCTGCACACCTCAGCTTCTACACCCTGCGCACCAGCCACCTCACCGTCCACCATAGATAGCTGCAATGGATCACTGTCTGCTGCAGGATGACCTCCACACTCCCCACCCACACTCAGGAGGCAGTCTACAACCCAACCCCAAACCTACCTTGTACGTCTATCATCCTAGATCCCGTTGGGCCATCTCCGTGCATCCAACCTTGCCCTGGCCACCATTCTTCACATCCACTGTACTCCAGCATACAGGACATTGTTCTCCCACCTGGCAACACATACCTGGGACCCCCTCCCCGGGTACCTCCACATGGGCCATGACCTCTACGCCTTGATGATGATCTCCCAAATAGGTGTGTCCACACAGTTTAGCAAGCCCCCCCTCAGCAGCCAGAGGCCATCACAGGTGAGTGTTGTGCTCAATGCCTGCATTGAATCATACCTTGTGACCCATGTGTGTCCTGTACCAGACTCTGATCCCAGCGTAGGGATGGCTGGAGTTAGTTAAACACTCAGGCATAGTTAGACATTTCCACACACATATGTCGTTGAATAATGCAAAATGACAGCAACATCTCATGTGCAGAACAATGTGAATTTATTTTTGGTGGGGTGAGTCTTTTGGTAGATGTGCCAAGGTGCTCTACCGGGGGAATAGAATCCAAAGTTCACAGGGGGAGATGGCATCCTTGTCAGTTGGAGTCATCAGAGTCCAGACCACAGTGTTGGTCATCATTGGTCAGACTGTGACCAGCAAGTCCATGTGGCAGAGAATGTCATTGGGTGAGGTGCTGCTGTTGCGCTAGAGGGCCAGGTGCCTGGCCAGGTGACCTGGGAGACGGTGATGGTCCGGTAACTCTCACGGTCTTTTACGTGGACGACCCACCTTCCTCCGGGGACCCTCAGATGCAGGCCTTGACGATGTCAGGGATGCTCCGTCAGACGAATCCTCCACCTCCTCGTCCCTCCCTGTGTCTGGTGATGGTCTATGCCTGGTGGTACAGGGAGGGTTTGCCAGGCTTTGGGCGATCTGATGGAGTGATTGTCCCACGTCCCTGTGCACCGCCAGGAGCTCAGCCAGTCTTGCCTCCATCCGTCCTTAGTGTTGTTGATGACTGGCATGATGCTCGACCTGCAGGTTCTTGATCTCATCGAGGGTCCCCTGCATCCCGGAAAGTCTGGACACGACCTTGTCCATGCCTCTGGTGTCACGCCGGTATGAGTCCAGGATGTTGCGTATGTGTGTCATACCGGGGTCCTGAGCTGGCTGGTCAGGTGCGCGCCTCCGCCTGCCTCCACTCCCACCACCCCTGCCCACACGAGCCTGGCCTGCCGTTGTGGGCACATTGGGTCTCCGGGACCCCTGAGGGATGGCATTTGCAGGTTTGCCTGCCTCCTCCTGGGTGCCCTGAGAACCTTGTCCCTCCTGGTCAGACTGGCTGTGTTGTTCAGTGCGAGCAGGGCTCCTGGGTGTCTCCTGGGATGTGGCAGGAATGGGGGTGGTAGTTCGCACAGATGTACCTGACGCAGGTGCTGCAGGGGCTTGTACACCAGAGGGGCCAGGTTGGTCCGGGTCATCCACGGAGTGGTGAGAGTCGTCGCTGCCGGTGGGATCGTCTTCACGCGGTGCCTGGGACTGTGATTCTTCCCCCCCAGTGTTGGGGGGAGATCGTCAACGTTGCCCTGTGTGTGAGAGAGAGACAATGTTAATGCTGTTTCATGCCACATCCATGTTTCATACATATTCTAGTTGACACAGTTCACCCAGGTAGTTGGATGTCCCTAGCATTCCTCTCAGTGTCCACTTGGGGATGGGCATGTTGCGGGGGACAGATTGGGATGTTCTCCTGAGTGTGTGACCTGTAGATAGTTGGCTCTGATGCATACTTGGCTCTGGATTGGTCTTGGTGTGTCACATGTCCATTGTGGGAGTGTGTGAGTCCGTTGTCTGCCCCGGGGGGGGGGGGTGCTTGTGTTAGGGGGGGGGTGTGACCGGGCGTGCTGTTGTGTGTAGTGTGAGTTGTCATTGGGTCTCCCAGGTGATGTGTGTGTCCCCTCATGGTGCATGCTGGCATGACAGTGCGTGTGAGTTCCTGTGCTAGATACCTGTGCTTGTGGAGTTGGTGTTTGGGTGAACAGTGGTCCCAGGAGGGCCTTGTGCTGCATACAGCAGGGCCCAGTGTCATCTACCTTGTCAGTACTTTGCCAGTCCCTGTGCATTGTGCATGGGTATGTACCTATGCCATATGGGCTGAGGACATTGTTGTCTGTGTCTCATTTTGACAATGTGTTGTGTGGGACCCACCCTCCCAGCCTCCCGGACATCCAGTCTTGTGTTTGTGGTTGCTGTAGCCTTGGACATGGCCTTGCCTTGATTTGTGATGGGTGAATGGTAACGTTAGTGGCATGGGCGTGGTTTCTGGGTGTGGTTGTGTGCGGTGAGTGCTTGGGGGTAGGTGCGTGCATTTGTTGTGGTTGGCAGGCGCGCAACACCCATTGGACTCCCAGGGCTTCAGCCCCCCCCGTCGTGTGTGGCAGCCCGGGATGAGACAGCTTCCCGGCGCACTCACAGCCGCACCCGAGCACTTCACAGGTCTTTAACAGGCCATTTGCGTGTTAATGAAGCCTCACTGTTGTTTCACCCCTTTAACAGCCCCTGCAGCTCAACTCTGCCTATGGCTTAAAAGATTAATCCCCCCACGAAATTTTTTCTTAGCCTCCCCCGAAATTTTGCTCTAGTTGCGCCTCCGGTGGTTGGGGTGTGGATGCCATTCCCCCCAAGTTACATGAATTGTTTGTGTACTCACCAGGCTCTGCGACTCCTTCCACTCCGTGTAGTCCCAACGGCGGTAGCATGGCCATCACCTTCTCCTCCCAGGGATGGTAGTGTACGGGTCTGTGGGGCGGCCCACCTCCAGTGATGTTGGTTTGGGCATGTTCTTCATTCATCTTCCTCTTGACCCCCCTGCGCAGATCGTACCACCTGGCTTGGCATTCATGCCTGGTCCTTCGGACGGGCGCAACAGCATTCACCTTGTCGACAATCCTCTGCCACATGGCAGATTTTGCAGCTATGCTGGTCTGTCTGACCAATGTTCCAAACAGCTGTGGCTCGACTCTGATGACTTCGTTGACAAGGAGCTCCAGCTCCGCCGTGGTGAACTTTGGATTCTTGTCTGTGGGCATGGTGTGGGGTGTGGGTGTGGGTGTGGATGGTTGTGTGTGTGTGTGTGTGTGAATGTGAAGAGAGAGATGTTTGTGGAGGTGGTTGTGTGATGGTGTGTGAGTGAAGGTGTGGCGAAGGTATGAGTTGTGTGGGGTTGTTTGTCCGTGGGGTCTGGCAGCAGTGGGTCTGTTGCAAAGGCTCATGGGGTGTGTGTGTGGGCCCTTTTTATTGGTCCATTTTTGGGTGTGGCTGTGTTTGAATTTTGGTGGGTGTGTTATAAGTGGTGGTTGTGATTTTGGGCCTCTGTTTGCCTGTTTGGATGTGCCAGGTCAGTCTTTGAGATGTATTTTGTCATGTCGACGTGTTTTGTGTTGTTGTGCGAGTCGGATTGGCCCTCCTTGTGCTGTTTTACAGTGTCCATGTTCTGTAAGAGTATTTTTTGCGTAGGTACGATCCGTACATACGCGATGCTGGGTGAGGGGGCTGGGGTACGGTGTTGGTGTGCGGCGCATACATGCGGTGCAGGGGTACGGTGCGTACATGCGGTGGGGGCTGGGGGTACAGTGCGTACATGCGGTGCGGGGGTTTGGTGCCTACATGCGGTGGGGGGCTGGGAGTACAGTGCGTACATGTGGTGCAGGGCTTTGGTGCGTACATGCGGTGGGGGGGCTGGGCGGACAGTGCATACATGCGGTGGGGGGCTGGGGATACAGTGCGTACATGCGGTGGGGGGCTGGGGGTACGGTGCGTACATGCGGTGGGGGGCTGGGGGTACAGTACGTACATGCAGTGGTACGGCGCATACATGAGGGGGTGCTGCGCGTACATAGGGGGGGTACGGCACGTACAGTTGCGGGTCTGGGGTGCAGTGGGGCAGGGTGTTGTAGGGTGCAGACATATTTGGGTGTGGGGGGGCTGTACGGCTCGTTCATGGGCATGAGTTTACCCGTGTACATGTGTGCTACTGCGTTGGCTCCCTACGGGCCTTTTTACGTGCGATTGTGTATTCGGACGGGCGGTCGGGATCGTACTTGTGTTTTACGATTTGTAAGTGAAACTGTCCGGATCACTTTCGTACACTTTTCCCGACGATATTCGGACGTGGACACTTTCCGACGCGCGCTCGTAGACTTTTCCCAACACTATTCGTAGTTATTTTTCACGTCCCAATCGTACTTGCCAGTTTGTACGGTACTTGTGCGACTTGTACGTAAAAAAATACGGATGCGGGTCGTACGCAAATTATTTTTAACGGATCGGAATCTGCACCTTATTGTCTATAAAAATGTCTTTCTGTATATCCTATAAACACGTAAAATGCTACTTTCAAAGAGTCTTAATTAAAACATTTTAAAATAATTAACATTGTAAATCAGACAAAACAATATCAGCCCCTTAGAATGGGTCAATGTGCAGATCTCCAATCATTTCTTGCAAAGCAATGTTGAGTCATATGGGACAATCTAATTTATGGATTCAAGCCAAATCAGATGAAACAATAAGGGATGAACACAGTGAAACCTGTAAAGACTACACAATTCTTTATTAGAACTCCTATAATATTCACAGGCAGCTGTTATGGTAAAAATATATATGGGTTGATACTGTAACGAGGCTTCTCTGAGGTACGTAGTAGCTATGAATCTACTAGGTAGATGTGAACTGGCTAGGAGCCATTTTTGGAAGTGTACAACTGTCCGATTTAAAAGCTGAATATTACCTAAAACCGAGTTTGAAATTATTCTACTACTCAAACAGCTGAAATGTTCCTCACAGTTCTTTCTTTGCCTTAGTAGCATAACAAATAGTTGTTTAATTTAAATGCTTTTTGAATCCTTGAATCCCAATAGCTGCAGTTACTTTTACAATGCTGTCTTTGTATATGAAGGTATGCATGTGTTATGTGCATGATGCAAAACTTTCCAAAGGCAGTTGAACAAGTATAATGAAAACTGTGTGCTCTAAAAACTCTGAATTTGGTGCAAAAATATGCAGGAGGTAGGGGGATAACATTGGATCAAGAAGAATATGTATGTGAAAATTGTAGAAAGAATAACGGGCCGATTCCGATCCAGGAAAAATATTCCCCGTACGAATCGTATCTGGATAAGTCCCGTACAAACTGGCAAGTACGATTCGCATGTGAAAAAGTCCATACGAATCGCATTGGGTAAATTCCCCGACACGTCCTCGGGTCGGAAAAGGTGTCCGACACGTCCCCGGACATTTTAACGTCCGAATCTGAAAACTGAAGTCCGAGCGCGCAAGTACGATTCCTACCGTCCGTCCGATTGTACAACCGTATGGTAAAAAGACCGTCCGGTGCGAACTCCTATAGCAACCATGGCGACGTCCAAACAGGTGCCCGGTACGTGCCGAACAACCCCCCCGGCCCCCCGTATGTACGCGCCGTACCTCCCCAGCCCCCCGTATGTACGACACGTACCCCCACCCGTGTATGTACGGCATGTACCCCCACCCGTGTATGTACGACACGTACCCCCACCGGTGTATGTATGGCACGTACCCCCACCCGTGTATGTACAACACATACCCCCACCCGTGTATGTACGACACGTACCCCCACCCATGTATGTATGACACGTACCCCCACCCGTGTATGTACGACACGTACCCCCACCCGTGTATGTACGACATGTACCCCCACCCTCGTAGGTATGGTGCGGACCCCCAGCGTGTCGTACATACACGGGTGGGGGTACGTGGCGTACATACACGGGTGGGGGTACGTATCGTACATACACGGGTGGGGGTACGTGTCGTACATACACGGGTGGGGGTCCGCACCATACCTACAGGGGTGGGGGTACGTGTCATACATACACGGGTGGGGGTACGTGTCGTACATACACGGGTGGGGGTACGTGTCGTACATACACGGGTGGGGGTACGTGTCGTACATACACGGGTGGGGGTACGGGCTGTACATACATGGGTGGGGGTACGTGTCGTACATACATGGGTGGGGGTACGTGTCGTACATACACGGGTGGGGGTACGGGCCGTACCTACGGGGCTGGGGGTACGGCGCATACATACAGGGGGCTGGGGGGGAGATGGTGCGTACCGGGCCCCCTATTCCGCTCGCATCGCGGCGTCCTTCGCTTTTCCGGCACTTTTTGGGTGCCGTAAAAATATTGCCGTCCGGACTGCTGTCGGTGCGAATCGTACTTTCTGGGACGTAAAAACATGCCTAACTCCGTCCGGACATCACGTCCACGGTGTCCCGGATCACATTCGTATGGATTTTGCTGTCGGTCGGTGTTTTTTCCGACTCGTACGGAAATGGTGTTTCCGTAAGAATCGTACTTGCAAGTTTGTTTGGTGTTTTTACCGGGTACGAGTCGGACGGAGAAAACGCTCCGACCGACGGTTCGTACCTGGTTTTTCCAGGATCGGAATCGGCCCCTAAATGTAGTAATCAAACAGCAGTATTCTGGTAGTTGTTTATTTTTTGTTTGTAATAGAATTGACTTCCTTGATGTTGTGGTGATTGGGCACACCAGGGGTGGCATATCTCTCTACCAAGGAGCGCTTGCAGGTGGAGACTTGCTAGGTTTGGCAGGGCATCTTTTTCTGACAACTGGATGTGGAGGCGCCACCTTTTGCACCATCATCTTCATCTTGTTTGAGCTTTGTGGAATGGAAAATTGAAGCAACAGCTGACCACTGTTAGAAGTTGTAAAAAACTGGGTTATTAGTTGTACAGGATGTAATTCCCCCTTACTGACAACCAATCACCCTACTGTGGTGCTTGACTCTCTCAGGGAAGTGTAGGACATCAGTCCAAGGCCTACTCAGGAGGGGTGGTGTGGACTAGTAATCTCAATTTGCTGGCACACAATAATACCTCTCTATAAATGATTGTCCAGTCAGTGATTTTTCTTTTATTACACACACACTAGGAAATACTATGCATTAATTTACAAATATATACATCAGGCAGGGTGCACAGACAGAATATCAAGTTTTTAAATGTCGACATACACAAATATCGAGTTGAAAATATCGTGATACAGAAATATCGACAGCAAAAACATCGTGGTCAAGAATATCGACTTGCAGGTAAGAAATATCGTTTTTGTAAATATCGCAGTTATTAAATCATTTACAAAAATATAGTTGTTTAAAAATATTGATGTTTTAATTAGTGTTATGTATGTTAGTATGTATTTTAAAAGTATGTGATCTTTTTTTGTTTAAGAATTGCTTTTGTTTTTTAATATATGTGTTACATTTTTAGTAGTTATTAATTTTATTTTAATAAAATGTTGTGTTTTTTAGTTCTGTAGTGGGTTGTGGGTTTATAAGGGAATAGGGTGGGAAGTAATTTAAGTATAATGATTTTTGTATTTTTTTAATGTATTAGTATTTATTTAATTTAGATTTTATAGTGTTAATTGTCCGAATTAATTTATTATTAATTAATTGGTTGTTAATTATTATTAATTAATTAATTGGAAATTATGTTAATTGTGTCTTTTTTTAGCGGGTTGTGGGGAATAGGTTGGGGAGTAATTTAATTATAATAAATTCATTAATATTTTTTATTTATGAATATTTATTTAATTTCTATTTTATAGTGTTAATTATTGGAATTAATGTATTATTAATTATTTATTAATTGGTTTTTAATTATTAATTAATTGGCAATTATGTTACTTGTGTAATTGTTTAGGAGCAGGTGTGGGTTTGTAGGGGAATAGGGTGGGAAGTAAATTAATTATAATACATGTATTAATATTTTTTATTTATTAATATTTATTTAATTTATATTTTATAGTGTTAACTGTCGGAATTATTTTATTATTAATTATTTAATAATTGGTTGTTAATTAGTATTAATTAATTAATTAATTGGTAATTCATTATGTTAATTGTGTAATTTTTTAGAAGCGGGTGGTGGGGTTAGGGAATAAGGTGGGAATTAATTTATTTATAATTAATAAGTGTTTGTTAATTGATGCTAATTATTTAATTGCAATTTAAATATGGTGATTTTAGATGTAAGCCTTGGAGGTTTTTAGTGGTAAAGGGTGGGTAGTAAATTATTTTAAATTAATTCATAAGTTGTTAAATGATATTCATTTATTAATGTAAAATTAGTTACGGTTATGGAAATTGTGTAATGATTTTTAGGTGTGAGTTTTGGTGTTTATTGGGGTAGAGGGTGGAAAGTATTTTATGTTTAATTAATTAATAATTAGTTTATTATTATTATTATTATTAATTAATCAATTGATACATATTTATAATGATTTATTTTTATTTTGTGTGTAGGTTTTAATTTGTTTTTTAATTAATAATATTTCTCTAATTGATAATTCATTATGTTAATTATGGAGGTACATTAAAAAAATAGACATGTGTTGTGAATTGTGTGGTGTTATAGGGTAGGAAATAAAAAGCATTACATTTATGTAATAATTAATGTTTTTGTTTATAAATAATTTCTATTAAAAAATAGATTTTTGTTTGTAAATTATTTTTTTTTTAAATCAATAATGTTTGTAGGAATTTGTTAGATCTTTTTAACACTATAATATGTTTCTATCTTTTGTAATATTGAATAATTTTATATAGGTTTTATTTTTTTGTTTTTTAAAATTTTTACCCCTGTGTTATCCAACACTTTCCCTACTGTTGCACTCAATGGAGTGCAAGTTTTAAGTTTAAAGACTATTAAATATTTTAATGTTTTAATTTATAATATAATGTTTTTTACAAGATTTTATGTTATATGTGTATGTAAATATATATATATATTTATTTGTAAATTTGTATATATTTATAAAATTATAAAATAAATTAAAATAATAGTTTATTGTTTTAAAGTAAATAGCTATGTATATAGTACATTTTATATATGTATGTTTAAATATTTTTTTATTAAATATATTTCTTATATTTGTTAAAATGTATATTAAATCTAAGTAATTTGCTTTAAGTTCATTTTATTATTCAATATATTTAACATTAATTTTCATATAAATAAAAAAATCCATATTTTTTAGATCTATATTTTTTACATTGATATTTTTTTTTCTCGATATTCTTACACTTACCATTAAAAATATAGGATGTTGATATTGTTGACATCGATATGTATGACTCGATATTTGTGTATGGGGATATTTTGGGCATCAATATTCTATCAGTGAACCATCAGGCAGATGGAAAATACCTTTGTGACACTCTAAAATCACATTCGAGTGGCGTGGCCAAGATGGAGAGCGGGTAAGACGTGCTTAGTATTGTCTACCCGCTCCCGAGCACCCGTAATGGCCTTGTACAGCACTGTACTACACCGGAGACCCCAGAAGTCGGAGGGGGATGATCTCCAGCCCGACAGCTCTAAATAAGAAGGCGACAGCGGGGCCGGAGGCTTGATTACAGCCGCTTGAAGCTGGGGCGGCCGTGGCCCGAGGGAAGAAAATGGCAGCTGGCATCGGTGAGCCGAGAAGAGGAAGATGGGAGAATCTGGGAGGCGCTGGTGGTCCCGAGGGGGGGGGCACGAGTGACCAGTGGGAGCAGTGGAACAAGACGGGGGCTCAGATAAGTGCCCCATGCTGAGCCCAGGGGGTAAGGAGAAAAACAGCTACCCCGACGGGAGAGGTGGAGCGCGGCCTAACGAAGGCCCAGGGCCACGGCATAGAGTGACGGATCCTGACCGGGCGGGTGAAGAGGAGTGTCGGGCCGCGGCATATGGGGGATCGGCCAAACAATCGGTTGGCACCCAGGGTGGCCCCTGAGCGGCATACTGTTCCCAAGGGGGGCAAGCACCCATGTACAGCTAGCGACTGCAGCCTGGAGTCGCAAGAGGGGCCCGTGTGCGCTGGAAGCCAAAGCAGTGTGGGAAGGGCCGGAGGGGAGCTGACCGGCCCAGCAGCACATCCGCCAGAATTAGCGACTGGCGCTGGAGGGCGAAGGGACTGGAGGACAGGTTGCGTGGTGGCTCAGCCCGGCACTCGTTTTGAGAGAAAGTGGAAGGTGAGTGAGGGGGCCGTGAGCAGAGGCAGTGCCCGGCGCTGCAGACACGGAAGGCTGAGGGCTGGCGGTGGGCTGGTGGTCTCCCCCCACAGAAAGAGTGTCGAGGCAGACCTGCAGGGTTCGTGAGCTCCCTTGCTCGGTGGGCACGGACTCGTCCCGGGCCGGGGGCACCCTCAGCTGGCAAGCGCTGGAACCAGGGGCCTGTGAGGAAGTGAGAGCATGACCCGCCTGGCAACGAGGAGACGCACTGAAAGCGGCAGCCAGTCCTGGCTATTCCCGCTGGGAGAGTTGAGGAGCAGGGGCTCCACTTCCGGCCCTGGGGGAATAGCTGTGTAAGCCTAGGTGGCCACAGGAGAGGGAGGGAGACGCTGAGGGGTGCCCCACACTTGGCCCAGCAGAGGCGCGAGGAGGGCAAGCGTTGTGGAGCGGAGTCCGGTGAAGGTCCCGGTGGGCCACGAGAAGACTGGAGCCTACGGGACCTTGGTGACCCGGAGCAGCGCAATAGAACAGCGGTCCGCCCGTGCAAGGCGTGGGCCAGAATCATCAGCTGGCACTCGCTCACTGGGGAAGCTACAGGCAGATCCACAGGGAAGCCATACCCTAACGGAAGTTGTGGAGGGTCATGCAGAGCCATGTGGCACAGGGGCACTCAAACTGGAGCACAGTGTGACAGTGGACCCACACCAGTGCAGCAGCGAAGTCTTCCAGGAGGCGGCCGGAGGCATAGCGGCCCAGCAGACGCTGGTGGACTGGCGGTGGGGGACGACTCTGTCTCGGTGCGACTCGGCCAGAGCGATCGGCTGGTGTTGTGGCTCTGGGTGGGTGAAGGGCGGCAAAAGGGAGCTGAGAAGACATAGGGCGTCCAAGGACAAGTCGGGAGTGCACAACCAAGGGCCTGACACGCAGTAGGAAAACCGGTACGGAGCAGCAGAGACACCTCCACCCAGATGATACTTGGCCTCTTCTAGTTTCATGGCAGGAGTTCAACACCGAAGGCCACTCTAGGACAACAGAGCTGGAGGCAAGGGCACAACACACTCCCGCCTGAAAGAAAGGTACCTCCACAGCCGGGGCTACATTCAGGGGACGCTCGCCGTCGAGGGCCTACGGGAGACCCGCAGTGAAAAGGGAGAGCTGACAGTGACCAGGCTACGACAGGAGGTCAGACACCTACCGTAACACCTCCACCCGTCAGAGCCAGCATGTCCTCACTGAGAGGGAAGAAGAACAGATCACTGAAGGAAATGCTTGCCAAGCCCCAGCAGTCTGGTGGGGGGGGGGGAGTTTGCCGGTCTTCCCCACCCAAGCAGCTCCAACCCGGCCCAGAAGAAGCAGAGGCCCCGATCACCCATTCCTTTCTGGAGACGCTCTGCAACATGCTGCGGGAGGACTTCCAAACGCTTAAGAAGGAGGGGCCCGATTCACAGAACAAACTTAAGACTAAATCCTAAACTTAGTACCATTCTGGTATTCACAGAATGCACCTAGTACTTCTGGTATTCACAGAATGAACTTACTACTTTTGCTATTCACAGAATGAACTTAGTACTTTTGCTATTCACAGAATGGATTTACGACTCCTAAACTTACGTCCGCACTCGGGCCGGAAATTCCGGCCCGGAGGCGGAGCTTCCGGCCCGGAGGCGGAGCTTCTGGGCCGGAGGCGGGGCTTCCGGGCCGGAGGCGGGGCTTCCGGGCCGGAGGCGGAGCTTCCGGGCCGGAGGCGAAGCTTCCGGCCCGGAGGTGGAGATTTCAGCCATAGCTAAATCGGCCGGAATCCCCACCTCCGGGCCGGAAGCTCCGCCTCCGGCCCGGAAGCCCCACCTCCGGCCCGGAAGCTCCGCCTCCGGGCCGGAAGCTCCGCCTCCGGGCCGGAATTTCCGGCCCGAGTGCGGACGTAAGTTTAGGAGTCGTAAATCCATTCTGTGAATAGCAAAAGTACTAAGTTCATTCTGTGAATAGCAAAAGTAGTAAGTTCATTCTGTGAATACCAGAAGTACTAAGTGCATTCTGTGAATACCAGAATGGTACTAAGTTTAGGATTTAGTCTTAAGTTTGTTCTGTGAATCGGGCCCGAGGTGTCAGGGGAAGTGTAAGAGATCCGGAGAGGCGTGGATGAGCTGGGGGAGAGAGTGGCAGGCATGGAAGAGCAGGAGCAGGCAAGAGAAGAGGAGATCACACAGCTCCAGCAGGAGGGGATTCGACTCAAGGAACAAGATATAGATCTCCAAGCCCATGCGGAAGATCTTGAAAACCGCTTGAGGCGGAACAACATATGTGTGAGGGGAGCCCCATTGGACGCGGAGGGATCGAACATTGTTCTGTACTTACAAGGGATGTTCAGGGACATTCTGGGGGCTCCCCCAGATTTTGAGATCTGCATTGACAGGGCTCATAGAGTGGGGGTGAAAAGAAGAGCTCCCGCGCCCCCACCTGACATCCTAGCTTTCCTGCCCGATTTCTCATCCTCAGGCTAGAGCGAAGCAGCCACTCAAATATTTGGGTCACTCCATAGCCCTGTACCAGGACTTAGCGGCCATAATGTTACAGAAGAGACAAGAGTTCAAGGACGTGGCCACTAACCTCAGAGACAACGGAGTAGCATACTCCCTGGGGCCATCCCTTTAATTTGATTTTCAAGTGGGAAGGAAAGCTTCACCAGCTTAAATCTCGGCAAGAGGCCTGCAGGATCCTAGGATTGGCGTGTCGGAGCTCAGAGGAAGCGGCCGACCAGGATTGCCGGCCGGAGAGGGAGAGGTGGCATTGGATCGGCGGCGGCGCCAGCCGATTAGCCCCCCGGGGCCGGATTATATGAGCAGGGCACAGGAGCGGCAGGCCGCAAAAGAGACAGTCCTCAAAGACACTGCATTACCAGGCAGTCCATGAACTCTGGGGAATTGCGGCAATCATGAGGGCTGAGTGGGGTATGGGGGATCTTGTCAGGAGTGGGGAGGTGGGGATCTTCTGACCATGTTATGTCCCAACTAACCTTTTCTTCCAGGAGCCGAGACTTGGTCCTGCGCACTGCACAATATGGGGAGTTTGGGGGCTCTAAGTTGGGGTTAAGGAGGGGGGGGAAGTAGGGGTCTATTTGGAGCGGTTTGAGGTTACAGAGTTGGGGGAATAGTGCATGGGAGTGGGGGTGGGGGAGGGGAGGGGGAACTGGTGTACTACAGTCAGGGATAAGGCTGAAAGAACTGGTAGCGGAGAAGCTCGTGGGGGATGGAGAGTGACACACGACCGCAAGAGGAGAAGGGTCTTTCAAGGACACAGCTTCCAGCATCAACTCACATCATATGACACACTCCACACTACAACTTGTCACCCTTAATGTACGGGGTCTGAACAGCCCGAATAACTGAAATTCATACTGTCCTATTTAGAGACTCTAGGAGCGGATGTGTGTCTCCTACAGGAGACCCATCTCCTCCCCAAAGACTGGCACCGGATGAGGTCCAAGGCATTTACCCAGCAATTCTTTTCTCCCACACCAGATAAAAAAGCAGGTGTAGCCATCTTAGTAGCAAAGCGCTTTGCTGGGGGAAAAAGTAGCGGAAATGAAGGGGCGCTTCTTAGCATATAAGTTCTGGATAGGGGGGTTACCTTTGGTGGTGGGGCCCATTTACGCGCCCAATTTGGGGCAAGAGAAATTCCTGAAGGGAGCCCTTTCGGAGGTTTTTAGCGCACAAGAGAGGTGGGTACTCGTGGGGAGAGACCTCAACTTAGTGATGGACACAGCAACCTACAGATCAAGCCAGCACTTTACTCAAACAGGGGAATTGTCCCCGGAGGGGAAGCATTGGATACAAACTAGGGGGCTGGTGGACATCTGATGGGTGGCGCACCCACACACCTCTCAATTCTCTTTCTACTCCCACACTCATGGTACATACTCTCGGCTCGACCACATGCTAGGCACCATGGAATTGAATGCGTTGGAGCAAGATGTAACCATGACCCCGGCGGCCCTATCCGACCATGACACGGTGACGGTGACCTTGGGGGTGCCCCAGCCTCGCGGCAGGGTTGGGAGCTGGAGACTGCGGGAGACCATGCTTCAAAGGGCGACGGTACGGGAACAGATACACAAATGCATAACTGACTATCTAGACCTGAATGACTCTCCCGCTGTCTCCTTAACCACCTTATGGCGGACCCTTAAAGCTGTGGTACACGGGGAATTGATAGCTATTTCTGCGGCTGAAAATAGAGAACATTAAGTTAAACGGGATCAGATAATGGCACAGGTTCTAGAATTGGAGCGGGTGCACAGTAGGACTGGAGCACCTAGAGTCTGCGCCAGTTGAAAGCTGCACAAGCCCAGCTGGCAGGGCTTGATTTGGACAGAGCCAAATACGCAGCACTGCGGCTCAAACACTCATACTACATCGGGGGCGACAAGACAGGGCATATGCTAGCGAGCAAGTTGAGAGCACTCACGCAACACACAAAGGTTCAGTCCCTACAGTTGAGGGATGGATGGACATTGGAGGATGACAAGGGGATAGCAAAGGCCTTCCAAGCATTTTATGCTGATCTATACCGGCGGGAAACCCACC
This sequence comes from Triturus cristatus, assembly GCF_964204655.1. Taxonomy (NCBI): domain Eukaryota; kingdom Metazoa; phylum Chordata; class Amphibia; order Caudata; family Salamandridae; genus Triturus; species Triturus cristatus. The sequence goes on along the minus strand of NC_140581.1, from coordinate 663,633,950 downwards.
CCGGGCCCCGTATCAACGACAATCTAAAGAGTGTGAACTCAGAGGCACTAGCTCCGGGAAACGCAGAATCGTTGGAGTCCCCGATCCGGGTGGAGGAAGTGGTGGGGCAATTTCATGCCTAAAGCTAATGAAAGCACAGGGGCCTGACGGCTTCTCGGCCGCGTTCTATAAAACTTATTACTACGTAAGATGGAGAGGGGGGGACCAGGAGCTGATTAATGGTCCAGTGCCTATGCTCCGAAAAATCAATGAGGTAATCAAGTGGGAGTCACTGTTCCGTGGTGTATGTGGTCGAAGGGCAACCTACATACACGACAGGGTTAAAGAGTTGAAAAGGTTAGGTCTGGGGTTCGGTACTAAGGATGGGGAGAGACACAAAGGTGCCGATCACGATCCTGTAAAAACCGGGTACGAGCCGTCGGACGGAGCATATTCTCCGTCCGACGCGTACCCGGTCGTAACAATATACAAACATGGAAGTACGATTCGCACGGAAATACTATTTCCGTTTGAATCGTACAAAACCCCGACCGACGAAAATAAACATACAAATGTGATCCGGGAAAGCGCCGACGTGACGTCGGGATGCACGCAGCCTGCCATTCACGAACCAGGAAGTACGATTCGCACCGACGTCATCCCGCACAGACAATATTTTCCAGCAGCCAAAAACTGCCGGGAAATCAGAACGACGCGAACAAGGAGTACCTGCACGCGACGGACAGACATGGACCCGAACCTACGTGTCACCCCGGCCCTCATAGCAGTCGACCTCCTCTACAGGTTACGACGCAGACGCCGCAGAAGGTCAGAACAACAAAGGGAGGGGGGAAAGGGGGGGTGCAGGAGCAGGGGCAGGCCACAAAACCCCCACCAAAGTCACACAGCACACATGCCCTGGACATACCTGACCCCCAGGCCCTGGTCACTACGAGGGGGTGGGGGCGTGTCCAGCAAAGCCAGCGTCCGCCACAACGGAAGTGCTTGACGACGCGAACCGACAACACAACAATACAGGTACGTCCCGTACCCACGCATTAAGAGCGTGGGTACGAGTCGTACCACACCCACACCTACGTCACCCCAACAATGGCGGGACGGCTGTACCCATGTGGCAAAGGCCTGGGTACGGCCCGCACAAGCATTCCATAGCGTGGGTACGGATATGTACGGACTGTACCCCCACCCCCGTATGCATGGAGCGTACCCCCCACCCCAACAGTGTAAGTACGACCCGTACCCTCACCCGCGTACGTATGGAGCGTACCCCCCACCCCAACAGTGTAAGTACGACCCGTACCCCCACCCGCGTACGTATGGAGCGTACCCCCCACCCCAACAGTGTAAGTATGACCCGTACCCCCACCCGCGTACGCATGGAGCGTACCCCCCACCCCAACAGTGTAAGTATGACCCGTACCCCCACCCGCGTACGTATGGAGCGTACCCCCCACCCCAACAGTGTAAGTATGACCCGTACCCCCACCCGCGTACGTATGGAGTGTACCCCCCACCCCAACAGTGTAAGTACGACCCGTACCCCCACCCGCGTACGTATGGAGCGTACCCCCCACCCCAACAGTGTAAGTACGACCCGTACCCTCACCCGCGTACGTATGGAGCATACCCCCCACCCCAACAGTGTAAGTACGACCCGTACCCTCACCCGCGTACGTATGGAGCGTACCCCCCACCCCAACAGTGTAAGTATGACCCGTACCCCCACCCGCGTACGTATGGAGCGTACCCCCACCCCAACAGTGTAAGTACGACCCGTACCCCCACCCGCGTACGTATGGAGCATACCACCCACCCCAACAGTGTAAGTATGACCCGTACCCTCACTCGCGTACGTATGGAGCGTACCCCCCACTCCAACAGTGTAAGTACGACCCATACCCTCACCCGCGTATGCATGGAGCGTACCTCCACCCCAACCGTGTATGTACGACCCGTACCCTCACCCGCGTATGCATGGAGCGTACCCCCCATGCCAACAGTGTACATACGGACCGTACCCCCACCTTGTATGCATGGAGCGAACCCACACCCGTGTATGTTCTAAGCGTACATATCCTGATATAGGAGGGTTGGGTGCAGAGTCCTCTCAGCAGTGCCCAGACACAGGAGGGGTTTGTGCAGAGTCCTCCCAGCAGTGCCCAGACACAGGAGGGGTGGGTGCCTAACACTCCCAGCAGTGCCCAGTCACAGGAGGGGTGTGTGCAGAGTCCTCCCAGCAGTGCCCAGACGCAGGAGGGGTGTGTGCAGAGTCCTCCCAGCAGTGCCCAGACGCAGGAGGGGTGTGTGCAGAGTCCTCCCAGCAGTGCCCAGTCACAAGAGGGGTGTGTGCAGAGTCCTCCCAGCAGTGCCCAGACGCAGGAGGGGTGTGTGCAGAGTCCTCCCAGCAGTGCCCAGACACAGGAGGGCTGGGTGCCTAACATTCACAGCAGTGCCCCTGCAAATAAAAGGGTGGAGTACCCACAGATCCAATGCCCACAAATGTCAGTCAGGTGCACAAAGATCCTGCAGTACATGTACCACATGTGTGCGAGGCTGGGAGTATACACATGCATAGCGCCAAAAAGAAAACATGTCCACATGAAGTCATGACAACAGTCTACATACACAAGTACAGTGACCACCAAGGACGCCACGAATGATGCAGGTGGAGACATCGCTCAGCATGCATGGCCCAAGTCTAACGAGTCCGTCACACACCCAGCCAATGTAGACACAGCTCAGCACCACATATTGGAAAGACCCTTCAGGGAAGATGTCAGGTTACACAGAGGAAGGAACACACCTTGGGACGATGTCACCATGCAGTAACTGCTTACATGAACAGAGTTATGTAGCCAACAGCTTGTGATGGCACACAGATACCAGGATCCACCCTATGACCAGCACAAGACTACAATTCCCACACACCCAACACATTATCACCACCCAAAATAATGGGGCAGGTCGACCAACAGCAGTACCAGACAGACAGTAGTGTACTAAGGAAAAATAAATTGCTTTATTCAGCATCCAAAAATCAGTTTGTCCCTTGAAAGTTCAAAACGTACAATGCCCATAGGGCAATCCAAAGTTCAAATCCAGGTGGGGGACACAGTGGGACGCGTGTCCCCTAGCTTGCCTGCACAGTCAGACTCCTTCGTCTTCCAGAGCGGGAAGGGCATCATGTGGGGGGGAAGGACCAGGCACCGCAGGGACATGAGGGCGAAGGGTAGGCGTCGTGGGTGCAGGGATGGAGGACTCCACCACAGGGGGTGGGGCAGGGCCAAAGGCGGAGGCCAGGATGGCGCTGCACACCTTAGCAAGGTCCTCCAGCGACTCCCCTGCACCCGAAGGAACCACAGGCCCCAAGGAGGGGGGGGGGCGAGGGATGGGTCGCAGCGCCACTGGGGGAGGGTGTGGACAGGGGGGGGGACTCAGCCACCCTGACCGGGGACTCCCTTGACCGCTTGCGGGGTGGTGTCACAGTGGGGCTCAGGGACAGAGCGGCCATGAAGGAGTCTTTGCCGGATATGTGGCCAGGAGAGCTGAGGGGAGGGGATTTGGAGGGAGTGGATATGGTGGAATGCGGACTCCCACTCTGGCTGCGTGTCTTACGTTTACCCCCCGACCCAGTGGGTGTGCCTACTTCACCCTGTGTGTGCGTGCCAGGAGGTGTGCGTATGACCTTCCCTGCTTGTGTGGTGCCTGTGTCTGTTGTGGTGGGTGCATGCTGACGTCTGGGTGTTCGTGGGACAGGCATGGGAGTGGGAAGTGTGGATGGGTCAGGGGTAGGGGGTTGGACGTAGCGCTGCAGGAGACCCACTGCTGCAGTCAGTGTCGAGTCAATGGACCTCAGCAAGTTGCGTTGGTCAGCCTGCGATGAGAAAATGCCCTCCAAGTATGCCTCCATGTTGTTCAGCACTTGGCTGTGGCCATGGAGGACATTAAGCATCGCAGCCTGACCAACCTGCAACTGCCGCTGGATGTCCACAGACTCGGCATTGGCGGCAGCAGTGGAGACAGGGGCAGGGGGTGCGGTGCCTGGCAGGAAGGAGACATGTGGTGACCGGGCACGCTGGGAAGGGACACGAGCAAGTGGGAGGCGGCTGATGGCAATAGAGGGGGCGGGGAGAGATGTTGTGCCGCTGTCAGCTGCTGGTGCAGCCTCCGCCCACTCGGAGAGATCATCCTCGGACCCGTCAGCTTCATATTCTGTCGTGCCAGTGGACAGGTCCTCGGCCTCACTCTCCTCCGCCTCAGTTCCACTCGATGTGCCAGCCACGATGTCAACGCTGGCACTGGTGCTCGGTCCCTCCGCTCCGTCTGTGCTCATGTCTCCCTCCGTGTCCCCCGACGATGCTGTGGGCAAGGTGAAGAGACAGCAATTAATCACACACCTGTAAACATATGTCACATGAGTCCAATCTACATAGGTTACAGTGCATAGCCTGAAAAGAAAGATCAGTAACATCTACAAAACAAGGTACAGATGTAGGGCATGCAACACACAGTTGGTTGACCCACCATGCCACTGAAAAACCATGGAGAGCATGACACAATAGCAAATGACATGAAATGGAGTTTGACAGAGGAGCCAGGCCCTGGGGACAATCCAGCACTGCATCTGCACCACACAGCGTTGCCGAAAATAGGGATGAGCAGGGACCATATCCATGAACTTGAGGCACATGCTGCATAGGTAATACTGAAAACATGCCCACCATGACTGGCTCACTGCACCTTGAGTGTATGTCCAGACAAACATCACACACTGGCCAGACCTAGCAAGGAGACATCAGGTTTTGACATGTAGGCTTTGCCCGCACCAACCACCCACTACATGAGACAATTTGTTGAGACACAGGAAGCACTTACATCTCTTAGTCTGGGTGAAATACACATGGGCTGCATAAATGCAAGATTGGACACCAAATACCCAAGGTGCGCCTGTCCAAATAATCATGTACAAATGGTCATCATCAGATGATTGTAACAAGACACACAGGCACTGGCCACCGTGAGTATGAACAAGGAAAATCAGGTCAGGCTGTACAGTGGACACTTGTACTACATATTACGTCAATATACATGGTGCCAGGGGACAATGGCACAGAGCACAAGCTATGCTGTAGACACTGAGAGTGTCCACATTTTGTGATGACACACATGACACCTAGGAAAATATGCCCCAGGGGACAGTAGTGGTCACACAACTCCATGGTCCTGAATGGGAATGACTGCAACACACGCCACCATCCCTGCACTATGCGTATCGCACACTCATGCACATCATGTCACAGGCCACAACATAGGACATGCGTGCTGTAAGGCATGACACTTGAGAGACTAACTCCCATGTCTGGACTCAGCATCAGTGCCAACTGACATGGAACCCACAAGTACTGAACTGGACAGGGCACCGGCAAGGTCCCAAAACCTGTTACACACCACCCCCACACATGATGCTACAGGCATAGTTCACGTGGAGAAAGTGCCAGCCTACAAAACCTTGTGAAGGAGTGACTACACACAGACCAGGGAACACATTGCAAGGAGGGGAAGGGAGGCAGGAGAGCACCGCTATACTGTGGGTAACAGGATCTGCACAGCACCTTTAAACCCTGGCAGTGTATCCATGCAACTGTGCACTTACAAATGCTGGTGACACACAACAAACACACATGTACCTACCCCCTTCCTGCTGCTGCTTCTCCTGTAAGCGCCTGTCCAAGTCTGGAAATACCACCGCCAGCACACGCTTGTGGATGTGGGTCAGACGGCGGCGCCCGCGGTTCTTATGGGTCTCAGGTGAGTCCCCCAGCAGGACCCGTGCGATCCTCCGCGTCCAGCACCGGATATCCTGCCAGCGTTTCCTCACCTGGGCCAGGCGCCGCTTGCGACCGTCCGTCCTCCTCACGGCACTGACGGCGTTCATCCAGATCTGCTTCTTGGCAGAGGCACCTACCTGTGAGGATGAACAAGTGACACTACATCAATACACCTGGCACATGTCACAGAGACACATATTAGAACAAATTTGCTGTTTACAACAAGGCATAGTATGCATCCAACACATTGCACCTTTGTCATAGGGACATGATCCTCTGGGGAAGGGCAAAAGCAGTACGTGCCATTGAAAGTACACAGGTGGAATGAGGGCAACGACACACTCAATGATCCATGCTCACACTGTGCATCACAAGCTACACCAGGATAATGTGCAGCACCTCTAAGCAGTCACATGCCACAGGCCACTGACGCTACCTCAGCAGAATACACAGACACACACAGGCACAGGACATTCACCTGCCATTGCCAAATGCAGCGACAAACCTCACTCTGCACATGTGCCACTAGACGGGGGGGGGGGGGCTCACAGGTGTGGGGCTGGCTCTGCACGTCAGACACACAGCACTGCTCCCTACTCACATCACATGGGCAGGGTATATCCATCCCTCATGCAGCCCGGGTGCCACACTCCACATATGCATCCACCCACATGAAGGGGACTTACACACACACCGATGTCCAGGGTACGAACACATCATGTGGACACTCTCAGCACAGGTACACAGAACTAACACACATCTGTGGGTACAGTCACCTGTCACACTGGGCTGACCACATAATCACATGAGGACTGTAGAGGCTACATTCCCAGGAGGACAAAACAGGCAGAATGTGGCATGCCCCATGCAGTGATTGTCACAGTAAACACAATGCAAGTGAGGACGGCAGACATGCACCACAGCATGCTCTGGCTGGGAGACATCAGGCATTCCCCCCCTGGGACCCCCCCTACAGTACATAGCATGTGTGTCACACCTGGACACAATGCCAGAAGTCACAGTCACAAAAAAGGGACACAGTCTGTGCTAGTAGACTCTGCACTCACCTGATACCCTGGTCGCCCATACAGCAGGGGGTACTGTGGGAGGATCACATCCAGCAATGCCAGGTTCTCCTCCAGAGTGAAAGGCTGTGACCTCTCCACAGACCTTGACATGGTTCCAGGGAATCAGGAGCAGCAGCTGGGTCGTAGAATTCAAAGATGTGCAGGCAAGTGCTCCCTCATGGGACCTGGCTGCCTTATATCTGCCTTGCTGGCCTGTTTCATGCACAGGAGTACAGAGTGATTGGTCACTCACATTTGCATCCTATGTTTCCTCCAATCCCTTCAAACCTAGCACAGTCAGTGTGTTCTGATTGTGTTTTTTTCTTGAGCATGATGTCAACTCCAGAACCACATTGCAACAAAGTAGATTAATTCAAACTGACTTCTGCTGTGCACCTGCTGAAAAAAATTCAAACTTTAAACTTGGTCTCCATGACAACCAGCATGCATGTAGGCCTTTATACTTGTCCCTCATGTGTCCCCTATGTAATTTGGAGTTTCACACACATGTACGGTGCGTACCGGGGCCCTAGGGCACCCCAAAAGCATAGCAACGGCCCGTACAGGCGTGTGTACGGTCCGTATCACTATGGGTGTGCTCGCGTATGCGTACCCATAGTGATAGTGAGCGTACAGGCGTGTGTACGGTCCGTATCACTATGGGTGTGCTCGCGTATGCGTACCCATAGTGATAGTGAGCGTACAGGCGTGTGTACGGTCCGTATCACTATGGGTGTGCTCGCGTATGCGTACCCATAGTGATAGTGAGCGTACAGGCGTGTGTACGGTAAGTATCACTATGGGTGTGCTCGCGTATACGTACCCATAGTGATAGTGAGCATACAGGCGTGTGTACGGTCCGTATCACTGTGGGTGTGCTCGCGTATGCGTACCCATAGTGATACGGACCGTACACACGCATACTTGTGCATGGGTATGTCCCGTGGCCACAGCTTTTGAGACTTTACCTATGTGTGGCACAGTCTTACTTGCTTTGTCAATTGTGACTGCAGTCAGCAGTGGAGTAAGCAGGTGTGGCGAGCCATGCATTGGCGCCTTCCGTGTTGCACTGTACGTGGGCACATGGAGTTGTTCCACACACTAATATAATGCAGGTAACTGGCGTTGTGCTCGTGCACAGGTTGAGACATGGCCCAGTGTTTTGCCATGGAGAAGAGAGGGGGATTGAGGCACTGGCCACCCTTGTCTACATGCACGCAGTCCACCTGCTGACGAGCAGACATTCCCACACCCCACAAGGCTGAATTGGTCTCCCTGTGTGTCCCTTTCTCACTCCCTCTCTGATCCCCTCTCCCTCCCTCCCTGTGTCAGACTCCTCCCTCTGTCCGTCTCCCTGTGTCTCCCTCCCTCTCTCTCCCCCTCTCCCTCCCTCTGTGTGTCACCCTCTGTCACCTCAGCCCAGCTTCCTAGGCACACACTTTTAGCAGATCTTTGAATGGCCCTTGGCTTGTTGATGTGAGTTTGTTTCTGATCCCCAGGCACCCATTGGGTGTAGAGTCTGTGTCTGCGCTGCTGCTGTGGTGGTGTGTGCTGCCACTCTTTCACAGTGTTGGCTGTTCATTAGCTGCTGTCATGTGCAAAAACGTGCCTTCACCCCCATGTCTTAATGCAAGGTGTCCGCCATTTGCTGGCAAGTCTTTCCTGTGTGGGGACACACTGTTTGTCTGGCTGTGAGCTAGGCCATATGGGCAGAGGGCATTGTTGTCTGCTTCTGAGTTGCACTATGTGATTTTTGGGGCCCACACTCCCGCCATCCGGCTTACCGTGTCTTGTGTTGGTGTTTTCTGTGGCCTGTGACTTGGCATTGTCCAGCTGGGTGCATGGGGCATGGTGGTGCTAGTGGCATGTGCGTGTTCATGGAGTGTGGTTGAGTCATGCGATAGCTTGGGGTGGTTGCGTGACTGATTGTGAGTTTGGTTGTGGATGACGTTCCCTCCATGTGAGGTGAGTTGTTTGTGTACTCACCCGGGTCTCGGAGTCCTTCTAATCCGTCCACTGCCACCACCGGCAGTATGGCCATCACCCTCTCCTCCCAGGGATGGTATTGTACGGGTCTGCGGGGCGGCCCTCCTCCTGTGATGTTGGCCTGGTTGTGGTCGTCGGTCATTTTGGCTCAGACCCTCCTCCGCAGATCGTACCACCTGGCTTGGCATTCATGCCTGGTCCTTCTGGTGGTCAAAATAAAGGGTAAACCCATATAAAGTCACTGGGACCTGGGTATAGAGCAGTATGAGAACAGTGGTCCCAGCATACAGAATCATTCAATACAAAGCATTTAGAAAAACAATGCACCAAGAAACCTTTTAAAGAAGTTCAAATGCCCATTTAATCACATTGAACAATTATAATTTGTTTTACTGAGGTTCATAGTAAAGGCAACATTTTTGATATCATAACAGTGCCCAGAAAAAGGGGGAGGAGGAGTAAGGAGGTGAGTGATAAAGTGTAGGATTTGGAAGGAAGTGAGTACAAATATAAATACATTCAGAACACAATCAAATTGATCGGCAAAATTAAATCTCTGCCGTATTTACATCCAGATCAAATCATGATTCAAATATCTACAATTCTGAGAAAAGCCATATATATAGAGAGGATCACAGTACATCCTGAACTAGTGATAATATTGGCAAAGATGTTGTGTCGACGTTTCGACCCCTTAAGGCATGTAGGTACTCATTGCGACCTTACGGGATGGGGTCTTCATCAGGACTGGGGTGCATGTGGAGGGGGGGTGGGTGTGGGCACCTAAAAAACAAAATTAAACGAGCGTAAGGCTAATGAATCTATAAGAACGGGGAAGAAATTAATTACAATAATTTACAAAAGTTACCCTATCTGTCAAAAGACAGGACTCTAAGACGTCGAAGGATCGTCAAAGGTAGAGGGTATCAACCTCCCAGAAGGTAACGACAGAAGCGGGAAGAGGGGTATCCACCTAAAATCGAATGGGTAAGTTAGTGGATAAAGTGGAGATAAATTACCAAACAAAGGCGCTCAAGGATTAAGCGCATAACTTACTATACCGCAGAATGGCTTTGCTGTCGAGTTAAATCCGGAGGCTCTCAATATTCAGCACTCCCGGAATAATTTCCAATTCATTATGGACAAGACAGAGAGGCCGCCAATCCAATACTATGAACTGGGAGAGGGGCCGGGCATCTGCAGGGAAGCAGGTGCGTTTTCAGACGGAGAACCACGGAGAAATATCAACGATAAGAAAAGTGTACAGATGGTAGAAAAGGAGAACCCATTGGTGAATATCTCATCGTACACACTATCTGAAGACGAGGAACGCATTCTATCCAAAGGGCTTTCTTTCATACCCACAGCTCATCCAAATGACTTTGATACAAGGGTTGAACTGCATGCCTTCTTCAGGAAGATTCGTTTGAGATACTTCTTTAAAGATTCCCTGTCTACTTTACCACATTCAGTTACAGGATTGAGGGTCCCCTCCACCTTTGTTCCACCCACCAATGCAATGACCAGCAAAATCTTGGCATACGAGAGCATGGTATTAACTGACGTCATGAAATTACTAGCAACTCGCAAATACACCATGCCGAATACTAGTAAATTGGAAAGGGCGGCCCTTACCAAATTGAAGAACAACAAAGACATTGTTATAAAGGCTGCCGACAAAGGTGGGGCCATCGTTATCCAGGATACATCAGCGTACAAAGATGAAATTTTGAGACAGCTCCAAGATGGAGTTAGTTATTCTAAACTACGTACCTTCTGGGAGGTTGATACCCTCTACCTTTGACGATCCTTCGACGTCTTAGAGTCCTGTCTTTTGACAGATAGGGTAACTTTTGTAAATTATTGTAATTAATTTCTTCCCCGTTCTTATAGATTCATTAGCCTTACGCTCGTTTAGTTTTGTTTTTTAGGTGCCCACACCCACCCCCCCTCCACATGCACCCCAGTCCTGATGAAGACCCCATCCCGTAAGGTCGCAATGAGTACCTACATGCCTTAAGGGGTCGAAACGTCGACACAACATCTTTGCCAATATTATCACTAGTTCAGGATGTACTGTGATCCTCTCTATATATATGGCTTTTCTCAGAATTGTAGATATTTGAATCATGATTTGATCTGGATGTAAATACGGCAGAGATTTAATTTTGCCGATCAATTTGATTGTGTTCTGAATGTATTTATATTTGTACTCACTTCCTTCCAAATCCTACACTTTATCACTCACCTCCTTACTCCTCCTCACCCTTTTTCTGGGCACTGTTATGATATCAAAAATGTTGCCTTTACTATGAACCTCAGTAAAACAAATTATAATTGTTCAATGTGATTAAATGGGCATTTGAACTTCTTTAAAAGGTTTCTTGGTGCATTGTTTTTCTAAATGCTTTGTATTGAATGATTCTGTATGCTGGGACCACTGTTCTCATACTGGTCCTTCTGGTGGACGCAACAGCATTGACAGCATCGACAATCCTCTGCCGCATGGCTGTTTTTTCGGAAATGCTGGTCTGTCTGACCAATGTTCCAAAGAGGTGTGGCTCGACTCTGAGGATTTCGTCGACAAGGACCTCCAACTCTTGGCTAGTGAACTTTGGATTCTTGTTAGTGGGCATGGTGAGGGGTGTGGGTGTGGATGGTTGTGGGGGGTGTGGGTGTGGATGGTTGTGGGTGTGTGGGTGTGGTTGTGCAGGTGTGTGTGAATGTGATGAGGGGGTGTTTGTGAAGGTGTGTGTGTGAAGGTGTGCAAGTGTAAGGTGTAGTAAAGGTTCAAGTATGGTGCTGTAGGTTGTCTGTGGGGTCTGGCAGCAGTGAGTCTGTTGCAAAGGCTCATGGTTTGTGCGTGTGGGCCCTTTTTATTGGTCCATTGGTGGGTGTGGCTGTGTTTGAACTTTGGGTGGGTGTGTTATAAGGAGTGGTTGTGTTTTGGGCCTCTGTTTGGGATTTTGGCAGTTGCAGGTCAGTGAATGTGTTGTATTTGTGCTTGTTGGACATGTTTTGTGGCTTTGTGCCATTCGAATAGTGTATTCTTGTGTTGTTGTGCTTTGTCCTGGTTGTGTACGTGCGTTTTTAGCGTGTGTACGGTGTGTACTTCGGCAATTTTGTTGTACAGTGCTGTCCTTGTGTCTGGCTTGGTACGACTCGTACATGCGCGATGTTGGGTGAAGGTGCTGGTGTTGGGGCCTGGGGTGCGCTCCGTACTTAGAATGTTGGGGTGGGGGTACGCTCCATACATACGCGGGTGAGGGTATGGGTCGTACATACACGGTTGGGGTGGGGGTACGCTCCATACATACGCGGGTGAGGGTACGGGTCGTACATACACGGTTGGGGTGGGGGTACGCTCCATACATACGCGGGTGAGGGTACGGGTCATACATGCACGGTTGGGGTGGGGGTACGGTCCGTACATACACGGTTGGGGTGGGGGTACGCTCCATACGTACGCGGGTGAGGGTACGGGTCGTACATGCACGGTTGGGGTGGGGGTACGGTCCGTACATACACGGTTGGGGTGGGGGTACGGTCCGTACATACACGGTTGGGGTGGGGGTACGCTCCATACATACGCGGGTGAGGGTAAAGGTCGTACATACACGGTTGGGGTGGGGGTACGCTCCATACATACGCGGGTGAGGGTACGGGTCGTACATACACGGTTGGGGTGGGGGTACGGTCCGTACATACACGGTTGGGGTGGGGGTACGCTCCATACATACGCGGGTGAGGGTACGGGTCGTACATACACGGTTGGGGTGGGGGTACGCTCCATACATACGCGGGTGAGGGTACGGGTCGTACATACACGGTTGGGGTGGGGGTACGGTCCGTACATACACTGTTGGGGTAGGGGTACGCTCCATACGTACGCGGGTGAGGGTACGGGTCGTACATACACGGTTGGGGTGGGGGTACGCTTCATACATACGCGGGTGGGGGTACGTCTCGTACATACACGGGTGTACATACACGGGTGGGGATTCGACTCGTACATAGGAGGGCTGGGGGGAGTGTTGGGCGCGTATGCGGGCACATGTCTCCATGGTTGCTATGGGAGTTCGGTGCAGACGGTGTTTTTTCCATCCGGTTGTAACATCGGACGCACGAGATGGATCGTAATTGCGCGGTCGGACTTCACTTTTCACATTTGTATGGTAAATCGTCCGAGGATGTGTCGGACACATTTTCCGACCTGAGGACGTGTGGGGAATAATTCCCAATGCGATTCGTATGGTCTTTTTCCCATGCGAATCGTAGTTGCCAGTTTGTACGGCACTTGTACGATTCGTACGGTAAAAAGACCGGATACGAGTCGTACGGGGAATTTTTTTACAGGATCGTAATTGGCACCAAATTGTCTCTTGTTGCCCTCACACACCCCGAGGGATGTCATGCTTCATCATCGGGCGTTTGCTCCTCGTCGGGCCGGCGGTGCAATGCCCTACGGGTCCCCCGAAGGGTCTCTATAGCGGAGATCTTTTAGAGAACTGCTGATGAGTGCATGCGGGTGTGTGGAAAAAAGTACCAAAATGAGTAGTGGAGGTAGTGTGTGCGATGTGAGTTCAAAATACCTAAGGGTTGCCAAAACAGAAAGATTATTTAATAAAGAGGTACCCTTGGTACAATAAAAAAACCCGTAGGTTAAGGGTTACCAGTAGAGACGTAATGTGTCTGGGTAACTTAAATAACGGTCAACATGTTTCACGCCTTAAGTGGTCAGTAAGATCCTTGGCGTTTCATCAGGACCAGGGGTGGTGGTAGTGTGAGGTGGGTGCACAAACTAATTGAAATGAGTAAGGTGATAATAGCCTTCTCACTGATCAAATGAAGGTGATGGGGGGGGTTTCGTCTCCTATACAAGTTGTATGTGGGTGTGGAGTTAGTTATGCCCCCTTTGATCAAGACCTAAATGAGGAGCAAAAGTTACTCCTTGAGTCTAGCGGCGTTGGACGCCCACAACTTCTAGGGGGGTTACTCGGGTGTCGGGTGTCGGCTCTGGAAACCTGCCCTATCCAGACGCCAGCTCGTAGGTGACGACACCCGAGTAACCCCCCTACAAGGTGTGGGCATCCAACGCCGCTAGACTCAAGGAGTTACGGTGTTTTTTCCACACGTTGTGCATTCGGACGGACGGGACGGATCGTACTTGCGCGCTCGGACTTCAGTTTACCGATTCGTACGTAAAACTGTCCGGGGACGTGTCGGACACTGTTTCCGACCCGAGGACGTGTCGGGGAATTTTCCCAGTGCGATTCATATGGATTTTTTCACATACGAATCGTACTTGCCAGTTTGTACGGGACTTGTACGATTCATACGGAAAAAAATCCGGATACGATTCGTACGGGGAATATTTTTAACGGATCGGAATCGGCCCCTATATGTCTTCATGTTTTTTTTCTGAACCAAGTTCCTCGTATCAGTCGCATTCTCATCTCTTTCTCTCTAATTGGCCCACTAAGTTATCTTGGTTGTCATTGCTCTCCCAAACATCAATGTTGCCAAACTTTCACCAGTTGTCGAGTGAAGTGTTGAGTGCTAAGCTTTCAATGTAGAGTTTAACACAGTTTGTAAATTGAGCTTCTCAAGTGTAGCACGCTGCACAGCTTTCTTAAGTCTGCTCATAAATCATTCGACCAGTCCGTTGGCCTGTGGCCACAGAGGAATGCTCTTTTGATGCCTTATATTCAGATGCTCTAAAACGTCTTTGAATTCCCGACTATTAAAAGATGGGCCATTATCAGATTTTAGTATGGCTGAAACACCCCATTTCGCAAAGATGCCATCCAGTCTCTCAATGGCTCGATCTTGAATGGTGGATGAGATAATCAACTAATGGAATTCACGAGTATTCATTCACAATCACCATCAGGTGATATCCATTGTAGGGGTTGGAGGAATTTGAGTAGTCGTGCCTCGCAAAGCTCCGCAAAACGGTAAAAAATCTCCGCAAGCACACAGAAATTCCGCGAACACGCGGAATTGCTTGTTCCGCCTGTTTGCGATGCTTTTTTCCTGTTCGGGAACGCTGTTTGCGTGCTCGGGGGAAATATCTCATGAACACGCATTTTGAAAGCGCGAACAAGCAAAAAAATCTGCGAAGCCGCGGTTCGTGGAATGTTTGTCAATTACGCATTCTCCACAGAACGCAAAATTACCAAAATTCCGCAAATTCCGCAAGCGGAACGGAATTGACTGCCCAGATCTAATCCATTGCCAAGTGGACCGGAAAAGTCAATGGCTATTCTCTATCAGGCATGCTTTGGAAGTTCTGACATTATTTAGGGTGCTTTGAGTAACTTTTGTAGATCGTCAGTTGCATAGATGGCATGCCTTTAAATCCTTCTCAACCCGCTCGTTGGGATATGGAAACCAGACTTCTCTTTGAGAGATCGTTTGTGACAATGATTCCCCTATGTCCTTCGTGGGCCACTTCAACCATTTTCTGCAGCAGACCGTACCGGAGTCAAGATTCTTGATGCAATATAACTCCCTCTTGAATTATGGACAGTTCATATTTGACATTTCTGTATTTTTGATATTCACCCTGACAGGTGAGAGGTCATGTGTGCTGGTTCCATGACTGACGTGTTGTAGTTATATATTTCAACTTTAGCATGTAACTGTCGTGGCTTTCATAAGTGATGATCTGGACTAATGAAATGGCAGCTAGTGTTTGATTTTACGATAAGTTTATATAAGCTTCAGCTGACTTGAATGGAGTGCCGTGACCTTGAATGGGCACTCTGGAAAAGTAGTCAGCAGGGTTCTGATACTCTCCTGGATGGTGCACAGTGCTATAATTGTACTCTTGTGTGCGTAGTCTCCAACGTTCAATGCTAGCAGGAATCTTTGCCTTTGGATTACCAAATATTGTTAGTGAAGCTTGATGATCAGTCACCAGAATAAAAGGCTTTCCGTACAGGAATATATGTAAATGTTCATACTTCAATACCACAGCTAAACTTTCTTTTCATGTTGTGAGTGAGCACATTCTGGCTGAGACAAAATCCTACTTGCATATGCCACAATATGCCTTTCAGCATTCAAGTGTGCTGTGCAAGGATAGCACGTAAACCAACTGAGCTAGCATCAACAACAACCTTTGTTTGAAGTTTCAGATTGAATTAAGCCATTTCAGTAGCATTCTCAATGGCATGTTTGATTTAATTAAAACTGTTCTCATATTCATGTGACCACTGAAATTAAACATTATTTTTCGTCAACTCTCTCAAAAGAGCACTTACAGGCAAAGTCTTGTATATATTTAGAACAGTAGCTGGCCATGCCAAGAAATGAAGGCACCATTGAAACATCTTGTGGGGGATCAGCATTTGACAGCGCTTGTACTTTTGCAGGATCAGGTGTCATACCCCCATCAGAAAAGATATGTGTAGTAACCACACTCACAGCGGTAAGTGGGTAGAAGCTTCTTTATTCGTTAGTACATGTATACAGCTTTTCAGTAATCCCCAGCTTGCTCAACTGATAGTAATACCTAGAACTCCCCTGTGATGTCCACTTCAACCATGAAAGAAATCTTTTCTTGATCATCAATAGCCATGCGAGACAAGTAGTCAGCTACCACATTCCTTTTACCTCTGACAAAGTCAATCGTAAAATTCAAATCCATCACAGACAACAACCACCTAGAGATACGTGGGCTCACGCTTCCTTCAAGACACTTACCACCTTTAAAAACATGCAACAAGGGCTTGTGATCTGTCCTAAGCGTGAAAGGCAGTTGCGAGCTGTGTTCAATGCTTGAGCGCTCGAGACGTGAACTGCATTGCTTGAATTGGAGGCCACGAGCGCTATTCTGTGCCGAGTGCTCGAGACGAGAAATAGATTGTTTGAAGTGGAGGTCACGAGTGCTGTGCCGCTCTGCTCGAGACATCTAACGTGGGACACAGTTATTTTACATCTCAAGACAATTTAACTTGTCGGCCAATATCCTGCTCTGCTACGCGTGTGCTGACAGCAGCAGAGACATTACTTCATTTCCTGTTTCCAATCCGTTTCATACATACGTGTCTACTCGTGTGAGCCTGCTCTTCCTTTGTGGGCGCTAGGACGTCTTTGCTAGCAATAAAAAGAGAGAAAAGACTTTGCTGGTAAAATCAACTGGAAACCAATTGTACTCCATTGTCAGTGACCAATGTCCTAGGTATTCCTTCCTCCAAGAATATATCTTTTAGAAACTCAATCACCCTCGTGGATGTAATATGCTCAACAGGTTTGACTGTGAACCGTTTACTATGGTAATCCACCAAAACAATTAAAAATTTGTTCCTGACACCCAATCTTTCTATTGGACCCAAGAACCCCATAGCCAACTTTTCCCAAGGTCGATCAGGGACCTTCACACACCCCAAGGGAGGTTGACAAACTATTCTACTTTTATCACTGTTGGTAATGAGCAGTCTCTTATGGGACTCTGAAGCTTCCAAAAACATATATAATTTGAAGTAACTCACGGTTCCCAATAAACGAAATTCCTCAGCTTGCTCAGCTAGTAACACCTAGAACTCCCATGTGATGCCATTCTATTGCATCACCAAGTTCTACAATAGAAGAATGACATTTTCACAATATGGCCAAAGAATTTTAACTTTGTCTTATGGAACCAATTTATAACTGCATTCAAAGTCAAACCTGCATCAGCCAGTAAACGGCATACTTGTGTGAGAACCTTATTGTGCTCTTTTCGGGTACTCTGAAAACCAATATGCCATCACTATAATTGAACACATTCATGACAGGCTGTATGATACGTTGAATGACATCTTGCAAAGGTTCTGCAGCTGATAACACACCAAAGCTTAGCCTTTTTTTATCGAAATAGGCAACATGTGTAGAAGAGGTTATAATGTATGTGCAGTTTCAAATGATGATAACCTTTATTCAAATCAAGTCAAGAGAAAACCTTTGCACCATTTAATTATGTTATCATATCAACAATGTGTGGACATAGATGTTGTTCTCCTTCATTTGCCTTGTTTGCCTGACGCATGTCAGTGCATATTCGTACCGCTCCTTCACTGTCCTTTTTCGGCACTGCCACAATAGGAGAAGCCCATGGCATTGGAACAGTAGAATGCTCAATGATATCATGCTTAAGTAACGATTCAAATTCTTTTTCAACATCATCCTGTAAATGGAAAGCAATTTGCCTATGCCTCTAAGCAACAGGACGGACCTCCTCATTAATATGCAACTTTACTTTCATAGTCTTAAACTTTCTCAAACCATGAAACAATGAAAGGAACGGACTTACTATTTCATGGTGAGCATTCTTATGTTGTAGTTTATGGAACCCAGTATATCAGCAGCTTTGCTGAAGCTGAGTAGACAGGCACCTGACGCTGCCCTTAAAGCACATGGATGAGAGCTTGCACCTTTGATTTATTGTGTTTCATCTTCGCTACAAATGAACCTTGACTTTTAAAGGGTGGCGATGCAGCCCATGTATACACTTTGGTTTTCAATACCATAAGTTATGGTAAGGGATGCAATTAATTATATTTCTCCTCAGGCATAATGTTTATCGACGCACCACTGTCGATGATGAAAGGTATCGAACAGGTACTTCTTTTCAGTGTAATTTTTGGACAATGTTTGAATGACTTGGTGCTTTGTCATGTCGCCTTTTCTTTGACTGACATTTTTCTTCACATGCGGCCAGCCCAACATACACCCACTTTTCCGAAGTAAACATTGACATGGCACAACCATCTTCTTCACTTTCACTTGATGCTGATATGGAGGAACGGTTTGAAGATGATTTAGTTGACAATTGACTTTGTTCAGTGTTGATTTGTAGTACTTGACATCTCCGCTGGGCCTTGTGGGTGCGCATCGAATGTTGCTTCTGGAACGTTCCGGCAGCCATTTTGTCTTTGCGCCATGACGCACTTGTTATTCCCTTTGCACACCGTAATGGAACGATTCTCCTTCCCACAGCCCTTACATATCTGTCCAATGGAGGGACATTTGTCATTGTGTGCAAAAGAAAATCCACACCTAAAACATAACTTCTTTTTACGTGTAAACATCACCATGTGTCCTTCAGTCTTTTGCTTTGACTTGCTTTTCACACTCACAATTGATTCATTCGGGACACCTCTATCCTCCATGTCAGCAGCTTATCGATCGGCACACTCTTCAGCTCTAGAAGCCATTGACACTCGTTCCAGACTCAGAGTTTCTCTCAGTGTTCACCATCTGAATGAATTAGACAAGCATCCATCAATCACCCTGAGGTGTATGGCTTCTTCATCATTGACTTTATTGAGCTTACAATGTTTGTTGAGTATGCCAAATTCATCAATGATTTCACCAACTTTCTGTCACTCTTGACTAAAAATCTATTTTTCATTCTGCATTGGATTAAATTTGAGATACAAGGTTTCTTTAATCTGACTGGTTGTGATTTCTTTGTCAGTTCGGTACATTTTCTTTACGACTACCTTTACGCAATCACCAGCAAGATTTTTTAGGTATTTGATCATCTTTTAGTTATCCGTCTCTTCAAGTGCATCAATGAAATCTTCAAATGTCTCTATCTATGTAGTCCATTGGTTGCCAAGATTTTGCTTTTTGGCTGTATCGAATGATGATGGTGGTTTCGAGAAAGCATTGTAGACCATTGAGGAACTTCATGAGGCGGGATGTGGTGGCCTTACATTCACTGTTTCTAGCTCCTTTTTCCCGAGGCCTTGTGACATTCTGGCCTCTGGATCATTCTTTTTTTTTTTAAAACATATTTTATTAATCGATTGCACAGGTGTTACAGGACCCTGAATATCAGGGTCAGCGACAGATTCACATTGTAGCATATCTCTATAGCAATCTATTTGTACATGTGTCATGCAAATATCTTGTATAAGAACAACCCCCCCCTAACTCCCCCCACCCAATACCCAGCGTCGCACCACATCCTTGGATTCCCCACCACAGCCCCAGAATCCCACAGCCGCATCCCATAGTGGTAAGCAACGTCCCCCAGGCCTCCCGTCTTGCCCAGCGCCCTTCCTTCTCGACCAGGCTTCCTACACCTCTCCACAATTAATCCTCTTCTTCCACTGGCGGCTCCAACCACAGCCCCCGGTAGTCCGCCCACTGTTTCCATATTTTATAGTGTTTGCGTGGACATCCTCGGGCTACATATATGGGTTGTCCCACCCCAGCACCTCGGCCAGACATGCAAGTACCCCCCTCCAGAATCGATCCAGCACTGGGCAGTTCCACGTAGAATGTATAAATGTCCCCTCCTCCTGACCACACCGAAGACAGTCCGGAGCAGTAATCAAGCCCGCTCGGTACAGTCTGACCCGGGTAAAGTACACTCTGTGTAAGTACTTAAATTGTATGAGGCGCAGTCTCATCGCTATAGCTGCCTACCTTGGGGCTACCAGTGAATCACCAGGGCCTGATAGATCCTGGAGATTTTTTTGGTCTCCAGATCCCCCATAAAAAGCCGCGCGTCCAACGGGCTAAACTCTGGGAGCAACGTCAGACCCTCTAGGCTGGGGGACAATGCATGTCGCAGTTGCAGATATCAAAAGGAACTGTGATTGGGGCATAGAAATTCCCTCTACAAATCCTGAAATGATTTAAGTGTCGTACCACTCATGACATTTCCCAATGTCGAGATGCCTATATCGTCCCATCCACGGAAGCCTCTCAGCGCCATCAATTCTGGGAAGCGCCCATTACTCCAGAGGGGGGTCTCTTCAGTTAAAACATTCCACCAGCCCATCCGACGCAACGCCTGCCGCCAAATCAGGAAAACCACACATGTGGCCGATGGTAGGCTATTGCGCACTGACGCCGAGTACAGGATAGCGTGTATTGTATTGGTTCCCATAAGCATCCTCTCTAGCGCATATGCTGGGTCTCCTCTACTCCATACCACCACTCATTAAGTACAAAGAGGTGCGAGGCCTGGTAGTAGGATAAGACATCGGAAGACGCAAGTCCTCCGCAATACGAGGATAGAAAACAAGTTCTGAGAGCCACTCGCACTTTGCCTCCCTCCCACAGAAACTGCCCCAACACTGAGTTCACCTGTCGGAACCATTGAGGCGGGATCGGGTATGGATAGTTTTGCAGTTGATACAGCAACTTGGGTAGTGCCACCATCTTAAAGATTGCCGCCCTGCCATACAACGTCAAAGGCATCCGAGACCAGGTCTTAAGATCTGTGCGAATCCTTTCCCATACTGGCACTACATTGCGGGCCCAAGAGAGCTCCAGGGTCTCTGAAAGGAACACCCCAAGTATTTCAGTCCTCCCACCGCCAGCGGAATATCCCGTGCCCACGCACCGGGCCGCGGGCAGTCCCCCAGCATCCACAGCGTGGATTTGGAGGGATTCATATATAATCCCGATGTTTCTCCAAAGATCTGCATGATTCGTAAGAGTCGCGGCCCCAATGTGTCTAACTCCGTGAGGAAGAACAGGACGTCGTCAGCGTATAATGCGATTCTGTCCGACACCTCCGAAGACCACTCAAAACCCCGGATCTGCGCATCGATACGCACCCACGCCGCCAATGGCTCCATGGCCAAGAGCAAACAGGTACGGGGACAGGGGGCATCCCTGTCGCGTGCCCCGTTGTATGGGAAAGACAGGAGATGTCGCCCCCGCCACCTGCACCGCCGCCATCAAGTCTGTATAGAGGAGCTGGAGATAAGACAGAAATCGCGGACCCAGATTGAGTCGGTGCAATAAGGCAAACAGATATAACCAGCTCAGGGAATCAAAGGCCCTATCCATGTCCGCCAGCAGTAATGCCGCCCCCTCCCCAGTCTGTCGAACCGCCGCCACCGCCACGTGCACCCGCCCTATATTGTGTCTAGTGGCCCTCCTAGGCATGAATCCCGCCTGATCTGGATGTATAAGAGCCGATATATGGGGCAAAAGACGATTAGCTAGTGCTTTGGCCAGGATCTTCGCCTCTACGTTGAGGAGGGAGATAGGCCGATACGAGGCCCGTTGATCTGGGGGCCGGCCAGGTTTAAGAAACACCACCACCACCTCTGCGTGTCTCCAGAAGTATACCCCTCTCCCTGGCCTCCTCCACTACAGCTCGGTAGTAAGGGGCCAGTTGTGTGTTATAGCGCTTGAAGAATTCACTCGGGAACCCATTGGGCCCAGGCACTTTCCCTGCATTAAGTTCCCCCAAGGCCGTGCTGAGCTCTTCCTCTGTCAGTGGAAGGTCCAAACGGTCTCGCGTCTCATCTGATATCTGTACAGGGGGTAGGTCAGCTAGGAATTGCTCTATGGTGGCCGCCGGCAGGCACTCCCGGGGAGCATAGAGCTCCGCGTAATAGGCAGCAAAACTGTCGGCTATGAGGGGTGGGTCCGTGATCGGAGCTACTGTATCATCTAGCAAGCGTCTGAGCATGAAAGGTGCCCTGGCATAGCCTGTAAAGCATTGTCCCGGACTTGTCCCCCCACTGATAAATCCTGCTACGCGTCGCCAGCCAAAGCTATCGGGCTTCATCCATAAGAAGGGCTGCACATGACAGTTGCGCTTGGAGCATGTGCCTCACCCACTGTCTTCCTCCCTCCTCTCTAGCTTGTCGCTCGAGTGCCTCAACGGAGGCCTCCACTCGCATCAGTTCATCCCTGCGCTTGCGGCGAGCCGCCGAGCACCAGGAAATGTCCACCCCACGTAGGGTTGGCTTCAAGGCCTCCCACAGGGATCCCACCCTTGACACCGATCCCTCATTAGAATCAAAGTAGTGGGCAATAGCTTCCCTCATGTGAGTACTATAGGCTGGATTCTGTAGGTGCCATGGTGACAAACGCCATCTAAATGAAGCCTGGGCAAAGCACTACGCTACGCTCGCGTAGTTTGCGAAGTTCGCGCAACTTCGCACTACGCAAACTGCACGTAGCACAGTGCGAACACGCGTAGCGTAGTGTTGCATAGTGCTGCGGTAATTTTTTGCTTGCTCGCGGTCCTCAACGTCAAGTTGGCGACCGCGAGCAAGCAAAATGACATCCCGGTGAGACTTTTTCCTTGTTCGCGATCAGCAACATCAAGTTGGCGATCGCGAGCATGGAAAATAAACCTCCCGGCGAGATTCCCAACGCGAGGAGGTCAGGTTTCTCATTGCGAGTGGTCGCATATGCTCGCGACCGCTCGCGATGAGAAACTACCAGTTCGCGTTGAGAAAGCTGCTGCTCGAGTAGAAATCTACTCGAGCAGCAGAAAACTACAGCTCGCACTGTGCAAGATGCCATTTTCAATGATTGCACATTGCCGGTTGCTTGTCCGCACTGTGCAATCATTGAAAACGACATCTGGCACAGTGCGAACAAGGTACTACGCAGTTCGCGAAGTGCTACGCGTAGCTCGCGTAGTGCGAACTGCACTTTGCGTAGCTTTGCGAAGTGCTACTTCGCGAACTACGCCCAGGGTTAATCTAAATGGCTGCCGCCCTCTGTCTATGGCCAGCTCAAGGGACACTGGAGAATGATCTGATAGGCCGCGGGGGAGAATTTCCGCAAGTACCACTCCACCTGCTCGCGCCCGGGGAAGAAATATATAGTCCAGCCTCGAGAAGGTGGCATGGACCGCCGAAAGATACGTATATTCCTGCCTATCTCCGTGTGCCCATCGCCAAACGTCAACCCAGTCAAGACTAGTCACTAGGGAACTGAGTTTCGTGGGGCCACCTCTCCGCTCACTACCGTCCCCCCTGCTCCGGTCTCTGGCCAGATCCATAACATCATTCCAGTCCCCTCCCACGATAGAGAGCACATCTGGCATATCTGCCCAGAGGGCCAATACCCTCTCCACAAAGGACCACTGCAAGGGGGGGGGGCGTACACACTACCCAAGATCAAGGGGACTTTCCCAATCGTACCCCTGAGGAATATATAGCGGCCCTGTGGGTCAATCCACTGCTGCGTGTGCACATATGGGACCCTACGATGAACCAGTATCGCCACCCCTCTAGACCCCCTCGCAAACCCTGCGTGAAATATCTGGTGATAGCCATATCTTTGCAAACATGGGGTCTTCCTCCCCAAGAGGTGCGTCTCCTGCAGCATAAGGATATCCGCCCGCGCCCTCTTAGCCTGATGTAGTATTGCCCCTCGCTTAATTTTATCAAGTGCCCCCCTCACATTCCAGCTTATTATGCGGAGGGTACCTGGGACTCTTGTGACCCCAACCTGTTCGCTAGCCATTGGGAATGATCCTCATCTCCCTCTCCCATAGAAAACTGCAGCTAGATGTAGGACCAATGTCGGAAACCCACCATGAAAGTACGACATGGAACCAATAACTATTCCCCCCAAACAAACCCCCCACCCCATACCTCAATAACACTGAAGCATCTGTCGCAGCGGGGCAAGCACCCACCTCCAAACCGGGGAAGTGGCACCGCCCCATCCAATGGATCCCAAACTCCCAGCCAATGTTCTTCAGGCCAGCTCCCGACCCGGACTAGCCCGGCGGAACACCAGCCCACCCCATTGTTCCCCTGACCATCACTTCTCAAGGACTATGATAAACACATTAGGGGCCCAAGAAAGCCCCCCGCCCCCAACTCCAGCCCCAAGCAGCAGAGTTACAGACATCAATGTCCATGCCCCGGGGCATCTCCTGCCACGGCCCCACCTGACCCCGAGCGCCGCCTGGAGCACGACCGTCTGTCCCCCCACCGCTGCCGTCTCTTCGAATCCTTCCAGGCCGCCTCTCCGGAAGAGGAGTCCGACTCCCTGCCAGGAGGCGTATGCACTCGTTTCCACACAGTCTCGTCAACCCACTTGAAGACCTCCTCCGGAGTATCAAAGAAGTGAGTACGGGACTGATACACTACCCGCAGGCGAGCCGGAAACAGCAGAGCATACGGTAGCTTAAGGTCTCGCAGGCGGGCCTTCGCGGTCATGAAGGACTGCCGCTGCTGCACCAGACGGGTATAGTCAGGGAATATCGAGATGCGTGCATTTTCATAGTGCAGTGGCTCTTTAGCCCGGGCCTGTTGCAGAATGGCATCCTGGTCTATATAGTTCAGGAATCTCGCTATCACAGGTCTCGATCGCGCCCCCGGTGGCGTCTTCTGCATTAACGGCCGGTGGGCCCGCTCCACCACGAAGCAACGTGACAGCGCATCCGGCGGGAGCCAACCCTCCAGCCAGTGTGTAAGGAAGCGTTCCATATTACCCGCCTCACATCCCTCCGGAAAGCCCACAAATATCAGGTTGATCCGCCGGGCCCGTCCTTCTGCGTCTTCCACCCGGAGCGCCAATCCCCGCTGCATCTTTTCCATGGATGCCATTTTTTGCTTCAGCGTGGTAACATCATCCTCAACCCCTGAGATCCGGGTCTCCGCCTCTGTGATGCGAGACACCGCAGTGCGTAGATCTTGGCACAGCAATGTAACATCCGACCCAACCGCCCCGATCTTGGCATCCAACATATCTCTGGATTGAGTTATGGCCGCCATCAGGGCCGCGTTATCCGGGATAGTCTCCGATGGGCCCCCGGCCACGCCAGCCACTGCCCCGGGACCAGTGAATTTATCAATTGGGGCAAGGTGCGCGGAGCCACCACCTTTATCCCTCTGCATGTCTTTCTCTGGGGATCTCCAACCAAATCAGTGACAGCGGGGCCTAACGCCGGAACAGCCACCCCAGGCTCAAGAAGTTCCCCCCAGGGGGCCAAGCTCCACGGACCCACGCGGAGGTAGGTTCACAGACTCGGTACAGTCCTGCCAGATGTTGGGCGACCTCCCCGAGCTCCCGGACAACGATCGACCAGGAGCCTCCAGACCGGTCGCCTTCAACGATGCCGTCCCCCAGGCCCAGGGCCACAATGCGCCACCACCACTCAGCCGATCACACCAGCAATGGCACACCACTATGGCAGTCCGCAGGGTCCCAGACGCTGCCCCGTACGTGTCGGGCGCCCCGATACCATCACACTCCGCTCCTCCTTCTAGGGGCAGCCCCCCGATCCATCGCAAGCATCACTCCTCCTCCCTGCTTACCTCCGCGGCCCGATCTGGCCGCCGCAAACGCGATCGCTGCTCCGCCCAGGCCGGCACTCGCCTCCAGAGGTAGGCCCTCGCCTCTAGTCTGCCACGAGTATCTGTCCACGTGCAGTTAGCCTCCTGCACACGGGTGAGGATCAGAACCCAGCCAGGCAGCGTCTCCGTGGCCCGCCACGTCCAGGGGGCCCCTCAGCACCGTTACTCCAGGCCGTCTCTCCACTACTCCAACTCTCAGCCAATGGGCCCCGCGTTGGTGGTCGTGGTAACTCGTAGTGCTGCTTCTCCACTAGTCCGCTGCGCCTCAGTGCGTGGCGCCGGGGCCAGTCCCTGCCATCAGGCCCTCCGCTACCGCCACCACTCTCTCGTCGTCAGGCCGGTCCCAATCAGCTGCGCACCCGACCCCCAGTGGTGCGATCGGCCCCGTCACCTCTTCCACTGCGGATCTCAGGCCACCAGCGTCACTCACCGCTGATCAGGGCCGGGCACACCACGATCCGCCGCCGCCAGGGGCCGCCCAGAGGCAGCACTCGAGTCCCCAGCTGCAGCAGCGTCCCTAGGCCCGGGCCGCGCGTGGCGCGACTCCACCGCCGGTAGCACACCCGGGCACTCAAAACTCCGTTGGTCAGCTGTGCGGGGGGGGAGATGCCCCTACACCCCCTTCCGACTCAATGTGTGGCCGGGGGGACCAGGATATGTGAGGATATTGCCGCGGGCTGGACGAAGCTCAGCTAACTTGCGTCCGCCATTGCAGCTCGCGTAACCACGTCCCCCCTCATTCTTGATGATAACCGGAAACGTGATTCTCTTCGAGGTCTCCACCGGAACAGCAACATGCCACTTTTCTGAACCCCTTGCTGACTTTCACTCTTCAAGGAATTGTGGAGTCCCACTCAACGGCTTTGGTGGCTCACCTTTTCAGGTGTGGACTGCCTGTAAGAACAACCCCAGGCACTTCCTCTTGGGATGCTTTGCCCAGTGATGCAGTATGAAGACTCTTTAATGTCTTCTGGAAAGCCAACAACTGTTTCTTGCATCTAGGTTGCTTTGCTTCTTGTGTCTCTGTGCACTTGCTTATACCTGACTGATCTTTCTCTCGCAGCACTTAAAATCACAGTGTGCTCTTGCATTTGGCTGTCACTTTGTACTTTTTGACACTGGTTTGATCTCTGCTTGGCAGCATTTCTAATTGCAGCGTTATCACTCTGTATTAGGCATGGCTCTATGTTGTGCAGTAGTGAGGTACCTTTATGTAAGGCCTGACCAGCAGGTTCACAACCAATGACATGTAGATTCTCTGTAAATACTTTTGTTTTCAACTGCTTCAAAGAGGCCAGAACTTCGCTTTGAGTCCACGTGCGTTTAGTGTCAATTATATACCCAACTAAGGCAAAAGTAGCACACACAAGCAGTTTGTCTGAACCACAGCAACCTCTCTGAGAGAGCACTGTAAATATTCAGGTTACTTATCCAGTATCTCATCACCATTTGTAGCGTCTTCCCAGCCTGGGTACACATAAATGACTGTGCCACACCGAGCTTGCTATCACACTCTTTATTCATCTGCGTGTAATGGCGAACTCAACATTCTAAAACAACCTTCCCTGCAATACATTGTCTCCATTAAGTCATAGCTCTACGAAGTTCATCAGTAGCCAAAAGGGTTCTGTCATTGTTAACTTGCAAAACGCTACATAACTGTCGACATTATATTATCAAGAAAGCATTTGAAATGATCATCACATGTGTCTACAGACATAGTACCCCTATAGGTCACTATACTCCTAAAAAGCACCAGCTTTAGGAGTGCTTTAAAATGTAGTGCAAATTCTGGGGATCATAAATTTCCTGACCCCAAAAACTTAGGGTCTGTTTAGTATGTGGAAAAAGGGGGGCTGCAGCACCTCATGTAACCCCCAGTGTACTTCTAAATATGTGGTGGTGCCCCTGCCCTTTTTGAAGCAACCACAAGGCAAGAAAAATACACAAATAAGCCTCTCCTGGGCATTATATGGTGCTCCCTCAGTGAAAGCAGTGAGTATTCAACAGTGAGTCTCCTGCTGTGTTCAGGAGCCCATGTCTTTTTCTTTTGCCTTTTCTTTTTTCTGGGGGTGCATGGTCCCACCCAGGCACCCCAACTTGCTTATTTTACATGGGGGCATCAGGAAAAGTTCACACCTGGCCTCCTTTGCTGACTCCTCACCCGGCTGGCATCCTTATCTTCTGGTGTGGGAGCCTGTGACTTTCTTCTCCCCTGCACTCCCCTTGGTCTCCGACTTCGCAGTGGGGAAAGGAACAGCTTTGCACTTTGCGATTGCAAGTGTTTAAAGTTCTTGGTACCACCCATCTGGGCGTGTCTCATGCTGTGCATTAAGACTGTTGCTGCTGATCCTCTGCTAAAATGCCAGTGACAAAGGGCTATGGAAGCCCGAAACGCGTTTGGCGAACTTTTTGATGCTGGAAGGGCAATGCTGTATGCTCCGTTTCCCTTGCAATAAAAAGGTGAAGACACGCCGTGTGTGGTACCTCAATTGGGAGCGAATTTCATTTGGATATTTAGCGGCCTGCTCGGACCGTGAGGCACCCCGCTGCGGATGTGCAGCTCCTGCGCCGGCGAACACGGGGCGCAATAGGAACGACGTGACCATTTGTTGGGGGAAAAAAAATGGGGTTCCAACCTTGCCTGGCTCCAGCAACACACAGTGGTGTATTGAAACTCTAGGGGATACAGCGGCATTGTGAAAAGAACTTCCAAAAGCACAATGCCATTGGGGCATACGCCCATTGAGGCGGGAGTTACAAGTAATGCTGCGAGTGCGTTGAGACTGTTGCTGCTGATCCTCTGCTAAAATGGGCTATGGTAGCCCGAAACGCATTTGGCGTACTTTATGATGCAGGAAGGGCAATGCTGTATGCTCCGTATTCCTTGCAATAAAAAGGTGTGGTACCTCAATTGGGAGCGAATTTCATTTGGACATATATATATATATATATATATATATATATATATATTATCTACTGGCGGTCGCCAGTAGATAGTTATAGTTAGGACCGTGTTTCCATAGGAAATCCGCAACATTCTATTTGGAATAACTTTGGCGCCGGTTGTCGAATCCTCGCGAAATTTTCAAAATAGGTGGGGCGCTCCGCTCCACTCCTACCTAGTCTCGGGGGGATTCGTCAAGCGGGGGCTGAGAAAAAAGGGGGGTCCCAAAACGCATTTTCCCCATGCAATTTTCCATAGGGACCTTTAGTCCAAGGTACAGCCCGAACGGCTGAACAGAATTATTTGAAATTTGGCAAAGAGGTAGTCCTCAGGTCAGGCATGTGCCTTTTGCATATATGGTGTCAATCTGTTCAGTAGTTCCTGAAAAAATCAAAAGTAAAATCACATACATATCTGGGCGGAGCCTAACCACACATCTCATCGTGAGATCTGATTGGCTGTCAGTACTTCATCCAAGAAGTGTTGGCAGCCATCTTGGGACCAATATACATGATAGCACCTCATTAAAAAGCATTGCAGTTAATAGAAGGTTTTAAGACTTTAGTTACATTATAAATCATTTGTTGATGGTACCATACTCATTTTAGGAATTGTGGTGTGTTCTAAGGAGATTTTACCATGTGAAAAATCCTTCTGCTGTGATATCACGAACCATGTTTGAGAGAAAACTATTTTCTCATACTTTTTCCACAGAGGTTTGGAAGGTGATCTATAAGCTAAACTGAGAGCATATTTTCTGTAAATTCACATTATCTTTCTCAGTCATGTAAGAATGAACTCTGACATTCTCAGTAAAACATGTACATCCAACAAGGGCAGAGACTGTCAGGTGATTCCTTTGTGTTCTACTGCAGCTTCCCAGAGTGCTCTAAAGAACAACTAGAGCACTAACAGTCTTACTTATGACAAACGTATGGCACACCTGAAACCATCTTGATTGGAATAAAGTGGTAACACTTAAAACATTTAATTTACAAAGGAACAAAATGAGGGGGTTCATTTTGCCATATAAATTATGATGAGTGCTGCAGAAAGAAAAACTAGGGCACATTTTGACTTCTGAAATCCTCTTTTATTTCATAAAAACATTCTGACATGCAGACTGAAACATGCACTTTGAATAGCAGCAGCAGACTTGCCTGGTGAGCAGTAGCTTTACTACAGTGATCTAATGAGCAACTAGAGTGCTATCATTCAGAATTTATGGAACATGTGTGACACATCTGAATGCCTTCTTGATGGAATCAAAGTAAAAAACTGAAAGTATTTCCTACTGAGGAGACTGCAGTAAATGAGGAAATTAGGAAACTTCATAACAAATAAATCTCCCAAGATGGCCACCAGAGACAAAAGAGCCCAAATGTAGCCCAAATATCACCCAGATGTAGCCCAAATGTAGCCCAATGACAGAAGTGTGCAAAACACTTATTTTTTGTGTATTTGCAGTTTTATATAGTGCAGACTTGTCAGGTATTGGAGTGCTTTACATGAACATTGGTTACATCACACAAGATCAAATTCATTTTGGTTGTAGACATGGGGAGATTAAGTGATTTGACCAGAATCACAGAATGTTGAGCTGAAGCAGAAACTCCAACCTGGTTCCCCAGTTGCAAAGTCTGCAACTCTGGAAGTAACCCCACACCCTCTCCCCTTGGATGCAACATTTAATCAAGTGGTCAACTGGATAAAAAAACTAAGATTACAAATAATTTAAAAGTTCTTTGTCGCTATTTGAAAACTCAAAAAATATGTCCTCATTTTAGTTTTTTAGAGCACTAACCATAATTTTGATGCAAATAAGACCCTCTCATATATGTAATTTCTAAAGGAAATGCTCTAGGCATTACTGTTTTGATTACATCAAGATGACGTCAGGCATTCCACACTTTTGTAATAAATATAGAATGTTAGCAATCTAGTTGTTAATTGGGATACTGTTGAGAGGCAGAGGCCAGGGGCACGGACTCTGAAAATTGAAGGCAGGTAGGAGAGTGCAGAGGCAACAATTTGACCACACTAGGCAGGCAGGAAGGGCAGTGGCAGCACAACAGACTATGGAGGGCAGTGGAAACGGGGGCAGGGGCAACAAACCAACAATACAGGACTGGCAAGAGAGGCTGTGGCAATATAATAGACCATTCTGGGCAGAAGGAAGAGGCAGTGGTCATACAACCATACATGCCAACAGACCCGTTTCAGCCTGGAAACGTCCAATGTTTTTAAGCTCAAATGGGCTTTACTTGATCTGTTTCCTGTCTACAATCTTCTCTTTTTCAATGTAACTCAAAGGGGAAAATCAATACCCCAGTTTTATTTCAAAATCTCCCTCTTACCAATTCAATTCAATTTATTTATTATGTTTTGGCTCTCAAAAGAGGGCCACATAGAAGTTTACAATGATAAAAGCAGAAGACAAGTACATATCAAGATTATGACATTTGAGAAACATATTTAAGTACAAAAATAACATACAATGACAGATCTACAGCAGGAAGCAATGTCAAACATCTCCAGAGGCATGTTAATAAATAGCTAAAAAACCTTTAAAAAAGTTAAAAATATAGAAACAGAACATTTCATTAGGAGGCCAATAAAGTGCTTGGAGAAAGCCGTTCAAAGTGGAAATGCCCAGACGGATACAAATAGGTTTTAACCATCTGAGACGCAATATACGGAGCGCAGGGCAGGTCAATAAAACATGCATACAATCCTGGGTACTCAGTTTACATAAATTGCACATAGGAGAAGAACCGTACCATTTGGATAAAAGTAGATTTAAAGGTACTAGGTCGTAACGTAAAAGAAACCAGAATCTACGAATACCATGCGGCAAGTTCCATGTGACATAGGGTTGGGCCAACTTCATCACATAAGAATTAAGGAGAAGGTCTACATCCCTTTTTTCACAGATTAACTTCTTATCAGACTGAAAACATAGTTCCCACTAGGCCTGTTTTAATACGAGTTTTAACTGTAAGGGAGAATACAAAAACAAGGTGTTTTCATCTAATTTTAGAAGGGTTACGGCTTTTCTAAAATTCCTTACAAGTTGTGAAAACTCTTTGAAATTACCCAGTAATTCACTTCTGAGGAGAGCTCTCATCGTCCCTAGTTCAGCTCTAGCCAGGCAGGCCACCCATTTTACTAGGGCACATAGTCCCTGTACCCAACTGCTCCTGAGACCGAAATCGAGCCTACAAGCGGCCAAAGAGCACGCAGTATTCAGAGAAGATAGGGATCTTAAGAGTTTCCCCTCAATCTTATGGCAAAAGTCCCAATATTTCACCTCTATAAGTTCTATACCATACAGTATCGTTGCGGGGATTTTAGACATGTACACCTCCAGTAAACACGAAAAGTGCCTTTTCCCCGTAGCCTGATAGAGGGAGTTTAAACCTTTGCCATGGGCGAGGGCTTTGCGTGAACTATGCTCAATATGGGGCCTCTCACTCAAGTTAGCCGTGATAATTTTCCCCAGGAAGGTATAGGAGTTAACAACCTCCAGTTTTTGGCCGCCGATATACCATCCAAAATTTACAGATCGGCACTTCTTCTTACCGGCTATGCACATAACTTTACTTTTAGATATATTAATCTTCATGCAATGGGCAGCAGCAAAAACATGAAGGGCATGTAGCCGATTTGTAAGTCCTTTAGGAGTCAAGTCTAGAATAAGGACGTCATCGGCATACATCAAGCAGGATATTGGGGTCCCCCCCATCACCGGAGCAATACCCTCACTGGCAGACAAGGCGGCGGGTAGGTCTACAGTATATAAGGAGAACAAAAGGGGAGCCAATAAACAGCCTTGTTTAAGGCCATTCAAGGACGAAATTTGATGGGAGAGCCCCCTTTCGCCCCCTTGCAAGACACTACACCAAGTCTCTGTATGGAGAGTCCGAACAAGCTCCAATAGATAAGCTGGAACACCAAGAGCTGCCAATTTTCTCCACAGCGTTCTACGATCTACTTTATCGAACGCTGTGGAGAAATCAATAAAAGCCGTATACACCACCCCCCCTCTCACCTGCACGTATTTATCAGTAACCACATGGAGAGCGGTGAGGTTATCTAAAGTACCATGCCCCCTACGGAAGCCAGTTTGTTCAAGAGGCAAGATATTCTCCTCGACCCAGTCGGAGAGGAAATTTAAAAGACATTTCGCAAAGACCTTTCCGATAGAGTCGAGGAGGGCTATCAAACGATAATTGCTGGGGCTATCCCTGGTTCCCTTCTTAAAAATTGGGACCAAGATACTTCCCCTCCAGGAGGCAGGTACCGTTTTAGACAAGAAACAGGCTTTAAACAATGGATACAGGATTTTACTCCACCTTAAAGGATCCTGCTTCAGGAGTGTCATAGGGAGTTCGTCAGGACCCATTGCCCCAGAGGCACGCATATTTTTTATAGCCATCTCAATTGCTTCCTCTGTGGGATAATTAATGAGTCCTTCGGGCGTTGCATCTAGGACAATATCTTCACCTGTAATACCATTCCCTGCATAGAGGTCCCGAATATAAGTGATCCATACCTCTTCAGCTATGGGGATGGGGCAAGGGCTTATTCTAGTACCACATCCCTTCCCAATTATTGCCCAAAATTCTCTAATCCTACCATGAACAACTGATTCCCTCAAGTTGATCCAAACTGTATCTTCCTTCTCCTTTTTTATTTTCGCCTTTAGTCTGCATCTCTTTCTTTTTAGTCTAGAAATTTCTTTTTCTCGTTCCATAACTCTATCTAGATATTGCTCACGGACTAGTTTATTTATTTCCTTGTTCAGGATGCGTAGTATACTAGGCACCACTACCCCTTTTCTAGGGCGGGAAGTCTTTTTTACATGTAAAATAATGTTTCGCATGAGTTTTTCAAAATTAACTATTTCTAGACCACGCCACTCATTTAATTCTATTAAAGTTTCACATAATATATCCTGGACCCCATTAATGGCAGAAGGATTCCAAAAACACCTTCCCGTGGAAGCGTGGAAAGCAGCGTCACTGCCGTTAAGGGACCATGGCGCAGTGGGCATGGAATTTAAAGAAATAGTTATGAGCATTACACTATGGTCGCTCAGAGATGTAGGAATAATCTTAAAATCCTGAATACACGGAAACAAGCCATAATCCGAGATTGCATAATCCAAGATAGAAGACCCAAAAGGAGATTTATGTGTAAATTTGGCAGGTACATCGGACGGGAATCTCCCATTTAATATAAGTCCCTCAACGGCCGCTAGTTCTTTTAGCAGAATCTTCCCTCTTTTGTTAGTCACTAACTTATCTGGGAAGAGGGGTAGGGGAACAAAATGCGCCTCTTCTTTAGATTTATTTCTAAAAAGTTTCAGACTAGCATTGGAAATTTTGCAGTTCAGATCTCCAACGAGAATGATATCCGGAGGGGATGGAACATTTTTAATTTGATCAATATATCGAAATACCTGCTTCAATATGAGATTAAAACGCTCTTCTGGAGGAATATACACATTAAGAATAACAATAGGTGACTTTTTAAAATTACTAAACAGATTTGCTATTGTTATAGCGTGAAAAAATTTACTTGGGTCGGTGTAATGGGAAAATCTCCACTGCAATTTATTTGATAATAGACAAGCGATTCCCCCCCTAGCGTGACCTTTCTTGGAAGGGGCAGCTGGCACTTCCAAAACATAGAAATCCTTCGAAACGTCCAGCATATTAATACACCAGGTTTCCTGTATACAAATCACATTTGCTCCTAAAGAGAATAAAAGGTCAAATTTCTCTGGGCTACTATGAATCCCTGCCGCATTCCAAGAAATAATTTTCAATGGGGTGTTAAAGATGGTGAAACAATTTGGGGTTATCTGTGGTCTTAGTAGATAAGGCACTGTGCAGCCAATTCCACCGATTATTATCCTCTATGAAGGAGGAATTCTGAGGCAGAGGGAGTGGCTTTACCTGAGAGACCGAACGTTTCCCCTTAGAGACCCAAATCTTCAGGTCTCTAAGAGGGGAGGCTACCCCATTTTGTTTATCGCCCTTTAGTGCCATCCCAAGGGAAGGGTTGGTATTACCAAGGTTAAAAATAGGGAGAACATCAATACCTGTGCGTTGAAAATTCTCAGCTTGCTGTAATATCAAATTTACAATGATAGGTGAATAAAATTTAACCCTTATACTCAAAACCCTGTCTCCACCAGACAAAGAGACTAGCTCAATGTCCCTAGATTGAATAGGGTGAAGACTTTCAATCTGGCTAAAACGCTTAAGTAGCCATGCTCTGTTTAGGGGTATATCTGCATCGAATAAAGGTAAAAAGTCTAACACGAGAGTGTCCACATGAGCCTTTGAGTTTTTTGGATGGCGCGCAGGAAGAGAGCGGTCTCCAATCTCTGGGGCAGGAGAGAAAGAAGAGGCCAAAGGGTTAAGGGGCCCAAGTTGATATAGGATTGGGGCTCTTGTCGCAGTCGATGGAGAGGAACTCGGAAGAGGGCCCTCCATTTGCGGCAAAACTTCCAAAGACATTGGTGGGCAAAATTCACTTTCCACCTTTAAAGACGTAGAAGTTGGATCCAAGTCTATTTCTTCGTTCTCCGATGCAACTAGAGAGTTTTGGAAGATTATCCGTCGTTGTCTTTTCTTCCTGTATTTTCGGATTGGTTTCCTTTTATTCCCTTTATTATTTCTATGTTTACCGTTTTTTACCTTTACCTCTTGTTTATCTTCAGAAAGTTCTTTTTTATTTTCAGACATGAAGATTGGGAATAAATCTTGAACCACTTTAGAACCGGAAATAGATTTATTTTCTTCCTCAATCTCTAGAACAGAGTTCTTAACACAATTGGGCACTGCGGTTAAAGGCTGAACTGTAGTATGAATTTCATGAACTATTGCTGCAGCCTTTATGCCAGTATCCACTATGGGCGCATTTATTTTCCCCTTTGGAGAACTGGGTTCAGCCTTGGAGGGGGAAACACTCCTCGTATCTGGTGATTTTTGTAACAATGTCTTCAGTATTTGGGTAACTGAATCCAGGATACAATCCGAGCTGCCTACAAATTTCCCCAGGAGAAATAGAATGGAGGCTAATAATTGTTCCAAAGCAATCATGGATTCTGATATCGGTTTATCACTAGCTTCAGCTGGACGACAAATACCAGAAAAATTGAGACCCGAGCTCCTGGAAACATTTAACAGATCAGACATGTCCTGTCCGTTTAACGAAGGGGTACTACTATATAACATTAGCCCAGAGGGAGTAGCACCCCCAAAAGGCTTAATAGGATCCAGAGTCTCCAAATTAGCTGTATTTACATAGCGGCCGCAAAGTTCAAGATCAATGGATAACGGTGAGGGATCCCCACCTAACCTGTCATTCAAAGTAACAGCTTGAGGCATAGGTGGTTGATTCTCTAGTTTTCCTTCAGATACAAGAACTCCGAGATTACTCTCCCCCTCCCCTTCAGGATGTACAAGGCAGGCATTCACCGCTGCTGCTGTTTGCGGTGGCGCGGTCAGCAAGGATGAGGACAAAGAGTTTGTAACAGCTTGAGTAAGATCCTCCTGAACTGCGGGGCGGAGAGCTTCCTTTACAGCAGAATTAGACTTCTTATCCATAGGAATGTCCCATAGCTCAAAGAGTTGGCATTGACCCTTCAACGGGGGATTATTCACAGATTTATTTCTTGTGCGGATGGTATCTATTTTAGCACCAGGTTTTCCTCCCACTAACCTTCCTGAACGGAGTTTTTTAGACATCTTCTGCAGACTTTTCCCACAAATCGATGTTATACAAGTAATTTACCTCCAGAAGAAAAAGTCACAAGATAGTACAAGGTTCTGTCCCGCGACGTGGATGTCAGACTGGATTTATGGCGCCTCCGGGCGCGTAATGCGACGTGCGCGCCGCTAAGCCCCCTGGGAGTAGTAGTCCTCCCCTCGGCTGCCGGTCCGATGGTAGTGCGGCAGCGGGAGGACTACGGGGCTTTAGGAGCAAGTGGCAAGCAGGTAGGGCTTACAGGCAGCAAACAGCGGGTCCTCGGGGTCCGCAAACAGTCACACCCGCTCCACCCTCGGGGTCCGCAAACAGTCACCAGTCCCCAGGGTACCACTGAACTCGAATGACACTCGAAATTCTGCCAACTACCCTGATGGGAGGGCCGAGACTGTAGAGGACCACCAGACGAAGATTAGGTACAGGGCTGCCCAGGATGGAGAGGATGTACAAAGTTCCGTCGTAATCTGCAAGTCCAAGCCTGAAATATATAGAGGGAGCAAGAGGCAGGGCCCAATGGAATGCAGCAACACTGAAGATGCAGGCCACTACGATGATCAATGAGGCAGGAATGGCGGGCAGCCGAAATGTAAAGCGAACAGTCCAAAAGACAATCAGGATAGAGTTTCACCACTTAGTCTCCAAAGAGGAGGGAGGTTGCCTACGAGTGAGGACAAGAGAGAGGCATACCAGGAGCACACGCAGTCACAAAAGTCCCCACGTTCAGAGAGGAGTTCAGGAATCCAATAACCAACAAAAAACAAACGAGCTTCCAAAGTTCGAAACTTGCCAAAGAAAGATAAGTGCAGGGGCGCCACCTGCTGGACTTTTGGAGGAAGGAATCTAGCTCTCCTTTTATGGGCTAAGACTCGGAAAGCGAGTGACAGCAATGGATTTAGAATCGCCGGCGTTCACACCTGAAAACTCCTCACGTCGTCAACAGCAGGCCAATTCCGAAAAGTATCGAGGGAGCAGCTCTACCGCTGTCAAGAGTCTCTCCAGAGACCGGGGTAGCAGGAAACAAGGCAAGAGAGGAGCGACAAGCTCCGTGAGGTTTTCCCCAGAAACCAGTCGTCACAGGTGTGCTCAGCTCACCAAGTTCAAAATGTTCGCAAGTATGGTACATTGGATCATGGTAGGCAGGAGGAATTGGGGTAGGGACATGGACTCGGATAACAGAGGACAGGAGGGACATTGAGAGGTGCACCAAACTGACCCTACAGGGCAGGCATCAGGGTTTGCAGCAGCACAATACACCACACAGGGCATGCGGGACGGGAGTGCAGCACAACAATCCATAAAAAGCAATAGGGAGGGGACAGGACCATGCACATGGACAACAGACAACAGAGGGGAAAGAGGCAATGGTAGCTAGCTGACCATAATGGACAAACAGGAGAGAAAGCTGCAGCATAACAGACCATAAAGGGCAGGAGGGACGGATCAGGGGCATTACAATGGAACCGACAAGCCAGGAGGGAGGGAATAGGGGTCTGCACATGGAAACAGAGGGCTGGGGGCAAGGGGGCAGGGCAGGAGCAGCAAGATGATCATGGAGGTCAGGCAGGATGGGCACTAGAAACAAGACACACAATGGAGAGCAACAGTGAGACTATGATGGCATACACACAGACCATGGAGGGAAGGTGGGAGGGGGTCAGGAGCAGCTAGCTGACCACACAGGGAAGGTGGGAGGGGCCATGGCAGCATAGAAGACCATGCATGGCAAGCGGGAGGGTTAGTGGCAGCACAATGGCTATGATGGGCAAGAAGGAGGGTGCAGGGGCATGCACAAAGGACCATGGAGGATAGAAGGGAGGGTCAGGACCTGGGCACAGACAAGAGAGTTCAGGGGAAGGGGCCTCACAACAGACCGCGCGGGGCAGGCAGGAGGAGCAGTTGCAGCACAACAGACCAGGGAGGGCAGAAGGGTGTGGCAGTAAAATGGACCATGGAGGACAGTAGGAAGGGGATAGGGGCATGGCATGTGGACAGGCAGGGTGGAGGTGGCAGGGACAGGTTACAGTCATCTGACAATGCTAGGCAGGTGGTAGGGGAGTGGCAGCTCAACAGAACACTCAGAGTAGATAGGAGTGGCAGGTCCATGGAACATGGTGGTCAAAAAGGATGGAGCAGGGGCATGCACAAAGACATCGGAGGGCAGGGGGAAGGAGAATAGGGGCAGCAAGCAAAGCACAGAGGCTAAGCAGGAGGTCAATGATGGGCCATAGAATTGGGCTATGGAGGGCAGGATGAGTGGACTGTTACATCATGCTAAATGCAGGGCAGTGGCAGCACATCAGACCATGCATGGCAGGAGGGAGGAGGCTAGTCCATGGATTCAGACAACAGAGGATAGGGAGGAGGTGGATGGGGCAGCAAGCTAACTGTTCATAGAAGGTGAGTCTTAGGAACTTTATTGTTTTTAAAATCAGGGGCATTTTAAGGATTTTGGGGGCCCTGGGCCAAACGTATTTTGGGGGCCCATATTTGCAACACGTTTGAATTTATGATCCAATTTCAGCTCTTTCGTGCCCCCTTTGGCAAGGTCACTGACAGTGCACAGGCACACAAGTGCAAATTCTAAATGTGCTTACATCTAATATTATGGGATTGTGAGGTGTGTTTTCAATATTGTAACACTGCAGCAGTTCACTAATATTACTGCACATAATCTCTGTGACACCCACCCATTTCTCATATGTGAAGTTTTGTTTGGATCTAAAAGAACCCTTTTTTATGCCTGTTGCATGAAACATAAACACAACATTTCTCTGCAGAATGTATGTAATAAAACTTTCATACATCACCCACATTATACATAAATTAAAGGAAAACAATATTTAAAACAATCTGTCTAAGAATTACTCAAGGTCACCAGGGCAAGACTCTCTGCAGAAAAGAGCTGGCTCTATGAGGGGGCCCCCTGAAAGGCTGGGGCCCTGGGCCAGAGCCCACTTTGCCCATACCTTAAAACGTCTCTGTTTAAAATGTGTGTCTGTGCGAACTACTTAAAATATGAACAAGTATGCAGCATAATCTCAGTTTTATTCAGGAAGAAGAGGACGTTTGGGCCTGTGACTCCGGGCTCACTTGGCAGAAACATCCCCTGACCCTCCACCCCCCCTCGCAAAATGTAATGCCCGTGAAAAGGGTAGGTGGACGCAGTGTTATATAGAACATAGTCCTGAGAGCACGATTGAAAATGAAAACTAGATATAGTATATGGTATAAACTATGCGCCAAAAAGTGTGATATAAGATGAACCGGGGCGTGAAATATAATATGCAATACATTGTGCGCAATGACAGATTCATTGGAGAGCGTGAGATAGCACAGGCACTAGCGCTTGCTATGTGATATGTGCCTTGGAGTGTAAAATGCACAGGGCAGTGTTGTGTAACCTAAGTAGTCTCTAAAGTTGTAATATAAAATATGTGCTGGGTAGTGTAACATTGCATATGCACTGTGACAAAGATATGGATCCCGGATTGTAATATGTATGGCATAGCGCTGTGCTTTATAACATAGGCATCGAGGAAGGCACGTTAGATGGGGCAATATAACCCGTGCGAAGGCAAGTGTGGCATGACATATTCACGGGGTGGTGTTACAGTGCACATGGGCTAGAGAGTGTCATAGCATACGCACTAGCTGGTGGAATACAACACAGAGGTGTGTGGCACTCGGCGGGCACTGGTGGGTGTAACACAGCATTGGGCTCAGCCAGGAGCACGCTGTGACTCTCAAGTGAGGTTTGTCTCCTTTCCAATAAAAAGTATTACACATCCGGCGGTGGATGTGTGTTTTATTAACCGTGAGGGGGTTTCTTGCATAGTTTGGTCGAATTTTTGTCTAATCCCCTTTGAATGGCTTGGTGTGCATGTGTATTAAATGTGCCCGTCAATAGCAACCCATGTTTATATAAATAAAAGACAAGGGTGTCTACTTGGAGAGTACCCACCAGCGGGGGCGCCGGGATTAGGCACGGTAGGGTGTCAGACATGTCAGAGCTTCACTAGCGGTGTGAATACATTCTACGTGGATTCATTGTATGCATAGTCGCCTTTTAATGAATATCACGCAAATCATCATGGTGATAGGTACATACGGTTTGTCCAGCATGTCCTAGGTGTTTCTATAAATATATATATTTTTTTAAAAACAAAAAACAAAGGCCGGCCCCGGGGGATGGGGTCCCCGGGGCCATAAGTGGCCTGAGGCGGGGGGCAACACAGCCCCCCTCCTAAAGAATACAAAAATAAAAAAAAGGCCATGACCTGGGTGTTGGGGTCCCCGGGGCCGATTAAGGCTTTGGGAGGGCCAAATTAATTTTTTTCAACAAAAAAAATTGGGGTGCAGGCCCTGGGGGATGGGGTCCCCAGGGCTAATAAATTAGAAAAAGAAAGGGGGCCACACAGCCCTCCTTCTTAAAAATAAATAAATAAAAGACCGGCATCGCGCCGGAGGCCACGCCCCCTCCTGGCAGCACTCTGCAAACGCGCCCCCTGGCCAGTTATAAGTTGAGGAATTAATTCCCCTTCAATACTGAGGGTCCCTAAAGGCCAACTAGCCCAACAGGTATCTCCAGTATGCACCAGGGAGCTGCGTTGCAGACAGGTGTTCTGAGGCCACGCCCCTTTTTACACCTCCATGCAACGCAGCTCTGTGGCGCTTACTGGAGGTACCTAGTGGGCTAGTTTGACCCTAGGGACCCTTAGGATTCAAGGGGACTTAATCTCTCAACTCAGAACGCTCACAGGCCCTGTGGCGCGTTTTTAAGTTGGGGAAATAATTCCCTTTCAATCCTGAGGGACCCTGGGGTCCAACTAGCCCACCAGGTGCTTCCAGTAAGCACCACTGCTCTGCGTTGCAGATAGGTGGTGCAGGCCGTGCCACTTTTTACACCTCTCTGCAACGCAGCTCAGTGGCGCTTACTGGAGGTACCTAGTGGTCTAGTTGGACCCTAGGGACCCTCAGGATTCAAGGGGACTTAATCTCCCAACTTAAAATGGCTACAGGGCGTGTTTACACAGTGGGGAAGGGAGGGGACGGGGCATGAGGTGACGTGTTCAAACACGCCCTGTGGTGCGTTTTAAGAGGTAGTTTTAATCCCCTGCCCTATTATATACTAGGGGCTTACAGAGGAGGTCATGCTAATCACAGGGGGACCCCAACACATAGTGTGCCCTAGTGTCTGTAGGTGTTTTCACTGTATTCTGAGTGTCTTTTAACATAGCACTGGCTCTAGGACTGGTTAGTCAGACTCAGTTACCACCAGTATCCGTCTGAAAAAGTTGAGGGTACAGGATGATTTTGCTACAAGGCTTGTTTCTGCTCTTCTGTTTGTTCTTTCTGCACGCTATACTTCTTCCTGCAATTTTCTTCGTCTTTGAGGACTTCTGTTGCTTCTTTCTGCATTTCTTTTTTTTCTTTCTGTGCGTTTTTCCTTCTTTCTTCACACGTCCTATCTCTGCAGGCATAGCTAGAAATTAGCATTTAAAAAACCTTTGAAATTCACTGAAAAAAACATAGGTTTCAGGCACGTTATAGCTAGGAATTAGCATTTAAAAAACCTTAGAAATTCACTGAAAAAACCATAGGTTTCAGGGGCGTTATAGTTAGCTGGACTTTTCACTTGTACAAAACCATAGAAATTCCCCCGTTATAGTTAGTTCAGCTAACTATAACTCGCGCGCCCTCAATGCACTGCTGATGACGTCACATATTACATCACTCATGACATGGTCAGTGACATCACTCATGACATGGAGAACTATTACGTGCAAAAAGAAATTGCAGCACAATACTTGCTTATCAGACTGAGGAGGTAACTATGTGTAAACATTTCAAGGAAAGTGGATATAGTGACAAAACTATTGCAGAGGCTAAATCAAGAGTTGAACAAGTAACTAGAAATGAATTGTTATACCCCCAAAGGAAAGAAGAAGACAATGAGGGTATAAGATTCATTACCACATTTTCAGGACAGGCGAATGAAGTTCGTAGAATCTTTAACAAACATTGGCAAGTATTGCTGACAGATGAACATCTAAAGAAAGACCTTGGAAGCAACCCACAAATAACATTCAGGAAAAGTCGCTCACTAAAAGATGAGCTAAGTCACAATTATGTGACAGATGGGGAGCAGGTAAAGCCCAAAGGCAAACCAGGTTTTAAGTGTTGTAGAAATTGCAAGGCCTGCAAGGGAAGTTTTGATTGTGACAGATTGGAACTACCAAATTCAAAAAGAGAATTTCAAATCAGAAAAAATCTTACATGTAATACAACATATTGTATTTATGTATTGATTTGCCCCTGTAATAAATGGTATGTGGGAAGTACGAAACATCAGGCCAAGAAGAGAGTGTTGGAACATATCCGGGCTATAAGAAATAATAACAAACAATATCCGGTAGCCCGGCATTTTTTTGCCAAACATTGTCAGGATGAGAATCAACTCTGCATGGTTGTTATTGATTCAATACATTTGGGAATGAGAGGAGGTAACAGAGAATTATCTCTTAGAAAGTTGGAGTCAAGGTACATTATAGAGCTGGTAAGTTTAGCACCTAATTATCTAAACTCGAGCGAAGAGCTGGCAATCCACTTACATGACAAATAGTGAGGTATTTAATAAGACAGGGTAGCAGATGCTTTCAGTAAATGTAATTTTAACTTTTTATACTTTCAGGTGTGGTATCTCATTATCTACTGTTTGCAAAATCGATGTGGCCTTATGTCAACTTGATTAACAACTGTGACAGAACAAGACGATTGGATATAAGAACTGATGTACACTACAAACCCACTTGGGTAGAAATTTTGTTCAGTAACAACTGATATGTTTGTTGTATTTAATTCTTTAGCCCACTTGGGTTGAATTTGACATGTTGTGTACCAGTTCATAGTGGTCATTGCTAATGAATTGATGCAAATTTGTCGCGCATATGGAATATTATGAATTCGTATAATTGCCGTCTAACAATATATTGATTGCGGCCTTCAGCTATACTAATGTTGAAAAATATGTGGGGGAAATTTCGGTGTGTGGATTTGTAACACAGTAGTTTTGCCACG
The DNA here is from genome assembly GCF_964204655.1 of Triturus cristatus. NCBI lineage: Eukaryota > Metazoa > Chordata > Amphibia > Caudata > Salamandridae > Triturus > Triturus cristatus. The sequence continues at coordinate 663,590,191 of NC_140581.1, read as the reverse complement.
TATACATATGAATCCAAGTTGAGATGTTACAAAATGGCCGCCACTTTGGCAGCAGTCACACACGAGTTTTTGTAAATAGTCCTTTGTTTATTTTGAAAATAATGAATTTAAAAACATGGTAATACGGAGCTTCTTTGAGCGCGAACAAGGCGTAAAGCCAAAACGCGTAGTTTCAAACTTGCCATTAAAAGCACGAATTTTGCAACACGTGAAGGTGTCCGAGTGGTTCCTTAATTGACAGCAACTTGGGTGTACAGAATATATATATATATATATATTCACTGAAAAAACCATAGGTTTCATACACGTTATAGTTAGGAATTAGCATTTAAAAAACCTTGCAAATTCAGTTAAAAAACCATAGGTTTCACACATGTTATAGTTAGGTGGATATTTCACTCGTAAAAAACCAATGAAATTCCCCCGCTATAGTTAGTTCAGATAACTATAACTCGCGCGCCCGCAATCCTCTGCTCATGACGTCACATATTACATCACTCATGACATGGTCAGTGGCATCACTCATGACATCACTGATGACATCATCCTTGTGATAGAGTGGCGGTTTGCGAGTTATAGTTATCTGAACTAACTATAACGGGGGAATTTCGTGTATGAAACCTATGGTTTTTTCAGTGAATTTGTAAGTTTTTTTAAATGCTAAGTTATGTATGTATTCTTATTTTTGTTATATATTTATTTTACAATAAACTACGTATTAAAATTTTTTTTTTGGGGGGGTTTTTCACCGTGCGCACCCCACGCGATTTTTAAAATTGTTTTTTTAATTTTTTTTCTGCCTTCGGGGTCCTTCAGGGACCCCTGACAAAGGCTAGGAGGTCAGAAACTCTCTACCCTGCCCCCTTTTCACGTTCGCCACCTTCCTTTTTCACTCTCGCACTGAAAACAAACAAAATGGCGGCCGACACTTCCTGATTTCGACCGATTCGATCGTTGACTAACATGTAACCACCAATCAGAATTACGCACACGTTAGGGTGCTCGCACGGTGCGCGCACGGTGCGCGCACGGTGCGCGCACGATATGCGCTTATTGATATTGATATGCTTTTAAATGCTATTTTCTCAGGAACTACTGAACAGATTGACACCAGACCTGCAAAAGGCACTTCCCTGAGGACTACCTCTCTGCCAAATTTCAAGTAATTCTGTTCAGCCGTTCGAGCTGTACCTTCGACTAAAGGTCCTATGGGAAAATGCATGGGGAAAACGCGTTTTGGGACCCCCCTTTTTCCTCGGCCCCCACTTGACGAATCGCCCCGAGACTTTCAGGGTAGGAGCTGAGCGGAGCGCCCCATTAGTTTTGAAAATTTTGCGAGGATTCGTCAACCGGCGCCAAAGTTATTCAAAATAGAATTTTCAGATTTCCTATGGAAACACGGTCCTAACTATAACTATCTACTGGCGATTTTGAAATGTTGAAATTTTAAACTTTGGAATTTTTTCTGGGTGTTTATATTTTCCCTCATCTGCATATTTGCACAAATAATGGCAGCTATTCAGTAGTCCAATGTATTATATTTTAGAAACACAGGGAAACTAGTTTAATGTTTTTATCGAAGCATTTATTGGTTTTAACCTTTTGTTTCTCATTTGTACGTTGTGACGAATATGGTATGTTTTCTATGTTCATGGTTGTTAACACGAAGTGTTTTTTGCGCTTGTCACTTTTAAAAACACAAAAAAACAAAGAAATGTAACAACCTATTTAAACCTATCAAGCACTGTACAGCGCGTCATGTGATCAAGATCCCTAGAGGATCGAAATGCGTCAGGCGAGTGCGAGGGTGCAAGGGGAAAGAACAATAAACTGAATTTGCACGTTCCTGTGGTCCGTCCTCCATTGGTGTTTAACGCCGGAAGCTTTGCAGCGATTGGAGTTTAGCGCATGTGTTTAACCGGTTTGGATCCTTCGGTTATCGACGGACCCCCTCTGGATGTTGGGCAGCGGCATCATTCAAAGGTTTCAAGACTTGGGCTCAGGTCAAGCGGCTAAGAATCCGGGAGGATTACCAGCTGCAGGCCCCCCAGCACGGAAACAGCTGATTTCAAACGACCCCCCGTACAGGTAAGCGAACACAGGTCGGAGGACCCGAGGCGCGCATTTACCTAGAGGGAGTGTTGTTGGTGCAGCGCAAAACGTGTAATCTGGGTCAGAGGTGTGCGGAGGCGTTCGAGTGACGGGTGAAATTGTTCCCACAACATCTCGTAGCCTTCCAGCAATTAGGAGAATATTATTATTACCCTTGCCCCTAACATGTCAGCAGACGCGCTGAGGGAACGTGAGGAGGCAGCAGCAGGGATGTTTGATGACAGCAGGCAAATCACAATGGACTCTAACACCCACAATGCATCACCATCAGCACGCAATGTAAGCCTTAGAGACAAAGTAAGGCAACTAGAAAAATTGATGCGTTCAGAACAGAGCAAATGGTGGGAGGCGAAGTCCCTCCAGAGGTATTTGGATGTGGGCAGAGTGCCTCGTGGACTACGTATCCTCCTAGCCCCGAGCTATGAGAATCCAGACAAGTCCATGATCATGGAATGGGCCGAAACCAATTTGGAGTCATCGAGAGAATTGATCATTATTTTGGTGAAATATGCTGAAACGGACCATGTTAAACTACAGGCAGAAATAGAAGCACTCAATGAGGAACTAAGTTCAAGCAGTCAACTAGATGAAATTAAAAAACTTAAAGAAGAAATGACTAAACGGCTAAAAAAAGATGAAGACAAAATAAGGGAAAGAAAGGTGTTTAAATTCCATCGCGACCGCATGGATTACAAATGCGGTCGCGTGTTCACATTTGCCAAGAAATATGACAAGTTGAAAATTTCCAAATACGGCGGAACGGGGAGTGGGTCTCAGAAAGACCAACACATTATAAGTAGACCTAACAAAACGACATCGAATTCAAAGCTTAGCTCAGCCCAAGAAAGCGACACTGAAATTGAAGCCAGACAATTAGCAATGTCGCATGTTCCAGCAAATATTTCATTGGCAGATGAAGTGGATTTTTTAGTTACAGAACGCAGGGACACCCTGCGTCCACGCAACCAAATAAGACAAGCCGGAATTCAACAAGGAAGAGCAGGGAAAGAAGGCAAGCCCAGCGAAAACGCACAGCAAACAATCAGCAGGCCGAAACAGAGGGGACAACCTCGGCGGAGTTGGAAACGGTAAAACATAATCACGTTACCAATAGCCAGACAATCATTAATTTAACAGACGTGACATTGAATGCTGCAGAAAAACAACTGCTGTCCTTGGGACTGTCCTACAGTCCAGAAAGCTCTATGAACTATGCAGCTACAAGAATAGACCTGTATAAGAGCATAAGGAAATTAAAACTCAAAAAGCACTTCCTTACTTTGAATTCAAACAAGAAATTGCCATCCGACAGTCACGCATCGGAATCTTTACCCTATGAGTTATCGGCATCTGATCTACCTGCTTTACAGGCAATGCAAGATCTGCTAAAAGAAAGCAATGTTTCGACACAAAGTGATGTGCCTTCTGGCAGCCAAGTAGCAAAACATAAATGGATAACGCCGTTTAAGCCTCGTTCTAATTTCACTCCCATAAACATTCGGGATTCAATCGATGTATTTAACGAACAAGTCATCACCAGCATGAAGAAACTACATTGTACAAACAATGCCAACACCAAAAGGAGATATAACAAACAACAAACTCAATACCATCAATTAATGGGTAAACTGAAAGCAAATAAAAGCGGAATCATTCGCAATTCAGATAAAGGCGGTTATTTGGTACTTTGGGACAGGCCTGCCTATATTGCAGAAGCCATGTCGCAACTAAGAGACAAAGAATGTTACCATCAGGTTGACCAACAGAACTTAAAAATCATGTATACTTGTTTCAGCATGAAACTTGTGGCATGGATGAATGCGGGCCTCATAACAAGCGATGAATACAAATATCTGAGGAATGAGCATCCGGTTACACCTATTATGTACTTCATCCCCAAAGTTCATAAGAATCCGATGAGGCCGCCTGGAAGACCTATCATTTCGGCATGCAACAGCATGTTAGAACACACATCTATTTATGTTGACTATTTTCTCCAGAATTTTGTGAAATAATTGCCTTCATATGTGAGGGATACAGGGGATTTCCTTGGGAAGATCAGGAATGTGAAATGGCAAGAAGACTATCTTTTAATGACACTGGATGTCACCTCCCTGTACACTTCTATCAGGCACCAAGATGGCCTCAGGGCATTAGGCCACTACCTTTCCCATAGAGGCCCGGAGTTTGATCAACATAACACCATGTTGATTAATATGGTGGAATTTTGTTTGTACAATAACCTGTTCATGTTTGAGAACGTCATTTACCAACAACAACGGGGAGTGGCGATGGGGGCCAGTTTCTCACCGAGCTACACCTGCCTGCATATGGGATGGTGGGAGGAGCTGGTCCTCATCAAGGAATTCCCAAGCATCATGACTACAAATGTTGTAAAATGGTTAAGATACATCAATCAAAGACATTTTTCAATCAAAGACATTTATAAAGCGCACTACATACCCGTAGGGTCTCAAGGCGCTGGGGGAAGGGGGGAGCCGCTACTGCTCGAACAGCCAGGTCTTCAGCTTCTTCCTGAAGGAGAGGTGGTCTTGGGTTAGGCGCAGGTCGGTAGGGAGGGAGTTCCAGGTCTTGGCGGCCAGGTAGGAGAAGGACCTTCCTCCTGTCGTCGCTCTTCGGATGCGGGGGACGGCGGCGAGGGCGTGGTTGGCTGATCGGAGGTGGAGTTTGGGAGCGTAGAAGTTGATTCGGCTGTTGAGGTAGCTCGGTCCTTGGTCGTGTAGGGCTTTGTGTGCGTGGGTGAGGAGGCGGAAGGTGATTCTTTTGTTGACGGGGAGCCAGTGTAGGTCTCTCAGATGTCCGGAGATGTGGCTGGTTCGTGGGATGTCGAGGATGAGTCTGGCTGAGGCGTTCTGGATCCGCTGGAGTCTCTTCTGGAGCTTGGCGGTGGTTCCGGCGTAGAGGGCGTTGCCGTAGTCCAGTCGGCTAGTGACGAGGGCCTGGGTGACGGTCTTCCTGGTCTCGGTGGGGATCCACCAGAAGATCTTCCGTAGCATGCGTAGGATGTTGAAGCACGCCGAGGAGACGTTGTTGACTTGCCTGGTCATGGAGAGGGAGGAGTCCAGGATGAAGCCCAGGTTGCGTGCATGGTCTGTCGGTTTGGGTGCGGTGCCCAGGGCAAGAGGCCACCAGGAATCGTCCCAGGCGGAGGGTGAAGAGCCCAGGATGAGGACCTCCGTCTTGTCTGAGTTCAGTTTCAGGCGGCTGGTCGTCATCCACTCGGCTACCTCTTTCATCCCTTCGTGCAGGTTGGCTTTGGCGGCGGCGGGGTCGTTGGTCAGGGAGAGGATCAGCTGGGTGTCGTCGGCGTAGGAGATTATGCTGAGGTTGTGTTGGCGTGCGATGGCCGCGAGGGGGCTCATGTAGACGTTGAAGAGGGTGGGGCTCAGCGAGGATCCTTGAGGGACGCCGCAGATGACTTCGGTGGCCACTGACTTGTACGGTGGTAGGCGGACTCTCTGTGTTCTTCCGTCGAGGAAGGAGATGATCCATTCCAGAGCCTTGTCCTGGATTCCGACGTTGCTGAGGCGCTGTACTAGGGTGCGGTGGCAGACAGTGTCGAATGCCGCGGAGAGGTCTAGGAGGATGAGGGCCGCTGTTTCTCCGTTGTCCATCAGCGCTCGGATGTCATCGGTGGCGGCGATGAGGGTGGTCTCGGTGCTGTGGTTGGCTCGGAAGCCAGACTGTGAGGGGTCGAGGGATCCATTCGTCTCGAGGAAGGCGGCCAGCTGCTTGTTGACGGTCTTCTCGATGACTTTGGCTGGAAACGGGAAAAGCGAGATGGGGCGGTAATTCTTGAGTTCGGTGGGGTCCGCTGTGGGTTTCTTGAGTAGAGCGCTGAGTTCGGCGTGCTTCCAGCTCTCAGGGAAGGTGGCGGTGTCGAAGGATGTGTTGATGATGTCTCGCAGGTGGGGTGCGATGACAGCGTCGGCCTTGTTGAAGACGTGGTCAGGGCAAGGGTCGGTCGGCGATCCGGAGTGGATGGAGTTCATCGTGCGGATGGTGTCTTCGGTGCTGATCGGGGTCCAGGCGTGGAGGGTGGTGGTGGGGGGTGGTTGTTCGGTCGTGGTGTGCGTTGGTTGGGTGTTGAAGCTGTTGCGTATGTCCGCGATCTTGTTGTGGAAGTATGAGGCGAGGGAGTTGCAGAGGTCTTGCGATGGGGTGATGTCGTTGTTTCCTGCGCTGGGGTTGGATAGCTCTTTCACGATGTTGAAGAGTTCCTTGCAGTTGTGTGCGTTGTTGTCCAGCCGGTCTTTGAATGCAGTTTTCTTGGCGGCGCGGATCAGCTGGTGGTGCTTCCGGGTGGCAAGCTTGAAGGTGGTCCTGTTGTCCGGTGTAGGTTCCCTTTTCCAGACTTTCTCGAGGGCTCGGCAGTTCTTCTTGGAGCTCTTGAGTTCGTCGGTGAACCATGGGGCTTTCTTGCTGCCGGGTCTGCTGGGCGGGGTCCTCAGCGGGGCGAGCTCGTCCGCGCAGTTGCTGATCCACTTCATGAGGTTGTCGGCGGCCTTGCTGGGGTTCGCTGAGCTGGCAGGAGGGTGCTGGCTCAGGGAGGTGGCGAGCTGGTCGGCTGTGATCTTGTTCCAGCTTCTGCGGGCAGCCTGTTGCTGGTGGTGGTGGGTCGTCGTTCTTTTGAAGGTGAAGTGGACGCAGCTGTGGTCCGTCCATTGAAGCTCTGTGGCGTGGCTGAAGTTGATGTCTGTGCTGGATGAGAAGACTGCGTCGAGTGTGTGTCCGGCGAGGTGGGTGGGGGTGGACACCAGCTGCTTGAGTCCAAGATTGGCGAGGTTGTCGATCAGGGTGCTGGTGTTGTGGTCGTTGATGTTCTCCAGGTGGAAGTTGAGGTCCCCCAGGAGGATGTAGTCAGCGGAGGGGAGGGCATGCGGGCTGACGAAGTCGGCGATGTCCTCGCTGAATTGGGTGCGTGGTCCCGGGGGTCGGTAGATCAGGGTGCCTCTGAGGGTGGTCTTCGGGTCGGTGTGGATCTGGAAATGCAGGTGTTCGGCGGTGGTCAGGGTGTTGTCGGTGCTGGTCGTGAGACGGATGGTGTTCCTGTGGATGATGGCGATGCCTCCTCCCATCTGGTTGGCGGTGCGATCCCTCCGGGTGATCTTGTAGCCCTCTGGGATGGCGATGGCGATGTCGGGAGCCGAAGAGGCGTTCATCCAGGTCTCCGTGAGGAAGGCGACGTCAGGGGATGTGGTGTCGAGGAGGTTCCAGAGTTCGATGGCGTGTCTGTGGACGGAGCGGGTGTTGAGCAGGATGCACTTGAGGTGGGTGCTGCTGGTGTTCGACTTGGTGGGTGCTGGTGCGAGGCAGGTCCGGATGCAGGTGAACTTGCAGGCGAGGCAGCTGAAGGGTCCGTGGGTGTGTCGTGGTGTGGCTTGGTGGCAACCTGGGAATCGGCCGGAGTTGAGAGCGATGAGGGTGGCGGCGGTGTACGTCCGGCGGGTGGGCTGGGGTCCTCGAGGGCCAGGGGTCCTGGCGCTGGGCGCGGTCCAGGCGCGGACGGGCGTAGACGGGCTTACCTTTGGCGCACCTTCGGCGCTCAGTCGGCGCTCCCGCTGCGCGGTCGCTGAGGGGGCGTCATAAGTAGGAGCCTGGCAAGAGGGTCAGCCGGGAGGCGGGAGGCGGGTGGACCAATGGGCAGCCAGGGGGGGCGGGCCTGGGGTCAGTGTTGGCGGGAAGGGGGGGCGGCTGGGGCCAGCGGCGGAAATGGCGTGGGGGAAGGGGCGGCGGTGGCGGCGGCACCAACCGGGAGTGAGGTCAGCGGAGGAGAGGCGAAGGTGAGTGCAGCGAGCGATGGGCGTCAGGAGGCAGCGGTGAGGCAGCAGAAGGTCGTGGCCAGCGGCGGCAGCGGAAGGCGTTCAGAAGTAGCAGGCAGCAGAGGACAGGTAAGGAGCGTCCGGCTGTGGGCACATCGATGACCTTTTTGTGATCTGGCAGGGCTCGGTTAGTGATGCTGAGATGTTTGTCCAAAATCTGAATATTAACACCTTGAATCTCCAGTTTACTGCTTCAATTAGTACTACATCGGTCAATTTCCTGGACGTGGAGGTGTACATTAGCAATGACCAAATGCACACCAGACTGCACAGGAAACCAACTGCGGGCAACTCAGTGCTTCATGCAAGCAGTGCCCATCCGGATCATCTCATCCAAAGCATTCCGTACGGAGAGATGATACGATTAAAATGAATATGCAGCAGTCAGAGAGATTTGGAGATAGCGCAGGCATCCAGCAAAGCCAAATTTTTAGCACGAGGTTACTCCCTTAAATGTGTAACAAATGCTATAGATAAGAGCAATCAGACCAGTCGAGAAGTACTTCTAAATGAACAAAGTAAGTCAGCAACCAAAAAGAAAGAAAATGATGGGGCGTTTAGATTCATTTTTGGGTACAATAAACAAAGTAAAGAAATCAAAAAAATCATCAATAGAAATTGGCCCATCTTACTAGGAGATCCAGTAATTGGACATAAATTACCCAAAAAGCCCACCATAACTTACAGCAGGTCACCTTCCATGAAGGACACTTTGGTATGCAATGACTTGGAAGTTGTAGGTAAAGGAACCTGGTTGAGTCAACGTTTGGTTTTTTTTAAATGCAAGACATGCAAGGCGTGCCAACATGGCGTTAATACCACTGCCTACAAAACTCCTTTCAATCCAGTTGAGAACCCTATCAAGAAATCGCTAACTTGTAAAATGACCCATGTTGTCTATGTGCTGGAGTGCCCATGTGGCCTTCGATATGTAGGAAGCACGATATTACAAGGCCACAAACGTGTACTCCAGCACATTAGGGCGATTAAGAACCAGGATCAATCTTACCCAGTGGCGCGTCACTTTGCCGAATACCACAAATCTGATCGCACCCTTTTGAGATACTTTCTCATTGATTGTATCCAAAACAAAAAGAGAGGAGGAGATCGGGTTCGGGCACTGCGCCAACTTGAAACCAGGTACATTTTAAATCTTGACACTAAGCATCCAGGTGGTTTGAATCAAACTAAAGATTTATATACATACCTATAGCATTGCACATGATAAAATATTGATGAAGTATTGATACCTTCTTATAATGGTCAATTTGTCTTAAGACTATACTGAATTAGACATTGTCAAGAAGTGATGAAAATAATCCTGATTTATGGAAATCATCAGACTAGTGAGCTGCATTCCCAGAAATCCCAATTTTTCGAATTTTACACGGTGTTTTTGTATAGGAATTTTAGAGTATTTTAGGAATATTTTGGTTTTTAACACCAGCACATTGCACTTTGCACTTATCTACAATACGCACTTGAGGCAACCAGAAGTTAACAAATACCAGATGGATGTACGCCAATAAGCACAACTGACCTTATGTAAGTGGGTCAATTATAAGATACGTCCAGGTATTTAAACCTGGACCTTTGGAATTTTGAAATGTTGAAATTTTTAAACTTTGGAATTTTTTCTGCGTGTTTATATTTTCCATCATTTGCATATTTGCACAAATAATGGCAGCTATTCAGTAGTCCAATGTATTATATTTTAGAAACACAGGGAAACTATTTTAATGTTTTTATCGAAGCATTTATTGGTTTTAACCTCTTGTTTCTCATTTGTAAGTTGTGACGAATATGGTAGTTTTCTATGTTCATGGTTGTTAACACGAAGTGTTTTTTGCGCTTGTCACTTTAAAAACACAAAAAACCAAAAAAATGTAACAACCTATTTAAACCTATCAAGCACTGTACAGCGCGTCATGTGATCAAGATCCCTAGAGGATCGAAACGCGTCAGGCAAGTGCGAGGGTGCAAGGGGAAAGAACAATAATCTGAATTTGCACGTACCTGTGGTCCGTCCTCCATTGGTGTTTAACGCCAGAAGCTTTGCAGCGATTGGAGTTTAGCGCATATATATATATATATATATATATATATATATATATATATATATATATATATATATTCACTTAAAAAATCATAGGTTTCACACATGTTATAGTTAGGTGGATATTTATCTCGTAAAAAACCAATGAAATTCCCCCGTTATAGTTAGTTCAGCTAACTATAACTCGCGCGACCGCAATCCACTGCTGATGACGTCACATATTACATCACTTATGACATGGTCAGTGGCATCACTCATGACATCACTGATGACATCATCCTTGTGATAGAGTGGCGGCCGCGCGAGTTATAGTTATCTGAACTAACTATACCGGGGGAATTTCATTGGTTTTTTTACGAGAGAAATATCCTCCTAACTATAACATGTGTGAAACCTATGGTTTTTTAAGTGAATTTGCAAGGTTTTTTAAATGCTAATTCCTAACTATAACGTGTGTGAAACCTATGGTTTTTTCAGTGAATTTGTAAGTTTTTTTAAATGCTAAGTTATGTATGTATTATTATTTTTTTTCTATATTTATTTTACAATAAACTACGTATTTTTTTTTGGTTTTTCACCGCGCGCACCCCCACAATTAAAAAAAAAAAAATTTACTATGTTTTTTTCGGCCTTCGGGGTCCTTCAGGGACCCCCTGACAAAGGCTAGGGGGTCAGGAACTCTCTACCCTGCCCCCTTTTCATGTTCGCCACCTTCCTTTTTCACTCTCGCACTGAAAACAAACAAAATGGCGGCCGACACTTCATGATTTCGACCGATTCAAACGTTGACTAACATGTAACCACCAATCAGAATTACGCTCGCGCACGTTAGGGTACTCGCACGGTGCTCGCACGGTGCGCGCACGGTGCGCAGCTATAGATATGTATGTGCTTTTAACTGCAATTTTCTCAGGAACTACTGAACAGATTGACTCCATATATGCAAAAGGCACACCCCTGAGCTGAGGACTACCTCTCTGCCAAATTTCAAGTAATTCTGTTCAGCCGTTCGGGCTGTACCTTGGACTAAAGGTCCCTATGAAAAATTGCATGGGGAAAACGCGTTTTGGGACCCCCCTTTTTTTCTCAGCCCCCGCTTGACGAATCCCCCCGAGACTTTCAGGGTAGGAGCAGAGCGGAGCGCCCCACCTATTTTAAAAATTTTGCGAGGATTCGTCAACCGGCGCCAAAGTTATTCCAAATAAAATGTTGCGGATTTCCTATGGGAACACGGTCCTAACTATAACTATTCTCTACTGGCGACCGCCAGTAGATAATATATATATATATATATATATATATATATATATATATATATATATATATATATATATATATATATATATATATATATATACGATAGAATCGTCTCTTTACCAAAGAAAGGGTTTGTTGAACAGACGAAGCGAACCCAAATGATGGTGCAATTGTGGTTTATTTGATGCCCAAAACCACCGCCGCCATAACGCGTTTCAGCCTGCATGGGGCCTTGATCACATGACACTGCTGAGGGAGCGGTTACAACATTTAAAGTGCAAATGAGTGACGTTTTGCTGTGCAACAGCTTTTTTTCTCTTAAAATAGACATGGAAAAAATACAAATGTCAGAAGACATAACTATACCACGTCTTGGTATTATAATGTTGGTTCACCACAGGTATATATACATAATTTAAAGGGCAAAATAGAGCAGTCTTGATAAAATATCATAAGAAATAGCAGCATATTGAATAAATAAATAAATTAATAAATACATACTCAATATATGCCAGCTCAGCTCTTAAAAACTTCGCCAGGTAGTGAAACTAAGCTTTTAAATATGAATAAAACAAGGCTAAAAAAAGTAAAACCAATGTAAAACTTTTTTCTCGTATATAGCAGCATCATTCAAAGAGCATATAAGTCTAATATTAGCACATGTGAGATACCCATGAGATTAAGATGTTATAAAGGATAAAGCCCAAGTGGGCAGTTGCCTGAAATCCATGCAAGCTTAAAGAAATGAGACAAAGTCAGTGCAAAATACGCAAAATCATGTCACAGTCTAAAGTGCAAACATCAATTGAGAAAGTGTAAACAATGACCAATACAATGAAAATAAATTCTCAAATAAAAAAACATTAAAAACTTAGTTGTCAGGCAGGTCAGCAGCAGCATGAACATAGATTTTAATCATAATGACTAGTGAAAGATGAGTGTAAAAGTCTTCACTGGAATTTAATCCATTCGGTGTTTTGCAGTCCATTTCTAAAATGTACCTTGTTTCTAATTTGCGTAACAGTGATTCACGATCCTCACCAGGGCCGGACTGTGAACCAAAACCGGCCCTGGCAAAGTGCTCGGCCGGCCCCCCGGGGCATGGGGTTGCCGCCGAGCGCTTTGACAGGGCCGGTTTCCGGCAGATTTTGTAACAGGGCCGATTTTGCAGCTATTCTGCAAAAACGGCCCTGTAACAAATACGGCCCCAAGGGGCCAAAACCGGCCCTCACCCGTGCGGCGCACCGGGGGATTGCCCGGTGCTCGCTACGGCCAGTCCGGGCCTGATCCCCACCTCTTCTCAGTGGTGGGACCATGTCAATTACAAAGTACATTAGGTCAGCAGAATTTTTAGCATGTGATTCGTCAAAGTGCCTAGCAACAGGATATGTAGCATTGCCATTGTTAATAGCGCATATGTGCTGGAGTATCCTCTTGTGGACCTGCAGCTTCGTGCTTCCCACATAGAGCAGGCAACAGGGACACTCCAGCACATATACTGCAAATTCAGTTTTGCAGGTCAATTTTTTCTGGATGTGGACAGGTCTGTTGCTGAGAGGTGTCATGTATTCGGTCTTATTGACTCCATTTTTGCAGGCTTTGCAGACAGAACACTTGATGAAACCCTTGCTACTATTGAGCCAGGAAGTGTTAGTTCTAACCTCAGGGCTACTTATCACCAGGCAATTGCTCATCGAGCGTGCCTTCCTATAAGTGATGCTGGGTGATCGTGATAAGTGGGTCCCCAATATCGGATCACTTTTGATTAATGCCCAATTTTTGTTTACAATCTTGCGAATAGTTTTGTGCGGATTGTTATAGGTTAGAATCAATCTAGTCTTGGTCTGTTCGTTTTGTACCAATTTGGTTTTACCTGCTAATGCCGGTGGTCTGCCATGTTCTTTTGCTTTGTCGACCACTTCCTGGAGATACCCCCTTCTTAAAAACCTGTCTCTACAGTCTTTCTGTGCCGTTCGGCAATCATTGTCAGTGCTGCAAATTCTTATTATTCGTAGCATTTCCCCGTAGGGAATGCTACTGATTAAGTGTGCAGGGTGATGGCTAGAGGCATGTAATATAGTGTTACCAGGAGTTGGTTTCCTATGCATTCTGGTATGTAGTTGATTGTGTTGGATGTTAATTTCTACATCAAGAAAGCATATTGACCTATTATTGATCTGACCAGTGAAACTGAGGTTAAGATTGTTGTTATTAAGTTTTTCAATGAATTGTGAAGCCTCACATTCAGATCCTTTCCAAATTATCAAAAGGTCATCAATGTACCTAAACCATTTAATGACATTGTCAGACATGATTTCAGGGTAGGTGGGCATGAGGACCTGTTCCTCCCAATGTCCCATGTGCAGACAGGCATAACTGGGGGAGAAACAAGCCCCCATAGCCACACCTCTCACCTGCTGGAACACTTGGTTAGAAAACAAAAATAAATTGTTCTCAAGACACATATTAATCATGGATAACAACATCCTGTTGTGATCGAGGAAGCACATAGGTCTCATATTCAAGTAATATTCAATGGCTTTTAATCCATCCCTGTGATGGTTACTTGTATATAGGGAAGATACGTCAAGCGAAATCAACAGATAATCAGGTTGCCAGGTCATACCTTCTAATTTTTGTAACAGATCAACAGTATCAAGAATAAAAGAAGGAAGATTCTTTACATGGTCCTGTAAGAAAAAGTCAACATACTTGCTGGCATTCTCCATAATGCTATTACAATCTGAAATTATGGGGCGACCAGGTGGCTTCACATTGTTCTTCTGAATTTTGGGTATAAAGTAAACAATGGGCATCACCGGATGGTCCTTCTTTAAAAATGTAAACTCATCCAAACTTAATAGACCAGTACTTTTCCACGCCAGCAAGTTAGTATAAAACAAATTCCAAGCCCCTTTGACCTCTGCCATCGTAGTTCTTTTGTAGCAATCCCTGTCATTGAGTTGACCAAGTGCCTCCTCCATATACATTTCCCTTGGCCACAAAACGACTTTAACGCCTTCATCTGATTGGCGGATGATGATATTAACATTATTTTTAAGTTTTTTAATGAGTTGATGGTAAGCCAAATCACGATAGTAGTGCCTCTTATTGATGTTAACTTGCTTTTGGTCCAATAACCCCAGTTCTTGGGCAACTTTGTTGTGGAAAATATCAATATTGTCTTTCAACATGATGGGGCAAAAAGTTGACTTGGGTTTAAAGTTGGTAGGTGCTATGCAAACTTTATATCCAGTGCCCTGTTTAGCAGATAAAGTTACAGTGTCAGTACCATCCTCACCTTGCATTTGTAGTAGGTCCTGAAATAACACTGCATCACCAGCTGTAAGTAAGGGTGGACTCATATTATGTACTATGGATGGTGCTGTTCGTGCTGGTTTATGTAACATGTGAAACTTACGAAGTTTCAACTTCCGCACGTATTTGTACATGTCAATTCTGGTACCCGCATAATCAAAATTACTTTTGGCACTGAGAGATAATCCTAGTGCTCAAATGTTCGTTTCCTTTTCACTCAACGATATTTTGGTTAAATTAATTACCGTTCGTGAATCACAGGTATCAGTTAATGAATCTATTTGTGCCTCCATTGCTTTCGTGGTTTTCTGCTGGGAGGCTTTGTACTCACGTTTGTGTTGTTTGTTGCTTTCCTTCTCTTAATTACTTCCTCCTCACGGAGCAAACGTGCTGTCATGTCATCCCGATATTTGGCGATACTTGAGTGATCGGAATCTTATCTATCTCCACATTAAGAGAGGACTCCAGGTTGCATTCAGCCCATTCCGATAACATGCGGGGGTCTGGATTCTCGTAGCTCGGCACGAGCATTATACGCAGACCCCGCGGTATCCTGCCTATCTCCAAGTACCGGGTAAGAGAGCGATGCTCCCACCACTTCGCCTGCTCTGCTTTGCTTCATCATTAATTGACCTTACTAACCTGTTACATACAAACCATAAAGCATCTTCTATCTACTCAATACTTCAATGTACCTCCAATGGTCGACCCAAATCTACTATGGAACGTGCTCGGGAAACTGACCTTCATATCACCTTATCTATTTTAATCTGCCAACAGATTTGGATCAAAATCAGGAAATCCTCCTGAGCAGCAATACAACACAAACACCTTCTATCTATCTATCTATCTATCTATCTATCTATCTATCTATCTATCTATCTATCTATCTATCTATCTATCTATCTATCTATCTATCTATCTATCTATCTATCTATCTATCTATCTATCTATCTATCTATCTATCTATCTATCTATCTATCTATCTATCTATCTATCTATCTATCTATTTGGCCTCCGTGAATCTGCAGAGCCCGTGCGGCGTTCTACTCTTTGGAATTCCGCAACAGTAAGAATCCATCTAAAACCATATTCAAGGCTCTTAAAGATCTTCTGTCAAAACGAATGTCTTCTCCGGTTATAGCTTCTATTTCTCACTGCGAGGCTTTGGCATCCTTTTTCTTGGAAAAAGTGCAGGGCATTTATCAGGCCTTTCGCTGCACGGAGGAGTCGTTGGGCACTATTCCCGTCTCTCATTTGTTGGATTCTTTTCCTCTGCTCCTCCCTGAGGTTTTTGATAAACTGGCCCAGAAGGTTAAATCTGGATCTCCCCTGGACCCGGCAAGTTCTGCCCTTTTTAGGGATCAGTCTTTTGTGGGTCGGTCCTCGATTTGCGCTCTGATTAACATCTCGCTGGCTACGGGTATCGTTCCTGCTAAATGGAAGCGTGCAGTAGTCTCTCCTATCCTGAAGAAACCTTCTTTGGATCCATTAAGGCTGGAGAGCTACCGGCCCATTTCTTTGCTTCCTTGGCCGGCAAAACTGGTGGAGGCCCATGTCAACCAGGTTCTGGTAGACCATCTCACCCGTGCCAATATTCTGGATGCCACCCAGAATGGGTTCCGAGCTGGGCACAGCACGGAGACAGCCCTCCTTGCCATGGTTGAACATCTGCGTTCAGTACTGGATGGGGGACAGACGGCGGCGCTAATATTATTAGATCTGAGCGCCGCCTTCGATACTGTCTCTCACCGTATCCTTTTACATCGCCTGAAGGAGATTGGCATTGGTGGGTTAGCCCTTCAGTGGTTCCGTTCCTTTCTTGCCGACCGGTCCTTCTGCGTTGCTATACCTCCATATCAGTCCAAATTCCATCCTCTGGACCTAGGGGTGCCGCAGGGTTCCTTGCTGAGTCCCACGTTATTCAATCTTTACGTGAGACCGCTGGCTGATGTCGCCAAGCAGTGGGGCATGTATATGGTTTCATATGCGGACGACACTCAGCTGGCGGTTACTATCAGCGGGGATGCGGATGCGGACGCCCCTCGGTTCCAGAATGGTCTGAGAGCGGTGGCAAGCTGGTTGAATGCCAACTCCCTCCAGCTCAACGCGAAGAAGACTGAGGTTATGGTGGTAGGGAGGGATAAGGAACTCTGGGGGGAGAGATGGTGGCCTCCGGAACTTGGGCCGTCTCCAACTCCGGTTACGGAGTTGCGAAATTTGGGAGTGTGGTTGGACTCCTCTTTGAGCTTCGCTGGGCATACCAAGAAAACTGCAGCCTGTTGCTTCGGGGTCCTTCGGGGTTTAAGACCTATCCTGAAGTTTTTTGACCCCCCTACCAGGCAGCTGGTGGTTCAGGCAACAGTCATATCTCGTCTGGACTATGCCACCGCGCTCCTGATTGGGACAAACCAGGCAGAAATCATCCGCCTTCAGCGAGTTCAAAATGCCGCAGCAAGAGCCGTAGTTGGCTTGCCTAGATCCTGCTCGGTCTCAAGCACTCTTCGATCGCTACACTGGTTGCCGGTCAAATCTAGAATCCAATTTAAAGTCTTATGCCTTGCATTTAAGATTATGAGGGGATTAGCCCCCCAGATCCTCTCGAGTCTTTTAACCTGTTATACTCCGACCCGTTCTTTAAGATCAATGGGCCAAGCGCTGGCTGTAGTTCCAAGATTTAAGCTCAGTCGAGTTGGTGGTCGAGCCTTTAGGGTAAAAGCAGCGGTGCTCTGGAACTCGCTTCCGCTTGAGATTCGTATGTTGGATGACCTCTTTCTGTTTCGGAAAGCTATAAAAACGCTCTTGTTTTAAATACCCCTTTTTCGGCTCTATCTCTATTTTCTGTTCAGTGTTAGTTGTGTTTTGCCGGTCATGCGCCAGGACGCCCCTTAGCTGGGGCAGCTGTGCGCAATATAAAAGCTCCTAACATAACATAACATCTATCTATCTATCTATCTATCTATCTATCTATCTATCTATCTATCTATCTATCTATCTATCTATCTATCTATCTATCTATCTATCTATCTATCTATCTATCTATCTATCTATCTATCTATCTATCTATCTATCTATCTATCTATCTATCTATCTATCTATCTATCTATCTACATATATATATATAGATAGATAGATATAGATATAGATATATATATTACCTACTGGCGGTCGCCAGTAGGTAGTTATAGTTAGGACCTATTATCTATAGGAAAATCGTAACATTCTTTTCCCAATAACTTTGGCGTCGGTTGACGAATCTTCACAAAATTTTCAAAACTCGTGGGGTGCTCTGGTTAGCTCCTATCTTAAAAGTTTCGGGGTGATTCGGCAAGCAGGGGCCGAGAAAAAAGAGGGGTCCCAAAATGTGTTTTCTCCATGTTAATTCCCATAGGAAAGTTTAGACACGGCTACAACCCGAACTGCTGAACGGAATTATACCAAATTTGGCGAAAAGGTAGCATTTGGTTCAGAAATATCCCTTTTTGTTAAATGGTGTAAATACGTTCAGTAGTTCATGAGAAATTAGAAAAAGAAAAAGTTTCAATATCTGGACGGAGCCTAATGACACATCTCATCGTGAGATCTGATTGGGTGTCAGTACTTCATCCTGGAATTGCTGGCAGCTATCTTGGGACCAATATACATGATAGTATCCCATCGTAGTGAATCGAAGATTTTGAGGGTTACCAAAAGGAGAACTATAAAGGGTGATAACAGACTTTAGTTACAGTAGAATTAATTTGTTGATGGTACCATACTAATTTCAGGAATTGTGGTGTGTTCTAAGGTGATTTTACCCTGTGAAAAACCTTCTGCTGGGATATCATGAATCATGTTTGAGAGAAAACTGAAGCTAAAATGAGAGCATATTTTCTGTAAATTCACATTATCTTTCTCAGTCATGTGAGAATGAAGTCTGTCATTCTCAGTAAATCATGTATATCGAACAAGGGCAGAGACTGTCAGTTGATTCCTTTGTGTTCTACTGCAGCTTCCCAGAGTGTTCTAAAGAACAACTAGAGCGCTAACAGTCTTACTTATGACAAAATTATGGCACACCTGAAGCCATCTTGATTTGAATAAAGTGGTAACTCTTAAAACATTTAATTTAAAAAGGAACAAAATAAGGGGGTTCATTTTGTCATAGAAATTATGGTTAGTGCTGTAGAAAGAAATATTAGGACATGTTTCAAGTGTGAACTCAAATGTCTTCCTGTTATATTTCAACAGGGGCAGCCTGTCAGTTGATGCCTTTGTGTTCTACTGCAGCTTCCCGGAGTGTTCTAAAGAACAACTAGAGCGCTAACAGTCTTACTTATGACAAAATTATGGCACACCTGAAGCCATCTTGATTGAAATAAACAGGTAACTCTTAAAATATTTAATTTAAAAAGGAACAAAATGAGGGGGTTCATTTTGTCATAGAAATTATGGTTAGTGCTGTAGAAAGAAAAATTAGGACATGTTTCAAGTGTGATCTCAAATATCTTTCTGTTATATTTCAACAGGAGCAGCCTGTCAGTTGATGCCTTTGTGTTCTACTGCAGCTTCCCAGAGTGTTCTAAAGAACAACTAGAGCGCTAACAGTCTTACTTATGACAAAATTATGGCACACCTGAAGCCATCTTGATTGGAATAAACTGGTAACACTTAAACATTTAATTTAAAATTGAATAAAATGAGGGGGTTCATTTTGCCATAGCAATCATGGTTAGTGCTGTAGAAAGAAAAATTAGGACATGTTTTAAGTGAGATCTCAAATATCTTCCTGATATATTTCAACAGGAGCAGCGTGTCAGTTGATGCCTTTGTGTTCTACTGCAGTTTCCCAGAGTATTCTAAAGAACAATTAGAGAGCTAACAGTCTTACTTACGACAAAATTATGGCACACCTGAAGCCATCTTGATTGGAATAGACTGGTAACACTTAAAACATTTAATTTAAAAAGGAACAAAATGAGGGCGTTCATCTTGCCATAGAAATGATGGTTAGTGCTGCAGAAAGAAAATATAGGGTATGTTTTAAGTGAGATCTCAAATCCTCTTCTATTTCATTAGAAAATTCTGACGTGCAGACTGAAGCAATCACTTTCAATACCAGCAGTAAACTTCCAGTTAACTCCCTGGTGAGCAGTAGCTTTACTACAGTGATCTAATGAACAACTAGAGTGCTAACATTCTGAATTTATGGCAAATGTGTGACACGTCTGAATGCCTTCTTGATGGAATCAAAGTAAAAAACTGAAAGAATTTCCTACTGAGGAGACTGCAGTAAATGAGGAAATTAGGAAACGTCATAACAAATAAGTCTCCCAAGATGGCCACCAGAGAAAAAAGAGCCCAAATGTAGCACAAATATCACCCAGATGTAGCCCACATATAGCCCAATGACAGAAGTGTGCAAAACACGTTTTATTTTTAGTTTTTCTGCAGTTTTATATAGTGCAGACTGGTCAGGTATTGGAGCGTTACATCTTACTTGGACCCCTTATTGCGTATTTTGCACGAAGTACATGAGATTGATCTTGAGAAACATTGAACTTTACGATTCTGTTAACCTGAAGTTGCTCTGAACCGGGCTTTGTAACACCCGTTTTTACCTACTGGTTTTAATTAACTCTCACTGTACTGTATTAGGAAAGAGGATTTACTGTTTTTATGTACACTTTCATGATCTATGTTTCTAAATCAGATCGAATAAAGTTTAATGAATTCTATGGCAGGACGGAGGCGAGGATTATGCATATCTGTCCTCACTTTATTTGCATAGCAGTTCAAAGAAAACGTAACACAACAATCATTAAACAAAAGACTACACAACCCATGAACCATTAGGGGGGTAGTCTCCAAGGCAACTATTGTCCAATCATATCACAGTCCATCGCATATAATATCGTGACGTCCCTTCCGCTTCCTCTTTCTTCACTGCTCGTCAGTTAAGTGCATTCCTTACATTCTTGGCTTTATCTGACGTTGCTGTTTGTATAGCGGTTTCTTGTGCACGTTATTAGCATGGTAAACAACCTTTACAACGAAACTTTTACAACGCACTACCATTACAACAAAACTTTTACAACGAACGCGATGTAACCACGCGATGCCATTACAACGCAAGTCTTTACATCGACTTGCGCTAGATGGCGTGCTAACATTACAAATAGTGTAGTTTACTATCCCAACACCTTCCCTACTGTTAAGTGGACTGGAGTTGGAATAGTAAATTACGCTTTTCTAATGTTAGCACGCCATCTAGCGCAAGTCGATGTAAAGACTTGCTTTGTAATGGCATTGCGTGGTTACATCGCGTTCGTTGTAAAAACCGCGATGTAACTACACGCGTTGTAAAGACACGCGTTGTTACGTCATACATCCTATTAGCATTATTGCCTTGGTGTTGTTTCATATTCCCTGCGCAGCAGGCTCATGCCCGAGAGCGTTTTCCCCCTCGCAGTTTCTCCCGCTGTGCGCTCTGCGCGCGGTGAGATCCTGTCAGGCGCATCTGGTCCGAGCGAGGCAGCTCTGTCGAGCGGTCCTGCTGGTCTTTACGCGAGTTTGGGAATCCAGTCACTCCTTTAGTGTCTGCTTGATTCCTGACCAACCCTCGCCTAATTTTGACACTGCTACACAGTGATTTTCCCATACGGCCACGTTTGTGACCAGAGCCACCAACCCCTTGAAAGGGAGGTCAGGAATAGGATGAGGGGGGAATGCCCCAGGCCCTCACTGAAGGGGAAGGTGGCACACACGCCTGAAATTGATGAGAAACTATGTACCTTTTTCTCCAAGTATATGAGGGATCCCAAAAAAGAAATTGATAGGTCTTGGACGGGGCAGGGCCCTTGACCCAAATTATTCAATTGGCGGAGCGTTCAAAAGAGTCAGGACCCCCTTTGTCCACGGATATTGTGGCTGGTTGGGCGCACTACCCTAAACCCTAAAACACTACCCCAGCACGACACCCTACACTACCCTAAACCCTAAAACACTACCACCAGCACGACTCCCTACACTACCCAAACACCACTGCACTACCCTAAACCCTAAATCTACCCCCAGCACGACCCCTTCACTTCACAAACACCACTGCACTGCCTTAAACCCTAAAACACTACCCCAGTACGACCCCCTACACTGCACGAACACCACTGCACCACCCTAAACACTAAATCTACCCCCAGCACGACCCCCTTCACTACCTAAACACAACTGCACTACCCTAAACCCTAAAACACTACCCCCAGCATGACCCCCTTCACTACCAAAACACCACTGCACGACCCTAAACCCTAAAACACTACCCCCTACACTACACAAACACCACTGCACTACCCTAAACCCTAAAACACTAGAACCCAGCACGACCCCCTACAGTACACAAACACCAATGCACTACACTAAACCCTAAAACACTACCCCCTACACTACCCAAACACCACTGCACTACCATAAACCCTAAAACACTACCCCAGCACAACCCCCTACACTACACAAACACCACTGCACTACCCTAAACCCTAAAACACTACCCCCAGCACGACTCCCTACACTACCCAAACACCACTGCACTACCCTAAACCCTAAATCTACCCCAGCACGACCCCTACACTACCCAAACACCACTGCACTACCCTAAACCCTAAAACACTACCCCTGCACGACCCCCTACACTACCCATACACCACTGCACTACCCTAAACCCTAAAACACTACCCCCAGCACGACCCCCTACACTACCACTACCCTAAATCCTAGGAAAAAAAATCCACCCCATGCCCAATCCCCCTTACCTCTCACTCCTCGTGGTTCCTCTCTCCTCGTGGTTCCTGCTTCACGTCATCTCTGAGGGGCGGTGCACGTCGTTGTGAGGAAACGGAACAGCCTCTGTTTCCTTACAACAACGGGGATCGTCTACATGTGTTTTAGAACGCATGGTCATTTACAATACATACTTTTACAAAAAAGTTTGTTGTAAAGGCATGCGTGGTAAATGACCATGCGTTCTAAAAAAATGTGTAGTAATGACTTCGCGATGTACAACGCATGCGTGGTAATGCATGCGTTGTAATGGTATCGTGAAGTAAGAAAGTCGTTGTAACGGCTGTTTACCGATTGAAGCTGGCCCCTGTTCTTCAGTGAGACGTTTATTTGATTAATTAGGAAGAAGGAATGTGGTTTTTATACCGAAAAGTGCATTCCCAGCTGTTGTATTGTGAAAGTGTCCGCATGGCCTGGTTTCACATCCGGTGAGAAAGTGGAATAGTCTGTTTGGATCTAAAGGAGTTCTGTTGTTGGACGGGGCCAGCGCGACACGTCATCAGAAAACATAGCTAATGGAAAGCTTCCTCCCTCAAGTGTGGAGCAGTGCCATGAGAGGTCAACGAGTGTGCGTCCCACTGCAGTATGACCATACCGTGTGACCCATGTGCCGCCTCCAGGGTACGGGAGGCAGAAGCGGCATCGCAGGTTCTCTTGAAGACCGTTGTAGCACTAATTCTACAATTTGGTACTAGGGCATTTTAACTTTGTTGTTCCTGCCAGATACAAAGAGAAGATCCTGTGTTATTCAGTGCCCTTGTTACCTTTTTTGTGGGTTGTGGTGCTTGTCACTTCGCTGCCCCGCCGGTGCACACGAATGGGCACCCCACCTTGTGTGCCATCTGCAGGGCCTCTGCCCTCAGATCACTGGTTTCGGTGTCTGGAGTGGCAACATAAACAGATGCTCCCAAAGGACTAGCCTGAACACTTAGGTGAATATCCCCTGCACCAGCATTCCACGGAAATTCTTTCCTAGCTCTCCCATGTCGACGAGGACATCATAATAGCACGGCTCCGCTCGCGACACCGTATGACATCATCGGAGCCATAAGAGGACCTCGTCGGCGTGCTGACATCAGTTCCATCCATTTTTTCTGTGCCACCGAGGCAAACAGGCAGATCGAGTCATTTTCACATGTATACATAGTATAATAAATATATATATATTCACTGAAAAAACCAGAGGTTTCAGGCACGTTATAGTTAGAAATTAGCATTTAAAAAACCTTAGAAATTCATTGAAAAAAACATAGGTTTCAGGGGCGTTATAGTTAGCTGGACATTTCACTCGTACAAAACCATAGAAATTCCCCCGTTCTAGTTAGTTCAGCTAACTATAACTTGCACGCCTGCAATGCACTGCTGATGACTTCACATATTACATCACTCATGACATGGTCAGTGACATGACTCATGACATCACTGTAGCTACATGAGTGTCTATATGGGTTATTAGTTGGTTTTTTGAGTATCAGTATGAGTGTCTGTATGGTTCGGTGGGGGTATTACTTAGTGCATAGATGCATGAATGAGTGACTCACTGTTTGTATGTGTTGAAGACAGCATGTGTGCAGGACTGTATAGGTGGATGAGTGTGTGTATGGGTGTGTTAGTGAGTGAATGACTGTCTCAATAGTGTCTTTATGAGTAACTACATATGTTTTAAACTATTATATGTGAGTATTGGTGTATATAAGTGAGTATATGTGAGAGTGAGAGATTGGAAGAGTTCCTGTACAAATAAGTAGGTGTTTCTATAAGTGATTGTTTAAGAGAGTATGTGTACGTTTCTGTAGAAGTAAGTGTGGTAGACACCGTTCCACTGTTGGGACCTAGAGTTGCTTGCACCTGTTTGAAGGGAGTACCTTCATCTCCACTCTCAGATGCTGTTCTAACACCGTCCATTCTGGGATCAAGACCCCGTTTCACTGTTCGGACCTGTTGTACCACGGTGTACTCCAGCGACTGCAGTCAGCCAAGCCCAATGATCATTTGCAGCAATTAGCTACGGAAGCACAGAGTCTGATACACCTCAATGGAGGGAGTTCTGTAAAAAACAACAAGCAGTAATATCGGACATCGTTCATTCTGGGATCAAGACACCGTTCCATTGTTGGCACCTAGATTTGCTTGCACCTGGTCGAAGGGAGTACCTTCATCTCCACTCTTAGATGTAGTTCTAACATCGTCCATTGTGGGATCAAGACACCGTTCCACTGTTGGGACCTAGAGTTGGTTACACCTGGTCGAAGGGAGTACCTTCATCTACACTCTCAGATGCAGTTCTATCATCGTCCATTGTGGGACCAAGGCACCGTTCCACTGTTGGGACCTAGAGTTGGCTACACCTGGTCGAAGGGAGTACCTTCATCTGCACTCTCAGATGCAGTTCTAACATCGTCCATTGTGGGATCAAGACACCGTTCCACTGTTGGTACCTGTTGGACTACTGTGTTAGTAGTATACAGAGCACTCCAAGGTGCTGGGCCTCAGGCTGGGCGCTGTCTGCCTGTGTCGCAATAGCCAGCGTTGATCTCAGGAGCCTTCCCAACTCGCAGACCTCAGCCCAAAAGCTTCTGCCGGCACGTGGTGGGCCCTCTTTCACATACGGCGGTGTCGAAAGGTGAACTGTGGGGCATATGTGCGTCGCAGTGGCCATGACGGTTTCTGGGTGTCAGCAGGCTGAGAGCATTATTCCCACAGCCACCTTCACTCACGGCATCAGCCTTGTGGCAGTGTAAGCTGCGCAGACCTGACAGACATGTTCGCCATTCCAGAAGAGAACCACCCCCAGAGAAACGTGCCTTTTGTTCATCGCTCTACGCTAGCCGTGCGTACGCCAAGCCAGCCCACTACGCTAAAGATTTGGGGGAGTGGGGGCACGTACGCACTATGTTTTTGTAATCTTCACTACTGACTATACTATCATGGTTGCGTCCACTGTCCACTTCACTCAATAGACCATGAGTTTATGTTGACATGTACATGTCTGTGCTCTGCATACTCAAGTCTGTCAACACTTTGCATTGTATACTTTTATAATCGAGAATCACTTGCCACCTTCGCATATACTTTGCTCCCATCTCTCCCCGCATTCTGCACTGTGTGGCAGAGGTGCTATGTTTAGTTTGTGTACATGGCTAGCCACGGTTCCCACAGTACGTAGTGTCATTGTATCTGCTAGGTGTACATGTTGTTTGTCATGTTGTATGTGATTATTTAAGGTAGCGTGTTTATTTATGAGCAGTGGTTTCTCCCATTTACATATTGCTGTGTTAAAGAGGATACAAAACTTTCTCACAGGTGAAAAGTGGGACCACAATGGCAGTCATTCATTACTATGCAAGAATGTCCAACTGCACAACGCTTCTAACCTTACAGCCCCCAATCTTGCGTGCTTTCTTAAAAGCACGCCAACTCCCACAATCAGACCAACATTCACACAGCATTCTAACGGCAGTTATCTGCATCTTAATAACATGGACTGCTACGCAATGTGAGCTGGCATACCGTATGTCCTTACTGTTTCAAACCGGATAACTTCCTCTGGCAATCTCTATTCCCACCCACACAAAGTAACTCCCAAAGTTCAACTTGGCCTTCAATACCTACTTTGAACATAGATTTTATTAAACGGAGCAAACTGAAAGCGCTATTGTTTCAAACAGAAGTGTCCCTCACTTCTCCAAAAGTAATTTATCGACTGCAGATATCACAAACTTCAAGTAAAATACACTCCCTTTTAAATATGAACCTCCCATTACACTTTGTGAATTGTTACACAATTTTCAACACATCTGACATTTAAGGTCTGGCACACTTTTTTAACACTGTTTCCTCCGGCCTTGTCACAGGCTTTCAAACTGTTTTTAGTCTAATACCAGACTTCATTCATTCGATCATCTCTGGAATAACAGGAACAGTGGCCATAATTCTTGCTCTGTTTGCGGCTATCCTACTACTATTTTAGCTTGTTAAAAATGGCCGCGCTCCCTGCGGTAACAAGCATGTCTGACAGAATACGCCTCTGTGCGAAGCTACATCAATACCGTGAAAAAATGGAACAACTTTTCGGCTGCCTGCCTTAATCTATTATCGGAGCCAGCTACAACATAACATTTATTTACACATATACAATCTGCGTGCAACCATCTTTTTATTGCAAAACTTGCCCAATCGACTGGTGAATGGATCTATGCCTTGCCAACATCCCAGCAAACGCTCCCGATATCCAGCACGTAAAGGAGTTTCTTGAAAACCATGAACTTGATTGTTCGGGCAGTGGAGCAATTACGGATGCAACGCAAAAAGGTATCCTGGCGGAATGGGATGTCTGCGCAACCGCGAAAGATCTCCTGCAACGTGCGACCTTTAACAACATCGCAGATTGCATGCCAATTCAAATTGCCGCTCCAACATTCGAGGAACATTACTGTCCCTTAGTGGATATGAATTGGATCGCTTCGCTTTTCTCACACGGTGGCAACAATCGCCTCTTGGTACATTATGCATATCAAGCCGCTGAAGAACTTCCGGACTGCAATCTCCAAGACTTGTAAGAAATTCACTTTATTCTTGGATTGATTTTTTCCAACTTTTTTGACTTTTCCTATAACATCTTTTAATACACTTCAATTGAACTATTTTCATATAATAACTTTCTAAGTATGCTTAGGCATTTGAACTCTGTTTTCATTATTGGCCATTACGTCTCCAGACTAACCAGGGATGGAAATGTATGGCCTATGCAAATACGCTATTTACATGCTAAATTAGCCTAAACCTGACATCCATTTTGAAACCATGTCTACTCTTTGTACACACGTCTCTCTGCCTGCCTGTTATCCACGAAGCCCTTTCACACAAATTAGCTCATCCTCAGCCTCTGCTCACGAGTTGGCGATCAAGCTCAAAAAACACGGCATTGTTTAGGAACTGGTTGGCACAGTGTGGTAATTGTATCCTACCTTTATTTTCATTTTACAATTTACAGTCATTCATGTCTCATAGGTATTGTTTATGTTACATGGAACTGTAACATGTAGGGGCCGATTCTGATCCGGGTCGGAAGGGCACTGAACGCGATCCGGACGGAAAAACTGCGAGCCGTACGATTGTTTTCCGCCCGACTCGTACAGCTGTACGAGCGAGCAAGTACGATGTGAGCTACGTGAAATTCACTGACCGAGTCAATCAATCAATCCACTTTATTCGATTAATTAAAATCATAAAAGTACAAAACAACAATTACATTCATATACAAATACAAAAAATTTATAACAATATTATAATCAATCATAAATATATCCTTAAAAAAATATTTCATAACAATCAAAGCTAAAGTGCCTACAAAAACGTGCTTTCTAATAATTTCCAGCCCACCACAGACCAACATACTTTAAAAATTACCTAACTAGGACGTCAATCAATTCCAAATGTCAAATATCTATAATTTTCCCCCTGATCCTGACAGCGGCCACTAAGAAGGAAGGAATGTTAAAAATTTCCCACGTGTCAGTTAACATTTGCAAATAAAGTAAAGCAGGTTTGGCCTGTTGAAAGCCCCTCTTACGAAGTATGGGAACCAAAAACTTCTTCCGAATAGCAGTATAGTGTTTACAGAACAATAAGAAGTGTAGGGTGTCTTGAATGGAGTAATTATCACAAGTACATAATCCTGCTTCCTCAGGTTTAGACCACCCCACAAAGTCCCCCAAGGACAGATGTATCAAATTGAATCGAAATCTGGTCAAGAGCCAACGATGAAATGGCTTGGTAACAATTAACAGATAAGGTTCTATCGACAATGTTGTTTTTATCAAAGAATATCATCATTTTGATAAACTTATTTTTAACCCAATTCAAATCATCCTTCCTAATTTTCTCAGGATGATCATATAGTTCCCGCCGTCCTAATTTAGAAAACATTGATTCAACATAAACTAGCCACATAATATTACTCGCTTTGTCCAGTTTAATACAATCCCGCAGTATCTGTTGGTTCAGGGTTAAATCAGAATTAAGCCACACTCTGAGCCAGCAAAGTAACGGTGCCAAGCTCAGAGTGTCAGATAAAAAACCCAACCCCAGTTCCTGATGTAGAGAAAAGTTAGGGGTAGATTGCGGTACTGAAAGGAGGTTCCGCAAAAATCTATTTTCAGCTATCTGTAGCTCTAACTGGGGTTTATAACCCCATATGGAGGAGCCATAGCCCGCTATGGCCAGACACTTAGATTTATATATTTTAATAATAGCCTCCACTGGTCTTGCGCCCAGACGCTTAGCAAACCCTAATACAGCAGAAGTTGATCTAATTACCGCATTTTTTTTCAATTTTTGCAGTGGAACCCAAGAACTTCTTTCATCAAAAACTACCCCTAAATAAGTAAAGGAGGGAACAAAGGTCACTAAACCCCCATTACAATAAAAGGATTTTGATTTTGTAACTCTACGACCTGTAGACAGAATATGCGATTTACCAATATTTATTACCAGGTCCAGGGACAACATAAATGCTCCAAACGCATCTAAAAGACGCTGTAAACCTACCGCCGTTCGAGCCAGTGGTACAGCGTCAGCCGCGTATATGAGAACTGGGATTAAAGTATCTCCTACACGCGGGATGTCCAAACTCGCTTTAACCAAGGTTTTGTCCAGGGCATTAATGTATAAGGTAAAAAGCAGGGGCGCCATTATGCACCCCTGTCGTACCTCTCTCCTGGATTTAAAAGATTTAGAACACCTACCATCCTAATTGTAGCAGTAAGATCACGGTGCAGATCTACTAAAAAAAAAAAAACAAAGCCGAGTCCAGACCCATTTCCAACAAAATACTCCACAGCTTCGACCTGTTAACCAGGTCGAAAGCTGAAGTCAGGTCCATAAAGGCCAGCTTCAGCGAACCTTCCTTCGCCATAGTATATTTTCCTATTAACAAAAAAAGGTTCAAACATTGGTCCATGGTACTTCGGCCTTTTCGAAAGCCATATTGTAGGTTACTTATTATATTATTTTCGTCTGCCCAATCTGTGATCTTACCTAATATGACTTTACCTAGTATTTTGACAACTGAATCAATCAAAGATATTGGTCTAGAGCACCTTGGATCACTCCGCTGGCCCTTTTTAAAAACTGGCATAATAGATGAGTGACACCAAGATGCAGGGGGCCCAATCAAAGCCACAGCATTAAAAACGTTAACCAGTATCTTAGCCCAGAAACTGGGATTATGCTTATAGATATCAGCTGGGACATGATCTGGACCAGGCGCTTTATTGCTTGAAGTATTTTTTATTGCTTTTTCTATATCCTCGGCTTCAAAAATAAGAGGAAGTATACCTTGCTGAGGTAAATTATTAGGAAAGGAGTCAAAAAACTCGTCAGAGCCATAGATCCCTTCAAAATGGGACAACCATTGTGCTTCTGTAACATTATTGTCCAAACCAGAGAAAAAAGGAGTATTGACAATAGACCAGAACCTGGCACTAGCCTTTAAGATGTTAACAGATAAAAGGGCGTCCCAGGCTTCTGCTTTAATCTCTGCCTTCCGCCTATGGACCGCTAACTTATAATGTTTCCTTAAACTCACTATCAAGGGCTTATCTTGAGGAGAACTTTTCAGGGCTAGAATTAAGGCACGATGGGCTTGCGAGCAGTTTTCATCGAACCATTTTTCTTTCTGTTGGACTTTCCCTTTGGACTTGGTAATCAAATCTGCAGCAATCTGAGTGCAGATACCAACAAAAGCCCCCAGTATAACATCCTCAGAGTTTGTGGGATCAATGCACGTTGTTATGGAGTCCTTGGTTTTTATACATAGATTATTAAAAAATATGGCAGGTAACACTTTAGTCCACTTGAGCCTCCTACCTTGATCATGGGTTACCCTGTTGTTAACAGCTAAAGTTACCCCTCCATTTCCTAAAAACCCGCAATTGTTAGCCAATTCCAGTAGGACATGGTTATGATCGCCTCTGCCTGCCTGTTATCCACAAAGTCCTTTCACACAAATTAGCTCATCCTCAGCCTCTGCTCACGAGTTGGCGATCAAGATCAAAAAACACGGCATTGTTTAGGAACTGGTTGACCGAGTCGTTTCCGGGTCCGAACCGCTCCGTACGTCTCGGTCGGAAGCTAACCGTGGCGTGCAATGGATGCGATTCACGATCGCGCCAGTACGATGCACGTGTCGGACAGCCGCTGCGAGCCGGAGTGTCCGGCTCGCAAAACATCTGGGTGGTTGCCTTTGGGGGTCCGCGTCGGACCCCCTGTCACCTGCAGCCCTACGACTCGGACACAGGGGGAGACGCATGGGTCTCCCCAACACAGGCATTTACGGTGCGGATGGCACCGATGCGTACCCACTGCAAGGGGCTCACTTGTCCGTGACGTACCCATTCAGTCAATCGGAGCCCATGTACGCGTCGTACAACCGGCTCCCATTGACTTCTATGGGAGTCCGACCGAACCGAGTCGGGCAGCATACGGCTGCATCGTACTCGCTCGGTCGGACTGCAGGTCTCCGGCTCGGTCGGAAAACACTCCGGATCCAGCTCGGTCGGGGTGCTTTCCGACCCGGATCGGAATCGGCCCCGTAATGTGGAATTGACTGATGCAGGAGCTTAGGTTTGAATACAGCAGAAGCGGTTGGTGTTTGCCTCAGCTGGATGCCTTAGCTCTTGCACCAGTGGGTCCATTTATGGCACTTAAATAAAGACACTTTTTATATAACTTGCAGACTCCATCGCTTTATCCCACACAGCCACTTTCTTAAACACACCTGATTTTGTCAAGTTCTGCGTATCTTGTGCCTTTTCCACAGGAGCCGATGCTTGATCTCCACTCCCCCACTCCGCTACCACGAGCTCGAAGGCTCGCGAGCAGCAGTGAGGGGGAAAGGGGAATTGGACAGAAAAGAGAGACAACACTGCGTCTTCTTCCTGGACTGGACTCGGGATTTTCTTCTTCCGAATTCCTGAAACAAGAATTACTCAACAACAATTCTAATACTCTCTACGCTCATATGACCCTTGCTTCACCCAACTATACCTGTCCTGACACAGTGGTTGCCGCTCTCTGTTCTCACTTAGTAGATACCTTCTAATGGGTGTGATGTGGAGTTGAAGGTGAGTTCGCTCCTGCAAATAGAAACACATGTAATCCTAGTCTTCAGGGAAATCCCTCTACCACCCCAATAGTTCCTTCGTTACCTGGATTCCACCCAGAAGGTCATATATATATTTTCATTAAGTTCACCAGAACATATGCTGACAATTCTTTCTTCAACCTTTAGAGCTGTACTGAGGAATGTCGTTGGGTAGTTCTAACATATATGTATATATATATATATTATATATGCACAGCTGCAACTGTAGCGAAGTCTCATGTAATCCTTAGTCTACTCTGATGTCTTCTCTCTCTCAAGTTCTTCATCTGCCATAAATACTACTCTAGGTATAGTCTTGCAATAGCGAGTCACTACCTCTTTCGCTATTACTTCACCACTGAAGTATAACTCTTTCTTCTTCTTTTCTTTATTTCTTTCAAGCAATTGTCTCTGTATGCTTACAGCGGAAAATTCAGTCTTTAACGAGATTACTGGAAAAGATTTGCAGCACTTACTTCTTGGTGGAGCAAGTTCCAAATCGGTTTCTAACTTACTCCTTTTCGTTGAGACACTGAAGAAACGAGAGGGGGTTGACTTTCCTCACCACCTGATAACTCTGGAACTGGAACAGACTTCTGAGGAGAGTGGCGAGGAGAAGGTGAATGTTGGACCCCCCAAGGTACAAGGACTGGAACGGAGCCTAAGGGAAGAGCGAGGCTCTCTTCCGTAATGACTAACCCAAACTAAACAGAAGTTTTCCTGAGGAAACACGGAGCTCTAGAAACTCCGACTCGTCACCTCAAAGTTTGACGGTTGAAGTGCGTCGAGCTGAGGACGCGCTCGCGCACTTCAACTCGGGAAAAGACTACACCGCAGCAATAGTTGAGGTCAGAGGAACCTACCAGCGGCCATCTTGGGAGGGGGAAAGAACCTAATACCTAAGCGCTAAGGGATCGTATGAAGGCAGTGAGCGATCTAACTGAAACCTGTCTTCGCTTCCCTGCCTGAACCCTCGGGTGTATGTTGAGTCTCGGAAAACCAGCTTCACCTGCAACAGTCCTGACAGATTTCACCATTTGTCTTCTGTGGCATTGCAACATTTTGCATTATATTCTTCATGATTATTTCTTTATTCCTGCTTGCTAAAACACTCCATTCGAGTCTTCAGGTAGGGGTTAGTAGTTTGCTTCCCACTCCAGCTATAGTCTAAACCCATACTAACACCACTTGCACAGCTATGCTACAGCGGCCAGTATGCTACAGCGGTCAGAGCACATCAGTTTACAGCAATCAGCTCACGGTTTCATCCCGAGTGTACCGGTACCTCACCTCAGCACCATCTCACTGCGGGCAAAACAGCACTTTCACACCACTAGGGGTGAATACTTCGCTTCACACTCTCTGTATAGCACACCCTAACCACCCCACAGAGCTCACAGCGCTATAGTCTAAACCCATACTAACACCACTTGCACAGCTATGCTACAGCGGCCAGTATGCTACAGCACTCAGAACACATCAGTTTACAGCAATCAGCTCCCGGTTTCATCCAGAGTGTACTGGCACTTCACCTCAGCAGCATCTCACTCTGGGCAAAACAGCACTTTCACACTGCTAGGGGTGAATACTTCGCTTCACACTCCCTGTATAGCACACCCTAACCACCCCACAGAGCTCACAGCGCTATAGTCTAAACCCATACTAACACCACTTGCACAGCTATGCTACAGCAGCCAGTATGCTACAGTGCCCAGAGCACATCAGTTTACGGCAATCAGCTCACGGTTTCATCTCCGATTGTACCGGCACCTCACCTCAGCACCATCTCACTCTGGGCAAAAGAGCACTTTCACACCGGTAGGGGTCAATACATTGCTTCACATTCCCTGTGTAGCATACCCTAACCACCCCACAGAGCTCACAGCGCTCCTACCCTCCTCTTTCCTCCCTTTTTTCCACTTACTCGCTTCAACAGAATCACAAAATGGCTGACAACACTTCCTAGTTGCAACCGCTCCCACCGCTCGCAGCCAATAAGCAGCAAGCTCGTGCTCGTAATGCCTCAGCCAATCAGATGGCAGAATTCCCAAATATTGATATCTGTAAATTTTGATATTTCTCAAAAACTACTGAATGGATTTATACCAAATAAAGAAAAGCGTGCTTTCCAGACCAAGACCCTTCCACCTGCCAAATTTGGGGTAATTCCATTCACCCGTTCGACCTGTAGCCTTGTCTAAAGTTTCCTATGGAAATTGCATGGAGAAAACACGTTTTGGGACCCCCCCTTTTTTCTCAGCCCCCCTTGACGAATCACCCCCAAACTTTTGACATAGGAGCTGATATGAACAAAGAATTTGTTTGGAAAATTTCATGAAGATTCATCAAACTACGCCAAAAGTTATAAGCAAAACAACAAATGCTCTTCCTATGGAAACTTGGTCCTAACTATAACTACCTACTGGCGACCGCCAGTAGGTAATATATATATGAAACCAGGATCCCAACGAACGACCATGGTGGGCCAAACAAAGGGCACAGACTCCAGTTAAAGATGCAAAAAAGAAGATTTATTGTCTTAGCATGTCAGGATGACGCGTTTCGATCACAAGCCTGTGGTCTTGATCACTTACAGGCACATGCATCAAACTTTTTTGCGATCGCAAACGGTGCGAATCGCAAAAATTGGCCGTTTGCGATTGCAAAATACCATGTAGAAATGCATCAACTGGATATGTGCGAAAACCCAACTTTTCGCAAAAATAAGGAATCGCAAAAAAATCTGCGATTAAAATTGCGATTTGGTAGTAGCGTCTTCCAAATAGCAATTCGCAAACAAAGAATCGCAAAATGAATTCCTAAAAAATCGCAAATTGCGATTTCCATGAAAATTGCAATTTTGCGAGAGCTAAATAAGAAGGATCCCAACCAGGTGGTAATCATGAGTGCTAATCAGAGACAGCTGAAAACCAAATAAAACCCATTTAAACACAGCCAGAATGAGCTAGCACTTTTCGCAATGGCAGGGATTTACCTGATGGCGAGGAGGATGAGGCTGCAGGCTGCCGGACAGAGACGGAGGCGAATAAATGAGCGCATTTTCAGAGTCCGCATAACTTTGCTAGGACAGCAAGAGGATGAGATATACGATAAGTATAGGCTCAATGCAGCAATGATCCATGATCTAATCAATGAATTGGACCCCATTCTGCAACGACAGACACGTAGGACCAATGCTATCCCAACGCATGTGCAGGTCCTATGTTGCCTACACCTACTGGCATCAGGCAGTTTTCAGGGGGTCATTGCTGTAGCGGGAGGTGTGTCACAAAGCGCACTTTCAAGAATATTCACAGCATTCCTTGATGCCATGATGGCCTTGATCGGGTCTCACATCAAGTTCCCTACCACCGCGCTTGACCTTGCAAAAACAAAACAGGAGTTCTACCAGATAGCTCGCTTCCCACATGTTTTGGGTTGTATTGATTGCACCCACGTGGCAATATGTCCCCCTGCAGCACAGGAATATTTATATAGAAATAGGAAATGTTACCATTCCCTCAACATTCAGGTTGTTTGCAATGCCAAAAACATAATCACTGACATAGTTGCGCAATTTCCCGGCAGTGCACATGATTCTTATATTTTCAGGCAAAGTGGCATACACACCCGTCTTGTCAGGAGAGAATTTGGAGAGGGACATCTGCTTGGTAAATATGTGTAATTGTTTCTCACTGTCATTGTACGTATGTCAATGTCAAACTGCCACTGACCCTTTCCTTCCTTACATGTAGGTGACAGCGCATACGCCTTGCGTAATTACCTCATGACGCCTTACCTCAATCCCACAACTGCCAATCAACAGAGGTACAATGCAGCACATATTTCAACAAGGAACATCATAGAGTGCACATTTGGCCTGCTGAAGAGCCGATTCAGATGTCTACATAAGACCGGTGGAGCACTACAGTACAACCCTGAACAATGCTGCAAGATAGTAGCAGCATGTGCCATGCTGCACAATATTGCGACAAAGGGAGGAATGGAAATCGAGGTGTCTGACAGCGATTCGGAGGATGGGAAACAGCAAGTGCCACACCACCATGCAGCACAAGGGGCAAACGCAGCAGAAGGGCGTAGGAGAAGATTGGACATCACACAAAATTATTTCTGAGGTGAGGACTGATGACACAGAAACGTTATATTGCAATCAAAGTAATCTTTAATTAAATAAAAATGTCATGATTGTTGAAGCACACTTTTAATCTGACCAGTGTGATGGACATAAGTGGTTTGCAAAAGAAAATGTACTTGTAAGTCAGTAAAAAGTCTGATCCCAACAATGGTTACGTCACCATGGTGGAATGTACTTGTACATGCCAGTCTAGCGCTTCCTACCACGAACACCCAGACGCCTGTCAGAGCCAGCATGGTCATCCCCAATGTTGGAAGCGGCTGTGGTACTGCTGCGTGTGTTGCGTCTACCTGCAGTCCCGACTGGAATTACCAAACTACTTAGGCTTGAGGCACCCTCACTACCCTCTTCCGGCGTGGAAATGGTTGACGCAATTGTGGAAGCATTAAGCAATTCTACTGCATTGGTCACCTGGTCCAGTGCTTTAGCCACATCCCCGCTCCAATGGCACATTTCAGTTTGCATGGTCACAGACCTACGTGCCAGCAGTGCAGTTGTCGTGGCCAGCCTATTGTTTGATTTCGCAAACAGTTTGAGTTGTTGCATCAGTTCACGATGCTGTCTCTTCTGGGATACATTTCCCTCCTGCATCACCTTGCTCAGTTGCTGCACACTTTCAGTTAGTACTGCTATGTTGCTTGCCATCTTGCCTATTTTGAATTGCACTGCACGTGTGTTTTTTGTCTGCAGGCGCTGCATACGGAGCATCTGTCCCTCAAGACCACCCCAGACATCAATTGGTTGCTCCTCCTGCTGTGTCCTGAGTGCTCTCCCTCTTCTACGCCGGACTCTGATATTGGTTCTGGGGACCTGTGGTTGTGGTTGTTGGATGGAAGTGGCCTGTCCATGGCTGGCACCTGGTGTTGCATCAGGCTCATCATCACACTCCATGGTGACTAGGGATGGGACAGTTGCCCTGCGTGAGTTTGTGACACGTGATGGATTTATTTGCACCACGGGTGTGTCCATATGTTCACCTGCGCTGGTGTCCTGCATGTCTGGGGAATCGCTATCCACAGCTTCTACTCGTTGAGCATCTGTGAGGTGAAACAGTGCAATACTGCATTATTTAATGTCTGTGATCAAAATGTCACAGTAATACATTTTTGACTTTGTTAATGAATTTATAATCTATTAAACTATTTTGGGTTGTTCCTCTGAGATTTGTCATTGTAACTGCTTGACCTGACTACATCTCCCATAATGCACCTCCCCTAATGAATACATTTTGTACTGGATGTTCAAAGTGTGCACTTGGGCTGTACTGTGGTCATGTTCTACCTTTAAATTTCGGGATAATGGTAACATGCATTCATCTTACCTTCAGATGTGTTTGCTGCTCCGGACGTGTCAAGCTGGGTCACACCTACAACAGCTTCTGGCTGGATGGTGGATTTCACCAAGTCCTCCATGGGAGTGTTCCCAGTGTCTGTTGGTGTTCCCCCTCCTGTCTTTTTAGCCTCCTTGAGCCGGTCAGCAATGCGCACCTTAGCCCGACTGCGCAAGTCGTACCATCGTTTTTTCAGCTCTTCAATGGTGCAGTGTGTCACCCCAATGGCATTGACCCTGTTTTGGATCTGGAGCCAGATTTTCCTTTTCTCCTGCTCTGCCACTTTTAATGATGCCTTTCCAAACAGCTTATCATGGCTGTGGACTACTCCCTCAATGAGGGTGTCAATTTCTTTTTCTGCAAACTTTATTTTGCGCTTCCTGCCTGTTTGGCTCTCCTCTGCTGTTTGTGAGGCTTCCATTTGGTTGAGGAAGTTTTTCTAATGTCTCTATCCCACTCCTGTTCAGCTCCCAGAGCCAGCTCCCTCCTCTCCCTGAGACTGTACACTGGAAATGAGGCTAGAGCTGCTCACTTCCTGGTTGTGATGTCATCAGGATGCATCAAAATGCGACTTCGGTAATTGCGATTTCGCAAATAGCGAAATCGCTATTAAGCTGTTCGCAATTACCGGACTCGCTATTATATTTGCGATTTTTAGCGAATCTTTATTTTCTCGCAATTTTTTAGGTGCATCGCGTTTTGCGAGTCTTTATTTGCGATTCCTTAAAAATCGCATTTAGGAACTCGCAATTTTTCTATTTGATGCATGTGCCTGTTAGTGCGCTAAGGTGAAAGGCATTCAATTTATAGTGACATAAGTGACTTTACTATGTTCATAGTGACAAGGCAAAAAATGTAACACTTTTTCTGCAAGTAGCAAAACATCTTGTCATCCATTGATGACTAGGTGCAGCAATAACAAGCACTTTTAGTAGCAGGCATAGAAAAAAGATTACCACTCTATATGTAGTTTGATTGTTCCCGGCACTACAGGAACCATAAGGCCACGGGACTGGCCACGCCCACTGGGGCAGACTCTTGATTGACTATTTAATGCAGATGGAACACGTTGTCCTTTCATTAGCAAAGCACGCCACTGAGGAAAGGAAGCAATTCCTGAAACGCTTCTGGCTTGGCTGCAAAACGAAGATGTTTGTACCTTCCGCTGTTGCCTGTTAGTGAGCCTTCACCATTAAAAGCTGAAATACTAATCTGCTGGAGGTTCTTTTCTTTGGGGCTAACTCTTGTTTTGGATATATATATATATATTCCTGAAAGGAAAACGGGATGCATTTAAAAAACTTTTCGTTTCATTTTTTAATGGCAGGCATGGGACTGCTACCTGCCCCATAAAAATATTTTCCCCTCATTTGCAAAGGGGAGGAGTCCCCTTCCCTTTTGCGAGTGCATTACCACCCTCTTGAAGAGGGTGGTAATTTGCAAGTGTTTTGCAACCGCAATACATGGCTTTGGGGTTCCTATTAGGAAGGGAACGCCCCTTCCTAATAGCGACTCGCAAAACACTATTTTGCAAGTCGCAATTTATTTGCGGCTCACAAAATAATGTTTTTACATGTCCCACAAGGATTTAGCATGCGTAAATGAGTCGCAAACCCATTTGCGCATGCTAAATGCCGTTATATATCTGGCCCAGTATTCCCACTTCAGTCTGTGCAACAGTAGGGAAAGCGTTGGACTTCGGTAGAGTAAAATGTACTATTCCCACTCCAGTCTGTGCAACTGTAGGAAAAGTGTTGGACTTCAAAGGAATAAAATTAATTATTCTCACTTCAGTCCGTGCAACAGTAGAGAAAGCTTTGGACTTGGATAGGTAAAGGTTACTACTCCAACTCCAGTCTGTGCAACAGTAGGGAAAGCATTGAACTTCGAAGTGGTTACATTTACAATTCTCACTGTAGTCTGTTCAAAAGTAGGAAAAGCGTCAGACTTTGGAGAGATAAAATGTATTATTCCAAATCCCAGTCTGTGCAACCGTAGGGAAAGCATTGAACTTCGAAGTGGTTACATTTACAATTCTCACTGTAGTCTGTTCAAAAGTAGGAAAAGCGTCAGACTTTGGAGAGATAAAATTTATTATTCCAAATCCCAGTCTGTGCAACAGTAGGAAAAGTGCTGGACTTTGGATGGATAGAATTTGCTATTCCCACTTCAATCTACAACAGTAGAGAAAATGATGGACTTCGGAAAGCATTTGAATTCAAAGTGGTAAGGTTTCCTATCCTAGTGATGTAATTTGAGATGTCATCAGTGATGTCATGAGTGATGTCACTGACCATGTCATGAGTGATGTAATATGTGACGTCATCAGCAGTGCATTGCGGGCGCGCAAGTTATAGTTAGCTGAACTAACTATAACGGGGGAATTTCAATGGTTTTGAACGAGTGAAAAGTCCAGCTAACTATAACGCCCCTGAAACCTATGGTTTTTTCAGTGAATTTCTAAGGTTTTTTAAATTCTAATTCCTAACTATAATGTACCTGAAACCTATGGTTTTTTCATTGAATTTCAAAGGTTTTTTAAATGCTAATTTCTAACTATGCCTACAGAGATAGGACATGTGAAGACAGAAGAAAAAACGCACAGAAAGAAAAAAAAGAAATGCAGAAAGAAGCAACAGAAGTCCTCAAAGACGAAGAAAAGTGCAGGAAGAAGGATAACGTGCTGAAAGAACAAACAGAAGAGCAGAAAGAAGCCTTGTTGCAAAATCATCCTGTACCCTCAACTTTTTCAGACGGATACTGGTGGTAACTGAGTCTGACTAACCAGTCCTAGAGCCAGTGCTGTGTTAAAAGACACTCAGAATAACAGTGCAAACACCTACATACACTAGGGAACACTATGCGTTGGGGTCCCCCTGTGATTAGCATGACCTCCTCTGTAAGCCCCTAGTATATAATAGGGCAGGGGATTAAAACTACCTCTTAAAACGCGCCATAGGGCGTGTTTGCACATGTCACCTTAGGCCCCCCGTCCCCTCCCTACCCCACTTTGTAAACATGCCCTGTGGCCGTTTTAAGTTGGGAAATTAAGTTCCCTTGAATCCTGAGGGTCCCTAGTGTCCAACAAGACCACTAGGTACCTCCAGTAAGCGCCACAGAGCTGAGTTGCAGAGAGATGTAAAAAGGGGCACGGCCTAGACCACCTCTCTGCAACGCAGAGCAGTGGCGCTTACTGGAAGCACCTGGTGGGCTAGTTGGCCCCCAGGGTCCCTCAGGATTGAAAGGGAATTATTTCCCCAACTTAAAACGCGCCACAGGGCGTGTTTGCACACGTCACCTCAGGCCCCGTCCCCTCCCTTCACCACTGTGTAAACGCGCCCTGTGGGCATTCTAAGTTGAGAGATTAAGTCCCCTTGAATCCAAAGGGTCCCTGGGGTCAAACTAGCCCACTAGGTACCTCCAGTAAGCGCCACAGAGCTGCATTGCATAGAGGTGTAAAAAGGGGCGTGGCCTCAGAACACCTGTCTGCAACACAGCTCCCTGGCGCATACTGGAGATACCTGTTGGGCTAGTTGGCCCTCAGGGAGCCTCAGTATTGAAGGGGAATTAATTCCCCAACTTACAAATGGCCAGGAGTGCTGCAAGGAGGGGGCGTGGCCTCCGGCGCAATGCCGGTCTTTTATTTATTTTATTTTTTTAAGAAGGAGGGCTGTGTGCCCCCCCTTCTTTTTCTAATTTATTGGCCCTGGGGACCCCATCCCCCAGGGCCTGCACCCTAATTTGTTTTGTTGAAAAAAATTAATTTGGCCCTCCCAAGGCCTTAATCTGCCCCAGGGACCCCAACCCTCGGGTCATGGCCATTTTTTTTTAAATTCTTTAGGAGAAGGGCTGCGTTGCCCCCTCCTCAGGCCACTTATGGCCCCAGGGACCCCATCCCCCGGGGACGGCCTTTGTTTTTTATTATTTTAAAAAAAGATATATTTCTAGAAACACCTAGGACATGCTGGACAAACCGTATGTACCTATCACCATGACAATTTGCGTGAAATTCATTAAAAGGCGACTATGCATACAATGAATCCACGTGGAATGTATTTATACCGCTAGTGAAGCTCTGATGTGTCTGACGCCCTACCGTGCCTAATCCCGGCGCCCCCGCCGGTGGGTACTCTCCAAGTAGACACCCTTGTTGTTTATTTATACAAACATGGGTAGCTATTGACGGGCACATTGAATACACAAGCACACCAAGCCATTCAAAGGGGATTCGACAAAAATTCGACCAAACTATGTAAGAAACCCCCCTCACGGTTAATAAAACACACATCCACCGCCGGATGTGTAATACTTTTTATTTTACTCTCTGGAAAGGAGACAAACCTCACTTGAGAGTCACAGCGTGCTCCTGGCTGAGCCCAATGCTGTGTTACACCCACCAGTGCCCGCCGAGTGCCACACACCTCTGTGTTGTATTCCACCAGCTAGGGCTTATGCTATGACACTCTCTAGCCCATGTGCACTGTAACACCACCCCGTGAATATGTCATGCCACACTTGCCTTCGCACGGGTTATATTGCCCCATCTAACGTGCCTTCCTCAATGCCTATGTTATAATGCACAGAGCTATGCCATACATTTTAAAATCTGGGATCCATATCTTTGTCACAGTGCGTATGCAACGTTACACTCCCCAGCACATATTTTATATTACAACTTTAGAGACTAGTTAGGTTACACAACACTGCCCTGTGCATATTACACTCCAAGGCGCATATCGCATAGCACGCGCTAGTGCCTGTGCTATCTCGCGCTCTCCAATGAATCTGTCATTGCGCACAATGTATTGCATATTATATTTCACGCCCCGGTTCATCTTACATCACACTTTTTGGTGCATAGTTTATACCATATACTATATCTAGTTTTCATTTTCAATCGTGCTCTCAGGACTATGTTCTATATAACACTGCGTCCACCTACCCTTTTCACGGGCATTACATTTTGCGATGGGGGTGGAGGGTCAGGGGGTGTTTCAGCCAAGTGAGCCCGGAGTCACAGTCACAAACGTCCTCTTCTTCCTGAATAAAAGTGAGATTATGCTGCATACTTGTTCATATTTTAAGTAGTTCGCTCAGACATACATTTTAAAAACAATAAAGTTCCTAATACCCACCTTCTCTGAACAGTTAGCTTGCTGCCCCATCCACCTCCTCCCTATCCTCTGTTGTCTGAATCCATGGACTAGCCTCCTCCCTTCTGCCATGCATGGTCTGATGTGCTGCCACTGCCCTCCATTTAGCATGATGTACCAGTCCACTCCTCCTGCCCTCCATTGCCCAATTCTATGGCCCATAATTGACCTCCTGCTTAGCCTCTGTGCTTAGCTTGCTGCCCCTATTCTCCTTCACCCTGCCCTCCGATGTCTTTGTGCATGCCCCTGCTCCATCCTTTTTGCCCACCATGTTCCATGGACCTGCCACTCCTATCTACTCTGAGTGTTCTGTTGAGCTGCCACTCCCCTCCCACCTGCCTAGTATTGTCAGATAACTGTAACCTGTCCCTGCCACCTCCACCCTGCCTGTCCACATGTCATGCCCCTATCCCCTTCCTCCTGTCCTCCATGGTCCATTTTACTGCCACACCCTTCTGCCCTCCCTGGTCTGTTGTGCTGCAACAGCTAATCCTGCCTGCCCCGCGCGGTCTGTTGTGAGGCCCCTTCCCCTGAACTCGCTTGTCTGTGCCCAGGTCCTGACCCTCCCTTCTATCGTCCATGGTCCTTTGTGCATGCCCCTGCACCCTCCTTCTTGCCCATCATAGCCATTGTGCTGCCACTAACCCTCCCGCTTGCCATGCATGGTCTTCTGTACTGCCATGGCCCCTCCCACCTTCCCTGTGTGGTCAGCTAGCTGCCCCTGACACCCTCCCATCTTCCCTCCATGGTCTGTGTGTATGCCATCATAGGCTCATTGTTGTGTGTCTTGTTTCTAGTGCCCATCCTGCCTGACCTCCATGGTCATCTTGCTGCTCCT
This sequence comes from Triturus cristatus, assembly GCF_964204655.1. Taxonomy (NCBI): domain Eukaryota; kingdom Metazoa; phylum Chordata; class Amphibia; order Caudata; family Salamandridae; genus Triturus; species Triturus cristatus. The sequence continues at coordinate 663,547,168 of NC_140581.1, read as the reverse complement.
GCCCTGCCCCCTTGCCCCCAGCCCTCTGTTTCCATGTGCAGACCCCTATTCCCTCCCTCCTGGCTTGTCTGTTCCATTGTAATGCCCTTGATCCGTCCCTCCTGCCCTTTATGGTCTGTTATGCTGCAGCTTTCTCTCCTGTCTGTCCATTATGGTCAGCTAGCTACCATTGCCTCTTAGCCCTCTGTTCTCTGTTGTCCATGTGCATGGTCCTGTCCCCTCCCTATTGCTTTCTATGGATTGTTGTGCTGCACTCCCGTCCCGCATGCCCTGTGTGGTGTATTGTGCTGCTGCAAACCCTGATGCATGCCCTGTAGGGTCAGTTTGGTGCACCTCTCCATGTCCCTCCTGTCCTCTGTTATCCGAGTCCATGTCCCTACCCCAATTCCTCCTGCCTACCATGATCCAATGTACCATACTTGCGAACATTTTGAACTTGGTAAGAGGGAGATTTTGAAAAAAAAACTGGGGTATTGATTTTCCCCTTTGAGTTACATTGAAAAAGAGGAGATTGTAGACAGGAGACAGATCAAATAAAGCCCATTTGAGCTTAAAAACATTGGACGTTTCCTGGCTGAAACGGGTCTGTTGGCATGTATGGTTGTACTACCACTGCCTCTTCCTTCTGCCCACAATGGTCTATTATATTGCGACAGCCTCTCTTGCCAGTCCTGTATTATTGGTTTGTTGACCCTGCCCCCTTTCCACTGTCCTCCGTAGTCTGTTGTGCTGCCACTGCCCTTCCTGCCTGCCCAGTGTGGTCAAATTGTTGCCTCTGCACTCTCCTACCTGCCTTAAATTTTCAGAATCCATGCCCCTGGCCTCTGCCTCTCAACAGTATCCTAATGAACAACTAGATTGCTAACATTCTATATTTATTACAAAAGTGTGGAACGCCTGACGTCATCTTGATGTGATCAAAACTGTTATACCTAGAGCACTCCTTTAGAAATTACGTATATGAGAGGGTCTTATTTGCATCAAAATTATGGTTAGTGCTCTAAAAATCTAAAATGAGGACATATTTTCTGAGTTTTCAAATAGCGACAAAGAACTTTTTAATTATTTGTAATCTTTATGTTTTTATCCAGTTGCCCACTTGATTAAATGTTGCACCTAGGGGAGAGGATGTGGTGTTACTTCCAGAGCTGCAGACTTTGCAACTGGGGAACCAGGTTGGAGTTTCTGCTTCAGCTCAACATTCTGTGATTTTGGTCAAATCACTTAATCTCCCCATGTCTACAACCAAAATGAATTTGATCTTGTGTGATGTAACCAATGCTCATGTAAAGCACTCCAATACCTGACAAGTCTGCACTATATAAGACTGCAAATACACACAAAATAAGTGTTTTGCAAACTTCTGTCATTGGGCTACATGTGGGCTACATCTGGGTGATATTTGTGCTGCATTTGGGCTCTTTTGTCTCTGGTGGCCATCTTGGGAGATTTATTTGTTATGAAGTTTCCTAATTTCCTCATTTACTGCAGTCTCCTCAGTAGGAAATGCTTTCAGTTTTTTACTTTGATTCCATCAAGAAGGTATACAGATATGTCACACATTTGTCATAAATTCTGAATGTTAGCACTCTAGTTGCTCATTAGATCACTGTAGTACAGCTACTGCTCACCACGGAAGTCTGCTGCTGGTATTAAAAGTGCATGTTTCAGTCCGCATATCAGAAGTTTTTTTAATGAAATAGAAGAGGATTTAAGAAGTCATTCATAATGTGCCCTAATTTTTCTTTCTTCAGCACTGCTCATAATTTCTATGGCAAAATGAACCCCCTCATTGTGTTCCTTTTTAAATTAAATGTTTTAAGTGTTACCAGTTTATTCCAATCAAGATGGCTTCAGGTGTGCCATACTTTTGTCATAAGTAAGACAGTAAGCGCTCTAGTTGATCTTAAGAACACTCTGGGACATTCTGTCATTGGGCTTTACTTGGGCTACATCTGGGTGATATTTGGGCTACATTTGGGCTCCTTTGTCTCTGGTGGCCATCTTGGGAGATTTATTTGTTATGAAGTTTCCTAATTTCCTCATTTACTGCAGTCTCCTCAGTGGGAAATACTTTCAGTTTTTTATTTTGGTTCCATCAAGAAGGCATTCAGATGTGTCACACATTTGCCATAAATTCTGAATGTTAGCACTCTAGTTGCTCATTAGATCACTGTAGTAAAGCTACTGCTCACCAGGGAAGTCTGCTGCTGGTATTCAAAGTGCATGTTTCAGTCTGCATGTCAGAATTGTTTTATGAAATAGAAGAGGATTTGAGAAGTCAAAATGTGCCCTAATTGTTCTTTCTGCAGCACTAATCACAATTTCTATGGCAAAATCAACCCCCTCAGTTTGTTCCTTTGTAAATTAAATGTTTTAAGTGTTACCACTTTATTCCAATCAAGATGGCTTCAGGTGTGCCATACTTTTGTCATAAGTAAGACTGTTAGCGCTCTAGTTGTTCGTTAGAACACTCTGGGACATTCTGTCATTGGGCTATACTTGGGCTACATCTGGGTGATATTTGGGCTAAATTTGGGCTCTTTTGTCTCTGGTGGCCATTTTGGGAGACTTTTTTGTTATGAAGTTTCCTAATTTCCTCATTTACTACAGTCTCCTCAGTAGGAAATACTTTAAGTTTTTTCTTTGATTCCATCAAGAAGGCATTCAGATGTGTCACACATTTGCCATAAATTCAGAATGTTAGCACTCTAGTTGCTTATTAGATCACTGTAGTAAAGCTACTGCTCACCAGGGGAGTCTGCTGCTGGTATTGAAAGTGCATGTTTCATTATGCATGTCAGAATTTTTTAAAGAAATAGAAGAGGATTTGAGAAGTCACTCAAAATGTGCCCTAATTTTTCTTTCTGCAGCACTAATCATACTTTCTATGGCAAAATAAATCCCCTCATTTTGTTCCTTTTTAAATTAAATGTTTTAAGAGTTACCACTTTATTCCAATCAAGATGGCTTCAGGTGTGCAATACGTTTGTCATAAGTAGGACAGTTAGCGCTCTAGTTGTTCTTTAGAACACTCTGGGAAGCTGCAGTAGAACACAAAGGAATCAACTGACAGTCTCTGCCCTTGTTAGATGTACATGTTTTACTGAGAATGTCAGACTTCATTCTCACATGACTGAGAAAGATAATGTGAATTTACAGAAAATATGCTCTCAGTTTAGCTTATCGATCACCTTCCAAACCTTTGTGGGAAAAGCATGAGAAAATAGTTTTCTCTCAAACATGATTCATGATATCACAGCAGAAGGCTTTTTCACATGATAAAATCACCTTAGAACACACCACAGTTCCTAAAATGAGTATGGTACCATCAACAAATGATTTATAATGTAACTAAAGTCTTAAAACCTTCTATTAACTGCAATGCTTTTTAATGAGGTGCTATCATGTATATTGGTCCCAAGATGGCTGCCAACAGTTCTTGGATGAAGTACTGACAGCCAATCAGATCTCATGATGAGATGTGTGGTTAGGCTCCGCCCAGATATATCTATCTTTTTAACTCTAATTTTCTCAGGAACTACTGAATGGATTTACACCATTTAAGCAAAAGGCATGAGTCTGAACTGAGGACTACCTCTTTGTCAAATTTGATGTAATTCCATTCAGCAGTTCGGGCTGTATCTGCGTCAACAGGTACTATGGGAAAATGCATGGGGAAAATGTGTTTTGGGACCCCCCTTTTTTCTCGGCCCCCGCTTGACGAATCACCGTTTAATTTTCAGGATAGGAGTGGACCGGAGCTGGCCAAAAGTTTGGAAAATTTCACGAAGATTCGTCAATCGGCGCCAACGTTATTCCAAATAGAATGTTCCGTATTTCCTATGGAAAATAGGTCCTAACTATAACTACCTACTGGTGACAGCCAGTAGGTAATATATAGGGGTGGGCGGAATTTGCGTAATTGCGTTACGCAAATCTCCGCGAAACGGTAAAAAATCTCCGCGAACACGCAGAAATTCCGCGAACACGCGGAATTGCTTGTTCGCGATGCTTTTTTCCTGTTCACAATTGCTGTTTGCGTGCTCGGGGAGAAATATCTCGCGAACACGCATTTTGAGAACGCGAACAAGCAAATAATTTCGCGAAATCGCGGAAAGCAGACTTTTGAGCAATTTCGCGTTCTCCGCGGAACGCGAAATTACGCAAATTCCGCAAATTCCGCGAGCGGAACGGAATTTACCGCCCAGGCCTAGTAATATATATATATATATATGTATATATATATATTACCTACTGGCGGTCGCCAGTAGGTAGTTATAGTTAGGACCTATTATCCATCGGAAATCCACAACATTCTATTTCGAATAACTTTGGCACCGGTTGACGAATCGTCACGGAATTTTCATAACTCGTGGCCCGCTCCGGTCCGATCCTATCCCGAAAGTCTCGGGGTGATTCGTCAAGCGGGGGCCGAGAAATAAGGGGGGGTACCAAAACATGTTTTCCCCTTGCAATTTTCCATAGGGACCTTTAGTCGCAGCCACAGCCCATACTACTGAACGGAAATACACCAAATTTGGCAGAAAGGTAGACCTTGGCTCAGAGTTGTGCCTTTTGGTTAAATGGTGTAAATCCGTTCAGTAGTTCCTGAGAAAATCAAAAGTAAAATCACATATATATCTGGGCGGAGCCTTACCACACATCCCATCGTGAGATCTGATTGGCTGTCAGCACTTCATCCAAGAAGTTTTGGCAGCCATCTTTGGACCAATATACATGATAGCACCTCATTAAAAAGCATTGCAGTTAATGGAAGGTTTTAAGACTTTAGTTACATTATAAATCATTTGTTGATGGTACCATACTCATTTTAGGAATTGTGGTATGTTTTAAGGTGATTTTACCATGTGAAAAAGCCTTCTGCTGGGATATCATGAATCATGTTTGAGAGAAAACTATTTTCTCATGCTTTTCCCACAGAGGTTTGGAAGGTGATCTATAAGCTAAACTGAGAGCATATTTTCTGTAAATTCACATTTTCTTTCTCAGTCATGTGAGAATGAAGTCTGACATTCTCAATAAAACATGTACATCCAACAAGGGCAGAGACTGTCAGTTGATTCCTTTGTGTTCTACTGCAGCTTCCCAGAGTGTTCCAAAGAACAACTAGAGCGCTAACAGTCTTACTTATGACAAAAGTATGGCACACCTGAAGACATCTTCATTGGAATAAAGTGGTAACACTTAAAACATTTAATTTGCAAAGGAGCAAAATGAGGGGATTTATTTTGCCATAGAAATTATGATTAGTGCTGCAGAAAGAAAAATTAGGGCACATTTTGACTTCTCAAATCCTCTTCAATTTCATTAAAAAATTCTGACATGCGGACTGAAACATGCACTTTGAATACCAGCAGCAGACTTCCCTGGTGAGCAGTAGCTTTACTACAGTGATCTATTGAGCAACTAGAGTGCTGCCATTCAGAATTCATGGCAAATGTGTGAGACATCTGAATGCCTTCTTGATGGAACCAACATAAACAAGCATAGAAAATAAAATAGGTCTCGCCCTCGTTTAAGTTAAAGCAATTCTGTTTGTAATTAGGTGGCTTTTTAGCTTTGCTTTTATTAGTGCTTTTGAAACTTTCATGTACATAACATGCATATGCATGCATATATGTATATGTATGCATGCATTTATATTTGCATCTATATAGATATGCAGATTATACATATGTTTATATATGTATTACCTACTGGCGGTCGCCAGTAGGTAGTTATAGTTAGGACCACGTTTCCATAGGAAAACCTCAACATTCCATTTTGAATAACTTTGGCGCCGGTCGACGAATCCTCGCGAATTTCTCAAAATAGGTGGGGCGCTACGCTCCGCTCCTACCCTGAAAGTCTCGGGGGGATTCGTCAAGCGGGGGCTGAGATAAAAGGGGGGTCCCAAAACGCGTTTTTCCCATGCATTTTTCCATAGGACCTTTAGAACGAGCTACAGCCCGAACGGCTGAACAGAATTACTAGAAATTTGGCAGAGAGGTAGTCCCTAGGTCAAGGAAGTGCCTTTTGTAGGTTTGGTGTAAATCTGTTCAGTAGATTCTGAGAAAATAGCCTTTAAATCAATATATATATCTGAGCCCGCTTACGGTACGCTTACCGTACGCTTACGGTAAGCGTACGGTGGCGTGCGCGAGCGCGATTCTGATTGGCTCTTAGATCTTAGTAAACATTCGAATCGGCAGAAACCAGGAAGCGGCGTCCGCCATTTTGTCTACCGCACTGAGTGTTATGTATCAAACATGATGGCCAAAAACATGTTACGGGGATGTTTTGACAACTCCCTCTCACATAGTCATGTTGAGGGAGTCCCCAAACATCCCCCAAGAGCAAAAACGGCATTATTTTTTTTTCGGCAATTTCGCGGGGTACGCTTACCGTACGCTTACCGTAAGCGTACGGTAAAAAATTAAAAATAAAAAAAACACTATCCACACTTTCTCCACCCCTTGTGCAAATGGTGGCCGAAGGCCACCATTTGTGCATGGCTTATCAGAGCACAGAAATTTCCCAAAAAATTTCAACAGATTACCTATCACAAGGAAGCGCATAATATGTCCTCCATGTGCGCACGGTGCGCGAAGCGCATCGTGCGTACATGGCCCATCTAGCGTAACATGGGCACGGCACTAACTGCGTAAAGTGGGTGCGCGGTGCGCGAAGCGCACCGCGTGCTCACTGTGCGCGCACGGTGCGCGAAGCGCACCGTGCGCGCACGGAACGAACTGCGTTAAGTGGGCGCGCACGCCACGAATGGCGTAAAGTCACTTAGCATTTAAAAAACCGTACAAATTCACTGAAAAAACCATAGGTTTCACACACGTTATAGTTAGGAATTAGCATTTAAAAAACCTTGCAAATTCACTGAAAAAACCATAGGTTTCACACATGTTATAGTTAGCGGAAATTTTACTGATAAAAAACCAATGAAATTGCCCCGTTATAGTTAGTGCTGGCAACTATAACTCACGCGACCGCAATCTTCTGCTGATGACATATGTGTCTTTATGAAAAAAAAATATTTGTAATATATGTATAGCTAAAAATGTATGGAAGAAGACATGGGCAAATAAGTGTCTAAATACAGTATTAGCATCAGCAGAGGATTGCGGTCGCGTGAGTTATAGTTGCCAGCACTAACTATAACGGGGCAATTTCATTGGTTTTTTATCAGTAAAATTTCCGCTAACTATAACATGTGTGAAACCTATGGTTTTTTCAGTGAATATATATATACACATATATATATAAATGCATATGCATATATATGCATATATATGTGTGCATATGTGTGCGTGTAGAGAGAGGTAGAGAGAGGTAGAGAGGTAGAGGTGTAGAGGTAGAGAGGTAGAGGTAGCGAGGTAGAGGTAGAGGTGGAGAGGTAGAGAGTAGTAGAGAGAGAGGTAGAAAGAGGTAGAGGTAGAGAGGTAGAGAGTTAGAGAGTAGTAGAGAGAGAGGTAGAGAGAGGTAGAGAGGTAGAGAGTAGTAGAGAGTGTAGCAGAGAATAAGTAGTAGAGAGTAGTAGAGTGAGTAGTAGAGAGTGAGTAGTAGAGAGTGAGTAGTAGAGAGCAGTGGAGAGTGGGTAATAGAGAGTGAGTAGTAGAGAGTGAGTAGTAGAGAGTGAATAGCAAAGAGTGAGTAGCAGAGAGTGAGTAGCAGAGAGTAGTAGAGAGAGAGAGTAGTAGAGAGTGAGTAGTAGAGAGTGAGTACTAGAGTGAGTACTAGAGATTGAGTAGTAGAGTGAGTAGTAGAGTAGTAGAGAGGGAGTAGTAGAGAGTAGTAGCGAGTGAGTAGTAGAGAGTGAGAAGTAGAGAGTGAGTAGTAGGGAGTAGTAGAGTAGTAGAGAGTTAGTAGTAGAGAGTAGTGGAGTAGTAGAGAGTGAGTAGTAGAGAGTAGTAGAGAGTGAGTAGTAGAGAGTGAGTAGCAAAGAGTGAGTAGCAGAGAGTGAGTAGCAGAGAGTAGTAGAGAAAGAGAGTAGTAGAGAGTGAGTAGTAGAGAGTGAGTACTAGAGTGAGTACTAGAGATTGAGTAGTAGAGTGAGTAGTAGAGTAGTAGAGAGGGAGTAGTAGAGAGTAGTAGCGAGTGAGTAGTAGAGAGTGAGTAGTAGGGAGTAGTAGAGTAGTAGAGAGTGAGTAGTAGAGAGTAGTAGAGAGTGAGTAGAAGAGTGAGTAGTAGGGAGTAGTAGAGAGTGAGTAGTAGAATGAGTAGTAGAGAGTAGTAGAGAGCAAGTAGTAGAGAGCGTGTAGTAGAGAGTGTGTAGTAGAGAGTGTGTAGTAGAGAGTGAGTAGTAGAGAGTGAGTAGTAGAGAGTGAATAGTAGAGAGTAGTAGAGAGTGAGTAGTAGGGTGTAGTAGAGTAGCAGAGAGTGAGTAGTAGAGAGTCGTGAAGTAGTAGAGAGGGAGTAGTAGAGAGTAGTAGAGAGTGAGTAAAAGAGTGGGTAGTAGGGAGTAGTAGAGAGTGAGTAGTAGAGGGAGTAGTAGAGAGCAAGTAGTAGAGAGCGTGTAGTTGAGAGTGTGTAGTAGAGAGTGAGTAGTAGAGAGTGAGTAGTAGAGAGTAGTAGAGAGAGTAGTAGAGAGTGAGTAGTAGTGAGAGTAGTAGAGAGTAGTAGAGTAGTAGAGAGTGAGTAGTAGAGTGAGTAGCAGAGAGTAGTAGAGAGTGAGTAGTAGAGAGTGAGTAATGGAGAGTGAGTAGTGGAGAGTGAGTAGTGGAGAGTAGTAGAGAGTGAGTAGTAGAGAGTGAGTAGTAGTAGAGTAGTGGACAGTGAGTAGTAGAGAGTAGTAGAGAGTGAGTAGTAGGGAGTAGTAGAGAGTGGGTAATAGAGAGTAAGTAGTAGCGAGTGAGTAGTAGAGTTAGTAGTAGAGTGAGTAGTAGAGAGTAGTAGAGAGTGAATAGTAGAGAGTGAGTAGTAGAGTGAGTATTAGAGTGAGTAGTAGAGAGTAGTAGAGTGAATAGTAGAGATTAGTAGAGAGAGTAGTAGAGAGTAGTAGAAAGTGGGTAATAGAGAGTAAGTAGTAGAGAGTGAGTAGTATAGTTAGTAGTAGAGTGAGTAGTAGAGTGTAGTAGAGAGTGAGTAGTAGAGAGTGAGTAGTAGAGAGTGAGTAGTAGAGGGTAGTATAGAGTGAGTAGTAGAGAGTGAGTAGTAGAGAGAGAGTAGTAGAGAGTAGTAGAGAGTGAGTAGAAGAGTAGTAGAGAGTGAGTGGTAGAGAGCAGTAGTAGAGAGTAGTAGAGAGTGAGTAGTAGAGTGAGTAGTATAGAGTAGTAGAGAGAGTAGTAGAGAGTGAGTAGTAGAGAGTGAGTAGTATAGGGTAGAAGAGAGTGAGTAGTAGAGAGTGAGTAGGAGAGAGTGAGTAGCAGAGAGTGAGTAGCAGAGAGTAGTAGAGAGAGAGTAGTAGAGAGTGAGTAGTAGAGAGTTGTAGAGAGTGAGTACTAGAGTGAGTACTTGAGATTGAGTAGTAGAGTGAGTAGTAGAGTAGTAGAGAGTGAGTGGAAGAGAGTAGTAGAGTGAGTAGTAGGGAGTAGTAGAGAGTGAGTAGTAGAGAGTAGTTGCGAGTAAGTAGTAGAGAGTGAGTAGTTTAATTTAAAAGGAACACAATGAGGGGATTTATTTTGCCATAGAAATTATGATTAGTGCTGCAGAAAGAAAAATTAGGGCACATTTTGACTTCTCAAATCCTCTTCTATTTCATTAAAAAATTCTGACATGCGGACTGAAACATGCACTTTGAATACCAGCAGCAGACTTCCCTGGTGAGCAGTAGCTTTACTACAGTGATCTATTGAGCAACTAGAGTGCTGCCATTCAGAATTCATGGCAAATGTGTGAGACATCTGAATGCCTTCTTGATGGAACCAACATAAACAAGGATAGAAAATAAAATAGGTCTCGCCCTCGTTTAAGTTAAAGCAATTCTGTTTGTAATTAGGTGGCTTTTTAGCTTTGCTTTTATTAGTGCTTTTCAAACTTTCATGTACATAACATGCATATGCATGCATATATGTATATGTATGCATGCATTTATATTTGCATCTATATAGATATGCAGATTATACATATGTTTATATATGTATATATATATACACATATATATATAAATGCATATGCATATATATGCATATATATGTGTGCATATGTGTGCGTGTAGAGAGAGGTAGAGAGAGGTAGAGAGGTAGAGGTGTAGAGGTAGAGAGGTAGAGGTAGCGAGGTAGAGGTAGAGGTGGAGAGGTAGAGAGTAGTAGAGAGAGAGGTAGAAAGAGGTAGAGGTCGAGAGGTAGAGAGGTAGAGAGTTAGAGAGTAGTAGAGAGAGAGGTAGAGAGAGGTAGAGAGGTAGAGAGTAGTAGAGAGTGTAGCAGAGAATAAGTAGTAGAGAGTAGTAGAGTGAGTAGTAGAGAGTGAGTAGTAGAGAGTGAGTAGTAGAGAGTAGTGGAGAGTGGGTAATAGAGAGTGAGTAATAGAGAGTGAGTAGTAGAGAGTGAGTAGCAAAGAGTGAGTAGCAGAGAGTGAGTAGCAGAGAGTAGTAGAAAGAGAGAGTAGTAGAGAGTGAGTAGTAGAGAGTGAGTACTAGAGTGAGTACTAGAGATTGAGTAGTAGAGTGAGTAGTAGAGTAGTAGAGAGGGAGTAGTAGAGAGTAGTAGCGAGTGAGTAGTAGAGAGTGAGAAGTAGAGAGTGAGTAGTAGGGAGTAGTAGAGTAGTAGAGAGTGAGTAGTAGAGAGTAGTGGAGTAGTAGAGAGTGAGTAGTAGAGAGTAGTAGAGAGTGAGTAGTAGAGAGTGAGTAGCAAAGAGTGAGTAGCAGAGAGTGAGTAGCAGAGAGTAGTAGAGAGAGAGAGTAGTAGAGAGTGAGTAGTAGAGAGTGAGTACTAGAGTGAGTACTAGAGATCGAGTAGTAGAGTGAGTAGTAGAGTAGTAGAGAGGGAGTAGTAGAGAGTAGTAGCGAGTGAGTAGTAGAGAGTGAGTAGTAGAGAGTGAGTAGTAGGGAGTAGTAGAGTAGTAGAGAGTGAGTAGTAGAGAGTAGTGGAGTAGTAGAGAGTGAGTAGTAGAGAGTAGTAGAGAGTGAGTAGAAGAGTGAGTAGTAGGGAGTAGTAGAGAGTGAGTAGTAGAATGAGTAGTAGAGAGTAGTAGAGAGCAAGTAGTAGAGAGCGTGTAGTAGAGAGTGTGTAGTAGAGAGTGTGTAGTAGAGAGTGAGTAGTAGAGAGTGAGTAGTAGAGAGTGAATAGTAGAGAGTAGTAGAGAGTGAGTAGTAGGGTGTAGTAGAGTAGCAGAGAGTGAGTAGTAGAGAGTCGTGAAGTAGTAGAGAGTGAGTAGTAGAGAGTAGTAGAGAGTGAGTAAAAGAGTGGGTAGTAGGGAGTAGTAGAGAGTGAGTAGTAGAGGGAGTAGTAGAGAGCAAGTAGTAGAGAGCGTGTAGTTGAGAGTGTGTAGTAGAGAGTGAGTAGTAGAGAGTGAGTAGTAGAGAGTAGTAGAGAGAGTAGTAGAGAGTGAGTAGTAGTGAGAGTAGTAGAGAGTAGTAGAGTAGTAGAGAGTGAGTAGTAGAGTGAGTAGCAGAGAGTAGTAGTGAGTGAGTAGTAGAGAGTGAGTAATGGAGAGTGAGTAGTGGAGAGTGAGTAGTGGAGAGTAGTAGAGAGTGAGTAGTAGAGAGTGAGTAGTAGTAGAGTAGTGGACAGTGAGTAGTAGAGAGTAGTAGAGAGTGAGTAGTAGGGAGTAGTAGAGAGTGGGTAATAGAGAGTAAGTAGTAGCGAGTGAGTAGTAGAGTTAGTAGTAGAGTGAGTAGTAGAGAGTAGTAGAGAGTGAATAGTAGAGAGTGAGTAGTAGAGTGAGTATTAGAGTGAGTAGTAGAGAGTAGTAGAGTGAATAGTAGAGATTAGTAGAGAGAGTAGTAGAGAGTAGTAGAAAGTGGGTAATAGAGAGTAAGTAGTAGAGAGTGAGTAGTATAGTTAGTAGTAGAGTGAGTAGTAGAGTGTAGTAGAGAGTGAGTAGTAGAGAGTGAGTAGTAGAGAGTGAGTAGTAGAGGGTAGTATAGAGTGAGTAGTAGAGAGTGAGTAGTAGAGAGAGAGTAGTAGAGAGTAGTAGAGAGTGAGTAGAAGAGTAGTAGAGAGTGAGTGGTAGAGAGCAGTAGTAGAGAGTAGTAGAGAGTGAGTAGTAGAGTGAGTAGTATAGAGTAGTAGAGAGAGTAGTAGAGAGTGAGTAGTAGAGAGTGAGTAGTAGAGGGTAGAAGAGAGTGAGTAGTAGAGAGTGAGTAGGAGAGAGTGAGTAGCAGAGAGTGAGTAGCAGAGAGTAGTAGAGAGAGAGTAGTAGAGAGTGAGTAGTAGAGAGTTGTAGAGAGTGAGTACTAGAGTGAGTACTTGAGATTGAGTAGTAGAGTGAGTAGTAGAGTAGTAGAGAGTGAGTGGAAGAGAGTAGTAGAGTGAGTAGTAGGGAGTAGTAGAGAGTGAGTAGTAGAGAGTAGTAGCGAGTAAGTAGTAGAGAGTGAGTAGTTTAATTTAAAAGGAACACAATGAGGGGGTTCATTTTGCCATAGTAATTATGATTAGTGCAGCAGAAAGAAAAATTAGGGCACTTTTTGACTTCTCAAATCCTCTTCTATTTAATTAAAAAATTCTGACATGCAGACTGAAACATGCACTTTCAATACCAGCAGCAGGCTTCCCTGGTGAGCAGTAGCTTTACTAAAGTGATCTAATAAGCAACTAGAGTTCTAAAATTCCGAATTTATGGCAAATGTGTGACACATCCGAATGCCTTCCTGACGGAATCAAAGTAAAAAACCTGACAGTATTTCCTACTGAGGAGACTGTAGTAAATTAGGAAACTTCATAACAAATAAGTCTCCCAAGATGGCCACCAGAGACAAAAGAGCCCAAATGTAGCACAAATATCACCGAGATGTAGCCCAAGTATAGCCCAATGACAGAATGTCCCAGAGTGTTGTAAAGAACAACTAGAGTGAGTAGTGGAGAGTGAGTAGTGGAGAGTAGTAGAGAGTGAGTAGTAGAGAGTGAGTAGTAGTAGAGTAGTGGACAGTGAGTAGTAGAGAGTAGTAGAGAGTGAGTAGTAGGGAGTAGTAGAGAGTGGGTAATAGAGAGTAAGTAGTAGCGAGTGAGTAGTAGAGTTAGTAGTAGAGTGAGTAGTAGAGAGTAGTAGAGAGTGAATAGTAGAGAGTGAGTAGTAGAGTGAGTATTAGAGTGAGTAGTAGAGAGTAGTAGAGTGAATAGTAGAGATTAGTAGAGAGAGTAGTAGAGAGTAGTAGAAAGTGGGTAATAGAGAGTAAGTAGTAGAGAGTGAGTAGTATAGTTAGTAGTAGAGTGAGTAGTAGAGTGTAGTAGAGAGTGAGTAGTAGAGAGTGAGTAGTAGAGAGTGAGTAGTAGAGGGTAGTATAGAGTGAGTAGTAGAGAGTGAGTAGTAGAGAGAGAGTAGTAGAGAGTAGTAGAGAGTGAGTAGAAGAGTAGTAGAGAGTGAGTGGTAGAGAGCAGTAGTAGAGAGTAGTAGAGAGTGAGTAGTAGAGTGAGTAGTAGAGAGTAGTAGAGAGAGTAGTAGAGAGTGAGTAGTAGAGAGTGAGTAGTAGAGGGTAGAAGAGAGTGAGTAGTAGAGAGTGAGTAGGAGAGAGTGAGTAGCAGAGAGTGAGTAGCAGAGAGTAGTAGAGAGAGAGTAGTAGAGAGTGAGTAGTAGAGAGTTGTAGAGAGTGAGTACTAGAGTGAGTACTTGAGATTGAGTAGTAGAGTGAGTAGTAGAGTAGTAGAGAGTGAGTGGAAGAGAGTAGTAGAGTGAGTAGTAGGGAGTAGTAGAGAGTGAGTAGTAGAGAGTAGTAGCGAGTAAGTAGTAGAGAGTGAGTAGTTTAATTTAAAAGGAACACAATGAGGGGATTTAGTTTGCCATAGAAATTATGATTAGTGCTGCAGAAAGAAAAATTAGGGCACATTTTGACTTCTCAAATCCTCTTCTATTTCATTAAAAAATTCTGACATGCGGACTGAAACATGCACTTTGAATACCAGCAGCAGACTTCCCTGGTGAGCAGTAGCTTTACTACAGTGATCTATTGAGCAACTAGAGTGCTGCCATTCAGAATTCATGGCAAATGTGTGAGACATCTGAATGCCTTCTTGATGGAACCAACAAGCATAGAAAATAAAATAGGTCTCGCCCTCGTTTAAGTTAAAGCAATTCTGTTCGTAATTAGGTGGCTTTTTAGCTTTGCTTTTATTAGTGCTTTTCAAACTTTCATGTACATAACATGCATATGCATGCATATATGTATATGTATGCATGCATTTATATTTGCATCTATATAGATATGCAGATTATACATATGTTTATATATGTATATATATATACACATATATATATAAATGCATATGCATATATATGCATATATATGTGTGCATATGTGTGCGTGTAGAGAGAGGTAGAGAGGTAGAGGTGTAGAGGTAGAGAGGTAGAGGTAGCGAGGTAGAGGTAGAGGTGGAGAGGTAGAGAGAGGTAGAGGTAGAGAGGTAGAGAGTTAGAGAGTAGTAGAGAGAGAGGTAGAGAGAGGTAGAGAGGTAGAGAGTAGTAGAGAGTGTAGCAGAGAATAAGTAGTAGAGAGTAGTAGAGTGAGTAGTAGAGAGTGAGTAGTAGAGAGTGAGTAGTAGAGAGTAGTGGAGAGTGGGTAATAGAGAGTGAGTAGTAGAGAGTGAGTAGTAGAGAGTGAGTAGCAAAGAGTGAGTAGCAGAGAGTGAGTAGCAGAGAGTAGTAGAGAGAGAGAGTAGTAGAGAGTGAGTAGTAGAGAGTGAGTACTAGAGTGAGTACTAGAGATTGAGTAGTAGAGTGAGTAGTAGAGTAGTAGAGAGGGAGTAGTAGAGAGTAGTAGCGAGTGAGTAGTAGAGAGTGAGAAGTAGAGAGTGAGTAGTAGGGAGTAGTAGAGTAGTAGAGAGTGAGTAGTAGAGAGTAGTGGAGTAGTAGAGAGTGAGTAGTAGAGAGTAGTAGAGAGTGAGTAGTAGAGAGTGAGTAGCAAAGAGTGAGTAGCAGAGAGTGAGTAGCAGAGAGTAGTAGAGAGAGAGAGTAGTAGAGAGTGAGTAGTAGAGAGTGAGTACTAGAGTGAGTACTAGAGATCGAGTAGTAGAGTGAGTAGTAGAGTAGTAGAGAGGGAGTAGTAGAGAGTAGTAGCGAGTGAGTAGTAGAGAGTGAGTAGTAGAGAGTGAGTAGTAGGGAGTAGTAGAGTAGTAGAGAGTGAGTAGTAGAGAGTAGTGGAGTAGTAGAGAGTGAGTAGTAGAGAGTAGTAGAGAGTGAGTAGAAGAGTGAGTAGTAGGGAGTAGTAGAGAGTGAGTAGTAGAATGAGTAGTAGAGAGTAGTAGAGAGCAAGTAGTAGAGAGCGTGTAGTAGAGAGTGTGTAGTAGAGAGTGTGTAGTAGAGAGTGAGTAGTAGAGAGTGAGTAGTAGAGAGTGAATAGTAGAGAGTAGTAGAGAGTGAGTAGTAGGGTGTAGTAGAGTAGCAGAGAGTGAGTAGTAGAGAGTTGTGAAGTAGTAGAGAGTGAGTAGTAGAGAGTAGTAGAGAGTGAGTAAAAGAGTGGGTAGTAGGGAGTAGTAGAGAGTGAGTAGTAGAGGGAGTAGTAGAGAGCAAGTAGTAGAGAGCGTGTAGTTGAGAGTGTGTAGTAGAGAGTGAGTAGTAGAGAGTGAGTAGTAGAGAGTAGTAGAGAGAGTAGTAGAGAGTGAGTAGTAGTGAGAGTAGTAGAGAGTAGTAGAGTAGTAGAGAGTGAGTAGTAGAGTGAGTAGCAGAGAGTAGTAGAGAGTGAGTAGTAGAGAGTGAGTAATGGAGAGTGAGTAGTGGAGAGTGAGTAGTGGAGAGTAGTAGAGAGTGAGTAGTAGAGAGTGAGTAGTAGTAGAGTAGTGGACAGTGAGTAGTAGAGAGTAGTAGAGAGTGAGTAGTAGGGAGTAGTAGAGAGTGGGTAATAGAGAGTAAGTAGTAGCGAGTGAGTAGTAGAGTTAGTAGTAGAGTGAGTAGTAGAGAGTAGTAGAGAGTGAATAGTAGAGAGTGAGTAGTAGAGTGAGTATTAGAGTGAGTAGTAGAAAGTAGTAGAGTGAATAGTAGAGATTAGTAGAGAGAGTAGTAGAGAGTAGTAGAAAGTGTGTAATAGAGAGTAAGTAGTAGAGAGTGAGTAGTATAGTTAGTATTAGAGTGAGTAGTAGAGTGTAGTAGAGAGTGAGTAGTAGAGAGTGAGTAGTAGAGAGTGAGTAGTAGAGGGTAGTATAGAGTGAGTAGTAGAGAGTGAGTAGTAGAGAGAGAGTAGTAGAGAGTGAGTAGAAGAGTAGTAGAGAGTGAGTGGTAGAGAGCAGTAGTAGAGAGTAGTAGAGAGTGAGTAGTAGAGTGAGTAGTATAGAGTAGTAGAGAGAGTAGTAGAGAGTGAGTAGTAGAGAGTGAGTAGTAGAGGGTAGAAGAGAGTGAGTAGTAGAGAGTGAGTAGGAGAGAGTGAGTAGCAGAGAGTGAGTAGCAGAGAGTAGTAGAGAGAGAGTAGTAGAGAGTGAGTAGTAGAGAGTTGTAGAGAGTGAGTACTAGAGTGAGTACTTGAGATTGAGTAGTAGAGTGAGTAGTAGAGTAGTAGAGAGTGAGTGGAAGAGAGTAGTAGAGTGAGTAGTAGGGAGTAGTAGAGAGTGAGTAGTAGAGAGTAGTAGCGAGTAAGTAGTAGAGAGTGAGTAGTTTAATTTAAAAGGAACACAATGAGGGGGTTCATTTTGCCATAGTAATTATGATTAGTGCAGCAGAAAGAAAAATTAGGGCACTTTTTGACTTCTCAAATCCTCTTCTATTTAATTAAAAAATTCTGACATGCAGACTGAAACATGCACTTTCAATACCAGCAGCAGGCTTCCCTGGTGAGCAGTAGCTTTACTAAAGTGATCTAATAAGCAACTAGAGTTCTAAAATTCAGAATTTATGGCAAATGTGTGACACATCCGAATGCCTTCCTGACGGAATCAAAGTAAAAAACCTGACAGTATTTCCTACTGAGGAGACTGTAGTAAATTAGGAAACTTCATAACAAATAAGTCTCCCAAGATGGCCACCAGAGACAAAAGAGCCCAAATGTAGCACAAATATCACCGAGATGTAGCCCAAGTATAGCCCAATGACAGAATGTCCCAGAGTGTTGTAAAGAACAACTAGAGCGCTAACAGTCTTACTTATGACAAAAGTATGGCACACCTGAAGCCGTCTTGATTGGAATAAAGTGGTGACACATAAAACATTTAACTTGCAAAGGAACAAAATGAGGGGGTTCATTTTGCCATAGAAATTATGATTAGTGCTGCAGAAAGAAAAATTAGGGCACATTTTGACTTCTCAAATCCTCTTCTATTTCATTAAAAAATTCGGACATGCAGACTGAAACATGCACTTTGAATACCAGCAGCAGACTTCCCTGGTGAGCAGTAGCTTTACTGCAGTGATCTAATGAGCAACTAGAGTGCTTCCATTCAGAATTTATGGCAAATGTGTGACACACCTGAATGACTTCTTGATGGAACGAAAGTAAACACTCATTGAAAATGCAATAGGTCTCGCCCTCGTTTAAGTTAAAGCAATTCTGTTTGTAATTAGGTGGCTTTTTAGCTTTGCTTGTATTAGTGTTTTTCAAACTTTCATGTACGTAACATACATATGTATGCATATATCTATATGTATATGTATTCATGCATTTATATTTGTATTTATATAGATATGCAGATTTTATATATGTTTACATATGTATGTATACATAAATATATATAAATTCACTGAAAAAACCATAGGTTTCACACATGTTATAGTTAGCTGGACATTTTACTGATAAAAAACCAATGAAATTCCCCCGTTATAGTTACTGTAGGCAACTATAACTCACGCGACCGCAATCCTCTGCTGATGCTAATACTGTATTTAGACACTTATTTGCCCATATCTTCTTCCATTAAATTTTAGCTATACATATATTACAAATATTTTTTTTTCATAAAGACACATATGTCATCAGCAGAGGATTACGGTCGCGTGAGTTATAGTTGCCTACAGTAACTATAACGGGGGAATTTCATTGGTTTTTTATCAGTAAAATGTCCAGCTAACTATAACATGTGTGAAACCTATGGTTTTTTCAGTGAATTAGCAAGGTTTTTTAAATGCTATTTCCTAACTATAACGTGTGTGAAACCTATGGTTTTTTCAGTGAATTTGTACGGTTTTTTAAATGCTAAGTTACTTTACGCCATTTGTGGCGTGCGCGCCCACTTAACGCAGTTCGTTCCGTGCACGGTTTTTATCAACTTTAATAAGCCCTGTACATTTGGTGGCCTTCGGCCACCAAAAGCACAGGGGGTGAGGTCAATGTGGATAGTGTTTTTTTTATTTCGATTTTATAATTTCATGTTGCCAAAATTACGTTTTTTTTCTCTATTAATAAGCACTGCACATTTGGTGGCCTGCGGCCACCAAAAGCACAGGGGGTGGGGTAAGTGTGGATAGTGTTTTTTTTATTTTTATTTTTTTACCGTAAGCGTACGGTAAGCTTACGGTAAGCGTACGGTAAGCGTACGGTAAGCGTACCCCGCGAAATTGCCGAAAAAAAAATAAAACCGTTTTTGCTCTTGGGGGCTGTTTGGGGACTCCCTCAACATGACTATGTGGGAGGGAGTTGTCAAAACAGCCCCGTAACATGTTTTTGGCCATCATGTTTGATAAACAACACTCAGTGCGAGAGACAAAATGGCGGACGCCGCTTCCTGGTTTCGGCCGATTCGAATGTTTACTAAGATCTAAGAGCCAATCAGAATCGCGCTCGCGCACGCCACCGTAAGCTTACGGTAAGCGTACGGTAAGCGTACGGTAAGCGTACCGTAAGCGGGCTCAGATATATATATTGATTTAAAGGCTATTTTCTCAGAATCTACTGAACAGATTTACACCAAACCTACAAAAGGCACTTCCTTGACCTAGGGACTACCTCTCTGCCAAATTTCTAGTAATTCTGTTCAGCCGTTCGGGCTGTAGCTCGTTCTAAAGGTCCTATGGAAAAATGCATGGGAAAAACGCGTTTTGGGACCCCCCTTTTATCTCAGCCCCGGCTTGACGAATCCCCCCGAGACTTTCAGGGTAGGAGCGGAGCGTAGCGCCCCACCTATTTTGAGAAATTCGCGAGGATTCGTCGACCGGCGCCAAAGTTATTCAAAATAGAATGTTGAGGTTTTCCTATGGAAACGTGGTCCTAACTATAACTACCTACTGGCGACCGCCAGTAGGTAATGCATATGCATATATATATGTGCATATATATATGTGCATATGTGTGCATGTAGAGAGAGGTAGAGAGGTAGAGGTATAGAGATAGAGGTAGAGAGGTAGAGAGGTAGAGAGTATTAGAGAGAGAGGTAGAGAGAGGTAGAGAGTGAGTAATAGAGAGTAGAGAGTGAGTAGTAGTAGAGTAGTAGACAGTGAGTAGTAGAGAGTAGTAGAGAGTGAGTAGTAGAGAGTGAGTAGTGGAGAGTGAGTAGTGGAGAGTAGTAGAGAGTGAGTAGTAGAGAGTAGTAGAGAGTGAGTAGTAGAGAATGAGTAGTAGAGAGAGAGTAGTAGAGAGTGAGTAGTAGAGTGAGTAGTAGAGTGAGTAGTAGAGAGTAGTAGAGTGAGTAGTAGAGAGTAGTAGAGAGTGAGTAGTAGAGAGTAGTAGAGAGTGGGTAATAGAGAGTGAGTAGTAGAGTTAGTAGTAGAGTGAGTAGTAGAGAGTAGTAGAGAGTGCGTAGTAGAGAGCAGTAGAGAGTGAGTGGTAGAGAGTGAGTAGTAGAGAGTGAGTAGTAGAGGGTAGTAGAGAGTGAGTAGTAGAGAGTGAGTAGTAGAGAGAGAATAGTAGAGAGTAGTAGAGAGTGAGCAGTATAGTAGTAGAGAGTGAGTGGTAGAGAGTAGTAGTAGAGAGTAGTAGAAAGTGAATAGTAGAGAGTGAGTAGTAGAGAGTGTAGTAGAGAGTAGTAGAGTAGTAGAGAGTGAGTAGTAGAGAGTAGTAGAGATTGAGTAGTAGAGAGTAGTAGAGAGTGAGAAGTAGAGAGTGAGTAGTAGAGAGAGAGTAGTAGAAAGAGTAGTAGAGAGTGAATAGTAGAGTAGTAGAGAGTGAGTAGTAGAGTAGTAGAGAGTGAGTGGAAGAGAGTAGTAGAGTGAGTAGTAGAGAGTAGTAGCGAGTGAGTAGTAGAGAGTAGTAGCGAGTAAGTAGTAGAGAGTGAGTAGTTTAATTTAAAAGGAACACAATGAGGGGGTTCATTTAGCCATAGTAATTATGATTAGTGCAGCAGAAAGAAAAATTAGGGCACTTTTTGACTTCTCAAATCCTATTCTATTTAATTAAAAAATTCTGACATGCAGACTGAAACATGCACTTTCGATACCAGCAGCAGAGTTCCCTGGTGAGCAGTAGCTTTACTAAAGTGATCTAATAAGCAACTAGAGTGCTAACAGTCCAAATTCATGGCAAATGTGTGGCACATCCGAATGCCTTCCTGATGTAATCAAAGTAAAAAACCTGAAGGTATTTCCTACTGAGGAGACTGTAGTAAATGAGGAAATTAGGAAACTTCATAACAAATAAGTCTCCCAAGATGGCCACCAGAGACAAAAGAGCCCAAATGTAGCACAAATATCACCCAGATGTAGCCCAAGTATAGCCCAATGACAGAATGTCCCAGAGTGTTCTAAAGAACAACTAGAGCGCTAACAGCCTTACTTATGACAAAAGTATGGCACACCTGAAGCCGTCTTGATTGGAATAAAGTGGTGACACTTAAAACATTTAATTTGCAAAGGAACAAAATGAGGGGGTTCATTTTGCCATAGAAATTATGATTAGTGCTGCAGAAAGAAAAATTAGAGCACATTTTGACTTCTCAAATCCTCTTCTATTTGATTAAAAAATTCGGACATGCAGACTGAAACATGCACTTTGAATACCAGCAGCAGACTTCCCTGGTGAGCAGTAGCTTTACTGTAGTGATCTAATGAGCAACTAGAGTGCTTCCATTCAGAATTTATGGCAAATGTGTGACACACCTGAATGCCTTCTTGATGGAACGAAAGTAAACACTCATTGAAAATGCAATAGGTCTCGCCCTCGTTTAAGTTAAAGCAATTCTGTTTGTAATTAGGTGGCTTTTTAGCTTTGCTTGTATTAGTGTTTTTCAAACTTTCATGTACGTAACATACATATGTATGCATATATGTATATGTATATGTATATGTATTCATGCATTTATATTTGTATTTATATAGATATGCAGATTTGATATATGTTTATATATGTATGTATATATATATATATATATACATAAATATATATAAATGCATATGCATATATATATGTGCATATGTGTGCGTGTAGAGAGAGGTAGAGAGGTAGAGGTATAGAGATAGAGGTAGAGAGGAAGAGAGGTAGAGAGTAGTAGAGAGAGAGGTAGAGAGAGGTAGAGAGTGAGTAATAGAGAGTAGAGAGTGAGTAGTAGTAGAGTAGTAGACAGTGAGTAGTAGAGAGTAGTAGAGAGTGAGTAGTAGAGAGTGAGTAGTGGAGAGTGAGTAGTGGAGAGTCGTAGAGAGTGAGTAGTAGAGAGTGAGTAGTAGAGAGTAGTAGAGAGTGAGTAGTAGAGAATGAGTAGTAGAGAGAGAGTAGTAGAGAGTGAGTAGTAGAGTGAGTAGTAGAGTGAATAGTAGAGAGTAGTAGAGTGAGTAGTAGAGAGTAGTAGAGAGTGAGTAGTAGAGAGTAGTAGAGAGTGGGTAATAGAGAGTGAGTAGTAGAGAGTGAGTAGTAGAGTTAGTAGTAGAGTGAGTAGTAGAGAGTAGTAGAGAGTGCGTAGTAGAGAGCAGTAGAGAGTGAGTGGTAGAGAGTGAGTAGTAGAGAGTGAGTAGTAGAGGGTAGTAGAGAGTGAGTAGTAGAGAGTGAGTAGTAGAGAGAGAATAGTAGAGAGTAGTAGAGAGTGAGCAGTATAGTAGTAGAGAGTGAGTAGTAGAGAGTAGTAGTAGAGAGTAGTAGAAAGTGAGTAGTAGAGAGTGAGTAGTAGAGAGTGTAGTAGAGAGTAGTAGAGTAGTAGAGAGTGAGTAGTAGAGAGTAGTAGAGATTGAGTAGTAGAGAGTAGTAGAGAGTGAGAAGTAGAGAGTGAGTAGTAGAGAGAGAGTAGTAGAAAGAGTAGTAGAGAGTGAATAGTAGAGTAGTAGAGAGTGAGTAGTAGAGTAGTAGAGAGTGGAAGAGAGTAATAGAGTGAGTAGTAGAGAGTAGTAGCGAGTGAGTAGTAGAGAGTAGTAGCGAGTAAGTAGTAGAGAGTGAGTAGTTTAATTTAAAAGGAACACAATGAGGGGGTTAATTTTGCCATAGTAATTATGATTAGTGCAGCAGAAAGAAAAATTAGGGCACTTTTTGACTTCTCAAATCCTCTTCTATTTAATTAAAAAATTCTGGCATGCAGACTGAAACATGCACTTTCAATACCAGCAGCAGACTTCCCTGGTGAGCAGTAGCTTTACTAAAGTGATCTAATAAGCAACTAGAGTGCTAACATTCCAAATTCAAGGTAAATGTGTGACACATCCGAATGCCTTCCTGATGGAATCAAAGTAAAAAACCTGAAGGTATTTCCTACTGAGGAGACTGTAGTAAATGAGGAAGTTAGGAAACTTCATAACAAATAAGTCTCCCAAGAAGGCCACCAGAGACAAAAGAGCCCAAATGTAGCACAAATATCACCCAGATGTAGCCCAAGTATAGCCCAATGACAGAATGTCGAAGAGTGTTCTAAAGAACAACTAGAGCGCTAACAGCCTTACTTATGACAAAAGTATGGCACACCTGAAGCCGTCTTGATTGGAATAAAGTGGTGACACTTAAAACATTTAATTTGCAAAGGAACAAAATGAGGGGGTTCATTTTGCCATAGAAATTATGATTAGTGCTGCAGAAAGAAAAATTAGGGCACATTTTGACTTCTCAAATCCTCTTCTATTTCATTAAAAAATTCGGACATGCAGACTGAAACATGCACTTTGAATACCAGCAGCAGACTTCCCTGGTGAGCAGTGGCTTTACTGCAGTGATCTAATGAGCAACTAGAGTGCTTCCATTCAGAATTTATGGCAAATGTGTGACACACCTGAATGCCTTCTTGATGGAACGAAAGTAAACACTCATTGAAAATGCAATAGGTCTCGCCCTCGTTTAAGTTAAAGCAATTCTGTTTGTAATTAGGTGGCTTTTTAGCTTTGCTTGTATTAGTGTTTTTCAAACTTTCATGTACGTAACATACATATGTATGCATATATGTATATGGATATGCATTCATGCATTTATATTTGTATTTATATAGATATGCAGATTTTATATATGTTTATATATGTATGTATATATATATATATATACATAAATATATATAAATGCATATGCATATATATGTGCATATGTGTGCGTATAGAGAGAGGTAGAGAGGTAGAGGTATAGAGATAGAGGTAGAGAGGTACAGAGGTAGAGAGTATTAGAGAGAGAGGTAGAGAGAGGTAGAGAGTGAGTAATAGAGAGTAGAGAGTGAGTAGCAGTAGAGTAGTAGACAGTGAGTAGTAGACAGTAGTAGAGAGTGAGTAGTAGAGAGTGAGTAGTGGAGAGTGAGTAGTGGAGAGTAGTAGAGAGTGAGTAGTAGAGAGTGAGTAGTAGAGAGTGAGTAGTAGAGAATGAGTAGTAGAGAGAGAGTAGTAGAGAGTGAGTAGTAGAGTGAGTAGTAGAGTGAGTAGTAGAGAGTAGTAGAGTGAGTAGTAGAGAGTAGTAGAGAGTGAGTAGTAGAGAGTAGTAGAGAGTGGGTAATAGAGAGTGAGTAGTAGAGTTAGTAGTAGAGTGAGTAGTAGAGAGTAGTAGAGAGTGCGTAGTAGAGAGCAGTAGAGAGTGAGTGGTAGAGAGTGAGTAGTAGAGAGTGAGTAGTAGAGGGTAGTAGAGAGTGAGTAGTAGAGAGTGAGTAGTAGAGAGAGAATAGTAGAGAGTAGTAGAGAGTGAGCAGTATAGTAGTAGAGAGTGAGTGGTAGAGAGTAGTAGTAGAGAGTAGTAGAAAGTGAGTAGTAGAGAGTGAGTAGTAGAGAGTGTAGTAGAGAGTAGTAGAGTAGTAGAGAGTGAGTAGGAGAGAGTAGTAGAGATTGTGTAGTAGAGAGTAGTAGAGAGTGAGAAGTAGAGAGTGAGTAGTAGAGAGAGAGTAGTAGAAAGAGTAGTAGAGAGTGAATAGTAGAGTAGTAGAGAGTGAGTAGTAGAGTAGTAGAGAGTGAGTGGAAGAGAGTAGTAGAGTGAGTAGTAGAGAGTAGTAGCGAGTGAGTAGTAGAGAGTAGTAGCGAGTAAGTAGTAGAGAGTGAGTAGTTTAATTTAAAAGGAACACAACGAGGGGGTTCATTTTGCCATAGTAATTATGATTAGTGCAGCAGAAAGAAAAATTAGGGCACTTTTTGACTTCTCAAATCCTATTCTATTTAATTAAAAAATTCTGACATGCAGACTGAAACATGCACTTTCGATACCAGCAGCAGACTTCCCTGGTGAGCAGTAGCTTTACTAAAGTGATCTAATAAGCAACTAGAGTGCTAACATTCCAAATTCATGGCAAATGTGTGACACATCCGAATGCCTTCCTGATGGAATCAAAGTAAAAAACCTGAAGGTATTTCCTACTGAGGAGACTGTAGTAAATGAGGAAATTAGGAAACTTCATAACAAATAAGTCTCCCAAGATGGCCACCACAGACAAAAGAGCCCAAATGTAGCACAAATATCACCCAGATGTAGCCCAAGTATAGCCCAATGACAGAATGTCCCAGAGTGTTCCAAAGAACAACTA
This sequence comes from Triturus cristatus, assembly GCF_964204655.1. Classification (NCBI taxonomy): domain Eukaryota; kingdom Metazoa; phylum Chordata; class Amphibia; order Caudata; family Salamandridae; genus Triturus; species Triturus cristatus. Next base: position 663,522,317 of record NC_140581.1, on the reverse strand, counting down.
CAGCGCTAACAGCCTTACTTATGACAAAAGTATGGCACACCTGAAGCCATCTTGATTGGAATAAAGTGGTGACACTTAAAACATTTAATTTGCAAAGGAACAAAATGAGGGGGTTCATTTTGCCATAGAAATTATGATTAGTGCTGCAGAAAGAAAAATTAGAGCACATTTTGATTCTCAAATCCTCTTCTATTTCATTAAAAAATTCGGACATGCAGACTGAAACATGCACTTTGAATACCAGCAGCAGACTTCCCTGGTGAGCAGTAGCTTTACTGTAGTGATCTAATGAGCAACTAGAGTGCTTCCATTCAGAATTTATGGCAAATGTGTGACACACCTGAATGCCTTCTTGATGGAACGAAAGTAAACAATCATTGAAAATACAATAGGTCTCGCCCTCGTTTAAGTTAAAGCAAATCTATTTGTAATTAGGCGGCTTTTTAACTTTGCTTGTATTAGTGTTTTTCAAACTTTCATGTACGTAACATACATATGTATGCATATATGTATATGTATATGAATGCATGCATTTTTATTTGTATTTATATAGATATGCAGATTATATATATGTATGTATATATATATATATTCACTTAAAAAACCATAGGTTTCACACATGTTATAGTTAGCTGGGCATTTCACTCGTGAAAAACCATTGAAATTTCCACGTTATAGTTAGTGCAGGCAACTATAACTCACGCGACCGCAATCCTCTGCTGATGACGTCAGATATTACATCACTGATGACATATGTGTTTTTCTGAAAAAAAAATATTTGTAATATATGTATAGCTAAAAATTAATGGAAGAAGACATGGGTAAATAAGTGTCTAAATACAGTATTAGCATCAACAGAGAATTGCGGTCGCGTGAGTATTAGTTGCCTGCACTAACTATAACGTGGAAATTTCAATGGTTTTTCACAAGTGAAATGCCCAGCTAACTATAACATGTGTGAAACCTATGGTTTTTTAAGTGAATTTGCAAGGTTTTTTAAATGCTAATTCCTAACTATAACGTGTGTGAAACCTATGGTTTTTTCAGTTAATTTGTACGGTTTTTTAAATGCTAATTTATGTATTTAATTATTTATTTATTTTTTAAAGTTTTTTCACCGTGCGCGTACGCGTGAGAGTGAGTAGTAGAGAGAGAATAGTAGAGAGTAGTAGAGATTGAGTAGTAGAGAGTAGTAGACAGTAGTAGAGAGTGAGTAGTAGAGAGTGAGTAGTAGAGAGAGAGTAGTAGAAAGAGTAGTAGAGAGTGAGTAGTAGAGTAGTAGATAGTGAGTAGTAGAGTAGTAGAGAGTGAGTGGAAGAGAGTAGTAGAGTCAGTAGTAGAGAGTAGTAGAGAGTGAGTAGTAGAGAGTAGTAGCGAGTGAATAGTAGAGAGTGAGTAGTAGAGAGTGAGTAGTAGAGAGTGAGTGGTAGAGAATGAGTAGTAGAGTGAGTAGTAGAGTGAGTAGTAGAGAGTAGTAGAGTTAGCAGTAGAGAGTAGTAGAGAGTGAGTAGTAGAGAGTAGTAGAGAGTGGGTAATAGAGAGTGAGTAGTAGAGAGTGAGTAGTAGAGTTAGTAGTTACATGAGTAGTAGAGAGTGAGTGGTAGAGAGTGAGTAGTAGAGAGTGAGTAGTAGAGAGAGAATAGTAGAGAGTAGTAGAGATTGAGTAGTAGAGAGTAGTAGAGAGTGAGTAGTAGAGAGTGAGTAGTAGACAGAGAGTAGTAGAAAGAGTAGTAGAGAGTGAGTAGTAGAGTAGTAGAGAGTGAGTGGTAGAGAGTAGTAGAGAGTGTAGTAGAGAGTAATAGAGAATGAGTAGTAGAGAGTAGTAGAATGTAAATGTAAATGTAGTGCATTTATATAGCGCCATGCACACCCCCGAAAGGGTCTCTCAGGCGCTGTGCACATACCGCTGTGGAACCCTTCCTGGCCTTTCCCTGTGAAGTGCCCACTCCTGGGCACCCCCAAGTTGAAGCCAGGCATCCTAGTGCTTTTGGGGCCGTTGTGGAGATTAAGCAAGCTATTGCCCAGAGTTGCAGAGTGGGACCCATGATTAGAATAGGCACCGAGGCGAGAATTATCGGGTCCGGGGAAATTGAGCCCAAGACCCGCCGAGGCAGGAATTGAACCCTGGTCCGGGCCAGACCTCTGCATCAGGGTTTGCCGCTCTAACCATTGAGCCACACTTCTCCACCAGAGAGTAGTAGAGAGTGAGTAGTAGAGAGTGAGTAGTAGAGAGAGAGTAGTAGAAAGAGTAGTAGACAGTGAGTAGTAGAGTAGTAGAGAGTGAGTAGTAGAGTAGTAGAGAGTGAGTGGAAGAGAGTAGTAGAGTGAGTAGTAGAGAGTAGTAGAGAGTGAGTAGTAGAGAGTAGTAGCGAGTGAATAGTAGAGAGTGAGTAGTTTAATTTAAAAGGAACACAATGAGGGGGTTGATTTTGCAATAGTAATTATGATTAGTGCAGCAGAAAGAAAAAATAGGGCACATTTTGACTTCTCAAATCATCTTCTATTTAATTAAAAAATTCTGACATGTAGACTGAAACATGCACTTTCAATACCAGCAGCAGACTTCCCTGGTGAGCAGTAGCTGTACTACAGTGATCTAATAAGCAACTAGAGTGCTAACACTCCGAATTTATGGCAAATGTGTGACCCATCTGAATGCCTTCCTGATGGAATTAAAGTAAAAAAATTGAAAGTATTTCCTAGTGAGGAGACTGTAGTAAATGAGGAAATTAGGAAACTTCATAACAAATAAGTATTCCAAGATAGCCACCAGAGACAAAAGAGCACAAATGTAGCACAAATATCACCCAGATGTAGCCCAAGTATAGCCCAATGACAGAATCTCCCAGAGTGTTCTAAAGAACAACTAGAGCGCTAACAGTCTTACTTATGACAAAAGTATGGCACACCTGAAGCCATCTTGATTGGAATAAAGTGGTGACACTTAAAACATTTAATTTGCAAAGGAAGAAAATGAGGGGGTTCATTTTGCCATAGAAATTATGATTAGTGCAGCAGAAAGAAAAATTAGGGCACATTTTGACTTCTCAAAACCTCTTCTATTTCGTTAAAAAATTCGGACATGCAGACTGAAACATGCACTTTGAATACCAGCAGCAGACTTCCCTGGTGAGCAGTAGCTTTACTGCAGTGATCTAATGAGCAACTAGAGTGCTTCCATTCAGAATTTATGGCAAATGTGTGACACATCTGAATGCCTTCTTGATGGAACGAAAGTAAACAATCATTGAAAATGCAATAGGTCTCGCCCTCGTTTAAGTTAAAGCAATTCTGTTTGTAATTAGGCGGCTTTTTAGCTTTGCTTGTATGAGTGTTTTTCAAACTTTCATCTACAGAGAGTGAGTAGTAGAGAGTAGTAGAGAGCGAGTAGTGGAGAGCGAGTAGTGGAGAGTGAGTAGTGGAGAGTAGTAGAGAGTAGTAGAGAGTAGCAGAGAGTGAGTAGTAGAGTAGTAGAGAGAGAGTGGAAGAGAGTAGTAGAGTGAGTAGTAGAGAGTAGTAGAGAGTGAGTAGTAGAGAGTAGTAGCGAGTGAGTAGTAGAGAGTGAGTAGTTTAATTTAAAAGGAACACAATGAGGGGGTTCATTTTGCCATAGTAATTATGATTAGTGCAGCAGAAAGAAAAATTAGGGCACATTTTGACTTCTCAAATCCTCTTCTATTTAATTTAAAAATTCTGACATGCAGACTGAAACATGCACTTTCAATACCAGCATCAGACTTCCCTGGTTAGCAGTAGCTTTACTACAGTGATCTAATAAGCAACTAGAGTGCTAACATTCCGAATTTATGGCAAATGTGTGACACATCTGAATGCCTTCCTGATGGAATCAAAGTAAAAAACCTGAAAGTATTTCCTACTGAGGACACTGTAGTAAATGAGGAAATTAGGAAACTTCATAACAAATAAGTCTCCCAAGATGGCCACCAGAGACAAAAGAGTACAAATGTAGCACAAATATCACCCAGATGTAGCCCAAGTATAGCCCAATGACAGAATGTCCCAGAGTGTTCTAAAGAACAACTAGAGCGCTAACAGTCTTACTTATGACAAAAGTATGGCACACCTGAAGCCATCTTGATTGGAATAAAGTGGTGACACTTAAAACATTTAATTTGCAAAGGAAGAAAATGAGGGGGTTCATTTTGCCATAGAAATTATGATTGGTGCTGCAGAAAGAAAAATTAGGGCACATTTTGACTTCTCAAATCCTCTTCTATTTAATTTAAATATTCTGACATGCAGACTAAAACATGCACTTTCAATACCAGCAGCAGACTTCCCTGGTGAGCAGTAGCTTTACTACAGTGATCTAATAAGCAACTAGAGTGCTAACATTCTGAATTTATGGCAAATGTGTGACACATCTGAATGCCTTCCTGATGGAATCAAAGTAAAAAACCTGAAAGTATTTCCTACTGAGGAGATTGTAGTAAATGAGGAAATTAGGAAACTTCATAACAAATAAGTCTCCTAAGATGGCCACCAGAGACAAAAGAGTACAATTGTAGCACAAATATCACCCAGATGTAGCCCAAGTATAGCCCAATGACAGAATGTCCCAGAGTGTTCTAAAGAACAACTAGAGCGCTAACAGTCTTACTTATGACAAAAGTATGGCACACCTGAAGCCATCTTGATTGGAATAAAGTGGTGACACTTAAAACATTTAATTTGCAAAGGAAGAAAATGAGGGGGTTCATTTTGCCATAGAAATTATGATTAGTGCTGCAGAAAGAAAATTAGGGCACATTTTGACTTCTCAAATCCTCTTCTATTTCATTAAAAGATTCGGACATGCAGACTGAAACATGCACTTTGAATACCAGCAGCAGACTTCCCTGGTGAGCAGTAGCTTTACTGCAGTGATCTAATGAGCAACTAGAGTGCTTCCATTCAGAATGTATGGCAAATGTGTGACACATCTGAATGCCTTCTTGATGCAACGAAAGTAAACAGTAATTGAAAATGCAATAGGTCTCGCCCTCGTTTAAGTTAAAGCAATTCTGTTTGTAATTAGGCGGCTTTTTAGCTTTGCGTGTATGAGTGTTTTTCAAACTTTCATCTACAGAGAGTGAGTAGTAGAGAGTAGTAGAGAGCGAGTAGTGGAGAGCGAGTAGTGGAGAGTGAGTAGTGGAGAGTAATAGAGAGTAGTAGAGAGTAGCAGAGAGTGAGTAGTGGAGAGTGAGTAGTAGAGAGTGAGTAGTAGAGAGTAGTAGAGAGTAGTAGAGTGTGTTTTAGAGTAGTAGAGAGTGAGTGGTAGAGAGTAGTAGAGAGTAGTAGAGTGAGTAGCAGAGAGTAGTAGAGAGTGAGTAATAGAGAGTGAATAATAGAGAGTAGTAGAGAGTGAGTAGTAGAGAGTGAGTATTAGAGAGTAGTAGAGTAGTAGAGAGTGAGTAGTAGAGAGTAGTAGCGAGTTAGTAGGAGAGTGAGTAGTAGAGAGTAGTAGAGTGAGTAGTAGAGAGTAGTAGAGAGTGAATGGTAGAGAGTAGTAGAGAGTGAGTAGTAGAGAGAGAATAGTAGAGAGTAGTAGAGAGTGAGTAGTAGAGTAGTAGAGGGTAGTCAGTCAGTGTCAGTGTCAATCAGTGTCAGTCAGTCAGTGTCAGTCAGTCAATGTCAGTCATTGTCAGTCAGTCAGTTTCAGTCAATCAGTGTTCGTCAGTCAGTGTCAGCTAGAGCAGCTCTGCTGACCTGGTTCTCTGGCTCTAAAGCAGCTCTGCTGCCCTGGTTCTCGCCCTCTAAAGCAGCTCTGCTGACCTGGTTTCTCTGGCTCTACAGCAGGTCTGCTGACCTAGTTAGTTCTCTGGCTCTAGAGCAGCTCTGCTGACCTAGTTTTTAGGATACAGAGCAGCTCTGCTGATCTGGTTCTCTGGCTCTACAACAGCTCTGCTAACCTTGTTCTCTGGCTCTACAGCAGCTCTGCTGACCCAGTTCTATGGCTCTAAAGCAGTTCTGCTGGCATGGTTCTCTCCCTCTAGAGCAGCTCTGCTGACCTGGTTCTCTCCCTCTAAAGCAGCTCTACTGATCTGGTTTCTCTGGCTCTGCAGCAGCTCTGCTGACCTGGTTCTCTGACTCTAAAGCAGCTCTGCTGACCTGGTTCTATGGCTCTAAAGCAGCTCTGCTGACTTGGTTCTTTGGCTCTAGAGCAGCTCTGCTGACCTAGTTCTCTGGCTCTAAAGCAGCTCCGCTGACCTGGTTCTCTGGTTCTACAGCAGCTCTGCTGACCTGGTTCTCTGCACTCACGATGCACGCACCCAACTTCGCGAAAATACTTTGCGGGGGTCGTGCACCCAGCGCGCCCCAGCATGTATATGACGTCACGCGGGACCCACAACTGCGCAAGCATCTCGTACCATAATGCGCATGTGTCGCGAATGCCCGGGAGCAGGAGTCGCGGACTGGTCGCATACCAATCACGCACTTCACGTAATATTAAATGTATATGATGTAACTGAAAAACACACAGCCGTTGCACACTATACGCGGATCCTTCACGACTTTTCTAAAATGGCGGCTAGAATGCGCGCACCCACCGTGATGTGTAAGCTTTGAGTGAGCAACTCCGAAAAAAACAGATTTTTTTTAAACAAAATAATATAAATATATTAAAATAAGAAATGAAAACAAGAAAATGTATCACTATTTCAGTTTGAATTTTGAAAAAAAAAATGTTGTGCAATTTTCAGAAAGATATAAAATATTTAATGAATAAAATATTTATAAATAAACAGTTAAAAAACTGTAGAAAATCAGTACAAAAAAATTGGTATAACTACTATCACACTTAAAAATTAGCATTTAAAAAACCTTTGAAATTCACTGAAAAAAACCATAGGTTCTAGAGACGTTATCGTTAGAAATTAGCATTTAAAAAAGCTTTGAAATTCACTGAAAAAAACATAGGTTTCAGAGACGTTATAGTTAGAAATTAGCATTTAAAAAACCTAAGAAATTCACAGAAAAAAACATAGGTTTCAGGGGTGTTCTAGTTAGCTGGCCATTTCACTCGTACAAAACCATAGAAATTCCTCCGTTATAGTTAGTTCTGCTAACTATAACTCGCGCGCCCGCAATGCACTGCTGATGATGTCACATATTGCATCATTCATGACATGGTCAGTGACATCACTGATGATATCACTGATGGCAGCTCAAATTACATCACTGATGACATCATCCACGTGACAATCTGATACACCTCATCATACACTAGTATAACCTTTCATCACTCACTGTAAAATACAGAGTACCATATTTGAAACCATTGACACACCAATACCAGTTACTACATACCCACTCACTGATTCCTAAGTCTACACACACAACTACCAATTCAACAACAGAATCATTTATACATGCAGTCACTAATTAATAGAACACTATCAAATGCACTTATACTCATATATAGACATTGACACATCAGCAATCATCTTAATCGGTTATGCAGTCATCCTACTCACTCATGAAAAAAATTAATCGCACTTACATTTACTCACTTACACAATTATCCAACATCACCTCATTTATTCAAACACATAGTAACTCATAGTTAATATGTTAAAAAATCACCATTACAATTATACCCTCATTCATATAGTTACTCTCACAATCACTGACACATACTTATTTATATACACCAACTCTCACATACAATGCCTTTTATTTTTTTACTTTGTTGAAGATGTACAACTAAAACATATATTCGCTCACCAACACACAAATAAATACACTCAGTCACCCAAACAACTATTTCCACATGCACTCTTAAACCTATACACCTAGTCAATCAACCATTCACACATCAATGAATAGAGTTACACACACCCCATCCAACCACACACAAACTCAGTGTTCCATACAAATACTCACCCAACTAATCAATAACTAATATACACACTCATGTAGCTAGTGACCAACTGATGCAGCATGTTATACAACAACAGAGACAGTGCTGCACACATTCACATAGTTTAGTTACTAATCCATGTATTAAGTGAGACACTATTAATTACTCACTTAAACAGACAGTCAGACAGCTACTAAATCCTCCATCCAGACAGTTATATATCCACTCAATCTTCAATACAGATTGGTATATATATAATACATATTTAAATTTCAAATTAAACCACATTCACTGGATGATGTCATCAGTGATGTCATTTGAGATGTCTTCAGTGATGTCACTGATCATGTCATGAATGATGCAATATGTGACATCATCAGCAGTGCATTGCGGGCGCACCAGTTATAGTTAGCAGAACTAACTATAACGGAGGAATTTCTATGGTTTTGTACGAGTGAAATCACCAGCTAACTCGAACACCCCTGAAACCTATGGTTTTTTGTGTGAATATATTATCTACTGGCGGTCGCCAGTAGATAGTTATAGTTAGGACCTATTTTCCAAAGGAAATCCGCAACATTCTATTTGGAATAACGTTGGCGCCGGTTGACGAATCCTTGCGAAAGTTTCCAAACTTTTGACCAGCTCCACTCCGCTCCTACCCTGAAAGTTTTGCGGTGATCCGTCAAGCGGGGGCCGAGAAAAAAGGGGGGTCCCAAAACGCGTTTTCCCCATGCAATTTCCCATACGATCTGTTGTTGCAGCTACAGCCCGAACCGCTGAACGGAATGACAACAAATTTGGCAAAGAGGTAGTCCTCAGTTCGGACTCATGCCTTTTGCATATATGGTGCGAATCTGTTCAGTAGTTCCTGAGAAAATTAGGGTAAAAAAGTTAGTGATACCTATGGCCGCAGAGGATCCGCGGACCATACCCGCACCGTATGCGCACCCTCCCCGAACCGAGTGCGCACCCTCCCCGGACCGAGCGCGCACCTTCCCGATCGCGTGCTGAATGCTAATTGGCTGTCGAGTGTCTTTCTACATTCGAAACCAGGAACTGTTGGCGGCCATTTTCTGCCTCGGTAGAAGCGAGGCTGAAGATGCAAGGGGAATAAGTGTGTAAAACATATAAAGGGGGCAGAGTGGAAATACTCTGACCCTCTAGAGGTGCTTAGGGGGTCCCAGAAGGACCCCCTGGGGCCCCCCTTTTTGTTTTAAAAACCGGCGAAATGCGCGCATGGTGCGCGCATCCTATCGCGTGGGATGCATGGATCCTCTCGCGGTGGGTTCGCGGATCCACGGCAACGTTTTTTGAAAAACGACAAGAAATCATTGGTTGTATGACAACTTTCTACACTGAAAGGTAGGGTGTATATTTCTGTTTTTTAAAGGTATGATTGTTATTGGTTAACAAAAACAGATTGTAAGGAACATAATATATGATAAGCTGATATGTTGAAAAGTCAAGCACACTTCCTGTCTTGTGTAGGAACATTGTGTGCTGAACTTGTGACCTGTGAGCTCAGTGCAGTGTTCCATGACCTGTTTCTATGGTAACAGGCAGAAGGCAGATTGGGGGAAGGGTTGAAATGTATTTCAGTTGGAAAGGGTTGAAATGTTTAACCAATAGAAATGTGTGTTTGCTTTTGAGTTTATGTGCGAAGGATTGTGATTTGATGTTTACATGTATATGTGTGGAGAATGAAAGGGAACATTTTTCATTCTTTGCTTTTGCTGAGAGGTGCACAGTGCAGAGATTCTGTAAGAGAAAATATGGTGAGTGATTTATATACTTCTTAATCTACAAAAGAACTTGAAAGATGAGTTATTTAATTGTGAGGGGATGTATGTAGACTATTTTGATTTTAATCAGACTAATGTATTTTTCCTGCTAAAGTGTAGGGAGTACTTTTTTTTCTCTACAATGTGTGTGCATGTAGAAACCATTCTGTGATAAGCATTTGTGTTTTTCATGTGTTTGTAAACAGATAACTGTGCAGTTTTTATATTTTGGTAGAATTAGAAACCAGTCATTGTTTATGAATTTGTGAAATGAGTTATGTTATGTTTCTATACTAAAATGTAGTACTACTTCTAGATTAAGAAATGTGTTTTGATATAGTGCAAGGGATAGTGTTGTTTGTCTAGAATCACACAGAGACTGTGTGCATTTGGGAACCACTGTGAGAGAAGCATTTGGTGATATTGTGTATTTGCTGACAGATAACTGTTTTAACTTGTCATGTTGTGAAGTTTTAGTAGCATCAGAAGACAGTTATGGCTTATGATTTGATTAAATGAGTCAGGCTTTGACAGAAAAGTGCAGTCCTGAAATATGTAGATTGTGTGCAGTTCCCTTACCAGTTGCACTGTAGTGAATGAGTTTTGGTAAACTCCTAGGGATAGTGGTGCATGTCTAGAATCACAGTGTGAGTTAGTGTGTATTTGGGATCAGTGTGAGAGAAGCATTTGGTGATATCATGTATTAGCTTACAGATAACTTTTTTAAAACCTGTCATGTTGTGAAGTTTTAGTAGCATTAGAATCCAGTCTTTGGTTATGCGTTGATTAAATGAGTCATGCTTTGACACTGATGTGCTATACTTAAATATGTAAATTGTGTTCAGTACCATTAACTCTTCTAGACTAGTGAATGAGTTTTGGTAAACTCCTAGGTTAGTGTTGATTGTCTGAAATCACACTGTGAGTCTGTGTGCATTTGGGTAAGGATTGTGAGAGAAGCATTTGGTAATATCGTGTATTTGCTGACAGATAACTGTTTTAAAACCGGTCATGTTGTCAAGTTTTAGTAGCATTAGAAGCCAGTCTTTGTTTATGCTTTGAATAAATGAGTCAGGCTTTGACACAAAAGTGCAGTCCTGAAATATGTAGATTGTGTGCAGTTCCCTTACCACTTGCACTGTAGTGAATGAGTTTTGGTAAACTCATAGGGATAGTGGTGCTTGTCTAGAATCACACTGTGAGTTAGTGTGTATTTGGGATCAGTGTGAGAGAATCATTTGGTAACATCATGTATTTGCTGACAGATAACTGTTTTAAAATCTGTCATGTTGTGTAGTTTTAGTAGCATTAGAATCCAGTCTTTGCTTATATGTTGATTAAATGAGTCATGCCTTGACACTGATGTGCTGTACTTAAATATGTAGATTATGTGCAGTCCCCTTACCCCTTCCACAGTAGTGAATGAGTTTTGGTAAAGTCCTAGGATAGTGTTGATTGTCTAAAATCACACTGTGAGTCTGTGTGCATTTGGGTAAGGATTGTGAGAGAAGCATTTGGTAACATTGTGTATTTACTGACAGATAACTGTTTTAAAACCTGTCATGTTGTCAAGTTTTAGTAGCATTAGAAGCCAGTCTTTGCTTATGCGTTGATTAAATTAGTCAGGCATTGACATTAAAGTGTAGTCGTGAAATATGTAGATTGTGTGCAGTTCCTTTACCACTTCCACTGTAGTGAATGAGTTTTGGTAAACTCCTAGGGATAGTGTTGTTTGTCTAGAATCACACAGTGAGTCTGTGTGCATTTGGGAACCACTGTGAGAGATGTGTTTGGTAACATCGTGTATTTGCTGATAGATAAGTGTTATAAAACATGTCATGTTGTCAAGTTTTAGTAGCATTAGAAGACAGTTATGGCTTATGCTTTCATTATAGGAGTCAGGCATTGTCAGTAAATTGCAGTTCTGAAATATGTAGATTGTTTTCAGTTTCCTTACCACTTGCATTGTAGTGAATGAGTTTTGGTAAACTCATAGGGATAGTGGTGCTTGTCTAGAATCACACTGTGAGTTAGTGTGTATTTGGGATCACTGTGAGAGAAGCATTTGGTAACATCTTGTATTTGCTGACAGATAACTGTTTTAAAACCTGTCATGTTGTGAAGTTTTAGTAGGATTAGAATCCAGTCTTTGCTTATGCGTTGATTAAATGAGTCATGCCTTGACACTGATGTGGTGTACTTAAATATGTAGATTGTGTGCAGTACCATTTACTCTTCCAGAGTAGTGAATGAGTTTTGGTAAACTACTAGGGATAGTGGTGCTTGTCTAGAATCACACTGTGAGTTAGGGTGTATTTGGGATCAGTGTGAGAGAATCATTTGGTAACATCATGTATTTGTTGACAGATAACTGTTTTAAAATCTGTCATGTTGTCAAGTTTTAGTAGCATTAGAATCCAGTCTTTGCTTATATGTTGATTAAATGAGTCATGCCTTGACACTGATGTGCTGTACTTAAATATGTAGATTGTGTGCAGTCCCCTTACCCCTTCCACAGTAGTGAATGAGTTTTGGAAAAGTCCTAGGATAGTGTTGATTGTCTAAAATCACACTGTGAGTCTGTGTGCATTTGGGTAAGGATTGTGAGAGAAGCATTTGGTAACTTCGTGTATTTACTGACAGATAACTGTTTTAAAACCTGTCATGTTGTCAAGTTTTAGTAGCATTAGAAGCCAGTCTTTGCTTATGCGTTGATTAAATTAGTCAGGCATTGACATTAAAGTGTAGTCGTGAAATATGTAGATTGTGTGCAGTTCCTTTACCACTTCCACTGTAGTGAATGAGTTTTGGTAAACTCCTAGGGATAGTGTTGTTTGTCTAGAATCACACAGTGAGTCTGTGTGCATTTGGGAACCACTGTGAGAGATGTGTTTGGTAACATCGTGTATTTGCTGACAGATAAGTGTTGTAAAACATGTCATGTTGTCAAGTTTTAGTAGCATTAGAAGACAGTTATGGCTTATGCTTTCATTATATGAGTCAGGCATTGTCAGTAAATTGCAGTTCTGAAATATGTAGATTGTTTGCAGTTTCCTTACCACTTGCATTGTAGTGAATGAGTTTTGGTAAACTCATAGGGATAGTGGTGCTTGTCTAGAATCACACTGTGAGTTAGTGTGTATTTGGGATCACTGTGAGAGAAGCATTTGGTAACATCTTGTATTTGCTGACAGATAACTGTTTTAAAACCTGTCATGTTGTGAAGTTTTAGTAGGATTAGAATCCAGTCTTTGCTTATGCGTTGATTAAATGAGTCATGCCTTGACACTGATGTGGTGTACTTAAATATGTAGATTGTGTGCAGTACCATTTACTCTTCCAGAGTAGTGAATGAGTTTTGGTAAACTCATAGGGATAGTGGTGCTTGTCTAGAATCACACTGTGAGTTAGGGTGTATTTGGGATCAGTGTGAGAGAATCATTTGGTAACATCATGTATTTGTTGACAGATAACTGTTTTAAAATCTGTCATGTTGTCAAGTTTTAGTAGCATTAGAATCCAGTCTTTGCTTATATGTTGATTAAATGAGTCATGCCTTGACACTGATGTGCTGTACTTAAATATGTAGATTGTGTGCAGTCCCCTTACCCCTTCCACAGTAGTGAATGAGTTTTGGAAAAGTCCTAGGATAGTTTTGATTGTCTAAAATCACACTGTGAGTCTGTGTGCATTTGGGTAAGGATTGTGAGAGAAGCATTTGGTAACATCGTGTATTTACTGAAAGATAACTGTTTTAAAACCTGTCATGTTGTCAAGTTTTAGTAGCATTAGAAGCTAGTCTTTGCTTATGCGTTGATTAAATTAGTCAGGCATTGACATTAAAGTGCAGTCGTGAAATATGTAGATTGTATGCAGTTCCTTTACCACTTCCACTGTAGTGAATGAGTTTTGGTAAACTCCTAGGGATAGTGTTGTTTGTCTAGAATCACACTGTGAGTCTGTGTGCATTTGGGAACCACTGTGAGAAGTGTTTGGTAGCATCGTGTATTTGCTGACAGATAAGTGTTGTAAAACATGTTATGTTGTTAAGTTTTAGTAGCATTAGAAGACAGTTATGGCTTATGCTTTCATTATATGAGTCAGGCATTGACAGTAAATTGCAGTTGTGAAATATGTAGATTGTGTGCAGTTCCCTTACCACTTGCACTGTAGTGAATGAGTTTTGGTAAACTCATAGGGATAGTGGTGCTTGTCTAGAATCACACTGTGAGTTAGTGTGTATTTGGGATCACTGTGAGAGAAGCATTTGGTAACATCATGTATTTGCTGACAGATAACTGTTTTAAAACGTGTCATGTTGTGAAGTTTTAGTAGGATTAGAATCCAGTCTTTGCTTATGCGTTGATTAAATGAGTCATGCTTTGACACTGATGTGGTGTACTTAAATATGTAGATTGTGTGCAGTACCATTAACTCTTCCAGAGTAGTGAATGAGTTTTGGTAAACTCCTAGGATAGTGTTGCTTGCCTAAAATCACACTGTGAGTCTGTGTGCATTTGGGTAAGGATTGTGAGAGAAGCATTTGGTAACATCGTGTATTTGCTGACATATACCTGTTTTAAAACCGGTCATGTTGTGAAGTTTTAGTAGCATTAGAAGCCAGTCTTTGCTTATACTTTGATTATATGAGTCAGGCTTTGACATAAAAGTGCAGTCCTGAAATATTGTGTGCAGTTCGCTTACCACTTCCACTGTAGTGAATGAGTTTTGGTAAACTCCTAGGGATAGTGGTGCTTGTCTAGAATCACACTGTGAGTCTGTGTGCATTTGAGAACCACTGTGAGAGAGGCATTTGGTAACATTGTGTATTTGCTGACAGATAACTAATTTAAAACCTCTCATGTTGTCAAGTTTTAGTAGCATTAGAAGCTAGTCTTTGCTTATGCATTGATAAAATGAGTCAGGGTTTGACACTAAGGTGCAGTACCATGTACTATTCTGTTCACTGTGGCAGAACTGAAAATTTAAAAGTTTTATCTAAGCACTGTCCTAGAAGTAGTCTGATTATTTAGTCAGTTTCTAAGTACCAAATAGACTGCTTCAAATGTCTATGCAGTATGCATGTAGTGTTCTAACATACTATACACTTGTCTTTTACACCTTCAATTTCCTAGTCAGTATCCATACACTTCCAGGAAATATCCTGTCACTTCCTTTGCAGTCCTCTAGAGACCCATTAAACAGCATGTACTAATCAATTCACTGTGCCAAAACCCAAACACTTATAAATTCACCAAGACACTCTCTTTCCAGTACTCTAATGATTCAGTCACTGCCTAAGTATTCATGCACAGAGCCAGGTCTTAGCATATGGACTTCTTCAAACCCCTATCCCTATGCATGCAGTCCTCTAAACACCTACACACTTGTCTTTCACACCTTCAATTCCCCAGTCAGTATCCATTCACTTCCAGCAAACACCCTATCACTCCATTTGCACTCCTCTAGTGACCCATTCAGCATCATGTACTAATCCATTCACTGCGCCAAACCCTAATAAATTCACCCAGGCACTCTTCTTGCAGTACTCTAATCATTCAGTCAGTGCCTAAGTATTCATACACTGAGCCAGGCCTTAGCACATGGACTGCTTCAAACCCCTATGCACTATGCATGCAGTCTTCTAACCACCTAGACACTTGTCTTTCACACTTTCAATTTCCTAGTCAGTATCCATACAGTCCAGCACTTGTGACTGTCTTTGCACTCCTCTAGTGACTCATTCAGTACCAAGTACTAATCCATTCCCTGTGCGAAAATCCTAGCACTTATAAATTCACCTAGGCACTCTCCTTGCTGTACTCTAATCATTCAGTCAGTACCCAAGTAGTCATGCAGTGAGCCAGGCCTTAGCACATGGACTGCTTTAAATGCCTATGCTGTATTGATGCAGGCCTCTAATCACCTACACAGTTGTCTTTTACACCTTCAATTCTCTAGTTAGTATTCATACTCTTCTAGCAAACACCCTGTCAGTCACCCAGTGTGTCTCCTTATGGTACTGTAATCATTTAGTCAGTTAGCATGTAGTGAGGTAGGTTTTAGGGCATGAACTGCTTCAAAGTAGTATGCACTATGCATGTAGTGTTTTAACGAGCGTCACACTTGTGGTTCAGGGCTATAGTTTCTTAGTCACTTTTTATATAAAATGTGTTTGCACAGTAATGGAATAGTATAAATTTGAAAGTTATTAATATACATTTATTTGTGATTCTTTTTAACAGATACAGAACAGGAGTGTTTCTCATCTGTTTACACTCTTCTCGTGCAAGATTGTTTGGATGAAGGGTCCTTAGGTGTTTCATCATACTTGCTGTGCCGCACGAGTATTTTTTGTTAGGATCCCCTCGTAACAGAACTCTTTGGCAAATCTTGCGAATGAAGAAGGTGGCATTGGTCTTTGTTTGCCCCTTGGAAAAAATTCAAAATTTCTTTACCACTGATGAAAAACGTTGTGGGCATGGTGCCTTCTGCAAAAACAATTCCTCAGATTCGGTAAATATTTTAAAGCGGCAACATTTACAGTTTTTGTAAGTTAAACGTATAAAATTTTGTTAGCTGTATACATTTTATATATCTGTGATTTGTTTCTTGTGGTATTTTGTTAAGAATACCATGTTGTTGTTTTTTTAACAATCTTTTTGATTGTCCAGGTCTGACGTCGACATCCGTGGTTCCCACAGGAGTGTTCTGCTTTGTTGTTTTGTATTATTGTTGTTACATTTTGTTTATTAGTTTATTGTTTATATTTATGGTAATAAAAATATAAAGTTTGAAAATAGTTTATCGTTTATATATTTATTATTATAAAAAAGAAAGTTTGGAAAAAAAATTAATAATGTTTTTGGTTGTTCTCTTAACTGCTGTGTGACTCTTTCTTGTTCTTATTACTGTTATTTGATGGTGTCCACCATGGTGTTACATTTTGGGGCACTTATCGCTGGAATACTAGTGATATCTGCAGTTTGCACCAAGTTCTGAATAGTGTGTTAGATTTTTCTCAACTTTACTTCCGTTAAAGTTCTGATAATGAAATGGAGAGTAGCCGTTCCCGTGCAAAAAGACATGAGGTGCACCTTTGCGATTTATTCTAAATACTAAAATCCTGTATTGTATTGCACTGGGGTATTGGCTGCACTTACAGTGTACACACAAAATCTATTAAGAAATCTCATTGTATTTATATTGATTGGCAATAGTGCGTCAGGTGCTGGATCTTGACGAGATACACTGCTCAGTTCGTATATTGTTCTGCACACGAAAAAAATCACATCACAACTTTCACACTAATTGCAATGCGAAACAAATTCCGGCGATAAGACACATTACCACCAGGGATTCTACACCTGCTTTCTGCTGGTGTTAAGCAGGACAACTACCTGCACCATGAAAGGAAACACAGCCAAGAGCCACACCAGAACACCCACAGGTGCCATAGAGTCAATGAGCATGATACAGGGATACCCATGAGGGTCAGAAGACTCATCTCAACAACTCCAGGACCGCCAATGCCCCCCAAACCCATATCTTAGTAAGTGTGTCCCTGTGTTCATTACCTTAGCATGATAGGCACGAGCCCTGCAACATCATAGTGTGCTGTCAGCTCAGCGTTGGCAGTGAGCCTGGATGTGTAGCTACGTACGCATCCTCCTGCATGCACAACTGGCGTGTGCTGGTCTGGGGTTCACAGGTCAGTGCAGGGGTGTGCCTATCCGGCAAGGGGAACGGGGTGTCTCGGACATGTCTGTGTACAGGAAGTGCGGTAAGTGTGTCTCTGTGTTCTGGTGTGGCCTGTTACAAGAGCCGCAGCAGTTGATGTTGTAAAGTGGCATGTACCACCTCCAAACGGCACTGTGATATTGTTGTTGGAATGTAGCAGGACATGCGCTAATAGGCATTACAATGGCGTGCCGTACGAGTGCACGAGATACAACAGTTCACCGTACAAAAGTGTGTGGGCTCGTGGGAGGGAGGAGCAGCCGTTTGGCAACATAACACACAGTGAACTCGACCATGTGCCACATGCTGGGCATCTCATCTATGATGACCACGGTCGCAGACATCCCACAACACCAACGACTGGCCTTTGTACACATCCTGTATGAATGCAGCGTGGTTTTCACTTCTATGCTCGTTCAGTGGTGTGATGTTGGCGGGTTGTGTGACTTGTGCTCCTTGTTGGTTTGTTTCATTTTGGCCATTGTTTGTCTATACTTGTGCTGTACTTAATTGTGCATGTGTGCCATTCTGCCCATCTCCCCTCATCCCCCCACTCCCCACTTCTTCCTCTTCCTGGTGCTGTTGTGTCTATAATTTTGTTGCTGCACACATAAATACATGTAAAGAATAAATTAGAATAGTTCCTTGATTCTTTTAGGTTTCAAAACTTCTCTATTGGTTTCTTTTTAATTTTCCATATGAACCGTTTTTTAAATATTCAACAACACATAGAAGTCAGAAGTGCAACGTATTCTATCAACACACTTTCTAGAACATTCTACAACACGTGCAGGTTAAAAGTTCATCAATTATTTAAAACTTTACGATTTTTATTTTGTAACATTTTCTTAAACATTTAATGACACGTGCAGGTTAAAATTTGACGATTGTTTTAAGTACGAACAGTGCCTTCCAAATGCAAGTAGCAGGTGTGGTTGAGCTGAGCAAATTTTATCCTATGATATGTACTCCACGTTGAAACTGCTTTTTCTTAACCAATCACAAAGATGCTTTTCCACAAAACTAATGTGCACCCTACTTTTAAAAAAGAATGCTTTTCATGATATCTTCAGAGATAAGTTATAGATAGGAATTAGCATTTAAAAAACCTTTGAAATTCACTGAAAAAAACATAGGTTTCATGCACGTTATAGTTAGGAATTGGCATTTAAAAAACCTTTGAAATTCACTGAAAAAACCAAAGGTTTCAGGATGCGTTATAGTTAGGAATTGGCATTTAAAAAACCTTAGAAATTCACTGAAAAAACCATAGGTTTCAGGGGTGTTATAGTTAGCTGGAAATTTCCCTCGTACAAAACCCTAGAAATTCCCCTGTTATAGTTAGTTCAGCTAACTATAACTCGCGCCCCGGCAATGCACTGCTGATGATGTCACATATTACATCACTCATGACATGGTCAGTGACATCACTGATGACATCTCAAATGACATCACTGATGACATCACTGATGACGTCATCCATGTGATAAATTAGTGCATCTTCTCACACTCTAATATAACCTTTGATACACCGACTCAAAATTTCAGACGGCCATTTTGACAACCATAGATACTCCAATACCAATAACTACTCACCCACTCATTGACTTTTAGGTCTACATGCATCTCCACTCACTCACCTGTACAGTCACTCATACTTACAGTCACTCTGTGCATTTATACACCTATATAGACACTCACACACCGCCAATCATCCATTGAGGTACTGATACATCTAGTCAGTCATGCAAATAATTAATCACAGTAAATTTTACTCACCTATACAGTTAAAAACACTCAAGTTCACTTACTAATAAAAATACTAAAAAATTCTGTGTCTTCCTGCAGAAAAACAAACAGCACATGACACAGATATCCTTGCACTATGGCGCATACAGCCACTCCCAAAATCACACACTCTCACATATAGATAATTATATACTCTTACACACATATACCCTGCGTTTCACATATGTAGTTACTGACACATGTACAACTGGGATATACATTCAATCACTAACACACCCATACATACACTCACCCAACCATACAGTCCATCACAGATGCACTCTTAAAAACATGCACCCACTGAATCACCCAATCACCCACTCACACATCTAGTCACAGAGTCACACACACCCTACCCACACAAACACTCAGGCACCCATACAGATACTCAGACAACCAATCAATAGCCCATATAGACACTCCTATAGCTATTCACAAAACCATGCAGCCACTTATACACCAACACACAGACACATACAGACATTCATACAGTTTAGTCACTAGTCTGCAGTAAGATGCATTTAATGACTCACTTATAGACTCAGTTACGCACCTAGAAAATCATCCATTCACACACTTGTACACCACTTATTTTTCAACAGGCCTTTCCCTATATATATTAAACATAATAAAACTGTTCAGAAACACATACTCAATGGATGATGTCATCAGTGATGTCATCAGTGATGTCATCAGTGATGTCACTGACCATGTCATGAGTGATGTAATATGTGACGTCATCAGCAGTGCATTGCGGGGGCGCGAGTTATAGTTAGCTGAACTAACTATAACAGGGGAATTTCTAGGGTTTTGTACGAGGGAAATGTCCAGCTAACTATAACACCCCTGAAACCTATGGTTTTTTCAGTGAATATATATATATATATATATATATATATATATATATATATATATATATATATATACCCTGCAGGGTTGGTGGCTCCCAACGATGGAGGTGTTTCGTTTGTATATATATATATATATATATATATATATATATATATATATATATATATATATGTATATATATATTACCTACTGGCGGTCGCCAGTAGGTAGTTATAGTTAGGACCACGTTTCCATAGGAAATCTGCAACATTCTATTTTGAATAACTTTGGCGCCGGTCGACCAATCCTCGCGAAGTTTTCAAAATAGGTCGGGCGCTACGCTCCGCTACGCTCCGCTCCTACCCTGAAAGTCTCGGGGGGATTCGTCAAGCGGGGGCTGAGATAAAAGGGGGGTCCCAAAATGCGTTTTTCCCATGCATTTTTCCATAGGACCTTTAGACACAGCTACAGCCCGAACGGCTGAACAGAATTACTTGAAATTTGGCAGAGAGGTAGTCCTCAGGTCAAGGAAGTGCCTTTTGTAGGTTTGGTGTAAATCTGTTCAGTAGATTCAGAGAAAATAGCCTTTAAATCAATATATATATCTGAGCCAGCTTACGGTGCGCTTACGGTGCGCTTACCGTACGCGTACGGTGGCGTGCGCGAGCGCGATTTTGATTGGCTGTTAGATCTTAGTAAACATTCGAATCGGTCGAAACCAGGAAGCGACGGCCGCCATTTTCTCTCTCGCTCTCTGAGTTGGGCAGCAAAAACGATGCCAAAAAATGTCTAAAGAGGCAGTTTCTTGAGATCCTAACCACCCAGCATTGATATAGGGGTCCCCAAACAACCCCCAAGCCCAAATAAAAAAAAAAAATTTTTTCGGAAAATCGCCGATTACACTTACCGTACGCGTACGGTAAAAAATTTTTTTAAAAAAAAATTATCCACACCCTCCCCACCCCGTGTGCAAATGGTGCCCGAAGGGCACCATTTGTGCATGGTTTATTACAGATAAGAAATAAACAAAGAATAAATTTCACAAAGATGCGCATAATATGTCCCCCATGTGCGCACGGTGCGCGAAGCGCATCGTGCGTACATGGCCCATCCCGCATAACGTGGGCACGCGGTGCGCGCAGCGCACCGCGTGACCACCGTGCGTGCACGGCACTAACTGCGTAAAGTGGGCGCGCGGTGCGCCAAGCGCACCGCGTGCTCACTGTGCACGCACGGTGCACGAAGCGCACCGTGCGCGCACGGAACGAACTGCGTTAACTGGGCGCGCACGCCACGAATGGCGTAAAGTAACTTAGCATTTAAAAAACCGTACAAATTCACTGAAAAAACCATAGGTTTCACACACGTTATAGTTAGGAATTAGCATTTAAAAAACCTTGCAAATTCACTGAAAAAACCATAGGTTTCACACATGTTATAGTTAGCTGTACATTTCACTCGTAAAAAACCTATGAAATTCCCCCGTTATAGTTAGTGCAGGCAACTATAACTCACGCGACCGCAATCTTCTGCTGATGACATATGTGTCTTTATGAAAAAAAAATACTTGTAATATATGTATAGCTAAAATTTAATGGAAGAAGACATGGGCAAATAAGTGTCTAAATACAGTATTAGCATCAGCAGAGGATTGCGGTCGCGTGAGTTATAGTTGCCTGCACTAACTATAACGGGGGAATTTCATTGGTTTTTTACGAGTGAAATGTACAGCTAACTATAACATGTGTGAAACCTATGGTTTTTTCAGTGAATATATATATAAATATTACCTTCTGGCGGTCGCCAGTAGGTAATTATAGTTAGGACCTAGTTACCACAGGAAAATCGTAACATTCTTTTCCCAATAACTTTTGCGCTGGATTATGAATCTTTGCGGAATTTTTAAAACTGCTGGGGCGCTCTCTTCAGCTCCTATCCTGAAAGTTTTGGGGTGATTCGTCAAGCGGGGGCCAAGAAAAAAAGGGGGGTCCCAAAGCGCGTTTTCTACATGGTATTTCCCATAGGAAATTTTGGAACATGCTACAGCCTGAACTGCTGAACGGAATTACACCAAATTGTGCAAAAAGGTACTGCTTGGCTCAGAAAGCGACCTTTTAAAAAATGGTGTAAATCCGTTCAGTAGTTTTTGAGAAATTAAGAAATAAAGATAGTGATATCTATGGCCGCGGTCGATCCGTGCACCCTCCCGATCACGAGCTTCATGCTAATTGGCTGTCAACACTCCAAACCAGGAAGTGTTGGCAGCCATCTTGCGCCTCGGTAGAACAGAAAAAAAATTCCACAAAACAGGAAAAGGGGGCAGGGTAGAAACACCCTGACCCCCTAGGCCTGCTCAGGCCAAAAAAAGCTTCTTTTTTTTTAAACGCGAAAATGTAAAAAAATGAAGCGCGGGGACCCCAATCCCCCCACACTTGCCCCGGAGACCACCACCCCCCGGGGCTTTCATGAATTGTAAGCGGGGGGCACACAACCCCCTGCAGTCCCGGGGACCGCCACCCTCTGGGCATTTAAAAAATAAATAAAATGTAACCTCTGTGGAGGGCTCAACCCCCCCACATGCCCCGGGGACCACCACCTCCCCGGGGCACTAATTATTCAAAATAGGGGGACCACTACCCCCTGGGGCTATGCATTAAGTGGGTGGGGGCCACATGGCCCCCCTCCTGGAGCCAATGATGGCCCTGGGGACCGCCATCCCCCAGGGCCAGCTCCTGCAGTGTCCTGGGGTGCCCACCCCTGGGACACTGCTGTTTGCAATGACAGAGCGGGAGCCCCTGTCATTGCAAACTCTGCTTTGCTTCATTGAAGCAAGAGCAGGGAAACCTGCTCTCTCTTCAATGAAGCAAAGCAGAATTGCTTTTCCATAAGGGGAGCTGCATGTCAGCAGCTCCCCTTGTGGAAAAGCAATGCCGGCTCCCACAGGACGCAGGGAGCCGGCGGGACCGTGGGGGGATTGGGGACCCCCCCACGGTCCCCAATGGATAGGGCCGGCTCCAGGGGATGGGGTCCCCGGGGCCAGAAGTGGCCTGGGAGGGGGGCCACGCAGCCCCCCTCCCTAAAAACGTTAAAAAAAAAGGCAGGCTGGCCCCGGGGATGGGGTCCCCAGGGCCATAATAAGCTTGAGGAGGGGGCCCACATGGCCCCCTCCAAAAAAAAAAGCAATGGCCAGGCCCCGGGGGATGGGGTCCCCGGGGCCAGAAGTTGCCCAGGAGGGGGGCCGCGCAGCCCCCCTCCCAAAGAAAAAAAACATTAAAAAAAATAATAACTATATAAAGGCCGGCCCCGGGGGATGGGGTCCCCGGGGCCAATAGAGGCCTTAGGACAGGGGCCACGCAGCCCCCCTCCATAATAAAAACAAAAAATGTGGCCATGCCCCGGGGGATGGGGTCCCCGGGGCCGGAATTGGCCACAGGAGGGGGACCCACACAGCCCCACTTCTTTAAAAAAACAATTAATAAAAAAAGACTGGCATCATGCCGGAGGCCCCGCCCCCTCCCTGCAGCACTCTGCAAACGTGCCCCCTGGCGCGTTGTAAGATGGGGAAGTAATTCCCCTTGAATACTGGGGGTCCCTGGGGGCCAACTAGCCCACCAGGAACCTCCAGTATGCGCCAGGGAGCTGCGTTGCAGAGAGGTGTTCAGAGGCCACACCCCTTTTTACACCTCACTGCAACGCAGCCCTTGTGGCACTTACTGGAGGTACCTGGTGGGCTAGTTGGAACCCAGGGACCTTCAGGATTCCAGGGGACTTAATCCCCCAACTTAAAACGCACCACAGGGTGCGTTTGCACAGTGGTGAAGGGAGGGGGTGGGGCCTGAGGTGATATGTGTGCAAACACGCCCTGTGGCGCGTTTGTAGTTGGGGAATTAATTCCTCTTCAATCCTGAGGGTCCCTGGGGGCCAACTAGCCCACCAGGTACCTCCAGTAAGCACCACAGAGCTGCGTCGCAGAGATGTGTAAAAAGGGGCGTGGCCTCTGAATCCCTCTCTGCAACGCAGCTCCCTGGCGCATACTGGAGGTACATGGTGGGCTAGTTGGTCTCCAGGGACCCTCTGGATTGAAGAGGAATTAATTCCCCAAAATAAAACGCGCCACAGGGCGTGTTTGCATACATGTGACCTCAGGCCCCGCTCCTTCCTTCACCACTGTGCAAATGCACCCCCTGGCAAGTTGTAAGTTGGGGAATTAATTCCCCTTGAATACTGAGGGTCCCTGGGGGCCAACTAGCCTACCAGGTATCTCCAGTATGCGCCAGGGAGCTGCGTTGCAGAGAGGTGTTCAGAGGCCACGCCCCTTTTTACACCTCTCTGCAACACACCTCTGTGGTGCTTACTGGAGGTACCTGGTGAGCTAGTTGGATCCCAGGAACCATCAGGATTCAAGGTGACTTTATCCCCCAACTCAAAACGCGCCACTGGGTGTGTTTGTGCTCAGTGGTGAAGGGAGGGGGCGGGGCCTGAACTGACATGTGTGCAAACACACCATGTGGTGCGTTTTAAGTTGGGGAATTAATTCCTCTTCAATACTGAGGGTCCCTGGGGGCCAACCAGCCCACCACTTACCTCCATTAAGCGCCACTGCACTGCATTGCATGCCCTTTTTACATCACTCTGCAACGTAGCTCTGTGGCGCTTACTGGAGGTAAGTGGTGGGCTAGTTGGTCCCCAGGGACCCTCAGGACTCAAGGGGACTTAATCCCCCAATTTACAACGCACCAGGGGTGCGTTTGCGCAGTGGTGCAGGGAGGGGGCGTGGCCTGATGTCACAAGTGCACAAACGTGCCCTGTGGTGCATTTTAAGTTGGAGAATTAAGTCCCCTTGAATCCTGAGGGTCCCTGGGGGCCAACTAACCCACCAGGTACGTCCAATTAGTGCCACAGAGTTACATTGCAGAGAGGTGTAAAATGGGGCATGGCCTTGGACCACCTCTCTGCAATGCAGCTCTGTGGTGCTTACTGGAGGTACGTGGTGCGCTAGTTGGACCCAGGGACTTGCAGGATTCAAGGGGACGTAATCCCCCAACTTAAAACGTGCCACAGGGCACCTTTGCACAGTGGTAAAGGGAGGGGGCAGGGCCAGAGGTGACGTGTGCGCCCAGTGGCGCGTTTTAAGTTGGGGAATTAAGTTCCCTTCAATCCTCAGGGCCCCTGGGTGCCAACTAGGCCACCAGGTATCTCCAGTAAGAGCCACAGTGCTTCGTTGCAGAGAGGTGGTCCAGGCCATGCCCCTTTTTACACCTCTGTGCAACGCAGCTCTGTGGCACTTACTGGAGGTACCTGGTGGGCTAGTTGGGCCCCAGGGACCCTCAGGATTGAAGGGGACTTAATCTCCCAAATTAAAACGGCCACAGGGCGTGTTTGCACACATGTCACCTCAGGCCTCCCCCTCTCTCCACCACTGTGCAAACGCGCCCTGTGGCGCGTTTTAAGAGGTAGTTTTAATCCCCCTGCCCTATTATGTACTAGGGACTTACAGAGGAGGTCATGCTAATCACAGGGGTACCTCAACGCATAGTGTTCCCTAGTGTATGTAGGTGTTTTCACGGTATTCTAAGTGTCTTTTAGCATAGCACTGGCTCTAGGCCTGGTTCGTCTGAGTCAGTTACCACCAGTACCCGTCTGAAAAATTTGTGGGCACAGGATGATTTTGCAACAAGACCTCTTTCTGCTCCTCTGTCGGTTCTTTCTGCACGTCTTCCTTCTTCCTGCACTTTTCTTCGTCTTTGTGGACTTCTGTTGCTTCTTTCGGCATTTCTTTTGCTTCTTTCTGTGCTTTTTTTCTTCTTTCTTCAAATGTCCTACCTCTGGAGGCATAGTTAGAAACTAGCATTTAAAAAACCTTTGAAATTCACTGAAAAAACCATAGGTTTCAGGCATGTTATAGTTAGAAATTAGCATTTAAAAAACCTTTGAAATTCACTGAAAAAACCATAGGTTTCAGGCACGTTATAGTTAGAAATTAGCATTTCAAAAACCTTAGAAATTCACTGAAAAAACCATAGGTTTTAGGGAAAGTTATAGTTAGTTGGACATTGTACTCGTACAAAACCATAGAAATTCCCCCGTTATAGTTAGTTCAGCTAAATATAACTCACGCCCCGCAATGCACTGCTGATGATGTCACATATTACATCACTCATGACATGGTCAGTGACATCACTGATGACATCACTCATGACATCTCAAATGACATCACTGATGACATCACTGATGACATCATACAGTGACTGTGTGTTTCTGTAAAGTTATGTATATATACACCCAATTAAAAAACAATTAAACATTGTACAAGATTATTACAAATTGTAATAATTAATGTATAATTTTTTTAATGTATTATTTAATTAAGTTCCCACACATAATTTACATAATCAATTATCAATGAAATAATTAATAACTTGAGCAATAATTACAATTAAATATACTTAATTAACTTCCTACCCTGTACCCCTACAAACCTTACAACCCCTACAACGCTATAAATTACTATTAACAATTAAAAAAAATATTAATCAATTAATATTACTAACTATATTTAGAGATATTGTCAACAATTATACAAACAGAATTTAACATATACAAATGTATATATGAACTAAAACATATAAAGATCATTTAAAAACAATATTTTTACTACTATATTATTGAAAATAATATAACAACACACATTTTTTACCTAAAAAAACAGATTTTTTTTCAACAATATTTCTGCATCACAATATTTATGTCACGATATTTAACACAATATTTCTGTAGATCAATATTGCTAAATCGATATTTTGCCCAAATACCGGTCAACATTTCACCTCACAGAGTTTTCTCTGCGCCAGACTACCAGTGCGTAGTTACCAGGCTGCGCACATGGTAGTCTCCCACATGCAGCCCGCACGTGTACACACACATGTGTTCATGTGTAACCAGCCAAGTGCACTTACCCTATCTGTGTCACAGCAGCCTTATCTGAAAAGGCAGACCCTGGTGGTAAACACGCAAAGTCCATTTACCGTGTGATTACCGTGGGTGGGACACAAGTAGTGGGACTCACCTATGGTAAAAAGTTCATAACCAAGAGATCAAGAAGCAAAAAATTATCTGGGTGTACTAAATGAGCAGAACCCAATTGACAGAGATCTTCCCATATGCATCCATATCTGGAATTTATGTGAGTCAGTTGGCCTACATTGCTTACATCTGTCTTCTGGTGACACACTTCAGCACAGCAAATGGTGCCCCCTACAGTATCCTACAATGTGGTGATGGTTATGAATGTAAAGAAAATCCCAAACATCTTGAGAACCAAAGTTACAGGACACAATTCAGGCACTAGCCCAGAGATATTGAGAAGACACCATGCAACCCGATAGAGAATACACGATTCCAACTAGACTCCTCCTGTAAATGGGAGGAGAGGAAGACAAATACAAGTCCAGCTTCCCAGGTAGGTAAGGCACTACAGGGGGGATGTTGGAATCAGCAGGGCACCAGCAATAAAGTAAAGAAAATGGTTACGTAATACCCAACAATAACACATACAGGAAGTACATGCACCAGTATGTAATTTAGCAGAAAAGAGGTAATGGATTGGCGTACCTAAGCAGTCTCTCTACCTAATCTAGAGCTGGTGCGCGGTATTACTCAAGGTAAATGATGCACTCTGTGGGTATAAATGAAACAATCAGTGAAAGGTTGCCTGACCAAAGTTATCCACCCATCACACTTCCAGAGCTAGAAACTACATCTTTGACTTGGAGAGGTAAGAAACTCTGGCTCATAGGACAATGGTTTGCCTCTGAGCGAAGGAAAGGCCAATGGATGTTAACTGCTAACCACTTAGCAGAGATTGGCTATCTGGGAGTGGCCAAGAACAATGGACAGAACAAAGGTCAGCTTCTGCACTTTCTTTTTAACTTGGAAATGACAAGGAAGCCATCTTCTGTTCATACCCAGGACACTTGTAGTCAGTTATATTCCAGTCACAGTAGGAGGGAAAACCAGTTTTGATCCTATCAGGTAGGGGAGTGGCCACAAAGTGGACGACAGGCCTGTCTGGGGCAGCTGGGTCCTACCATCTTGAAATAGGGGTTCATTGGTCATTTTACAGTAAGGTTAAGAAAAAGTGCTGCAAAAGGAGGAGGTCAACTGCTAGTAGATTGTTAGGCTTAGGTGACAGAATTCCTCTGATTGCTGGCTAGTGAACTGGAACATTGACCTATACCTCCTAAGAGCATTTTTGGACCTGGGAAAGACCCACCTGAAGGCAACAGCCATGCTGGAAAAAGACTGCTTAGTCCTGCTGGAAGAGAACTCACATAAGGACTCAAGGACCCTTAAATCCTGTTGGCACCCATGGTATGAAACTTCTCTCCAAGGGTCAAGTGGTTGGCCTTCTGTTTAACTGCTTCAGGGACACAAGGAGTAGTAGTACTCCTACCTCCAAGATTGCCAGGCAGACTAAAGAGGACTAGACCCTGCAGTAGACCTGGAGGGTGAGAAATCTGGTTTCCAGAAACCTGCACTGTGGAACTATGCAGGTCTGACAAGAAGTAATTTTCCCAACAGTTGGAGATGCTGGGACCTATTAACAAACTGTATTTTGTAGTAATTTGATAGTATACAACCCAGTTTTGATTAATATTTGTGTTAGTCCTGTCCCTCCCCCTACTGCCGTGCTCATGCCCACCAACACACGTCACACACAGAGAGCGAGCGTGCTGTTACCCCCGATGGAGGGCGGACTGACAGGCGGTGGTTCTCTTCCTTTTGTGGAATTCAAGTGACCCAGCTGTCTCCTGTAAGGTGCACCCTACCCCCACTCCAGTGTGATATCTCCTTTGCTGAGGCTGTGGGCACTAATTTACCATAGCTCTGCCAGTGTTGCTGCACCCGCCACACAGTCACTGCGCCCGGTCTACTCGCAGAGGAGGGTGGACGCCGGTGTACAGCAGGACGAGGTGGTTGGGAGTTTGGTGTTTCTGCCGATTCTGGTGCTTCAAGTCCTCATCTGCTTGTGGCGAGAAGAGGGCGACTCTGACCAGGAGCGGTGGTTACTACATGGCGGGGGATTGTGAAAGGTTGTCAAGGAGGTACTGAAGACCAGTGGCTGGAGAGTGAGAGATTACAGGCTAGAGACCTGAGCTAGACTCATTGTTTATAACCCAATCGTCACCTACACTCTTCTTCTACATGTAGGTTGAGGTGGGCCGGAAATGGCTCAGGCCACCGCGCCTGGAGGCGCCAATGAGAGATTGGAGGGGTCAAAGTGTGGTTTCTCCTCCCCATTGGTTTACCTCTGAGATACTCTAATCCCCCATTAATTCCGCAACAAAGCTCGATTTCATGCCCTTGTTATTTTTCAGCCCTTAAATGGTAAAATGCAAATTACGGGTTGGGAAGGAGCAAGAGCCTTGCCCCACTTTAACACAAATGGGTACCACTCTGAATGCCTTTCATAATCGGGCTGTTAGTGTGGTTTCGAAGGGGATCAAGCCCTTTGAGAGACAGTTATCACTGGATCTGAGAGAGAATCTGAGCTTTGTCCCCTCGCAACTCAACACCTTGCATGGTGATATTAGCGATGCTTCCCGGGACGCTGGGGCTAGTACACTGACCCTACAGGAGGCCTCCTCTTCTGTTCAGATATAAGAGAAGGGGGCTCAGGCTAGGTCCTTCCAGAGGTCTCCGATCTTTCATTGAGCTCCATCATCAGTGAGCCAGTGGCAAAAAAGAAGAAAAAAGGGGTAGCCTACCCCAACCCCTATTGATTCCAAAAAGTCAGGCCGCAAATCCACCTCATCTTCTGGATGGACCGTTAATCCTCAACTTGAAGCACCTCAGTGACACAATGTACCTCAAAGATTTAAAATCCTTAACGAGTGGGCTCTTAAATCAGATAAGACAGATGTTTACTTCTGCCATAAAGCCCATCTTGGATAGGATAGGTGCATTAGAGAGAACAATCCTGGATATAGAATCAGTATTAAAATCCCAACCAGAGTCGAATCTAGTGCAACCCACTAATTTCTCTTTTTCTGCAGTAACATCTCACAGCATACCCAGGGCTCATCACACCAGAACTCTAAGAGAGTAAATGGCACTGCCCTCCATTCTTCCTCAGAGAGGACCTCATATATATCAGTCCCACCTGAAAGATCTCAGTTGGGAGACCAAGGGACCCATAGATTGACCCCTCACAGTTTAACCCCTTCCCCGCTCATGACGGAACCACTCCGTCATGAGCCACGGGCGCCGTGTGCTCATGACGGAGTGGTTCCGTCATGCTGCGGCCGTTGGCGGCTGCTCCTCCCACGCGGCGCCAATTCCCCGCCTGTGCGGGCGATTAGCGCAGTGGGTGGAGTCATAACGGAACCACGCCGCCATGAGCACAGCTCACCCGTGACTCATGACGGCGTGGTTCCGTCATGAGCACAGCGGCGCCGTCAAGCCCCCAAACCCCCCCAGCGCTGCGGCGGAATTCGCGCCGCAGCGAAGGGGTTAAGGTCATCAAACTCCCCAGTAGCAAATAGATGCCCCACTGGTGCAGGACTTTCTTAGCAGACTCTAAATTTACCGCCAGCATATTGCCTGTATGTGACATTAATAGTGGGGGTACCACAATTATGAAAATAAATTCACATTGTAAATTAACAGCCCGAAGAACACATCGGATCTAAAGGACTGCACAAACTACAGAACAAATTATCCTTCAGATATAAAAAAAATATCTTTGCATTTTTTCTTGGTTGTGTTTTAATCTCCACATGGGCCAACATTGGCCTAGACATGCCAAGCTCCTAAAGCAAAAAAATAAAAAAACAACAAAAAAACTATAAAACAAATTATATGGGAAATTATTATTTATATGTCAGCTGGCCAAATACGACATTATCTCTGCCATTTAGCCAGCAGCCGGCTAAATGTCTGTAACTTTACAGTTTATCTGGTTGCAGGCTAAATAGTAGGGGGCAGATTTATGTTCCCTGGCGCATCCCTGCAAATCAGCATGGATGCGCCAGGGAAGATGCGTCATGCAAGTTTGCCCTTGCGACACCGCAGATGCGCCGCATTTACAATGCGGTGCATCGTGGCGCAAGGACAAGCAGATGCGTGACGTATCTGCCGGCGTAAGGTTGGCGCAGTGCTGAAGTTGTGTCGCAAGCGCGACGCAACTCCAGCACTGTTCCAACCTACCCTATCCCTAACATGGTGCGTCAAGCCTTACGCCTGCTTCAAGCAGGCGCAGGGTTTTGACGCATCAGCGTTGGAAAAGTGACTCAGTGAAATCTTATAAATTTCACTGAGTCACTTTTCAGGGGCGTTCCTGCGACGGAACGCCCCCCCCCCTGTGTCGCAACGCCCACATGAAACCTGAAGCAGGTTTCACGTGGCGCAGGGCTTTACACCGTGACGCATCTCCATAGATGAGTCACGATGTAAATCGGGCGCAACGTGGCGCAGGGTTTACGACGCTGCTGCGTCACAAAAGTGACGCAACGGCGGCGTAAAAGGGGCGCAAGTCCCACATAAATCTGCCCCTAGATGTCATGTATTATTTGACTGGTGTCTAGATAAATAGTGTGAATGGAGTCTTTATTTACACGACCATGAATTATAAAGGGACTCCATGTAGAGGCAGAGTAGTGAGTATGCAAGAAAGTATGTGAAGCATTTGAAAGTAAGTGCCTGTAATGTAAGAAAAAGTATGTACAAATGTATGTGGATGAATTACGTTTTTTGCAGGAAAGAAAAGTAAAATCATTTGCCAATAAATGCATTATTGTTCATAAAATGTTAAAATTAGAGAAATATATGAATCAAACACCTGTTTCAAGATCTTCAGGATCTGGCACTAATATATTTTGTGCTGCAGTTTAGGAGTATTTGACTGTCTTCAAAGAATAATGGATATGTAATAATGCATGTTACATAAACGTTTTCTTCACTCATAAGAATACGTCCTTTTGATGTTTTGAGAGCTGGGCTAAATTTGGGCTTCTTATGAATGTGTAGTAATTGAGTACCACAACGTTGATAGTGCTGAATGAAGTTTATTCAGGTTACAGCTACACAGAAGACAGGAGCACGGTGAAGGGCTGGCTTCTCCACCAACAGCTCCACAAACTGTCTTACTCAACACTGACAATGAGTTGCCTAGCAACACTTAAGATTCTATGACAGAGTCTACTCTGTCAAACCAAGCTAAAGAGGTGAGATATAACATATCCTCTCTCCTCCCAACAAAAAACAAAAAAAAACGATCAAAACTCCAAAAACAAAAAAAACAAAAAAAAAAACAGATAGATAATGACATTTCAATCCCAAAGACTATAAAAACAAATGTCAACATTATCAATTACGATAACTGCAAGAAACACATATGTCAATATCATCAATTACGATATCTGTAAGGTACACTCCTTGTTCTGTTGCTTCTTCTCGGAATTCCCTCTACATTATTATGTTGAGAAACATGTGAGGTTGAAGGTGATTGAGAAACATGTGAGGTTGAAGGTGACAAAGGTAAACCCATAACCTCCTTAACCTTAACAATTCTGTTAGCGTTCCACCACTTCCCTCCAACAACCTGTACTGCATTCCTACCCACCTTAATAATCTGTACAGGACAACCAAACTTAGACTCACCCTTGTTTACATGCAAAGGAGATCTAATACGAACAAAATCGCCTACAACAACATGTACAGATTTAACCCCATGTTTGTTATCAAACCAGACTTTTTGTTTACATTGGGAATCAGCAACATTTTCACGCACCAATGACATAAGGCTGTCAACATCAGGAATAGAAGAAAGTAAACTATTCATCCATGCAGGTTTGAAGCTTGTATTGGCTCTTCTACCTCTCAAAAGTTGAAAGGGAGAAACTTTGGTAGTTGAGTGTGGAGTAGTTCTATAGAACCACAACATATTATCCATGGAACTAATAACATCAGCATTCCGAGACCTAGCCCATCTAATGCAATCACCCACCACCCTGTTCATGCGCTCAACAAGACCATTTGATTGAGGGTGATAAAGCGAGCTTTTTACATGCTTGATATGACAAGAGCGCAAAAAACATTCAAATTCTGAACTAATAAACTGTGTTCCATTGTCTGTAACAACTGTACCAGGAAACCCTTCCCTCAAGAAAACCTCCTTTAAAAAAGAGATCACAGAACGTGAGGAAGAATCCTTCACAACCTTAATTTCAGGCCATTTTGACGAATAGTCAATCAAGACAAAAATGAATCGACACCCCCCAGGCAATATCTCCATAGGTCCCATTATATCCAGACCAACCTTAGACCAAGGTTCTGAAGGACATTCTATGGGAAGAAGAGGAGGAGTTGTCACCTTCAAACCCTTATCAGCTGAACGACAAATCACACAGTCATCAATAAGTTGATTGATATCACCATCCATAGCAGGCCACCAAAAAGACTGGCGAACCCTTCGCTTAGTAAGCGTAGCACCCAGATGACCCTCATGTGCTTTAGACATAATACTCTTTCTGAGACTATGAGGAGCAACAAGCTTGTCCCTACGCAACAGTACACCATCCTCCACAGAGATTTCAGACGCTACTTTCCAAAACGGTTGTAAAGACTGAGGGAGCACACGCTCTTTTGGCCACCCAGATTTAACTAAATCACACACACGCTGCAAAACTTGATCCTCACTTTGTGCCTTTACCCATTCATCAACCGAGTCAAAACCATGCTCATGAAGATCCACAGAAGCTACAAAACAATCTTCAGAGTCATCATCCCCAACCTCACAATCACCCAACTGCGAAGTGTCAAAAGGAAAACGCGATAAATAATCCGCTCTAAGGTTTCTACCACCAGAAATATGCTGCACATCAAACTGATACTGCATAAGTCGAGAAACCATACGAAGTATCCATGGGGAGCATGATTTTCCAGAACACGAACTCAAAATACTAACAAGGGGTTTATGATCAGTTTTCAGAGTGAAACGTTTTCCCCAAATGTATCGTCGGAACTTTTCAACAGCCCACAAGCATGAAAGAAGTTCCTTCTCGATCACAGAATAATGTGACTCTGCATCTCTCAACACTCTGGATGCAAACTCAACAGTATTTTCCCCACAGGAAGAGTCTTGAGTTAAAACAGCTCCCAAACCAACCTGGCTTGCATCAACTATGATACAAGTGGCAAGAGTAGGATCATAAGGTTTAAGGGCCCCACCCTTAACAAGTGACGATTTCACAAATTGTAGGGCAAGTTCACACTCATCAGACCAAGCAAAGGTCGTCCCCTTGCATAAAAGAGAACTGATCGGATGAACAATAGTAGCATAATTCGGGACAAACTTGGAATAGTATTCCAGCAATCCAAGCAGTGATTTTACTCCAGCCTTGTCCGAAGGTGATGGTGCATTAGTGATAGCATCAAGTAAACCTTGCCTAGGCCTAATACCATCACTTGAAATCAAATGTCCAAGATATTCAATTTCATCACAGAGAAATTTGCATTTCTCCGATTTAACAACCACCCCTTGATTCTTTAGCACATCAAAAACTTTCTTGAGCAGTTCATCGTGTGAGGGGATATCTTTTGAGTGGATTAAAATATCGTCCTGAAAAACAAGAACCCCACTAATCCCACCTAAAATGTTTTGCATCACCCTCTGAAACACTGATGCTGCAGAGGCAAGACCAAATGGCATTCTTTTATACTGAAAAGTGCCAAGAGGTGAAATAAATGCAGTAAGATGACGAGAGGAAGGATCTAATTCAACCTGATGATAGGCACTTGCAAGATCTAGTTTTGAAAAATACCTCGACCCCTTCACACTTGATAAAAGATCAGAGATCTTAGGTAACGGGTGGGAGTCAACCCAGATCTCCTTATTAAGAGACCTCAAGTCCACACAGACCCGAAGTTTGCCACACCTTTTCCGGGCTACTACCAAGGGAGAAAGCCAAAGTGAGGACTCCGTTGGCTCAATAATTCCCTGTTTACATAACATTTTAAGTTCCTTGTCCAAATCATCTCTCACACTAAAGGGAACACCTCTCAATTTGTTTTTTACTGGAAGAGCACCTTTCTTTACTATAATTTTATGTTGAAAACCCTTAATTGTGCCCAAACTTTCCCCAAAAACAGAAGGATAACGTTCTTTCCAACTACCCAATAGTTGATCCTCAGTAATCACTAAAACCTGTTCACTTGTACCTGGTCTGAGTACCATTCTGAATAATCCTTGATGGTACCAACCAAGAATGTTAAGACCCTTTACAGCAACGTAAATTTTTCCAGTAATTTTCCTGTCTTTAAAGACAAGTTCGTCTTCAAAAAAACCCAAGAGGTCAATTTTCCGTCCCTCATACGAGACTGGGGAGCGATCAGGGGGTTGAAGATGTCTATCACCCCATGTATCATTAAACAACTTTTGAGTAATCATAGTAATTCTAGCCCCTGAGTCAATCAAAAGCTGTAGGGATTTGCCGCCTACTATAATCTCTTCAACAGGATCTACACATTCAGCAGAATCATTAACATTAGCCACCATATCATGAACATCAGTGACCACAGAGATTATTTCAGGATCAGAATCTTGATCCGATTCAACAATACAAGCAACAGATTTGAGTGGTTTTTTCCTCTTCATACAGACTTTAGCGAAATGTCCATATTTTTTGCAATAATTGCACATGACATTTGCTCCTGGGCACTTTGATCCTTTTTGGTGTGGTGGATTTCCACATCGGTAACACATGTTCTTTGAAAATTGTGCTTGATAAACACTGTTTCCTCCGCCAATGTCTTTTCGTGAACTGTTCTTTGTCGATGATGATTTTGACGAATTTAGTTTATCTTTACTTTGAGACGTAATAACATTAACAGATTCTGTAACATTCTCCTCCAGTTCTTTCAAAGAAGTTACTGAAGTCTCAATACTTTTAGCTATTTTCATAGTTTCGTCAAGAGTGGGATTGGCTAGAGACAGAAGTTTCTGACGGATCTGTTTATCTTTGCAGTGGCAAACAAACTGATCACGGATCAATTGGTCAGTAAAATTTTCAAACTGACATAGAGAAGCAAAATTGCGTAGAACTGAAATATACGAATCCACATCTTCAGTATCACTCTGTTTGCGTTTGAAGAATTTGTGTCGTAACACCATTAGACTGGGTTTCTTGTCAAATCTTAACTTGAGTTTTGCAACAGTATCTTGGAACGCATCAACAACTTCATCAGGAGCATAACTGATTTCAGGAAGATGCTTGAAAATAGAACGTCCTTCGAAACCAAGAGCATGTAGAAGAAGACATTTTCTTCTTTCACTAGAAAACCTAGATGCTCCAATGGCACCCAGGTAGGTCTGAAATGCATCAAACCACACCTCCCACCTAACCGGAGGTTCACCTGGCGCTTCTAAAAATGATGGAGGCGGAGCTACAGATTGCATGCTGTTTACCCCAACAAAAAAAAAATATGTCTAATTAAAAAACATTTTACCATTCACAGTCTTAGAATGCATATATACTCTAGCATTAATAACAGTTGACAATAAAAACAGAACTGCAGCAAAACCATTTAAAAAAAAAAAAAATTAGATAATAAAATGTTTCACTACAGTCCTAATTTTGCCAAATGTTTCACAATATAGACAAAGAAAATGTGAACCTAACATAAATACATATTTTTTTAAAAAAAATAAACATGCTCATTTAATGCCCTAAATCTTTTTTTTAACAAAAAAAAAAATACGTGTCAATTTTCTTGTTTAACACAGCTGACGCCTTTCAAACGCAAAACTGCAGTAACTTTGCAAAACGAGCTGAACGTCGTAGAAAACAGTACTAGAAATGCCTTTAAATATAAAAACAACTGAGACGGAGTTTAGACGTGCCAATCGTCGTGATTGGCTGGACTGAAACTGACGAGGCTCTAGAAATGCCGTTGCGCGTCGTACACGTTGATGACGCGATGTCCCAACAAACTCTGACTGAAATGCTGCGGAGTTTAGACGTGCCAATCGTCGTGATTGGCTGAACTGAAACTGACGAGGCTCTAAAAATGCCGTTGCGCGTCGTCCACGTTGATGACGCTATGTCCCAACAAACTCTGACTGAAATGCTGCGGCCTAGGTCAGGCAGATCAGGCGAGACGAAGCCAACAACCGTTGTTGCGCAGGTGCAAGGATCGGCCAGCAGCTTTAGGTTTACTGCGCAATACAGGACAACAAAACGTTTCTCCACATACACGGGAAAGAGCGTCGTGCAAGGTAGGAAAATAGTCTCTACTGGCACGGAGTGGCCTCTTGTAATTTAAATATGTCAACAGTCATCCGCTCTGCGCATCTCGGACAGAAGACTTTGCGGTAGCAGTGAAAGGAAATAATCCTTTTTTAAAACAAATAAATAGTCTTACCGCAATTCGTCTTCAAATAAATAGAGCTTGTAAGTCAGCTTTGCGCGCGTAGTCCGGGACGTTTCTGTGTAGCACTGGATCGTCGCCACAATAATTGTAGTAATTGAGTACCACAACGTTGATAGTGCTGAATGAAGTTTATTCAGGTTACAGCTACACAGAAGACAGGAGCACGGTGAAGGGCTGGCTTCTCCACCAACAGCTCCACAAACTGTCTTACTCAACACTGACAATGAGTTGCCTAGCAACACTTAAGATTCTATGACAGAGTCTACTCTGTCAAACCAAGCTAAAGAGGTGAGATATAACAGAATGCCTTATGCTAGATTTGGCTTCTTTTCAAGGGGGAGTGTATTTAGTATTTTAGACATGGCAACATAACAGAGGCTGATAAGCAGCACCAAATTAGGAGTGTTAAGAGACAGGTGGCATCTGGGCCAAAAACGATGGGACACTTCCATAAGGAAATAGGTGCTGGGTCATAGTGCTTTGAGAAACTAGCAGGAGGTAAATTGTGTGAGCAATGGTACTGGGGGAAGTGAAAGCAGAAGACAGGTAA
Source organism: Triturus cristatus (assembly GCF_964204655.1). NCBI lineage: Eukaryota > Metazoa > Chordata > Amphibia > Caudata > Salamandridae > Triturus > Triturus cristatus. The sequence continues at coordinate 663,484,330 of NC_140581.1, read as the reverse complement.
GTAAAGCATCTGGGTAAGCCATGTGGAAAGTGTCTAGTCACTCAACTGCCTGCTGAACAAACACATGTTTTAACACACCCAGCCAGCAGCTTAGGTTTCAGGAATAGAAGCTTGTTGATTCCCGGTTGTGAGTGGCCCCTTAAGCCACACTAACATTTTAGTTACCCACCCAATGTGTCATGGGAATTATTGTTTTGTTTTTAAGGTGCTAAGCAGTGTTTAATTGAGCTGGATCCTGTCTTTGGGGCGCTCATTTCTGTCCTTGAGAGTGTTGTCTCAGCAAAACAAATCCGGAACCCAAAAAATCCATTAAATAAAAATCTGAGTGTTAGGTTCGGAGACTGTAACCGACTCAAATCCTTATGGAGGGCACCGGTGAAAGAAAGAGGAGGATGGCAGGTGGATGATGTGAGTCAGCGTCAAAACCCTGGTAATGGGGAAATCAAACCCGCACCAATATCCCTCCCTTCAGCAAACCAGTCGTCACACGTTTTCATTGGTGGGGCCCATAACACCAAATCTCACACACTAACCATTCATCCGGTCTGCACACACACAGTTGGAAGGATGAGCGGTTTCAAACGCTCGACATGTGGGGGGAACACCTTATGACCTATAGGGAAAGAAGAGTTAATTTACAAAATATACATCATTACCCTTCTGCCTACAGATCCTCAATCCTGAAAATCAAGGCACTCCCTCCACGTGGTCAATGGACCAAATTAGTTGGATTGGTTGATGGTGATTTTAGAACCTGCTAAAAACACTTTCAAGATTTAGGTCTTACTTTCCTCAATAAACCACAAAATAATGTCATGTTAATCAATATCTGTTTATCTAAAATTCTGGAAAAGTTATTTATAGCAATTTTCAAATATAGCGCAGAACATCATATTTACCTAATCTGGCTAATCGGACTCCTCTAATTCATTGATTCATATCGTAGTTAGTAATCGAAGTTCCGATTTCTCTGCTCAGCACTCTACAGTCTCAATTTGATCGGCATAGACCAAAGTCGTGCAAGCATCTGTCAGTGCCCATAAAATTAGGAAAGTTCGCAGTCATCCGCAATTGGGCATCATCAAGATCGTCTAGGATTCAAGAAAAGCGCAGCAATCACCCTAAGTTCCATAAAGTCACCGCCGTCGTCGTTGTCCTCAACAGCGTAGTGTAGTATCGGGAAAAAGCATCATCTTCCAAAACAGCATCCGTCAAAAAGAAAGCATCGGAAAGCGTCAAGTTTTGTTGAGCGATTTGTTCAGAAGCGGCAAGATTCCCTCTCTATTCTACCGTGCATTTTTATAATAAAGTCAAAGCAAAAAGATACATTTTGTAATTTAAATATGGTTGTGATTGGCTGGTTAGTGTCGTTCGATAGAGTCATTTTAGAATATTGGTACAGTTCAAGTGGTGAGGTCACAGGTTCAGTCTGTACTGGTTTTATGAATGTCCTTTGTTTTGTCACTTGGCTGTCGTCCCACCATGGCCTTGCCTTAGTACAGTAGGTTACGGGTCATGCAGAGGCTGCAGTCATCTTTGTTGCGCATGCTATGTTCGCTCCGCGCCTCATGGGACAGTGACCATTTCATCGTGGCACGTTGGCGGCCATTTTGAGATTTAGGCCCAACGCCAACTCAAGCGAAACAAGCACAAAAGAGTAATTAATGCATAGAAATAATATATCTAATGTTTACCCCTTACTAATCCCTCTATGTGCTTGTATTTATCTAGCGTATAGCAACATTTAAAGCGTTTATATTCACCCATGTACGTTGTCTTCTTGGGCAACATTACAAGAACATCACAAAGCAACATACATCATGCAATATTCTATTTAATATATATACTACTGTTAGTATGCGTACGGATTTTAGTCATAAGGTTATTTAGCCATGCAATATGCAATCCCACGTGTAATTTTGGACATTTAGCAGTGTTGGTTTAATATTCATACAAAACACATTTAATAATATTATAATTAATAGATTATTTGATTAGTATTTTTATACTAAAATGGGGGAGGTATACAAAATTTTGTACTACCCGCTCCATCAATCCCCCCTTTGGTGATTTTATCACCACACAATAACATTTTGTATTAATTTCTCAAGAAAGTGAAATTAATTTCTTTTGTTAATTCACATCTCTGTTTCTCCAATTTCTTCTCTTCTAGCTGTTTTATACATGCTTTCTTTCATTTCTTCTAATTATATTTAATCAACTTCCCTTGTGTGTCTCTTATCCTGTCTTCTTTTCAAATTTTCACCTTTACGCTTTTTCTGTATTTTCTTCCTTTTATGACACATACAAACTAATTTTAGAATTAACACTATAAAAATCACACATGTTAATGGAAATAAAACTCTACCTATAAAGGTACTACCTAAGTTTATCAGGAAATGTTTAATAGAAGAAAGTTTCTTCCCAATTTTCTCCCAAACACTTTCAACCTCCAGTGGTGTAATTTCCTCATGCAATTCAGTTATATTTTTAATGTAAATTTTTAGATCTTTACTTTCGTCTGGAATGTAAGTACAACAATGTTGAACTTTCAGCATTCCACAGACTCCACCCTCTTTTGCCAATAATTTATCAAGGGCAAGTCGATTTTGCATTACCATGGCACGCATGGCAACCATTTCTGTATTTATCAATAAAAATCCTCCAGCGGTGCTTGTTGACAAGCGATCCACTACTGTTGATAGTTTTCTAATTTTGTGTGCATTCAGAGATATTCCCACTGCTGGTATCAATGCTCCAAATGACTCTCCTACAATTTTTGACCAAGATTCTCTCTTTCTACGTGCTAAATGACTACCTAAATTATGTACACCATCTTCTCCTTTTCCCATATGGAATATCTTTGGAAAGACCAGACCTACATAACATGTGCCATACCAATGGTCTAGCAAACGATTGTATGCCTTATTCCCGCAGATAAAATATAACCCATGAAAAAATGGATCATTTCCTCCTTTACATCGCCATCCACCCATGATTCAATATGTATCATGGCACTCACTATTACCTACAAAATATTTATCATACGCAGTTTGATTCCTTCTAATACACAACTTCCCTTTCTGGGGCCAATCTAAAGCCATATTTGGACTAGCTTCTCCCTTCAAGTGTTTTTCCATTTCAACATCCCGACTGTTTTCTCCTCTTTTCCCTCAGATACTTTCTTTTGCATTTTCAATCTCCTTTATTCAACCATATCCAAAAACATATTTTCTTCTTTCTTTAACCCCTTCCCAGCTCATGACGGAACCGTTCCGTCATGAGCCACGGTTGCCGTGTGCTCATGACGGAACGGTTCCGTCATGCCACGACCGTTGGTGGCCGCTCCGCCCACGCGGTGCTGTTTCCCCACCTGTGCGGGGGGACAACGCAACTGGGCGGAGTCATGACGGAACCGTTCCGTCATGAGCACAGCTCAACCGTGGCTCATGATGGAGCGGCTCCGTCATGAGCACAGCGCCACCGCGCTGCCCCCCCGCACCCCCAAGGGGTTAAACTACAAGTCAGGTTATTCCTAAATATGTATTCTAATGTTAGTTCCTTTGTTTCTAAGAAAAATTCACCTAACACCTTTGCAGGCTTTACTTTATTCAACTTGTTAATTACAGGAACTTGTGAAAATATGTTATCTACATCTGAAAAATAATATTCTAATTTACCTGTTTGATAAAACAAACTAGCTATCACCATACATGTTATTCCATAAGTTACGGGGAGGTGATGGTATGTCACTCCCTCCAATACAGATGCAGGTAACTGCATACACACATAGCAATCTCTCACATCCATTGTCTTTACATATATTCATATAAAAGTTTTGAAAACACATTGTTGGAGAAATCATTTATAGACCTGTCTTTATGTAGATAGTTTCTATCTATTTTAGTTGGATATACTTTCTGAATCTTCTCTATATTAGTCTTATTATCACTGTGTCCTTCTAATGTGTCTTTGGTAACTTTAAATGAAACCATTAAAGCTAATATACTCGACAAAAGCATTAGTAATCCTGTACAACAACAACAACACATTTTAAACCACCTTCTAAGGAACATACATTTATCTTTACTACTTTCTGTGTTCACCATTTTCGTAAAATGATCAGTGTCTTTTGACTTAGCCTCTTCTACTTTACAACTAGTTTTATCTAACCCAAGGCTCTAAGCACCTACTTGGTTCTACCAGTTTTATCTTTTCTTGTATTCTATTTTCTTTCCATTAGCAGCACTTTTGTCTTTTTCAGTTTGGCATTTGATCGTCTTTCACTTTTCTCTCATAATCTTGATACAGAACTTCCTGAACATCTGTCTCTTCTCCAATATTGGACAAGATAACTCTCAGGATTTCCGATTCTTCGTCTTCCTCAACCACTTCTGGTACAGTCACCTCTGGGTTTCCTTGGCTATCCGCCTCTTCTTTTATTTCAGGCAGGGCCACGTACGTCCATTCTGGCGACTTATACTTCTGGTTGGGTTTTCTTGTTCTTTTGTTTTCTTCAACTGTAACTATTGTCTAATTTTTCGACTTTTCTTGGCTTGATACTTCATTCACCTGTTCTGCTCTTGGTGAATTCACTCGTGTCAATCGATATCTTAATCTCTTTAACTTGTTAGGCCAGATTTAATCTCTTGCTGGTCTTTTTGGTTTATTTCCTCTATCGTTCTTTTCAGCTCTCCATGCTCTTTTCCTTAAGACTCGTCCTTTTGGTACTTCCCCATCACCTTCTTCTATTTCAACCACTTATTTTGTTTCCTCTACTTCTGTCCCTCCTCGTGTTTCTTGCACAATATCTTCCTGCTGACTAACTGTCCCTTCTTCTAACTAGATGTTAGAGTTCCCTACAACTCCGTGGGGGTCTTCCGCAAGAATCTTTCCCTCTCTTTCTGTATCTTGCACCTGTTCATCTACTGTTGTTATTTCAGGTGGAATTTCTCTCAGTTTTTCATCAAGAATTTCTTTATCAATAATTTCTCCGATTGTCCCTTCACTGCTTCTTTCTCTTAACGAGCATACTGGTGTTGGTTCAGTCTCTGATTCTGAGCTGGTATCAGAAATCTGTAATCGTCTTCTCAAGGGGATATTCTCTGGGGTAACGATCAAACTTGGCTCTAACTCCCCCCTTTCAAGATTTTCTCTAGTTCTCACTTCTTCAGTGTCTGATTCAGAGCTACTTTCTGACTCATTCTAATATTCTCGTTCTTGGCTATCCACTGGATTTGGGACTCTCAATGTATGACCAATTCTTGATCCCAGCACACTTTACAGCTGTCATAGTCAAAATCACTTGTCGTGGTTTTCCCCAACGTGGGACCAGACAGTTCTTTCTTCTGTGTACTTTGATTCTCACCCAGTCTCCTGGGCTCAGATCATGAGCTTGCTTCTTTTCAAGGGTGGTGGCATCTGCTCCAACCTGATGAAACACAGAATGATCTGCGTCAGCCAGCCCCTTACAGTAATCCAACACCAAGTCATCAGATATAGGCAACAGCTTGTTGACTGGTATGAATACATGGCGCATTGCTCTTCCCATGATAATTTCTTGGGGACTCAAGCCTGTAGTTCTATCTGGAATTGATCTAATAGTTATGAGTACAAGAGGCAAGACATCTGGCCATTTCAATCCTGTGGCCAAACACATTTTTCCCAATCTGTTTTTTATAGTACTATTCATTTGTTCCACCACACCAGAAGCCCCTAGGCGATAGGCACAATGTAGTTTTTGTTGTACATTCAATGCTTCACAAATCAATTTTATGATCTCATTATGGAAATGTTTTACTTTGTCTGATTCAATTGTAACTGGGACCCCGAATCTAGGGATGAATTCCCTCAAAAGTAGTGTTTTGCTACAGTAATTCCATCACTTCTTCTTGTGGGATATGCTTCTACCCATCTAGAGAACTAACAGACCATTACTAGAAAAAACCTCAACCGATTACAAGGCGGCATCTCAATGAAATCAATCTGCATTCTGGTGAAAGGCCCTCCTTCTCGACCTATCGTTCCTAGACTTACTACTGTCTTTCTCCCAGGATTGAACTGCTGACATATAAGACATCTTTGGCAAAGACTCTTAGCTACAAGTCTAAATTTTGCATTGTACCAAGTTTGCTTAAAGGACCGAATCATCGCATCCCTTCCTATATGTCCCTGTCCATGATACATCCGTGCCATGGCAGATATCATGCTATCAGGCATGACTGGTATTCCATCTCGATAAACCCAAACATGGTCCATTTCTCTTGGTGCACAACCTGCTTTTACCCACTGTCTCATTTCCTCATCTCCTGCTTCTTCCTGCAATTGCCTCACTTCCTCCCAGGTACCCACAATGTTAGTAAACATTAGAGACATGGAATTAATTTCCCTTTCTTTAGCCCTGTTCACGGAATTCTGATTTCGAGCACAATATTGAGCCATATCATTGGCATATTTATTTCCAACCGCGATATAATCAGTGGTTTGCACATGGGCAGCACACTTCACAACTGCCAATTGTTTAGGCAGCTGTATCGCCTCAAGCAACTTTCCAACCACCTCAGCATTCTTTATAGGAGTTCCACTCGAAGTCAAAAATCCTCTCTGCAGCCATATTTGGCCAAAATCATGCACAACACCAAACCCATACTGACTATCAGTTATCACAGTCACTCTCACATTCTTTCCAATCTTGCATGCTCTTGTCAAGGCTATAAGTACAGCAACTTGGGCGGATTTTACTCCCTTCAGGTAAGATGCTTCCATTACTGCTGCAACTGTGCATACTGCATATGCTGCAGTCAGATTTCCTTCGTCTGTTCTCAAACATGATCCATCTACAAACATCACAAAGTCACTCTCAGACAAGGGTACATCCTTTATATCAGGTCGTGGTTTGGTACAGAAATCCAAAACATCCAAACAATCACGATCCACTTCGTCTCTGACTTCAACATTTTCAGCATCAGGCAATAGCGTTGAAGGATTCACATTCAGACATCTCACAAGGCTCACATTTGTTGCACCTAATATGACTTTCTCATACTTAGCCAGCCGACTATTTGTCATGAACTGTGTGCGACTTCTTGTTAAAAGGATTGCCACATCATGAGGTACAAACACTTGCACAGGATATACCATCACAATTCCCCCACTCTGCTCAAGACTCTTCCAAGTAGCAGCTACTGCTTTCAAACAACCTGGCAAAGCTACAGCTGCAGGGTCTAACATAGCTGAAAAATATTCAATTGGTCTTCTCAATTTTCCATGTTTCTGTATCAATACATAAAGTGCACATCCATTCCTCTCACTACAGTACAACTCAAACTCCTTTTCATAGTCAGGCATTCCTAATGCTGGTGCTTCACACAAACTGTCTCTCAATTTCTTAAAAGCTGCTAATTCTTCCTTACCTAAGTCAATGGGATCTCTTACGTCACTTCTTGTCAGTTATACCAATGGTTTTGCAATCAGGGAAAAATTACTTATCCACTGACGACAATATCCAACCATTCCAAGAAACATCCTATCTTCTCTTTGCGTCATTGGGGCTCTCATTCCTTTTACTATCTTGATTCTGTCTATTGTTATTTTCCTTAGTCCTTTTTCAATTTTGTGACCTAAATATTGTACTTCTTTCTGACAAAATTGCAATTGTTATGGTGACACTTTAAGTCCTCCATCTGCCAAATGATTTAACAATGCTATGGTGTCCATTACACAAGCTTCTCGAGTCTTCGACGCCACAAGTAGGTCATCGATATATTGGACTAGTACTGGATTTTCAGGCATTTCTAAATCTTCCAAAGACTTTTTCAATATCTGATTAAATATCAAAGGGCTTTCCGTATACCCCTGTGGGATTCGGCACCAAGCCAAAATACGTTAGCTGAAACGGAACGCAAAAATTTGTTGGCTATCATGGTGCAATGGGATGGAAAAGAAAGCGTGACATAAGTCAATTACTGTGTACCATTCTGCATCATGGGGAATCTGATACAAAATCACAGATGGATTTGGTACAATAGGACAACACGATACAACAATCTTGTTTATCTTTCTCAAATCCTGCACTATCCTGAACTTACCGTTAGGCTTTTTCAGTCCCATAATTGGTGGATTACATGGACTACTCATTATTTCTCTCAAAACTCCTTGTTTAATCATTTTCTCAATTATAGGAGTAACCCCTTCAATTATCTCTGGTGTCAATTTATATTGAGGAACATTTGGGTAACTTATTCCTTCCTTCACTGTTACCTTTACAGGATCCACATTTCTCATCAACCCTACATCTTATCCTGTAAAATCCCAAACCTCTGCTTTCACTGTCTGTATCAATTCTATTGGTAGTTCTTCAGGGTTGAATACAGCATAGGCTTCAGTAATCTCGGTTTCCATATTAGCCATAGTCATTTTATATAGTACATCTTCATCAGGGGTCTCAAATGCCATACCGTCAGGAGTACAAAATATGGTGTAATTCATTTTGCACAACAAATCTCGTCCTAATAGGTTTACAGGAATGGAATCACACACGACAAAGCGGTGCATTTCGGAAAATGTCCCTATATTGGCTTTTACTGGTTCTGTGAGATACGTTTTGATTTGTCTGTTGGATTCTCCAACCACTTGAATTGTTTCATCCGAGAGAGGAAGATTCTTAACATCAGATGACCTAACAGTTGATCGAGTAGCACCAGTATCTACTAGGAAAGTAATATTCTCGTCATTTACCTTTCCGTCCACAAAAGGGCCTGTCTGGTCTACCTCTAGAGTTGCGCCAACACACTCTTCTTCCTCCCTTCGGTACCGTCAATAACCTTCTTCTGATTCACTCTCATCGCGTTGTAGCCAATACTGTGAAACAGCGCTAGCACGCGGCAGCTTAGTTACCTGTTCTTCGTTGTAGAATCCTGTCTCATTGCTGTATTTCTGTGAATTTACGCTCTGTGGAATAGGCGGTTTTCGCACCTGAGTCTGTTGGGTAACAGCCTGCTGCTGTCGCTGCGGTTGACCACTCACCTCTTTCTGCACCTGCGGATTCAATGATGCATTATCATCATTAGTATTTGGGGGAAATTTACACTCGGATTTCCAGTGCCCTATTCTTCCGCAATTATGACATGGCCATTTCTTTTTAGCTTCTTCAATATTAAATTGTCCCTTTCCTTTTCCTGTATTAAATCTAGGTTTTGGTCCTGCATTATTTGCTTGTTCAATCAATTGTGCTTTTTGTCTTTCTGCTACCTTTACTTGTGCCCACTTAGCCTTTTCTTTTAATTTATGCTGCTTGGCCTCAATTTCATCACTAAAATATTTTGCATGCCTCAATACTTCATCTGTTTTCTTATTTTGCCAATCCACTGTATGCTGCTTAATAATTTCGCCAATTTCAGGACGTACACCATATACAAATCTATATACAAAGTGACTTAAATCCTTTTCACTTACATTTTCATCACCACTAAATTGCTTAAAGGCAAGGATTAACCGTTCATAATATGCGTCTTGATGAGTTCGATCTATTTTTACCCAATCAGTCTCTTTAGGAGGTACTTTGTTTTTCAAAAAGGTAATTACTTGTTCATATTTTCTCATTACTTCTGGATCAGGGGCACCTGTCTTTGGATCCCTAGGATACTCTTTTGTAGGCCAGTTTATCATAAGTTTACACTCTGTCCATAGATCTGCTGGCACTATTATATCTTTCTCAGTAAAATCTACTCAATATGGTTTTTCTAAAGCCTTTACTTTTTCCATGTCTATACCCATTTCATTTGCTATTTCCTCTAATCTCTCATGTAGGCTTTTTGCTCTCCAAGTTATACTTTTGCACAAAAACAATAATTCCTCATCCTGATAGGTTTTTAGTTTTTCTGTGGGGATCGTCCCTACTATTAATTCTTCCAAGACCATCCTTAGTTTTGCCACATCTATAGATTGGGATTCTCTGTCTTTTCTTTATAGGCTCCTTAACCATTCGCTTAACTCTTCTGAAGTAGGACCTACTGGTTTTTCGTCATTACTTCTTTCTGATTCTCTTGGGATTTCTGATATGGGATCTGTAGTCATTATCAATCTTTCAACTAAACCTGAATTTGCTGTCAGATTTTTAGGCCTATTTTTTTCCGATACACTTAGGTGCCGATTCCGATCCTGTAAAACCCGGGTACGAACCGTCAGACGGAGCGTTTTCTCCGTCCGACTCGTACCCCGGAAAAACACCTTACAAATCCGCAAGTACGATTCGTACAGAAACACCATTTCCGTACGAATCGTAAAAAACACCGAACGGCTAAAAGATACCCACAATTCGGATCCGGGACACCGCGATTCGTACCCACAGCACTTCGCACGGCAACATTTTTACGGGACCCAAAAAGTGCCGGTAAAGCTAAGTGTGCCGCGATGCACAATGAAAAGGGGGCCCGGTACGCACCGTACCCCCATTCCTACACGTCCGCACCATACCCACAGCTCCCCCATGTACGCACCGTTCGGCGCATATGCGGGCACATGTTTGGACGTCTCCATGGTTGCCATGGGAGTTCGCTCCGTACGGTGTTTTTTCCATACGGTTGTGCATTCGGACAGACGGGACGGATCGTACTTGCGCGCTCGGACTTCAGTTTACCGATTCGTACGTAAAACTGTCCGGGGACATGTCGGACACTTTTACCGATGCAATTCGTATGGATTTTTTAACATATGAATCGTACTTGCCAGTTTGTACGGGACTTGTACGATTCGTACGTTAAAAAATCCGGATACGATTCGTACGGGGAATATTTTTAACGGATCGGAATCGGCACCTTACTGTTTTTCTCCATGGTTTTTCTTCTGAATTTATCCTTGATCTTTCTATCTGTTTATTACTGTTATAAGGAACCGTTAAACAATTATCAATTTCTTTCTGTTTATCAAAAATAGGCATCACTGGCCCTATAGTTACGGGAACAGTCACGGCTTCTAAGTTTTTAGTCAATTCCCTGATCTTTTCAGTTAACTCTAAAGTGGTTTTTGCTAGTTCTGTTGAATTCTCACTACTTACCTTACTATCCTGTTTTCTCTCTATCTCTCTAAAAGACTCATTTTTCCCTAACTCTTGGGTCACTGGTTCATTCTTAATGCTTCGCAAAGTCTCTCTCATTGGAGCACTTGGTATTAGCATGTCAGAATCTGGTTGATACGGGGGTGGATTTTTATAAACCATGTCATCGAGAACATCATCCTCCGATTCATTCACTCCGCACCCTCCTGTCCCTATATTATGTCTCTTTTCCGTACATTTTTTACAGCTAGTTTCTTCAACATGTCTAACAGGGAACAAACCATCAGCCATATTTGCACTTCGCCATCTCCTCATTTTGTCATCATGATTCTCTTGACAATGGGGTCTACCAAACATGTACCTATATCTTCCACCACTCCTTTGTCTTTCTCTGTCATGCATCTCATCTTCCCATTCCGTTAATGCTTCAAATTGTGTTGGTCTAGGTCTCGGTTCTAGATTCATCATTCTCTCTCTTAAATTTCTCAAAACTGCCAAATTAAATGAACCATGCTCTGGAAATGCCAAAACTCCATTGTCTCTTGTATATATTTCGCGCAATTGTCCAACCAAATGCATGTATGATACCCGTATTTTGCAACCATAAAGGATGCGGGCGATTTCGGTGGAGGAAGCAACTGTCCCTCTCTAGTCTTAATCGGTTTATCTTTTTTAAATAAACCCTTGATCTTCCCAAACCAGGACTTTTTCTCCTTTTCTGGTGGATCGTAATACATCATTTTGTCTTCCGTGTATCGCTAGACTTTCCCTACGACTATTCTGCTGACTTAGCCAATCGTAGCGCGACTCACACCAACACACCAATTCTGAGCGTCTATGTCACTTCTGTAATTCTCCAATCCCAGCGCGACTCACACTAACGCACCAATCCGGAGCATTTACGTCACCCTACAATTCTCCAATCCCAGTGCGACTCACACTAACGCACCAATCCTGAGCGTCTACGTTTCTTGCTGACTAGCCAATCCCAGCACGGTCTTTCTGACGTCAGCTTTTCTCGCTGTCGCAGCTCCTGCTCCTGCTGACCCCTCCTTTACAAAATTTCTCGGTGAGCTACTTTTTCGTTCTTTTAAACTTACAAATCTGTTAGTAACAACACAAATACGCCACCATTATCTGTTTCGCTAACCAAAGAATAGTTAATTACCTTTCTCACAAGAATTCCGTCTTTCCCGAGAGCAGCGCTTACCTCTGCCCTACTACGAAATCGTTACTTCCGTTGATAAAGTAGCACATCCCTCTACTTCACCCTTCTAACAAGCATTAGCTAACCGTTTCTCCAGAATTAAGACACCTAGGGTGCCGATACCGATCCGTTAAAAAAATTTACCGTCCGACTCGTATCCGTATTTTTTTACGTACGAATCGTACAAGTACCGTACAAACTGCGAAGTACGATTTGTACGTGAAAAAAACATACGAATTGCGTTGGGAAAATGGTCCGAGAGGGAGCCGTAAATTTTCACGTCCAAATATGTTAGAAAAGGTAGACGGACCGGGAGGGTCGGCCGGGGTCAGGAGGAGAGGTCTCCGGGGAGAGCCGTCTCCAGTGATCGTACAGACAAGTAACTCCCCCCCCCCACAGACAGATATCCCACACGGATAAGGTTCAGTAGTCTTTATAAGCACTTATTTAAGGTACGGTTGGATGGTACAGGGAGGTCTGGACTCAGGGGTCCCCTCGATTATAGTCTCGCAAGGTAGGGAAGGGGGTAGCGGGACAGTCTATTTACCAATCAGGTAGTTCGGATGAGATGATGATGATGAGCTCACAATCCTCGAGCTTGGTGGTACGGGCCGCGGCAGCGCCAGCAGGTCCCGGTGTGGATGGTCGATACAACAGGCCGCGGCAGCGCCGGCAGGTCCCCGGAAGATATACGGTCCGCGGCAGCGCCAGCAGGTCCCGGTGAGGATGGTCGTTACAACGGGCCGCGGCAGCGCCAGCAGGTCCCAGGAAGATGGTCGTTACAACGGGCCGCGGCAGCGCCAGCAGGTCCCAGGAAGATGGTCGTTACAACGGGCCGCGGCAGCGCCAGCAGGTCCCAGGAAGATGACTGTTGCAGAGGGCCGCGGCAGCGCCAGCAGGCAGGACGATGATTCACAAGAGCGGGCTACGGCAGCGCCAGTAGACCGTCAAGGTTGAGTTCACTCGGTGTCTCTCGACTCCAGGATACAACTGCCTTCCTGCTCCGGAGCTGCCTCAGTTATAGGGCTGGTGCCCTTTGATGTCCGGACCCTCGCACTGGGAGGTCGGAGGGTCCGGGATGAAGGTGTCCAGACACCCAGCAGGGGGTGGAGCCAGTGCCTGGGGGAGCTGGGGGCGATCGGCACCTGGCGGGGGAGAGCCCTTGACACTTCGTTCTCCCATTGACCTGCCAAGTGGTCCGCTCACCTCCTGGGTGGATGGTGGTGCCGGGATGTCGGGGCCGGCCAGGCCCGGGTTTTAGGGTCGGGGGGAGGCCAGGCGGCCGCGTGGTGCAGGGCCCAAGATGGCGGCTTGACCCGGCCGGGGAAGCCGGTGGGGCTGGACCCTGTGATGAGTAAGGGTCCGAGGGCAAAGGGTCCGGCGGGAGACGGAGTACAGGTGCTTGTCGCGGGGTTATGCCAGGTGGGCCGGAGTCCGGGCCCTGTCGAGCGGGGAGGGAGCAAGCCGTCTGTGAGGCCTGTCCAACATGCGTCCCCCCCAGCTGAAGGCGGGGAGAGTCACCCATCTCCTTGGGGACTCTCTTCGTCGAGGCGGAAAAAGCGGGACAGGCCATCCGCGTTGGCGTGGTCTTGGCCTGGTCGGTGCTCCACGGTGAAGTCCATTCCCTGCAGGGAAATGGACCAGCGCAAGAGTTTTGGGTTCTCCCCCCGCATCTGCATCAGCCATTGCAGGGGTCGATGGTCGGTTTGTACCCGGAAGTGGGTACCGAAGAGATAGGGTCGGAGCTTTTTGAGGGCCCACACCACTGCGAAGGCCTCCCTCTCGATGGTGCTCCAGCGCTGTTCTCGGGCCAGGAGACGTCGACTGATGAAGGCCACCGGCTGGTCATGACCTTCGGGGTTCAACTGAGAGAGGACGGCTCCGATGCCGTGGGCGGAGGCGTCGGTCTGCACCACAAATTCCCGACTGTAATCGGGGGCCTGGAGCACCGGGGCGGTGCACAGGGCGGCCTTCAGCTCCTCGAAGGCCGCTTGACAATCAGGAGTCCAGTTGACCCGCTTCGGTTGATTCTTGGATGTGAGACCCGTGAGGGGCCCCACGATGCTGCCGTAGTCCTTCACGAACCGCCGGTAGTAGCCGGTGAGCCCCAAGAAGGCTCGGACCTCGGTCTGGGTGACGGGGGGCTGCCAGGACTGGATGGCAGCAATCTTAAGTTGCAGTGGGGCCACCAGCCCGCTCCCCACTTGGTGCCCAAGGTAGGTCACAGACCCTTGGCCAATCTGGCACTTGCCGGCCTTAATGGTGAGGCCGGCCCGCTGGAGGGCTTGTAGGACCTCTTGGAGGTGACGGAGGTGGTCGGACCAGTGGCGGCTGTATACAGCGATATCGTCCAGGTAGGCAGCGCTGAATTCTTCAAGCCCCGCCTAGACCTGGTTCACAAGGCGTTGGAACGTGGCGGGGGCATTCTTCATGCCAAAGGGCATGACCTTAAATTGATAGTGGCCATCGGGGGTAGAGAAGGCTGACCGTTCCTGAGCCCTGGGTGTGAGGCCGATCTGCCAGTAGCCCGCCGTTAGGTCGAAGATACTAAGGTAGCGGGCGGCCCCCAGCCGGTCGATCAGCTCGTCTGCCCGGGGGATGGGATGAGCGTCGGTCCGGGTGACATCGTTCAAGCCCCGGTAGTCGACGCAGAATCTCAGTTCAGGTGCGGTGCCGGGGGCAGCGGCTTTGGGAACCAGTACAACCGGACTGGCCCAGGGACTGTCCGAGGGCTCGATGACCCCGATCGTGAGCATCTTGGCCACTTCCTCCTGTATGCAGGCCCGTACCCGATCTGGTACGCGGTAGGCCCGGTGCCGGACAGGGGGACTGTCCCCGGTGTCTACGTCGTGCAAACACCAGGGGGTGACTCCGGGGGTGAGGGAGAACAGGGCAGCGAACTGCAGCAGGAGGTCCCGGCAGTCCTGGCGTTGCTCCGAAGTGAGGGCGTCAGAGAGCCGGACCCCGTCCACGGAGCCGTCCTTCTCCTGAGTCTTCAGGAGATCCGGGAGGGGCTCGGAGTCTTCTTCTGTGCCACTGTCTGTAGCCATCAAGAGGCTCAGTTCGGAGCGCACAAAGTGTGGTTTGAGCCGGTTGGTGTGGAGGACCCGAAGGGGGTTCCGGGAGGACCCCATGTCGATGAGGTAAGTGACGGGGCTTTTGCGCTCGACCACTTTGAAGGGCCCCGTCCACTTATCTTGCAGGGCACATGGTTCGGTGGGGGACATCACCCATACTTGCTGCCCAGGCTCGAATTCAACGGAGGAGGCATTGTGATCATACCACCTCTTCATGTCCTCCTGGCTGGCCTCGAGGTTCGCTTTGGCCATCTCCCTGAAGCGCCGGGTCTGGTTTCGTAAGGCCAGGATGTATTTGAAGACGTCTGGAGGGGTCGTTAGGGGGGCCATCTCCCAACCTTCCTTGACTAGGCTGAGGGGCCCTCGCACAGGGTGCCCGTATAGGAGTTCGAAGGGGCTAAAACCGAGGGACTTCTGGGGAACTTCCCGGTAGGCGAAGAGGAGGCACGGGAGCAGTACATCCCACTGGCGACGGAGAGGCTCTTCCAATCCCCCAATCATCCCTTTGAGAGTGCGGTTAAAACGCTCCACTAGTCCGTTCCCTTGGGGGTGATAGGGGGTCGTGAATCTGTAGGTGACCCCGCATTGTTGCCAGAGGGACTTCATGTATTTGGATATGAAATTCGTACCCCGGTCGCTGACGACTTCTCGGGGGAAGCCTACCCGGGAGAAGATCCCCATCAGGGCCCGGCCAACCACCGGAGCGGTCACTGTCCGTAGGGGCACCGCCTCGGGGTAGCGGGTGGCATGGTCCACTAGTACCAAGATGAACCTGTGTCCTTGGGCTGTACGGGGGTCCAGAGGTCCCACAATGTCTATCCCCACCCTCTCGAACGGGGTGGTGACCACAGGGAAGGGTTGTAGAGGGGCCTTCAGCTTCCGGCCACTCTTCCCGCTGGCTTGGCATGTGGGGCAAGACCGGCAGTGGTTCAGGACGTCATTCCTCATTTTCGGCCAAAAAAAATGGGTCACCAGGCGACTGTACGTTTTGTCCTGGCCCAGGTGTCCAGCCAGGGGGACATCGTGGGCCAGGTTGAGCAGAAAGTCTCGGAAGCGGAGCGGTACCACCAGAACTCGACCGGCCCCCAGCTCGGCGATTCTTTGCTCGCTGTAGAGCAGGTCGTTATCCCAGTAGACCCAGTGGGTTCCGGTGGTGTCCCCGGCGTTTTGGGTGCTGGCTTGTTGGCGGAGTCCCTCGAGGGAGGGACAGGTCTTTTGTTCCTGGCGGAACTGTTCTTGGGTGGGCCCCCCTTCTTGCCGCCACTGAGCCAGATCCGGAAGGTCCTGGTGTGGCGCGTCTTCTTCGGTAGTCGGGTCCGGTAGGTCGGACTCGCCGTTGTCCTCTACAGGGGCAACCGGGGGCGGAGGTGCCGGCCATTCGGTTTCTTCCGATCGGGGGGCGGCACGGGTGGCCATGGATTGGGTGGTTATGCAGGCCCAGTCCGGGAGGCCCAGCATCCCCAAGTGCTCTCTTCTCTCGACGGTGGCCCACGGGGAACTCTCGAGGTCATTCCCCAGGAGGCAGTCCACGGGGGCATCGTCCCGGACCGTCACCTTCAGTAGGCCGGAGACCCCTCCCCATTCAAACGGGACGCAGGCCATCTTACACATGCTCTCAGAGTTGTCTGCCGAGCGGACGGGGCAGAGAATGTTCGGTAGGATCTGCTCGGGCTTCACCAGGTGACAGCGGACGGCCGTCACGCTGGCGCCGGTGTCACGCAAGGCCTCGGCTCTCTGTCCATTAATGGTCACCCACTGACCGTATTTTCTGGTGTTGGCGGGTAGGGGGGCCCGCGGAACCATGTCTCTTCCCCCTAAGCATGCCAGGACCATGGCGGCCGGTTCCCACCCTTGCTGGGCCGGCTCATACTCTTCGGGTCCCTCCGATGATTGCTCTTTCCCTAGGGCAGCGGCAGCTACCTGGCGGGGCTTGGGTGTTTGGTTTAGCGGGCAGTTCGGATCATTGGCGTAGTGGCCTAGTCGCTGGCACCGGTGGCACGTGACGTTGGCTCGGTACCCAGGCCGCAACGGGGGGTTGCCCCGGCCGGCCGGGGCCGGGGTGTTGGCCACGGGTGTTGCGGGCAAGGCGTCTCTCCCTCGTCCCTGGCCCCCTCCTCCTCCCCGAGGACGGTGCTGGCCTTGGTTGTTTCTGTTTTGTTCGTGTGGCCCCCTCCGGCCCACTCGGGTGCTTTCCCATCGGTCAGCTTCGGCGGCGAGCTGCCGGGGGTCAGTCAGCTTACTGTCGAGTAGGTGCTGCCTGAGCTCGACGAAACAGTTGTTTGACAGGTGCTCCCACACCATGAGGTTGAAGAGTTGTTCGTAGGTGGTGACCTGACTTCCCTTGATCCAACCCTCGAAGGCCCGGCTGAAATAGTTCACGTACTCTACCCAAGTTGTACCTGGGATCCGGGTGCAATCTCTGAACCTCTGGCGGTACATCTCGGGCGTGAGGCCGTAGCGGGTGAGGAGGGCAGCCTTCATGTGGTCGTAGGACGACATTTGGTGATCGGGGAGCTGCAGCAGGGCATCGCGACCCTCGTTGATAAATCTCCCCCAAAGGCCGGCTCCCCAATCACTCCGGTCGATCCGGTGGGAGGTCATTGCGATCTCATAGGCTTTAAACCACTGTTGTATGTCGTCTTCTCGGACATACTCGCGGACCACATCCTTGGGGATGTGAACTTTTTTCTCAATTGGCCCCGGGGTGTGTGGTCGCTCAGGCACCCCCAGTTCCTTATTCTGTTTGCGCAGTTCTATTTCCGCCAGTCGGCGCTCGTGCTCGAGCGTTATTTTTTTCTCTTCCAGCTCTCTCTGTCTCTGCTTCTCCTCTCGTTCCTCTCGAAGCCGCATATGCTCGAGGTTGAGTTTCTGTTCAGCTAACTTGAGTTCCCCATCCATCTTGAGTCGTGCCATCTCTAATTCGTGTAATCTGACTCTGTCTCTTTCTCGTATCTCCTCCTGCGAGAGGCCCGTTCCCCGCTCCTCGGGAGCCGTGGCGTTCCCCTCTGGTGTGATGCTGTTTTGGTCTGGTGCGACGCTGCTTTGGTCGGAGGGTCCTGCGACCCCAGTTTCTGTCCATGACTCAAGAGCGCGCTTTAGATCATCCTTGGTACTCAGGCCGGTGGTAGCAATGCCAAGTTCTATGCAAAATTGTCTCAGTTCGCGGTGGTTGTATTCTTCTAATTTCTCCATTTGGAACTTCTCGGTGGAGCTGCTATCTTTGGTCGACATCGTGCTTTGTCGTGGGGTGAGCTACTCTCTGTACGATTACGCGTTGATTCGGATCGCGCCGCTGGCCACCAATGTTAGAAAAGGTAGACGGACCGGGAGGGTCGGCCGGGGTCAGGAGGAGAGGTCTCCGGGGAGAGCCGTCTCCAGTGATCGTACAGACAAGTAACTTCCCCCCCCCACAGACAGATATCACACACGGATAAGGTTCAGTAGTCTTTATAAGCACTTATTTAAGGTACGGTTGGATGGTACAGGGAGGTCTGGACTCAGGGGTCCCCTCGATTATAGTCTCGCAAGGTAGGGAAGGGGGTAGCGGGACAGTCTATTTACCAATCAGGTAGTTCGGATGAGATGATGATGATGAGCTCACAATCCTCGAGCTTGGTGGTACGGGCCGCGGCAGCGCCAGCAGGTCCCGGTGTGGATGGTCGATACAACGGGCCGCGGCAGCGCCGGCAGGTCCCCGGAAGATATACGGTCCGCGGCAGTGCCAGCAGGTCCCGGTGAGGATGGTCGTTACAACGGGCCGCGGCAGCGCCAGCAGGTCCCAGGAAGATGGTCGTTACAACGGGCCGCGGCAGCGCCAGCAGGTCCCAGGAAGATGGTCGTTACAACGGGCCGCGGCAGCGCCAGCAGGTCCCAGGAAGATGACTGTTGCAGAGGGCCGCGGCAGCGCCAGCAGGCAGGACGATGATTCACAAGAGCGGGCTACGGCAGCGCCAGTAGACCGTCAAGGTTGAGTTCACTCGGTGTCTCTCGACTCCAGGATACAACTGCCTTCCTGCTCCGGAGCTGCCTCAGTTATAGGGCTGGTGCCCTTTGATGTCCGGACCCTCGCACTGGGAGGTCGGAGGGTCCGGGATGAAGGTGTCCAGACACCCAGCAGGGGGTGGAGCCAGTGCCTGGGGGAGCTGGGGGCGATCGGCACCTGGCGGGGGAGAGCCCTTGACACTTCGTTCTCCCATTGACCTGCCAAGTGGTCCGCTCACCTCCTGGGTGGATGGTGGTGCCGGGATGTCGGGGCCGGCCAGGCCCGGGTTTTAGGGTCAGGGGGAGGCCAGGCGGCCGCGTGGTGCAGGGCCCAAGATGGCGGCTTGACCCGGCCGGGGAAGCCGGTGGGGCTGGACCCTGTGATGAGTAAGGGTCCGAGGGCAAAGGGTCCGGCGGGAGACGGAGTACAGGTGCTTGTCGCGGGGTTATGCCAGGTGGGCCGGAGTCCGGGCCCTGTCGAGCGGGGAGGGAGCAAGCCGTCTGTGAGGCCTGTCCAACAAAATAGCATTGGGAAAAGTGTCCGACAGGGAGCCGGACATTTTTACGTGCAAATCGTAAAACAGAAGTCCGAGCGCGCAAGTACGATCCGTACCGCCCGTCTGAATACACAACCGCATGTAAAAGGCCCTGTACGGAGCGAACGCTGTAGCCTACATGTACACGGGTAAACTTGTGCCCGAATACGAGTTGTATAGCCCCCCTCACCCCGCACATGTCAGCACCGTACCCCCGTATGTCAGCACCGTAACCCCCCCTCCGCACCGTACCCCAACACTGTAGCACAGCCCCACACCTGTACGGGCCGCACCCCAGGCCCGTCTCCCAGCCCTGCACCTGTACGCCCCGTACCCCAGGACCGTACCCCAGCCCCCCACCTGTACGCACCGCACCCCAGGCCCGTCTCCCAGCCCCGTACCTGTACGCACCGTACCCCATCACCGTAGCCCAGCCCCGTACCTATACGCACCATACCCCAACACCGTAGCCCAGCCCCGTACCTGTACGCACCGTACACCAACATCGTAGCCCAGCCCCGTACCTGTACGCACCGTACCCCAACATCGTAGCCCAGCCCCGTACCTGTACGCACCGTACCCCAACACCGTAGCCCAGCCCCGTACCTGTACGCACCGTACCCCAACACCGTAGCCCAGCCCGCACCTGCACACGCCGCACCCCAACACCGTAGCACAGCTCGCACCTGTACGCCCCGCACCCCAACACCGTAGCACAGCCCCGCACCTGTACATTCCTATCAGTCCTGGAATGTGGGTGACCGTGTGTGTTCCCTTAGGCTCTCTTAGTTGAGTGGGGTTTAACATGAGGATACAGTCTTGTTGCATGATCTCAGTGTGTGTATTGTGCTGCCACCGCCAGGGGTGGGTATGCATGTGTAATTTGTCATCACACCCACATGTGGTGTGTCATGCAGTGGGGGAAGGACATCCATCCTCATGGGAGTGGGACACTGCTGTCAGTGATGTGTTGTCATGGCACTATCAACATAGTCGCACATTGTGGATGCCTTCATGCACCCATGGAGTTTTGCTAATGGGAGGATGATGTACACACCCCCATATCTCTGTCCACTGCTGGGAGGCCTCTGCACCCACCCCTCATTTGTCTTAGCACTGCTGTGAGTCCTCTGCACCCACCCCTCATATGTCTGGGCACTGCTGGGAGTGATAGGCACCCACCCCTCATATGTCTGGGCACTGCTGGGAGTGATAGGCACCCACCCCTCATATGTCTGGGCACTGCTGGGGGTCCTCTGCACCCACCCCTCATATGTCTGGGCACTGCTGGGGGTCCTCTGCACCCACCCCTCATATGTCTGGGCACTGCTGGGAGTGATTGGCACCCACCCCTCATATGTCTGGGCACTGCTGGGAGTGATAGGCACCCACCCCTATGTCTCTGTCTACTGATGTGGATCGTAGCACGACACCCACCCACCCACCCACACGCTCTTCAGGCCTGGGTACGGGCCGTACCCCAAATGTTGGGGTGCCGTAGGGGTACGGCCTGTACCCAGGCCTTCAGAGCGTGGGTACGGGTCGTACCACGCCTACCCCTACGTCACCCCAACATTGGGGGTACGACCCGTACCCAGGGCTTAAGAGCGTGGATATGGGTCATACCACGCCTACCCCAACGTCACCCCAA
Organism: Triturus cristatus; assembly: GCF_964204655.1. NCBI lineage: Eukaryota > Metazoa > Chordata > Amphibia > Caudata > Salamandridae > Triturus > Triturus cristatus. The sequence continues at coordinate 663,462,825 of NC_140581.1, read as the reverse complement.
CAATGGTGGTACGGCCCATACCCACGCTCTTCAGGCCTGGGTACGGGCCGTACCCCCAATGTTGGGGTGACGTAGGGGTACGGCCTGTACCCAGGCCTACAGAACGTGGATACGAGCCGTACCACCATTGTTGGGGTGGCGTAGGGGTATGGCCCGTACCCAGGCCTTAAGAGCGTGGGTACGGGTCGTACCATGCCTACCCCTACGTCACCCCAACAATGGTGGTACGGCCCGTACCCACGCTCTTCAGGCTTGGGTACGGGCCGTACCCCCAATGTTGGGGTGACGTAGGGGTACGGCCCGTACCCAGGCCTACAGAACGTGGGTACAGGCCGTACCACCATTGTTGGGGTGGCGTAGGGGTACGGCCCATACCCAGGCCTTAAGAGTGTGGGTACGGGTCGTACCATGCCTACCCCTACGTCACCCCAACAATGGTGGTACGGCCCGTACCCACGCTCTTCAGGCCTGGGTACGGGTCGTACCCCCAATGTTGGGGTGACGTAGGGGTACGGCCCGTACCCAGGCCTTAAGAGCGTGGGTACGGGCCGTACCACGCCTACCCCTACGTCACCCCAACAATGGTGGTACGGCCCGTACCCACGCTCTTCAGGCCTGGGTACGGGCCGTACCACCATTCTTGGGCTGACGTAGGGGTACGCGTGGTGCGACCCGTACCCACGCTCTTCAGGCCTGGGTACGGGCCGTACCACCATTGTTGGGGTGACTAGGGGTACGGTCCGTACCCAGGCCTTCAGAGCGTGGGTACCGTCGCACCACGCGTACCCCTGCGTCACCCCAAGAATGGTGGTACGGCCTGTACCCAGGCCTGAAGAGCGTGGGTACGGGCCGTACCACCATTGTTGGGGTGCCGTAGGGGCACGGCCTGTACCCAGGCCTACAGAACGTGGGAACGGGCCGTACCACCATTGTTGGGGTGACGTAGGGGTAGGCGTGGTACGACCCGTACCCACGCTCTTAAGGCCTGGGTACGGGCCGTACCCCCAATGTTGGGGTGACGTAGGGGTAGGCGTGGTACGACCCGTACCTGCGCTCTTAAGGCGTGGGTACGGTGCGTACCACAATTGTTGTGGTGACGGGACGCGTCCACGGCCACTTCCGTTTTGGCAGGACGCAGGCCTTGGTGGACACGCCCCCCCCGGAGTGACCAGTCCCTGGAGGTACGGTATGTACAGGGCATGTGTACATTTTGCCTTGGGTGGGGGTTATGTCTCCTGCCCCTGCCCCCCACCTTTGCCCCTGGGCGTTGTTCTGACCTTCTGCGGCGTCTGCGTCGGTTCCTGTGCACCCGGTCGTAGGCTATGAGGGCCGGGATGACACGTAGGATGGGGTCCATGGCTGTCCGTCGCGTACAGGTGCTCCTTCCTCCCGTCCTCCTCAATTTCCCGGCAGTTTTTGGCTCCTGTAAAAAATGCTACGTGCGGAGTGACGTAGGCACGAATCGTACTTGCTGGTTCGTAAAACGCTGCCTGACTCCGTCCGTACGTCACGTACGCGGTGTCCCGGATCGGAATGGTGGGTATATTTTAGCCGCTCAGTGTTTTGTACGATTCGTACGGAAATGGTATTTCTGTACGAATCGTACTTGCGGGTTTGTAAGGTGGTTTTCCCGGGTACGAGTCGGACGGAGAAAACGCTCCGTACGACGGTTCGTACCCGGGTTTTACAGCATCGGCACCCTAGTTGGAGACCCAATGCTCCTGAGAAATAAAACTAGAGTTTCACAATTAACCTGAATGCTATTTCATTCACACTCTTTCATACAGCAAATGTAGTTCATTCACACAGAATTCTGTCTTTCCCGAGAACAGCGAACAGTCTGTCCGACTACAGAATTATGACACTCGTTAATAAAGTAGCACTTCCCTCTACTTTATCCTTCTAGCAAGCTTAGGGAACACCTATTACCTTTCCAGTGATAAGCGTAATCAGAGCTCCTTTTGGACTCCTGGTACTTAAGACCAAAATTTCAAATTTTTTTATTTTTTTTTAAATATATTTATTATTTTAAATCACAAATGACAAAAAAAACACATATAGCACAGAGAAAAAATAACATATGAAGAAATAGAAGAGAAAAAAGAAGAGAAAAAGAAACAGAAAGTACACAACAGGATAAACATATCATATCCCGATAATATAAGGAAGAAATATATACAAATTAAACATGAATATAATATTATCAGATCCCATTTAAAAGTAATTAGAGTAGAGATTGTCGGGGATTCATAGTCAGAGTAGAAGACAGAGAAAAAAAAAAAATAATGAGACAATTAGTTCCACTGAAGGCTTGACCAGACCCATCCGAATTTTACCCTTGAGCGTGAGCCCCGAGCTTTAGCTAGTGCCAACTCCATTTCGAACACACCCCTCAACAATACCCAGAAATCAACAATCTTGGGAGGCACTGCGTCGATCTAGACCCTGGCAATAGACAAACGGACGGCGCTGATAATGATTGAGATTAAGGAGATGGATAGATTGCCTGGGTCTGCTACCACACCCAGGACTATGGCCTTCTCATTTAATTGAATCTCCTTACCGGCCAGCCTACTCAACACACATGTGACATCATACCAGTACGAAGCTAGTCGAGGACATGCGACAAGCATGTCTAAGATCAGCAGCATACTCATTGCATTTAAGGCAATATGACTTCAGTGAATCATACGAGGTAGTCCATTTCGAAATAACCTGCGGGGTGTAGTATAGCATAAACACAGTACGATGTTGTTGTAGCTTTAAATTAATTGAAGTAACAGCAGAATTGATTATGACCATTGAATCAGTGATTTCTTCTGCATTAATGTTCATTAAGAACATATGAGTAATTTTAGCCGCCATCTGCAATCCGTCACTTCTATTTACAGACAAAACTCTGATATATTTTCCCAATCTGACCCCGGCCCGAAGTCTTAAAGATAGCCCGTAGTAGCTCTGTAGTGTAAGGGAGGGCAGCTAAGCCCTTCCCTTGTAGAAAATAATCCCTAACTTGTAGGTACTTAAAAAAGGAGTTATGGGGTGACCCACACTCCTCCTTTAGTGAAGAGAACGACCTAAAGCCAGATTCATCATACAATTGCCCTAACAGTGTGATTCCGCACTGTTGCCATGTCCTACATACCGAATGAGAGAATATACCCGTAAACCTAGGGTTGTCCCACAGAGTAATACATTTGTGTAAGTCTGGTATGGCGAAGTTTTTGCCAATGTCCTGCCAGATATGATGAACGTGTCTGACGATATTGAAACGGACTCTCTTATAATAGTTAGGGTCTGACATGTAATGTAGGAGAAACCCAGTTTTTGAGCCATATGTAAGCTGGTACGCAAGCCATGTTTTGACCACATTAGGTCCTAAAAGTAAGCTCTGAATACGATTAAAAAATGCTGACCAGAAATAGGCCTTAAAGTCGGCGAGAGAGAAGCCCCCTTGCTCATATGTCAGCTTTATGTATTTGAGAGCTCTTCTAGATTTCTGAAAGCCCCAGATAAAACTTCCAATAGCAGAATCAAGTCGTTTAAAAAATGACATTGGGACTCGTAGAGGAATGGAGCGGAACAGATAAAGGAATTTAGGCAGGATATTCATTTTCACAATATTACATCTCCCGATGATAGTTAGAGGGAGTCTATGCCACCTGCGCATATCAGCTGTAATTTTTTTGAGCAATGGTTCGTAATTTAGGGCCATAAAATCCTCAGTGCGACCACTAATACAGACACCGAGATAGACAGCAGAAGTAGTTAAACCTAAATGAGGTGCTGCAAGTGTGGGCACATAGTTGAGAATAGACTGTGTTTTATTTATATTGAGCTTATAACCCGAAAAAGAACCAAAAAGTTGTGCCTCAGCTGTTAGTGTGACAATGGCCGACTCAGGCGTGGTAGTGAAAACAACGATATCATCAGCGTAAGCTGTAACTTTCAATGTCATACCATTAAATGAAACTGGAGATATAGAAATATTCTGAAGGAGATGTCTAATGAATGGCTCAATATAGAGAGCGAATAATAAGGGGGAAAGCGGACACCCCTGACGCGTACCCCGCTGAATACTGATAGAGCTAGATGTACAGCCGTTGAGTTTGATGACAGCAGACGGATTATGATAGAGTCACTGGACCGCCGAGACAAACCTCCAACCGAGGCCTAGAGATAGCATAGTACTCCAGAGAAACCCCCAAGCTACACGGTCAAAGGCCTTCTCGGCGTCCAGCATCATCATGCCAATCCGCTGACCCAAATGGCCAGCAACATCAAAAGCTGCAAAAGCAGTATTTATATGAGTTACAGTGTCTCTGCCGGGGTCGAAGCCGTGCTGTTCTTCTGAGACCAATAGATGTATATATGGGGCAAGACGTGAGGCAAGAAGCTTAGAGAATATTTTCGCGTCTGTATTAATAAGCGAAATCGGTCGATATGACCCTAAGTCTTCAGCAGGTTTGCCCTTTTTGAGGAAAACCACAACGTTAGTTCTATTCCAAGAGGGAGGCACCTCCCCTCCCTGCAGTATGTCGTTAATTAGCTCAAGAAGGACTGGCATCAGTAAGTCCCCAAAAATTTTGTAGAATTCAAGAGGGATAGTGTCCTCACCCGCTGCCTTGCCATTAGGCAGAGACTTAATTGCTACATTCAGTTCCTCCAGATCGGCAATATTCTCTAAGCACAACGTATGAGATACATCTAACAAGGGTATAGCACTTTCTCTTAAATAATTCATGGCCACCTGATGGTTATAGCTGCCAGATTCCTTATACAAATTAGCATAGAAGATCTTGAATTGCTCAGCGATATCCTCAGACTTTGTGTAAGTGTGACCGTCTACCCCATTAATAGTCTTAATATATGATTTAGCCTTCTGATCAGCAAGTTGGTAGGCCAATATCTTTCCCACCCTCTCCCCATATTCATACTGCAGAGATCTGACCTTCTGAAAATTATTGGCAACCTTATCCTTCAGCGTTCTACAAAGTTTGGCCGGGACTTCAATAATTTGAGCGTAAATCAGTGGCTCGCTGATATCTTTCGACATGATTGCCAGGGCATATTGCTGCTCTAATGCGATATACTGCCGATGTTCATTGTCCAGCTGAACATCATTAGATCTATTTTGCTGGACAATAAACTGAACAGTAGCCCCTCTAACGCATGCTTTTAAACAGTCCCATACCATCCCAAGGGAAGAAGTATGACTATTATTAGCAATATAGTCCGTTAGGGCCAAATACATATAATCAAAGAAAACCGGATTATTTAGAAGATGCTGAGGAAATGAAAATTCCCTAATTTGACTTTGGCTGAAGGAATCCAGATATACAGAGAGCATAATGGGATTGTGGTACAAGGTTACTTTTGGACATACGACCATAAGTGCATTAACCAAAAGTCTATGATTAGTTAAGATCATGTCAATCCTGGATTATTGTTTATGGGGGTGAGAAAAAAAAGTAAACCCAGGATTTGTGGGAGACAACAACCTCCAAGCATCATCCAATTGATGAATATGTAGTAAATCTCGAATTGCAGCCCTAACCCGGACCATTCTGGCTCTTGCAGACATGTTTGTGGTATCAATTTTTTTGCCTAAAATACAATTAAAGTCACCCATTACAATAAGGTCCCCAGCCCATCTAAGAGTTCCGAATTCAGGTGAGAGAAAACCTCAGGACAGTCCGTATTAGGGCCATAGACCATACGTACTGTGACCATCTTTCCAGAGATAGAGAGTTGTGCAATTACCCACCTACCCCGGCTATCAGCAAGAGTTCGTACTATGATAATTTTGGAGAATTTATCCTTCAATAAGGCAACCCCCCTAATAGAGACCGTCTGAGAAGTACAGACGATCAAATCGAAGCCGAGCTGTTTAAAAAGTTTTCTGTCTTTATAAGCCACGGGAGTTTCCGCCAATCCGACTATTTGAGGCTTAAATCCTCTAAGCCCTTCCGCAACCAGTCGCCTTGTACTAACCAGATTCAACCCACAAACATTCCAACTCATGAATTTGACTCTAGACATTACCAGAAAGTTCTACAATACTAAGTGATTTCTCCTCCTCATGTTTCTCATTATTGATTCCGAGTATTTCCTGTGCTATTTTAACAATTCCGTGATTATTTATCCCCAGCCAGCCCCCCACCCCCCTGAAGCCAACCCCCACCCCTCCCACCCTGTATCTTAAGAAAGGAATCACCCCCCTTTAAGCTGTCCTGACCCGACAGCAGAAAGAAGGACGTCACCACCAACCCCCCAGGGCTCCCCACCATGCCCGCACACCCTACCCCCACCAACCAATTCACCATTTCACAAAAATACAATTCCCTCTTAACAGTAGTAGCAACAAATGACGTTTCCAAACACCTTATACTAGAAAACAGGAAAGATAAGAGATAGGGGGAAAGAGAACGTCACTCAAAGACATTATAACAATCAAGGATTAGGAGTGATTTGCCAGTTAGCAAGCGCTTTTTTATCCTCCTGTTCCCTTATCAAAAAAATATGAGCGGCCATCCTTAACCACTTTAAGTCGGGCAGGCTCCTGCAAAAAGACCTGAGAACAAACAGACTTAAATGCATCCATGAGCTGACGAAACTGCCATCTCTTATCCATAGAAGATTTACATAAGACCAAAATTTCATAGGCGACCTTCGCTACCATACACTTCTCTCATACAGAAAATGTCTCTAATTGGCAACACACGACGATGTTACCGAATCAAACCCAGACAATGCGTTGTGCAACTTCAATCGTCACACGTTTTCCCCGTGTACCTACAGGGCAACAACAATTCCGTCTTTCCCGAGAACAGCGCTTACCTCTGCTCTACTATGGAACCGTTACAAACTTCCGACTTCCTACATCCCAGAAGCCGTCAAACAGCATAGAACTCGACACAACTCCACATAGAGTGTTAATACATAAACCAATACTTTCCCACAATCAATAACCAATAAGCAATTTACAAGCAATAATCACCAAACCAAAACAATAAAAACCATCATACTACTACCAGAAAAACTGAGGCAGTGTCGAAACGATGGTGACGGGGAAATCAAACCCGCACTGATATCCCTCCCTTCAGCAAACCAGTCGTCACACGTTTTCATTGGTGGGGCCCATAACACCAAATCTCACACACTAACCATTCACCCGGTCTGCACACACACAGTCGGAAGGATGAGCGGTTTCAAACGCTCGACATGTGGGGGAACACCTTATGACCTATAGGGAAAGAAAGGGTTAATTTACAAAATATACATCATTACCCTTCTGCCTACAGATCCTCAAGCCTGAACATCAAGGCACTCCCTCCACGTGGTCAATGGACCAAATTAGTTGGATTGGTTGATGGTGATTTTAGAACCAGCTAAAAACACATTCAAGAATTAGGTCTTACTTTCTTCAATAAACCACAAACTCATTTTATGTTAATCAATATCTGTTTATCTAAAATTCTGGAAAAGTTATTTATAGCAATTTTCAAATATAGCGCAGAACATCATATTTACCTAATCTGGCTAATAGGAGTCCTCTAAGTCATTGATTCATATCATAGTTAGTTATCGAAGTTCCGATTTCTCTGCTCAGCATGCTACAGTCTCAATTTGATCGGCATAGACCAAAGTCGTGCAAGCATCTGTCAGTGCCCATAAAATTAGGAAAGTTCGCAATCATCAGCAATTGGGCATCATCAAGATCGTCTAGGATTCAAGAAAAGCGCAGCAGTCACCCTAAGTCGCATAAAGTCACCGCCGTCGTCGTTGTCCTCAACAGCGTAGCGTAGTATTGGGAAAAAGCATCATCTCCCAAAAGAGCATCCGTCGAAAAAGCGTCGGAAAGCGTCAAGTTTTGTTGAGCGATTTGTTCAAAAGCGTCGAGATTTGATGAGCAGCATCGATTCCCTCTCTATTCTACCGTGCATTTTTATAATACAGTCAAAGCAAAAAGATACTTTTTTTAATTCAAATATGGATGTGATTGGCTGGTAAGGATCGTTCGATAGAGTAATTTTAGAATATTGGTACAGTTCAAGTGGTGAGGTCACAGGTTCAGTCCGTACTGGTTTTATGAATGTCCTTTGTTTTGTCACTTGGCTGTCGTCCCACCGTGGCCTTGCCTTAGTACAGTAGGTTACGGGTCATGCAGAGGCTGCAGTCATCTTTGTTGCGCATGCTCTGTTCGCTCCACGCCTCGTGAGACAGTGGCTATTTCATCGTGGCACGTTGGCGGCCATTTTGAGATTTAGGCCCACGCCAACCTAAGCGAAACAAGCACAATAGAGTAATTAATGCATAGAAATAATATATCTAATGTTTACCCCTTACTAATCCCTCTATGTGCTTGTATTTATCTAGCGTATTGCAACATTTAAAGCGTTTATATTCACCCATTTACGTTGTCTTCTTGGGCAACATTACAAGGACATCCCAAAGCAACATATATCATGCAATATTCTATTTAATATATATACTACTGTTAGTATGTGTGCGGATTTTAGTCATAAGGTTATTTAGCCATGCAATATGCAATCCCAGATGTAATTTTGGACATTTAGTAATGTTGGTTTAATATTGATACAAAACACATTTAATAATATTATAATGAATAGATGATTTAATTAGTATTTTTATACTAAAATGGGGGAGGTATACAAAATGTTGTACTACCCGCTCCATCCGATGAACAGTAGGATAATCATAACAATGTGGTGGAACACATGGAGAGCTACGGCCACCAGAGCCATGAGGACCAGCCAAGAAGAACACAGGGCAAGTGAGACGTGATTCAAAAGGACCAGGGTGACTTAAGCCAGGGTGGACAAGGAACAAATGAATGTGGAGTTACAGGACCAGGAGAAACAGGACTAAGGTGACTGGGACTAGGGTGAGATGATCAGTTAAACCATGAGCATGTCAAACAAGGGAATCAGGACCCAACCGACCAGGATCAAAATAACAGAAGGATTAAGGGTAAGAGGAACAGAAGACCCATGACCAGCAAAACAAGGAAGACCATAAGACAAAAAGAGCACCAACCAAGACTAGAGGGACTAGGATAACCAGGTCCAGGGTAGTGGACTCCGGTGGACAGAACCGAGAGAACGAGTACCTGAAGAATAATGGAAAGGAGGACAAGGGACTGAAGGGCCAAGACCAAGAGATCTGACCAAGGAGGACCAGGGGACCAAGAGCACAAGAAGTAGGACAGGGAAAACCACAACTGGGTAGAAACAGGGCTTGCAGGACCAGGTGGACCTACATCAACAGAGCCAGGAGGAAAAGAAGGACCAGGAAACTCAAGCCCATGGGACCAGGATCAGAAAGTCCACGAGGATCAGACTCAGGAGGACCCTAAAGAAGGATGACAAGGTCTACATGGAACACAGGAACTTGGAGGACCAAGGCAAGGGACAAGGAGGACCAGAAACAGGAGGATTACTATTCGGAGGACCATGACAGGGGGTACCAGGGTCAAATGGACAAGAACAAGGTAGAACAGGCAAACCAGGAGACAAGGAGGACTAGTAAGACTAGGATAGAGATGGAGGATCAAGGGGCTAAGAGGGCTAAGGAAACCAAGACTAGTGGCACCAGCACCAGAAGATCAGATCTAGGAGGATTAGACAAAAGAATGCCAAGTAGAGCAGATCAATCATCTCAGACAGCAGGACCAGGATGTGGAGGATCAGATGTAATAGGTCAACCAGAGTCAGTAATAGCAAGGGGACTGTACCCACACTATTAAGTCCAGGACCAAGAGGTTAAGGTCCAGTGGGCTAATAATCCGAACGATGAAATCTAAGAAGAGGAGGACCAGGGCAAGGAGCATCAAGGGGGTGAGACTGGAGACCCAGGCCACCAGGCCCAGACGATAGGCTCTAAGAGACCCAGGAAACAGAAGAGCACGGGGATCAAGATCAAGGGAAACAGGAACGTCTGGGAATACTAGGACATGGAGGAACAGGGTGCAGAACAAACGGAGGACCAGGACAAGGAAGATAAGGACCAGGATGACCACAGCTAGGAGTATCAGGCCAGAGGGCTAGGAACAAGATGGCCAAAAGGATGAGGAACAGGATATCCCGGCCAAATGAATAAAACAAGGAGAGCCATGGCCAGTTGGTGTAGGACCACAATGACAAGAAACATGAGGCCCAGGGCAAGCAGGATCAGGATCAGATCCAGCAGAACTAGGAAGATCAAGTGCATGACGACTACGGTCTATAGGGCCAAGACATCAGAATAGTGAGGAAGATGAGGAGGGCATCCCCAAGGATACCTAGAAGACAAGAGCCAGGAGAACCAGGGCCAGAGCAAGGAGGATTAGAGGGATCGGGACCAAGAGGACCAGGAAAAACCTTAGGAGTGCCAGAGGGACCATGACATAGGAATCAGGGTCCAGAGTACCAAGAAGAGTAGAAATACCAGGCGCTGGGTAGCAGGACCAGAGTGTGGGAGATCAGGATAACCAAGACAGAGAGAGTTAGGCAAAAGATGGGGCTGGACATGGAAGGCCAGGAGGACCAGGACCAAAATGACCAAACTCAGAAGGACCCAAACAAAGCGAGTCAACACCAAAAGGGACAGGATAAGGGGCACACCGCCAGCAGGACAATGAGAAAACGGCACCTGCCCAGGAGGACCTGGATGATCCAGACCAGTAGGGCTAGGACTAAGACGGTCCGTCCTAGGTGGACCAGGGCTCAAGAGCTTGTTTTGCTACTTCTATGCTGTTGTAGGAATATCAGAGCTACCAGAAATTGGATGAATTGAATGAGGAGGATCAGAAGCACCAGCTCAAGGGGACATGGGTAAAGAGGACCAGGAAGGAACAGAAAGGGCTAAGAGAAGGGGGCTTGGAAGAAACAGCATGGCTGGGGTGACCAGGAACAAGATGGTTAGGCATACAGAACAAGGAGGACCAGGAAATAGAGAATCAAATCCAATAGGTACAAAACCAGGAAGAGAACAAAGACTCTGAGAAACAGAAATAGCAAGGCCAGGTCTATGCAGGCCAGAATCAAAATGAGAAAGAGTAGGAGAACAGGACCTGGAGGATTTGGAGCAGATGCCAAGGACACAAGCGCCAGAAGGACAAGAACTAAGAGGACCATGGCAAGCAGTACCAGTGGCACCACAGCCAATAGGAACAGGAATATTAAGGTCCAGAGGCAGAGATAGATCAAGACCTGGCATTCCAGCACAAGGAGGACCAGAGTGAGAAAGGAAAGGAGAATCAGGATACGGGGTTAGGATGATGGGAGACAGGATGTCCAAGTAGAATGGCTGCCCAAACCAAGAAGCATCAGCACTAAGAGAACATGTTAGGGGAGAAGTAGGATAACAAGGAGCATGAGGTCTTAGAGGACCAGGACCGGGATGATATTGACCAGATAGAGGAAGACCAGGAAAACTAGTGAGATCAATAACTGCTCGTAGGAAAGTGTCTTTTTTGACATGGTAATCCCCCACTTTTTGCCCTAGCACTGATGCTTGTTGACTGAAAGTGCACAGGGCCCTTGCTAACCAGATCCCCAGTGCTAGTCTTTCCCTTCAAACAGGTACAATGTTCAATTGTAACCCAATTGGCCAGGACTTTAGCACCCCTGTAAGTCCCCAGTAAATGGTACCCATAGTACCTAGGGCATGGGTACTAAAGAGGGCCCCTAAGGGCTGTAGCAAGTATGTTGCCACCCTAAGGGACCAACACACAAATTGCATGCAGCCTGCCATTGCAGGCTGCCTGAAATGTTGCAAACCATTTTTTAAAACATGACGGCTCACTCCAAGTGTGTCATGTCCAAAGACACTGCATATATGTAAGTCACTCCCACAGGAGCCCTTACAGTCCTAAGGCAAGGTGGATTATAATGTATGGTAGGACATATCTGCATGAGCAGGTATGACACTGTGATGCCCAGTTCCATTGCTGGTCATTGCAAGTGTTCAGGCAGCCATTCCGAAACCATCTGTTGGTCACTGGTCGCCACGACTGACCCAGCTACATGATGGATGCACTGAAGGTTATGGTGTTTGATATCAAACACCTTGTCTTAAGAAATCCACACTGATGCCAGTGGACATACTCCCAGAGGGCACCTTAGAGGTACCCCCTGAAACCTACCAGTCTTTTAGTGTACTGGCTGACTGGACACTTCCAGCCTGCCACCACAGATGAGTTTCTGACCCCCTTCTCAGGAGAGCCAATGGTCTCAGAGGTCAGGAACAATGCCTGCTCTGGAGGAAGGTGATCACACCTCCTCCAGCAGGATTGCTAGTGAATTAGCATGTCAAGACCAGAGGCTTCAAAGCCTCTGCTGCCTTTGATATGTGACCCCGGCTTCCTCCAAACCTGGAGAATACCATCGCCAGACCTGGGGTCCATTTGGCACCAGGGCAGGTGGGAGAATTAGTTAGTCAGCAGGTGTGTTGCACTAACAGGCTAGGCACACCCCTAAGGTGGGTCACCTGAAGTGGGTTTTCAAAGAAAGGTTTCATCATCTTGTTTTCAGGGAAACTTGAAAATCTGGGTCAGGTGTATGCCCATTCTCAACAGGGAGTGGTCATATAGGGGGTGTAGTCATCCCAGGGATAGGTAGCTCATTGAATTCTAACTTAGACTCCCCTTAACACACCTAAATTCAATATTTAGGTTTCCACCCCTGCCACCAGGAACAGAGATTCCTCTACCTGGGAACAGAAGAAGGACAAAGAATAGCTAACAATGCAAGAAATGTGCACCAGCTTCAAAATTAGTGCCAAGCTCTGCCTGGCTGCTGCTCTCCTGACAATTGCAAGAAACGACTCGTGCTGCCTTCCTAAATCCTTGGACGACTGTCCTCTACTTCCCCAACCAGGCAGCATCTCCATTGAGGTGGAGGAGCCATCTCCCTGCATCTGCAGGCAATGACCACATCTGCCCGATTTACTATTTTGCTAACCATTGGGTCCCCCGAGGGAGCAACTTCCCAGAAGGAGGTCATCGAGAGTCAAGGAGATCATCCCCGTCACTTCACCAAGTCTAGAGACGCTGAGCCTTCCCGGAGCCTCCCTGCACCAAATCCCGGTGTACCGGAGCGCTTCCAAGCACCAAGGCTTGTTGTGTGTCCAGCCCAGATACCATTTTGACACCAATACCGACCTACCAACGAGAGACGTCAGAAGCTCCAAGGTCATCACCAAGAGTGGCCTTGCAGTCTTGCTTTCTCCCCCTCTCCAGGTAACCAAAGCCAAGTGAAGTTCAAGGTTCATACCTCAAAAACCATTATTCTAGTGTATTTTCTATTACTAGACAAATCCCTATCTGATTCGATGATCTTGGTGTCTAAAATGATGATGCCAGTATTGGATTTAATATGACATGCACCCAGAGGGCACCTTCGAGGTAACCCATGAAACCTATCAGTCTTTTAGTGTGTTGGCTGACTGGACTATTCCAGTCTGTCACCACAGATGTGTTTCTGACCTCCTGCTCAAGAAAGCCAATGCTGTCAGAGTTCAGGAACCATCCCTGCTCCGGAAGAAGATGAACACACCTCCTCCAGCAGGATGGCTAGTGAATTAGAAATCCAAGGCCAGAGGCTTCACAGCCTTCGCCACCTTTGACATGTAACCCCGGCTTCCTCCTGCTGCAAAATACCACCCCCTGCCCTGGGGCCCATTTGGCACCAGAGCAGGTGGGAAAATTAGCTAGTTGATAGGCGTGTCACACTATCAGGCTAGGCACACCCCTGAGGTGGGCCACCTGAAGTGGACACTCGAGAATGGTTTCACCATCTTGTTTTTGGTGAAAACTCTGGGTTAGGTTTATGCCCACCCTCTTCGGAAGTTGTCATTTATGGGGTGTAGTCACCCCAAGGGTAAGTAGCCCATTGTCTACTACCTTACACTCCCCTTAATGCCCCTATATTTAGTATTCGCATGGCCCCCTGACACCTGGAACAGAGATTTGTCTACCTAGGAACAGAAGAAGGATAAAGAAGAACCAACAACGAAAGAACTGTGGACCAGCACCGAAATTGGAGCCAAACCCTGCCTGGCTACTGCTTTCCCGACAAGAGCAAGAAATGACTCATCCTGCCACTGAACACCTCCCCTGACCCTTATGGACGGTCTAGTATCTCACCAACCAAGCTGCATCTCTCTGCAGGCACCGATCGCATATGTCCGGTTCACTGTTTTGCTGACCATCAGGTCCCCTGATGTAGCAACTGGCAATGAGGAGGTCATCAAGAGTCCAGGAGGTCAGCCTCATCACATCACCAAGTCTTGAGATGCTGAGCCTTCCTGGAGCCTACCTGAACCAATACCCGAGATACCGGAGCCCTTGGAAGCACCAAGGCCTGTTGTGTGTCCAGCCAGGACATCACCGACGCCAACACCAACCTCTGACAAGGGATATCAGGATCTCCAAAGCCATCACTGACAGTCTTGTTATCTCACCCTCTCCAGGTCACCAAAACCAACTGAGAGCCCCTGACTTGAGTGACCCACCAGACAAAACACCTGTGCACCAGAGCCCTCCAGTTCGTGTCTACGTAAACAGACTGTGTCTTCTTCTTCCAGAGACCCTCAAGAGCCAAGCCCCCCTTTAACTTCTGCTGGACTGCTCCCCCAGTCTCCACTTGCAGCCGTTCTTTTTGCAGATACTTCTCCATTGACTTTACCATGTAGCGCTCGAGGCTGCCACTGCAAACAGCACCTCTGCACCTGAACACACCAGGGCTAGTAAAACCGAACCTCTGGTGGTTTCTTGGACCTTGGCCTCTAAGCCTCTAAGCCCCGTAAGTCCAGGAGAAGAACGCTGTAAACCGTTTGCAAGTTTTTATTTGCAGTGAATGTTTTCCCATAGGATAACATTTCTGCGTTGGAGTCTCATACCTCAAAAACCGTTTTTCGATTGTATTTTCTATTTCTACAAAAATCCCAAACTCAGAAAGTATTTACCTGATTGCGATGATCTTGGTGTCTAAGATTATATACAAATCTGTGTTCTTTTTTTTAATTGGTCTCGGTTTTCCTTTTAAGTGTATGTCTCATTTATTGACTCTGTGTGTACAACAACACTCCCCTTTGATAAGCCTTAGCTACTCGCCCACACTACCACTAGAAGAGCACTTGGTATTGTTACAGTATGCCCCTATAAACCAATAAGGGTCGTCTGAACTATTTGCATGGTGCACCCACTCCATTTGGTACACTACATAAATAGCCAGCTTTCTACACTGCTGGACTAGGGACAATAGGAACAGGGACCAGATGGAGGAGGACTAAGTGGACTAGCAGGATCAGCCATACCAGTACCAAAACCAAGCGGACCTGGATTTGGAGTACGAAGTGGAGCAAGAGGACCAGGGCCTGGGTAGCAGGACCATGGTGGCAGGAATTGGAGAGACCAGAACAACCAAATCCAGGAGAACCTAGGGAACAAGATGAAGGGCTAGATGACCAAGACCAACCCAAGGAAATCTTATAAGGATGACCAGGACCGAGTAGCAGTATGACATGGGCCAAGAGTACAGGGACCAGGGCCAGGAAGATCAGAATAACACACACCTGGAGGACTAGGAGTGCCAGACCCAGGGGAGCCATTAGAAGAAGGATAGGTTTAGAAGCATCCAGCAGAACAGCAAGATCAGGGTAGGGAGGATCAGAAGGACCAGAACAAAGAGGACCAAGAGATTCATGAAGGGCCTACAGAAGGAACGGGCAGTAGATGGGTAAAAAAAACTTTGATCTGTAAAAGATAGCAGAAAGAGTTTGAGAAACTCAGAGGGCTGGAATCGGCAAAAATTACTACTGGCTCAAAAAGGGGGACAAAAAGCTTTAGGAATAAGCAAAGGGTACCTCTGGATCATAATAAGGCTCTGACAAACAATAGAAGTGGTTAGAGAGTGTAGAAAATGACCATCTTTTACATGATGTGCCCCAGTTCTTGGCCTGATTTGTTTTTGCTGGCTGTAGAACTGCACATTTTAACTCTGCTAAACAGTGGTAAAGTTTCTGTGAGCTCACTTTTTTTTTTTTAATTTTTTTATTAGAAACAATGAGCAGCAATTATGACATTACATTGACATCTTAAGCAGAATGTTCATAAATACAGCATTACCAGTTTAGCTGATGATCCAGCAGGAGCCCAGAGGAATACACTTCAACGACCTTACAACAGTCACTAGGCGGGCCGCTTTATGTCCCCGGGTCAGGAAACTTCATCAATCTATATCTATTCCCGACTGTCACCATTGCGTACCACGATCTCGTCGTCTCCCTCCTCTATCTCCAGGAGACTCTCCCTCCTCAGTTCCACCGTAGGAGAAACACATATATCTCCCCTATATTTATTCCAGTGCCCCCACTTATGATCCCATTTGCGTGGCCATCCCCTCCCCTTATAGATTGTTTTTTCTGCAATCATGGCATGGTCCATATCTATTGCCCAATCTCTCAGCTGTGTTACGGTATCTACGCCCCACTTCTGGGCAATATTCCGTTTCACTAAACTCCACCCCATCGTGGCCCAGGATTGTTCAGCTTGTGTGAGGTCAGTTGCCTTCCAAATATTTAGTAGACACAGTGTGGGAGTCATGTGGATGGGTTTGTCACAAGTTCTAGTCAATTGTCTGGTGACGTCTATCCAGAACTGTTGTATGTGAGGGCAGTCCTATAAAATATGTAAGAATGTGCCTGTCTGGTTACAGTGTCGGAGGCAGAGTGGATCAAGTCTGCGTCCCAGTCTGTGAAGCAGTGTAGCATCAAAATATACACGGTGAAGAATTTTGAATTGAACCAGGCGGAGGCGCATCGGGATGGCAACTTCTCGGGTGAGGACAACGCCTCCATCCAGTCTTTGTCAGCTAATTCACCCACATCAGCTTCCCAGCTCACCCTTAACTTTACCATTGGATCGGTTCGATTATTGATCAACTTCTTGTATGTAAGAGAGATGGCCTTGCGGTTCATAGGATCCTGCAAGAGCCTGTCCTCCAGAGGAGAGTAGTCAGGAAGGGCAGTATCTTTAGGGAGGGCGTAGTCGATGGCATGGCTGATCTGGATATACCGAAAACCTTCTGATGGCACCAGCTGGTACTTAGTTTGGAGTTCAGCGAACGACGCTTTCTTGCCCTTAATCCACACATCGCCCACCGTGGAGATCCCTATCGTATCCCATTTATCAAACCCTGCATAGGCACTAAGTCGGCCCTGAATGTTCGGTTCCCATAGGGGGATAGCCTTTGTAAGGTGCCCCTGCCACCCCATCCGTCGTTGCGCCCCATGCCACACCTCCACCGTACGCGCCATGGGGCCGGTCAGGCGCAATTTCCTGTGATTTGTGTAGAGCGCTCTGTTGTAGCCTCCCTTCCCCATCAGCCAGTGATCACTGCGAAAGATGGGATTATCATGCCGTCCAAACACCCAACAGTTAATAGCCGTGAGCTGTGCAGCCTGATAATAGAGACGCATATCTGGCAGTCCAATATCCCCATCATACCATCCCATAGTAAGCTTGGCCATGGCTATTCGGGGCGGCTTACTGTCCCACAATAAATCCCGCACTGCTGCCTCAATCTGCAGAAAATAAGTGTTAGGCACCGGAAGGGGAGTGTTTTGTAAGGCGTAGAGAAAGCATGGTAGAGCAAGCATTTTGAACAACGACACACGTCCCAACAGAGTAAGGGGGAGCGTCTTCCAATGCGCTACGTCTGAGCGAAATTTCTGTAACGGCCCCATCAGGTTTCGTTCAAAAAATAGTGTGGCATTTGTGGTTATAAAAATTCCTAAGTAACGGAAGCCCAGGGACGCCACAGGAATATCATATCCCCGAGGACTTTGCGGTGGCTCTCCCCAAAGGGAGTACATCTGGGATTTAGACCAGTTTATCTGATACCCAGAGTGTGCCCCGAAAATATGAAAAATATGGAGTACACGGCGAAGTGAGCGCACCGGTGAGGCCAAATTCAGCAGAATGTCATCCGCATACAATGATATTCGGTCTTCGTGGTCAGCAGTCCATCTAATACCCCTAATTCCCGGGTCCCTCCTGATCCAAACCGCCAGAGACTCCAAAACAATGGCAAAGAGGAGTGGTGACAACGGGCATCCCTGCCTTGTGCCCCAACACAGGGGAAAGGAGCGGAGCGATGGTTATTTACTGAGACATGGGCCATAGGTTGTGTGTATAACAGTTTGACCCACCCAATATACTTCGGCCCAAACCCGATGCGGGCAAGATCTGCAAACAAATACTCCCACGCAATTGTATCAAACGCCATTTTAACGTCAAGAGCAAGTAGTATCGCCTCCTCCTCTATTGTGTCTACACGGCCCAACGCCCCATGCACACGACACAGATTACGCACTGTGTTCCGTCCAGGCATGAATATCGATTGATCTGGGTGGACCAAGTCAGTGAGATAGGGGAGCAGACGAGTCGCCAATAGTTTGGCCAAAATTTTAGCCTCCACTGTAATCAAAGAAATAGGTCTATACGAGGCGCACTCCTCAACCGGCTTATCCGGTTTCTGGATGACCACAATAGTGGCCGCTCGGATAGCCTCTGGGGGGAGGGAATTTTCATAACTTTTGTTATATAAATGAATCAGGTGGGGTGCTAATTTGAAAGCCATGGGTTTGAATAGCTCAATCGGGAGCCCATTCGGGCCCATCGCTTTACCCGAACTAATCTCATGAATTGCCTTGTGGATTTCCTCCACCGATAGGTCTGCTTCCAAAGCCTTCCTTCACTGTTCAGAAAGACAGGTCATTCTTATAGTGGCAAGGAGTTCCGCTGCCATTGAGGTTTGTGAGTCCTGTGGAGCACCATATACTTTTTTATAATGATTTGCAAAGTTCTCAGCGATGCCCTGCGGGTCCGTAATCAAGTCATTATCAGGCCCCTTCACTGCACGTACCCATCTCGCTGATTGTTCCTTGCGCTTCAAGCCACGCCAGCAGCTTGCCGGTGCGTTCTCCCTGTTCATATATTCAATGCCGGGTGGCCAGAGCGCGCGTCCTCTAGAAGTAACTGTTTGTAAGCTTGTCTTTTAACATTAAGCAAGTGTTGAGTATCAGGGTCTGGATCACGTGAAACGGCGACCTCAAGGCGCAGGACCTCGGTCTCCAGCTCTAACACCCTCCGAAGGCGCTCAGCCCTGTAGCCTTCCATCACAGAAAATGCCCTCCCTTTGATCACTGCACCATATGCCCCCCAGAGTGTAATTGCTGACTGAACCAAACCTATATCCTCTGTATCAGTGTCTTTCCGCAAGGTGTCTCTAATATGTGGAATATTTAGTGCCCAGGGCTGAATCATTATCGGACCAGGTTGAGGTGGGTGCTGCGCACCAAGAACGGCCGACAGAGGGGAATTATCTGATACCCCCTCGCCAGATCCGCAGAATCAGAAAATTTGTGTATGTGTTGTGCATGTGAAAATAGGTAGTCGATTCGTGATTGACTGCCGTGCACACCTGACTGGAACGTAAAGTCTTGGGGGTGCGCCCATCTCCAGATGTCTACCATCCCTAATGCTTCGATAAACTCTTGTAGCTGGGAGCCGTGCACTGAGTCATGTCTAGGCAGGGATCTATCCAATTGACCATCCTTAGTCAGGTTAAAGTCACCTCCCATAATCAACGTCCCAACCGGTAAGTTTAGTGACAGTGTCCCTACATCCTTCAATGTCAATCGCTGCAGACCCGGTGGGGCATATACGGAGATAACATTTAGGACTGTGCCCTCCCACATACCTGTACAAGCTGCATATCTACCCTGCGGATCTGTCCAGATATGTTGTATGACGTATGGACATCCCTTACGAAGGACCACCGCCACTCCCCTGGAGTCAGTGGTGAAACCTGAGTGTGCTACCATTCGTTACCCTTTCCTGTCGAGGGCCATGCAAGAATTACCGATCGAATGGGTTTCTTGTAACAACACTAAGTCAAGCCCATGGTGGTGGACATACTGCAACACAATACTCCTCTTAATTTTATCTCCCAACCCGTGGACGTTCCAGGTGGCAAGTTTAAGTCCCTGACCTTTCGCCATCTATCACAGGTATCGATAGTAGAGGATCCATGGAGGATATATAACGCAACAAACCCTCCAATGCTACCATCTGGTCGACCCCCATGCCCATCATGTCAAACTTGAAGTAGTCAACCTCATCCACTGCGATCTGAACATAAAAAACAGCTAAGATGTGCATATACAATCTACCACTGTGGCATGCTGCAAAATACCCCTCAATGTAACCCCCCCCAACAAAATAACATCAAAACAATCCCTAACCCAAAAAACTCACCCCCCTACCTGCCTCCCTGCAGAACGGGACTGAAACCACCTGCCTCCCCCAACATGCAGAGTGTCTGTCGCCCACCCATAAACAATTCCAGGGAACGTGAGCTACCCCAATCCCCATCCTACTATCGTTATGCAGGCAGTGCTTTGCCCCCTGGCCCGACCCACATGCCCCCTAACAACCCACAGCCCTGTGACCCCTTACAGGCCGCAATAGGTGGCACGAGGCGCCCAAGCTCGCTATAGTAGTACAGCGACGAACCCCCTAATGAGAAGCAATCATCGTCAGATTGGTTAAACCACTTGAACAATCAGAGCAATCATAGATGCAAATAGGCTATGCAAACACTAGGACAGTCCCAGGACCCAGGACCACAAACATTACCAGAAATCCACCCCCGCCTCCCCCCAGATCCCAGATGTCTGTGATCTTTCATTCTAACGGCTATGGCTCCAAGGCCACGCACCATAGTGTTCCTGAGGGCATCAACATGCCAAGGTCGCCCCCATACAGTCTTACCAATCACCGGATCAACTCCCTCCCGTGTGACCCTGGGAGTCCGAGTCAGAAGGTGGAGGAGATCGCCTCCGCTGGTGCCAGTCTGCGTGGTCATCTGCTGTCGAGAGTGTCTTTTTCACTTTCTTTTCGACCGTACGCCAGCCATCAAGCCAGTCCCAGGCATCTTCGGGACGAGTGAAAAACCATGATTTTCCATTTGCTTCCACTCGTAGCTTAGCGGGGAACATCATTGCATATTTGATCTCCTGGTCTCGTAGGGCTCGCTTCACCTCCAGAAAACTTCGGTGCAGTTTCTGCACCTGTAGCGTAAAGTCTGGAAAAAACATAATCTTGCTGTTCTCAAGCGTAAGTGGCGGGGCCGCCCTTGCCGTTTGAAGAATAACATCGCAGTCTCTAAAGTTAAATACCCACGCCAGAAGCGGCGTATGGGGCGCTCCCGGCCTCGGACCGCCCCCAGGCACTCAGTTTGCTCTTTCAATCGTGAAACATTTGGAGAGTCCTCTGGGTTGCAGATGCTTGAGGACCAGATCATCCACGAAAAGGTCACCCCCTTGCCTCTCTGCGCGTTACGGAATGCCAATAATACGGATGTTGTTCCGTCGCATTCGACCTTCGTAATTGTCCAGCTGCAGGGCCATCGCCTCGTGACACGAGCATAGATCAGCAACTTGTTTCTTGAGTAGGGTGGTGTCAGTGACCAGTTCCTTGGTAGTGTTCTCCACCGTTCCCACCCTTTCTGCAATTTTTTTCATGTCCTATCGGATCAGCGCCACATCAGTGGCCACCGTATCTATTCGCACCTCGAGGGAGGTTCTTATCGCCGTAATTGCCTCGAGGAGATCCCTGTTTTATGGTTCCGCACCGGGGTCATCTCCTCCGTACGGTCTTCAGCCTGCTGTTTCTGCCAGGCGAATTTCTCCAACTTGGTCTGGGTCGTCGCCCGACTATTTCAACCTGTCGCCATTGTCCTTGGCAAGTGAGCACCCCTCAAGATCCAAGCGCCACTGCTACTCTCCGCCGCCTGCAGTGAAAACCTTCATCCGACCTGTCGGTTTTCGCAGGAAGAACCCTACACAGAGGGTCGTCTGACTAGGTCCGTCACGCAGTGCGGGCAGCAGAAAAGATAATGCACTCCAGATTCCTAGCTGTGGACGGTTAGATTAGGATCAGGAAGAAACAGAAGTTTTAGAGACCCATGGGGCAAAGGTCTCCCCTCCAGCTGTGTCGGGCGCGCCGCAGAACCAGTACCTCCACTACGTCTGCAGCACTTTGGAAACAGATATCGTGCCTTGCAACGGACAGAGCTGATCTAGATCATTCGGTAGCACTCTCCAGGTCTAAGTGTCCAATGGTGACCGGCTCTATACTAGTGACCAATGAGGGTCTCAGCAGCTTGACCCCAGTCTGGCCGTAGTATCCATGGGAGAGCGTAGGGAACGGGGCCATGAAATCGCCTCACAAAACCAACATCAGACCATACGCAGCAGGGCCACCGGAGGATGTCATGCAGTCTAAGGGCCACTTCTAACTCACCCTCACTAGCCGCCTCTCGGCCGTTCTTATCTCTACCGTTGGGGGCCGCCAAGTTTCCCAGTAGGCTGTAGTCCTGGCCCCTGCGCCCCCGCGATGATCAGCTGTAAAACACCGCCACTCAAGGACTCCCCAGCAGTATACCCGGTCATATCATGGACACATGAGGCTCCGTGCAGTCCAGGGACCCCACGCGCACTCTCTCCCGCCGTGGGGCCGCCCGCAGCTTCTGATTCTGAGCTGCGCACAGTCCTCAGGGACGTCTTGAGCCTGCACGCACCTGTAGAGTGCGATCCGCTCCGGCACTTCCACTCGGCTCCTGCAACTCACCGGGCCTCCAGCAAGGGTCTTTGCAACCCCCGTAGTGGACCCCTTAACTTTCCTCAGGATACTTTTCCATGCCCCAAGAGAAAGAAGAGAAGTGGTCTGGTGTGTAGCCTGAATGTTATCCAATCTGCAGTTTTTTTCTCTTTCCTTTATATAGGGAGAAGTTCAAAGAGGCTCGGGGAAGGCCCAAAATGTCTGATTCCCTACTGGTGGAGGATAATGGCCTGAACATGCCTAGGATTCTGATTGGATTATCACCCATAAGAGCTGCTCCTAACGCTGCCTCATTTTAAAACCTGTTTCCTCCCTTTCTCTTCTGCAATCCCACTGTTGCTGGCAAAGGGGTCCGGGAGAGGGAGTTTAATGGCAGAGATCCACGACCTGCTATGTCATCACTTATATAGCCAGGATTGAGATCAGCATTAACTCCCTCTCTCTAAACTGCAGTCTCTGTCGCCCTGCCTGTGGGAGTTGTTACGTTGTTTCACCAGAGCCAGGTGTGGTGTCTCATCTTGGGCTCTACTATAACACTGCTGTCCACCTGCTATATCTTGCCCGTGCTATTCCTTTTCCAGGCAGGATTCTCTTCGGGCAAGACCTGCTTCACTGTTTCAGAGGGATCCAAACCACAACACATTGTTCAAGTTACAGGTGCTTCATGACCAAGGAAAGGAGTGCTCTGCAGGGATCTCGAAAGGCTGCTGTTTCATCTGGGTTGGTGTCTTCATGCCAGGTACTTTCCCAGAGCAGAGGGGACTTCACCTGATTTCTGCACTTCTTCAATGACGAGCTGAGGGCCTGCTTATTACATAAAAACATGCCTGCAATCTTAGATAGGGACGGAAAGAGCCTGGCCTCGTAGGAGGAGAAGAGTTTTGTCCACAACACCGGACAAGCTAGTGGTTCCCGTAGTGAACTGTACCAAGACATTCAACCATGATCAGCACCATGTCTTCCGGCCTCCATGCCATGTACAAATGAAACTGGTGTTCCTCTGGCTCATGCTGGGGCTGCCATACAAGAGAAGCCATTTCTACCACCGATGCAGAAGCCCTGATCCATCCTGGGAAGCTCCAAGTGCTGAATATGAACACCCAATGGCTGAAAGTGTTGAGGCTAAGCACTGTCTATATCTAGTGTTGAAGGCCTTATCTACTGAAGATGTGCACCAGTCATGCATGCCTGCAGCACTAATCTCCGTGCAGCAGCCTGTGTGCTGATGGAAGCTGCCTCCGCACTCCAGCATCAAGTCACTACTGCTGGAGCTGGTTCACGGAAAGCATCTGTCAATGCCACAAGAGTCACATCTCCCTGATATGATAAAATGGGGACACACCATGACAAAACTGAGTGACAGAACATGCAGAGACAAGTTTGCTAATAAGAACCTTAGACTTTGCATTTGTGAAATCTTAGCAACATGAACTGTTGACTTGATCTATACATTATCCAATCAATGACTTTGCCCATACTTCATATGAAGGACCGTAGATATTAGGAGAACTCCTGGAGCTGGGAAAGGACAACGTTAAGGGAGTAATGCTTCACTAAGATTCATGGATGAGATTACAACACTAACTGGATTCCTATTTGAACTTCAGTATTTAATTTTGCTGTGAGCTAAAAGTGCTTGTTTTTGCTATGATAAGAACAGTACTGGGCGATATGTTATTTTGCCTGTTGGTTTACTGTTGAGTTCTGAACTCTTATTCTCTGAGAGTTTTCTCTCAGAAATAGGATAGGACCAATGTGTAATGTCTATTTGATTTAAGTTAGGATTTGTATTTAAATATCAATATGATTGATTTATAATCCATTTAGCTGGGTATATCCAATGTGTTTTTAATTGTGGCATTAATATTAAAAAATATACTATTTTTAAGTACTGCTTTCTTCTTTGGAAGATTATCTGTTTGAGAAATAGTAATGATACAGCTGGGTATACGAATGCCACATCAACTATTTTGATATATCCAAAGTTCCTCACCAAGACTTCATGTTGATTATGCTGAAGAAATAGGCTAATACTTGGAGAGCAGCTATGTTAGAATCAGCACTTTTTTAGAAGGATTTTCAGGGTTTTATTATGTAATGTTGACTGCCATAATAAGGGAAAAGTAACCGGAAACTAGGGAGCAACTGGGTTAGTCATTTTGAGATATGCACCAGGCTACTTCGTCACCCATCACATTCTTTGTTTATTTTTAATATGCTTGAGTTATGGGAGGGCATTTTTGCTCTGAGAGTACCACTTTCTGCTGTTGAAGGCTATTTTATGGCTACATTAAAGGAATCTGGAATGTTGCATGGTGTAGTTCCAGCAAGAACACAGCTCAGGCCCTGCAGTCCCCATGGCGCAGGTAGACCCCTAGCCCTTCAGCCATCAGGTGGTCACATTCAGTCAAAGGCCAATGAATATCTGTTAGATATTGGTGACTCAGGGCCCCTCTACACATCCTGACCCTTCATTTTGTGTTACTCTACTGAGTTTCAACTATTATTGGAGGGTTTTAGAATTGCTGTACTCACATGGATGATCATACATAGGTCAGACCAGAGGCTGATGGTATGTAGCCACAAATTTGATTTAATCTATCATGTTCTGCCACACTCCATATAAAAGTGCACCTTCAAGATTGTTTTCACATGATTGGAGTATTCTTCTGAAAGTCCCATTTGTTACCAAATACTTTACACATAAGCCAGACTAAAACCCACAAGCTGCAAACCAAGCACAAACACCAACACCAAGATGATATTATATGCCTGAAAATGCAACTCTCTTGTTTAAAACTCTCTTCTTTGCTCCAGGCTCCCACCCAACTCCACACCAGATATTGTCACCAGTAGACTAGAATACACCAACTCCCTCTATGATGGAACAACTGCCCAACTCATGACGAAACTATAGACTATCCAGAACACTGCAGCCAGACTCTTCCTTGACCTCCCCAGGCAGACTCACATCACCCCTCACCTCAGGAAACTCCACTGGCTACCGGTGGTGAATAGATGCCAGTTCAAGCTGCTCACCCACACTTACAAGGCACTACACAACAAAGGACCCGAGTACCTCAACACTCGAATTAACTTTCACCAACCTACAAGGAAACTGCACTCCATATCTCTCTTACTATCAGCCACACATTGCTTCTGCCGGAAGGCGGAGGCCGCTTCTTTTCCCACCTGACAGCTAAGACCTGGAACAACATCCCCCTGCACCTCAGAGCCTCACCTTCGCTCCAGAAGCTCAGGAAGGACCTCAAGACCTGGATGTTCAACCTATAGAAGAACCAGCAGATAGTTCTCCCAGCACCTCAAGGCCCCCACGGGTGAAGCAGTTTGTGCTCTACAAATCCAATTGAATGATTGACGCTTAAGGACAACCACAAGCTGGCAATTAAATGATTGGAACACATTTCCGACCCCCAATCATGATATTCAATATTTTCCAGATAGGCCACTCAGTATCAGCCATTCAAAACAAACCGAGTTGCTTTTTAACTGAAGACTGAGTAGTGCTTTGGTAGCTTGTCACGTGCAGCCAGGCTTATCTTCAAGGCAAATGTGTAAAGTATTTGCAATCACGCTCACAGCAACCCAATGATGACACCACAAATGGACTCCACACGAGTTTCATAAATACGAGTATAAATTTATATAAGAAGATATACGATAAGACCACACAATATAAATCCAACTTATGCGTATTTGTAATATTCCTCCTGGCTGGTTGTTAGTCCAGCCAACCCTTGTAAGTTTTGGTGATATTAATGAGCACTTGTAAAAATTCCACTGCTGTCCTAATGCAATGTTATGCAGTTCGTAATGCTAGAATCAGGCACTTTGCAATATAAAACAATGCAATGCGTAATGCTAGAATCAGGCACGTTGCAATGTACACATAATGCAATGCGTAATGCAACAATCAGGTACTTCGTTATGCAGAAATAATGAAATGCGTAATACACTCCCGCACCGATCACGGTGCCTTTGGCGGTTCTCCGCCACTCGTGCTGACTCGCAGTTAGCCTCTGTCAACAGTTGCCCCCACACAGGTATGGTGTAACAAAAAGTGAAGCTCCGCACTCCGGACCCGGTACTGCCACTCCTTAGGCAAGTACAGGCTGCGGCACGAGCCGAAGCAGAGGCTCGCACTGCCGGAATGAGAGAGGCCCAGAGCGTCTTTCTCCGAGCCCGCACCTCGCCCCAGGCGTCGACACACGTTACCTGGGGTGTGCGACCTCACTCTCCACTCCTCTTACAGTGACTTGGGCCTCCGATGCTTGAGCTTCGGGGGCCCGATCACAGGGCACTCCTCACTAAGGTCTCAGGCTTCATGAAGCACACGCACACAGTATCGCTGAGACTCACTTTAACTCCGGGTGCACGATAACAAGGCAATCTTCACGAAGGTCCCAGACTGCACAAAGCACACGCACACAGTGTCGCTGAGACTCACTTTATCTCCGGGTGCACGATAACAAGGCAATCCTCATGAACGTCCCAGGCTGCACAAAGCACAGGCACACAGCGTCGCTGAGTCTCCCTTGAGCTTCGGGGGCCCGATCACAGGGCACTTCTCACTAAGGTCTCAGGCTTCACGAAGCACACGCACACAGTATCGTTGAGACTCACTTTAACTCCGGGTGCACGATAACAAGGCAATCCTCACTAAGGTCTCAGGCTTCACGAAGCACACACACACAGCATCGCTGAGACTCACTTTAACTCCGGGTGCACGATAACAAGGCAATCCTCACGAAGGTCCAAGGCTGCACAAAGCACATGTTACAAAGGAAAGAAAGAGTGCCTGCCACGGGTTGATCACAATAAGGCCCTAAATCAGGGTCCAGATACTAAGGGACCACAACCAATAGGCAAACCGAACCAAGATAGAATGGAATGGAGACAAACAGACAGAGTCTAAAATAATTTGAGTATTTTTAGAGAAAAGTCTTTTTTATTTTATTTCATCATTAGTGTTTGTGTAGATATGAAAATCATTTGTTTTATAAAGATTGTAAAAAATTAGACAGAATAAATCAGAGGAAGTAATCAAACAAAATATCCAACAAATACAATTTCAATGTAGCGAATTACTAAACAGTCCCACAAATGCTCCTTCAAACGGACAATCATTCATACTATCACATATCCGACAGCAACATCAAACGACATGTAACATTAATACATATTCGTAAAAACACATAACAGGTTGAAATGGTCGTTTAACAACTGAAATTTAAGGAATGGACTTAGAACAGTCCATGCGGCTAAAAGGCACCAATGAGCACGTTTATGGTAGCCGGGAGTGCGGTAACAGAATGCCAACGCGCGTTTCGGTGAACAAGCCCCAACGGGGGCTGCACCTTCATCAGGGCGAAGGAGAGCAGGGATGGTGGGACAGGCACACCTATAAACAAACAAAATATGTAAACAATAGGCAAAAAATGAGACAGTTCAGAGTAACATAATATCTAAACACAATTGTGTAGCTACAAATGTAAACATGATAGAAGCTACAGCATTGAATGAGGAATACAATTTATAAATCTGATTAAAGTTCAGAGGTTGAACCCGACATAATTAATATAATCTAAATCCGGTGGATAAGAAATCATCAAAGCGGTTTGCCACTGGTCGAAGCAAAAAAATATGGGTTTACAAGAAATGAAATAGGAAAATTGGAATAAGGTGCATCATAGGTAACAAACATCAATTTAAAAATATAAGTTTTAAAAATGGGAAAAGGTAAACAATATATACAGATATCTCAACATGTATTCAATGAATAGAGAAATGAAGAATAGCTATCTAAATAAACAGAGAATAGATGTGTGTTCAGCCAACAAAACATAAAGGGTGAGTAAGATGTAGATCATGAGGGGTATAGTCCTATGTCCCTTCTTATCGATAAGGATCAGAATGACCCGAGAATGACGAAACAGAGAAAGTTGAATGTGCTCCAAGTTAGAAAGTTAGCAAAAGCATCGTGATAGGAAAGAATATGCACCAACCAGGACAAGTCACATATCTAAACGAAAATGACGACCTTATATCCCCTCAAGGCAGCAAGTGGCGATAATGAGAAAAGGGAGGGTAAAGAGCGTCAATACCCCTTGTTGATTCCCCTGGTAGTCCTGCCCGCATCATTTTTCAGGGGTCCCCCTTCTTAGTGGATGCACAAAGCACATGCACACAGTGTTACTGAGACTCACTCGGACTCCGGTGCACACGATAACAAGGCAAATCTCACGAAGGTCCCAGGCTGCACATAGCACACGCACACAGCGTCGCTGAGACTCACTTGAATTACTGTGCACACTATAGCAGGACAATCCGCATGAAGGGCTCGGGCTGCAAAAAGCACACACACACAGCGTCGCTGAGACTCGTTGGACTCCAGGTGCCCACGATCACAGGGCACTTCTTACGAGGGTCTCAGGCTGCAAAAAGCACATGCACACAGTGTCTCTGAGACTCTCCTGGAAACGTTTGTGTTCCTGAGTTTCCGCAACAGGGAGCCAGCTCACCTCGGGCCATTGGGGATGAGTTACTTCAGGACACAGCACAGCAAAGTCCTTTCAAGCAGGGGGACACAGCACACAGCAAAGTCCCTTCAGACTCTCCTTGGTTTAAACAGCAAACTGCAGGCCAGCCCCAGAACACACAGCAAGGGTCAGTCCTTTCCTTCAGTCACTTCAGTTGTTTCTTCCTTGGCAAAGGTTCCTCTTGACCACGAAGTAGCTTCAGTCTTGTTCAATCTTGATCAAGTTAACTCTCCACAGTTCAGGGGCTTCAGCTCTCATAGTTATACCCCTAAATGTCTTTGAAGTCTTTGTGTTCAGGGGCACTGACCCCTGTTCTAACCAGTTCTGGGTGCCTCCTTGCCAGTGACACCTTTTTCCTTTGATTTGTGGGGGTCTGCATTCTCAATCACTCAGCAGGAGATGATTGCTTTATGGCAGCAACCCAGGCCTCTTCACCTCTAGCGGCTACTCCTCCCCCTACACTCCAGATGCAGGTCAGCCTGTTGCTGTCTCACCTCCTCCCCTGGGTCAAGAAATTCCCCAGATACTATCACTTTCAAATCCAGACAGTCAATCCACAACCATGCAGAGACACACAGAAATGTTAGAGCACAAAACCCCAGCCACTTCTAAAAGAGTGGCTTCTAAACACACAATGCAAAAACCAACTTCATAAAAAGATGTGTTATTACATTGTGAGTTCAGGCATACAAAACTTTACCTCTCCATCTTAAGCCTTTGGGAAGATAGGCTGGAAAATATATTACACAGCCTCCCCACTCTTTCCTATGGGTAAGATGGCCTTTCAACAGTGAACAACGAAATAGAGATTATTTCACTGTCAGGACATGGTACACACCTTAGTACACGTCCTACCTTTCACATGCAATGCACCCTGGCCAGGGGGTACCCTGGACCTACCATAGGGGTATCTGATGTGCATAGAAAGGGAAGGGTAAGGTCTGGCAAGTGGGTGCACTTGTCAGAACAACAGGGCAGTTTAACAAACTGTGCGCAGGCACTGCTTGTGCAGAAGAATTTTTAACTATGTCACTTTGAGGAGGTTGGCTATTGGCTATCCAGATGCCCAAACTTTGGTCTCTTGCCTTCATTATGAATTAGGGGCACCATCTAGCTTTGATACTGTAGAACAACCGACCTCTCTTTTTTTAAAAGAGGTTCAAAGAGATTATCTGGGAAACAAAAAGAAACCTATGGGAAGAGGAGGCGAACAAGGAGGGGTGGACGCAAACACAAAGGCAGGCGTTCAGACAAGGCAGCAAACGAAAGTCACCCAGAACAGGAGGTAGATCCCCAAGATATATTGGGTGTTCCAATGACAGCAAATGCTGTGGATAATGAGAGTTTGAAGATTGTAAACCTATCCAACCGCACATTGTCTGTCATTGAAGAAAATGTTTTGATTAAAGGTTTAAATTTTTGTATATCGGAAGGATGTAACTTTATAGAAGCACACATTGATATATTCAAATTTGTGCGTAAATTAAAATTAAAACAATTTTTCAAGCATAATTTGCCTCGTCCGGTTGATGCATCAAATCCTCGAGTGCAAACCTCCTTGTCTATAAAAGATGTTGATGCTATTTATACACTAACCACAATAGAAGAACAGGACACATATGGTAGCTTACGAGATCTAGCAAATGAATTGAGTGTAGAAGAAGATCTCACTTTGGACAGTGGACTAAGGATTGCACCCAAATTTATTCCACCTACATACAATGACTCCACTATTGAAAAGTTCTACAAGAATGTTACGGCAGAGCTTTATATGTTGGAAGATAAATATGCAAAAAACAAACTCTACACACGCTGTACGAATCTTTCTAGAAAAGAAAGAGAAGCATTAACAAGCTTAAAAAATGTATGATTGTCATGACAGGGAAGTACGTGCAGGACTCAGGCTGCACCTCTAATAGCACATCGCGGAGGTGGAAGATCTATCTGCCCCCCCCGGGTGGTATGACAAACGGCGCCCTAAGAACTGTGTACACGCCAAAGATCTTAAGGGGGCAAGAGTAGGTGAGCTACTAACATAACGACAGGCCCCGAAACTGAAAGCTGTCCAGTGATTATAAATAATAAGGTGGGAGTTCCGTATTTTACAGATTGTGTCTATCTGAACTGAATACAGGATATTTTTCGGCTTTTTAAATAGAACAAAATTAAAATCCACATATTTACAAAAGGGGCACTGAATTGCGGAGAGTTGCTGCTGCCTTACCTGGAGGAACTGCGGGAGTAAACGGGTGTTGCTGCTGGGGAAGACAGGCTGGTGCACGGGACTCCACTGACCAGGAGTCCGTGCGTGGCCTCAGCTGGGCTGCGGCCCGCCCACCCGCCCACCTGCCTATTGTTCCACGCCTACATATTGCCCTTTGTCTGCCGCTGCGCGGGACGCGAGCGGGACGCCCTGGAAGAAGCCCGGACAAAGGGCGGACAGTCTGTGACTGTCCGGGACAGGAGGGGGCTGGAGGGGGCTGCGGTCATTTCGAACTGCACGGAGTTGTTTGGTCACACTGGTTGCCATAGCAGGTGTTTTGTATGGTGCTGTCCTAGTGTGTGGTGTATATAGTGTTCCACCGTGGGATTATTAGTACCAAGAGGGTAGCAAGCAAGGGTTTGCAACTGCCTGTTAATCTAGACCCAAAGCCTCAGAGCTGCATTAGTGACTAACCCATGTCGAAAGTAAAATCTATCCCGGTGAAGGCAACCATGGATAATTATCTTGTTAAAATGGTCAATAAGATAAATCAGGAGCGGAGAAAGTCCCTGGGGCGATCAGGAACTGCTGACCTCATCTCCCCAAATACTAACTCCCTTATCTCCCCGCCCGTTTCCAATTAAGACGTAAGTAACGAGCCTAATCTTATGGATGGTTCTATAGTGGTGGTCCCTCTAGCAGAAAATAGTCCTGTTGGTCCTATATCTGGGGTTTGCAATGATTTAATACTTACACCGCATCCATCGACTCCCACCATGACGACCACTACATCACAGAGAGTACTACGTTCTAGCAGGAACAATAATAAGAATGCTTACTCTAAACGGGGGGGGGGGCGATCACTTAAGAGAGCTGACCCTGCATTCACTAATTCTGTCCATGATCTTAGTGTAGTGCAGGATAGTAACCCTGTCATCATGGATAGTAAGCAGTTTGACCTCTTAACTAGCATGATAGATGCTAAGTTTGATCTACTAGTTAAACCTTTATTGATCAAACTTGATGTGGTAGCTAATGAGGTGGTCAGACTGGGAGGCCTGTTGGAATCACACCTTAAAGCTAGTATTCGAACTAAAGCTACAGTTAAGGATCAAGGAAGCAATTATGATCCTCTGCAGGTTTCTAAGGAAGTTACACCCACGCCTATGACCAACCCTCCCAAGACCCCATTTGTAGGACTTCGTGAGGAGAGAATTAATGCCCCAGATTCTCTGCGGATCTCAGGGCAACTCAGTACTTTACGTAACCCAGCCCCAGAGGACCAGTTAGGACTTAGCGTTAAAAACCCCTAGGTTTGATTTGCCCCCAGCTTGTGCCCCATTTGTGGCAGTTCTCACTAATGTCCCCCCAGTAAGTGAGACTGGTCGTAATTATAGTGAATCCCAAGCTTCTTTGAAGAACAAGACCGTGGATTGGTTGCACCGGGAATGTGGTTTCCCAGTTGTTCTATCAAAGGTCATATTAAGCACAAGAAGAATTAAATGGATTGGTAGTTCGCACAAGACTTGTGGGGGTGATTGTATTGTGGTTAATTTTAGAAACCCCCATCTTGCTTCAACTGTCCTGTTAAGAGCACCACCATCTTCCTCTCGGGATCCAGGGATATCTCTTCGCCCCTTAGGGTATTTCTATAGGCATTTTAAGTATCGTCCTAATGTCGAACATACTGGGGCTAAAGAAGGAGACATGAATGTATTTATTTATTTATTTATTTATTTATTTTTTGTCCTCATTCACCTCAGTAAAAGAGAAAGATGTCCATTTTTTCTGCCCTTATCGTTTGTTTGGGTTACCGGCATCTTAACGGGCATACTCCAATAAACACCGACCTTTCTGCGGCTGTGTCTCATACCCGGTATTATACCGGTACTGCAAGAAAACAAACGTTACCGGCCCTGAAGTAGTGCAGGAGTGTTAGCCGGTGTAATCATTGGACGTGAAATCATACTAATATCATAAAATATAGCCCCAACCATTACTTCATTCACCTTCCAGCCAAACAGTTAATAGATTCCAGAAGGCCTTCTTTTTTGACATTTTCCCAGAGAGATCCATTCGAGACATATATGTTAGGGATTCCAACCAATCCGAATGCTGTGGGTTTATGTTGCTTACCCATTTACGACAGATTTCCCTTCTGGCCACTAATACAGCATAAAACAGCAGATCTCTAGAAGTACCTGTTATCTCATCATCCACTCCAAAAATAACCAGAGAGAGGCTTACCTTTATTAGCCGACCCAAAATGCCTGTCATGGTTGTTTCTACTTTACTCCAGAACTCTCTGATTTCTGGACATAAGAGGAACATATGGACATCGGCTGCCTTTTCCAACCCACATTTCGCACAACTGGATTGGGTTCCTTTCCCCATCTTGGAAAGTTTCTCTGGTGATATATAAGCCCTATGAAGTGAAAAGAGGTGGTTTCTTCTTAAAAAGGCGGGTTTAACTGTGTTATAAAGAGTACGCATAGATACTTGCCAAATATTCTGTAACTGGTCGCCAGGCAAGTATTTTCCCCACAGCTTCTCCGCCAAAGTGAATTCTCCATCCATGCTGTCTTGAAGGTACCAGTACCAAAGAGATATTTCTTTGCTTCCCGGTGGCTTACTTATCAGTTGATCTTCCAGGGTGTTATTAGTACCCAATGTCGATGTCTTGCTTTGCGCCCAACTTTTTAATTGTAGATACTTAAATTTTGAGAGGGAGCCCATCATCAATCCATTTAAGTCATACCAAGATAACAATTGTCCATCTCTAAACAGGTCCCCCCAGATGTTTAATTTGGCTTCTCTGATTGATAGTGCCAATTTATCATTAAGACACTCAGGGGTCCCTGGGGAATCCCAGATCGGGGCAAAATAAGAATAATAATCCATTTTCAACGAGCGTCGTATATGATACCACATTGATGCCATTGAGTGCAGTACCTTCAATTTAACTTTTTTGAAGAATTTAGGATCTCCAAATTTAAAAAGAAAGCCATCAGGTTTAATTTTTTGCTCTTTTAGCATAGCTGTAAACATTGAACCTATTACAGATCTATCGGGGGTCTTCAACAGCACTCTGGAGTTTTTAATTGGAAGGCCCACGCATATAGTTGAATGTCGGGTAAAGTTAAACCCCCCTTCTCCCTTCTTCTACGTAGCTTCTTCCAAGAAATCCTAATCCCTTTATTAGCCCAAATAAAGGAGTTAATTGCTTGCTGGATACTGTGTATAGTAGCATTGTTAAAATGTAACGGTAATGAATTAAGTATGAAAGTAATTTTTGGCAGGATACACATTTTTACCAGGCTGACTCTCCCTAAAATAGTTAATGGGAGATATATCCAGTTTTTCATTAATTGTGCGATCTCTTTGGACACTCTTCTTAAGTTTGTTTCAGCAATTTGATTAATATCCTGGACTATTCTAAGACCAAGATACCGTATCTCCTTTTTAACTAATGGATTAGAGCTAACCTGGTTCCATATCATAGCTTCGGTCTTAAGTTCGTTTACAGAGTACCCCGATATTGTTCCAAAGTCTGTCGCTATACGCATAATAATAGGCAGGGCGACATCGAAATTAGATGAGTATATCATGAGGTCATCAGCATAAAGGGCGACTTTTTTAACCCAGTTACCCTGACAAAATGGTGGAATGTCGGCTGAATGTCTAATTCTAAAGGCCAAGGGTTCCATATATAAATTAAATAGCAGAGGAGAGAGGGGGCATCCCTGTCTTGTGCCTCTGAAGATCTTGAAGGCAGAAGATAATCTGCCGTTAACTAATACTCTTGCCATCGGATCTTTGTATATGTGTTTTATAGCCCGACAGAAATTATCACCCAGATTATAACTTTTTAATACAGAAAACAGGTAAGACCATCGAACCTTATCGAATGCCTTAGAGGCATCCAAAGTTGTTATAGCTAACGGTGTATTAAGGCAAGTTGCAAAATCGATAGCCCCAACAAGCTCATAAGAAAGCTCATGTAGATATCTTCCTTTCACTAAACCTCTCTGGTCTTCATGGATGATATATCCTGCAATTTTGGCTAGTCTGTCAGCTAACATTTTAGTAAAAAGTTTATAATCTGAATTTAAGAGTGATATCGGCCTATAAGACTCACAAAATACAGGGTTTTTACCCGGTTTCAAGATAAGGGTAATCGTCGCCTCATTCCATGATTTTGGTAATTGTATTCCTTGATCTAGTATCTCATTTATCACTAATGTTAGGAGTGGGGATATCTCGTCGACTAAGATCTTATACATCTCTGTTGGAATGCCATCTGGCCCTGCCGCCTTGCCTCCTTTACTGGAATGAATTACTTTAATTACTTCTTCCTTATTAACTACTTGATTTAAAATATTCTGTTGACTAATATCTATAGGACTAGTAGATTCCTTGAGCCAATCCTCTACCTCAGTTCCTACAATATCCTCTTTTTCTTCTGTGTATAGATCACTAAAGAAGTCTTTAAAAGTCTCTCTTATCTCCGTTTCCCTGTTAAGTATGGCTCCAGACCGTTCTTCTTTGATCTCCTTAATCCTATTCCTGCTCCGATCTAACTTGACTTTCCAAGCTAAAAGTTTTCCCGCCCCCTCACCATACTCAAAGTGTGCCAACTTACTGGTCTCCCACCTTTTTTTAACTCTTAACTGGAGAATCTCTAATAATTGATTTTTCTTAGATAGTAGCTGCTTCCCAAGCTCCTCTTGTTCTTCTGATTCAGATCCACTAATGTGTAGCTCTATGTTTTTCATCTCTTCCTCTAGTTGCGATATTTCACTTCTGTATTTTTTATTTGTATGGATCATTATACTAGAGATTTTACCCCTTAAAAAGGCCTTTAGACTGTCCCACACTATTCCATTTGATGCCGAGCCTATATTAATCTCTATGAATTCTCTTACGTCAGCTTTAAGCTTTTCCATTACTTCGGTATCCATTAATATAGTTCTATCCAATGTCCACCTAATCTCTTCACGCTCACTACTATTTTTTAGAGTTAAAAATACTGCCGAGTGGTCTGATAAATGAGCCACCTTATAATTGATGTCTAGGATATCTTCTCTAAGACCCCAGTCCACAAGAAAGTAGTCGATCCTTGACCTACTGCCATATTTTTTATTATGGAATGATATTCCCTGTTGAAACCCTGCTCTTTCTCTCCAAAGATCACATATTGTGTGTTGAGTCATCAAGTTTTTTAATAATGTGCGTGAATTTGGGGTTGGAATGGTTCTAGTTTTACTTGATTTATCCAGTTTTAAATCTAGCACCACATTGAAATCCCCTCCCATAATTATCGGACCACTGAAATCTAAGAGATTAGAGAATAGGTTCGTCAAAGGTTCACAATCATCATAATTTGGTCCATAATAGCCTACTAGCGTCAATGATCTGTCGTCGATTTTGGCTTCTGCAATAATCCATCTACCCCCTTTATCTGTTTTTGTGCGTGCTACCCAGACTTTTGTCTGTTTTTTTTACTATTATGGCCACCCCCCTGGTATTCCCGCTTTGATCCGTGCAAAACACTTGTTGTACCCATCTTATTTTTCCAAAGATGTCTAAACACTCCTTTTTCAATAGATACGTTTCTTGTAGGATCAATATTTGTGCGGGGGAGTCTTTTAGATATTGGAGTAACTTAGCCCTTCGACCCTTCACCCGTAACCCATTTATATTCCAGGATAATATCTGTATGGACATATCTTTGATAATTTAATGCTAAATATAAGCACTAATACTGAGGTGTCTGAGGATTTTATTTTTATATTTTTACCCATATGCTCCCCACCCTGTGACCCCATTCCCTCCCCCACCCTCCCCTGGAGAACCCACCCCTGCTTCTTCCTCTTGGACATGATGTTGGTCCAAGTTAGATTTTGCTCCATTGGCCCCCCAGTCTCGCCAAGTCTCATTAAGTCTCATTAAGTGTATAAAAATGCCTACATTTTAGCAAAGGGAGAGGAAGAAAGAAAAAGAAAAAAAAGAGGAAATCGCCTCCTATATGTGTACCTATAGTGTATATTCAATATAAATGCCTAAAAAGCCCAACTCTTTTTTCCTCCTCACTTCTCAGTTTCCTCCCTTACTCCCTCCGTCTCCATTCCCCCCCTTAATACTTCCTAGCAAGTCCTCAGCCTCTCTTATGCTCCTAACCATATACATTTTATTATTAAACATAACTAGTAGAGAGGCTGGGAATTTGAGCTGTACAGTTGCCCCCACTTTTTTAAAGTCATCCATGCGCCTCCCAAGTTCCCACTGTCTATCTAATGTGGCTCGTGCTAAATCCGATCGTATTTCAAAAGAAAAATCGGGACCCCTTAAGGTTTTGAGTTTTAGCGCGGCTATCAATATTTTTTCTGTAAGAGCATACGTATGGAAGTTTATCAAGATCTTCCTCGCCTTTGTTCTCCCCGGGGTTCTTTTAAAAGTGTCCCTATGTATTCTTTGAATGTCTTTGGCAATCTCCATCTCGCTCTCCTCCACCTCAACTGCTGCTTTTATAAGAGCGACTACATACGTTTTTAGGTCCTCCCTCTCTTTTCCTTCTGGAACGTTAAGTAACCTCAGATTGTTTTTTCTTGAGTTATTCTCCAACTGTTCAACCTTCTCCAAAAGCCCCTGTTCCTCTTTGCGCAATGCTTGGAGTTCCATTTTATTGTTGACGAGGTCCTTTTTTAACTCTTCTACTGTGCTCTCCAGGATCTCGGTCCTATCTGCTAATGTATCTAGTTTTTTCTCCAGAGATTCACAAAACCCGCGAATCTCACGCTGGTTTGCCTCTGACTTTGCAAATCCGCTCCTTATTTCCACCGATAAGCTCCCCATCATTGTCTCTAGCGGGTTAACCAGAGGCATGCATGGCTGAGTATCCAGATCTCTACTGCTAGGAGCTATATTGAGCGCTGAGTCTATGTCTGAGCTTGTAATGTGCACAATGTTGGTATCTTGCCCGTTTTCAACATTAACATTAACATGACCCCCATAGCTTATACTCGGGCTGTCAATAGCGTTAATCACCTCATGAGGAGGTTCGGGTATATCAGCATTTTTGAGATCCTTACTTACAACATCCTCCTTGGGGCTCTCCTGTCCTGAATTAATACCGTTCTCCACACCACTCTTCATAACACTCTTCATAGCAACGGGAGTAGAATTAGTAGCCATGCTAACTCTAGTCGCTGCAGTTGTACTAGACCTTAATTTTAAATCTACTGATGTAGGTTGTGAAGGTCTTTTTAGGGCAAGTACTGAAGGCTGGACTTTAAAAAAAGAGCGTAAAGATGGTGTGATCTTAATTTTAGGCTCTATATAATCCCCTCTCTTCTTTTGTTTTTTGCCCTTCTTTTTAGTGTCTTGCTTTGTACTACCCTTGGGTAGCCCCTTCTGAGGGTATTCAGAAGTCGCAGTAGTGAGGCTCGAGGAGGCTGAATCACACTCTAAGGTCTGCCCGCCTTTTTTCTCCGTACACTCGCTTTGACTACTTTGATACTCCTCTCCTCCCTCTGCTAAGGGGCCCTTTCTAGCATTTTTGCAAAACACTCTCTCCTCATTATGTCGCCTACCTTCCGCATTCTGTAATTTTTCCACCTTGGTGCAGGAGATGGCCGATAATTGCCTCGAGGAAGCTCCGACTCCCAAGCAATTCAGATGTGTGACCGCCGGGTAAGTGCTGACGCTGCCTCTGCTGGTCCCGGGATAGCCTCGCGCTGCTGCTCTGCGGCTCTTCCTGAGCTCCAGGGCGGCTGAAAAACAACGCGGACCGCTGTCCGTATTCCGGAGGATACCGGGCGAATCAGGGCTCAAGGGACTCAGGTAAAACCCCCGTTCAAGGCGCATAGGAGCGGAAGGGTATACAAATATACGATGATTAAATAAGTTAAATAAGTTTTTTTTAGGCATAATGCATCGCTCGGCTCGACCGGGAGCTTCTGGAGCTACGACCTACGTGCTTACGTGGCCACCATGTTCTCCCGTCCCGAGACATGAATTTATACCCTGGTCCTAAAATTACCACGTCAAATCGATTCCAAGCCCTGAGCGGACTGGATTGTAATGATTGACTGGAGCCAGCCCTGACTAAAACAGAGGATGTTATTGATGCTATAGGAGGCATGGGAGGAGACGTCATTTTGAGGGTTTTAGATATAGTAGACCCTAGTGGTAACGATAACCCCCTGGACAATATCAACAGGAAGGCTAGTTGATGTGATAGTGAGAATCGGGTTCCTCTGGATGGTAAGAATGGGGTTTCACTATCTAATTATGTACCCCCTGACCCCACTAGCCCTATACCCTTATCCAAATCTTGTAGAAAGAGTGTCTGCTCAATTGTCAGTTGGAACATTGCGGGCCTTTCATCAAAGGACGTCTGTTTGGGATGGACAGAGTTCATTAATGCTTTTAACATTAAATGCTTTCAGGAAACCTGGTGTGTGGATCCAATCAATTATAATAGATATGTTTCTTTTCACCTACCTGCTGTAGCCTCACAGTCGGGTAGGGCAAAGGGTGGGTTATTGGTTTTGGTCTCTGTAGAAATACCCATCAGAGTCAAGAAACATGTTTTGGTTGGGGCACACTCCCAGATCTTATGGCTTCAACAGGAGCAGGGTAGAAATATCCTTTTAATTAACTTTTATAATAATATTTTTGATTGTACGAGATATCAGGTTGTACTTGCTTTGGCGTCCGCTTTGGAAGACATCATAACCAAATTTTATATTGATTTTGATATCATTTGGGTAGGGGATTTTAACACAGTGGTGTGCCCCCTTGTCGCCCAAAGGGTATGTGGTTTTACTAACCACTTTGGGGATGGTGTCTCCCACTTTCCTCACAATTCCTATGGCAATTCTTTGAATAAAATTTAAACTACTTATGATATGGAAATATTGGTTAATCAGGTCAATCCCGCTGGTGTAATTATCCCTACTTTCACGGGAAGAAATGCTAATACAGTAATTGATTTTATCTGTATGTCTTCTGGTATAAGCCCATGGTGTTCGGTCCCTGTGGTTGTGGACAATTATATCAGCGACCATAATTGTATTACCGCTGAGGTTACACTTTGGAAGGAGCAACAGGTTTCTAATACTTGTACCATTACCAATATTGAGCCACATCGACCTAATGGAATTCGTATCAGATGGAAAGGTAATAAAGCGGACATTACGTCTAATTCCATTGTTTTAAAATGTCTCATGGAAATCACTACAATTTTAGAAAGTGAGGAAGTAACTGTTGAAACTGTGCGTAATTTTACTAATATTAATTTAATCATAGACAGCAATTTCACCATACTCTCAAAGGGTAGGAAACTCCAACAAAGGGGGTGGTTTGACCATGCATGTTCTATTGCGCTCAAGGGGCTCAAAACAGCATTGGCAGCCCAGAATAGAGATATTAGTATGATTAGGGAACTGCGAGGTATTTATCAGGCCGCAGTTAAATCTAGGAAAATAGAACTAAGACAAGAGGCATGGGACAAACTAGACCAGGCAGCCTCAACCGCGGATTCCTCTTTATTTTGGGCGACAGTTAATAGTCCATTTGTAAAGGATGATAAAATGCCCGAATTATCGGCAAATGTTAGTGCGGAGAGCTGGGTTACCCATTTCTCTCTGATCTTTGATTCGGACAGATCTAGGGGACCCTATGAAGATGGGTGGCCGGTCATCCCCTTGGACATCACCACTGCTGAAGTGTGGGATAGCATTAAATCTAGTAGGGGTGGGAAGGCCAGGGACCTGACAGGGTACCTATCGATGTATACAAAACAGCACCAGAGATTTGGGGTCTGTTGCTAACAAAGGTATTTAATGCTGGCGTAAATATTGGGGTCCCCCACACTTGGGAGGAATCCATAATTATACCAATATTCAAGAAGGGTGACAGGGGGGATGTGAAGAATTATCGCCCAATCTCCCTCCTGGACTCCTCGGTGAAAATTATGAGTCGGGTGCTTATGGTTAGGCTGGAAGAATGGGTTGAAACTAATAACATTCTAGCTAACTCTCAATATGGTTTTAGGAAGGGTAGAGGGACCATAGAACAATGTCTTAACCTCGAATTGTTAATCGGGAAGTACACGAAGGCCAAAAAAGGATCCCTCTACCTTTGTTTTGCAGACTTGAGTAGCGCCTTCGACATGGTGGACCACAATATTTTATGGGCCAAATTACTAGAAATGGGGGCAACTGAGGCCATTGTCTACTTTCTAGCAAGACTTTATGCTAAATTAATCTCCAGTGTCCGTTACGGTCAGGAAGGGGAGCGCACTCCAAAGTTTAGGGTCAGGCGAGGTATTAGACAAGGGTGTGTGCTTGCCCCTTTACTTTTTATTCTTTTTATTAATGAAGTGGATTCAGCTTTAAAGATGGTTGCGGCTGATGCACCCAAAATAAACGATTTCTACGTCCCTGTTCTTCTTTATGCGGACAACGCCGTAATCTTGTCTAGGACCCCTATTGGCCTACAGCGCCTGATGGACAGGTTTTCGCAGTTCATCAAGGACAGGAAGCTGTTGATCAATAAATCCAAAACCTTCATTATGGAATGTGGTGCGGGACGTAAAGAACCCCATGCCTTTTTTATTGATGGGCACAAGGTGCAAACAGTGGAGTCTTTTAATTACCTTGGTATTACCTTTTCAAAATCGGGCAGCTGGTCCAGTGAGATTAATCACGTCCGGTCCAAGATGGCGAAAAGCTCTCATGGAGTGTTTAAGTTTGCCACCAAAATTGGAGACAAAAGGATCCATGACATGCTAAAAATCTTTCAAATGAGATGTCTTTCAGTGGCTCTTTATGGTGCCGGGCTGTGGGGACATACCATGGCAGGGAATTTGCAAGTGGAGGAAAATCTCTTCCTTAAGAGGCTCCTGTGTTTGCCCAAATCAGTTTCCAACGACCTGGCGCACAGAGAGCTTGGCATTTTACATCTTTCTGACTTGCTGGCTATAAGACCACTAATGTTGTGGCGTACCGTTTGGTCAAAGGAGGAGACCTCCTTAAATAGAGCTATTATTGGAGATTGTCTCTCCACTGATGACCACATAAAGATTCCCTGGATTAAATTTGTCCTCAACTGCTTTTTAGAGATCTATGGTTTCAAACTTAAAGATGATTGTTATGCCCCCTCCAACCTGTCTAAGGAAGTGTTGAAGTCAGTTTTTATGAACTATAAATCAGTGAGGCGGGAAAGGACCTGCAGTAATTTAACTACGTGTATGTTTTACGGAAAATACTGTGATACTGTGGGTTTCCTGCCGTACTTGAGTTTAGTCACCCGTTCTTCTCACCGGTTTGTCCTTACTAGATTAAGGTTCGGGATAGTGCACCATCTGGTGGCCTTCCCCTGTATTAAAAAACATCCGGTGGGCCCATGTCCATGTGACAATGTATCAGTACAAAGCACCATGCACCTTCTTCTACTGTGTAATTTATATGGTAATTTTCGTCAAGCCTATTTAAAGCCTATCCTGTTAAAATATGGAGTTAGGAGTGTACAAGATGCTATGAAGTTGCTTTTTAAACCTTACCCTGATGTTTGCTTTTTCGCTGCTACTTTCCTCCTACAAGTTACCAAAGCAAGGCCCAGTATGCTCTTTTAACCACTTTTAACTGTTTTAACCATGTAATCTGTATTGTAGTATTATTATTATGGTTTTATGACTGATGTATTTGTTTTTGCTTTTATGGACTTTGTGTTTAAGCTCCGAATAAAGCCTTATGAAATGAAAAAAATGACCCCAATATTGTAATACGTGAAGCAGACAAGGGGGGAATGTTGTTATTTTAAACATGAATGACTATTTGGGGGAAATTAAGAGACAGCTGAGTAATGATGTATGTTATGAAAAACTGAAAGGGAACCCCATTCCTGAAATTGAATGCAATATTAACGCACATCTCAGGGAATGGTATGAAACCCGCCTATTAACGGATAAGGAATATATGTATTTAAGAGCTGAAAATTCCAGGTTCCCTTGCATTTACTCTCTCCCAAAGTTTCATAAAACCTTAATAAACCCCACTGGAAGACCTATAATATCCGGCAATGGGGGACCAACTGAGTGCTTGGCAAAATACATTGATGAATACCTCCAACTCCATGTGAAAAATCTTCCATCCTATTTGAAGGATAGTTGTGATGTCTTGGACAAATTGGAGGATTTTGTATGGGACAGTGACGACCTCCTTTTTGTGACCATAGACGTGGAGAGTTTATTATACATGTATACAGCTAAGGAATGGTATGGAGGCTCTGAGGTTCTTTCTCTACAGAAGAAGCACCAGTCATCTTGATCATACTCACATGTGAATGAAGATGGCAGATATTATTATTATTATTATTATTATTCTGAGTTTTATATAGCGCCTGGTTACCAATAGGCATCCCAGCGCTTGCCGGCACATACCACTACTACAAGAATGCAGCGATTACACGATAAACAGAAAAGTTTTTAAAAGTTTACGGAACCGAAGAAGACTAGCTTCCGAGCGCAGTTGTAGGGGTAATGAATTCCACAAAGAGGCCACATTTATTGAAAACCTTCAGCCACCGGTTCTTGCCTTTTTCACCCTGCCAACCTGAAGGAGATGTTGATGGTCAGAGCGGAGAGAACGAGGGGCCTTGTAAGGCTGGACCATCTCCTCCAAAATAGGTGGACCTACCCCATGCAGAACTTTGTGGGCGATGCAAAGTGACTTGAATTTCACCCTGTCCCTCACCGGGAGCCAGTGCAGTGCCCTCAACGCCGGGCGAGCAGATTGACGCCTAGGGAGACCCGTCAGAAGCCTAGCAGCCGCGTTCTGCACTTGCTGTAGTTTATTCAGGGTAGATTCGGGAGCACCCAGGAAAAGCGCATTGCTGAAATCCAGCCGCGAGATGATAAGTCCCTGGATGAGAAGCCTACGAGTGGCTACTGGGAGTAGAGGCAGAATCTTCTGGGCTGAGCGGAGCAGGCCAAAGCACACGCCAGCAGTCTTTTTGGCATGGGTTTTAAAAGATAGGTCCTGCTCCAGCCATACCCCCAAGCTCTTGATCTCCAGCTTGGGGGGGGTACCGGTCCCAGACAGTCTGGCCAGCTGCTGGGGGACAGAGATGGAGAAGAGATATGGTGCTGACTAATAATGTCTTTCTACACAATGGAACATGGTTCCTTCAAAAACAGGGAACTGCGATGGGCTCGAGGTTCGCTCCATCTTATGCAAACCTTTTCATGGGTTTGTATGAGGTGGAGCGTACCTTTGGAAGGGGTGCCCAATAATGGATTGACAAAATAATCTTTTATGGTCATTAT
The DNA here is from genome assembly GCF_964204655.1 of Triturus cristatus. Taxonomy (NCBI): domain Eukaryota; kingdom Metazoa; phylum Chordata; class Amphibia; order Caudata; family Salamandridae; genus Triturus; species Triturus cristatus. The sequence goes on along the minus strand of NC_140581.1, from coordinate 663,418,036 downwards.
ATCGACGACATTCTAATGATTTGGAATGGAGTGTTGAGAGTTTACAGGAATATCATGTCTATCTCAATGCTAATAGATTTAATGTCAAGCTTACAATGTCCCATAGCAAGAAAGAAATTGATTTCCTTGATCTCTGTTTATATGCTAAGGACGGCAAAATTGAGAGTACAACTTTCAAGAAGCCTTCTGCATGTAACAGTGTATTACATGCTTCGAGTTTTTATCCCCAAAGTACCATCAATGCCATAACCTATGGCGAGATGGTCCGGGCCCGAAGAAACTGTAACGAAGACAAGACTTTCCATCAAACTTTTCAGGGTATAAAGAGTAATTTTAGAGATCGTGGCTATAAACAGGCTTGCCTTGATATAGCGGAGACTAGAGCTAAATCATTGAATAAAAGCAAACTTTGCTGAATAAAACAAAGAAAAACAATAAGAGAGACATAAATCCATTGAATGATGTACTGTTTATCACTCAGTATAACCAACACAGTAATCACATTTATAATGTGTTGAGAAAAAACTGATCCATATTGAGCAGTGATGCCAATTTGTCCGATATTATTTAAAAAAAACCAAAGGTTGTATATCGCAAGGGCAATACGATAAAAAAAAACCTTTGCCCTAGTTATGTAAAGAGCACTAAGGCAGAGCTACGAGGTGTGACATGGTTGCCAGCGAAACCGGAGGATTTCTTTGTTTGTGGCAACTGCTCGGTATGTCGGTTGGGAAAGAACAAAATCTCAGAATTCATGTATAAGACAAACAAAACACATGCAATTACGTCTTTCATTAACTGCAATACCACATACACAATTTATGTGATTGGCTGTGCATGTGGAAAAATGTATGTGGGCAGCAGTATTCGGTGTCTTAAGATACGGATTCAGGAGCATGTCCATGCAATAAGGAATGCAGATGAAAGATACCCAATAGCTATGCATATTAAGGAAAACATCCCGCGAACAATAACATTTGGTTTCATGCTACTGAGCATTTGGGCACTGATGAGAGAGGGGGCAATAGGGAACTCTCTCTACGCCAGAAACAGGCCAAATGGATATGCAAATTGCGGAGCGTGCAGCATGGGCTCAACAGTAATTCTGAGATGCATTATTTTTTATAAAGAGAATATGTATAGACATATGGAGTTTCTTTCACTCAGATTTAAAATCAGGATTGTATGTGGCTGGCTTTATAATATTCTTGTTTGGAAGAACTTGCAGTTTTCATAACATTGAGCCATATTGCTAATTATGTATATGGTCTGTTACTTGATTTTGTTGAATTGTATTGTTTGCAATGTAACAAATGGGATCTTGAGATAATTATGGATGGGGATTGAGCATTGAGATGAGATGAGCTCATGTCCCTTGATAAAATGATATTCTATAATACATCTATCCACTATACCTTGAAGAACATGATAAGTACATATGTGCCTGGCACCCAATAATGTGAAGTTTCACTTCCGTAAGATCTGGTATGACAATTATGATGTTGAAAGATCAAAATTTTACTGTATAGATAGAAAAACCCTTTACCTTATGCAAATAACTGATATGTAGGTAATTTATTCTAAAAGTAAGAATCAAACAGAATTGTCATGGAGATTTACATTATGTCCTTGTGTAGTGACATGATGATAGGGGGTAACTGTTGTGAACATTTAGGAAACCTTTAATCTATTTGTAATGTTGAACAAACAAACAACTGTACGTCGTAAACTAAGATTTTGACATAACTCGTTTTGTGACTGTACTATCATTATGGGGGGTAACAACAACCTGTTTGTCATTTCCGCTATGGTAAAGTGGAGCGACGATTAATTAAAAGCCAAAGAAGGGAAGGGTTATTTATGTGTTAGAAATGCATGTGAGAAATGTCGTGATATATGCACGATATGTTTGCATGAATTTGCTATATTGTGGACTTGGATATTAGATGTGCGTGACACTAGATCATGAACTCGAATTATTACTGAGCACTTTTTGTATATATGGCTGATGTTTAGACTAAGTAACGTGACTGTTCACCGGCATATAAATGTTTACATAAGCCATGATGGCATCGTAATTGATTGCACACAAATATATTACAAGATGGTCATTCTCGTACCTTCGGTTGCGGCATCTGCGGTCTATATGCAAGCGGAAGAATGTTGAAATCATTAGGGCACTATAATTTTTAATGATACTGAAATGCTTCGTTTGTCATTTTTGTACTTTAGATTATTATATGATTGCGATGGCAGATTCTTGCATCCTGAGATTTTATAATAAGTTATGCTTGTAACGAGTGACAATATCTGACACTCAAAGATGGTGGTTCATTATGTTGACTTTTGCTGACTTGTGCGCATGCGCGGACGTGGCGGTAAAATTTAAAAGTCGGGTGTGAAAATGGCTCGGCTTGATACAGCGCACCTTTGCGACAAGGATCATATACTGGTGTATCCGTGCAGCTAAGGAGACATTGGGAGGTATGGTCTTTGACCTTGGTGCACGCGAACCGCTTTTGGGTCTCTTTACAGAACATGACCCTGCTACATTTTAAATAGCGATAAATGGCAAAGAGGGTAACTGTTGTTATCATTGTATAATGGAATGCAATGACTTGCTATGCGAATATTTTTTATAGTAATCGTTATTGCATGCATTTGTTGTTATATATAAATTAGACAGTATTTTTCTGACTGCAAATTTTTTTTATAACTTGGAACGCTTGTTAATCGACTAAATAACAAGCCTTCTTTTATGCGCGTGATTCTATTTGTTAAATATTGTTCAAAGATACATACTGGTAGAGGAATTGTCTAGATGGGAGTTTGTTCAACTCGGTGCCGGTTAAGTGTTAGAACTTTTCATGGAGCACCTTGACACATGGACTATGTCTATAAGACTGCTCGGATGGGGTTAATTTAGTGATGACAAATATTGTGGGAGTGTCAGATTTCGACACTCAACATCTACCAATAAAAATCGAGGGGCAAGCACAATCGGAGGCACTTGTTGATTAATTACATAGCAAGTTTACCTGGATGTGGGGTGTGTGCGCTTCTTAGTGTGTTTATAACACGTTGTGTTAGAGGTAATGGACGATGTTTACAAAACTGCTTTGATGCGGGTCATGCATTTGGATGCTTAATGATCCTTGTATTGTTTTGATGAGGGCCATGCGCCACGAGGCATTATGCATAATATAATTTCTGGTTATGTCTTTTAATTTTAAGGAATGGGTCTATATTGACCATATACTGTCTGAGGAGTAGTCCGTTTAGTGCTTGGCTGCTTTTAAATTTTTAGTCTGAGGACGACTCGAGATTGACGAATTTAAGGTATGTTTCCTTATGTCGGCAATATTCGGAAGCTAAGCATGCCTAATTGTAGTGTGCTGATTGCTAATAGTGCAATGGATGTATTATATCGCGCACGTCTTTCTATTTTTTCTCTATCAGACTTTGTTTGTTCCTTAGAGTAGGCCATGATGTATTGTGCTGATTGCTAATAGTGCAATGGATGCACTATATTGCGCACGTCTTTGTAAAAAAAAAAAAAAAAAATTCTCTATCAGACTTTATTTGTTCCTTAGAGAAGCACATGATGTCTTGTTATATTTATCAACAGGTCCCTTTTTCTGCACTTTATAAGGACCGTGACATATCTACTTTGAACGGCATCTTAATAGGGAGCCCAAGAAAAGTACATCTACAAACATAGGATTATACTTACATAGCGATACAGGTATGACTGATGTCAAATGTAAATGTGGAGAACTTAGGGATAATGACATTTATGGAGTTGGCTCTATGGTGATATGATTTTATTATCTCCTAGAAGAGGGATCTGATTGTATTTCTTGTTGTCAAGAAGAAAGGACACTCAGTGAGACAGATACATGGATTGAGGAGGTAATTAATTAATACCCTCTCTCTCTGAATTTGATTGAATATCTTATAAAGATAATCCAACTCTGGATGATGATATAAAGCCTATTATAGATGCTAGTTTTATAGTTGTTCCTTGAGTTATCCTTTTAATTGTCTGTTACCTATGAGGGGGCGAAGTGCACAAGCAAATATGTATTGACTATTCAATGCTCAACAGAGTATATGCAATGATGAGAAAAGTTTGTGATGATGTAATAACATGAACAAAAGCTGTTGAGAATCTTCTCTCTTTGAAAAAGAATAGTAATGAAGCACTGTACATGATATGGTGATTAGTAGAAGACAATACTTTTATTATAGAGTTTCCCATAACGTCTGGCTAATGTTAACTAGCTTTGTCAAAGGTCTAAATAATGCTGTCTTAAAATGTTTGTGTTTATGTGATGCTGTATTGACACTAAGATCATGGTCTTGCTATCAATGAATTGATCTCGTGTTGCAATAATGTAAATATGTAAATATGAGAATGTATTTTCATAAATATATGGTTTTAAAAGAATGTTTTGTACATTATTTGCTTTGTAGCTGTTGAAGAAGTCCTTCAACAGGGCGAAAAGCGTTGGCTACTGAGAAGAGTAATATGAAAATAAAGATTGAAGGAACATACATCTGTGTGAATTATCATTAAATGAACGGACTGCTTGTCGTGTGTGCGGACCAAAATATTTTTGTAATTGTCTGCTGTGGAAGGCTCTTTCACAACAAAGGGAACCAAAAGGGTCTGGTTCTCCTTGGTCAACGCACCAAATGTGACTATATTTCCCAGAAGCTAAATAAGTGCGGTTCTACATCCTAGATCCTTTTGTGGAAATCACATGGTACACACCTTAGTACATGTCCTACCTTTCACATGCACTGCACCCTGCCCATGGGGTACCCTGGACCTACCATAGGGGTGTCTGATGTGCATAGAAAGGGAAGGGTAAGGTCTGGCAAGTGGGTGCACTTGTCAGAACAGCAGGGCAGTTTAACAAACCGCGTGCAGGCACTGCAGTGGCAGGCCTGAGTTCCCTCTTTAAGGCTACTTGTGTGGGTGGCACAATTAGTGCTGCAGGCCCACTAGCAGCAGTTGCATAACCAGCCCCGGCACACATAGTGCACTTTACTAGGGACTTTACTAGTAAGGTAAACATACCAATCATGGACAACCAATTACCATTACACTATATACTGGAAGTACTTGCACATTGACACTGATCAGCAGTGACAAAGTGCTCAAAGCATCTATGCCAGTTAAAAATAGAGGAGGTGGAGGCAAAAAGTCAAGGGTAATCACGCCAAGAAATGCAAGGTCTAACAAGCACACACCCAGGATTGAAGCTACCCCACTGTAATGAGTCATCTGGCTTTATAGCAATGGTGATGACACCTATATGCACCGACTGCCGGGTGTGGCCAAAGGCTATGAATAAAAGGGACATTGACCACTCAGGATCTTTCTCAGAATGTATCCCACGAGTGTGGGATGTTTTGAGCAGTGCAGTTTGGTGCAGGACCCAGCTCCACCCCTACACAATACAGCTGATGAGGATGGTGCTGTTTCACCGCATGCATGGCGGTTACTGCACACCGCTCATCAAGGAAGGCCCTGGTGTGTAAAGCACAGTCCAGCCAAACACATGCCTACCGGCAAGCCTGAAAGCACTGCAGTGGGTCGGTTGGCATCAACAAGAACCCTGTGAGTTGCGTAGGAGGGGAGCGAACTCCCAGGATAGTCACCAGTACCTGTAACTGCAGACCTCTAGTGGTGAGTGGCTGCCACCGACCATCCTGGCTAAATCAGACAACCACATGCAGGCCAAAAACCTGCAGAGCCCTGCACAATCAGGAAGACAAACCAAGGGGTGTCTGGCAAGTCTGAACCCATGATAGTGAATTCTGCAAGTCACACATTGCATGCACAATGTAGAATCGAGGTACTGTGTTAAAAAAAAGAGTGGGACACAATAAAAAGAAAATGATTAGCAGTTAAAGACAAAAGAACAAATAACCACCTAACATGCAACATCTAGCAATGGCTGAATAAGGTAGCAAAAGAAAGAGCAGTTAAAATGGCAGACGATGACAATGCACATGGGAGATTGAACGTGCCAGCACCAGCCACCTGCCCAGCGGGACACTCAAGTACTCATGGATCAATGATGGCCTGCTGCTATTTAGCAAGCTAGTGGACAGAGGCACTGCCGCCCCCAGGTGGAAAATATGGGTCAGTCAGCTAAACAATTATTTCAAAGTCAGCCGGAAAACAGATGGAACTGTCAATAGGTCTCTGCTACTACATTATACTGGTGAATAGATCTATAAACTGTTCAAACATCTCCCCAGGACAGGCACAGATGATGACTATGACGCCAGCATCAGGGCGCTAAATGAGCATTTTGACCCTCAACTAAACCCAGGCTTCAAGAGTTTATATTGAGTCAAGCTCGACAGAGGGTAGGAGAATCGATCAACACCTTTTACGCATGGTTACCAGAACTAGCAAACATGTGCACAGACAATGATCAGGCCAATGATTGAAGATATCCTAATTCTAACAAATTCACATGACCTTCCAGCATTTGCACAGAGGAAATGGAAAGTCAACTGATAAAAGGGCCGGTGATGTAACATGGCAGGAGGAGACTGTCCATTAAAACAGAAGCAGTAAACGTCCTGCAGACCCAGCCTTCCCCAAAACATGCTGTAGCAAGAGACCACTGATCCAGTAGACAATGAAGGAACTGAGGGCAGCACCAAAGATGAGGCAGCGTTTGAAGGCATCATGAGGGCACTATTACAAAAAAAATACTATGGCCTACTCTGGCCCCAGAAAGGCTACTGAACTGATCGCAGATGCCAGTCCCACAGGGCAAGGAGCAGTCCTCACAGAGGAAAGAGAGCCAGGGGTATGGCTGCCCTCCCCTTTCGCTAGCAGAGCCCTCACAGCCACAGTGGCCCATTATGCTCAAATCAATACGGAGGCCCTTGCTGTAATATACTGATGCAACCATTTTCACCTGTATTTGTACGACCAGGAATTCAAGGTAATAACAGACTACAAGCCACTGGTCAGACTCTTCAGAGGCACGTCCCTTCAGCCACCATGAGGGATCGACAGATGGTTCTTACAGCTGCAGCAATACTGGTTCACTGTTGTCTATGGACCGAGGGTGAACCCTGCTAATTTCCTATTACACCCACTCCAAGGGTCAGGCAGTTGGCATGCTGACATGGAGATGGACACAGAAGAATTTGTGTGCATGGTATCCCAGAATGAATACCCCAAAGCAATGACTCCAGAGGAGATAGGTATAGCCTACAAAAAAGGACAATGACCTTCAGAGAGTCCTCAAAGCACTCCACAGGGGAACCTGGAAGACATTTCTCCAGGTGCCAACAAGTGGGTGCCATCTGAAAAGGACCCACCATCGCTGGTATGGCAGGTGTGAGAGGAACTAAGTGCAACATCTGAAGGACTGCCCTTGAGAGGAGACAAGATAGTCATATCCAAGACACTGCAGAAGATGGTGGTGGAACTAGCTCATAAGCAGCACCAAGTAGCTGCAAAGTCCAAACCACGCCTCCAGGAGAAAGTGTAGTTCTCCGGTCTCGATGATACAATCAATAAATCAGTGAGGCACTGCTCTGCATACTAGCTCACCAGTGGAGCCAGTGCACCTACCCCTGGGGCCACGGAAGAGTCCTGCGCAACACTCTGGATCAAGATCAGTCTGGATTTTGGTAGTTTACAAGACGGGCTGCTAACCATGATCATGATTGATGGGTATTCCAAGTAGTGGAAGTGATATGATCTACTGCGATCCAAAAGGTATACCCCTTCGACAAAAAAACATTCATGACATTTAGCCTCCCTGACTAGATCTGTATAGTCATCGGGCCCCCTTTCAAGGGGCTGGGTTTAGAGACCACCTGCAGCATTTGGGGATTCATCACCAGAAAGTCACACCTGAAGGCTTCATGTCAATAGGGATGTCAAGCACATTATACACACCTTTAACAAAACTGTTCACATTTTATAGATCAAGGGTCAGATCTAGAGGGAGGTCTACACCATTTTCTCTGGACCTACCAGGGCATCATTTACTGTTTGACACAATGTTCACCCCTTGCCATTCTGATATGTAGATTGGGCCAAGAAACCATCCCGATGAGCCTGGTGTGGCAGACATGAGCATTTGTCCTGGATGATATTCAGCTTGATAAAAGAAAGCAAATGACCAAGCCAGCCACTGACGCCAAGCTAAACTGCCAAACTTAGCACCAGGTGATCAGGTCCTAACCCGAGATTGGCACCCAGAGTGGAAGTTTCAAACACCCATATGAGAAGGGACCATGGACAATCGCTAATGTCAAAGGAACTCTAGTGTCAGCACACTGGGGTAAGGAGACTGTGGCCAGGACAGCGTCATGGTGCAAAAAAGTAGATGCCACACCCAGGCAAGGGGAGGGGAGAAAAGATGAAAATTGTCAGCTCAACTGAGACGAGTATGTGACTGGAGACGAGAAACCCTTGCATCTTCCTTGGTGAATCCTAATACTCAAGATGACGTCAACCCCACCAATGTTACCAGCTCGTGGCCCCTGTGCAGCACAGCACTGGGCAGGCAAAAGGCACCGTGCGCCATCAGGGCAGACATAAGGTGATGCTGGAGTCAACATGGAGTAATAAGTGTAACATGGTCTAAACCAGTCCCCAGACAATGGCTGTGTGACTTTGTCACGAAAACACTATGGTGCCTGCCATAAATCAACATTGAAGGGAATGTAATCAGCCATCCGGGCTCTACAGCAATAGTGATGACAATCTCACACACCCGATGGTCTGGCAAGGTCCGAGCCCATAAATAAAAGGGATATTGACAGCTCAGTCCCAGGACGTAATACACAAGTATTATGGTGCTTGTGTGCTGCACTGTGCAATTTGGCGAAGGGTCCATCTCCACCCCCACACAATCCCCACCATTCACCTAGTATCAGTAAACCACACATGCTGGGCTTCCATTCATAATGAAGGCAAGAGACCAAAGTTTGGGCATCCGGATAGCCAATAGCCAACCTCCCCAAAGTGACATAGTTTAAAAGTCTTCTGCACAAGCAGTGCCTGCACACAGTTTGTTAAACTGGCCTGTTGTTCTGACAAGGGAACCCACTTGCCAGACCTTACCCTTCCCTTTCTATGCACATCAGACACCCCTATGGTAAGTCCAGGGTACCCCCTGGACAGGGTGCAGCGCATGTGAAATGTAGGACATGAACTAAGGTGTGTACCATGACCTGACAGTGAAATAATCTCCATTTCGTTTTTCACTGTTGAAAGGCCATCTTGCCCATAGGAACGAATGGGGAGGCTGCTGTTAGTAGGACGTGTAGCTGTTTAGCATGGGTTGGTGGGCCAGTAGACAATTTCACTCATAATGGGTGCTATTTGGGTGTTCCATAGCCATCAGAGTCTTGCGAAACAGAAACACAAAAAGATGGAAAACTTGCAGAGTACACAAGCATGATTTCTATTTGGTAGTCCAACAGCCAATCAGTACATCATCTCTGCTATTCATCCAGATAGATAACGGAGTCGCCTTGCTGTCTGCACTGCTGCTGGCCAAATAGAAAATAATCTTTACTACTTAGCCAGCAGCTGGGTAAAGAGCAGGGGGGGAATTAACTACCCAGCGGCCAGTTGAATAGCATCAATCAAATACATATTATCTTTCAAACGTACAATAACTCAATTGATCATCCAAGATAATGCAGAGAATGAACGTGGCCTTTGAGATTCCTCCCTTCCGATTCCAAATCCAAAATGGCAAGCTATGCAGAAACATGAGTGAGACGTGTGGAAAACAGGAAGAGAAACTCGCCAGTCACTGACCATGCTGGCTATGCCGCTGACCGCGGCACCCACAAGGGGCCACTAGAGCGGTCAGCGCTCTAGTGTCTTCTGGGCACCAGCGACCCCTCCCTGCCCCCTTGGGGGCAGGGACTCAGGTAGAGTCCCCCCTCTTCCTTCCCAGGCTTGACGCGAGGGGCGTCACTTCCGGGGGCATCATGGACATGAGGGGAGGCTATATAGCCCTCCCTCACCATGAGGGCGACCTCTTTCGCCACGCTCGCCGCATCGCTCGCCGCACCGAGGATCCGCCGCTCGTCCGTCGGTGCCGTCAAGTTCCAACGGTGAGTGCCACTCGTGACCCCCCCACCCCGGCCCTGCCCCTGGGCAGTACCAGGTCGTACGGGGCCCTTTGGCATCGTCTGCCATGGGTGGGGTGGCGCGAACATTGTAGCCCCCCTTGCGCAACATAACAGGCGTGGTACACGCGCACCCCCCTCTTCACTGTAAACGGGGTAACGGGGTTACGTTTTCAGGGTGGGGGGGCGGGCGATCGTTGCCGTGGGCCTGGGGGATGCTGGTTTGTCACTGCTAGGCCTGGGGGTCGCACTGCCCCAGGGCCCGGTTGCCCGGGCCCGCCCCGGCTGGCGATGAGAGCATTCGGTTGGGATAATAGCCGCGACATGTTGGGCGATGCGGGCGGGACGTGGGCTATTTTGAATAGCTCCTTGGAGAGATCGCCGTAGTAGCGGTCGACCCCTGGGCTGGTCAGGGCTGTCCCCATCGGAGGGGGGGGATGGGGGTCACCGTGGCCGGGCTCGTTTCGCCTGCTTCCCCCTCTCCCCCCACCCCACCGCCCAGGCGCATAGGCTATGAGGGAGGAGTAAATTTCAAGAGGCTGCAGCAGGGCCGCTAGAGCGGACGAAATTGAAGCTGCGCACGGTATTACCACCACCCCCTGGCATTCACCACCCCCCGGTGGGGGACGCCGCAGGCAGCCTTCGGCGGGCTGGGTAATGCGTCCCAGCATGCTGCACGGGCTTTGGCAAAATCGTGTCCCCTCCCCCGCGGCCCCCCCGGGCCGTGAATTGCGTACGTCGACCGTCTGCTGCCTGCGGTGGGGGTCGCGGGGCTGGGGGGCGAGCGGCCATATCCCATTGTGGCACGAGCTTGCGCTGGTGAGAGGCGAACGGGCCAGCGCTGCGAGAGGGGAACAAGGGTTCGGGTCCCGGCTCCGGCTCAACAGCCTGCACTCCCAGCAAAGCAATATAGATGCCAGGGGTATTTACAAATTTCACGGGGCTTCACCGTTCGGTTCGGGTCCCGGCGTCGGCTCTAGAGCTTCACCCTTATTAAACCACCAAAAGACGCTGGGGGAATTAATATTTCACGGGGCCTCACTTTTCGCCCCACAGTGCCCCAGGCACACGCCAGCATGGCCTGCGCTGACCAGTAGGGGGAAGGTTGCACGACAAATAGAATGAAATTGTATACTCTCCGTCTACCGAGCTGTGTGCTTTCCTCACCTGTCCTAGTGGCCATGAACTAGAGAGTTCACCAGCTTGTGGGCCACATGCGGTGCCTTGCACATCATGGAGGCGTGGTCCCTGCGAGGGCGTCTGGGCGTGGATGTAAGGGGTGGCGGGGGGCCCTGAGGTGCCAAGTCCGCACAGTCGATACATTGTTATGCAAGGAGGCAGGGGATCTCGTTGTTTTCGTTGAAGGCCAGGGGTGTTGCAAAGAAGACTCAGGGGGGTCCTGGCATGCCAGGGGGCGGCCCTACCACGCGTGATCCGTGCTGTGAGGGCCCCCTGGCTGTAAGATTTAGCTTGGCCCATGGCGCTTGCGCCGCCCCAGATAAATAACTCTTTTTGCCTTCCTGCGATCAGCTGGGACCACAAGGGGCAGTCATGCGGCGACCCCTGCAGCTAACATGCTTCTCCCGCCATCTTGTCTTTCAGATGCCGTGGCACTCCAGGCCCAGAGGAGAAGCACCGGAGTGTATGTTGGTGCCAAGACAAGGTAACCTATTGGGGTGGCCAAAGCCTGCCGGCCCAGGGGTGTTCAGGTGTGCCACATAGGGCGCAGCAGGCTCCACACCGGCCGTGGTCCACGGGAGTGGTTACTGGTTCACGCTAGTAGGTTAGGTGCGGCACCGTCCATCTCATGCCTCACAGTTTGTTTTGTTTCTTGGCAGGTCTGCGCGTGAAGAGCAGTGCGGTGGACGCCGGATTTTAAAGGGGATACACGCACGTTGCAGGTATGGGCACTGAGGAGGGTCACCATGCAAGCCCGAGAGCAGTGTCCCAGCCTGTGAGTGGGGATTTCCCCTGCCCGGCCCCGCCCAGGGGGGGCTGAGCTGGGTCTTCATGGTGCCCGTGGGCGGTGGGGGGGCTCAGAGGGGGGGTCAGGGAGGTTTGGGGGTACCGTCTAACCTCTCCTTCATCTCCTCTCACAGTGTCACCGAAACGCCCATCCGACCAGCCTGACGTTCCGCCCTTGTTCCATGGTTGTAAGTAAGTACCTAGCCTCGGGGGGCCAGAGTGTGTCCCCCGGGCCAAGACCTGGGCTAGTGGTGTTCCGCAGTGTGGGTTTCCGTGGGCTACACTTTTTTCCTTATCCTTCAAGATTAGAAGGCACACGCATGAGATTCGATGGATAGTCAGGGATCCCCACCGCTTTTTTCGATGAGGTGTCAAGTCGAGGAGACCCAGATTGGCATCTCTGAAGATGCGCGGATCGCAGCCTTTCTCGAACTGGCCAAGACCAAGGGATTGGCTTGGGCCACTGAACTTCTGAAAGCCAATAACCCCGAGGACTCAGGAATCGCCAGCGAGGTCCCGCCCGCAGAACAGGAGCACAATGAGGAGGCAGGCCCCTCTAGATCCGAGAGGATACGCAGACCCACGGTCAAAGACTTCCCGGCGGAACAGCTGCCAGCGAGGAGCCGGGCCGTGGCCACCCCTCTGGGCACCACCCCCCTCCCGGCCCCCTCGGCTTTGGGACATGGACCATCGCCCATACCGGCCAGCTGCCTGCCCCCGGCGGCCTATGCTACATCGGAAGACCTTGGTAAGCTCTCAGACACCTTGCGGAGCTTCATGTCTGAGGTCAGAGCGGGCCAAGCCCTAGCAAGCCCGTCCAGTGTGGCTGTGACTGCTGCTCCTCCCCTCCCCGTTGGGGCACTGGCGCTCCCGGCCTTCACGCAAGTTTGGGGGGGGTCAGGCAGCCCGCCTTGTGCATCGCCTGCCCAGGTTGGGGGACTGGCTCTGGCGATCCCATTGCCCGTGGGAGGACAGCCACCAGTGGTGGGGGCCTCTCCGCTGATGACCACCCCCACACCCACCTTGGTCCAGCCCTCGGTGGTGACCACGCCCACCACACCCATTGTGGCAAACCCGGCCACACCACCAGCAGTGCCACCCCTCACTGTAGTGCCAAAGCCCTTGGTCACTATGGCGCCGCTGGTATCTGGTCGCTGCTGCTTGGGGTGGGAAGTGCATTTGGCAGCCAAAGAAGGTATCTGGAGTAGAGAGTTTATTGACATTTTCACCCTACTCATGCATGGGGCCGAGGGGGTCGACACTAGGAAGATGGGGGCCAAGGATGACGACAAGAAACTCCGCTTTCAAGCCTGGCCTGGAAAGGACATTGGTACGTGGGGGCAAGCCTTCGCCATTTTGGTGGCGGTGATCAAGGAAAGATTCCCGGAGCAAGGGCCAGGGTTATTCCAATACGCAAGCATTATCACTCAGGAGGCCGAGACTAGTGAGGGAATGGGTTGGTACCGTTATGGCAGTGACTTTAGGAAAAAGAGGGCCATGTGCCCGGAATTAGAGTGGGACCAGCTAGAGGTGAGGCTTTGGGTCATGCACATGGGTAAGCACGCAGTGGAAAGGACAGCTAATCCCAGCACCTCCAACAGTGACAAGAACAAGGACACAAAGCAGGAAGCGAAGGGCCAGACCAAGAAATCCTTTCGGGGGGGGGGGTCGTGGAGGGGGACGGAAGCCGGGCAAACAATCACTGTTCAATGGGACCTGCAGGTTATTCAATGCAGTCTCTTGTTCTTGGGGGAAAGCATGCAGGTTCGCACACAACTGTAGTAAGTGTTGGGCCTCCCACCCTGCCTCCTCCTGTTCAAAGCGAGACAGCTCAGCTCAGCCCCCGGCCCGACAAGACAAGTAATCGCTGCCCTCCCCAAGTCCCCACCCCACCATCCCGCTCCCATTCTCCTCCCAACAGCAATGCAGGCTGCCCCGCGCTCCACGGTGGGGGATCGGCTCCTCCCATCCCGGCTAAGGGTCCCTCCCCCATCAGTTTCGCCAACCTCCTTCCCCTGATCCATGGGTACCCCAACACCAAAGATGGCTCGCTCCTCGCGGAGGGCTTTGTGGAAGGTTTTCGGATTCCGTACCTAGGCCCCCAGTGAGCAGGGACGCGGAGAACCTCAAATCGGCTAGGGACCACCCTGAGATCGTGCTGGCCAAAATAAAGAAGGAAGCGGCCCTGGGGAGGGTGGCGGGCCCCTCCAACCTTCCACCTCTTCCGCAATTTGTAATCTCCACCCTGGGGGTCGTGCCCAAGAAAGAGCCCGGGTTCTTTAGGCTGATCCAGCACCTGTCGCATCCAGATGGAGACTCAGTGAACTTTTGGTTGGAGGAGGGGAGGTGTTCGGTGTCCTACTGCTCCCAGGACCTGGCGGTGGACATGATCAGGAGGGCGGGGAAGGGAGCGTGGTTGGCAAAATCAGACATAGAGTCGGCGTTCCGACTACTGCCGGTCCACCCTGACAGCCAACACCTCCTGGGTTTCAAGTGGCAGGGCGAAGTCTTCTATGACAAGTGCATGCCCATGGGCTGCTCAGTGTCTTGTGCATACTTCGAGGCGTTCCGCTCTTTCCTTCAATGGGTCCTAATGAGTAAGTTCAGGGTGGAGGGAGTGACCCACTACTTTGATGACTTCTTGTTTATTGGGGGGGCTGACACGCAGGAGTGCACAAGAGCACTGCAGTGCTTTCAAGACTTGGCCAAACACCTGGGTGTGCCGTTAGCACTTGGCAAGACTGAGGGTCTGGCGCAAGCACTGGTATTTTTAGGCATCGAGTTGGACACGGTCAAGGGCGAGTCCAGACTCCCTGCGGACAAGGTACAGGCGCTGCTTCAGGACATTCAGGCATTATTGGGGAAAGACAAGGCTACCCTGGGTGACATCCAATGCCTCTTGGGTAAACTTAACTTTGCAGCCAGGGTCATCCCCGTTGGGAGGGTGTTTGCTTGGAGACTAGCTAGGGCCACATCAAAAGTTAGA
This sequence comes from Triturus cristatus, assembly GCF_964204655.1. NCBI lineage: Eukaryota > Metazoa > Chordata > Amphibia > Caudata > Salamandridae > Triturus > Triturus cristatus. The sequence goes on along the minus strand of NC_140581.1, from coordinate 663,402,945 downwards.
AAGAAGCACCACTGGGTCAGACTGGGGACAGGTTTGAAGTAGGACCTCGCCATGTGAGGTGACTTTCTCTCCCAGTTCAACGGGACGGTGATCTGGCGGCAACCCTGGGTGGACAGTCAGGAGCTATGCTTATTCACGGATGCCTCGGGTAGGGAGGGATTTTGGGCCCTCCTGGGTGAGGACTGGTGTGCCCAGGAGTGGCCCAATACCTGGCGCAGGCGCAATATCACCAAGAACATCACTGTACTTGAGCTGTTCCCCATCGTGATTGCTTTACACCTCTGGCCGGAGACCCTGTCGGACAGAAAGGTCCTATTCTGGTCTGACAACATGGCTATAGTCCAGGCCATCAATGGGCAGACAGCCAAATGCCATTTGGTCCTATGCCTGCTCAGGGAACATGTTAGGGTTTGCCTGCGCGCTAATGTGGAATTCAGGGCGAGACACATTGAGGGTGTAAAGAATGTGGCAGCTGATGCTCTTTCTCGTTTTCAGTGGCTCCGCTTCAGGGAGGCCTGGCCGCGGGCGAGAGCACAGATGACCCCCTTCCCGGTGCACCTTTGGAGGATCCTGCAGTGGACCAATGACTGAGAACCATGGGGGAGAGATCATTGGCCCCAGGTACTAGGAAGCGATATGGCGCACACATGGCCACCTTCAGGACTGTGTCTCACTCTTTGGGTATTTCAGCTGCACCAATTGAGGGTAGAGTCAGGACATTTGTGGTGTGGGCCAGGGAGCATGGGAAGAGCCACACCTGGGTGGCCAGCTGTCGGGGATGTAGACCCAACAAAATCTTTTGCCATAAGGGCAGCTCTCAAGGGGTGGGCTAGGGATGAGCCCAGGGCTCCGGATAATAGGGCTCCCATTGATTTTAACATCCTCCTGGGCATGCTGGGTGTCCTGGAGGGGGTTACCTACTCCAAGTACGAGGCTACCCTCTTTGCGGATGCTTTCTGTTTGGCTTTCTTTGGCGCCTTCCGGATTAGTGAGCTGGTGACCAGGTCCAAGACCGACAGTTCAGGGGATGCCTTAGGCATTCTAGATGTGTCCCTCACTGATTCCCTGTCGATCCGCCTCCGGAGATCAAAGACTGACCAGGCGGGGCAAGGTATTGACGTGGTCCTCAGGCCCCTCGGGGACCCTAGGTTTTGCCCGGTCCACTGGGTCAGGGAATATCTGGTGTGCCGACCCCTTGCCCCTGGCTATCTACTGATGCATGTGGACCAGGGCCCCCTGAACAGGTATCAGATGGAAAGAATCATCAGGGCTAGTTTTTCCAGGGCAGGGTTGGCTCAGCCTGAGAAGAGTTACTCCAGCCACTCATTCAGGATCGGGGCTGCCACGGCTGCTTTCAGGGAAGGCTTGGAGCCCGGGAGTGTGAAGAAGGTGGGGCGGTGGGAGTCGGACTGCTATAAATGATACGTTCACCCGTAATGTACCTTACCATTTCTTGTGTGAAGTGTATTGTAGTGGTTATTGTTTTATTTTGCGTGTTTTGACAAAGTTATTAAATAATTATGAGTGTAAACCGTGTCTCTTGTTTTACTAGGGCTACCGGTTTGGGTGATCGGGCATTCATTTATCTCCAGGGTGGCTCAATGGGCGTCGCGCCGGAATTGGAGGCGGCACTTCCCACAGACACAGTTTGAGTGGATGGGTTTCCCTGGCATGCGATGGAGTTGACTCCAGAACACACTGGAACAAACTGGAGCAGAGACTGGTTGCGCAGGGGAGTCCCCTGGGCGGGAATTACCTCATTGCTCTGGGTAGAAGGCTTCTCCTGCAGGCCATGAAAAGGGACCTAGGCGAGATCTGCAAGCGAGTAGGGCAGTGCGATGTCCTCTGGTCTGAGATGATTCCACGCAGAACGTGGCGAGGGGCCAAATCAGTTGAGGCGGTGGAGCATTCCCGGAAGCGTCTCAATGGGGCAATGCGCAAGTTCGCTGACCAGAGGGGCCTAGGTTTCATCAGACACAAGATGATCAAAGAGAATGTGAAGAGTTACTTTGACAAAGATGGAGTTCACTTATCGCCAGTAGGCATGGACCTTTTTCTTTTAGACCTGAGTGAGGTGCTAGAGATGAGAGGTTGCAGGTAGACTACAGCTGTGGTGGGGGGCCCTGGCGGTGACGGGGGCCACCTCCAGAGCTGTGGCGGAGTTACAGGGTGATCTGGATGCAGGCCGGTACAAAGGGTACCTCTGCGCGGCACCATAGGGGGTGCCAGAGCCAAATCCGCGGAGCCTCATGGGAGGGTCCTGGAAGCCATGTCGGCGCCCCGCTAGTCCTTCAGGCGGTTGTGGGCCTGAACTACTGGGGGTTTGCTATGCGACGCTCCGCTCCGGAAGGGCGTGAGTAAGAAGTTACTATCGGTCACGTGATCCTGTAAGAGAATCACTGGTAGGGCAGCAAAGGCAGGGTTCGCTCCAGTGCTGCCCAGCTCATCAGGCAGGCAGGCGGCCCAGTTAGTTGCCTACCCTTGGATTGCCCGTAAGATAACCCACCATTACATAACGGAGTATGTAATAAACCTGCGGCATTTGCACCCAATCTAACAATCTGTATTGTGTGTTTATTATTGGGAAATGTATATATGGTTGGAGGGGTGTACAGAGGATGCCATTGACGATACTATGCTTCTTGAACAATGATGTTAGCAGAAATTAAACTTGTGTCGAGAGAACAAAATCATCAAACATACGCCCATCCAGATTTTAGAAGTCATGAGGAAAAATTTTCTAACACAAAGCACGAGTCACGCGCAACCACTGCACCCTTTCAGCACACAGTAATCTGACACGTGCGGAAGAAAACTGCATAAATCATGCATAGTAGCCCCAGCCGACGGTTGGTAGTGGATGAAGCATGCAAAAATGCGCTCGCGTTATAAAAACTTTGCACGTTCGAAGAGGAAACAATAGAAATACAGTGGAACATAAAGGCAGGAAGGGAAAAAAAGTGATCAGACAGCTGAGCAAAACAGCTGCGGACTTATCATACCTTTAACTCTTTCCCACGCAGCTCGTCTTTCTTGTCGCAGCAACATAGCTTTTTGTTACCAAATTGCTGTTTCTAAACGTTTGTAGAAAATAATCAGTAGAATTTATCGGTTCATAGTTATGCTCATAATCATGATCATTTTACTAAAGATCTCCTTCCCAAATTCTATAATTGTCTAATTTCAAAGGCAAGTGAAGCATATATTATGTCTTTAATGTAAGTTCACGATAATGCGGCACAATCGGAAATGTAATTTTTTTAAAGCCTTATTCCGTAAACTAAAGTTTAGAACTTCAGTCTGCACATTTACAGGCCTGATAACGTTTACAAAATATATACCTCACTCACTATGGGGCATATTATCAAGACAGGCGATAAAAATATCGCCGCTTTAGAGGCAGAAAATGCCGCTAAATCTGCGATAATGGGCTTGATAATATGCTCTATGGAATTCCAATTGAAGCTCAGGTTAGATGTCCTTCACATCTAACATGGGCTTCAATTGGAATTCCATAGAGTATATTTTCAAGCCCATCATCGCCGTTTTAGCAGCAGTTTTCTGCCGCTAAAGCGGCGATAATGTTATCGCCTGTCTTGATAATATTCCCCTTAGGGGCATATCAACAACAACCGGCGATAATTATCGCTAAGCGCACTTAGCGCTAGGATAATTATCGCCAGCTAGTGTGGATTTTTATCGCTGAGATAGCGTGCTATTAGCAACGCTTATCTCAAAAGCGATAAAAATCCTCGCGCTGACTGCCTAACGTGAGATTATCGCTGGAAACCCAGCGATTATCTCACGCAATGTGGCGTTAGCTTGTTGATAGGGCCCCACAAACTTAGCCATGATATCCACCTTCCATAGGATATCATGGCTAAGTCAGTCCTGAAGCAGGCGTAAGGAAAGTAGCGATAACAGGGGTTATCGCTACTTTTCTTGCCGCTATGCTTCATAGCGTGGGGCTTGCTGATAGGAGAAATGTCGCTTAGCGACATTTCTCCTGTCATGTCAGGTCAGGAACGCCCACTTTGCATCTCATTAGAGATGCAAAGCTGGGCGTTAGGAATTCCTGCGCAAGCGCAAGTTTTCACGCGTTAGCATGAGCTTGCTAATTAGGCGATAAAATTATCGCCGCTTTTCGGCCGAAAGCGGCGATAATTCTATCGCCTCGCCTTGCTGATATGCCCCTGGGGGGCATATCAACAAGAAATAGCAATAATTATCGCTAAGCGCTGTTAGCGCGAAATATTTTATCGCCGGCGAAGTCCTTTGTTTATCACCGCCGTAGTGACGTATTAACAAGGCACCGCTAGCCAACAATAACAATCAGTTCCGGCGCTTAGGGTTGGCGATAAAATCTATGCGCCGGCGATAAAAAAATGCATGCTAAGCCGCGAAAAGTAGAGATAAGCAACTTATCTAAAAAATCAGCCTGACAATTGACAATAGGCCTGCATTTTCACACAGCAGGCGGGAAAATGCACAATAAAAGGCCCCCAAGCAGGGGGGAAAAAAATGGACTCCAGTGATCAGAGACCAGACCAGACCAGAGACATGGAGGAAGCAGGGCCAAGCGCAGAGACTGCAGCGAACCCCACAGCCAGCCAGGAGGAGCAGGGAGAGAGCCAGGGGAAGGAAAAGAGAAGGAGGAACCCCAGGTTCAGCCACCAGGAGAATCAGGTCCTGTATAGCCTGGTGGCTGAACACCAGCAGGAGCTTTTTATAATGAAGACAGTGCCATTGTCCAGAAAGAAACACATCTGGGAGGAGATCACAGCTAAGGTCAATGCTGTGGGAGAGAGGAAGAGAAGGACCGTGGAAGAGGTGAAAAAACACTGGAACGACAGCAAGAAGAACACCAAGGAGAAGATGGCCGCCAACCGGAGGGCATCCATGGCCACCAGAGGTGGTAGCCCCGTGCCGCAGCTGGAGCTGGATAAGCAGGAGGAACTGGTGGCGCAAGTCATCACAGAGGAGACAGTGGTTGGAGTGCCGGGTCGGGACACCGCTGCAGGTCAACAGACACAACCACAGGGTGAGTACAAACTATGGAGTGGGTGGACGGGGGTGGATGGCCACAATGGCACACATGTATAATAAATAGCATTGCATACCCACAATTACTGTGGTTCAGGTCCCAGATAGCCCTGTGCATGGTGGCATGGACACACATAAACATTGCTAGACACACTTTGACGGACACACTGACATCGAAATGTGCACTGAAACCTCAGAAAAACACAGTCTAGCTACATCATCAGACCACAAAATAGGTGCCACATCACATACCAAAATGCCACATCACGTAGAGACGCACAATGCTCACAAAATGCACACCTTGCACCACCACAACCTATATCCAAATAATCTCCACAAGGCCGCAACTCACAGGTGCCAAAATGAGTATGCAGTGTGAATGTGACTGATCACGTGCACGTGTAAGCATGCCAACAGCAAGAACAGCACACCTGCAAAATAGCACATGTGGCTGACTTGAGTGCAAGGATGTGCGTGGCCAACAAGTGTGACTTGGAGGGCCACACACAACCTTGCACACGAGCCAGACACATGTGCAATGTTGCAGGTGTGCTGAGCCTGTCGCTGGCATGCTTACTCGTGCACGTGACCAGTCACATTCATGCTGCATACTCATTTTGGCACATGGGAGTTGCGGACTTCTGAAAAAGATTTGGATAAGTGTGGTGATGCAGCACTGTGTACAGCAAGATGAGAAAATAATGAGTCACTCTGCATACCGACAACACATGCAATGTCACACCAAAAATACGGATTATGGGGCATATTACCAAGGACGGCGTTAAAATAATAGCTGCTTGAGCGGCAGAAAACTGCCACCAAAGCTGTGATAATGGCCCTTAAAAAATGCCCAGGAGAATTCCAATACAAGCCCATGGTCACACCAGACCATGGACTTCTATTGGAATTCCCTAGGGCATATTATCAAGGCCATGATCGCCGCTTAAGCCGCAGTTCTCTGCCGCTCAAGTGCCGATAATCTGTAATGCCGTCCCTGATAATTTGGCCCTTAGTTGTGTGCTCTCCATTGCAAAATGCAATGTGGGGCACACCATGAAAGCCATTCAGTCATCCAAAGGCAACTCACCTGCATGCACACATATCCCTGTCCATAATACCCAGCACCCTCTCCCGCCCCACGTCAACGCATGGCATGTACTAATTTCAATAGCAACATTTTAAAGTCCTCATGTCTGCGTAAGCTAGATCTTCATACCAAACAATTAACAAAACAGGCCATATAAACCAACATCACCAGAACTAATCCATATGAAAGTCTATTTCACAATCCCTCAAGGAGGCATGTCACTACCCATGTTGCTCTGTACTCCTTGATAGCCTTACCAGTGTGTAATCTGTGGTAATCTGTGTTATCCAGATGCTAAACACGAAAAACACAATATACAGGCTGCCGCTTTAGATTCCCCCATCTTGCATGTCTACAATGGTGTGGAATGGTCACATCTACGCGCTATAAAGGCACTAACCTGGTACCAGCTAACCTGGCTCAGTGTTGACATCGCACTCGCTGTCTTCGTCCTCAATTGGTCCAAAGAAATGGTCCCATGCCCGAACCGCATCAAGTGATCCCTTGCCCACTGTACCCTTGACCAGTAGTAGCTGAACTATCCCATCACACTCTGCCCATTTGGTGAACTGGCACTCCCATTGATCTAAACTCGTGGCCGTACTTGCCTTCCAGTGCATCGTAATATCCCCTCAAGGCCAATAATAATACCCTATCCATAAACTTGTGGCAAGCCCACTTTGAACCGTGTGTGGGAAGCAATGTAGGATACAAGCCCCCTAAGACAGATCAACCTCCCTGTCTGTCAACACCTTCAATACTGTTATCACTATGGTCCAATAAGTTGCCTAAAGTGGTCACCCCCAAATCATGTGAGGAAAGTTTGCCCCCTCTCCCTGAACCCTTGTGCATGCCTATGAGTCAGTGTAGAAACATGCATTGACTTCCTGCCGGTGTGAGGTAAGGCAATGTAAAACATTTAAAATAAGCCTTTGGAAGCGGGTGTGCATGATGCACCTCCATGCTTACGCTACAATCTCTGCACAAGCCCTTTCATGGATCTCTCGAACTACATCTACCTACCATTTCAATTCAGTTTGTCCAAAGTGGGCAGCTCCACGAGACCCATGCGCATGTACAGGCATGTGACTGCCTTAAACTTTACAGCTGCTGTCAATATGTATTGGCACCCTAAAGAAAGGTCAGGTCATGCTTGGTCCCCTTTACAATGCGCACGAATATCCGCTGTGATCGCTGCATGGAGTATGTAGTCCCCCCTTTGAAAATCAAACTTTGAAGGAGGCCCAATTGCGTATCTGTGGAGTTGATGGTGTCTTTCTTCACTAGCTCATGGCAGGGCGGCGTTGAGGCCTGGTGTTCTGCATTGAACCAGCTGGCTTACTTGCTGGTGTGTCTGTTGGAGTGTGTCTTAATCTGGGCGAGTGGGTTTGCGCTGTTGCCTATCCCATGTCTGAAGTTCTGGGCGCTGGAGTGAGTGTCGGTGGTTGTGCTCCAGGCAAGGTTGATGGTTAGCTGTGCTTCTGTGACTGTGCTCCAGCAGTGCCAGTGGATCTGTTGGGTGTGGTGGCGTGATTTGTCTTCATGGAATGCGAATTTGCTGCGTTGATGGTTGTTCCAGTGGAGGTTGGCTGGGTGGTTGGAGTAGACGTGAGAGCTTGTGGATAATATATGGTCAAGCGTGTGGCTGTTGTGGTGGGTGGGTGTTGTGACAAGTTGTATGAGCCCGAGGGTGGCCAGGGTGTCGGTCAGGGTGGTGGATACGGTGCTGTCAATGTACACGAGGTGGAAGTTCAGCTCTACGTGAAGGATGTAGTCTGTGGATGTCAGGGCGTGTGTGTCAACAAAGTTGGTGATGGAGATGCAGAACTGTGTTCGGTGTTTGGAGGCTATGTAGACACGGGTTGCTCTGAGGGTGGTTAGGTTTCTGAGGGTGGTTAGGTTTCGGCTGACCCAGCGCATGCGCTGGTCTGGCAAGACATTTTGTGAGGGCTCCAAAAAGTGCTACCAGGCCAGCCTAGATCTACAGTGCATGTGCGCGGTCACGCGCGTCGCGCTTGACCGAGCTTATTTTCACTTTCGCGGCCGCACGGCCGAAGTGGATCAACTCCTGAATTGGTTGCCATGGTAAATCCAGACCAGTACCTCGGTTCAGGCTCGGCTCTTGTGGCTTGTAAACCTCTACTTTAAATGTACTCGTGTTTGCATATTTGTTTTCACTTTTTTTTTTACGGTATTTTCATGCGTCGTCTTTCTTCTTAGGCTGGGGATGTGAAATTGGGAACTTAAAATCTGATTCTATATTTGCGCTAGACAGTACGATCAATTGCAACAGTTCGGCAAAAATGAACTTTTTTATGTAAAACAAAAGATATTGCGCCACCTACTGGTTTTAAGGGAATGTCTTTTCTTGATCCTTCCAAAAGGAGAAATTCACAGGCTGCAACTTGTGCAAAATGCTTTTACTTCACCCCCCACATACAGTACCTATCTCACCAGCTCACCTGATCACCGGTGAACATTCAAGTCTCTATTTCTTGCAGAATAACTCATCATTTAAGTGGTAGCATACAGGCTGCTGGTGGTTGAAATGCGGTACCAATATAAGCTGCAAGTTCACTCCTTCAAACGGGATTGGATGGAAGACGGAGTCTTTTCTGCAAGTGCAACACGGCTATGAAACCAGCTCCCTTTTGAGTTGCCTAGAGAAGACGGTTTATAGCAATACAGGGAAAGTCAAAAAAATGGGTATTTCCTGCAGCATCAGCATGATGTGTTGTGTCACCCGTCGGAAGTTCTATGACAAGTGTGTAGAGTGCTTTGTAGCCTATGGGCGAAAGCAGCGCTCTATAAAACCCAATACTTCTAGATTTGGCACGACCCTTAATCTCCCAATATCTCAGCAAGGCTTATTAGGGTTAAAGCAACAGACGGGCGCAGGACTCACCCCTGGACCAGGGCAAATTACTAAACACACACGAGGCACTCTGGCTCAAAAACCAAGCATGTGGCAGCGATCCTTCAAAAACTGGAAACAATATCTATCTAATCTGCAAAAAAATAAAAACAAGCATTTGCAATTCAATAGGTCTTGCATTTGAGAGAGTTTGAGCTATTGACATTGCAAATAACAATGCCTTTTATTTATTTTTCGTTTTAAAAACACAAATAAAAGGCATACTCATTTACAATGCCAATAGCTTAAACTCGCGTAACTGCAAGACCTATTGCATTGCAAATGCTTGTTTTTGGATTGTTGTGGATCTGGATGTGCATGTGTCTGGCGTTGATGAGGATGTTGTCGTGGTTGTTTGAGACTCTGCGAGTGTTCCTGTTGACAATGTCAATTCATAGTCCTACTCCGTTGGTGCGGTCTCTGTGGTTGATCTTGTAGCTGCACAGGATGGCTATGGCGAGGTAGTGTTCTGAGGAGGGGTACAATTAGGTCACTGTCTTGGAGACCATGTCTGGGGAGGTTGAGTTGAGTAGGTCGCAGAGTTCACTTGTGTGTTGGCATCTGTGGCAGGTGTTGGGGACAATGCATCTGAGGTAGTTTGCTTACAACACAGTGGGTGGATTTGCAGATTCAATGCTGGTGACAATGCAGTTACAGCTGTAGATGTGTCCTTGTGTGCGTTCTGTTCTGGGCAGGAAGCAGGTGTGTGATCGTCCTATGTTGAGGGCGTTGAGTGTGCTAGCATCGTAGTGGCAACGTGTGTAGTTGCGTTCGCGGACCCAGGATGTTCCTGCACTTTGCGCAGACCCAGCGTGGATGTACGCAAGTGGAAGGGGTGGTGGGCGGATCAGCCTGGCATGTGGGTGTTACGAAAGTGCGTGTTGCTGTGCGTCTCAGCAGGGGAAACTGTGGAGGAAAGGGAGAGCGGAGGCGGTTTGAAAAACACATGTCCAAATACAGGTTAAAAAATGTAAATGAGCAATACAACTAAACCCATCATAAGGGAGCAGAGTGTTGCAAAATAAATTACACTTGCAATGACGGCTAAGATGAGACAACCAGAGTCAGATAGTGAAGAAGGGCCACAGGGTGCCCCACAAGATTACACTGCCAAAATTGCACTGACAACATTGATCCGATGGCACAACTAGCAATATCCCTATTCTGGTCACACAACATGTATGACATATGTGTGAGAAAGTACAATCTTTCATGCATGGTATTCACACACTTGTTGAGGAACTGCTGAATGGACTTTGACTGAGTGTGCCCTGGACTCCTGCCAATCAGGTGCCCAGGGCCTATGTTCCTTCCCTAAACACTAACATTCACAATTGTCAAACCATGGACAACTAACCTACAATCCACGTCTGGTTGGGAGGCTGCCTAGGCTGCCACATATCAGACATGTTGCTGGACCCCAGGGTGTACAGCCTCCGCTCCCCTGGGCCTGAAATAATGCACATGATGGGTGGGGTGCTAGGTCTCCTCCCCCAGGATGGCCAGGGGGAACCTTCAAAGGCATGCAGACTCAGTGAGCTTCTACAGGCCACGGGCTGTACCCAGAAAACTGCCCCCAACACCCCGTTCTGACACCCACTCTTGCGGGAAAACTGGCCGGAAACACAAAATAAGGACAGGGTATGTTCCAGCCTGCCCGCACCAACCCTCAGGTGTGGGAGGCGATGTGAAGCCCATCACCGTGCGCTCTCCATCTTGAAGATGCGAAGGCCTGCAAAATCAGGACTAGGCTACTGGCCCACTCCCGCAGGTGAGTGGCAGGGTAGTGTAGGTATCCACCCCAGGGCAGGGACCCATTGGTCCCTACCCTGTACCTACCTGTAACGCAAATGAACATTGTATTTAGAGGCACCCTGAAGCTTCCTTTGCCTGATTTCGAAAAAGCAAGGAAGAGCAAGAAGAAAGAAACTACCGTGCAGCTGCTAGGAAGAGAAAGACACCAACTGCTTTGGCCCCAGCCCTACTGGCCTGTCGACCCTTGAACCTGTTCCTGCCACAGCCCAGACCCACTTGTGGCCAGCAACCTCACAAACCCCTGCGGACCTGGCTACCTTGTGACTCTGATCATATGGGAGGCCCATGAGCAGTATCTCAGCTCAAAGCAAGTTTCTAACCCCTGGCATCATCACGGAACCGCAAAGCCTGCATACCCTGCACTGGACAAGCCTGGCCTGTGTCGGAGTGGACAAAGACCCCGATGACGTCCCCCCCGGCAACTGTGACCCCGAATCTGGCCACCAAGGTCTCACCGCGACGCTCATTACGACGCCTGCAGCCTCAGAACCAGGGACCCCCCCGGCCACAATCAACAGAGGGTAAGATTTACCAAGACCAAAAGTCAACCCAGCACCCGGCACACTGTGCCCCCTATGCTCGACTCCTGGGGACATACCCACCCTCCAAATACCCAATTTAACTCACAAAGTGGTGGGGGCACATGAAGAAACTGCGACCCCGAGCTTGCAGCCTTGGTTTGCCCAGAAGCTTTCCCATTGTAATTCATTGAGCGCACAAAGGGTCCAAGGCACCCTGCACCCAGCTGCCCGAGTGGCCCTGGCAGTGTAACTTATACTCCTACCTACTTCCCACATTTGCCCTGAGCAAGTGACCAGGAGCCCAGCTCTCACAGCCATGTGGCCTGCTAGTCAGCAGCCAGCAACCAAGGACCCCCTGCCTCTCATGGGATAACATTGTGCCAAACTCACTCTGCCCCCGTCCGACACAGTCCCACAGAGGGTGTAACAACTGTACAAACCTGAGCCTGGGGGAACCTTGAGTCTGTGCCCAGAACCTTAACTCTGCCAGTCGAGTACTTACCAAAAAGCCGATAACCCAAATGTATTCCATAGGGTAACATTGATTGGTTTCATAAGAAATTCCTTGTAAGTGTTGAGATTCTAAAAGTTAAAAGTTTTGCTTAAAAACAACCAACTAACAGAAATGGAACAACTCAACTGCTATTAGGAGAGATCCCAATGCTGGATCTTGTTGCCCAGCACTGACCCGGAAAACCACTCACAACCGTACTTACCAATCACACTATTTTCTTCCATAGGAAATCATTGGCAGTTACTCTGTAAAATTTCTTCTTAGTGTCAAGTTTAGTAATAGAAACATATTTCCTGAAAATCACAACAGCAACTACAACGGATATACTCACATGTTTCCAAGACCTTGCACAGGACTGAATATCAGATCTAGGCCATGACTTACAAAAGTTATCCTGGAAGTAATCATTAGCAAATCACTTCAAACTCACATTGAGCTCAATGTATTATTGTGTTTGAAATTGTGTTGCCTATTGCAACAAATTGTAACTATTACCTACCAAAGTCAATGGCACATTGCCAAAGTATGTAACTAAAGCCTCGCAATCTGAGTAAGTATCTTTTGGTACCTATTGTTGGTTACAATATAAAACAAACAAATATTTTTCTATCAAAAACTGTGGCCTTGAGTTCAGTTATTGAGTGTGTGAGACCACCTGCTGACTGAGTGTGTACAACAAAGGCATTACACTGTCCTCTGATACTGCCTTACTGCTTGACCAAGCTAACACTTCATAGAGTAAGGTTATATCTAACTTTAAGCTCTACACAAACTCTGGTGTCTGTGGACTCTGTGCACACCGTACCTATTTGGGAACAGTATATACCTAGCCACTTTCTAACAATATGCATCTGTGACAACATGTACAAGTCTGTTGCAGGACACAAGAAGTGTCGCAAAGAATGATAGCAAGGCATAATTTCCTGGCATATAGCCAAACACGGGACGTGTTGGCCAAAGATTGTTGTGATGTAGCACATTGCATGTCACATCTCTAGGTGTTCACAACAGATTCACATTGCTGAGGAGACCCAAGGGCACAGGTATAACATATATATATGGAACTACAAACTAAGCCACACTGAAGTTGAGTCCACAATACTTACTGATTCCAAAGTGCATTGCGTCAGTCAGCTCCTACCTGTGCAAAACCTATGCAAAAGCTACTTCTGAGCACTGCCATGAAGTGCACACATATTGGCCAATGTGCCCATGGATGTCATTTGAACTGCACTCAGCATATAGTCTGGATCAGTGGCAAGATTACAAGGGTGTCATCACTATGAGACAATGCGATAGTAACAGCTGGGATGAGTGGCTATGGCACTGTTGGTACAGGGAGCAATGCAGCATGTCACCACTTGTGTGCAGCACAACTGTGTATTTGCACACCAACATCATCAGGTCCCAAGGCATTACTGTAATGAGTAAGTGTGTCACAAAAGCAAGAAACTCGAAGTTAAGTCTGTGCTAATACTCCTATACACCTGTGAGTGACCTCTATTCCAAACTCATTACTCAGTCTCATATAAGTCATGCGACTCACTGACACTGTTGTGTCATGTGACATTAACAATGGACCCACAAATGACCAACAGCATGCATGGAATTGGCCATGTATATCAACACAATAATAATCCTTGAGGATTTTTTCACTACTAATAATTACTTGAACAGTCACCGTGGTGAACTTAATTTATCAGAAAACTCAGATATAAACAACAGAATACAAAAAAGACATAGTTCATTCTTGTGTATTGTTTTTTATCTGAAATTAATCTTTTCTAGAATATTTCATTGATTTCATGCACAAACGTGCGTAATATACAAAACAAATTTGAACATTGGCAACACAAACTACTGTTTCAATGAGAAACCTCAGCAGTAGTTATTGACACTTTTCTTCTTAGATATGTACCATCCACAGTTGGTCATATAACACAAACCATTGGTTTAGATAATAATGTGTATAAACATTACATGGCTTTTCCTTGTATCAAAACAGTGTCAGAGCGTCGACGTTTCAGTCTCCTTATCTGCAAGATTATTCCTCAAGACCATCATCAGGACAAAAGTTGCACCATGTACCTAATGTAGAAGTACATACATATAAATAACAAATAACACACATTTTTATTTTTAAAACATATAACTCATACATTTGAACATATAATTTTAATTTTACATATCCGAGTTCAACTTGTAGTATTGTCACTACAGTGAAGGAAGACAGGTCAACAGGTGTGTCCCAGTTCCACCACCCAAAAGGTGTAGAGATACCCAGTCCCCAAACGATATGGCCACCAAAATAATGCGTGAACCACAATGTGAGAAAGCATAAAACACAATCCATAGTGCCACTAGTCTACCATCACAAAAACACCATAAAGTGCATCTAACACTTATATAAGGAAGACTTGTAAGTACTTACTTCCTTATTCTAATTCTCAATCTCGTTCTCCTGTCTCGTATTTCATAGAAACACTAAATATCAAGAGACGGCAACGAATGAAAACGAGAGAACAAAATCCTCAAACACCATCACCTAAATCAGAAGTCAAAATCAAACGCCACTAAAAAGCAGCCGTTTTTACTTACTAAGAAGCAGCTGCTTACATCTGTGTTTCTATACTCTGAAACCAAATAGAGCACAACATCAAGTTGTTAAAAACGCCAAATTTTAAGTTGTAAAAGAATCTGACCAAAAGCCATCTATCTATACTCCCTACGTGTTACATTTTACGGGAGTGACACTTACTTCGTTAAACACCAGGTCAGCTTCTCTGGTTCAACTCGCCAACACAAGTCCGAGCAACAAACTCGGGTAAAGGCGGGAGTTATTTATAAACAGGTGTCGTCGAAACGATAGTCAAAGTATCGGCCATCTTGGAATGTGGTCCTACGTCGGTCAAATAGCCATATCTCGAAGATTACAATATATTATCTATATGTTGACGAATGATGTCATTAACTCATAAGGTCCGTTACCAAAAAGTAGTCTCTCATTAGATTAGACATAACCTCATATTCATGGAGGGTGCTCATATCAGTCACTACAATGTGAAAAAGCACGCACCTCATAATTCGAAATTCGAAAACAGCCGGAATGTCCCGGCAGTATACACATTAGCAATGTGCAAGGATATCATGAAAGGATTCATATGTGACTCTGGGTAAATAACCAAAACTAAACCATCGAAGCGATAGCCAAAGAATCGGCCATCTTGGAATGTAGTCCTACGTCGATCAAATAGCCATATCACAAAGACTACAATCTGTTATCAGTATGTTGATGAATGATAACATTAACTCATGGGATCCGTTACTAAAAAGTAGTCTCTCATTACATTAGACATAGCCTCATATTCACGAAGGTTGCTCACATCAGTCACTACAATGTGAAGAAACACGCACATCATAATTCGAAAACAGCCGGAATGTCCTGGCAGTATATACATTAGCAATGTGCAAGGGTATCATGAAAAGATCATCACAGTTCATGTATAACGGGACATCTGGGTAAATAACCAAGACTAAACCAGAAGTGTCCCATATATACCAACAGACCAAAAAAGCAATTTTCAGATAATGCGGTCATAGTATTAACAAACAGAATTCAAAGGGATCAACATAATAACGATTTGGCAGGCCATATCGTTCATAGTGTCGCCAGAGTTTGCCATTCAATGAAAGAATTTAATCCCATCTCAACAGTTTTAGCAGACCAAATCCACCTGTTTTCCTTCAGTGTAAGTGATTGGTCCACATTCTGTCTGCGTTTAGTGTTTTTTACTGACTCTAATACAAACCATTTCATGTCTGAGGGGGTATGGTCTTTTTGCATATAGTGCTCCACCAGAGGTGCTGTGACAATTTTGCATCTAATGCGTGATTGGTGTTAGATTATGCGTTTTTTAATCTCTTGTGTTGTTTTTCCAATGTAAAAGAGGGCACAAGGGCATTCTATGCAATAAATCACGTTTTTGGTGAGACAGTTAGTATGTTGTCGCAGTATCCATTCTTTACCATTTAGAACACAGGATTTTACTACAGACGTTGTGGGGCAGGCTACACAATGTCCACATGGATAGTGACCAGTCAGGGGTGGTAATCCCCAGAGATTTGTCAGAGTGATTGGAACTGGTTCTTTATACGCTTTCACAAGAGAGTCCCTTAGGTTGCGAGCCCTCTTAAATGCAAAACGTGGTGTTGTCAACTGTGGTTCTAACTTCTGGATTAAGTGCCAATTCTTTGTCACTATCTTTTTGATTAAATTGGATTCTGTACCAAATGTTGTTACACAGGTGATGGTTTCTGATGTAGAAACTGATACATCCTTAATCTGTAGAAGTGCCTCCCGGTCGTAATAACATGCCCTTTTCAGGGAGCGTTTAACCAATCTGTATGGATAACCCCTCATCATCAATTTAGTTTGCAATATTTTTGCCTCCCTGAAATAATCCTCCCGTCTAGTACAATTTCGTTTAATTCTAAGAAACTGTCCAAACGGGAGGTTATCTCGTAAGTTACGGGGATGATGACTGTTGTATTTAAGCAATGTATTTCTTGTAGTCGGTTTTGTAAATAGACTAGTGGATAGACTGCCGTCATCATTCCATATCCGTAGGTCTAGGAAATTAATGGCTTGTTCATCGTGTTCCAAAGTGAATTTAAGGTGGTTATTTTGTTGGTTAAGCCATATATGGAACTCATGTAGTCGGGCAACTGATCCCTCCCATACCAAGAATACATCATCAATGTATCTAAGATATTTCTTTATCTCCTTTGTAAAAGGATTGTTGTTGTAAATCACTTCTTCCTCGAAGGCGGCCACATATAGATTTGCTATGTCGGGAGCAAAAATTGCTCCCATGGCGACTCCCTTGATTTGACCATAGTAGTCGCCATTGAATAGGAAGTAGTTTTCTTCTAGTGCAATTTTTGCACATTCGGTGATGAAGTCTGATGGTACTTGGTGGGGGCGACATCTTTGTTCTAATGTAGCGTTGATCACATCCAGGGCCTCGCCCAGGGGTATATTCGTGTACAAGCTTTCTATATCCATCGTAACGAGGATATATTGATGTTTATTGAATGCTTGACCTTCAACTGCCACAATCACATGTGTACTATCTCTAGTATACGATTTTGTTAGGACTACAAATGGCTTAATGAAGAAATCTACATATTCAGCCAGTGGTTGTAGAATGGATTGACAGCCTGCCACAATCGGTCTTCCTGGTTTTTTTTTATCATGTTTGTGAATTTTTGGTAGCGTATAAAACGCCTGTATGGAGAAATCACTTTTGTTGAGATAGTCAAATTCTTTGGGGCTCAGCCATAAATTATCTCGTCCATTCTTTGTGAGCTCCAGAATCTTTTTTCTCACTCTATCGGTGGGGTCTTTTGGCAATTTAACATAATGGATCATATTGCTTAGTTGGCTTAGAGCTTCAGAATCATAGTCTGTTTTGTTTTGTATAATGATACGAAGGTTGAAGGACATCGTAGACCTGTGACACTATTCTGTGTAACAAATGGAGTTTTACTAAACATGTATTTCAGGCGAATTGTCCTAAAAAACTTATACAGTTCGACCTGTGTTGTAAACATATCATTTCTGTAGGTGGGCACATATGATAAGCCATGACTTAGTAGCTCAATTTCTTTGGTACTCAATGCATGATTAGATAAATTAAAGATAGGGACAACCTCAAAGTTTTGAGAATTAGAATTAGACATAATGGGAGGATTGTCCTGTTCCCTTTGTTCTACCATTCGTAGTACGTGTTCCTGGTCTGTCGGAATCCTGGGGTATATTGATTCCTGAACCACCCTCTCCTGGTGTTGCGAGTTCTGCCTCTCTGTGAGTGGGGGCCCCTTCCTAAAAAAGAAGAAGATGAAGGTGGCTGATTCTGTCCTCTACCGTATCTATAGTTGGATGCACCTCCACGACTGTTAGTCTCGTCAGAACTTGAAGAACCTGTGTCTGAGAAGGTGGTATGCTTAGGTATCCAATTCGATTGGTTGGGATTTTGTTGAAAAAAATCCTTTTTCAGAAATGGATAAGTACGTTCTCTCGAATAGTTCTTAATATCTTTTTGTAATTTTTCAGTTTTCTTTAGTATGTTATTTCTCTGGAAATCTGAGATAATAGTCTCTAATTTCTTTAAAAATTCACGGGCATCTGTTACTGAGGTATCGTCTAGGATTTGTTTTTCCAGAGTTTTCTAACACTTCATAGAGTAAGGTTATATCTAACTTTAAGCTCTACACAAACTCTGGTGTCTGTGGACTCTGTGCACACCGTACCTATTTGGGAACAGTATATACCTAGCCACTTTCTAACAATATGCATCTGTGACAACATGTACAAGTCTGTTGCAGGACACAAGAAGTGTCGCAAAGAATGATATCAAGGCATAATTTCCTGGCATATAGCCAAACACGGGACGTGTTGGCCAAAGATTGTTGTGATGTAGCACATTGCATGTCACATCTCTAGGTGTTCACAACAGATTCACATTGCTGAGGAGACCCAAGGGCACAGGTATAACATACATATATGGAACTACAAACTAAGCCACACTGAAGTTGAGTCCACAATACTTACTGATTCCAAAGTGCATTGCGTCAGTCAGCTCCTACCTGTGCAAAACCTATGCAAAAGCTACTTCTGAGCACTGCCATGAAGTGCACACATATTGGCCAATGTGCCCACGGATGTCATTTGAACTGCACTCAGCATATAGTCTGGATCAGTGGCAAGATTACAAGGGTGTCATCACTATGAGACAATGCGATAGTAACAGCTGGGATGAGTGGCTATGGCACTGTTGGTACAGGGAGCAATGCAGCATGTCACCACTTGTGTGCAGCACAACTGTGTATTTGCAAACCAACATCATCAGGTCCCAAGGCATTACTGTAATGAGTAAGTGTGTCACAAAAGCAAGAAACTCGAAGTTAAGTCTGTATTCCGGACAGTGCTAATACTCCTATACACCTGTGAGTGACCTCTATTCCAAACTCATTACTCAGTCTCATATAAGTCATGCGACTCACTGACACTGTTGTGTCATGTGACATTAACAATGGACCCACAAATGACCAACAGCATGCATGGAATTGGCCATGGCCAGGAACATGTGAGATGTTGGAGATCACAATGAACTGTCACCAGAGTAGGCCGTAAACCATAATTGCTAATCTATCAGACATGCAAGGTCATTGTGCTCACATCTAAGGTATCTGGGTTCAATCTATCCTGCTGAGTGACAGGTCACAACCATAGTTACACATACAATGATTACTCCAAAGATGGTATGATTTGCACACAATAGTGCGAGACCCACTCCCCCGCATCAGCCATGATATAAGTGCTAGCAGAAATCTATGGTTAACTCGATTTATTATACAAAGACAAATATATATAAAATGATAACCTACACTAATCTATGTCCCTAACTCTAGCCCTAACCTAAGTACAAATATGAATTCTACCTAAAAATATCTTAACTAACTATTTACAAACACAGAAAAAGAATAAATACATCAACCCCCCACCCAAAGATAAATGAAACCTATCCCCAAATCCTATAACATTCAATGAATAAAACCAGTCTAAAACTAACCCTAACTAAGCCTACACTAAAACTATTCTAAACAACACATACAACTAGGACATCACACAACATAATAATAAAAGGGGGACAGTGTGGGAAGGGAGAAGAGGGGGGGAGGTGAGAACTGGGGCAGTGTTCAGGGCAGCCCGAGGTGGGCCCTGATCTCGTGGATCTGCCTGTTCAAGTAGAGGAACTCATGGCGGAGGTCCTGTAGGAGGGTAGTGTGGCCATGGAGAATCCTCATTATCTGTGCAACTCCAGGGTCCATGGGGGCCGGGGCTGGTGCCGGTGCTGGTGCAGGGGCTGGTGCCGGTGCTGATGCTGGTGCGGGGGCTGGTGCCGGTGCCGGTGCTGGTGCAGGGGCTGCTGCTGGTGCCGGGGCTGGTGCAGGTGGCGGCGCATGCTGGCCCGGCACCGGTGCGGGTGTGGCAGCAGGGGGATTGACATCCCGGGATCCCACGACGACACCTGAGGTGGATGTTGTAGAGCCGCTGCTAGTGGTGATACATTCTGGCAGCGACGGCCAGGTCCCTGCCCTCCTCTCGGCCCGGTACCTCCGTGCCAACAACCTGTAACCCTTGTGTACCTTCTGCACATGGAGGTACCGATCCTTGGCGACCTGGAACCGGTGCTGTTCCTCAGGTGTCATGTTGTCTGAGAGAGAAAAAAAATCTATGTCAGTTTTCTGTCCCCTACACTATGTAACCGTACAACATGAGATCTGTATCACAAGTGGAAAACAACATGTTAAGTCAAGGACTGACCTGTTAAACACAATGTCTACGCAGGATTAAATAACTACATGCTGTTGAGACTGACATGACAGTGCATGGCATGGTACATGCACTGACACAACTGAAAGCTAAGGATACGCTACAAACATGGCACCTTTGGACAACCGGGCTGTGTGTGACCTGTACAATTGACTTCATTCGGGAGGCATAACCCCTACATGCACAGCATAACCCTCTCCCACCCTGTGACAGACAGCTGCATCAGAATTGAAATGCACATGTGCAGCCATGTGTGTCCCCCAGGAACTGTGTGCAGTACATCAAGTCAGTGCCAAGACAGGCAAGGGTGTGTGTGTGCAGGTGTGAATACCTACCTATTGTAGTCTCACACTACATGCACAATAACAGGCCTGGGACTACCCTTCTCACACTTGTAATCATGCTGCATCATGCTGCACACGTGGAAACATGTTTAGGGTATGAATGCGGACTTAGGCACTTACTCACTCCACCATTACAATGCAATTGGTGATAGTCATCCACTGCGAGGGGGATACATCATTGACCCACAACTGCCAGTCATGCATGTGTTGTAACCCCCAATCGCACTCCATAGTGGAGATGAGCAGGCATGCTTCAACTACGCAAACTGTTACAATGTAAATGTAAATGTGCAGATATTTATATAGCGCAAATCACCAACCGGTCCTGGTATTCCCCTGTGAGATAACCCAGCAGGGCATCCACAAGGTGAAAGCCAGGCATCCCGCCGCTAGGGGCCAATGTGGAGATTAAGCAAGCTATTGCCCAGAGTCGCAGAGTGTGAACCCATGAATCGAGTATGCACTGGAGCGAGAATTATCGAGTCCATGGACAATTTATGGACTCAAGACCCAGCCGAGCCGGGAATTGAACCCTGGTCCCGGGCTGACCTCTGCTTCCAGGTCTGCCTACTCTAACCAGTGAGCCACACTTCTCCACCCTGGGGTCATGAGAATTGTGTAATTGTTATGGCTAATGTGTACACACAGATCTTGTTGCCGCAGTCCTGATTAGATAATCTATGTGACATAAAATGACGCTGAGCTAATGCATGGCTATGAAATGTGTGTTAAGTGATGTCACCAATTGTGTCAGATGAGTTGGTACACATGATCCTGATTCCAGCCTGGTATGTCCACACGGGCATAGCCTGTCAACACCATTGCAGTGCACAAATATCAAATCTCAATTGACGTACACATCTATGGAATGTGTTTGTGTAACACCATTGACAATATTGGATCTGAGTTACACCCTGCCACTTCTGCTTCTGTGCTATGCAGCATACCTTAGGTATCACTGTGACAAGATGTATGACCTTGTACGGACATAATAGCGCTGCCTCATTGTGCACAATGCTACACCCACTGCACGCCCCTTGGACGATGTCTACCGCATGTAAGTGTACCATCTTGCTTAGGCTGTGCAAATGAACATGGGAGTAAATGCTAGTGGCCTATTGCCATCACAACTGCAGTGTAAATGCCTAGTTGGAAGCATCATTAGCTCGGAAATAGGCACATACATTGACACGTGTATCAATGACTGTTGATGGACAAACTCACAACTCTGAATGAGATGCATTGTACTCCTTTACACTACCATATTAGACACAGTATGGAAAGGCTGAATACCTCTGCACATCATAGGCAATTGACATGGGCAATTGACATGCAATTCTCAAATAGCGATTCTCAAAAAATCGCTATTTGCGAATCGCAAATACGGTTTTTGATACATATGCTCCCTTATCTTCTTCTCACACACGTCACTCATATATGTACATAACAGTTGTGGACAACAAGGGAATTGGTACTTACCACCCTGGATGCCAGGCAGGACACCGGTGTAATCGAGCAGGTCCGCCTCCCGCGCCAGCATATCCTGCCAGCGGTGCTTCCACTGGCGCACGGTCCGGGTCACCTTAAAGCAGCGGAGCATCTGCGCCCGCACGCGCTCCCACCGCAACTTGCGCACCGCAACACCATACCCCTGGAGGATGCGCCCTCCCCTCTCCAGCATCAGCGGCAGGTAGCACCGCACCAGCCACAGGAAGCCCCCCAATGCCTCCTCAGACATCCGCCCTGACCTGCCCACCGCTGGCATCTCCACACACCCCAGTTCTCAACCCCAGAATACAAAACCGAAAACCCAAGGAGGACAATAGTAAAAAACCCCACACAAAGCACAACAAGACTGAGGACAGTAGACAGTAGAAAGTAAATTAAATGTGAAAAAATCCAAAAATCACGTTCGATAGGACACAGCAACACTCCAAACTACACTATCCACCAGCACAATACCAAAAACAACTCCTCACTCTACCAAATCCAACACAATGTGCTCAAAAGAGAAAGTGAAAGTGAATGCCATACACATGGAGACAGGAAGCAGGCATAGATCACTTCCTGTGTGTTAGAGACAATTTTTTTTACAAAGCGACAAGAAACTGCACGCTAAGGGGCCGCTACTGTACTCTGGCTGATACTGTAATGGGTATGCGGCCCATTTTCATGAAAAGCGATCATAATCTGAACGCTAAGGGGCCGCTGATGTAATCCTGCAGCATCCATGCGATCAAAATCTGCACGCTAAGGCCCCGCTAATGTCAAAATGCTTACTGTAATGTGTATGCATACAGTTTAATGAAAAGCGATCATAATCTGCACGCTAAGGGGCAACTAATGTAATCCTGCAGCATCCATGCGATCAAAATCTGCGCGCTAAGGGCCCGCTAATGTCAATATGCTTACTGTAATGTGCAAGCATACAGTTTAATGAAAAGCGATCAAAATCTGCACGCTAAGGGGAAGCTAATGTAATCATGCAGCATACATGCAACCAGAATCTACACGCTGAGGACCCGCTAATGTCAATATGCTTACTGTAATGTGTATGCGGCATGTTTCATAGCTTTCAATGGGTTTCTTCACGCTAAGAGGCTGCTACTGGCCTGATGCTGATACCGTATTGGGGAGTGTGTCCAGCCATGTGCCTTTAAATGCGCGGGGGATATATCATCATGTTTGCGATGAGAATCTCACATCTGGAATTTATATGGCAATGATGGACATTCAGGCAAATACTCTGGTCACTGCACAATAATACAATGTGAAGATAGGTTTGCACAATGACGTCCGACTCCATTTGAGGGTTACCTATTTTTAGAGTAAGGCAGGCTAATGTTGGCAACCCAGCTTGCTGGCTACATCCGGATGTCGGACGTGCACGCATTGTGTGCATTTACACAGAGTTTAAGCCACCACCCGGAGGCCGGACGCATACCGGAAGAGCAAAGAAGCCACTAAGAGCGTCTTCCATTTTCCAAAGAATAACCATGTAAAACAGAGAAGTGGAACAATCATGAAAAAGGGCGAAAAGACACCCCTCCCCCAATAACCCTCCCAAAACCCCACCTTCCGCAATAGTTTCAGCCTACCTAGATGAGAGTAAGTATACACAATATGTGTGTAAGGGAGCCCCCTCGTCACTCCACTGTGTGACCGGCGGAGGATGATTGCCCCATCGTTGGTATGCGTCAGAGCTGCAAGTACTTTGGGCATGTGACTTCCCTCATATCTCTCGACAATGAAGTCACAAAGGGGAAACACGGAGTGTAAAAACTCTCTCACCCTTCCCTCTGCAGCCCGAGACAGGCGCTCAAGAGCTAATAGGTTCCTTAGACGTTGTAACCAGAACAGGAGCCCTGGAACTGCCATTGTCCCCCACTGTGCTAGGATAACCAGCCTGTCCGCCAGCAACACCGGGACTATTTGCCTAGCCCTGAAGGATGTTAGTGAGAAGGCCTTCGGATGTGAGAGGCCAAGGAGAGTGTACTCCGGTGCGCCGGGCATTGCAATGTCGCATGCTGTATCTATGTTATCTAAGGACTCACCCCAATATCTCTACAATTTTGGACAATGCCAGAGTAAGTGCATGAGGGTACCAGTCATCCTGCATCCCTGACAGCAGCAATCTGGTTGGCTGTTATACCAGACATGTAGTTGCACAGGTGTGTGACAACAATGAGAGCAAACCTTGTAGGGGGTTCCAGCCCCCGCTACACTGTGCACAGTGTGGTGTGCGCAATACAGGATACGTTCCCATTCCTTGGCTTATGTTTGCCTCCGCAGCTACATTTCCATCAAAACTTGCATTTTTGTGCGCTGACCACTCAGAGTGGTGATGAGCATTTCGTACAGCTCAGATATGAGGGAATGTTTGTCCTCCTTACGCGCTGACCACTTTGCATATGACGTAATCAACGTAGAGTCCAGTGACCCAGTGTGTTATTTGGCATTATGAGTAAACAACAGCATCGGGAAATTCATAATCCTGTATGTGCCACAGATATGGCACATGCCCTTCTGGATCAAAGATAGACCCTATGCTTTTGCAGCCCTGTTTTTGACAGCGATGGAATATCGCAGATTCCTGACCTGGGGGCAAGTCCGGGTTATCCACACTGTAGTTTGTCGGTGAGGGGATAAAGGGCCACCCCTTCCATACTGCCACCCTGTCCAAGACCTTGTGGGTGGGTGCCCTAACCGGCAAAGAGTACAAGCCCCAGGGCCAGTGCTTAAGGGCTAGCCACAGTTAGATCCAGATGTTTTTGCCCGCCACAGACTGGTCCATGAAGTTCCATTGCTTCTCCCATAGCAGCCTATTCCATTCAACTATATATCAGAGGAATGTGGCTTGTTAGTAGCCACCAATGAGGGGCAATCCCAGGCATCCTTTAATTTTCGGCCGTGTAAGCTGCACATGTGGGAGGCAAGTCCGCTTGCCCTCCCTGACAGACTTAGGTATGATGGCTTGCAATTGTGTGAGTGCACGGTGGTGGGACACCATGTGTTCAAATTGCCATACTTTGGAAATGCGGGGAAGACTCAACATTTACCCTCCCACTATGCCTCGAAACTATGTGAGGCTCAGTTTTGAGCAGGCATCCAGCGCCTTATCCGTCTCATCCAACAGTGTTGGATATTTGAGCTTCACTGTACAGGCAAGAGTCGGAGCAAGTTGTAGGCCCAGGTACTGTGTATCCCACTGCACACAACAGAATGGGGATTGTTGTTCCATAGGCAACACTTCCTCAGGGGTATACACAGACTACCTTTTATGTTCCCAGACAGTCAACACCCAAAATGACATGTGACATTACTCATCCTCACATCTTTGTGTAATTTCACAGACATTCATTACAAAAAGGGATGTGAATCACCCTGGGGTGGTCTGTAGGTGATGAGTATGTGTGCATATAAATCCGACAATAAGGGTGTGCATGATGTGCCCTACTCACACGTGCGGCTCCCAATGCACTATGGGGGAGTAGGAGTGCAGCTCCAACTCATCCAAATAGACATGTCTTGTTGTTCCGCATGTTAGCATGCTGGGTGTGAGATTGTGGGAATTTGACTTTCATCTCATCCATGGCTTTGCTTGCGGCGTAGGGGGCAGCTCTCCCTCTGCCTTGTGATTTGCCGATCCCGGTCAAGTCTGCAAGGGCAAGGTTGTCAGAGCAGCTGTTCCTCTTGGGGATGTTGAGGTTGACCCTGTCATGGATGTCTTTGTGGCTGATGATGTGTAGTGAATTGAATGTGTGTGTGAGTTTTTAGCGGCTTACTTTCTCCTTGTTGATGCTACATTGGATGTTCTGTATGTGTTGCCTCTTGTGTTTGGGATGTGGGTTTCTGAAGACAGGTGTGTCTGCCGCTTTCATGCTGTGTTAGAGCTTGCGTAGTGGCGTTTTGTATCTCCCTGTGCAGATTTTGTTGTAGTAGTCCAGTCTGCTGTGGATGAGTGCGTTTTGGCCAATTTGTATGCTTCCTGGGGTTATCCGTTGGGATGGATTAGGTTCGGTCTGTAGGCAGCTGTAGCATGCAATGGAGTAGATCTTGCTGGGCAGGTTGATGGTGTACTTGGGATGATGCCAATCTTGCGTTCATGGTCTGTCAGTGAGGGCGGGCTCACAAGGGCTGTCAACCACCAGAGGTTGTCCCATGCGGATGTGGATGGAGCGGAGATGAGGAGGTCAGTCTTCTTACAGTTGATCTTTATACCGAGGTGTGTCATTCAATCTGCTAGTTCCGACATTCATTCCTGGGAGCTGGCTTTTGTGTCTTCTGTGTTGTTCTTGAGGGGGAGGATGAGCTGTGTGTTGTCTGTGTGGGATGATATGCTTACCCCGTGCTGTCTAGCAATGGCAGTGAGTGGGGACATGTGCATATTACAAAACGTGTGTGTTAGTGACGCTCCATGTTGTACGCCAGGAGAAGGCTTTTCCTTGTATCCCCTTGTGGTGGTGTCTGGCATGTGGTGTGTGGTGTGTGAGAGGGTGTTTGTGGCTGCATAGAGGTGTAGTAGGATGTGTTGTCCACAATGTGACACAGGTCAAGTGGCATGCATATTTAAGCATTGTCAGCATGGTGTAAGTTGTTGGTGCTGTGCTTGATACCCAAACAAGACTGGGAGTGGTCCATGATGGAGTTCTCTTCAATGTAGCCAGTCAGCTGGGTGTTTATGGGTCTCTCAGTGACTTTGTCCACCACGGGGTGCAGGGAGATGGTCAGATAGTTTGTCTTGTCTGTTGGGTCATACTGCCAATGAGCTGATATGTTCAAAGTAGAGACCGGTCTTGACGGTCTTCCTGAAGGTGTCCAGAGATGGTGTGCATGTGAGCTCTGCTGGTGGCTCATTCAATGTCTTGGATGCATGCAGAGATATATTTTCATGCTTGGCACCATTTCACGCCCAAATTTAACATTTGCACCCATTTTAGGACCCATATTTAGAGCCCCATTCAACACCCACTTCTCAGATTTGAGCAACATACCATGCCCAATTTTCAGATTTGTCCTGAAACTTTAACACCGAATTAACCATGAAATTCATTATTTGGCACTTACACTCACATGAAGTCTCCATTTTTAATGATAAGTACACCCTGTGAATCATGGTTTGCATGCTATTTGACACAACCATTTATGAATTGTGTGCCAGATTTTACTCCTTGTAAAGTCAAGTTGTGCACGATTGACACCCTGTTAATTCTCTGTGATGCTGAAACATACACACCAGGATTGTCATTTTGGAGTCTTACTTGCAATTATTGTACAATGGTAACATTTCATAGTGATATACTGATGCAGGGAAGTAACTTGCAGACAGAGTATGTGTGTAGTGTTTGTTTATTGTCACAAACAGTTATTGAGGCAATTTTCCATATACATGTCTTTGTTTTTGTCAGTCACAATGTGATGTGCTCAAGTGAAATAATTGTTTATGATCCTGTCCCTTCGGGCAATTCCAGCAGCATTGGCAGGGGTGTGTGGGCCACCTCGTTGATCTTCTTCATCATCTTGGTCATCGGTCGGTGCTGCAGGCACTTTTCGATCCAGGGAACATTTGTGCGGACACAAATGTTGTGCAATACACAACATGCTATTAATATTTTGTTGGCCATTTCTGGGCTGTACAGCAGTTTGCCACCTGTAATGTCCAGGCACCGGAAACGTGACTTGAGCACGCCAAATGTACGCTCCACGATCCCACGTGTGCGTCGATGTGCAGCATTGTACTGCCTCTGTGCCTGGGTGGTGGGGTTTCGTACTGGTGTCATCATCCACGGGCAGAGAGCATATCCTTGATCACCTATGAGATGTAATAGGGAGATGTGTACATGATTCATTAGGCATACTATGTTGGCAGTGTTGACATATTTTGCGATTGTTCTTTTTGCTATTTTTTGACTTAGGTCAGACATGTGTTTCTGCTGGCTATTTAGCGGCATCAATGCTGAGTACATTGCCTCAGTGTTGATGCTCCAACCATCCTTTTTTCTGGTGTTTGCTGCACGGTTGCATAAGTGTCACTACAAGTGTCCAAAACGGGAATGATGCCTGCACAATAACCACAGACACCGGCAGGCAGTCTGGCTCTCCTAACATCTAGCCATGGCACTGATCCACACTCGTTGCAGTCACCGGCATGTGAATGTTCAAATGACATTGGCCACACATGGCATAGCTGACATTCAGACATGCATCTCATGCTGATGGCAGACCTGTGACACCACACAAGCCACGCAATTGTATGTCCCGAGGTAATACGGAGGAACAGACCACAGCCACCTCACCTGCAGGGCCCAATGGGGACAGTGAAGGTTGGCACATACTATCAACAATGACTTGTGACACCACGTGAACTTACTGGCCTGCGTCATCTGTCACTAGCAGAGCATTAGACTCGCATGACACAACTTCTCACAATCATTTTTGTCACTAGCAGAGCATTAGACTCACATGACACAACTTCTCACAATCATTTTCAATATGTGGTTTCTTCGACAAGATCAGACTGTCCACACACTTCCCCACGCTGATACACATGGCATGGCTCACCTTTGCACACTTCTTAGCATTTGTAATGGATTCGCATTTGAAAGGTAAATTACTACACACAAGTAGTGACCGAATACACATCCACTTACTCATCGGGCAACAACATGACACACCATATGACAGGGTTGAGGCTGAGAAATATTTGTGGCAGAGTGAGAGAGGAGATGCTGCTAGACACCATCAACAGCAGCATCCAACAACACTGCAGTCAACACCAATGGTGCAGTATGGTGGTTTAATGACACATTTTCCGGCCTATGCATGCATATTTGCCCCACTCTGCACTTTCTTCAATCAAAGTGCATTGTTACAACCTTGGTCACGACAGACTGCAGACTTGACACACTGATTGTACATGTGAGAGTACTTGTGAAAAGTACTGCAACATGATCATCTTCATCAATCATGCGACCACACACCGGAGTGGGATACCAGTCCGGATGACTTTAATAAGGTAAATGGATAGCCAGGTACTGGGGGTTATTCTACACCATGGGTCCTAACATATTTTCTCTCTGGTCCCATATTTGCTGTGTGGTTTGTGTCCCTGTGGCACACGGGTGGGTGAGGGGTCAGTGGGGAAGGGGACAGGGCTAGTGAGTAAGGGAACTGACCATGTGGTTGGACACAGGCCCCTGGTGCGCACACCTTCGGTCACTGAGCCACCAGACCTGGCATACACAAATCTCTCTCTCTCACTCTCTCTCTCACTCTCTCTCTCACTCTCTCTCTCTCTGCCTCCCTCTCTCTGTCTCCCTCCCCCGCTCTGTCTCTCCCTCCCTTGCTCTATCTCTCCCTCCCTCTGTCTCCCTCCCTCGGTCGCCCTCATCCCTCTGTCTCCCTCCCTGTGTCTCTTTGCCTCTCTCTCCCTCTGTCACCTTCTGTCACCTCCCCCCCTGGCAGCCTGGGCTGGGACAGCTTCCTGGGCACACACACACAGCCACACCCCAGTACTTCACAGGTCTTTCATGGACCATTTACTTGTTAACTATTTTTTGTTGTGTTTCGCCTCTTGGTGCACATGCATCTCCCCTCTGTCTATCGCTGGACTCGCACAGCCCCCATGGTGCAGAGTCTCTCGGAGTCCATGCTGTTGCGGCAGTGTTTGGTGGCAATCTTCTGAAATCTGCAGACATGGCACACAGGTACAATGTCTGGAAGGTCCACGGCCCAACAAGAAAGTCTTGTCAGGCCGCTGGCAGCACGTGGACCATACTGTGAGTAGACGTGATCTACACAGTGGAGCCTGTATACCTCATCCTCGTACACAATACATCAACATGTGCCCATGCATTTTGTGCCCACCCCCCAATCAGTACCTAGGCAATGTATTTACATCCTCCCTCTAGATGGGTCAACATGATAGTGTTTTTTGTGCATGTGGTGTGTTCAGTTGGTACTTACCGACAAGCAATGCATTTCCATATATGCCATCCTGGAAGCGCTGGTTTATGATGCATTGTCTGAAGATGAATGCATCATGCACACTCCCTGGAAATTTGGCAACAACATTTGTGAACAGTCCGCGGTGGTCCACTATTGCCTGCACATTCATTGAATGGGTGTACTTCCTGTTGCGGTAGATGTGTTCGCTGTCCGCAGGGGGCACAAATGGTACATGTGTGCAGTCAATTGCACCGATCACCTGTGGTGTGCCAGCAATGGCATGGAATCCTTGCTTGATGGCAATCTGCTCCTGCACAGTGTTGGGGAAGTATCGGTGCTGCGGAATCAGGCTGTGTATGGCATCCAAGACAGTGGGGAGGAAGGTTGAGAAGGATGCCTGTGATACTCCACCGACTCTGGCTGTTGTTGGTTGAATGTCCCAGAGGCCAAGAAGTGCAGCACAGCGAGCAGTTTTGTCTGCGGAGGGATATTGGTTGTCCGCTGTGGTGGTGGCGTCAGCCTGTGGGCAATGAGGGTCAGGATGTGCTGGATGGATGTCCTTTTGAGCCTGTAGTGGGCTATGACTTCCTCCGGCCTTAAGTCTGTGAGGTAGACACGTCTGCGCAGTGAGCGCTGTCTTCTTCGTCGCTGCATGGGTGGTGGTGGTCCTGGTGGTGGTGGCATTGGCGGTGGTTGTTGTTATTGCTGCATTGGTGGGAGTCCGAGCTGCAGGATGACTATCTCCATGGCATCTGTGGCTGTTTTGGGAAGCTAGGGCCAACTCTCCCTTATATACACCCACTTATCTCCAGTTTAAGTCAGGTTTTTATCAGGTGTTAGAAACTGGAGTTAGCGGGAGTTAGCGTGCTTTTTTTGTAGCTAAGCGTTTTGGAGATTACCTTGCTAATATGGAGCAGCTGTGTTAGCGACTTTTTTCATGAAATTTCAGTCATCAACGCCTACCCTGCATGTCATTAGCGATAATTATCGCTGGCTTAGAAGGCTAGCTATCGCCGGAAAACTCACGCTAACAGGGGTTAGCGTCGCCTTGTTGATAAGGCGATAAAAATATTGCCGCTTTATCGACGCTAAGGCGGCGATAAAACAATATCGCCGCCTAGTTGATATGCCCCTAAGTTCATAGAGGGGGTGGGGGTTAGTCCCGAGCACAGTCTGAGGCACTTTTACAGGCCCCCACAACCCCTCCAATTAAAAAAAAAATGCTTCTAAGGGTGGCTCGTTTAATTCCATGTCGTGCGTAAACCCCTGTTTACGCATGGGACAGAATTGGGTGTTTGGTTTTATTTAACTCATCTGATCATTATCGGATGTGTTAATGACGTTATTTATGGTTGTTAGAAAATGGGGGTCTCTAGTTGGCACAGGTATGCACTTGTGACAAGCAGGGACTCTCAATTCTAAGTCAGGATAAGGGGATCACCCTTTTAAATAACCCCTGCTCACCCTTCAGGTAGTGTGGCGCAAGCAGTCAAGACTATTCTCAGGGCGCTATAGGTTAAGCATTTGTGAACACATACAGTAATACAATGACACACCACAAATGGACACCAGTCAAGGTTATATCAAAAATAGTTCTCTTTATATAAGGCTTAGCACAAGACCAGAATAACGATTAAAATGACCACAGTATTATTTCAAAGTTCAATGTTCTTGCAAAAAGGCTTAAAATGCAAAAATAGGCTTCTTTTACTCAATGCTTTGTACGGTTCGTACCTGGGTGTACGACTCGTCCGCTTTAAAAACAAAGAAAGTACGAGTCAAACAATCGGTGCGGACTCCGGGGTCCGGGACAGGCACACGGCGGTGCGAACTGAACAAAGTACCTTTAGTTCGTGGGGTCCGCGACGGACAGTGCGGGACAAGTTGATGGGTCCGGGTCGTAGTTCGGCAGCGTACTCGGTCTGGTCCAGTCGCGGCGTTGGGACGCGGCGTTGGTACGGGACCGTCAGGGGTACGGGCGGATGAGCCGGATCAGCTTGCAGAGTCCGTGGCATCGGCGTTCGGGCCGTACCTTCGGTGCGGATCAGCGGCGACACTTCTCGGCGCCGTACAGCGTACGGGGAGGATCAGCATACGGCGGCTCTTCGGCTCTGAGTACGGCACGGTGCAGTACGTTGGCAGCGTACGGACCGTACCTGCGGGACAGCGAAGCTTGAATCCGGCGTACAGGGTTCGGCAGCCAGGGATGTACACCTCGAATCGGCGGGGAAGGTTAGGTGCAATGCAGCCGGGAGGGATACGGTGCGTACTAACGCTTTTTGGTTCAGCGTAGACACGCGGTGCCGGGCGGCAAAGACACGGCTTCGCGGCGGATGTAGTACGAGGCGTACTGGGGCCAAATCCAGTGGAAAACAAGCAATAATTGTCCAGGCAACTCAGTTTTTGAAGGCAGATGAGTCCAATGGTCCTGGGACTCAGTTCAGGGGGCAAGCTCTCTTCCAAGCCCTTGGAGATAGATGAAAAACAAAGTACAAAGTCTCTTTCAGTCTTTTCCTCTCCTTTCTCAGCAAGGCACCAACTGCAGGCCAATCCCCCAGGTCAGGGAAAGTTACTCCTCCTTCAGCTTCTTCCAGGTCCTTCTAGTCAGGCAGAGTTTCTTCGTGGTTCAATCAGGATCTGATTTCTTAGGAGCAGGGCTCCTACATTTATACTCAGTTTCTTTTGTCTTTACAGGCCAGGGGGGCCTTTGCATAATCCCAGTCCAGTTCTTTTCAGTGAGGAGCACTTTGTTGTGGAGACTCTGGCTTCTTCTTTCAGCAGGCAGGGCAGAGACATCAGACGCTCCCCAGGGGGTGGAGCCAGCATTGTGGAGGCAGAGCACTGTCCTATTCAGAGCCAAGGTGCACTCCTCCCACCCATCCTGGTGTAATCTTTCTATTCACCACCTGGCAGCCCCAGCCTTTCTCCTGGAACTTCCCAGCCCTGTCACTCAAGCTACACACAAAGAAGATAGCCCTCCCCTCCAGAGGCGGACTGAAATGGTTAAGCAAGCAAATGCTAACTTTCTAAAAGTAGCATTTGCAAACACAGGATATTAAAATAAACTTTACTAAAAGATGTATTTTATTATTCTGAGTTCAGGCATACTAAACACGAATTTCTACCATGCTTCCTGAGCCTGCTAGGATTATAGAGTGTTATAATCTAGCAGCCCATTCTGGCCTATGGAGAGCACGTAGCCTTCAATAGTGAAAAACGAAAATGGCTGAAATTCACTATCAGGACATGCCACACACCTCAGGGCATATCCTACCTTATCCTTACAATGCACCCTGCCCTAGGGCCTACCATAGGGGTGACTAATATGAAGGTAAGGGAAGGTTTAGGGACTGGCAAGTGGGGACACTTGCCCAGTCAGCATGACAGTACCAGACTGCATGTAGGTTCTGCAATGGCAGACCTTAGACACATTTTACCCCGCTGCTTCTGTGGGTGGCACAACCAGTGCTGCAAGCCCACTCGCAGCATTTGGATATACAAGCCCTTGGCACCCCTGGTGCACTCTACTAGGGACTGATAGTAAACCAAATAAGCCAAACATGGAAGTCAATTCACATAATACATTTTACCATAGGGAGCACTTGCCCTGTGCACTGGATGGCAGTGTCACAGGGCCCTGAGCAGCTAACACCAGCACAAAAATACATTGAGGCACAAACAAAAATGGAAGGGTGACCCACGCCAACGGTGCCAGGTCTAACACGTGTCCCCTCCAGCTGAAATGTAGGGAGAACTACCCTACCCCAGGGAGTTCTCATCACTAAGGCGGAAAAATCTGGAAAGACCATCAGCGTTGGCGTGGTCTGTACCGGGGCGATGTTCCACCGTGAAATCCATCCCCTGTAGGGAAATGGACCACCTCAACAACTTAGGATTCTCACCCCTCATCTGCATCAACCATCTGAGGGGCCGGTGGTCGGTTTGAACCCGGAAGTGAGACCCAAACAAGTAGGGTCTTAGCTTCTTCAATGCCCAGACCACCGCAAATGCTTCTCGCTCAATCACACTCCACTTTTGTTCCCGGGGAAGTAACCTTCTACTAATAAAGGCTACGGGTTGGTCAAAGCCCTCCTCAGTGATCTGTGAGAGAACAGCCCCTACACCATGCTCTGATGCATCTGTCTGCACAAGGAACTCTTTGGAGAAGTCAGGAGCCAAGAGCACGGGCGCTGTGCACATGGCAGTTTTCAGGGTGTCAAAGGCCTTCTGACAGGTGTCAGTCCATATCACTTTTCTGGGCTGCTTTTTCGAAGTCAGCTCTGTCAAGGGGGCAACGATACTGCCATACCCCTTGACAAACCTCCTGTAGTACCCGGTGAGTCCTAAAAAGGCCCTCACCTCCGTCTGGGTCCTTGGGGGCTCCCAAGCCAGGATGGTTTCTATCTTGGGTTGTAGGGGCGCCACCTGGCCGCTCCCTACTTGGTGTCCCAAGTACACCACGGAACCCTGCCTGATCTGACACTTGCTTGCCTTGATCGTGAGGCCCGCCTTGCGCAGGGCCATCAACACTTCCCAGAGATGTCGCAGGTGTTCTTCCCATGTACCACTGAACACTGCGATGTCATCCAGGTATGCTGCGCTGAACTCGGACAGCCCAGCCAACACCTGGTTGACCAACCTCTGGAAGGTGGCAGGGGCATTCTTCATCCCGAATGGCATAACCCAGAACTGGAAATGCCCATCAGGTGTGGAGAATGCGGACCTCTCTTTGGCCCCATCAGTCAAGGCGATCTGCCAGTACCCAGACGTTAGATCAAATGTGCTGAGGTACCGTGCAGCCCCTAACCGATCAATGAGCTCATCAGCTCTGGGGATGGGGTGCGCGTCAGTCTTCGTGACCGAATTGAGTCCTCTGTAGTCCACACATAACCGGAGTTCGGGTGTGGCACCCGGCGAGGCAGCCTTTGGGACCAAGACCACTGGGCTGGCCCAAGGACTGCTGGAGGACTCAACCACCCCAAGAGCAAGCATCTTTGAGACCTCCTCTTTGATGCAAGCTCTGACCCTGTCAGTTACCCTGTAAGCCTTGTGCTTCACAGGTAAGCTGTCTCCTGTATCCACATCATAGACGCACCAATCTGTGATTAACCAGGAACCAGGGAGAACAGGTCAGGAAACTGCCCCAGCAGGTGGCGGCAGTCATCCTGTTGCTCAGGGGTCAGGGTGGGTGAGAGGTTAACTCCATCCACTGACCCGTCTCGCTCTGAGGCTACCAGGAGGTCAGGAAGAGGCTCGGACTCCTCCTCTGTCCCATCATCTGTGGCCAAGAGCATGCCCACTTCGGACCTCTCCAAGTGGGGCTTCAATCGATTGACATGGAGGACCCTAAAGGGGTTCCTTGGAGACTGCAAGTCCACCAAGTAGGTGACTGAACTCTTGCGCTCCACAACCTCAAAGGGTCCTGTCCACTTGTCCTGGAGTGCACAAGGCTCCACAGGGGCCAGGACCCATACCTTTTGGCCAGGTTGAAGCTCAACTATCGTGGCATTCTGGTCGTACCACCGCTTCATCTCCTCCTGGCTGGCTTCCAGGTTTGCCTCAGCAAGTTGCCTGAAACGCCTAGTCTGGTTCCGGAAAGCCAGCATGTAACTGTATACATTCTGGGGAGGTTTCCTGGGAGATTGCTCCCAGCCTTCCTTGACCAGACTAAGAGGTCCTCATACTGGGTGGCCATAACAAAAGCTCAAAGGAACTGAACCCCAGAGACTTTTGTGGCATCTCACGGTACGCAAAGAGAAGGCATGGTAAGAGGACGTCCCACTTACGCCTCATGGGTTCCTCAAGACCCATAATCATGCCCTTTAGGGTTCGGTTGAAGCGCTCAACCAACCTGTTTCCTTGGGGATGGTAAGGGGTGGTGAACTTGTAGGTTACACCACACTCTTGCCAAAGGGATTTCATGTATTTTGATATGAAATTGGTCCCCCTGTCAGACACCACCTCTAGAGGGAATCCTACTCGTGAGAAAATTCCCATCAGTGCTTGTCCCACCACGGGGCCGTCACTGTCCTCAGAGGGATGGCTTCAGGGTACTGGGTGGCATGGTCCACCAAGACCAGGATAAACCTGTTGCCCATGGCTGTCTTGGGGTCCAGTGGCCCCACAATGTCAATCCCCACTCGCTGGAATGGGGTACTGACCACAGGGAAAGGTTGGAGTGGAGCTCGCAGCTTCCTTCCACTCTTACCACTTGCCTGGCAAGTCTGGCATGTCCTGCAGTGAGTGTCAGAACTCCTGCGCATTTGAGGCCAATAAAAGTGGGTGACAAGCCTTTCAAAGGTCTTGTCCTGCCCCAAATGCCCTGCTAACGGAACGTCGTGAGCCAGCCCCAGTAGGAAGGCTCTGAACTTCTGGGGTACCACCAGCGCACGGGCTGACCCAGGTTCAGCAACCTTAGGCTCTGAGTACAGGAGGTCGTTCTCCCAGTAGATCAAGTGAGTACCGGACTGATCACCATTGGCCTGGGCTGCAGCCTGCTGCCGCATACCCACTAGAGAGGGGCACTCCTTCTGCTCCCTGCAGAATTCCTCCCTGGTGGGGCCTCCTTCTTGCTGCCAATGGGTCAGCTCAGGTGGGTCCCCCAGTTCGGCTATCTGTTCCCCGGTAGGCTCCAGGGCATCCCCCTCAAGATCTGCTTCCTCCTGGGCCGTGGGAACTTCAGGAGCTGGATTCCCGTGCCTCCTGTGCCCTCTCCCTAAGGCCGGTTCCTGGGCCTCTCCCTCAGGCTCCAGGGTCCCTTCAACACCCCTACTGGCTGCCATCGACCGGGTGGTCACGCACGCCCAGTCAGGTAAACCCACCATCCTCAGGTGAGTTGTCTTCTCCATCTTTTCCCAAGGGGAGCTCTCCAAATCGTTACCTAGGAGACAATCAACAGGCATGGCCTCTCTCACAGCCACTTGCAGAGTACCAGAGACCCCCCCCCCACTCAAAGGGAACCTGAGCCATTGGACACTGACTCTCTGTGTTGTCGGCGTTGACAACACAGCAGAATGCGTGTGGGACAACCTGCTCTTGAGACACCAGGTGTTGCTTGACAGCAGTCACACTGGCTCCTGTATCTCTAAGAGCCCCCACCCTTCGGCCATTTATGGTCACCCACTGCCCATACTTTTGAGTATTGGGGGGCAGTTGGGCCTCAGTGACCATCTCACTGTCTCCTAATGAGACTAGGGTCATCTGTACGGGATCCCCCGCCCCTTGGACATCTACCTCCCTCCCAAAGGCTACACTATTCACCTGCTTGGGGGGTGGAGCACCAGAGGGTGCTGGTTTACCATGCATGGGGCACTTGGGATCCATGGAATAGTGCCCCAGGTTGTTACACTTGTAACATCTGGGGGGCCCTCTTTGAACAGGGTTACCTGTCGGGCCCCGGTCTTCTTCGGGGGTGGGGGTGGCTGAGAACCTTTCCCTTGGTTCCCTTGGGAATTACTTTGGGGCACTCTGTAGAACTCCCTCTGTTTACCCTTGCCCCCCCCCCACTCTTCTGCTGGGGACCCTGAACACCTTTGGCGGGGCCTCCCATGGGACCCTTGTGGACCCTGGTGCTGATCAAGCGGTCCGCCTCCTCAGCAAGCTTCCTAGGGTTAGTCAGCTTGCTATCGATCAGGTGCTGGCGTAGCTCAGGAAAACAATTATCACACAAGTGCTCCCATGCAATTAAGTCAAACAGCCCTTGGTAATCATTCACTTTGCTACCCTTCACCCAACCATCTAGCGCTCTGGAAAAAAAAGTCACATATTCTACATAAGTGGTACCAGGTTTCTTGGTGCAATCCCTAAATCTCTGCCTGTACAACTCAGGAGTTAACCCATACCTTGTCATCAGAGCTTCCTTCATGTGTGGATAGGATGTGTGGACATCAGAGGGGAGATCTAGCAATGTGTCCCGCCCCTCACTCAGGAACCTTCCCCACAACCCCACTCCCCAATCTTTCTCAGGGACCCGGTGGGAGGACATAGCTACTTCATAGGCCCTGAACCATTGCCCAATATCATCCTGCTTATAACACTCTTTCACCACATCTTTAGGAATATGCACCCTTGACTCTGTTGAATTGCTGCCACCAGAGGGAGAGCGGTCTAAACTCTCGGCCTTGAGATCCAACTCCCTCATTTTTACCTCATGCTCCACGGCCAGCCTTTGTCTTTCAATTTCCATTTGAAGTTTTGCCATCTCCACTTCATGTGCTCGTGCAGCACTCCTGTCGGCCATCTCCTCTGGCGACAGGCCTCTGCTAGGCTTAGAAACACCTTCTGGGGGTATCACCTCCCGTGCATTCTCTGGGAACTTGGATTCGTACCAGGCCCTCAGCGCCTTTATGTACTGATCCTTGCTTGTTAATCCACTTTGTTTAATTCTATACTTGGAGAGATATCCTTTCAAGACTTCATTTGTGCACTTCCTCAGTGCCTCCTGTTCCCAATCTATGTCATCAACTCCAGAGAATATAGAGGACGCTCCACCTCCACTGACTGAGCTAGGCATGGTTTCTTAAAGTGGAGATTCTTCAGCAAAACAAAAAATCAATACTGTGTGGCTGCGTTATCGGTCTGAACTCACTACGTGGCGTTCACTCAATCACTGTACATGAATCACAAATGCGAATTCAAATTCCACCGCTGCCCCCAATGTTAGAAAATGGGGGTCTCTAGTTGGCACAGGTATACACTTGTGACAAGCAGGGAATCTCAATTCTAAGTCAGGATAAGGGGATCACCCTTTTAAATAACCCCTGCTCACCCTTCAGGTAGTGTGGCACAAGCAGTCAAGACTATTCTCAGGGCGCTATGGGTTAAGCATTTGTGAACACATACAGTAATACAATGACACACCACAAATGGACACCAGTCAAGGTTATATCAAAAATAGTTCTCTTTATATAAGGCTTAGCACAAGACCAGAATAACGATTAAAATGACCACAGTATTATTTCAAAGTTCAATGTTCTTGCAAAAAGGCTTAAAATGCAAAAATAGGCTTCTTTTACTCAATTCTGCTTCTTTTCAGGCTTTGTACGGTTCGTACCTGGGTGTACGACTCGTCCGCTTTAAAAACAAAGAAAGTACGAGTCAAACAAACGGTGCGGACTCCGGGGTCCGGGACAGGCACACGGCGGTGCGAACTGAACAAAGTACCTTTAGTTCGTGGGGTCCGCGACGGACAGTGCGGGACAAGTTGATGGGTCCGGGTCGTAGTTCGGCAGCGTACTCGGTTTGGTCCGGTCGCGGCGTCGGGACGCGGCGTTGGTACGGGACCGTCAGTGGTACGGGCGGATGAGCCGGATCAGCTTGCAGAGTCCGTGGTGTCGGCGTTCGGGCCGTACCTTCGGTGCGGATCAGGGGCGACACTTCTCGGCGCCATACAGCGTACGGGGAGGATCAGCGTACGGCGGCTCTTCGGCTCTGAGTACGGCACGGTGCAGTACGTTGGCAGCGTACGGACTGTTCCTGCGGGACAGCGAAGCTTGAGTCCGGCGTACAGGGTTCGGCAGCCAGGGATGTACGTCTCGAATCGGCGGGGACGGTTCGGTGCAATGCAGCCGGGAGGGATACGGTGCGTACTAACGCTTTTTGGTTCAGCGTAGACACACGGTGCCGGGCGGCAAAGACACAGCTTCACGGCGGATGTAGTACGAGGCGTACTGGGGCCAAATCCAGCGGGAAACAAGCAAGAATTGTCCAGGCAACTCAGTTTTTGAAGGCAGATGAGTCCAATGGTCCTGGGACTCAGTTCAGGGGGCAAGCTCTCTTCAAAGCCCTTGGAGATAGATGAAAAACAAAGTACAAAGTCTCTTTCAGTCTTTTCCTCTCCTTTCTCAGCAAGGCACCAACTGCAGGCCAATCCCCCAGGTCAGGGAAAGTTACTCCTCCTTCAGCTTCTTCCAGGTCCTTCTAGTCAGGCAGAGTTTCTTCGTGGTTCAATCAGGATCTGATTTCTTAGGAGCAGGGCTCCTACATTTATACTCAGTCTCTTTTGTCTTTACAGGCCAGGGGGGCCTTTGCATAATCCCAGTCCAGTTCTTTTCAGTGAGGAGCACTTTGTTGTGGAGACTCTGGCTTCTTCTTTCAGCAGGCAGGGCAGAGACATCAGACGCTCCCCAGGGGGTGGAGCCAGCATTGTGGAGGCAGAGCACTGTCCTATTCAGAGCCAAGGTGCACTCCTCCCACCCATCCTGGTGTAATCTTTCTATTCACCACCTGGCAGCCCCAGCCTGTCTCCTGGAACTTCCCAGCCCTGTCACTCAAGCTACACACAAAGAAGATAGCCCTCCCCTCCAGAGGCGGACTGAAATGGTTAAGCAAGCAAATGCTAACTTTCTAAAAGTAGCATTTGCAAACACAGGATATTAAAATAAACTTTACTAACAGATGTATTTTATTATTCTGAGTTCAGGCATACTAAACACGAATTTCTACCATGCTTCCTGAGCCTGCTAGGATTATAGAGTGTTATAATCTAGCAGCCCATTCTGGCCTATGGAGAGCAGGTAGCCTTCAATAGCGAAAAACGAAAATGGCTGTAATTCACTACCAGGACATGCCACACACCTCAGGGCATATCCTACCTTATCCTTACAATGCACCCTGCCCTAGGGCCTACCATAGGGGTGACTAATATGAAGGTAAGGGAAGGTTTAGGGACTGGCAAGTGGGGACACTTGCCCAGTCAGCATGACAGTACCAGACTGCATGCAGGTTCTGCAATGGCAGACCTTAGACACATTTTACCCCGCTGCTTCTGTGGGTGGCACAACCAGTGCTGCAAGCCCACTCGCAGCATTTGGATCTACAAGCCCTTGACACCCCTGGTGCACTCTACTAGGGACTGATAGTAAACCGAATAAGCCAAACATGGAAGTCAATTCACATAATACATTGTACCATAGGGAGCACTTGCCCTGTGCACTGGATGGCAGTGTCACAGGGCCCTGAGCAGCTAACACCAGCACAAAAATACATTGAGGCACAATCAAAAATGGAAGGGTGACCCACGCCAACGGTGCCAGGTCTAACAATGGTAAATAGGCCTCAACTGTAATCAGGCCCAAGCTGCAGATGCCCTGGGGAAGTTTAATAGTTTCCCGAAATCTCACAACCTTTAATAGATATGGACTGTGCAAGCCCTTTAAGTGCTTGCACAGGGGGTTTCCAGCTCATCTTTTGTGCCACCGGGTGTTTTCGGCTCCTCCCTCACCAAGGGGCATATTATCAAGCCAGACAATAAAATTATCGCCGCTTTAGCGGCAGAAAACTGCCGCTAAAACGGCGATAATGGGCTTGATAATATGGTGTATGGAATTCCAATTGAAGCCCATGTTAGATGTGAAGGACTAACATGGACTTCAATTGGAATTCCATCGAGCATATTATCAAGCCCATTATCGCCGTTTTAGCGGCAGTTTTCTGACGCTAAAGCGGCGATAATTTTATCGCCTGGCTTGATAATATGCCCCCAAGAGACGCTGTGAAGTGGGCGAGGTGGGAGAGTTGGGAGGGGATTTGTGTTAGCCTGTGGCACCGTGCAAGTTTGGATCCGCCACAGATGCGAGTCTCACTACTTTATAAAGAGCGACCGTTTTTCCTCTGGTTGCTTGAGATCATTGAACGGTGACCTTGATACATCGAAAGGGACTCGCGTTGCGAAGGAGCCAATTACTCAGGGCACAGCAGTCTGTTTCGAATAAGCTGAAAATCCTCCGGGAATCAGTTTCCCCTCTTCCACTCATTAAAAGCGTCTTTACCCGCGTGCCGTTGATTAATTATTGTAAACATGCCATGCTCCTACTTTCAGCCGGTATTTTCAGACAGAACACAGGGTTGGGACAAAAAGAGCTTCATGCCAGGGGGCACCAAGTCGCGGTTATTAGATACTGCAGCTGACTGACTGCCCTGGAAGGGATCGAATGACATCCGCCCGAAGCACGAACACTAAAATGCGCCACAAGTTCTTTGTTCAGTTGCCGAAACAGCAAGTATCATGTTTCACCTTTCCGACAACTAACAATAGGCCGGCCAAGAGAGTCTCGGGCCACTAAACAATCTGGACTCCTTCTGTCAGGACAATTGCGTCCATTAAGCTTTCATAGCCAATCCCTTCCTTCGAGGCGTAAAATGATCCTTGCTGCAAAATCTATACTAAACGTTTTATCCATTCCACGGGAATCTTTAAATAATTACCCGAAGTAAAGAAAAAACGATTCTCCTGCTCGCAGGCCTCTCTGGGGTTGGATATTTAGCTTCGTGCTTTTGACTGGTTTGTTTTGTTCGTGTTAGCTTTGAGGGCTACGCACACACCGCTGTCAATCCCTGCTGCTTTCCCTGTCCACGCCCGACCCCATGTTTCCAGTGCGAGAGTAAGATCACAGAGCAAGCTATCGTCATCCGCGACGGGGTTTGTTGTTCATCCCTGTTTAACAGAACACAACAGCTTATCTGACTGAGACAGAACAGTGTTTACACACGGGCTGTTTATGTATATAACAAGAATTGCACTGTGCTGCAATCCAACTCTGGCCGGAATAGAAACAACATGCAAGTAACACCTACAGGAGGCAAATGAAAATCCCAGATGTTACTATTTGAAACGAAATCAGTGTGCGTACGAACAGATGTGGTCCAGCAGGGTGATGCTTCGTTTAGAAGTGTAAGAGAAACACGCACTTCCCGTGACAGTGTTAATTTAAGATTTGCACACGCCCAGTTTTCTTAGCTGATGGTGAAGCCAAGGACGGATGGATGGTGGAGGTAAAAACAAAGGAGTGACCACGTGTAAAATGTTTGGGAGGGATGTGAGCTTTTTCAAATCTGCTTTAGCGCTACTGTAATCAACACCACCAGTTTAACTGTAAATGTTATCCGTGATATCATGTACCGCCTTGGACGTAAAGAGTTTCATTTTAATTAATGGCAATAGTAAGCCAGTATTCTCAAGTAATTTGCTCAGCGCCGACAAGTTTACATTTTAATATTATCTTGAAGGTGGGATGTGCTCTTACTCATTTGCAATATGCTCTTGATTGTGGTTTCGCCATGTGATCTTCATTGAAGCCTTGTCCGTAAAACCTATACATTTGTTCATATATGAATTTGCTTCACCATCGTATGCTCAGCAGGTGCTGGTGGTTGTCTACCTCTGTGACTCATAGAATTAGATTTTTCTTGTAATAAACTTGCCCAGACTGCAGGTTGGTGTGTGGGCACATTTTCCTTTACAGTTTTTGGTATGTTGACGGTAAACATCTACACTTGACAGATGTTGGGGGACAGGGGCTGGACCAGATTCCATATGATGAGCCCAGGCACTGAAGGAAAGGAGAGGTTATCCACCGGACAGGGGTGGAGAACGTCCCAGCGCTCAGCCTGCAGATGAGATCAGACTGCATTAGCGCATTAAAGAACATTTAATGAATTTCAAGTCTGATTATGTTTATTCATTATAGTACTTTTTGAAGAACTAGATATTGTTGTCTGGGCAGCAGATAATAGAAAAAAATAGTTTGGGTGGGGTATATCACTCCCCCTAACCCCCTTTCTATCCTACCTCCTCAATGGGATGAGTGACAGCAGAAGGGTAGGAGACACCAATTGTGAATGATTAAATAGTGACAGAAATGGGGAAAATACAAGTCAAACTAAGAACCCCCAGCGAAGGCAACTTCCATCAATGCAATGTACCACCAGTATTGGAAAAGCATGTGCAGGTATACACTACAGTGGGTTGGATTCACTAATGATGATAGGGAGAAGTACTTTTGGAGGAAGGTACCTTTGATCTAGAGTGATTGAATAACCCTAATACAAAAGAATAAAAAACAAACAAAAGTAAGATGGATGCGCATTAGTAGGCGGTTTTCCTGAATAGATATGAGGAAGAAAACAAAGGAAACATGTGTCCCTGTTATGTGGTACGAAAGAGACTCACAAAAGACTCAAAATCCAAATTACCACATGGATAGGTCTGGTACCCCCTACGTCTCTGCCTCCTCCTAATCTCTTAGCTTAATTCACATCTAAATTCAGAGGGCAAGCTGAAGAAAAGGAGGAGGATTTATTAGACATCTTTAGGTTCCCCATGTTGGTGGACTTTGGAGACGCACTAGAAACAGCATGGGACCGGCTAATCAGCCAGAGGGAGGAAAATGCCAAATAACTTTTACTTGGGTGCAGTGAATGAGAGCACAGTGGGCAGAGATACTATTATAGGCAATGAAGCACCCTAGAACAATGCTGCATGTGCTGGACAGGAGGCTGACTCAACACAACACACAGCTCTTTGAGGGCCTAGGCTCGCTCCTGCTCGGTACAGTCTAATCATAACTCAGAATAGTCTGAGATGTAACACTAGATCATACCAAAGGCAATAGAACTTTGTTAGGAACCCCAAAATGATAGAATGACTCCCTCATCTAGTGATAGTAATAATCATAATACTCAGGATGCCTTTTTCCCTCAATAGAATATCCGGGCAAGGGGTAGGAGGTTTAGTTACCATTCCTGTCCCTTGGTCCACTGCAGACCTCGTCAGCATCAAGAAACAATTTCCTTACATCTGTGAAAACATCTTAAAATTTCATGAGGAACTCCAAACAATATTTGAAAGTTATACATCTAACTGGGCTGATTTGAAACAACTGTTGCAATGTGTAGTGCTGAGTGATGTCAGGGTCTGTTTAGTGGAAAAAAAAATTGACTACAACAAGTCTCTGATGATGCAGTTTTCAATGCAGCTGCAAAGCAGACTTGACTAAATACCGTTATAAAAGTATGTCCACTCATGACCGACTGGACCAAAATATCCAATCTTAAGGTAAACAAAGGTGGATCTCCAACAGATTATTTAGATTGATTAA
This sequence comes from Triturus cristatus, assembly GCF_964204655.1. Lineage (NCBI taxonomy): Eukaryota > Metazoa > Chordata > Amphibia > Caudata > Salamandridae > Triturus > Triturus cristatus. The sequence goes on along the minus strand of NC_140581.1, from coordinate 663,357,986 downwards.
ACGATGGTTTGAACAATACTCAGGCTTTGCTCAATGTGGAGAAAAAGCTCATCAAGACGTGGGCGATGCCTGTGCTCAGGGTATGTTGCACAAGGTGCATCTGGACAATCTGCATTGGGGGACCATAGGATTAGCTGACTTGGTGTCTGATGCTAACCACTGCTTGGCAGTGCAAGAAAGAATTGAACGAGGTTGCAGTTTTGAAGAATGCATTAATTTCAACAGACTTTAAAAGGGAGAGGCTAATGGGGAATGGACAGATTGTGAGAGAGGGGTAAACAAAGGGGAGGGCGAGCGGGTAGCATCCTAGGACAAGGATGGGGAGATTTAGTCCCTCTATGAGGTTCTCCTTGGGTTACTGGAAACGGGATTCCCCCATCTTAACATCAAAGATACACCTAAAGATGATCGCCTAAGTTTACCCAACTTTCCCAGAGTCAATATCCTACACTTTAGGACAGCATGAGAGGTGCACACTGCCCCATAAATACCCTGATTCCCATAAACCAAAACAGCTGCTATATTACATTTGTGATAAATGGGAAACCCACTTTATACCTTATTGATATCATTGATAGTCAGTCAGCCCTGAAGACCTCTGAACCCCTTCCTTACCTCTCATGGGCTTGTCCAACGATGCAGTTGGAATTTCAAGCACCCTAGTCCCACCCCATATTACCAAAGCCATCTCCATTACCTTAGATCCCATCACTGATTAGCATACATTTTTGTTGAGCATTACCTTCCATACAAACCTTTTGGGGCGGGACCTTCTGTGTAATGTAAATTGTACTGTTTACTACACTAATGATGTTGTCTCTTTGACTGTACACAAAGTTAAAAAAGAATATTTATAAGCTGTTTAATGTGAAAGTACTGATTGCATTGATTATTTGAAATGTTAAACTCATGTGCCTAAATCTGTCTCAAATGCAAAAACAACAGTTGATGGACAGAATGCAGAACAATGTCACACATTCACCCCAGTATAGAGATCTGGGCCTAAATCCATCGTTTTTTTTCTCACCATGCCACCCCAGTTTAGACCTGGCCATGTGCAAATCAATCTTGACCCTGTGCCTCATGGGAACAGTCCAGCCCGAATTGCCAAGCCAGGTTCTCCCTGGACCGGAAAAAAGCATCCTAGGACCGGTTTCAAGGTTTCACCCCTCTTCAGCCAGGATAGCTTGATTCCAGTGGCATGGAGAGCACGGGACCCACGTCTGGGCATACTCTTCCCACTCGGGGTGATAAATGCAATAACAACAGTTGTTGGACAGAATGCAGAACAATGTCATACATTCACCCCAGTACAGAGATCTGGGCCTAAATTCATCTTTTTTTGCTCATTATGCCACCCCAGTTTAGACCTGGCCATATGCAAATCAGCCTTGACCCTGTGCCTCATGGGAACAGTCCAGCCTGAATTGCCAAGCCAGGTCCTCCCTGGACCGGAAACAAGCATCCTAGGACCAGTTTCGGGGTTTCACCCCTCTTCAGCCAGGATAGCTTGATTCCAGTGGCATGGAGAGCACGGGACCCACGTCTGGGCATACCCTTCCCACTCAAAATAACGATGGATTAAACCCAGATCTGTGACTGGGGGTGAATGTTTTGCCAATGTGCAACATTCCGTCCATCATCTTGTGTGTTTTGCTAAATCTATCTCAGACATACTTGATCAAGTGCCTTTTACTTTTTGGTTTGAACACTCAAATTATGTTGATTGTGTCTGGTCAGCAGAGATGGTAAAGATCAAAGTAAATTCTGTGTAAAAACTGCCCCACATTTCCCAGAGTCAAGACAGCACTGCAAGGGTGTTTGCCTGTCCGCAACTTCTCCTCACTGTATTACGGTATCACCCATGTCAGGAGAGATGGCATAATTTGTGCTGCAAGAACTCACTGTTTTGCTCCATTTTTTTTCCTTCTGTTGCTCAACAGTATTGCCATTCTTGTGCCAAGTCGACAACATTGGGCAAGCGACGAAAACCACTTACACTGCCCATCTACCTCATTTGGGCCTTTCCTCAACTTACATATGGACTTAATCCAATTACCTAAATGAGGATGTAGGTCTTTGCATGCATGCCTTTACCATGCATATTTTACAATGCATTGATCTTGACAATGTCTTTTATTACATCGTGGTACTTTACCACACATTAGAGGCAATACATTAAAAAAATATATGTATATATATATATATATATATGGTTTACATTGTCCCAATTAACTGCGCCGTGTACGGGTCACTATACAGTTCTGACCCACGGCCTCCTCAATAGTTGAAAGGATGTTGCTGCCCCCCACGGTATGAGCGCCACATTAACACACATACTTATACCCCAAATGGGTCCAGAGCAGCACGTTGGTTTACATTGTCCCAATTAACTGCGCCGTCTACGGGTCACTATACAGTTCTGACCCACGGCCTCCTCAATAGTTGAAAGGATGTTGCTGCCCCGACGGGCATTTTGTTGGACAATCTTTAATCACGGCGCTCATACCGTGGGGGGCAGCAACATCCTTTCAATTATTGAGGAGGCCGTGGGTCAGAACTGTATCGTGACCCGTACACGGCGCAGTTAATTGGGACAATGTAAACCAACGTGCTGCTCTGGACCCATTTGGGGTATAAGTATGTGTGTTAATGTGGCAGCTTTACAGGACCTACTAAAGGAGATGTTTTTTTGTTTCCCAAAGGAACTACTAATCCCAGAAAGCAAGACGTGCACCAGCGCGGCCCACTGAGGGCGTGGCTTGTTAATAAAATTGAATGTTGTGGAAACTGCCTGTGAGTGTCATTACATGAAGACCTTTGATAAAGAGGCAGACGGCCTTGAAACGCGTCAGGTCAGCAGATTGAAACCGGGAGCAGCAAGGAGTGGTTCTTCCCTGTGAGAAAGCCGGATGGTAAATTAGCTGCGAGTGCGCCCCTAAGAGCTCTTGGGCATTTTGTTGGACAATCTTTAATCACGGCGCTCATACCGTGGGGGGCAGCAACATCCTTTCAATTATTGAGGAGGCCGTGGGTCAGAACTGTATCGTGACCCGTACACGGCGCAGTTAATTGAGACAATGTAAACCAACGTGCTGCTCTGGACCCATTTGGTGTATAAGTATGTGTGTTAATGTGGCCGCTTTACAGGACCTACGAAAGGAGATGTTTTTTTGTTTCCCAAAGGAACTACTAATCCCAGAAAGCAAGACGTGCACCAGCGCGGCCCACTGAGGGCATGGCTTGCTAATAAAATTGAATGTTGTGGAAGCTGCCTGTGAGTGTCATTAAATGAAGACCTTTGATAAAGAGGCGGACGGCCTTGAAACGCGTCAGGTCAGCAGATTGAAACCGGGAGCAGCAAGGAGTGGTTCTTCCCTGTGAGAAAGCCGGATGGTAAATTAGCTGCGAGTGCGCCCCTAAGAGCTCTTGGGCATTTTATTGGACAATCTTTAATCACGGCGCTCATACCGTGGGGGGCAGCAACATCCTTTCAATTATTGAGGAGGCCGTGGGTCAGAACTGTATCGTGACCCGTACACGGCGCAGTTAATTGGGACAATGTAAACCAACGTGCTGCTCTGGACCCATTTGGGGTATAAGTATGTGTGTTAATGTGGCAGCTTTACAGGACCTACTAAAGGAGATGTTTTTTTGTTTCCCAAAGGAACTACTAATCCCAGAAAGCAAGACGTGCACCAGCGCGGCCCACTGAGGGCGTGGCTTGCTAATAAAATTGAATGTTGTGGAAACTGCCTGTGAGTGTCATTACATGAAGACCTTTGATAAAGAGGCGGACGGCCTTGAAACGCGTCAGGTCAGCAGATTGAAACCGGGAGCAGCAAGGAGTGGTTCTTCCCTGTGAGAAAGCCGGATGGTAAATTAGCTGCAAGTGCGCCCCTAAGAGCTCTTGGGCATTTTGTTGGACAATCTTTAATCACGGCACTCATACCGTGGGGGGCAGCAACATCCTTTCAATTATTGAGGAGGCCGTGGGTCAGAACTGTATCGTGACCCGTACACGGCGCAATTAATTGGGACAATGTAAACCAACGTGCTGCTCTGGACCCATTTGGGGTATAAGTATGTGTGTTAATGTGGCAGCTTTACAGGACCTACTAAAGGAGATGTTTTTTTGTTTCCCAAAGGAACTACTAATCCCAGAAAGCAAGACGTGCACCAGCGCGGCCCACTGAGGGCGTGGCTTACTAATAAAATTGAATGTTGTGGAAACTGCCTGTGAGTGTCATTACATGAAGACCTTTGATAAAGAGGCGGACGGCCTTGAAACGCGTCAGGTCAGCAGATTGAAACCGGGAGCAGCAAGGAGTGGTTCTTCCCTGTGAGAAAGCCGGATGGTAAATTAGCTGCGAGTGCGCCCCTAAGAGCTCTTGGGCATTTTGTTGGACAATCTTTAATCACGGCGCTCATACCGTGGGGAGCAGCAACATCCTTTCAATTATTGAGGAGGCCGTGAGTCAGAACTGTATCGTGACCCGTACACGGCGCAGTTAATTGGGACAATGTAAACCAACGTGCTGCTCTGGACCCATTTGGGGTATAAGTATGTGTGTTAATGTGGCAGCTTTACAGGACCTACTAAAGGAGATGTTTTTTTGTTTCCCAAAGGAACTACTAATCCCAGAATACAAGACGTGCACCAGCGCGGCCCACTGAGGGCGTGGCTTGCTAATAAAATTGAATGTTGTGGAAACTGCCTGTGAGTGTCATTACATGAAGACCTTTGATAAAGAGGCGGACGGCCTTGAAACGCGTCAGGTCAGCAGATTGAAACCGGGAGCAGCAAGGAGTGGTTCTTCCCTGTGAGAAAGCCGGATGGTAAATTAGCTGCGAGTGCTCCCCTAAGAGCTTTTCGGCATTTTGTTGGACAATATATATATATATATATATATATATATATATATATTATCTACTGGCAGTCGCCAGTAGATAGTTATAGTTAGGTCCTATTTTCCATAGGAAATCCGCAACATTCTATTCCCAATAAGTCTGGCGGCGATTGACGAATCTTCCAAACTTTTGGCCAGCTCCGCTCCGCTCCTACCCTGAAAATTTTGTGGTGATTCGTCAAGCGGGGCCCGAGAAAAAAGGGGGGTCCCAAAACGCGTTTTCCCCATGCAATTTCCCATAGGATCTGTTGTCGCAGCTACAGCCCGAACTGCTGAACGGAATTACACCAAATTTGGCAAAGAGGTAGTCCTCGGTTCAGACTCGTGCCTTTTGCTTAAATGGTGTAAATCCGTTCAGTAGTTCCTTAGAAAATTATGGTAAAAAAGTTAGTGATATCTATGGCCGGGGAGGATCCTGCGTTTCACATATGTAATTAGTGACACATGTACAACTGAGATATACATTCAATCACTAACACACCCATACATACACTCACCCAACCATACACTCCATCACAGTTGCACTCTTAAAAACATGCACCCATAGAATCGCCCACTCACACATCTATGCACAGAGTCACACACACCCTACCCACACAAACACTCAGGCACCCATACAGATACTCAGACAACCAATCAATAACCCATATAGACACTCATATAGCTATTCACAAAACCATTCAGCCACTTATATACCAACCCACGGACACATTCAGACATTCACACAGTTTAGTCACTAGTCTGCAGTAAGATACATTTAATGACTCACTTATAGAGTCAGTTACGCACCTAGAAAATCATCCATTCACACACTTGTACACCCACTCATTCTTCAACAGGCCTTTCTCTATATATATTAAACATATTAAAACTTTACAGAAACACAGACTCACTGGATGACGTCATCAGTGATGTCATTTGAGATGTCATCAGTGATGTCATCAGTGATGTCACTGACCATGTCATGAGTGATGTAATATGTGACATCATCAGCAGTGCATTGCGGGGGCGCGAGTTATAGTTAGCTGAACTAACTATAACGGGGGAATTTCTAGGGTTTTGTACAAGGGAAATGTCCAGCTAACTATAACGCCCCTGAAACCTATGGGTTTTTTCAGTGAATTTCAAAGGTTTTTTAAATGCCAATTCCTAACTATAACGCCCCTGAAACCTATGGTTTTTTCAGTGAATTTCAAAGGTTTTGTAAATGACAATTTTGAATGTATTAATTGTTATACTGATTTTTTTGATACGGATTTACTACATTTTTTTAACTATTTATTTTTAGATCTATTTTTTTAATTACATTATACATTACAATACAAAATATACTTTCTCAGAATGAATTACTTTAGTTTAAATACTTGGCAAATAGGCAACAGACTTTTAAGTACAGTAGTTACAGTTGTTGCAATGGGCAACACAATTTCAAACACAAAGCAACATTGAGCTCAATGTGAATTTATACTTAAATGCAATTAGTTACTTTATGGATTACTTTTCTAACCACAGGACTGGATCCTAGATTCAGTCCTTGGACATCTCCTGTAAACAGTTGAGTAAAAGCGCTTTGGTTACAGTAGTAATTTTTAAGGAATATTATTGTATTTTAAAAGTTGACACTTAGAAACTTTTTCCCATAGAATCACCAATGTTATCCTATGGCAGAAAATTCACTTAGCAGGTAAGTAGTGTTATCGTTACTTTTTCTTACTCCGTGGTGGATCTTGGATCCAGCACTGGCCAACCTCCTGTAAACAGTTGAAAGAATGTGTTTAAGTCATACAGATAATTTTTTAGGAATATTTTTAGTTTGTGAAAATAGACACTTGGAAACTTTTCTGGTGAAAACCACACAATGGATTCCTATGGAAGGAAATACAAGTTACTGGTAAGTACGCTTAGAATTACTTTTCAGGGTCAGTGCTGGGCTAAAAGATGCAGCCCTGGGTTCTCTCCTGATAACAGGTAAGTAAATCGGAATTCGTAGTTCGGCTGATTTTAGAGGAATATTTGTACGTATCAAAAATGGACACTTTGAAAATTTTCTGATGAAAACCACACAATGGATTCCTACGGAAGGAAATACAAGTTACTGGTAAGTACGCTTAGAATTACTTTTCAGGGTCAGTGCTGGGCTAAAAGATGCAGCACTGGGTTCTCTCCTGATTACAGGTGAGTAAATCGGAATTCGTAGTTTGGCTGATTTTAGAGGAATATTTGTACAATGGTGAAGGAAGGGGGAGGGGCCTGAGGTGACCTGTGCAAACACGCCCTGTGGCGCGTTTTAAGTTGGGGAATTAATTCCTCTTCAATCCTGTGGTCCCCTGGGGGCCAACTAGCCCACCAGGTACCTCCAGTATGCGTCAGGGAGCTGCATTGCAGAGAGGTATTCAGAGGCCACGCCCCTTTTTACAACACTCTGCAACACAGCTCCGTGGCGCTTACTGGAGGTACCTGGTGGGCTAGTTGGTCCCCAGGGACCCTCAGGATTGAAGAGGAATTAATTCCCCAACTTAAAACGCGCCACAGTGCATGTTTGCACAGATCTGATCTCAGGCCCCGCCCCCTACCTTCACCACTGTGCAAACGCGCCCCGTGGGGTGTTTTAAGCTGGGGGATTAAGTCCCCTTGAATCCTGAGGTCCCCTGGCGGCCAACTAGCCCACCAGGTACCTCCAGTATGTGCCAGGGAGCTGTGTTGCAGAGATGTGTTCTGAGGCCACACCCCTTTTTACAACACTCTGCAACGCAGCTCCGTGGCGCTTAGTGGAGGTACCTGATGGGCTAATTGTCCCCTAGGGGACCTCTGGCTTGAAGAGGAATGAATTGCCCAACTTAAAACGCGCCACAGGGCGTGTTTGCACAGTATCACCTCAGGCCAGGGGGCGCGTTTGCAGAGTGATGAAAGGAGGGGGCGTGGCCTCCACTCGATCCCGTTTTTTTTTCTTCTCCTTTTTAAGAAGGGGGGCTGTGTAGCCCCCCTTCATTTTCTTATTTTTTGGCCCTGGGGACCCCATCCCCCAGGGCCTGCCCCCAATTTGTTTTTTTTATTTAAAAAAATTAAAAAATCGGGAAGGGGGCCGCGTGGCCCCCTCCCGAGGCCATAATTTGCCCCGGGGACACCATCCACCGGGGCATGGCCCTTTTTATATATTTATTTTTTATTGAGGGGGGCTGCGTAGCCCCCCTCCTGTGGCCCATTTTGGCCCCGGGGACCCCATCCCCCGGGGCCGTTTTTTAATTTATTTTGGGGAGGGGGGCCGCGTGGCCCCCCTCCCGGGCCACTACTGGCCCTGTGGACCCCATCCCCGGGGCCTGGCCTCTTTTGAGGGCCGTGGGGGGGTCCCCAATCCCCCCACAGCCCCGCCGGCTCCCCGCGTCCTGCGGGCACCGGCATTGCTTTTCCACATGAGGAGCAGCTAACATGCTGCTCCCCGTGTGGAAAAGCAATCGTCTTTGGTATTTGGAAGAGAGAGCAGGTTTCCTGCTCTCTCTTTCAAATACCAAAGCAGTTTGCTATGGCAGGATGGGAGCCGCGAGGCTCCCACCCTGCCATAGCAAACAGCAGTGTCCCGGGGGTGGGCACCCTGGGACACTGCAGGAGCCGGCCCTGGGGGGTGGCGGTCCCCAGGGCCACGACAAGACTCCAGGAGGGGGGCCGTGCGGCCCCCCTCCCACTTAATTTTAAGCCCCGGGGTGGTGGTCCCCGGGGCGTGTGGGTGGGGGCTCGAGCCCCCCCACACTGGTATTTTTTTTTTTTAAAACAAGCCCCGGGGTGGCGGGCCCCGGGGCTGCGGGGGGGCCATGTGCCCCCCACATACATTCAGTTAAGCCCTGGGGGGTGGCAGTCCCCAGGACTGGGGGGCCCCTCTGGGCTCCCCATTATGATAAACACATTGCCCCCGGGACTTGGCCCCCCGGGGGCTAAATAAAAATGAAGCGCAGGAGGCCGCGCTTCATTTTTTATTTCATTAGCGGGATGCGCGTGATTTTCTATGGCCTTGGAGGTCCTTGTGGGACCCCCTGAGCAGGCCTAGGGGGTCAGGGTGTTTCTACCCTGCCCCCTTGTCGCGTTTTGCATCTTTGTTTTTGTGCTTTCTTGTGCCTCGGTTCTACCGAGGCACAAGATGGCTGCCAACACTTCCTGATTCAGAGTGTTTGCAGCCAATTAGCATTCAGCTCGTGCTCGGGAGGGTTCGGAGAGGGTGCGGGGAGGGTGCGCGGATCCTCCCCGGCCATAGATATCACTAACTTTTAACTCTAATTTTCTCAGGAACTACTGAACTGATTTACACCATTCAAGCAAAAGGCACGAGTCTAAACTGAGGACTACCTCTTTGCCAAATTTGGTGTAATTCCGTTCAGCAGTTCGGGCTGTAGCTGTGACAACAGATCCTATGGGGAATTGCATGGGGAAAACGCGTTTTGGGACCCTCCTTTTTTCTCGGCCCCGCTTGACGAATCACCACGAAACTTTCAGGGTAGGAGCGGAGCGGAGCTGGCCAAAAGTTTGGAAAAATTTGCGAAGATTCGTCAATCGGCGCCAACGTTATTCCAAATAGAATGTTTCGGATTTCCTATGGAAAATAGGTCCTAACTATAACTATCTACTGGCGACCGCCAGTAGATAATATATGAGGTAACTCGCATCCACTCCAGACACTCTTCCAGAAAATCGAGCGTGGACCCAACGATTAGTGCAGATTTCTCAGTTTATTGCCACCAGATAGTCCGCCATGACGCGTTTCGGCTGATCAATGGCCTTGATCACATGACATAGCTCAGACAGTGTTACCGCTTTTTAAAGTGCTAGTGCAGTAAGCTTCGCCATAGACATAGAAAACAAGTGACATTATGTTGTTTCTTTTGCTTGCTGAAATGCTTCAATTTTGCCATATAGTAAACCATATACTTATAGCTCATGACAGAAACACCATGCTGGTAATTGTAACCATTATAATAATATCAGCATTAATGCATGATTCCTATTGAAACATCCCTATTCTAAAATTATGGCTAAAGTTACATTGTGCCTACCCCTAATAACTCAATTATATAAAACCAAATACAACATGTGTACCGTCACTCCTTACATATTCTATTTCAGCTTGAATGCTATAAGTAGAAAAATATATACAGAATCAATGCATGAGTACAATTGTTACCTCTATGCTGCAATTTATGACATATCTCTCCCTGTTTATTAATGGGATAGATATAGTGCAAAATATGCTTTTATAGATATTAAAGTGACAGTGTGCTAACAAAGTGCCAAATGTGAATCTTAAAGTACTTTTGCTAAATATCCTTATGCGTAGGTTGCCTTATATCTCAAACCTAATGGTTGTTAACGGCTAACCACCATATAGGAATTACATGCTGTAACAAGGTGCAAATTAGTAACTAGTGCAAATGTACAAAGGACATTTCATAAATATAATATACATATTACATTATTCACAGTTGATCCCCTCATAGATGTCTAAATAATTCAAGGTTTGTTCAAAATACATATCCATAAAAATATGATCCATAAAACCAACTGTTTTTAGTAATAAATAAATATATATAAATGACAAAAAATTCTAAAATTCATTAAATCTTTTCAGATGCTATGTTTGCACGAAGATAATTTCATCAGTAAATATATATACATGAATTCGATCAAAGGAAAGTTGTACAGATATACATATATATAAATGTAACTTTCTCTCATCCCAGAGACTCATTGGAATTTGCTGTTATGTCTTATATCTTCTTACCTTGCCATGTATGAATATATAGATCTAATGTTAATCACATTACTTAGATTGTTTCTTGTACCATATATAGATGTTATCGGCAATGTATCATAAATATGTATATAAATCTTCGCTTGTGTTGAGGCCTCCCGGCTGTTTAGAATCAAACTGCAATATAAAACTGGTTTCCAGGCATCTTAGTTTGGCTTCACGGTCTCCACCTCTTTTCTGAGGCGGGACAGCCTCTATGACATAGTATTTAAGTTGTCTCAGATTACTATTGTGGCATGTTTTAAAATGCCTTGTCACCGGATAATTGGCATCATTATTTGAGATGACCCTGATATGCTGGAGGATTCTCTTATGTACAGCTTAGTGCTTCCAATATACTTAAGATTGCAACTGCATTCTAGAATGTAAACCGCATACTCTGTTTTACAGGTTAAATGCTGTTTGATATCCTGTGCTTTGCTATTGAATGCCGTTTTATACGAAGTTGCATTAATGCCATATTGGCATGCTTTGCATGTGGAGCACTTGAAGAATCCCTTTCGAGCCGTTAGCCACATGCCTCTGCTTTGATCCTCCAGGCTACTTTTCACCAGCATATCACCCATACTTGTTGTTTTTCTAAATGTGATTGCCGGGCTAGATGGTAAGAACTTGCCTATCACAGGGTCATCCCTAACTATGGGTCAATTTCACCTGACTATTGATCTTAGTTGCTTTTCTTGCCTGGAAAACGATAAAATAAGCCAAGTAGGTTGTTGGGCTTCATCACATGCTTTGGCTGTCTCAGTACTGTTTGATCTTTGCAATAAATCATCTCTTGCCTGCTCTTTGGACCTTCTTATCGCAGCGTCCACTATCTCTGACCTGTATCCCCTTGCCAGGAAACAAGCCCGGCTTTCTGCTTGCTTTTTACTAGTTGCAATCTATAAAGGGTTCTGACCCTTAATCGGTAAGGCTGGGCCAATATAAACTGTAACATCACACTAGTGCCAATACTGATATCATTCAATACATTTTTTCAAACAATCACCCGTGTCACTCATAGTGATTGAAGCCAACTTACTTAGAAATTAATTTATTTCTTTGATATTTAATCTTACTTTTTCTTTTTCAAAAGAATACTGAATAATTCATCATTATCATCTCAAAACAAAACATTAAATGGACCAAACAAAGACAATATTTACAATTTCATAATGACACAGACATTGTAATGAACAACAAATTACACAAAATACACCTAATTTGAGCATGCTCAAATTCCATCAAAAACTGAAAAAAGAAGAAGAAGAAAAAGTTTGAAAAAATCAAGGGAAAGTTTAAAAGAGTTACATAATTAGGAAAAGAATATAGAACAATCCCAGGGAAGGTTGGCCAAGCAGTAGGATGATCAGGTTATATGACCTCAAAGTCAATTACTACTACATTGTTTGGTAACCTGACACCATTCATTTATTATTAATACTTATTTGGACTCAACTATGGAGTCTACGCGTTTCAAACCCAAGGTTATTTAGCGGGTTATCCTCAGGACCTGGGAAAATGAGCTGCAATAAAACAAAACAAAAAGTACACGTGTTACACATTTATACCTTCCAAACACTCCTGTACACCTCTATTCAAGTTTAAAAACAATCTGTACATTATTAATATTGTGAGACGGCACCCATGGTGCTCAGCAACTAATATAGTTCCACAGACCTTAAATCAGCTGAAACAAAAACAAAAACAAACCAAAAGCCTTATATAATCCAATATTATATCATTTTTAGCCTAAAACCGGCATATTGCTACCAAAACTGCATTTACCTTATGGAAATTGCATATTGGCCCATCTTGAGACAGACAGCAGCTGTCTCAGCAAACAACTGAAACAATAAAAAAACAACTTAACAGGATTATACTGAATACTCGCTAAGCAGAACCCTTCTGTCTCAGATTTAAATCAGACATACCTAAATTGTGCCGTATTAGTGGGTGTCCTGTAACGTAATCCTTTCACCGATAAAACGAGCCAGACGTAATCTGCAGGCAAGAGACAACATACGATGCGCTTCAAGCTTCCAAATAAATACAAATATGACCTTTTGCGTGAAACATCTTAAACACGGAATGCATTCCTACCTTTCAGTTCGTTGATATCGCCGCCATAGTCTGCCTTTCTCTCACGGAGGTACTGAGTGCTTGTTGAAAGCAGACGCCTTAAATCGAATTCATCGCATCGCAAGACGTTAGTCAACGTCATCATTGGTCGTCCAGTTACCGAAACCATAGTGGTGATTCAATAAGCTTTATTGTTCAAACACCACGAAGCATTAATGAGACGTAGCGATAAAGGAATTAATGTCATGTTAATATTATAATCCGTGGTTCCACCAAACCTTGCTCCATAATTACTTGCGTTAAACAATCCTTTCATAAAAACTTCTCAGGGCAAAGAAGAATTTACAGTGCAAAAACAAATTTAATTGAAGGAAATGCTCCAAACTTGAACTTAATAATCAATTATTTTGTAATAACAGACATGTGTCCCGTCATTTTTCAATTATAGAGACATGAAGCTGCAGAAATAAAAAGAGGCAGAAATTAAAAAAAAAGAAAGAAATACATTTCTCACCCGTTGGTAACATATACAATAGCTTATAGGCATGTTTCGATATATTAAGGGACTATCGATATGTTCGAAAATTAGACTTATCCTCTATCGTCCAACAGTGAAAGGCCAGTCTATAGAAGGAAAATCGAAAGCCACGGGTATCAAATCAATCCTTTTTAGATAGTATAACAGGTAGTCTGTAATGCCTCATACTACTACTCCTATATAATTTCTAGAATGGAGAATATCAATACCAAACTTACACACTAGTACACACTAAAGTTGAGTACCTTTCGTTTCATATATGAACCTTTCTTGGAATGATTGGAAGATAGCTTTCCTTTATTACAAGTTGTAAATCTCCGACAGTTCATTGAGTCCGTCAACAGCAGTGTTATATTTCACAATTAACATTGCTTCTCTTTGTAACAATAACCTTTCCGTATCACCTCCTCGAGGGTTTGTCTCAATTTTAGTTAAAATTGTCCATTTTAGATCATGTATATCATGATTTTTTAATGCCCAATGATTCACTAAGGGTGCATTAGCCACTGATCTTCGAATCCTAGACATATGTTGAGTCATTCGCTGACGGACTTCTTGGTTCGTTTTACCAATATAGAGTTTAGGACATGGGCATACAATTCCATAAACTACATTTTTGCTTATGCAGTTAGTGAACAGATCGTGCTTCCATTTTATATCATTAAGCTCAAAGAGGGCACCTTCCACAGTATTTGAGCAACAAGAGCAAGGTCCACATATATGATGTCTTGTGATAGGTGGAAGACTCAGTTGTGTTCTCAGTATGTTTCTATTCAGTGGATTCTGTGCTGCTGCACGTACAATCAAGTTGCCCACACTTTTATCTTTTTTAAGGGCAAACACCGGTTTCTTCCATGTTGTATGTATCTTCTGTACTAGGTGCCAATTTTGATTGATCACCCTTTTAGGGAAATTAGTACGAGAGCAAAATGTTGTGGCACAGACCATCCGGTCGGTTGGCTCTTTCTTCTGTTTTTTCAAGTAATGTTTCCCTCGGTGTCCACCATGCACGTTTTAGTGCCTGTTTCAAGATTTTTTTGGATAACCATGTGATTTAAGTTTTTCAAGCAGATTTCCTGCGTGAAACATATGTTCATCCTTTGTTGAACAATTCCTTTTTATCCTAAAAAATTGGCCAACCGGAAGCGCTTCACTATACAAGTCACCATCCACGCAGCTTGCGTGATACAGACCTTTGTTTCTGTCAGTTGGTTTAACATTTAACGATGTAATTAGCATGCCTTGTGAACTATACACTTCCACGTCCAGAAATGTTATAGTACTGGGACTGGAATGTAAGCTGAATTGAATGTCTCCTGTACGTTGGTTTAACCAATTATGGAACGTTGTTAATTCAGATAAAGTACCATTCCAAATTAGAAAAATATCGTCAATGTAGCGGACGTCCGTTGTTATCTGGGTACAAAATGTATTGTTATTGTAAATGAACCGTTCCTAGAATTGTGCCATGAACAAAACAGCAAATTCCGGCGCAAAGGGACAGCCCATGGCTGTTCCTTTGATTTGCAAGTAATAATCATTTTCAAATTTAAAATAGTTCTTTTTTAAAGCAAATCTTGCTAAATCCATTACAAACTCGCTGGGGACTCTTACTGGTCGTGGCCTTTGCTCAAGAAAGATTTCAATAGCACTTAGTCCTTCGTCCTGTGGTATCTGGGTGTATAACGACGCCACATCGAGGGTGACCAAAAACTGATTATCTGGTGAAAACTCTGCTGTTTGGATCCTATTTAAAAAGTCTGTTGTGTCCTGTAAATGGGACGGTACCTCAGCTAGGAAATGTTTTAGAAAATAATCAATGTATTCAGAGATTGGCTCTAATATCGAACCGCATCCTGCCACGATGGGGCAACCTGGAGGTTGTGTATCATTTTTATGGATTTTTCAAAGTGTGTATAGTAAAGGCACGCTTGGATATTTTCTATTTAAAAAAAACAAATTCTTTGCTTCCAATGATCCCAAGGTCTAGGGCATTGCGTAGTATTTCAGAAAGTTCACCTTATATATCATGTGGGATCTGTCCTGAGTCTTCTATAACATTTGTGTATCGTTTAGTTGTCTTAGAACTTCAGTCAGATAATTGCTGGTGCTCATGACAACTATTGAGCCACCTTTGTCCGCTGGCTTTATTGTTATTAAATTGTCTGTTTTCAAAGTTGTTATTGCTTCCTTTTCAGCTTTGGTGATGTTATATTTATGCTTTACACTAGTGTCTTCTTCATTGCTACATATACGCCTAATGTGAAGCATTTCCCCATAAGGGATGCTTTTGATTAAATTGAAGCATGTAGCAACGTATTCCCTGCTATCGGTTTTCTAAACAGTGTAGTAGGCAAACAATTATTGATCACTTCAATCTGTACATCTAAAAATGTCACAGTATCTTTGCTTAAAGTTGAGGTAAACTGTAAATTGATGTCATTCTTGTTAATCTGTACAATAAAATCCATGGCACTCTGTTTATCACCATTCCACACAATAAAGAAATCATCTATAAAACGCAGCCATGTTACTATATTTGCTGTATATGTTTGCTCATATTGTTGCATGAGGACCAGCTCCTCCCACCAGCCCATAAATAAACAGGCATAACTGAGGGAGAAGCTGGCCCCCATCACCACTCCCTGTATTTGTTGATACATTTGGCTGTTAAATAGAAATAAATTGTTCTCTAAGCAAAAAAGCAACATAGCAAGAAGCATTTTAGTATACTCTGCATACTTGATAGGTCTATTTAACAGGAAATATTCTACAGCTCGCATTCCATCTTTGTTTCTGATGCATGTATATAAAGACGATACATCCAGAGCTATAAGCAGATATTGTGGCTTCCATTGGATATTTCTAATCTTCCTCAAAAAATTCCCTGTATCCTGGAAATAAGATTTTAATTTCTTTACATATTCTTGCAGAAAAAAGTCAATGTATCTTGATACGTTCTCAAGTGGGCCATCACAGGCTGCAATAATAGGCCTTCCTGGTGGTCTGTGAATACTTTTATGTATTTTTGGGACGAAATAAATTACCGGGATGGTCAGATGTTCTTTCTTAAGATACTTAAACTCCTCCCAGCTTAGGAGGCCCATACTTTTCCAAGCAAGAAGCTGTGTGAAAAAGAGTTCTTCGGTGTTTCTGAATTTCAATGGGGAGCTCTTCCTGTAACATTCCTTATCATTTAACCCCTTGTGTGCCACGCCCTTTCCCCGCCCTGTGCCGGGCGTTGCATTAGCGGGCGGGGTTCATGACGAGCTGGACTCGTCATGGGCACAGCGCAACCGCGGCCCATGACGAGTCCAGCTCGTCATGGGCACACAAGGGGTTAATTGACTGTGTGCTTCATCCAAATATTCCTTTAAAGGCCATAAAACTATGTTTCCGCCCATGTCGGAAAACAATGTTTTCTTTCCTTAATTTGGCGATCAATTGATAATATTTCCTTTCTTGATTGGTGATTTTCTATTGCGTTTGATTAGCGATGATGTTTAATTTCTTAACTTGTGCCACGATCTGTTCATTGAACATATCATTGGAGTCTCTGGCCATGATGGGTACAAAACTAGATTTTGTTTTAAAGGGAGTAGCTGGTTTAGCACAGGTTTCTAATGCTGCATATTGATGTCGGATGAAGTCTGCAGAATCCGCTTGGATCCTGCTGACGCTTGTTGTCGCCTCCACCCCTCTTTCCAGATTTTGTAAGTCCTGTAATAAATCCAAATCTGATACAGTTAAACTAGGGGAATTTATGTCGATGTTGGGCTGTATGGGGTCTCCTGAATCACTATGATTGCCCCTTTATTGATGGTATTTCTTAAGTTTAAGTTTCCTAATAAACTTATATATATCAGCCCTTGTTTGAGTATAGTTGAAATTTGATTCAGGGCAGAAGGACAATCCTAGGGATAGGAGCTACTGTTCTGCTGTTGTCAGATTTATATTTGCCAAATTAACAATCGTGTTTGCCCCATGAGCTCTGATCGGATTCAGGGTTTTGGGGTTGGAGTTACATGAAATATCTTCTACTTGCGTGTCCCTCTCCTCCGACCTCATTCCTTCACACACATATATATATATATATATATGTTTCTGTGTGCTTGTGTCATACAGATTATATGTATGCATTAAAAGAGAAATTATTTATATGTATACTATATATATATATATATATATATATATATATATATATATATATATATATATATATATATATATATATATATATATATATATATATATATATATATATATTACCTACTGGCGGTCGCCAGTAGGTAGTTATAGTTAGGACCCCTTTTCCATAGGAAATCCGCAACATTCTATTTTGAATAACTTTGGCGCCGGTTGACGAATCCTCGCGAATTTCTCAAAATAGGTGGGGCGCTACGCTCCGCTCCTACCCTGAAAGTCTCGGGGGGATTCGTCAAGCGGGGGCTGAGATAAAAGGGGGGTCGCAAAACGCGTTTTTCCCATGCATTTTTCCATAGGACCTTTAGACAGGGCTACAGCCCGAACGGCTGAACAGAATTACTAGAAATTTGGCAGAGAGGTAGTCCCTAGGTCAAGGAAGTGCCTTTTGTAGGTTTGGTGTAAATCTGTTCAGTAGATTCTGAGAAAATAGCCTTTAAATCAATATATATATCTGAGCCAGCTTACGGTACGCTTACCGTAAGCTTACCGTACGCGTACGGTGGCGTGCGCGAGCGGGATTCTGATTGGCTCTTAGATCTTAGTAAACATTCTAATCGGCCGAAACCAGGAAGCGGCGGCCGCCATTTTGTGTGTTTCACTCAGAAAAAAAAGAGTGATAACAAGAAAAGGGGGCAAGGAGGAGAGTTACAGACCCCCTTACATTTGTGAGGGGGTCAAAGAAGGACAGAAAAGTACAAAGAAAACATTTATTGATTTTTAAAAAAATCACGGGGTACGCGTACGGTAAGCTCACCGTACGCGTACGGTAAAAAAATAAAATAAAAGAAATGAAATGCAGATTTAAGTGTTTAGATATTAGGGGGCTCTAAAAAGAGCCGTTGTGTTTATGAAGTGATTTTTTATTGGAACCTACAAGTAAGTACCGATGCAGAGTCTAAGGTTCAAGAGGAAGACTCTGTTCCCTTCATCATTGAAGTGCACACCATCTCCTCTATAAATGTCTTGCATGTCATAACGCAAGTTGTTGTGGTAAATGGCACCCATACCATAGTCACGGAGGAAAGCAGAAACAGATTTGTTGACGTGCTTTCTTGCTTTGTCAATTTGCGGACAGAAATGATTGGACCAGTTCCATTTTTGCCTTTGGCATATGTTGGAAAACACAAAGGCAGTTTTAGGGAAAAGAGAAAACAGTTGTGCAAAGGTGTCCTTCATAAGCATTTCCAGACCTACCCCAGTCAAAGTGCCTAGGTCATTGCCACCACAGTGCACTATTATGAGGTCAGGGTGTTGGATTTGCATGAAGAATTTCACCAATGGCATCAATTGGTGCCACTTTAACCCTCTCTGACCAATCCATTTAATGTCTACATTTGGTAAAGCAAGGTCTCTCACCATATCTGTTTTCTCTGCATACTTTTCACTCCAGAAGACATAGCTGTGCCCTACAATCCACACTGTGAACATCTTTCAAGGAGATCGGGGTGCACTCAGGAGGTGTAATTCAGTAGAATGGTAAAAAGAAATGAAAAACAGTTTGGAAATGGAGGCATACATATTTTTTTATAAAAAAAAAGAACTGATTGGCTGTTTCATACCATTCTACACTAAAAACTAGGCTGTATGTGTAAATTTATAGAAGCATGTTTTGTATTGGTACAGAAAAATGTGTTACCAAAGAACAGTACTATGGATTTGCTGTAAGGTTTGAAAAGTCAAGCACTCTTGCTCTGTGGAATTGAAACATTGTTTGGCGAACTTCTGACCTAACTCCACACAGCAGTGTTCCATGAGCTGTTGCTATGGTAGCAGGCAGAAGTCAAGTTGGGGGAAGGGTACTTTAAGAAAAGGGTTGGTTTTCAACCAATAGAAATGTGTGATTACATTTGAAAAAAAGGGGGAAGCACTGAGATTTGAAACTTACATGTATATGTGTGGAAAAATAGAGGGAAACTTTGCCATTTTCTGGTTCTGCTGAGAGGAGAGAGGTGTAGAGAACAGAGATCCTGGCTCTGATAATCTGCTGTTTGAGTGCCACATTTCTTTCACAACTAACTAATTTTAAAGGTGAGTTATGAGTTTGAGAGGGGATGTATATGGTAAATTAAGAAATGAATAATAGAATTGGAATTCCTTTTGTTGAAGTTGTGTTTATTATTTTCTGTTTTGGGAGAAATTTAAATGTGAGGAACATGTAAAATAATATGGACTATTTTTTCATGATAAATTAAGGTGTACGTGTAAAAATAAGGAATACTTTAAGGGTTTGAGGTTGCAGTCAGTAATGCAAATACATTCAGCATCACTAAGGCTGGTTGCCCTTGCTGGAGTGTAGGCAGTCACCGAGGATACACATGGTGGTGGTCTGAAAAAGCAGTCTGGACATGGGCTTTTAAAAAAATCTGAAAAGTGGTTTCATAATGTGTCAGTCTGTAAAAGTGATTTTCACTTGCCAAAAAAAAGAGCAGTAAGTGTGCATTCAAATTGGCAAAGAAATTTCGTTTTGTGACTAATGTGAAAACATGACTCTGTGTGCAAATAGGAATTACAGGCAGAGATTTATTGCGTTTTGCTCTGGTGATTTCACAGTTGCATTAGTAGGAAAAAGGGGGAGCGATTTTTTTGGTGCAGAAGCAGACTCTTAGCACACACCCAGCTCCTTTCCATGTATAATCATGCACAGTATTTACAAGCGAGTGGGGTTTTGAGGTTTCAGTCTGTAATGCAAATACATTCAGCATCACTAAGGCTGGTTGCCCTTGCTGGAGTGTAGGCAGTCACCGAGGATACACATGGTGGTGGTCTGAAAAAGCAGTCTGGACATGGGCTTTTAAAAAAAACTGAAAAGTGGTTTCATAATGTGTCAGTCTGTAAAAGTGATTTTCACTTGCCAAAAAAAAAGAGCAGTAAGTGTGCATTCAAATTGGCAAAGAAATTTCGTTTTGTGACTAATGTGAAAACATGACTCTGTGTGCAAATAGGAATTACAGGCAGATATTTATTGCGTTTTGCTCTGGTGATTTCACAGTTGCATTAGTAGGAAAAAGGGGGAGCGATTTTTTTGGTGCAGAAGCAGACTCTTAGCACACACCCAGCTCCTTTCCATGTATAATCATGCACAGTATTTACAAGCGAGTGGGGTTTTGAGGTTTCAGTCTGTAATGCAAATACATTCAGCATCACTAAGGCTGGTTGCCCTTGCTGGAGTGTAGGCAGTCACCGAGGATACACATGGTGGTGGTCTGAAAAAGCAGTCTGGACATGGGCTTTTAAAAAAATCTGAAAAGTGGTTTCATAATGTGTCAGTCTGTAAAAGTGATTTTCACTTGCCAAAAAAAAAAGAGCAGTAAGTGTGCATTCAAATTGGCAAAGAAATTTCGTTTTGTGACTAATGTGAAAACATGACTCTGTGTGCAAATAGGAATTACAGGCAGAGATTTATTGCGTTTTGCTCTGGTGATTTCACAGTTGCATTAGTAGGAAAAAGGGGGAGCGATTTTTTTGGTGCAGAAGTAGACTCTTAGCACACACCCAGCTCCTTTCCATGTATAATCATGCACAGTATTTACAAGCGAGTGGGGTTTTGAGGTTTCAGTCTGTAATGCAAATACATTCAGCATCACTAAGGCTGGTTGCCCTTGCTGGAGTGTAGGCAGTCACCAAGGATACACATGGTGGTGGTCTGAAAAAGCAGTCTGCACATGGGCTTTTAAAAAAAACTGAAAAGTGGTTTCATAATGTGTCAGTCTGTAAAAGTGATTTTCACTTGCCAAAAAAAAAGAGCAGTAAGTGTGCATTCAAATTGGCAAAGAAATTTCGTTTTGTGACTAATGTGAAAACATGACTCTGTGTGCAAATAGGAATTACAGGCAGAGATTTATTGCGTTTTGCTCTGGTGATTTCACAGTTGCATTAGTAGGAAAAAGGGGGAGCGATTTTTTTGGTGCAGAAGCAGACTCTTAGCACACACCCAGCTCCTTTCCATGCATAATCATGCACAGTATTTACAAGCGAGTGGGGTTTTGAGGTTTCAGTCTGTAATGCAAATACATTCAGCATCACTAAGGCTGGTTGCCCTTGCTGGAGTGTAGGCAGTCACCGAGGATACACATGGTGGTGGTCTGAAAAAGCAGTCTGGACATGGGCTTTTAAAAAAATCTGAAAAGTGGTTTCATAATGTGTCAGTCTGTAAAAGTGATTTTCACTTGCCAAAAAAAAGAGCAGTAACTGTGCATTCAAATTGGCAAAGAAATTTCGTTTTGTGACTAATGTGAAAACATGACTCTGTGTGCAAATAGGATTTACAGGCAGAGATTTATTGCGTTTTGCTCTGGTGATTTCACAGTTGCATTAGTAGGAAAAAGGGGGAGCGATTTTTTTGGTGCAGAAGCAGACTCTTAGCACACACCCAGCTCCTTTCCATGTATAATCATGCACAGTATTTACAAGCGAGTGGGGTTTTGAGGTTTCAGTCTGTAATGCAAATACATTCAGCATCACTAAGGCTGGTTGCCCTTGCTGGAGTGTAGGCAGTCACCGAGGATACACATGGTGGTGGTCTGAAAAAGCAGTCTGGACATGGGCTTTTAAAAAAATCTGAAAAGTGGTTTCATAATGTGTCAGTCTGTAAAAGTGATTTTCACTTGCCAAAAAAAAGAGCAGTAAGTGTGCATTCAAATTGGCAAAGAAATTTCGTTTTGTGACTAATGTGAAAACATGACTCTGTGTGCAAATAGGAATTACAGGCAGAGATTTATTGCGTTTTGCTCTGGTGATTTCACAGTTGCATTAGTAGGAAAAAGGGGGAGCGATTTTTTTGGTGCAGAAGCAGACTCTTAGCACACACCCAGCTCCTTTCCATGTATAATCATGCACAGTATTTACAAGCGAGTGGGGTTTTGAGGTTTCAGTCTGTAATGCAAATACATTCAGCATCACTAAGGCTGGTTGCCCTTGCTGGAGTGTAGGCAGTCACCGAGGATACACATGGTGGTGGTCTGAAAAAGCAGTCTGGACATGGGCTTTTAACTCGCGCGCCCGCAATGCACTGCTGATGACGTCACATATTACATCACTCATGACATGGTCAGTGACATCACTCATGACATCACTGATGACATCTCAAATGACATAACTGATGACATCACTGATGACATCATCCTTGTGATAGAGTGGCAGACCTCCTCTCACCCTAATATAACCTTTGATACACACATTCAAAAATAGAGACTAAACTTTTCAAAACAATGGACATACCAATACCAGTTACAACAACCTATTCAGTAATTCTAAGATCCACATACACATCCACTCATTCACCAACAGTCCTATACAGTCACTCATACATGTACTCATTCATCATATGTACTCATACACCTATACATCCTGTTACACAATGCCACTCATCCATAGAGTTACTCACACACATAGTCACTCATGCTAATAAAGAATCAAACATACATTTACTTGCATATAGTTATACACACACCACCACACTTACTTCTACAAAAACTTACACATACTTAGTCTTTTAAACAATCACTTATAGAAACACATACTTATTCATACAGGAACTCTTTCAATCTCTCACTCTCACATATACTCACTTATATACACCAATAGTCACATATACTAGTTAAAAACATATGTAGTTACTCATAAAGACACTGTTGAGACAGTCATTCACTCACTAACACACCCATACACACACTCATCCACCCATGCAGTCCTGCACACATGCTGTCTTCAACACATACAAACAGTGAGTCACTCATTCATGCACCTATGCACTACGTAATACCCCCCACCGAACCATGCAGACCCTCAGACAATCATACTGATACTTAAAAAACCAACTAATAACCTATATAGACACTCATGTAGCTACTCACCAACCCATGCAGCCACTTATACACAAAGTGAGAGACTGATACAGATATTTACACATTTAAACATTACTCACTAAGCCATGTATTCACTAAGATACACTTAATCAGTCAGTTATGCAATCAATTTTTCAAAAACAAATCATCCATTTAGACACTTAAATACCCATTTATTCTTCCATCAACCTTGAGATATACATATATAAAACATATGTATTTTTCAGAAAAACACACATTCACTGGATGATGTCATAAGTGATGTCATCAGTGATGTCATTTGAGATGTCATCAGTGATGTCATGAGTGATGTCACTGACCATGTCATGAGTGATGTAATATGTGACGTCATCAGCAGTGCATTGCGGGCGCGCGAGTTATAGTTAGCTGAACTAACTATAACGGGCGAATTTCAATGGTTTTGTACGAGCGAAAAGTCCAGCTAACTATAACGCCACTGAAACCTTTGGTTTTTTCAGTGAATTTCTAAGGTTTTTTAAATGCTAATTCCTAACTATAGCGTGCCTGAAACCTAAGGTTTTTTCAGTGAATATATATATATATATATACAAATGCTGGAATTCACCGTCGTCGCAGCCACACACCCCGGGTGCCTCCTATCGCGGGGTGAACCGTGTTTCCAAACAACAACAGTCAGAGACCAGAATTGTGTCAGCCGACACAAAACAGGAGCACATTCGAGTCCGTGAGTAATTTTCTTTTTATTTGTGTAGAGCCCCCCTCAGCGCTGACAGAAGCGTTTCGCCACTCTAGCGTTGTCAATGTATATATATATATCCTTTCAACGTGGCCCCCTTTCCCGACCAGTTGGGCGCTCTACGGCGGTGCGAGGAAGTATGGCAGAGCCAAGCCATTTCAAATTTAAACACCAATTCCCCGTGGGGATTCTTCGCGCACTCACAGATTCTGCAATGATTTCAGTCTAATGCAATATGCATTTCTTTAAGGTGTTTATTCACAGCATGCCAGCAACCCATTGCATTTCGGTCTCAGCCGAGACCTTGCTCACGGGGACAAACAACACAGAGCGGCAACGTTTTTTGACCTTATTTAAACTGGGTGACATCATATCCTGCATTGTGCCGCTTTGCATTATGCTTTTTGTAGTAAAATTTGGAATTCATTTCGTGTACTGCGATAATAACCCTATTACATGTAAAAAAACACACACTTTACAATCGCATCCTCCTATCACTACATATCATTACACTTATGAGTCACACCAATCAGTTTTTTTGATTATATATTATTATGAACACTGCTGTATTTTTGTTCATTTTCACATTACGTCCTATACCAGTTAAGATAAACCAGTGGAGCCACACTCAATTCATTGGCTTGTCTAGCCTTCTAGTTTATATGCCCGACCCGTGATGTCGCCCACCAGTGGGCCGAGTTAACCCTCGGGTTTTTCATGCTTTAATGATGCTTGTGATCCACACTATACATTAAGCCTGCCCTCCAGTGGGCATTCATACCCCGAGGTTATTCTCAATAATTAATCTAAGTGTGTATAATTGATCCATAGATTAATGTGATTGACCTCCAACCCTATGTGAACTCTGATCCTAAAACAATATCTTTAAAATACGTTATTAATAATTAAAACCATGATTCTATAGTGTCTTAGCCTTAGTTACATTGTGTGTCTTAAGATAGCAAAAAGTGCAGATTTAACACCCCACCCAACCCAAATTGGAGAGAATAAGGGTGACACAATATGCTACAATTTTATTAACATTTGATAATAAAAGGGGAAACGAAAGGAGAGGGACGGGGAGGGCAAAAAAGATGATCGCAAAAAAGATATTTGTTGCATTGAATTCAATTGTATCCTTCAAAGGTAAAATCCAACGTCATAAATAACCACAAACAAACATAATTACAGATGTGAATGTAATTCTTCGTCTTGGTTTAATCCATTTGTGGTCAGTGTGCGGAAGTTTAAAAATGTCGCAACTGTTTTTGGCTAAGAATCTTCTCTCTGTCATCGCCCCTTGCATGTGGTTCCACTTGTTCTACTGCATAGAATTTTAACACTTTCCAGTTGCCACCATGTTCTTTCTCCATATGTTTAGCAACTGCGTTGCTTCTGTCAGTATTGATTGTTGCCCTTACGTGTTCTAGGATTCGCTTCTTCAAATCACATATAGTACTGCCCACGTACTTTAAAGTGCAGGGGCATTCAATTATATAAATCACAAATTGACTCCTGCATGTAATCAGTTGATTTATTTTCCACATCTTTTTGTTAGCCATTTCGATCTCTTTGAGGTTTTTAGCAATTATGCAGACTTTACAATTTGTGCATTTAAAAAATCCTGTTGCTTTAAGCCAGATCTTGTGTTTGTTTTTATTCAAAAAGTGGCTGTGGACTAATTGATTTTCTAAATTACTTTCTCTTCAAAATGTTAGACTTGGAGAGTCACCTACTATCCTTCAAACCGTTGGATCCAACTGTAATATATTCCAATTTTTTGGCAGTATTTTTCTGATTTGTTTATTTTCTGTGGAATATGTTGTTATCAGACGAATTTCCTGATGTGTCTCCTACGTGCACTGTTGGGGAGTTTTTTCTTTTATCAATTCAGATCTTGGTAGCATCGCAGTTTTTTGTCGACAAGCAAGTATCACTATTCTGTTGTATTGTCGTTTACTAAATCTTGCAGTTGTTGCCCGGCTTGTTTTTTGCTATTCTTGATCTTGGGAACAAATTCTCTGTATCCTTAAAAATTCTCCGAATGGAATATTATTGATTAAATTCGGTTGATGGAAACTTCCTGCATGTAAAATGGCATTGGTTGCATTACTCTTGCGATGCAGCATAGTGTGTACTTGATTGTCATCAATATAGATTTCGGTGTCCAAAAAGATCCCTCTTTCTTCACTAATGTCATATGTGAATTTTAGATTGGTCTCCGTATTGTTGGGAATCTCTAAGTAATCAGCAAATTCTTCTTTGGACCCATCCCATATGATAAACAGATCGTCTATGTACCGCAGCCACATGATAATTTTGTTCACATAATGATCATTGTTGTTATTCCAGGCCAGGCTGCACTCCCACCAAACCATAGTAAGGCACGCATAACTGGGGCTGAATCAAAAGCCCATCGCGGTGCCTTTCACCTGACGGTAGATCTCATCACCAAACATATATATGTTTTCTGTAAGGCAGATCCATATCATCTCCAATAGCATTTTATTGTGGTAGGCAAACTGAATGTTGCGTTCTTGCAAAAAGTGTTCACAGGCTTTGAAACCGATCTCATTACTAATATTGGTGTAAAGTGATATTACATCCATTGTCAGCCCATGGAATTTCCTGTATATGTGTGTCATATATATATATATATATATATATTATCTACTGGCAGTCGCCAGTAGATAGTTATAGTTAGGACCGTGTTTCCATAGGAAATCCGCAACATTCTATTTGGAATAACATTGGCGCCGGTTGACGAATCCTCGCAAAATTTTCAAAATAGGTGGGGCGCTCCGCTCCTACCCTGAAAGTCTTGGGGTGATTCGTCAAGCGGGGGCCGAGAAAAAAGGGGGGTCCCAAAACATGTTTTCCCCATGCATTTTTCCATAGGGACCTTTAGTCCAAGGTACAGCCCGAACGGCTGAACAGAATTACTTGAAATTTGGCAGAGAGGTAGTCCTCAGGTCAGGGAAGTGCCTTTTGCAGGTCTGGTGTCAATCTGTTCAGTAGTTCCTGAGAAAATCAAAAGTAAAATCATATATATGTGGGCGGAGCCTAACCACACATCTCATCCTGAGATCTGATTGGCTGTCAGCACTTCATCCAAGAAGTGTTGGCAGCCATCTTGGGACCAATATACATGATAGCACCTCATTAAAAAGCATTGCAGTTAATAGAAGGTTTTAAGACTTTAGTTACATTATAAATCATTTGTTGATGGTACCATACTCATTTTAGGAATTGTGGTATGTTCTAAGGTGATTTCACCATGTGAAAAAGCCTTCTGCTGGGATATCATGATTGAGAGAAAAATATTTTCCCATGCTTTTCCCACAGAGGTTTGGAAGGTGATCTATAAGCTAAACTGAGAGCATATTTTCTGTAAATTCACATTATCTTTCTCAGTCATGTGAGAATGAAGTCTGACATTCTCAGTAAAACATTTACATCCAACAAGGGCAGAGACTGTCAGTTGATTCCTTTGTGTTCTACTGCAGCTTCCCAGAGTGTTCCAAAGAACAACTAGAGCGCTAACAGTCCTACTTATGATAAACGTATGGCACACCTGAAGCCATCTTGCTTGGATTAAAGTGGTAACTCTTAAAACATTTCATTTAAAAAGGAACAAAATGAGGGGGTTCATTTTCCCATAAAAAGTATGATTAGTGCTGCAGAAAGAAAAATTAGGGCACATTTTGAGTGACTTCTCAAATCCTCTTCTATTTCATTAAACAATTCTGACATGCAGACTGAAACATGCACTTTCAATACCAGCAGCAGTTTTCCCTGGTGAGCAGTAGCTTTACTACAGTGATCTAATGAGCAAAAAGAGTGCTAACATTCTGAATTTATGGCAAATGTGTGACACATCTGAATGCCTTCTTGATGGAATCAAAGTAAAAAACTGAAAGTATTTCCTACTGAGGAGACTGCAGTAAATGAGGAAATTAGGAAACTTCATAACAAATAAGTCTCCCAAGATGGCCACCAGAGACAAAAGAGCCCAAATGTAGCCCAAATATCACCCAGATGTAGCCCAAGTATAGCCCAATGACAGAATGTCCAGGAGTGTTCTTAAAAACAACTAGAGCGCTTACTGTCTTCATTATGACAAAAGTATGGCACACCTGAAGCCATCTTGATTGGAATAAACTGGTAACACTTAAAACATTTAATTTAAAAAAGAACACAATGAGGGGGTTCATTTTGCCATAGAAATGATGATTAATGCTGAAGAAAGAAAATGATGGCACATTTTGAGTGACTTTTCAAATCCTCTTCTATTTCATTAAAAAATTCTGACATGCAGACTGAAACATGCACTTTTAATACCAGGAGCAGACTTCCATGGTGAACAGTAGTTTTACTACAGTGATCTAATGAGCAACTAGAGTGCTAACATTCAGAATTTATGGCAAATGTGTGACATATCTGAATACCTTCATGATGGAATCAAAGTAAAAAACTGAAAGCATTTCCTACTGAGGAGACTGCAGTACATGAGGAAATTAGGAAACTTCATAACAAATAAATCTCCCAAAATGGCCACCGGAGACAAAAGAGCCCAAATGTAGTCCAAAATCACCCAGATGTAGCCCAAATATAGCCCAATGACAGAAGTGTGCAAAACACTTATTATTTTGTGTTTTTGCAGTGTTATATAGTGCAGGCTTGTCAGGTATTGGAGTGCTTTACATGAGCATTGGTTACATCACACAAGAACAAATTCATTTTGGTTGTAGACATGGGGAGACTAAGTGATTTGACCAGAATCACAGAATGTCGAGCTGAAGCAGAAACTCCAACCTGGTCCCCAGTTGCAAAGTCTGCAGTTCTGGAAGTAACACCACATCCTATCCCCTAAGTGTAACATTTAATCAAGTGGTCAACTGGATAAAAAAACATAAAGATAACAAATAATTTAAAAGTGCTTTGTCGCTATTTGAAAACTCAGAAAATATGTCCTTATTTTAGTCTTTTAGAGCACTAACCATAATTTTGATGCCAATAAGACCCTCTCATATATATAATTTCTAAAGGAAATGCTCTAGGTATTACAGTTTTGATTACATCAAGATGACGTCAGGCGTTCCACACTTTTGTAATAAATATAGAATGTTAGCAATCTAGTTGTTCATTAGGATACTGTAGAGAGGCAGAGGCCAGGGGCACAGACTCTGAAAATTGAAGGCAGCTAGGAGGGTGCAAAGGCAACAATTTAACCACACTGAGCAGGCAGGAAGGGCCGTGGCAGCACAACAGACTATGGAGGGCAGTGGAAAGGGGGGCAGGGGCAACAAACCAACAATACAGGACTTGCAAGAGAGGCTGTGGCAATGTAATAGACCATTGTGGGCAGAAGGAAGAGGCAATGGTAGTACAACCATACATGCCAACAGACCCGATTCAGCCAGGAAACGTCCAATGTTTTCAAGCTCAAATGGGCTTTATTTGATCTGTCTCCTGTCTACAATCTCCTCTTTTTCAATGTAACTCAAAGGGGAAAATCAATACCCCAGTTTTTTTTTCAAAATCTCCCTCTTACCAAGTTCAAAATGTTCGCAAGTATGGTACATTGGATCATGGTAGGCAGGAGGAATTGGGGTAGGGACATGGACTCGGATAACAGAGGACAGGAGGGACTTGGAGAGGTGCACCAAACTGACCCTACAGGGCAGGCATCAGGGTTTGCAGCAGCATAATACACCACACAGGGCATGCGGGACGGGAGTGCAGCACAACAATCCATAGAAAGCAATAGGGAGGGGACAGGACCATGCACATGGACAACAGAGAACAGAGGGCTAAGAGTCAATGGTAGCTAGCTGACCATAATGGACAGACAGGAGAGAAAGCTGCAGCATAACAGACCATAAAAGGCAGGAGGGACGGATCAGGGGCATTACAATGGAACAGACAAGCCAGGAGGGAGGGAGTAGGGGTCTGCACATGTAAACAGAGGGCTGGGGGCAAGGGGGCAGGGCAGGAGCAGCAAGATAGCCATGGAGGTCAGGCAGGATGGGCACTAGAAGCAAGACACACCATGAAGAGCAACAGTGAGACTGTGATGGCATACACACAGACCATGGAGGGAAGGTGGGAGGGGGTCAGGGGCAGCTAACTGACCACACAGGGAAGATGGGAGGGGCCATGGCAGCACAGAAGACCATGCATGGCAAGTGGGAGGGTTAGTGGCAGCACAATGGCTATGATGGGCAAGAAGGAGGGTGCAGGGGCATGCACAAAGGACGATGGAGGATAGAAGGGAGGGTCAGGACCTGTGCACAGACAAGAAAGTTCAGGGGAAGGGGCCTCACAACAGACCACACTGGGCAGGCAGGAGGAGCAGTTGCAGCACAACAGACCAGGGAGGGCAGAAGGGTGTGGCAGTACAATGGACCATGTGGACAGGAGGAAGAGGATAGGGGCATGGCATGTGGACAGGCAGGGTGGAGGTGGCAGGGACAGGTTACAGTCATCTGACAATGCTAGGCTGGTGGGAGGGGAGTGGCAGCTCAACAGAACACTCAGAGTAGATAGGAGTGGCAGGTCCATGGAACATGGTGGGCAAAAAGGATGGAGCAGGGGCATGCACAAAGACATCGGAGGGCAGGTGGAAGGAGAATAGGGTAGCAAGCTAAGCACAGAGTTTAAGCAGGAGGTCAATGATGGGACATAGAATTGGGCAATGGAGGGCAGGAGGAGTGGACTGGTACATCATACTAAATTGAGGGCAGTGGCAGCACATCAGACCATGCATGGCAGGAGGGAGGAGGCTAGTCCATGGATTCACACAACAGAGGATAGGGAGGAGGGGGATGGGGCAGCAAGCTAACTGTTCAGAGAAGGCGGGTATTAGGAACTTTATTGTTTTTAAAACGTGTGTCTGTGTGAACTACTTAAAATATGAACAAGTATGCAGCATAATCTCACTTTTATTCAGGAAGAAGAGGACATTTGTGACTGTGACTCCGGGCTCACTTGGCAGGAACACCCCCTGACCCTCCACCCACTATCGCAAAATGTAATGCCCGTGAAAAGGGTAGGTGAACACAGTGTTATATAGAACATAGTCCTTAGAGCACGATTGAAAATGAAAACTAGATATAGTGTATGGTATAAACTATGCACCAAAAAGTGTGATATAAGATGAACCGGGCGTGAAATATAATATGCAATACATTGTGCGCAATGACAGATTCATTGGAGAGTGCGAGATAGCACAGGCACTAGCGCGTGCTATGCGATATGCGCCTTGGAGTGTAATATGCACAGGGCAGTGTTGTGTAACCTAACTAGTCTCTAAAGTTGTAATATAAAATATGTGCTGAGGAGTGTAACGTTGCATATGCACTGTGACAAAGATATGGATCCCAGATTGTAATATGTATGGCATAGCACTGTGCATTATAACATAGGCATCGAGGAAGGCACGTCAGATGGGGCAATATAACCCGTGCGAAGACAAGTGTGGCATGACATATTCACGGGGTGGTGTTACAGTGCACATGGGCTAGAGAGTGTCATAGTATATGCACTAGCTAGTGGAATACAACACAGAGGTGTGTAGCACTCAGCAGGCAATGGTGGGTGTAACACAGCATTGGGCTCTGCCAGGAGCGCGCTGTGACTCTCAAGTGATGTTCGGACCCTTTCCAGAGAGTAAAATAAAAAGTATTACACATCCGGCATTGGATGTGTGTTTTATTAATCGTGAGGGGGGTTTCTTGCACAGTTTTTGTCGAATTTTTGTCGAATCCCCTTTGAATGGCTTGGTGTGCATCTGTATTAAATGTGCCCGTCAATAGCTACCCATGTTTGTATAAATAAACGACAAGGGTGTCTACCGGGATTAGGCACGGTAGGGCATCAGGCATGTCAGAGCTTCACTAGTGGTGTAAATACATTGCACGTGGATTCATTGTATGCATAGTCGCCTTTTAATGAATATCACGCAAATCGTAATGGTGATAGGTACGTACGGTTTGTCCAGCATGTCCTAGGTGTGTCTATAAATATATATTTTTTTAAAATAATAAAAAACAGTGGCCGGCCCTGGGGATTGGGGTAAAAAAAAGCCCCTTTTTACACCTCTCTGCAACGCAGCTCTGTGGCGCTTTCTGGCGGTACCTAGTGGTCTAGTTTGACCCTAGGGACCCATAGGATTCAAGGGGACTTAATCTCTCAACTTAGAACAGCCACAGGGCGCGTTTACACAGTGGTGAAGGGAGGGGACGGGGCCTGAGGTGACGTGCGCAAACACGCACTATGGCACGTTTTAAATTGGGGATATAATTTCCCTTCAATACTGGGGGCCCCTGGGGGCTAACTAGCTCACCAAGTGCTTCCAGTAAGCGCCACTGAGCTGCATTGCAGAGAGGTGGTCCAAGCTGTGCCTTTTTTTACACCTCTCTGCAACGCAGCTCTGTGGCACTTACTGGAGGTACCTAGTGGGCTAGTTGGACCCTAGGGACCCTCAGGATTCAAATGAACTTAATCTCCCAACTAAAAACGGACACAGGGCGTGTTTACACAGTGGTGAAAGGAGGGGACGGGGCCTGAGTTAACGTGTGCAAAAGCGCCCTGTGGCCTGTTTTAAGAGGTAGTTTTAATCCCCCTGCCCTATTATATACTGGGGGCTTACAGAGGAGGTCATGCTAATCACAGGGGGACCCCAACGCATAATGTTCCCTAGTGTATGTAGGTGTTTTCACTGTATTCTAAGTGTCGTTTAACATAGCACTGGCTCTAGGACTGGTTAGTCAGACTCAGTTACCACCAGTATCCATCTGAAAAAGTTGAGGGTACAGGATGATTTTGCAACAAGGCTTCTTTCTGCTCTTCTTTTTGTTCTTTCTGCACGTTATCCTTCTTCCTGCACTTTTCTTCGTCTTTGAGGACTTCTGTTGCTTCTTTCTGCACTTCTTTTGTTTCTTTCTGTGCATTTTTTCTTCTTTCTTCACATGTCCTATCTCTAAAGGCATAGTTAGAAATTAGCATTTAAAAAACCTTTGAAATTCACAGAAAAAACCATAGGTTTCAGGCACGTTATAGTTAGGAATTAGCATTTAAAAAACCTCAGAAATTCACTGAAAAAACCATAGGTTTCAGGGGTGTTATAGTTAGCTGGACTTTTCACTTGTACAAAACCATTGAAATTCCCCCGTTATAGTTAGTTCAGCTATCTATAACTCGCGCGGCCGCAATGCACTGCTGATGACGTCACATATTACATCACTCATGACATGGTCAGTGACATCACTCATGACATCACTGATGACATCTCAAATGACATCACTGATGACATCACTGATGACATCATCCTTGTGATAGAGTGGCAGACCTCCTCTCACCCTAATATAACCTTTGATACACAACAACCTCTTTATATATATATATATATATATATATATATATATATATATTCACTGAAAAAACCATGGGTTTCACACACGTTATAGTTAGGAATTAGCATTTAAAAAACCTTAGAAATTCAATGAAAAAACCAAAGGTTTCACACATGTTATAGTTAGCTGGACATTTCACTCGTAAAAAACCATTGAAATTCCCCCGTTATAGTTAGTTCAGCTAACTATAACTCGCGCGCCCGCAATGCACTACTGATGACGTCACATATTACATCACTCATGACATGGTCACTGACATCACTCATGACATCACTGATGACATCTCAAATGACATCACTGATGACATCACTGATGACATCATCCTTGTGATAGAGTGGCAGACCTCCTCTCCCCCTAATATAACCATTGAAACACACATTCAAAAATAGAAACTAAAATGTTCAAAATAATGAACATATCAATATCAGTTACAACAACCTATTCAGTAATTCTAAGAACCACATACACATACAGTAATTCACCAACAGTCCTCTACAGTCACTCATACATGTACTCACTCATCATATGTACTCATACACCTGTACATCCCGTTACACAATGCCACTCATCCATAGAGTAACTCACACACATAGTCACTCATGCTAATAAAGAATCAATCATCCATTTACTTGCATATACAGTTATACACACACCACCACACTTACTTCTACAGAAACTTACATATACTTACTCTTTTAAACAATCACTTATAGAAACACATACTTATTCATACAGGAACTCTTCCAATCTCTCACTCTCACATATACTCACTTATATACACCAATAGTCACATATACTAGTTTAAAACATATGTAGTTACTCATAAAGACACTATTGAGACAGTCATTCACTCACTAACACACCCATGCACACACTCATCCACCCATACAGTCCTGCACACATGCTGTATTCAACACATACAAACAGTGAGTCACTCATTCATGCACCTATGCACTAAGTAATACCCCCCACCGAACCATACAGAAACTCAGACACTCATAGTGATAAAAAACCAACTAATAACCTATATAGACACTCATGTAGCTACTCACCAACCCATGCAGCCACTTATACACAAAGTAAGAAACTGATACAGATATTTAAATATTTAAAGATTACTCAGTAAGCCATGTATTCACTATGATACACTTAAACAGTCAGTTACACAAAAAAAATTCCCAAAAAAAGTATCCATTTAGACACTTCTATACCCATTTATTCTTCCTTTGACCTTGAGATATACATAAATATAAAAAATATATAATTTTCATAAAAACACACAATCACTGGATGATGTCATCAGTGATGTCATCAGTGATGTCATTTGAGATGTCATCAGTGATGTCATGAGTGATGTCAGTGACCATGTCATGAGTGATGTAATATGTGACGTCATCAGTAGTGCATTGCGGGCGCGCGAGTTATAGTTAGCTGAACTAACTATAACGGGGGAATTTCAATGGTTTTTTACGAGTGAAATGTCCAGCTAACTATAACATGTGTGAAACCTTTGGTTTTTTCATTGAATTTCTAAGGTTTTTTAAATGCTAATTCCTAACTATAACGTGTGTGAAACCCATGGTTTTTTCAGTGAATTTCAAAGGTTTTTTAAATGCTAATTTCTAACTATGCCTACAGAGATAGGACATGTGAAGAAAGAAGAAAAAATGCACAGAAAGAAACAAAAGTGCAGAAAGAAGCAACAGAAGTCCTCAAATACGAAGATAAGTGCAGGAAGAAGGATAACGTGCAGAAAGAACAAAAAGAGGAGCAGAAAGAAGCCTTGTTGCAAAATCATCCTGTACCCTCAACTTTTTCAGACGGATACTGGTGGTAACTGAGTCTGACTAACCAGTCCTAGAGCCAGTGCTATGTTAAAAGACACTTAGAATACAGTGAAAACACCTACATACACTAGGGAACATTATGCGTTGGGGTCCCCCTGTGATTAGCATGACCTCCTCTGTAAGCCCCTAGTGTATAATAGGGCATGGGGATTAAAACTACCTCTTAAAACAGGCCACAGGGCGTTTTTGCACACATTAACTCAGGCCCCGTCCCCTCCCTTCACCACTGTGTAAACACGCCCTGTGTCCATTTTTAGTTGGGAGATTAAGTTCATTTGAATCCTGAGGGTCCCTAGGGTCCAACTAGCCCACTAGGTACCTCCAGTAAGTGCCACAGAGCTGCGTTGCAGAGAGGTGTAAAAAGTGGCACGGCCTGGACCACCTCTCTGCAATGCAGCTCAGTGGCGCTTACTGGAAGCACTTGGTGGGCTAGTTAGCCCCCAGGGGCCCTCAGTATTGAAGGGAAATTATATCCCCAATTTAAAACATGCCATAGTGCGTGTTTGCACACGTCACCTCAGGCCCTGTCCCCTCCCTTCACCACTGTGTAAACGCGCCCTGTGGCTGTTCTAAGTTGAGAGTCCCCCTGAATCCTAAGGGTCCCTAGGGTCAAACTAGACCACTAGGTACCTCCAGTAAGCGCCACAGAGCTGCGTTGCAGAGAGGTGTAAAAAGGGGCTTGGCCTCAGAACACCTGGCTGCAGCGCAGCTCCCTGGCGCATACTGGAGATGCCTGTTGGGGGCGCGTTTGCAGAGTGCTGCACGGAGGGGGCATGGCCTCCGGCACGATGCCAGTCTTTTATTTATTTTAGTTTTTTAAGAAGGGGGGCTGTTTGGTTCCCCTTCTTATTCTAATTTATTGGCCCTGATGACCCCATCCCCCAGGGCCAGTCTCCTAATTATATTTTTTTGACCCCAATCCCCAGGGCCGGCCACTGTTTTTTATTATTTTTAAAAAATATATATTTATAGACACACCTAGGACATGCTGGACAAACCGTACGTACCTATCACCATGACGATTTGCGTGATATTCATTAAAAGGCGACTATGCATGCAATGAATCCACGTGGAATGTATTTACACCACTAGTGAAGCTCTGACATGTCTGATGCCCTACCGTGCCTAATCCTGGTAGACACCCTTGTCGTTTATTTATACAAACATGGGTAGCTATTGACGGGCACATTTAATACACATGCACACCAAGCCATTCAAAGGGGATTCGACAAAAATTCGACCAAAACTATGCAAGAAACCCCCCTCACGGTTAATAAAACACACATCCACTGCCGGATGTGTAATACTTTTTATTTTACTCTCTGGAAAGGGGACGAACATCACTTGAGAGTCACAGCGTGCTCCTGACAGAGCCCAATGCTGTGTTACACCCACCATTGCCTGCCGAGTGCCACACACCTCTGTGTTGTATTCCACTAGCTAGTGCATATGCTATGACACTCTCTAGCCCATGTGCACTGTAACACCACCCCGTGAATATGTCATGCCACACTTGTCTTCGCACGGGTTATATTGCCCCATCTAACGTGCCTTTCTCGATGCCTATGTTATAACGCACAGTGCTATGCCATACATATTACAATCTGGGATCCATATATTTGTCACAGTGCATATGCAACG
This sequence comes from Triturus cristatus, assembly GCF_964204655.1. Taxonomy (NCBI): domain Eukaryota; kingdom Metazoa; phylum Chordata; class Amphibia; order Caudata; family Salamandridae; genus Triturus; species Triturus cristatus. The sequence goes on along the minus strand of NC_140581.1, from coordinate 663,321,009 downwards.
TTACACTCCCCAGCACATATTTTATATTACAACTTTAGAGACTAGTTAGGTTACACAACACTGCCCTGTGCATATTACACTCCAAGGCGCATATCGCATAGCACGCGCTAGTGCCTGTGCTATCTCGCGCTCTCCAATGAATCTGTCATTGCGCACAATGTATTGCAAATTATATTTCACGCCCGGTTCATCTTATATCACACTTTTTGGTGCATAGTTTATACCATACACTATATCTAGTTTTCATTTTCAATCGTGCTCTCAGGACTATGTTCTATATAACACTGTGTTCACCTACCCTTTTCACGGGCATTACATTTTGCGATAGGGGGTGGAGGGTCAGGGGGTGTTTCTGCCAAGTGAGCCCGGAGTCACAGTCACAAACGTCCTCTTCTTCCTGAATAAAAGTGAGATTATGCTGCATACTTGTTCATATTTTAAGTAGTTCGCACAGACACAATGTTTTAAAAACAATAAAGTTCCTAATACCCGCCTTCTCTGAACAGTTAGCTTGCTGCCCCATCCCCTTCCTCCCTATCCTCTGTTGTGGGAATCCATGGACTAGCCTCCTCCCTCCTGCCATGCATGGTCTGATGTGCTGCCACTGCCCTCAATTTAGTATGATGTACCAGTCCAGTCCTCCTGCCCTCCATTGCCCAATTCTATGCCCCATCATTGACCTCCTGCTTAAACTCTGTGCTTAGCTTGCTGCCCCTATTCTCCTTCCCCCTGCCCTCCGATGTCTTTGTGCATGCCCCTGCTCCATCCTTTTTGCCCACCATGTCCCATGGACCTGCCACTCCTATCTACTCTGAGTGTTCTGTTGAGCTGCCACTCCCCTCCCACCTGCCTAGCATTGTCAGATGACTGTAACCTGTCCCTGCCACCTCCACCCTGCCTGTCCACATGCCATGCCCCTATCCTCTTCCTCCTGTCCTACATGGTCCATTGTACTGCCACACCCTTCTGCCCTCCCTGGTCTGTTGTGCTGCAACTGCTCCTCCTGCCTGCCCCGTGTGGTCTGTTGTGAGGTCCCTTCCCCTGAACTTTCTTGTCTGTGCACAGGTCCTGACCCTCCCTTCTATCCTCCATTGTCCTTTGTGCATGCCCCTCCACCCTCCTTCTTGCCCATCATAGCCATTGTGCTGCCACTAACCCTCCCACTTGCCATGCATGGTCTTCTGTGCTGCCATGGCCCCTCCCACCTTCCCTGTGTGGTCAGTTAGCTGCCCCTGACCCCCTCCCACCTTCCCTCCATGGTCTGTGTGTATGCCATCACAGTCTCACTGTTGCTCTTCATGGTGTGTCTTGCTTCTAGTGCCCATCCTGCCTGACCTCCATGGCTATCTTGCTGCTCCTGCCCTGCCCCCTTGCCCCCAGCCCTACTCCCTCCCTCCTGGCTTGTCTGTTCCATTGTAATGCCCCTGATCCGTCCCTCCTGCCCTTTATGGTCTGTTATGCTGCAGCTTTCTCTCCTGTCTGTCCATTATGGTCAGCTAGCTACCATTGCCTCTTGCCCCTCTGTTCTCTGTTGTCCATGTGCATGGTCCTGTCCCCTCCCTCTTGCTTTCTATGGATTGTTGTGCTGCACTCCCGTCCTGCATGCCCTGTGTGGTGTATTGTGCTGCTGCAAACCCTGATGCCTGCCATGCAGGGTCAGTTTGGTGCACCTCTCCATGTCCCTCCTGCCCTCTGTTATCCAAGTCCATGTCCCTATCCCATTTCCTTCCATGATCCAATGTACCATACTTGCGAACATTTTGAACTTGGTAAGAGGGAGATTTTGAAAAAAAACTGGGGTATTGATTTTCCCCTTTGAGTTACATTGAAAAAGAGGATATTGTAGACAGGAGACAGATCAAATAAAGCCCATTTGAGCTTAAAAACATTGGACGTTTCCTGGCTGAATCGGGTCTTTTGGCATGTATGGTTGTACTACCATTGCCTCTTCCTTCTGCCCACAATGGTCTATTACATTGCCACAGCCTTGAAGGAGGGTAGATTTTGTATCACAGGGGGCCCCTGGCCCGTTCTGTCCACACCTGAAGTATGAGACCCTTGTCCTTGCCCTGCCAGCTGCATTTGTAGGCCGTATTAAATTGACCAGCGGGTCCTGTATTGCTATATAATTATCCTGAGACATCCTTACCACTCAGCCAGCATAAAACCCCTGTGTAGGCCCTTCTGTTCAATATGTAGGCCTCTTTGTTAAATTGACCATAGCTCTGCAATTTTAGTGTATAGCAGTCTGAAGGCAGGTCTGCGAGGCCTTCTGATCCAAACTAGTAGCCCCCACCCTACCCGAGTGCTCCGTGCTCGGTATCAAAGTTCAACATCCCCCTGAAGCTGTCGACATACAGTAGGCTGCATCCTGGACTGGTACTTGCTTCCTGGGCAGGTTTCCCGCTTTTAAGGAAGTGGCAACCGCAGAGCGTCAAGTTAGGAGAACTGAGGAGATTTTATACATGAATATATTGAATTCCCGTACAATACCCATTATTTTCTGCTTGCTCTATGGAACTTATGATAAGCGATTGGCCTGAGAGACTGACCTTTTCACCCAGTCCATTGTCAGCATTAAGTGGGTAAATGACGAAATGTCTGGTAAAATCTGCAGTCGAAGCTTTTGGGTAGCATACGTAGGTAGATGTAGCGTGCAAAGGAGCCCACAAAATGATATAAAAAGGGAGCACCCACAGATATCGACGGACTACCTCGCCGTCTGTATGTAGGTTAACAGGCAGTGCAGGTTTTCCCCAAGAGCTGGGAGCTCTTGTCTTCCTTTGCTTAAAATGTCTTGCTCTGCTTTGCTTGAAGTATCTTATTCTATTTTACCTATATGAAATGTCATGTTATGTTTAACCATTGTTCTCTTTACTTTTGCATTTAAAAGATTTTGTATTGTAATTGCAGGAATGCTTGCTCTAAGAGTAAACGTGAGTGTTCCTAGGTAACATTTTCCTTGGTGTAACTTGTTTCTCATGATGCATTTATAGATGTGTTTTCTCTCTCTCTCTGTCAGTACATTAATTGAGATACAGAGAATATTATGACAGCTGTATGATTATCTGGATTCTGTTTTTTGTACTTTATGTCTCTATTCTGCGGTTTCTTTGAAGTTGCATCTTCTCATTAAACTGCCTCCAATTCCATGTCTCATATGTCTGTTTTCTTCATTTTTGGAGCAAGCAGTCCTAGGCACCCCGGCTCAAATTAAGGTGCCCCTTTTGTCCCTGACTCACTCTCCTGCTCAGTTCTGTGGTGGCTCCCGGGGATCTGGGGACCGCCCCTAGCTTCCTTGACCCGTAATAGATCTTCCCTCCAACAGCCTCTCTTGCAAGTCCTGTATTGTTGGTTTGTTGCCCCTGCCCCCCTTTCCACTGCCCTCCATAGTCTGTTGTGCTTCCACGGCCCTTCCTGCCTGCTCAGTGTGGTTAAATTGTTGCCTTTGCACCCTCCTACCTGCCTTCAATTTTCAGAGTCCGTGCCCCTGGCCTCTGCCTCTCAACAGTATCCTAATGAACAACTAGATTGCTAACATTCTATATTTATTACAAAAGTGTGGAACGCCTGACATCATCTTGATGTAATCAAAACTGTAATACCTAGAGCATTTCCTTTAGAAATTACATATATGAGAGGGTCTTATTGGCATCAAAATTATGGTTAGTGCTCTAAAAGACTAAAATAAGGACATATTTTCTGAGTTTTCAAATAGCGACAAAGCACTTTTAAATTATTTGTTATCTTTATGTTTTTTTATCCAGTTGACCACTTGATTAAATGTTGCACTTAGGGGAGAGGATGTGGTGTTACTTCCAGAACTGCAGACTTTGCAACTGGGGAACCAGGTTGAAGTTTCTGCTTCAGCTCGACATTCTGTGATTCTGGTCAAATCACTTAGTCTCCCCATGTCTACAACCAAAATGAATTTGTTCTTGTGTGATGTAACCAATGCTCATGTAAAGCACTCCAATACCTGACAAGTCTGCACTATATAACACTGCAAAAACACAAAATAATAAGTGTTTTGCACACTTCTGTCATTGGGCTATATTTGGGCTACATCTGGTTGATTTTGGGCTACATTTGGGCTCTTTTGTCTCCGGTGGCCATCTTGGGAGATTTATTTGTTATGAAGTTTCCTAATTTCCTCATGTACTGCAGTCTCCTCAGTAGGAAATGCTTTCAGTTTTTTACTTTGATTCCATCATGAAGGTATTCAGATATGTCACACATTTGCCATAAATTCTGAATGTTAGCACTCTAGTTGCTCATTAGATCACTGTAGTAAAACTACTCCACCATGGAAGTCTGCTCCTGGTATTAAAAGTGCATGTTTCAGTCTGCATGTCAGAATTTTTTAATGAAATAGAAGAGGATTTGAGAAGTCACTCAAAATGTGCCCTCATTTTCTTTCTTCAGTATTAATCATAATTTCTATGGCAAAATGAACCTCCTCATTGTGTTCCTTTTTAAATTAAATGTTTTAAGTGTTACCAGTTTATTCCAATCAAGATGGCTTCAGGTGTGCCATACTTTTGTCATAATGAAGACAGTAAGCGCTCTAGTTGTTTTTAAGAACATTCTGGGACATTCTGTCATTGGGCTATACTTGGGCTACATCTGGGTGATATTTGGGCTACATTTGGGCTCTTTTGTCTCTGGTGGCCATCTTGGGAGACTTATTTGTTATGAAGTTTCCTAATTTCCTCATTTACTGCAGTCTCCTCAGTAGGAAATACTTTCAGTTTTTTACTTTGATTCCATCAAGAAGGCATTCAGATGTGTCACACATTTGCCATAAATTCAGAATGTTAGCACTCTTTTTGCTCATTAGATCACTGTAGTAAAGCTACTGCTCACCAGGGAAAACTGCTGCTGGTATTGAAAGGGCATGTTTCAGTCTGCATGTCAAAATTTTTTAATGAAATAGAAGAGGATTTGAGAAGTCACTCAAAATGTGCCCTAATTTTTCTTTCTGCAGCACTAATCATACTTTTTATGGAAAAATGAACCCCCTCATTTTGTTCCTTTTTAAATTAAATGTTTTAAGAGTTACCACTTTAATCCAAGCAAGATGGCTTCAGGTGTGCCATACGTTTATCATAAGTAGGACTGTTAGCGCTCTAGTAGTTCTTTGGAACACTCTGGGAAGCTGCAGTAGAACACAAAGGAATCAACTGACAGTCTCTGCCCTTGTTGGATGTACATGTTTTACTGAGAATATCAGACTTCATTCTCACATGACTGAGAAAGATAATGTGAATTTACAGAAAATAAGCTCTCAGTTTAGCCTATAGATCACCTTCCAAACCTCTGTGGTAAAAGCATGAGAAAATATTTTTCTCTCAATCATGATATCCCAGCAGAAGGCTTTTTCACATGGTGAAATCACCTTAGAACATACCACAATTCCTAAAATGAGTATGGTACCATCAACAAATGATTTATAATGTAACTAAAGTCTTAAAACCTTCTATTAACTGCAATGCTTTTTAATGAGGTGCTATCATGTATATTTGTCCCAAGATGGCTGCCAACACTTCTTGGATGAAGTGCTGACAGCCAATCAGATCTCAGGATGAGATGTGTGGTTAGGCTCCGCCCACATATATATATGCTTTTAAATGCTATTTACTCAGGAAATACTGAACAGATTTACACCAGACCTGCAAAAGGCACTTCCTTGACCTTATGGCTACCTCTCTGCCAAATTTCTAGTAATTCTGTTCAGCCGTTCGGGCTGTAGCTCGTTCTAAAGGTCCTATGGAAAAATGCATGGGAAAAACGCGTTTTGGGACCCCCCTTTTATCTCAGCCCCCGCTTGACGAATCCCCCCGAGACTTTCAGGGTAGGAGCGGAGCGTAGCGCCCCACCTATTTTGAGAAATTCGCGAGGATTCATCGACCGGCGCCAAAGTTATTCAAAATAGAATGTTGCGGATTTCCTATGGAAAAGGGGTCCTAACTATAACTACCTACTGGCGACCGCCAGTAGGTAATATATATATATATATATATATAAAACAGAAGGACAGTAGCCACTCTGTAGTTATAGTTAGGGTGACCAAAGATAGGGATTTTTGTGAATTTCGGTCCCTTAATAACTTTGCACCCATTTGTCGACTGTCTGCAAAACTTTGCAGACCTATTGCACCCTTTTCATTGTCAGAGTAATGAAAGTATCACTGCGTTTGGTTAAGATAGTGCCAAGAAAAGTGGGGGTCCCAAAACGGGCATAAACTTCAATGCATTTTACCAAAACTTTTGTATTTCGCATAGTGCAAAAACCATCAGTTGGATTTTTACATAATTTGGCAGGATGGTGTGTTATGGTACACAGATGATTCTGTGGAGTACGGCAGATAAGTAGGGTAAGTATTTGTTAGGTTTTAAGTGTTTTAAACTTAGTTATATCTGTTGTCGCGGTATTACCGCGGTACTATCGAGCTATACTGCGATGACAACTCATTAACTGATTGGCTAATGACTGTCTTTACAAAAGTTAAACGCAGCCATGTTGTTTTCAGTTTCAGTTTCCCTATGTTCTGTGTTACACCTTGTAATGTGGCTAAGTATTATGTTTGTTATTTTTCACATACTTATTACCACTTTATTAAAGTGGTCCTAGATAGGGAAACATATTTATACTTTTATATATATATATATATATTTTAACATGTTGCTGTACTACTGCGTTACAAAAAAAATATATATATAAAAAAGAAATAAATATAAAAAACCTTATGAAAAATTGGAAAATCACTATAAGACACCATATTTTAAAAATATAGTGCGCTAAAGTGTATTTTCAATTTAACATATTTAAATACGCTGGAAAAAGTGTACAGAATAGCGTAAATCTAGAAACAAAATGGTAACCCTAGAAAATAATTTTTTGGTACCGCTGTTAGTATCTTGCTACTACCTGTTTATTAAAAATAATGTAAAGAAAAGTATAAATATTTTGCAATACCTATTACCACTGTGTTAATAGGTAGGACAAAAATAGCAAACCAAATTGGAAGACGGAACGCAGAACACGGCCAAACTGTACCTAAAAACAACATGTGTGCCTTTAACTTTTGTAAAGGCAGTCATCAGCTAATTATTTCTTTTTTTTTTTTTTTTTTTGTGGGTAAAAAAGCTTTATTGTGCAGAGAAAAAGAGTACAAGCACGGGCCTACAACCTCCTGGGCCGGCCGCTAGTATTCAGAGATGTTCAAGCAGTTCAAAAAACAATGACTGGCCCTCAGGGGCTCTGCTAAATTACAGGAGATCAGACTGCACATAAGGGACGTCAGGATACACCCTTTTTAAAAAAAAAAAAAAAAAAATTAAATAAAAAAACAAAAAGCAAGGCGAGAAACATTGAAAGGGCGTCTAACCACAGCAGAGGAACTCCACACCCGACCACCATAGGGTGGTCAATAAAAAGGGGGTCTGAGAGGGAGGGGGGGGCCACGGGAAAACCAAACCTATACACAGATGAACAAATTAGGCAAGGAACCCTCAAGGATCAGGGGGACAAGGCAACCTCAGACGCATCCACCAGGGGGGGAGAACAGATAGTCCCTCGATACACATTCCACTGACCCCAGATTCTACCCCATGCCCCCGGTTTACCACGAGCCACATACACCGTCTTCTCCCTGAACATGCACCAGTCCATGTTCTCCTTCCATACGGACACGGTGGGAGGCCGTTGGGAACCCCAAAGCTGCGCAATATCTCTCTTTGCAATCATGTTCCCAAGGGCCACCCACCGAGCCTGGGCCGCATTATAGTCATTGGGCTCCCACACGTTCAGAACACATCGGCGCACCTCCGGCAGCAGAGCGACCCCAGTGACTCGTTTCATAACATCATGCACCTGGCGCCAATATTCCGCCACCTCGCGGCACTCCCAGAGGATGTGGAGAAAGGTGGCACTGAGCCCGCAGCCACGCTTACAGAGCCCGTCGTCAGAAAACCCCATCGAGACCAAACGGGGACCCGTCACATAGACACGATGGAGAATCTTAAGCTGGACCAGGCGGAGACGGGCCGGGATGGCAACCTCCTTAGGGGATGACAGCGCAGACTGCCAGTCCTCGTCATCCAACTCAACCCCATCCCCCGTCCACGCCTCCCGAAGACGCACCAAGAGATCAGCCCGATTATTTATTTGTTTTTTATAAATCAGAGAGATAGTACTGTCGGGCACGTGTCCGTCGAGTATACGGTCCTCGAGAGGCGAAGCAACAGGGACCGTGGTCCCCTCCCCAAAGACAGAGAGTAGGGCGTGCCGAACCTGGGCATAGCGGAAGAACTCCCTTTCACTAAGCTCGTACTCGCTCTGAAGCGCCGCGAAGGATTTAACCGCGCCTTTAACCCATAGGTCCCCCACTCTGCTAATGCCGATCGTATCCCAGTGCTCAAAGCCTTTCGTTGTCCAGAGGCTTCCCAAGCGCTCTGAGGCGAACAAAGGAGTAGCACACGTTAAACGCTCACTCCAGCCCACAGCTACATTTGCCGCCTTCCACACACGTACCGCAATCCTAGTAGGGCCCGTGAGGGTCCTCCCGGCAGATCAAGAGTAAAGCGCTCTGTTATAGTTACCGCCGGGAAGCAGGAATTTATCCATCTCATATGCCGGGTTCGAACCAGGAGCGTACGTAGCATGGTTAATGGCAGACAGCTGGGAGGCCCAATAGTACCTTCTAATGTCAGGAAGCGCGATGCCCCCGTCATACCAGGGAAGAGTCAGCTTTGCCGAAGCGATACGCGCCCGACCGTCCCAAACCAGTCTCCTCTGCAAACTCTCCACTTCCCTAAAGTAGGCCGCCGGAATGATATCGAAGGAGTTCTGGAGTGCGTAAAGAAATCTGGGGAGGGACATCATTTTAAACAGTGCTGCGCGACCAAGTGGAGACAAGGGCAACTTACACCACCGAGCCGTATCCACCCTCAAACGCCGGAGGGGAGACAGGAGATTCTGCTCGTAGCGGACCGCCGGATCCAACGAAACGTACACCCCCAAGTATTTAAAGCCGGATTGAGATGTTTGAATCGGAAGCCGAGGCGGTAAGAGAGGAAGGCTACCGGAGATAGGATACACGCAAGATTTGGACCAGTTAATTATCAACCCCGAATTCCTCCCGAAGGAAGTAAGGACATCAAAAAGCACATTGAGCGACTTCCGCGGCGAGGTGAGGTACAAAAGAATGTCGTCCGCGTACAACGAGACCCGATCCTCGAAGCCCGGGGCCCACCGGATCCCTCTGATCGAGGGCTCCCAGCGGAGCCAGGCAGCGAGCGGTTCCAAGGCGAGAGCAAAGAGCAGAGGGGACAACGAACACCCCTGCCTAGTACCCCTCCCGAGAGCGAAGGGCCGAGAAACCCGCCCATTGACAACAACCTGAGCCATTGGTCCAGCATAGAGGAGCTTAACCCAACTAATAAATCCCACCCCAAAGCCAAACTTCGCCAAGACGGCCCAAAGGAATGGCCACTCGATGGTATCAAAGGCCATCGTGGCGTCTAAGGAAACCAATATGGCCGGTTCAGAGAGGTACTCCGCCCTAGCGAGGACGCCGTGTAGACGCCGCAAGTTGAGAGCGGTATTCCGATGAGGGATAAAACCGCATTGATCCGGATGTATCAAATCACATATAACTCTCAGCAAGCGATTAGCGAGGACCTTGGCGAGGATTTTCGGTTCGGCATTTAGTAGGGAAATAGGCCTATATGAGGCACAGCGGTCTCGTGGCTTACCGTCCTTGGGAATCACAACTATAGTAGCCAGACGCTGGTCGTCGGGGAGGGAACCCCGCTCGAGCGACTCCAGAAACATACGACGGAGGAAGGGCGCGATTTTATCCGGGCGTAGTTTATACAGTTCAATCGGCAGTCCGTTGGGGCCCATAGCCTTGCCCGAGCGAAGGGAACGAATCGCGGTAGCAATCTCGTCGACAGACAGTGAGGCCTCCATCTGCTCATGGTCCTCGACGGATAAGCCAGGCAAGGCAATATCCCGCAGCAAGAGACGAGAGTCATCCTCATCTCTATCAGACACCGGGGAGTACACCGCCCGGAGGTGGTCCGCAAAACACTCCACAATCTCACCAGGGTCAGTCACACACACTCCATCAAAACTCCGAAGCTCCGGGACCACACGATTCACTTTCTCCTTCTTATCCAACCAAGCAATCAGTTTACCCGCCTTGTCCCCGGCATCATACAACCTACCCTGCTGCTCCCTATACATGGTCTTGGCAGCGTCCATAACAAGAGACTTATATTCAAACTGCTTCAAGCTGAGGGCATGAAGCCCATCCTGAGTGACACCCGTCTCCAAAGCTGCCTCCAGCCCCGATATTTCGATCTCCAGCTTCACCACCGCCTCATTCTTGACCTTCTTAGCCTCCACCATCTGGGATAGGGCATGCCCGCGGAGCACTGCTTTGAAGGCTTCCCACAGGGACACTGAGGACAACACCGACCCCTCATTCTCGAGAAAATACTGATCAATCGACTTAACCAGGCTATCACGAATCTTGGGGTCTCGTAAGTACCAAGGGTTAATAGGGGCGATCCGCCCAGCGGACCGCGTCCCGGTGTCGAAAAGCAACCACAGTGGGTAATGATCAGAGATACCCCGGGCCAGGTGCTTAACCTCTCGAATCCGGGCAGTCTGGGCCGAGGCATAAGAAAATAATCCAATCTGGAGAGACTCCCATGGGCCCCAGAGTGAAATGTGTACTGACACTGTGTCGGATGCATTAACCTCCAACAATCCACCAGACCGAAGGTATCCAAGAGCCCGCCGAGCCACGCCTGGGCAGCAGGGAGGGCCCTGGGTGGGTGGCGATCCAGATCACCCGAAACAACCGAATTAAAATCCCCACCCATAAGCAAAAGACTGTCAGGAAGCTCGAGCAGCATACGACCCAAGTCTGAGAAAGTGGAGTTCTGGAGGCCCGGGGGAACATAAACCGAAACCAAGGAAAGGGTTGTCCCTCGCACCTCCCAGTCAGGGCCGCATAGCGCCCTCTATCGTCTAGGACAACCCTGGTGATCTCTAGCGGAAGTGAAGATCGTAGGAGAATGCCCACCCCTCTAGAGCCGGTGGTGAAACCGGAATGGGCCACAAGTCGGTAGCCCCCCCTGTTCATGGCATGACAAACATTACCAACCAAATGCGTCTCCTGTAAGAATACCACATCAGGAGTCAAACGACGCAAATATTGCAGCACAACCCCCCGTTTGATACGATACCCCAATCCGTTGACGTTCCAAGACATCAATCTCAACCCGTCCCCCCCATCCCCCCCAGTAGAACAAGGGTCCCCCAGCAAATAGCGCGACACCTGAAACTGAAACAGAGCCAATACCTCGCCTTGAAAACAAAAAACACAAATCCAAACAACCCCTCCCACCCACCAACCCCCCCCCAAATTCAACTCCCCCCACCCTGCACCCCTGCGGTCCAAAAAACCACCCCAACTTGCAGTGTGCCTGTCGCCCTACAAACCCCATTCTACGAAAAGACCCCGGAGGAGGAGAGGGACTCGTCCCTGCCCGCCCCCAACACAGATCATAATTAAACAAAATGTACAAAAGAAGTAGAACCCCGCCGAACAAAACAAAATGTCAAAGTCAAGGACCAAAAGTCACTCCAAAGGAGGCCCGCCACCCTCGGTACCACCAGAAGGCCCAGGCCGGTCACCCCGGTCCGGCAGAGAATCCAACCAGTCACTCACAGTCGCAGGACAGTCAAAAAAGGTAGTCCGGTCTTCGTATTCCACTCGGAGCCTAGCAGGAAAAAGCATGGAGTACTTAAAACCCAGGTCCCGGAGACGGCGCTTCACCCCCTGGAAGCCCATCCGCTGTTTCTGGACAAGTTGGGTGAAGTCCGGGAAAAAGTTAACGGATGAGTTCTCATATCGGACCGGGCCATGTACCCGTGAGGCCTGCAGAATCGCATCTCGGTCTCTGTAGTGAAAAAGTTTTGCAACAATAGGCCTCGGGGGAGCTCCCGGTCGCGGCCGACCGCCTGGGACTCGATGGGCCCGCTCCACGGCAAAGAACTTACTCAGGCCAGCGGGGCTTAAGCTGGTTGAGGATGAGATCTTCAACCATAAGATCAACCGGGCGATTGTCGAAGGTCTCTGGAACACCTATGACGCGGATGTTATTGCGTTGAGCCCGTCCCTCGAAGTCCTCCAGCCGCCGGGCCATCAGGTTGTTGGCCGACTTGAGGTCGCCAAGAGCAGTCTTCAGGTCCGACACATCCGTACCAAGGGTGGACGTCCGCAAATCCAGCGATTGAACCCTCTCATTGGTCTTAGAGAGATCCGCCCGAATTAGCGTAACATCAATGGCCACCGTGTCGATTTTACGGGCCAAGGCCACGTACTGCTTAGCGATGGTCTCCTTGATGCCGTTAATGGCGCCCATGATGTCCTGCAATGACAAATCCGGATGGACGGACGGAACACCACCAGCGTCATCCAAGAGAACACTGGCCGTCCCAGGGGACCCTTTACCCTGAGTGTAGCGGTCCATGTTGTTAGTCTGGACCGGTCCCCCACGTAGGGATGTCTTGGTCTTACGCCTCTCGGGATCCCCCTTGCCACCCATGTTGAACCACGCTCACCGAAGGGGACTACCGAGCGAGCGTCGAAGGGGCACAGGCGAAGCAGACACGAGCCGTACCAGAGACCGCAATGTGGCGGTGCGAGAGGATCAAAGTCAATGGGCACACTGGTATCAGACGGAGGCAAAGGCACCAAGCGAAGGCCGAGTGAAAACCCAGCCGCACAAAGCAACTCCACGGTCCAGCCACTCAGAGATCCAAAAGTGAAACCGAAAGTGATGGGACGGCCGCTGGCACAGCCCCGATGCCGTTGTTGTTCAACTATGCCCCGGCTCCACAGTTCACCTTCGCACCGGGCACAGCCATCAGTTGGGCCTCAAAAGTTCAAACCACCATAGATCAGGTCTCCCAGGTCCGATTTGGTTTCTGAAAAGAGTTTAGGGTTCAGCCAACGTTCATCTTCCAGAATCCGTCAACCAAGTCAGGATAAAGTCAGGATAAGTTCCGAGGAGCAGCGAGGGTCCGGGGAGCCCTGTGCTCACGCGACCATCATGGATGCGCGCAGCTAATGATTTCTGATCACTATATACCATGGTAGTACAGTAAAATACACCCATGTTTGAAAAAAAAAACTGTGCAAACAGATCTCACTAAGTTTAAATTATTGAAAACTTATAAATTAGTTACGCTACTTACCTGCACCACCCAAAAAATATCTGCGCACCATAAAAGCTAATCTTGCCAAGTTGTAACAAAATCTGAATGACGTATTTCGCAATACATCAAGTAAACAAATTTATGTAAAATACGTTGAGTCAAAGCACCTTTTAGGACCCCAACAACATTTGCATATTACAATATATATTTAGGGGAAAAAAAAATTGACATCTTTTGACACACTTTATGCTACATTTCCTTTCATTGACACACTCCACTTTACACCACTCCACTATCTAACTGTTGACTTTACGCCACTCCGCTGTGCGCCATTTACAGTATGCTACTTCAGTTTACATATTCTATGTGAATTCACTGTACGTTACTCTACTCAACTGCGCTGTACGCCATTGCAATGTACACCACTAAACTCTACTCTATTGTACTGTTCCCCACTGTATTCTATTACAGTTTCATGTATGCCAGTTTACTGGACTGTCCTAAACTGTACAGCTCGCAACTCTACACTATTCCACTGTTCCCAACTCCAATTTACGCTATTCAACAAGATCCTATTTCACTATGGCCCACTTGATGGTTCACTACTTGAGTGTACGCTATTCCAGTGTATGCTATAACACTCTACGCCACTCCATTGTACTGAAATGCACTACATGCCACTGGACTGAACCACAATTGACTGTATGCTATTTCACTTTACAAGACTACATTGTGCGCTACTCCACTAAACCACACTTCACTGTACTTGACTACAGTCTATAACGGAAAGAAACCTCCCTAGGCAATTAACAGTCTACAATTTCAACATACCTTGACATCAGAGACAAATTGATATATTAAACTCAGTGTAACCAAACAATTATTGTTTAAAAATTAATCATTTTAATTCAATATAATATAAAACATAATGGAACATGAATTGCACATGTATCTGTTTCCTAAAGTACAACAATGCAGACAACCTCATAAAATTACAAAGTAAACAACCTCATAAGAAATTCTGAGACACATAGACTTTCCTAAACAAAATGCAAGAAACAAGTACACAATATATATATAATACATAAACAGTGGCAATAATATGGATCTTCTTCTACACACGTTTTGGCGCACTCTACGCCTTCATCACACACAGGCTGAAGTCTCTTCTCGTTTGAGTCAAAGTATAATTTTTTATCAAACAGTAGTTGGAATCTACTCAAGATTTACGCTCTGTATTGCAGCAAGCATTATTACTGAATACCTATCTGTACACACATACTGATTTGGCCTACTCTTTTTAAGCACGCTCTGAGTGAAATTATTTTATTTCTCTATTTGGAAAAAATATTCATCACTCTTCTTCAGTTTTCACACCTGCCTCTGGTGTTGATATGGGGAATATATCCTTGCTTGTTCTGTCATCTTCTAACATCGCTACTTTTATGTCTATGGTGAAGGCATTGTGTGGATTAACTATTTAGTCATTATAAATCTCATTGTATTTTATCGCATTTTAACAAAGGGCCACATGCATCAACGAGAAAACTGGTCGCAAACGGGCAGATTAGCAGAATCTGCCCCTTTGCGACCTGTATTTTTGCATTTGAGATGCATCATCCCAAATGCAAAAATCGCAATTTAAGGAATCTCTAAATAGCGATTCCTTAAATTGCGATTGCATTTAAGGAATCCCAAATTGAGATTCCTTAAATGCAATGCATTAAAGTAAAAAAATTAGCGATTTCGCTAATAGGGGGAGCAAATTACCATGCAGTTGAACTTCATGGTAATTTGCAAAAACTTTGAAAAATGCACTTTTGTGCATTTTTCAAAGTTTCATGTTGTGCACACACATGCCCTTAGAGCATATGTGTGTGCAACATATGTGCACAGATCATTTTCAGGGGTGCAATAGGGTGTCATTTTGACACCCTTGCACCCTTGAAATTGCATGAGCAATTTGCGAGTACATACTGATACTCGCAATTTGCTCATGCAATCTCCAATTCATTCCTATGGGCCTGGAGGCCCATAGGAATGAATGGTACGGCATTCCTTAATTGCGAGTCGCAATTTGCGAGTCGCAATTAAGGAATTTGTAGGAATCGCTATTTTTATAGAGATTCCTACATGCATAGGCTTTTGCAATTCCTTAATTGCTATTCCTTAAAAATCGCAATTAAGGAATCGCAAAAGTCTTTGTTGATGCATGTGCCAGTATATTTTTTAAGGTAATTGTGGGGCATTCCTGATGAAGGCGCAGAGTGCGCTGAAACGTGCGTAGAAGAAGATCCATCTCATTGCTACTGTTTATGTATTATATGTATTGTGTACTTGTTTTTTGCATTATGGCAGCCAAACAGTGGAAAGGCAATGGGACCCCAGACAGAACAGGAGTACACAACATTGTCACCCAGGACCAATGCACAGACACCATACCCCCAACACAAACAAAAAGTGCATTATCTCAAAACAATCATGAACACAAAATGGGATCAATGGGACAATAAGCTAACACAGACAGATACACCACACCACCTATCAAGTCAACATGGTGTCATAGTGTACCATATGCATGCACATACACAATCCTGACAAGTGACAGGTCAAAGATAGGAAGACATAGCACAAGTGTGCACTCAAAACAAGCCCAGTAACAAGAATATCCCTTGCTGCATGTGACACACACACAAGTAATGCACACTACACTTGCAACACACATCTGAATGATTCACAATGCCCAAACTACTCACGCACAATGTCATGCAAATAGAACATCACACACAGAGCATCTGTCAGCAGAAAGAGCCAAGACAGGCCAAACACTGCATACATCCACAACATATGCACATGCCAATCCATCACATTGCAAAATCAGCTGGACATCAAGGGATGCACACCAGGCAAGTACAAGGCAACATACACTGACAGCACTGCATGCAGGCCAAGCAGTGTGTGCACACCAACCAAATCAGTAGCACACACATCTCAGTTTCACACCATGTACTCCCACATCACAAATCAGCACAGCACACAGACAACATCACACTCAGGAAGGGTAGCAATACCACAGTAAACACACATAAAGCTAACCCAACACTAACAGATGCACAACTCAGGGACACCCAGGTGCAAACAACATGACCAGAGGTCTGTGCGACACAAACAGATGCACTGCACATGAGCAACAATGACTGCAAACCAGTACAAAAAAATCACGCATAACTAATTGGGAAACTGTCCTGAGTGGCATATTGGTCCTGTGCACAGATCAGCAACACAAAGCATAGTGTAACAAATGAAGTGGTGGGGAGGCTCACATACTGGCAACCCAAGGGGATAGCTGACATGAGAGTGAAGTGGTGTGTACGTCAGTAGTGGACAGGTCAGGAGTGTACTATACACAAATACATGGAGGAGTCACTCACAATGGGTAGGCATCTGAAGCAAAGCTAGGGGATGGTATGACTCAACATCCCACATACCATACTGGAGCCTAAAATGGCTCAAGTGACAGCAATGCATGAGAAAACTCACCAACAATGTCAGTGTGGCTGAGCAGGTCTGCACAGTGAGCACAAACAGTAACAAGACACATGGCTGATCAACAAAACACAACACAGACTTGCCAGTCGCCCACTCTGCATACTCACAACTGGCAGCAACAACAAGTAGGTGTCCCCCAGGAATGCAAGGACACACCAACACACTGCACAGTGCACAACCTACAACTCCTACATGTGCACACAACCACAAGCACAGGGCTGACAATTCAAACAAACAGGCACTCAGCTCCTAAGTCATACAAGTCTGCAGTTGGCATTGCAGGGGCACACACACATCAACACTACTGACCAAGTCACCCACTTCACACTCAAGACCACACATTCAAATGTACCCATGTGACTAGGAAGACAGGCCATCACAAGATGACCATGCATCAACACTGCTGTTCACACATCAAGAAAGATCACACAGACATGATGGACCCTGGCCAGCCTGCCTGTAATCCTGTGGATAGAATTCCCCTCTGTGCTGGTAGTGCACCCTAACATGATGTGTACAATTTAGCAAACCTGACCATAGAATGATAGGGATAACAGTAGATCATCACAAACACCCATCATTGCACCCTCAAGCCTCAGAATGATGAAGAACTAAAGTGCCCCTCACCACTGGCAAACCTTGAAAAAGTAAAACAAGCAATTGGCAATGTCAAAGTGGCATACTGAGCATGTGTCACATGAACCATACCCATACAGAAAAGTTTTTATTAAACAAGGACACTGACAAAGCAGACAACAGGAGGAACTGTCTTTATTACATATTACCCAGATAGGCATCAAAAGTAGACAACAGCAAGGCCAGTGGCTAGTCCATAGTTCAAAGTAGGCAAAAGTGTGCATGAGAACCTGCACAGGTAATGGGCAAACAAAGTGATAAACAGCAAGGCCAGTGGCCAGTCCATAGTTCAAAGTAGGCACATGTGTGCATGAGAACCCGCACAGGGAATGGGAAAACAAAGTGATAAACAGCAAGGCCAGTGACCAGTCCATAGTTCAAAGTAGGCACATGTGTGCATGAGAACCTGCACATGGATTGGGCAAACAACTTGATAAACAGCAAGGCCAGTGGCCAATCCATAGTTCAAAGTAGGCACATGTGTGCTTGAGAACCTGCACAGGGAATGGGGAAACAAAGTGATAAGCAGTAAGGCCAGTGGCCAGTCCATAGTTCAAAGTAGGCACATGTGTGCATGAGAACCTGAACAGGGAATGGGTGACACCGTACACTGCCATGGGAAGCAACACAGCTAGGGGGATAACAATGGGCAGTTCAGGCACCGTTGTGGGAGAGTAGGGGTGGGAGGGGGACTCAGCCTCAGACTTGGCTGTCAGTCAGACTGGGAGGTGGCTGATTGTTGTGGACAGTTGGACTAGACCTGGGAGAGAGAGGACCAGCTGAGGTAAAGGCATCAGTAGCTTTGTGAGCCGGAGGGCTGCTTGGACTGGGTGTTGTGGTGGCACGTGGAGGCGGAGACATGCTGCCGTGAGACACAGTGTGGTAGGGAGAATGTGGAGGGGTGCCTTTCGACTTCTTGGGGATTTTATAGGGAATAATTGTCTTGGTAGGAGTGAGAAGTGGGGCAGGCATAACAGGCACACTCTCTACCACAGGTGCATCAGATGCAGGTGGTGGCCCTCCCTCTGGGGATCTGCTGGATCTGGCGGTACGCTTGGCCTGGCCTTGCCTTTTCCCCTCCATCCCCTGTTGACCAGGTGAACCCCCCACAGTGCCCTCCTGTCCCAGCTTCACAGGGGTGTGGGTGGGAGTTGAGGTTGTGTGTGAATCTGCCTTAGAGGGCTTTTTCAGCAGACTCTTAGCAGGCACCAGCTTCACTGTAGGCACGGCAACTGTTTGCCTGTATTTGGGAGACGCTTTTGGGACGGGAGTGTCCTTGGATGGGGCCAATTTTGAGGCATGTGAGCCTGAGGCCTGCTTCTTGGCTTGATGCCCCTGAGTGTCCCCTGAAGGGCTTTTGCCTTTGCGATCCTGTGTCACTTTAGTTTGTTTGGGGGATGGTGTCTGCGCTGTGGCCCGCTTGGGCTGCTGCTGTTGTGTGCTGCTTGTGGTGTACCTGGAGCCTGTGGGCTGTGGTGTGTGGTCACTCTCGTCACTGGCAGGGGGGTTGCCAAAGGGACCAGAGCTGGACTCTGAGCCTGTGACAGCTGAATGGCTGCCGTCACTGTAGAGGACAAAGACTGGACAGTCCTGTGTAGCCCACCCATGTCTGAATGAATGCCCTCCATGAAGGCAACTACCTGTGCCAACTTCTTGTCATGGTCTTGGAAGGAATTCACTCGAGCCGCTTATTTAATTAATTACACCCTAATAGCGAGGTCAAGCCTGATTTGCTGCTCTGTTTAAACCTACCTGATCCAGACGATTAGGCTCTGGACAGGGGACGCCGAAAACACCCCCGGAATCTGCCGATCGATTTCTGCTGCCATCTTGGGAGGTAATCGGACCTGGCAGCGGGCAAGTTGTTGTGGCGCTGCTGAAATAAAATGGACTCCTCTGTAGGTCCGCGCAGCGGACGCACGCAGCGGGCATGCCGGCGGCGTGCCGAAGGCGCGCCAAAGGCAAGCCCGTCTGCGCCCGTCCGCGCCCTCCCTGCTAGAGATTCAGGAGAATTACTATCCAACCCTTCCCCACAGAAACAACTAGGTAAGACAGGGACTTATACATATGACACTGATACTTTAAAAACCATCGGAGAGCCCAGAATGATCAAGTGTGCTAGAGCCCACAATATACTGGAACCGTTTCTCTGCAATTGTTGCGGCTTTTCACTCAATGCCAAATGTACTGAAAATCCCTATCAGATGAAAAAATGCATTGATTCCATAACATATAACATGATAAGCATAAACTGCCGGTCTCTCTCCAAACATAGTGCTAATATGTTTGACATCCTTTTTAATGAAAAACCGGATGCAGTGTTCATTACTGAAACGTGGCTCCAGGAAAGTTCAGGACCAAACTTAGCAATAGCCCTACCCTCGAACTATGCTATAGTAAGAGTAGATCGTACTAATAAGATAGGGGGGGGGGGGAAATTGCAGTAATTTAAAAAAAAAACTTTAGTTGCACTCTTGAAGAACTTCCCATTACAACAGGTGAAGCTGCCCTTTTTAAACTTACCCTGTCTACCTACTTTACTTTTTCTGGGATACTTATATACAGACCACCCGATTTGATGACTAACTGGATTTCTGCATTGATGGAACAAATCTCTTTCCAGATAGCAAATAAGGCCAATTTTACCGTGCTAGGAGATTTAAATCTCCATCTAGAAGATCTTACCTGTAGAAATAGTATAAGACTTATCGCGGACATGGCCTCTCAAAACCTTAAATTGGTAAATGAAGGGCCTACTCACAGAGCAGGACATTTTTTAGATCCCGTTTTCACCAATTTAGATACAATTACCTGCTCCCCAGCATTACCTACAATCTGGTCTGACCATTATCTAATAAAATTCTCCTTGATATCACCTTACAATACCAACAGAAGAAATGACATAACTCGCATAGAGAAGTCGTCAAGAAACTGGAAGAGGTTAGACGTAGAGAAAATGAACAGATGTCTAGAGGCACATATACCATCGATGAAGCAACAAATAGACCCACTAGCAAATGATATCCAATGCTGGCTTACTAAAGCTGTGGACCTATGCCTTCCTAATTGCAAACAAAACAAAATTACTCATCATCCCCCAGCACCATGGTATACTGATTCTCTGAAAATATTAAAATCTAGCTGTAAAACTCTCGAAAGACACTGGAGGAAAAACTATAACCCCATAGATAAAGCAGCTTATAAAGCCGCTCTAAGCGATTACCATAAGGAATGTAAGTTTGCACGTGCCACCTTCGTAAATCAAACCATCAATAAGGCCTCAAACTGTGCCAAAACACTCTTTAACACAGTGAAAACATTGGCTGGCTCAGACACAACTGCCAAACCACCCACTTTATCACTATCCAAATGTGAAGAACTAGCGAATTTCTTCATAAATAAAGTGGAAGGTATCTATCAAGATATCATCTTACAGGATACGGAAGTTCCAGGGCCAAAGGTTACTGCATCAGAGGGTACACAGCTTTCCAATCGAAGAAAGATCGAGCATGAACTAAAAGATTGGCCTCTATTAACTACAAATACTGTTCAAGACCTATTAAATTCTATCAAATCGGGGTCTCCAAAGGATCCTATTCCAGCTAACATCCTTAAGCAGTTAAATCCATCGGTGATACCTATTATAACGCAGGTACTCAACATGTCAATTAAAGAGGCTAAAGTTCCTCCCATATGGAAGCATGCTATGATCCACCCTCTGCTGAAAAAACCTAATGCTGATGTAATGGATACGAAAAACTACCGTCCCATCTCCTTACTCCCAATTCTATCTAAAATTTTAGAAAAACACATCCACCTTCATTTGACACAATATGCGAACACTTACCAACTTCTTCACCAGTCACAGTCTGGATTTAGGGCAGGTTTTTCAACGGAAACTGCGCTGCTGGGTGTCACTGAGACAATTCGGCAGAAATTGGATAATGAAGAAACAGTAGCGCTCATCCTTTTGGATTTGAGCGCTGCTTTCGATACCATTTCTCACAAGGTGCTCTTAAACACTCTGAGTAACGTAGGAATCAGTGGGGATGCTTTGAAATGGATTCAGGACTTCCTCTCAAATAGGACATTTCAAGTTTTCTCTCAAAACACATGCTCCAAGATCAATTCTTTCAGTCATGGTGTACCACAGGAATCTATCCTGAGTCCACTTCTCTTCAACATTTATGTTAAGCCTTTGGCTGAGTTAGTTGAGGAGTCGGGACTCATGATCTATTCATATGCAGATGACTCACAAATTATTTTTTCTTTGACGGCCCAAAAAGTAAATGACATCTCTGCGCTTAAAACTGGACTGAACAACATCGCAACTTGGATGAAGGAAAATTTCCTAAAACTAAACGGTGAAAAAACAGAGGTGATCATTTTAGGGAAACAGAAACATCTATGGAGCCAGCAACATTGGCCAGAGAAAATGGGCAATCTCCCAAACCCTGTTTCACAAGTGCGTAATCTGGGTGTACTCCTGGATGATTCTCTGAGCATGCATGCACAATCAGTCAGAGTGGCAGCCACCTGTTTTTCCATCTTACGATGGCTGAGAAAAATCTGCTGGATGCTCCCTGAGTCAACTAGGAAAATGGTGGTGAATGCCTTAGTAACATCCCGTTTAGATTATGGGAATGTCCTTTATTTAGGATCAAATAAAGCTAATCTCCATCGTCTACAAATGGCTCAAAATGCGGCAGTCAGATTACTATGCAATGTACCTAAAAGGGAATCAGTCTCTGCATTCCGGCGCAAACTGCATTGGCTTAACATTGAAAATCGAGTGAAATTTAAAGCCCTCACCTATATGTATAAAATAAAAGCCAACACAGCCCCGAGGTACCTTTGCTCACTGGTAAACACATATATTCCATCCAGGAACCTCAGATCAGCCTCCCAGGGCCGTTTCAGAATTCCAAAATTTAAACGCACTCGCATAGGAGGCAAATCCTTTGCTTACTTAGGCCCGTCTCACTGGAATTCTCTCCCTATTTCATTGAGAAATGAGCCTAACTATTTCAGTTTTCGAAAGTTGTTAAAAACCTGGTTATTCGATAAATAAAAATAATACCTTCTCTCTCCACCTGCAACAGCTAAATGCGCCGGGAAACCCTTTTGGGTAGCCGATGCGCAGTACAAATGCAAAAAATAAATAAATAAATAAAATTCAGGAGAGTTGTCTGACCCACATACAGCTGGTGCAAAAGGTCCACCGCCTCAACACTGAGGGCAGCAGGGGAGACAGGAGCAGGGGCAGCGGTGCCTGGGGGGAAGGACACTCTTCCCTTCTTACTTGTGCGAGCACGTGCAGCACTAGTGGAAGTAGCTGGGATGGTGGGCACTGGATGATGTGTGGTGGAAGAAGAGGCAGATTTCCCACTCCCTGTGCCTGCCAACATCGAGGTGTCACCACTAGCATCAGATGACGTAGAGGTTGGTGTTTCAGGGCGGGATTCCTCAAGGACACTCCTGTCCCCCTCCGAGGCGCTGGTCACATCAGTGTCAGTGAGATCATGTGTAGCAGTCGTGCAAGATGCCTCACCACTGGTGTCCGTCCCATGTCCTTCTGTGCCCTCGATAGATACTGCAAGAGACAGAGACGTAGGTTCAGTTTAGTGCCATACACACAAACATCAAATGCAAGCAAAGCACAAAACAAGATGATGATACCCCCAAGTAGCACAACACCCTGTGCAGTAACATTCTGCAACCTTAATTCAAAACTCAAAAGATGGTTGGTAGCATGCACACTTGGAATTATTGACCCATGGATGTCCACGCAGCCAAAGAGCTTGCCCGTGCCGCCGTGTAACCTGACATACAGATCACTGTGAGCCTACCTAGGTCCCTGTGGGTGAAAACAATGCACATCCCAACATATGGAGTCAACATAAGGGGACAACACAGATACAGACTCCAAAATGTCATTTAGCAATGGCCATGAGCTCCTGCCATCCACTATGTCATGCTTTTGTGCACAACTACAGTTGCACATTGGTGTCAAATGTGTAGTTCTCACAATTTAGAGCTCATGCACTGCACACATTGACGAAAGCACACTCAGATGAGGCACACTGCCCCTCACTGCCATGGGATGTCCCTGACTCCCTTAATGCAGCCGATGCCATAAGGCCACAACTCAGAATGCAATGTCAAGGGCCATTACATCAATGACATCAAAAAGTACCTCTAGCTAAAATGCATGACAGCTGCACCCAACACAGAGGCCATTTACAAGCCATTGCATCACACTAGCAACATCACAGAGCCCATCACTGGCTCAGGGTTGGAATACATGCAGTCACTGACACCCAAAGTCACCCTTTGTAGAATACTCACCCCCGGCTTGCTGCTGATGGGCCCTCAAATGTTCATCCAGCTCATGCTGTGTCACAGCTAAGATGCAGGCCATTAGTGGTGTCATGCTCATGCGTGCCAACCTGCCAGACCGAGGGAGCAGCCCAAGCGTCATCTCTGCCACGTTTTTGCTCAGCCGGCAAATGTCACCCCGCCTCTTGTGACAGTGAGTGTGCCGTCGGTTGGAGACACTCAGAACCCACACCTTGCGTGCAATGGCCCTCCATACGGCCTTCAGCTGGTGGACTTTGAGCTTCAGGCATGGGAGACAAGGGGAGCAAATTTCAGTGACGCTGGGTTATGTACCACTGTGTCTCAGTACAAGAGCAAGAACACACTCAGCACAGCTATTCAGATATGTTTAGCAGAGACAATACAGCATGACATGTATAACATTAGCATGAGATAATCATAACTAGATGCATGCAGGTATGAGGATGGACACGGTACCTGGCCATCTCATACACATGCAGAATGCCAGCACAGAAAGCAAGATGAAGATGGCCCACATCTGCAATGCAGTATGTGAGGGAGCAAAACATACATTACATTGCTAATGATGTTTTGGGGCAGACTCACTGTGTCCAACACCGCACACCCCTCAATGTCCTTGGCCTGTGAATGGCTACCTGTGTCATGGAGGTCACATATAGGGACATGATCTTACAATCTCACACCCTTATCACAAGGTCTATCTTGTGCAATCCACAGGCCTAAGATAGCTCATTGAAGAATAGGGTAGCAGACAACCCATATGTCTCACTCTGTCACTACAGTGATGGGTCCCTGACAAATTGCGCAGTAACTGTGCAGGCCAGGAGGGCTCACACTGCGGTCTAACATGTGCCACCAGAACTGTCACATGCATGTACAATATGAGAGGGCAAACAGTACCTACACATGCAAGTCAATACACAATATGATGAAAATGGAAGGGGGATGTTTCAAAAGTACAACAATCTGCTGTGTCATAGGTGAATTTCCACAAGAATGTCACCCTCAGTCATTTCACTCTTGTGCATACTGCTGACATTTCCATGGTGGCAATATTGAGTCAGACACACTTCCATCAGTACCCTCTGGATGGAAACCCTTTGTAATGTCACAGATGAGCTTGTGAAGAACCTCATGGACCCAAACATCCATTAGCACAGGCAATTTCTGTCCTGACTCCCACTTACTAAACTTGCAGTGTAACTGCATGGCTGCAAAACCACTGCATCTCTCCCATCCTGATATGCAGCCAGGGAAATGTGTAAAATAGGCTACAAACCCCTTTCCCCTGAAGTCAGTATGCTAGGTAGTGTATCACACATACCCTCACTCTCAGGCACATACTGCAGCAGATCAACTTAATTCGTGCACTCCCTGCACTCCCCTACTTTCACTCAGAAACACTTACCATGACATCAGGGGCACCATATAGCCTCCCATACTGTGTGAGCACCTCGTCCACCAGGACCTCCAGCTCCTCTGTGGTGAAGGGACGGGCCCTGATGTTCTCAGTCCTCGCCATCACTCGGTCCAGGAGACAGGAACAGCAGCAGTTGGTGGTGAAGGGTGTCAGTCAGCAGTATCTGGAAGCAGTGGAAATGTGTGTCTCTCTCCCACACATATATAGTCCCCTGGGGTTGATTCAGTGGTACTAAGCTGCTGCAATTGGTGTTCCAGGTCAGCTTTTTTCAAATGCATCCAATGACCGGCCCCCGGTAGTGGAGCACGCCTACCGCGATTTTCAAAAATGCATTTGGCTACCGCGATTGCGTTTCACATTGGCTGTAAGGGCATGGGCACTGGCGGCGACACACCACAGGGGCCAGGCGGTTGCTACCGCAATCGTGCATCTTGCAATTTTATCCAATGACTGGCCCCACGGTAGCGGAGCACACCTACCACGGTTTTCAAAAATGCATTTGGCTACTGCGATTGCGTTTCCCATTGGCTGTAAGGGCATGGGCATTGGCGGTGGCACACTGCAGGGGCCAGGCAATCACTACCGTGATTTGGCTGCTGGATATTGGTGCCCATGGCCGTGATTGTGTTGGCAGAGCACACCAACTGCCAGTTTACAATGTGTATATCACTACCGCGATTGCGGTGGGCATTGGCGGTGGCACACCGCAGGGGCCAGGCTGTCACTACCATGTCATGGCCGCTTGATATTGGTGCCCTTGGCCGTGATTGTGTTGGCAGAGCACACCAACCACCAGTTTACAATGTGTATATCACTACCGCGATTAGTGTGGGCATTGGCGGTGGCACACTGCAGGGGCCAGGCGGTCGCTACTGTGATTTGGCCGCTTGATTTTGGTGCCCGTGGCCATGATTGTGTTGGCGGAGCACACCTACCGCCAGTTTACAATGTGTATATCACTACCGGGATTGCGGTGGGCATTGGCGGTGGCACACCGCAGGGGCCAGGCGGTCGCTACCGTGATTTGGCATGCTTGATATTTGCGCCCATGGCCGTGATTGTGTTGGTGGAGCACACCTATTGCCAGTTTGCAATGTGTATATCACTACTGCGATTGCGGTGGGCATTGGCGGTGCACGTTATGGCACCTATGAGCACATCATGCAGTGGCAGTGTCAATGGCCAGTTAAAAAAATTGTACAGTAGACTCATGACTCATGCTACCAGATAGTGCTAAGCAATGCTAGTGTGACATTTAGCACACTGATGATCACACATGTCATGTCAGTGCACACGATTACATGCACGGGCATGTACTCCCTCACATGTCACTCATGAAATTGTTGTGCATGTACACACAGCTGTGGTGTGATGGACTCCCACATGTGTACACATTTCAATGTGTGAGATGACTAAGCGACACACAGTAATGAAGGTATGACCACATAATATGCCTATTTCACTGTTTATATAGCTGAACTCATGATAATACTTGCTCTTTGTGCACACACTGTACCACATTGTGTTGTGACTTTGTGCCCTATCTGACTTATGCAAGTAGATGTAGCAGGTATAGCAGCTACGTTGAGGCTAGCAGTGTTGCTGTCACACACATGTGCTGTGTCAACTACTCTCAGGGCTGGTGACACAAGATGTTGCAATGTACCTTTTGGAATTCACATAGTCTGATTCTGTTTTGGGGGTACTCACTGTGTGAATACTGGACAAGTGTGCAAATAGTTTAGATCAAGGTGTCCCTACATGTGAATTGTGCTGTAAGCTGAAGTGTTTCTGCCAGTCATTGTTGGCGCTGGCTCAGTGAACACTTAAGATCTTGGACACATCACATAGGGGGATTTAAATGACATGTGTGCCCTTTCATCTCACCTAGGAATCAACCAAATGTGCATCGTCCATTCACAGTGCTGGCAGACATGGAGGATGAGGACATCATATGGAAATTCCATCTGGATCGACCTACCCTTCAAGACCTATGTGCTATGTTGGAGTCCCATCTGAGGCCTCACAGAACCTATCTGACTGCTTTGACACCAACGTATAAGGTGATGGCGGCCCTGCATTTCTTTGGTACTGGTTCATTCCAGTACACGGTGTCCACCGCAGGTGGGATGTTGCAACCTATGTTCAGCATGGTGCTACGTGATGTCCTGTCCGCTATGATGACCTACAAGGACAGATACATCCATTTCCCCAGGAGGCATGAATTGGCGGCTGTGAAGGGTGATATTTATGTCCTTAGCCACATCCCTAATGTTGTTGGTGCCATTAACAGCACACATGTTGGCCTGGTTCCACCACAGGTATGTGATCACATCTACAGGAACAGGAAGCATTTCTATTCCATCAATGTGCAAGTGGTATGCCAGGCCGATATGATAATCTCACATGTCTGTGCCAAATTTCCAGGATCAGCCCACAACTCCTACATCCTGCCTAACAGCATCGTACCACAGCTGATGGTAAATCTGCATCTAGAGCGTGCGTAGATTGTGGGTGAGTACGCAGAGTCAAGTAGTATGCTGTATGTGTGATATTAGTCTGTGTATCCCACACCTAGGTGACTCTGCATATCCCAACCGGCCTTGGTTGCTGAGCCCACTGAGGAATCCCAGGACTGCGGGGATATCCGCTAAAATGATGCCCATGGGATGACATGTGAAGCATTCCTTTGGTCTATTTAAGTCACGATTTTGCTGCCTGGACAAGACCAGAGGTGTACTGATGTGCTCTCCCCAAAAAGTGTGTCAGATCGTAGTTGCATGCTGCATGCTCCACAGCCTGGCCTTGCGCAAGGAGATCCCCCTGCTCCTGGACGATGATGAGCAGCCGAGGCCCCTGCCTGCAAACCCACAGATGTCCATTGACGAGGATAGTGGAGAGGAGGAAGGTGTCGACCTGCGTCAACAGCTCATCAACCGCTACTTCCCTTGAAGGTGAGTGAAAACATACAACGGTGCCTTGGTCTGCAGATTTTGTTGTTGCTGAAAAGGCCTGGGTGAGCTTTGTGACTGCTGCCTGTTGTTGGCTCTGTGCTGGCTGCTAATGTTTCTGGGACAGGGTAGTCATGCACAGCTACAGGATGTCTATGTTGGTACTGTTGCTCATTGTAATGTGTGCAGAATTGAGTACCTTGATGACAAGTGTTGTGTAATGGGTGTGATGCCATCACCTGACAAGTGAATAGTGTTCTCCGGTGTTTTCCTAGGTCCCTTCAGCTTCTCAATGCCTCAAAACAATCACTGCTCCTGGTACATTGTAAACAGAGTCAACATTGTGCATCCTGTGATAAACATGGAGCTGACACGAACACATAGGTGTGTAATGAGTGTTTATTTACAATGGGGTATATGTCACATATTTACGAAAAGGTGTAAAGTGAATCAATGAGTTGTCAGTGATGGAAGATGAGACAATCGAGTAGTCACCACATTGATGTGGTGACACAGTCCAACAGACGCATGCCATTAACCTGGCAGCGTGGGTAATGACAGTCAACAAAGTCAATGGCGACCGAACATTCTTCTTTGAGTCACCTGCCATGGCGGATGAATGGCTGGACGCTCTGCCTCGACGACGCACGGAAGAGGACACTGCCGTAGACGGGGACAGTGGCCGGGATGAACAAGGTTGATGTATTCGGAACCGGACTGACTCGGACTGACTTTAGATAATGACTTGCAGTAACACGGAGGTTGTGGGAGGACGAGGGGAGCTCTTTCCTCCCTTAGGGTACTTTTTGTAGATTTTGGGTTTGGTAGGGCGACAGGCACACTGCAAGTTGGGGGGGCTTTGTAAGCTGCAGCAGGGGTGCAGGGTGGGGGGGGGTTCCGGGATTTTGGGGTTGTTGTTGGGGGGTTTGTTTCAGCAAGGCATAGTGATTATTTCCAGGACTGTTCCATGGGGGCTCTTCGGGTGTGGGGTGGGCCTCTTTACGTTTGGGGATGGGGGTAGGGGTTTAAGTGTTATAAGCTGGAATGTGAATGGTTTGGGGGATCGCATTAAGCGTGGGATTGTTTTGCAATTCTTGAAACGGTCATTGCCGGATGTCGCCCTGCTGCAGGAGACGCATCTTATAGGTAATACGTGCTATGCCCTGAATAGGAAGGGTTATAAATTCATAGCTCATTCGGGATTCTCCTCTGGGTCCAGGGGTGTGGGCATCCTAGTCAGAGCCTCGCTACCATTTGAGGTGGACTCCACCATTGTTGATGATAGGGGGAGGTTTGTGGCGGTGGCGGGGCGGTGGGAAGGAAGAACTTTGGTTTTAGTTTCGGTTTATGTCCCGCCGGCCCTGCAGGCCTCCACTTTCACAGATCTGGGTAGGGCCCTGCTGGATCTCCCGGGGGGTATGCTTGTAGTGGGAGGTGATTTCAACGCTGTTGGCTCCGGCCTGCTGGATAGATACCCGCCCAGAGACACGGGGGGGCTCAGAAGTGGCTTCCAGACTTTCTAGATACGCTTGGCCTGATAGACTGCTGGAGGCTCCGGCACCCCACACAGAGCCAATACACTTTCCACTCCGGGGCGCATGGTAGCCTTTCTAGGATTGACTACCTACTCACTCTGGCTGCGCATGCCTCATTGGTGTCTGAGGCCAGGAACATGGCGCGTGGTATATCTGACCATTCGCCGGTGTGGGTCAGGCTGGATCTGGGTCGAGAGGGAGGGGGAAGGGTGGCCCCTATCAACCCTTGGTATTTCCGAGACCCCAAGATGCGCAGCGCGCTGGTAAAGACAGTAGATAATTTTTTCAAGGACAATCAGGGATCCGTGGACTCGGCAGTGTCGCTGTGGGAAGCATTTAAGACCGTGTTGCGAGGGGAAGCCTTCTCCCTTGTAGTGGCTGCCAAGCGGCGGAGAGATGGCGAGGTTTTGCAGGTTGAGGAGGAGATCGCGGCTTTGGAGGGAGCGCTGGAGGAGGAGGTTACAGAGGCCTCACTGCATGAGCTGTGCTTGAAGCAATCCGAGTATAAGGACCTGGTGACGAATGCCGCTAAGACCCTCGGTAGGGAACAGCAGGGCCGTCTGTATGATGTTGGTGACAAGTCCGGGAAACTCCTGGCTTGGCTGGACAAAAAAGAACGGGTCAATAGAGTAGTGCCGGAGTTGACGGGAGAGTGGGGAGAGGTGATTGTGGAACCTGAGAGGATTGTGCAGTGTTTCTCGGACTATTTCCGTATGGTTTATGCCTCAGTGTCGGACAGGCCGCCCGAGGACTCGCATGACCTCCTGCGTGATATTGCATTGCCCTGTCTCTCTGATATAGATAGGGACGATCTAGATGGTGACATAACGGTCGATGAGGTGGCGGGGGCTATCCGCGCGTTGAACTCGGGCAAGGCCTCGGGTCCGAACGGCTTGCCGGTCGACCTGTACAAGCTATTTCCGGATAGGGTTGCCCCTCACCTGCGCGCCATGTTCGTGGAGGCGCGGGGGAGTGGGGCCCTCCCGTTGGATCAGCGACTGGCGACGATTGTGGTTATACACAAAGAGGGCAAACCCCGAGATAAGTGCGCCTCATATAGGCCTATCTCACTCCTTAACGCAGAGCCGAAAATTCTGGCTAAAATCCTGGCGGCCCGTTTGATCAGGGTACTCGGTGACTTGGTCCATCCGGATCAATCCGGATTCATCCCGCACCGTAACACAGCGTTAAATCTTCGGCGCCTACATGGTGTAATCGCCAGGGCGGGCACGCTGCGTGAACCAGCTATTGTGGCGTCTCTCGATGCCACGATGGCCTTTGACACGGTGGAATGGGCATATTTGTGGGCCGTGTTGACCAAGTTCGGCTTTGGCCACGGTTTTGTGAGCTGGGTGAAGTTGCTGTATGAGGGCCCTCTTGCGAGTGTGGTGGTAAATGGCCGGGCGTCGACTCCGTTTCAGCTTGGGAGGGGTACTCGGCAAGGTTGTCCCCTGTCGCCATTGCTGTTCGCCCTCGCCCTTGAGCCGCTGGCTGCGTGGATACGCTGGCACCCGGATATACGGGGACTTAGATGGTCGCCGGAGCACGAGGACCGTATATCGCTCTATGCTGATGACATCCTGTTGTATCTTGCCTCACCCAAGAAATCACTGATAGTGGTCTGTGACGTACTCACATCTTTCGGTAGGAACTCGGGTCTCGTTATCAACTGGAGTAAATCGTATTTATATGTTCTTAGTGGCGAGGTTCCACCGATCCCTCGAACTTGCTCGATCCAGGTTGCTCAGCAGGGCTTCGTGTATCTGGGGATCTTTATCTCCATGCATTCTGCCGTGCGATATGAGAGGAACCTGCTCCCCCCCCTAGCGCGCCTGAGACGGGATGTGGAGGGCTGGCGGAGGCTGCCGCTCTCCCTCGTTGGGCGTGCGGCCCTGTTCAAAATGATGTCTCTTCCCCGGTTCCTCTACGCGCTGCAGAATACTTTGGATTGGGTACCGGCCAACTACTTTCGGGAGGTCGAAGGCCTCCAACGAGCTTTGCTGTGGGACGGGCGGCCGCGAATAGCTATTGCAAAGTTGACGCTCCCATGGTACGACGGGGGTATTGCGCTTCCAGACATCCGACGGTACTATTGGGCCACCCAGCTGAGTGCGATTAATCATGGGTTTTATGGCCCGGCCCTCAGCCCTGGGTATGCCATGGACAGGTGGTTGCTGCGTGGTGGTAACTATTACAGGGAGTTGTATTCGCGGTCCCTGGACTCGTCCCTCACGGGGCCCACTGGTGTGGCGGTGCGTGTGTGGAAGATGGCAACTGACTCGCTGGGCTGGAAGGATAGGCTCACCCTCGCTACCCCGCTGTTTGAATCTGAGAGATTGGGTAGGCTTTGGCACTCAAAAGGCTTTGACAAATGGGACTTGATCGGCATCTCCAGGGTCGGAGATGTCCTGATTAAGGGGAGGGTGAAGTCCTTTGAAGAGTTGCAGAAGGAGTATGAACTGGGGCCATCTGAGTTTTTCCGCTATATTCAGGTGCGTCACGCCCTCCGATCAGTCCTCATAGAGGGTGAGAAGGTGCCTGAGTCCTCTCCTTTGGAGGACCGGGTCCTTGATGGTCATATGCCCGAGAGCACGATCTCGCTCATCTATAAGAAACTGATAAACGTCCGGGCGGATATGCTTCTGGGGTTGAGGGACCAGTGGTCTAGGGATGGCCTCGAGTTGGATGACGAGGATTGGCAGTCTGCTGTTTCCTCTCCTAAGGAGGTTGCGATCCCGTCGCGTCTGAGGCTGGTGCAGCTTAAAATACTGCATCGAGTGTACGTGACGGGGCCAAGGTTGGTTCACATGGGATTCTCGGAGGACGGCCTATGCAGGAGGGGATGTGGTATGGTGGGTACTTTCCTGCATATCATTTGGGAATGTGGTGTCATCACGGAATTCTGGCGGAGAGTCCATGCAGTGATGGGGGAGGTGACGGGCATTGCTATGCAGCCGGAAGCGCGGTGTTGTCTCCTGAATGTCTGGGGGCCCACTGATCACAATGCGGCGCAGACCCAATGGGTGACTCTGGGCAACATGGTCGCTAAGAGAGATATAGCGCGATTGTGGGGATCCGTGGGCCCCCCCACATTGACCGCGTGGAAAGAAAATATGGACTGGAGTATGCTAAGGGAGAAGACGGTATATTGCGCAAGAGGCCGCCCTCGGAAGTGGCACGCCATCTGGGGGCGGTGGAACCAATACAGGGGGGGAATTTGTCTTGCCCCTGATCTGGATCCCCCCGAGGAACAGCTTTCCTCCTAACCTTCTTTCCAGCTCAGTATGGTTAATGGACTTCTTTGGCCCCTGCTGTCCCCCTTCTTCCTCTTTTCACGATACTGTAAATGGTAGATGATTGGGGTCCTGCCTCCCCTGGGGGGCTATCACCATGGGCATTCAGCGTTCTTGCCTTGCTGGGGGTTGTTGTGTGTTTTGTGTTTATTTAAAAAATGGAATCTTTGCACTCCTCCTTCACTGTACTGTGGACGCGTCTCTGTTCCTCTTTACCGAAGCTGCCGAACCTCCGGGTTGTCGGCTGAATAGCTGTGTCCAGACTTTCGAAAATAAAGGTTTTAAAAAAAAAAAAAAAAAAAAAAAAACCAAAGTCAATGGCAAGGTGAAGAAGGGTGCCATCATGGCAGGCTCCGTGACTGGCGTCTGGCTGGTGTGTGCCACGGGATCCTCCCTGGGATTACTTTGGACGGCCCCTTGAACGTTTGGCAGAGGGGGCCTCTGCTGCAGGCTCAGTGGGGTCTGAGGACTCCCCCCTCTCTTTGGCCGCAGGAGAGGTTGGGGAACTGTCATCCTGCAGGCCACTGGAGGGAGGTGGAGCTGTTGTTTGGGCCACAGGCCTGTCTTTCAGAACCACCACAAGCTGGCCCAAGAGGTCCACAATTTGGCCCATGCGGGTGTCTATGGACCTCAGCAGCAGGCGAAGTTCATGGGAATCTTCAAGAGCCTGGCCCGTGTGTCCCTGGGCTCATTCATAGGCCCCAAGAACTCTGGCGATGTTGGCCAGGGCTTCGGTCCCAGTGTCTGGTTGGTTTTGACGCCAAGTTGCCCTCCCACCTGTCCTGCTGTCCCGGACCTGTGGTGTCACTAATCTCTGCACACGCGTACTCTCCCTGCCCTCCTCAGATTGTGGGGTGGGGTGGTCATCCCCTAAGGCAGAGAGAGTGTTGCAGGCGGTGGTGGTGGTGGTGGAGGCCGCACAGGTCATTACAACAGGGGTAAGCGTAGTTGTTGTTGCTGATTTGGTGGCAGGGGGGGACAGTGGGGTCCTGGGACCTGTTGCGCCCTGGCATGCCTGATGGGCCAGCTTCTGGCTCCGCATCCTCAAAACCCAGGGAGTCAGCATCAAAGAGTCCATGTTCAGGGGTGGAGACTGGCTCTGCATGTTGGTGTGATCATCTTCTGCTGTCGGTTCTTGGTCACCTGTGGAACAGAGGGGAAATGGTCATTGAAGTGCACCCCTCAAGCTTGGTATTAGATGTATCTTATTTACAGGTTATACACCACACTGTTTACTAGTTATCACATTGTATGTCTGCACAGTACTGTGCACCATGACATGATGTGGAGGTACAGACATTACGGGCCCGATTCACAGAATTAACTTAAGACAAAATCCTAAACTTACTACGTTTGGTATTCACAGAATGCAGTTACTACTTTTGGTATTCACAGAATGCACTTACTACTTTTGGTATTCACAGAATGGATTTACGACTACTAACTTTATGTCCGCACTCGGGCCGGAAATTCCGGCCCGGAGGCGGAGCTTCCGGACCGGAGGCAGAGCTTCCGGCCCGGAGGCGGGGCTTCCGGCCCAGAGGCAGAGCTACCGGCCCGGAGGTGGGGATTCCGGCCAGTGGCGGAGATTTAACCATGGCCAAAATCTCCACCTCTGGGCCGGAAGCCCCGCCTCCGGGCCGGAAGCTCCGCCTCCGGGCCGGAAGCTCCGCCTCCGGGCCGGAATATCCATCTCGAGTGCGGACATAAAGTTAGTAGTCGTAAATCCATTCTGTGAATAACAAAAGTAGTAAGTGCATTCTGTGAATACCAAAAGCAGTAAGTGCATTCTGTGAATACCAAAATGGTAGTAAGTTTATGATTTTGTCTTAAGTTAGTTCTGTGAATCGGGCCCTACTTGTCCATGATGTGTGTTAGAAATGGGATTTCTAGTTGGCTAAGGCTTGCGCCAAAGTCAGGCAGAAACCACCACTCTAGTCAGGGCAAGGGAGTTACATGCTGAAGATAACCCCTGCACACCCCCTTGGTAGCTTGGCACGAGCAGGCAGGCTTATCTCAGAGGCAATATGTAAAGCATTTGGGCACGCACACAGCAACAACATCCCAGGCACACTACAAAAGGAACTCCACACAAGGTTATATCAAAAATAGCCTTTGTATTCTCATAACACATTAGAATAGTAATCACACAATATACACTGTGCCAACTGGCACTGGGCAATATTTCCAAGGGATTATGTACACATGACAGGGCCACATGGACTACTCTCAGAACCATCACAAAGTAACTTAGTAAAAGTAAAACAGATCATAAACATACAACCAGTAACCACTGGTAATCACTGTACTTAGCATCAGCCTGTAACATAAACTACATTATGCACAGAATCCCATCAGGCGCGAATTACATTCTGCGCCAACCTCACCAGCATAAACAAATTATGCAATCCTCTCACGAGTCTAAACACATTAGACCCTAACCTCCTAAGCGCAACTCACATTAGGGGCATAAATCACACAGAGAGACATAATCTCACTAGCATAAACCATGATATGCAAAACAACCTCATAATTATAAAAGGCCACATTTAGAGGTATAACACAGGGTGCGTAAAACATACTACATGAATTACATTTCCTAGCACCAAAATCACATTAGGGCCTGGCGCCCTATTTACCGCCCAGTCCCCTGGCCAACTGGCCATCTCAGAAAAGGGGCTCAAATGCCCTGTGTCCCCAAAGTCAGGGCACGCTGCCTAGCAGCGGAATCCAATTGCACCACTGCGCAAACCTAAACGGTGCAGCTGGCACTAAGTGCTGCGCAGCTGTGAAGGGATGAGGGCGAGGGAGAGCGTCTCACTCCTAGCTTACAATCCATGTCCCCCAAAGAAACCAATAGCCTAAAAGTTGCAGCTGCCCACTACTTTCTGGGCAGCTGTGAATCTCCCAATGAGGCCTGGCACCACTGTGCCATTTTTGTCCCTCTCAGGGACTGTTAAAATACTATAGCCCCCTCGTTGCAGCGGCCTGCAACTGCGGCGCTGCTGTAAAGCAAGTAAAGAACTGGCACCACTGTGCCTGGGGACCCCCACTGGGGCCCCTTCAATCAAGTTAGCCCATCAGTGCAGCTGCCCTCTGCAAGTGGGGCAGCTGAAGTCATCGCGACACGGGGAGCATGGGCCCCTCTGGACCCTTAAACAAGAAGAATGCCCCTCATGGTAGCCCGCGGGCCTTTAAATAAACTTGCCCCAACGTTGGAGCGGCCCTTTGCCAGACGGGGTCGCTCAGCAAATTGGCACCGTGTGCCTACGTTGGGCCTCCCTCACAACCATCCCAACTCACCGGCTCTTGGGGGGGGGGAAGGCTCTCCACCTGGATGCAGCCGGGGCAGGCACCGGCAATGTGCCTCGCGCACCCTCCGCGGGAATCCTGTGCCTCGACCGGCACCACCCCACCCCCTTGAGCCCTCACTCACCGGCTCTGGGGGCAGACTCCGGTCCAGCCTCTCTTCGGGGGCCTCCTCTCATCATCAGCGACCTTCCGTGGACATCGCGGGGTTCCCTCAGCTCACGGGGGCCCCTCCTGGCCACAGACGCCTCCTCGCTTCACCCGGGCCCCCTCATGGGACCGGGACTTTACCATGGAGCCTGCGAGGATCCGGCTTCTTTCGGCCCAGCCGCAGGCCCCGCCCACGTCGCAGGCAGACTTGCCTGACTTCCGGGCGGCCGCGGCTGGGCAGCAGCAGTGGCAATCTTGTTGGCGGCAAATGAGGGGTAGGCTCCCTCGGTATTCAAAATATAAAGCGGGCTGGGCACCCGCTTGAAGTGGCAAAAATGCGGGATGGGCACCCGCCGAAATAAAAAAATAGGAATGAAGACGCAGGGTGGGCACCTGCGCAATGAAATTCATAAATTAGCGGGGTGGGCACCCGCGCTACAGGCGTCACGGGGGAATCCCTTATCTGAGGATTCCCTCTCTCTCTCTCAGCAGCGTGACACTGCACAGCCCCAGCTCCTCTTCCTGGGGAAATTAAAATAAAAGCGTTCACCAGGCGCTAAGAGGGGAGTCCTTAAGAAATGGAGCACAAAGCTCCCAGCAAAGAAGTCAGAGATGGAGCACCAAGCTTCCAGCAAAGAAGTCTTCAGGGAAAAAGGGGCAGGCAGTGCCCAGGGAGGCCAGCCCTCCCCTGGGCCCCAGCAGCACGCCCCACAGGATCAGGATCCAAAAGCAGAACATTTACTTGGGGTCACAGCCCCTTATTTATACAGCTAAATCCTTTGTCTAAAACTGTAGGGCTAGGGGAGAACCAGATACAACGGGTTCTGGAGCACTTTGTTTTGCCCAGCTCCCCTCTCTATTCACAGGACAGGCTATGTGCTCAGACGGACCACAGGGGGTGGAGCCAGCATTGTGAAGGGAAGGCCCAGCCCTATTCAGGTCCCAGGTGCAACTCCTCCCTCCCATTTACATGCAGATCTCTCCATTCACCACCAGGCATACTCACCCTGGCTCCTGGAATTCCCCAGCCCTCTCAGCTTCTGTCAATCACAAGCCAGACATGCAATTCACAGCACACAGAAATGCCAACTTCTAAAAGTGGCACTTCTCCACTAGTCACAATAAATCTGCGCACAACATTGTGCAGCATTTATTCTCACGAGTTCGCACATACTAAACTCGACCCTGCACTCCACTCACATCAGGAATTACCATGGACACACATATCCCCCGTGGATTCCTATGGGAGGGCAGGCCCATCTCACCACACATACACAAGAGAGCGCACGCACTTTACACTGGACCCCAGTGCTAAAGTGCTCAGAGGCCTAAAATCACCAACACCAGGTGACAGAAAAAGGCTAGGAGAACGCATAAAGTTTTGGGGTGAACCTGCCAAAAGGGCCAAGTCCAACAGTGTGACATGTCAATAGATACCATGCGCCATGTGCAGATTTTGTGATTACAAGGACATGTTGTCATCTAACGACTAGCGGCACAACGACTTTATGTGAAGCATCTTTGTTGATTACTCTGCATGGCAGACGTTGCATCTGAGCATGAACTAGCCATTGTTATCTCATGCATACCTTTGTCATGTCATGTCCTTTGCTTTATTTGTACTACAGACCATGCTTGCTTTGTTTTCATATGGTCCTTGATGTTCCGCCCCCATGGCACTTACAGATAGCATTCAGTGATGTGCATGATTGTGCACTGAATTTCTTCAACATATGATTTGGTGAGTCACACTTTGGTTTCTGTGACAGTTACATACGCTTAGGTGTCTGCACACTGTAAGTGGCAATTGGATCTGTGACAATTTTGGTGGGATGTGAGGGCTGGTGTTATCATATGGCGCGATGCTTTTTGAGAGGAATGGCAGGGTACATGCACTGTCTACTAACCTGTTCAGTTGGCACATTTGGGGGGAATTTCTGACACATCTTTCTGGGCGTGTGGTGGAGTGCTCCATCCTGCTCAGCTGTCGGACAAGGGGGCCTGGTGGGAATTGTAGTGCTGGCCTCCAACCCACACACACCCCTCCCTGAGAAGATGGCTACCTACCTACTAGTTTGATGAGGGTAATGTAATGGCTGACACATGCTTCTGGGTGGGGTGGGGTGGTTGCTCCACCTTGCTGAACTATGGGACAAGGGGGCCTGTTGGGAGTTGTGGTGCTGGCTTCGTACCCACAAACACCCCTCCCTGTTAAGATAGCAGGCTCCCTGTGGATCAGAGGAAGTGATTGGTTGCATCTGGCTCTTGGGTGGGGGGAGTGTTCCATCATGCTGAACTGTGGGACAAGGGGGCATGGTGGGGGTTGTAGTGCTGCCCTCCCACCCACAGACACCCCTCACTGTTAAGATGGCTGGCTCCCTGTGGAGCAGAGGAAGTGATTGGTTGCACACGGCTCTTGGGTGGGGGAGTGTTCCATCATGCTGAGCTGTGGGACACAGGGGCATGGTGGGGGTTGTAGTGCTGGCCTCCCACCCACAGACACCCCTCCCTGTGTAGATGGCTACATACCTATGAGTTTGGTTGGTGAGGTACAATGGATGCCACATGCTTCTGGCTGGGGGGAGTGCTCCATCATGCTGAGCTGTGGGACACAGGGGCATGGTGGGGGTTGTAGTGCTAGCCTCCCACACACAGACACCCCTCCCTGTGTAGATGGCTACATACCTATGAGTTTGGTCGGTGAGGTACAATGGCTGGCAAATGCGTCTGGCTGGGGGGAGTGTTCCATCCTGCTCAGGGGTGGGACAAGGGGGCCTGTTGGGAGTTGAAGTGCTGGCCTCCCACTCACCCACACCCCTCCCTGTTAAGATGGCTACCTACCTGTAAGTTTCATGACTGAGATTCAATGGCTGCCACATGGTTGTGGGCGTGTGGAGTGCTCCAGCTTGCTCAGCTTGGGCACAAAGGGGCCTGGTGGGAGTTGTAGTGCTGGCCTCCCACCCACACACCCCTCCCTGTGAAGATGGCTACCTATCTATGAGTTTGGTTGGTGAGGTACAATGGGCTGTCACATGCTTCTGGCTGGGGGAGTGCTCCATCTTGCTCAGGGGTGGGACCAGGGGGTCTGTTGGGAGTTGAAGTGCTGGCCTCCCACCCACACACACCCCTCCCTGTTAAGATGGCTACCTACCTGTAAGTTTGATGACTGAGATTCAATGGCTGCCACATGGTTGTGGATGTGTGGAGTGCTCCATCTTGCTCAGCTTTGGTACAAGGGGGCCTGGTGTCAAGAATTCCTGTCATACGAGGGGAGGAAAACGGTAACCAGCGAAAACGGACTACATCTCCCAGGATGCTTAGCGGTTGAGAGGTTATGTAAACAGGAGAGCTGTTACATAACTCAAGGGAAACACGCCCTTATGTAAACAGGAGAGCTGTTACATAACTCAAGGGAAACACGCCCTTATGTAAACAGGAGAGCTGTTACATAACTCAAGGGAAACACGCCCTTATGTAAACAGGAGAGCTGTTACATAACTCAAGGAAAACACGCCCTATAAAGGAAGGAACCGGGAGGTACAAGGCTGTCGGATATTGTGTTTACACCGACGTACCTGCTTCGTGAAGAGCAGTGTTCCGGAGTGGTGCTCCAGTAAGGCAAGAACGGAGGTAGGTCGAGTCGTTACTCCCTGGGCCGTGTCTTGCCCCATCGTCACCTGTGAAGGACCCGGAAGCTCTACCGGTCAACCATTGAGCTTCGCTTTTTGACTCGGCTGAGTCCAAGCGCAGTGGCGCTTTTGCTGGTTGGAGTCGTAACTCTCAGCCCGACCAGAGACACAGGGACTGCCAGCTGTAACGCACACCAGGAGGTGTTTGCCGCGTTACAGACTCGGAAGTCCACAGGATCGATCGAGCGGCTGCTCTCGGTTCAGTCTTCTTGCTTGTGATTGGGGTATCGGTGACGCATCACCAGAAGGTGACTCCGCGTCCCGGTGCAGTCTGAGGAAGAGGTTGAGCGGCTGCTCCCTTCAGGTAGAGACCCCGGCTGGGTGTTTCCCTGACTCCTCGATTCTCCCCAACACTCTTCGTGCCCCTCACAGCCTACCGATTGGCATTGTCGGCCATTTCATTTCTGCCCTCTGTTGGCATACGCCGGGATCGGCGTATATGCAGAGGACGGTTAGGACCATCCGTGCTGTGGGCTGGTAACGTACTTAGCCTGGAGGATTCCAGTGACTATAACTTTTGTTTGTTCTTTGTATTTTATTTGCCTTCATTAAAAGAACTAACCCTTCACAAGTGGTTGCGTCCTCATTGTCGTGTCTGTTAAACGATCCTGAGACGTTCAGGGCGTTACAAAATATCCGACCTTAATAACACTAACTGTCTCCCGGTCGATAACAGACATGGCAACACTTGATGATGTGCTGGCTGCTTTAGCGGCCATGCAAGTTGAAGTGGCTGCCTCTAGGCAAGAAACAGCCGATGTAAAAGCCAGACTGGATGCTATCCAATTGGACCCGCTCACGCCCAGCACCTCCCTCACGAACCAGACACCTGCGGTAGTAGTGGAAATGCCGGTAGCCATCCCCTTGGCAACACCAGAGAGGTACAGTGGGGATCCTAACACAGTGCAGGTATTCCTCACACAAGTGGCGCTACATTTATCGTGCAAACCAAAGGCGTTCCCCACGAGTCAGGCTCGTGTGGCTTTCCTTATATCCTATTTGGCTGGAAACGCGGCACAATGGGCCGTACCTCTGGTGAGCAGGGACGACCCCCTCTTATGTGATTGGGGTGCTTTTCGCGAGGAATTCCTGAAGGTATTCGACAGAAGGGCTGACTCGTACACGGCGGACCGTGAAATGCTTGAGTTGAGACAGGGATCCAACGACCTGGTGCAGTATCTCAACGCGTTCCGAAGGCTGGTTGCGGAAACCAAGTGGCCTG
Source organism: Triturus cristatus (assembly GCF_964204655.1). Lineage (NCBI taxonomy): Eukaryota > Metazoa > Chordata > Amphibia > Caudata > Salamandridae > Triturus > Triturus cristatus. Next base: position 663,279,656 of record NC_140581.1, on the reverse strand, counting down.
TTGCTAAACAGACGGCGCTCTTCCATCAAGGGCTGTGCGATGAGCTCAAGGACGCCGTGGCTCATATTGACCCTCAACCCAAGACATGTGAGGGCCTCATCAACCTGGTATTACGGCTGGAACATAGGCTAAGTGAAAGAAAGGGGGATCATGGGAGAAAAGGAAAATCCCTTCCATCCTATGTGACGGTGGGAAGTCCTGAAACTTCCACCGCATCCAAGGGAGAACCCATGGACATCAGCGCAATACGTGCGAGCCTCACAGCCACGGAGAAAGAGTCACGCCGTAAACAAGGATTGTGCCTATATTGTGGCAAAAAAGGCCACTACGTACGTGAATGCCCTGCCAAACCGAAGACGTCACGTTATCGGGCCAACCGGTCGGTAACAGCCGTGGTGGACATACCGGCGGAAAACTAGAGGACTCCAAGACCAGAGAAGGGGCATCTCGGAGTCACTCATCCATCCCTTCACTTTCCAACTCGGTCACTAAGGGACAACGACACCTGTTTATCACGGTGCACGTGGGAGTGCATGACCAGTGGATACCCGTTGTGGCCATGGTGGATTCAGGGGCCACTGGCATGTTTATGGACCACAACGAGGCATGCAGGCTAGGGCTAGTGCTTCTTCCCAAAGCAGTACCCGAAGACGTCTATGCGGTAGACGGAAGGCGATTGGTGACGGGGCCCATCGGACAGCACACGGGGGTCCTTCCGATGAGATATGGGAGGAACCATTTGGAACAAATCGATTTTAACATCATCCGAGCTCCCCAATATGGCGTCATATTGGGATTGCCGTGGCTACAGAAACACAACCCCTTTGTGGATTGGCCAACACATCGCATCGAAATGACGTCACCGTATTGCATCCTGCATTGTGGAATAAGAACGGAATCCCTTGACGCAGATGAGAGCAGGAGTCAGACGGTGGCTACAGCGGCAGAAAAAGATGTGGCTCTCCCCCAGGCTTATCACAGTTTTGAGGATGTATTTGATGAGGTGAAGGCGGAAGTGCTACCACCACATAGACAGTTTGACTGCCAGATCGACCTGGTGCCAGGGGCCAGCGTTCCCAGCGGCAGGCTGTATGCCCTGACGGAGCCTGAAAACGTGCATCTCCGGGGGTACCTGGATAAACTCCTCAAGCTAGGATTCATCCGCCCGTCCAAGTCTCCGGCCGCCTCGCCACTCTTCTTCATCCCGAAGGCTAATGGGGAGCTGAGAGCCTGTGTGGACTTTAGGGCATTGAATGCGATAACCATAAAAAATCGGTACCCCTTGCCTCTCATCAGTGTACTTCTGGAACAGGTCAAGAAAGCTCGTATCTACACCAAGTTGGATTTGAAAGGGGCATACCATCTGGTGCGCATGAGGGACGGAGACGAGTGGAAGACCGCCTTTAAGACCAGGTTCGGCCTTTTTGAGTACCTCGTCATGCCGTTCGGTCTGTGCAACGCCCCGGCAGCCTTTCAGTACTTTTTGAATGAGGTATTCAGAGAGGAGTTGGATATCTACGTGGTCGTATATATCGACGACATCCTCATCTATTCGTCCAGTGTGGAGGAGCACGTACACCACGTCAAAGCTGTGCTCCAAAAGCTGAGGGAAAACATGCTGTTTTGTAAACTCAGCAAGTGTGACTTCCACGTCACATCCGTGGAATTCCTCGGAGTGATGCTGAGTCCAGAGGGACAGGAGATGGCAGAACGAAAGATCAAGGCGGTGAAAGAATGGCCGGTGCCCCAAAGCGTGAAGGACGTCCAAAGTTTCATTGGCTTCGCCAACTTTTACAGGCGGTTTATAGATGGATTTTCAGGAGTGGTGGCCCCAATCACACAGCTACTGAGGAAGTCCAAGGAGTTTGTCTGGTCCCCTGAAGCGAACAAAGCCTTTGAGGCCCTGAAAAGCGCCTTTGGTAAGGCGCCGGTGTTGGCTCACCCCGATCCGGATCTCCCCTACGTGGTGGAAGCGGACGCGTCGGATGTGGCGCTGGGGGCTATCTTGTCCCAACGCAACCACGACACAGGGGTGCTTCATCCCGTTGCGTACATGTCCCGCAAACTCAACGACGCCGAACGCAACTACCATATTGCGGAGAAGGAGCTTCTCGCAATCAAGGACGCCTTCACCGAATGGAGGCATTGGTTGATGGGGGCAAGACATGTGGTATCGGTGTACACGGACCATCGGAACCTACAGTTCATGACGGCCACTAGACACCTTTCTCCCAGGCAGCTGCGGTGGATGATCTTCTTTGCGGGGTTCAACTTCCGCATCACATATCGGCCGGGGACGGAAAACCGGAAGGCAGACGCCCTGTCCCGTCAATCTGCAGTTAAGGAACCATTGCCTGCAACCGAGCGTTCCATCATTTCCCCGAGGATGGTATTGGGGGTTATCCAACCGGATACTTTCCTGAGGGGAATAAAGAGAGGGATCAGGTCATTCGCATGGCGGAGGTGGCTCCTCAGTCACAGAGAATGGCAGCTGAAGGACGGGATACCCCTGAAGGGCAGGTGCCTATTGATACCCACGCCTAGGCTAAGGAAACAAGCATTCATCTGGTGCCATGACTCTCCATGCGCAGGTCATTTGGGCTTTGAAAAAACGGTGGCTAGCATGGGACGGCATTTCTGGTGGCCAACCATGAGAGTGGATGTCAGGAGGTGGGGACAGGAGTGTCCTACGTGTGCTACCATGAAGGCCGACCATGGCCGAACCCAAGGGCTCTTACATCCACTTCCGACCCCGGATAGACCATGGGATAGCATATCACTGGACTTCGTGGTGGGCCTACCGGTAGACCAGGGGATGACGGCAATACTGGTGGTGGTGGATTACTTGACGAAAATGGGGCACTTCATCCCCTGCAAGAGAGTCCCTACGGCCGGGGAATTGGCGTCACTACTCCTAAAGAATGTGGTACGACTGCATGGATTACCTGGGGTGATCGTGTCGGACCGGGGGTCGCAGTTTACTGCGCAATTCTGGAAGACTTGGTGCACTGCGCTGCATGTTAAGACCGCCCTGTCCACCAGCTACCACCCTCAAACGGACGGCCAAACCGAGCGCCTGAACCAAACGCTCAAACAGTATCTGCGATGTTTTGTGGACCAGGGCAGGGAAGAATGGGTCGACTTGCTATGGGTTGCAGAGATAGCCTATAACAACGCCACTCACAGCTCCACACAGTCATCTTCGTTCTATAGCAACTATGGCCAACATCCCAGGTTCTTGCCATTTCTACATCCGTTCAGAGAGGACAGGATTCCCGCCACAGCGGACAGGGTGGCACACATAAAAGACACGTTGATGCGCTCAAGGGCTGTCCTAATAGAGGCCAAGAGAAGATACAAGGCTGCGGCAGATAGGAAGAGAAGGCCCGGGCCACTGTACCGCACTGGAGACTACGTCTGGATATCCACAAGAAACATGAGGTTTCGAAAGAACAGTGTGTTCCATCCCAAGTACATGGGCCCTTATCGAATTACCAAGTGTATGGGTCCCGTGAACGTGAAGGTGTGCTTGCCCCAGTCATTGCGGATACACCCTGTCTTTCATGTATCATTGCTCAAACCAGCACCCTCCAAGCCGTCTGGGACACCTAGGCCGGTATGCGTGGAGTCGGAGGTGGAGTATGAAGTGTCGGGCATACGGGCGTCCAAATGGCGCAGGGGGAAGCTGTGGTACCTGGTTGCGTGGAAAGGCTATGGCCCGGAGGAGCATTCATGGGAACCGGCTGAAGGGGTTCATGCTCCGCGCTTGGTCTCCTTGTTCCATCGGCGTTTTCCTGCCAGCGCTGGACCCGTGGGGAGCCGCTGAGAGGGAGGATGTACTGTCAAGAATTCCTGTCATACGAGGGGAGGAAAACGGTAACCAGCGAAAACGGACTACATCTCCCAGGATGCTTAGCGGTTGAGAGGTTATGTAAACAGGAGAGCTGTTACATAACTCAAGGGAAACACGCCCTTATGTAAACAGGAGAGCTGTTACATAACTCAAGGGAAACACGCCCTTATGTAAACAGGAGAGCTGTTACATAACTCAAGGGAAACACGCCCTTATGTAAACAGGAGAGCTGTTACATAACTCAAGGAAAACACGCCCTATAAAGGAAGGAACCGGGAGGTACAAGGCTGTCGGATATTGTGTTTACACCGACGTACCTGCTTCGTGAAGAGCAGTGTTCCGGAGTGGTGCTCCAGTAAGGCAAGAACGGAGGTAGGTCGAGTCGTTACTCCCTGGGCCGTGTCTTGCCCCATCGTCACCTGTGAAGGACCCGGAAGCTCTACCGGTCAACCATTGAGCTTCGCTTTTTGACTCGGCTGAGTCCAAGCGCAGTGGCGCTTTTGCTGGTTGGAGTCGTAACTCTCAGCCCGACCAGAGACACAGGGACTGCCAGCTGTAACGCACACCAGGAGGTGTTTGCCGCGTTACAGACTCGGAAGTCCACAGGATCGATCGAGCGGCTGCTCTCGGTTCAGTCTTCTTGCTTGTGATTGGGGTATCGGTGACGCATCACCAGAAGGTGACTCCGCGTCCCGGTGCAGTCTGAGGAAGAGGTTGAGCGGCTGCTCCCTTCAGGTAGAGACCCCGGCTGGGTGTTTCCCTGACTCCTCGATTCTCCCCAACACTCTTCGTGCCCCTCACAGCCTACCGATTGGCATTGTCGGCCATTTCATTTCTGCCCTCTGTTGGCATACGCCGGGATCGGCGTATATGCAGAGGACGGTTAGGACCATCCGTGCTGTGGGCTGGTAACGTACTTAGCCTGGAGGATTCCAGTGACTATAACTTTTGTTTGTTCTTTGTATTTTATTTGCCTTCATTAAAAGAACTAACCCTTCACAAGTGGTTGCGTCCTCATTGTCGTGTCTGTTAAACGATCCTGAGACGTTCAGGGCGTTACAGCTGGTGGGAGTTGTAGTGCTGGCCTCCCACCCACACACACCCTCCCTGTGTAGATGGCTACCTACCTGTGAGGTTGGTTGGTGAGGTACAATGACTGCCACATGCTTCTGGCTGGGGGGAGTGCTGCATCTTGCTCAGGGATGGGACAAGGGGGCCTGTTGGGAGTTGAAGTGCTGGCCTCCCACCCACCCATACCCCTCCCTGTTAAGATGGCTACCTACCTGTACGTTTGATGATTCAATGGCTGCCACATGGTTGTGGGTGTGTGCAGTGCTCCATTTTGCTCAGCTTTGGGACAAGGGGGCCTAGTGGGAGTTGTAGTGCTGGACTCCCACCCACAAACACCCCTCCCAGTGAAAATGGCTACCTACCTGTGAAGTTGAGCAGAGGGAGGGAATAGGTTACACATGGCTCTTGGGGGGGGGGGGGTTCCAGCCTGCTCAGGGGTGGGACAAGAGAGCATAAGATGGCTATCTACCTATTAGGTGAAGCTGAGCAATGCAATGGCTGCCACATGGTTCTGGGTGGGGGAGTGCTCCATCCTGCTCAGCTGTGGGACAAGGAGGCCTGGGGGGAGTAGTGATGCTGCCCTCCAACCAAAATGCACCCCTCCCTATGAAGATGGCTACCTACCTGTTAGCTTGGTGAGGGTAATGTAATGGCAGCCACATGCTTCTGTGTGTGGTGGGGTGGGTTCTCCACCTTGCTGAGCTGTGGGACAAGGGGGCCTGTTGGGAGTTGTAGTGCTGGCCTCCCACCCACAGACACCCTTCCCTATTAAGATGGCTGGCGCCCTGTCGATCAGAGAATGGGAATGGTTACACATGGCTCTTGGGTGGGGGGAGTGTTCCATCCTGCTGAGCTGTGGGACAGGGAGCCTGGTGGGAGTTGGAGTGCTGGCTGCCTATCCAAAGACACCCCTCCCTGTGAAGATGGCTGGCTCCCTGTGGAGCAGAGGAAGTGATTGGTTGCACATGGCTCTTGGGTGGGGGGAGTGTTCCATCATGCTGAGCTGTGGGACAGGGGGCCTGATGGGGGTTGTAGTGCAGACTTCCTCACCACAAACCCCCCTCCCTGTTAAGATGGCTACCTACCTGTAAGTTTTCTTGGTAAAATACAATGGCTGTCACATGCTTCTGGGTGCGGTGGGGGTGTGCTCTATCCTGGTGTGCTTTGGGACAAGGGTGCCTGGTGGGAGTTGTAGGCTGGCTGGCTGCCTGTACACAGATACCCCTCCCTGTTAAGATGGCTGGCTCCCTGTGGAGCAGAGAAAGGGAATGGTTACACATGGCTCTTGGATGGGGGGAGTGTTTCATCCTGCTGAGCTGTGGGACAAGGGACCTGGTGGGAGTTGTAGTGTTGGCTGCCTGTACACATGCAACCTAGGGAATGTTGCTAGATACCTTTGGGGTGAATGAGAGGGAGTGAATGTTGGATCTGTGAAACAAGTGTTGGGGAGTGTGTGGTGCACATGAGTGCATTTGGGCCTAGGGTGTGTAGCTTTGTAGTTGTGCAAGTCAGTACATAGCAGTGTGCTGGTAGACATTTGTTTGTACTTACCAGCCTCCACTTCCCCGCCTATTCCTGTGAGACTCTCTGGATGCAGAATGGCAAGCACCTTCTCCTCCCATGCAGTGAGTGTTCTTGGTGGAATGGAAGGGCCACCACCAGTCATCTGAGCCAGCTGACGGTTCTTGTAGTTCTTTGCTTTCACCTGACTCTTCAGGTCATGCCACTGCTTCATGATTTCCTTCTTGGTGCGCAGGGTGGTCCCTACTGCATTGACTTTGCTGACTATCCTTCCCCACGTTTGTGCTCTGGTGGCTAATGGTGTCTGTTGGACCAGGTTACCAAACAATTGTGGTTCTACTCTGATTATCTCATCTGCCATGACTGACAACTCATTGTCAGTGAATTTTGGCATTTTCTTTTGTGCCATGGTGTGTGATGTGCAAATGGTTTGAGGTGCAGTTCTGAGGGTGTTGGGGTGGTGTAGGTGGTGTAGGTGGTGTGTGTGTGTTGTTGTGCTGGTGAGAGGTGTGTTGTTTTGCCTATCCAATGTGCTGTAGGGTTTAGTTCCTTCAGGGCTGGAGTAGTGCAAAGGATTCTGGTCAGGGATGGGGCAGGTTTTATACTCACCTATGTGGGTTTGACAAAATGGTGTATTCTTGTCAGGTGTGTTGTGTGGGTTGTCCTGGTATTTGCATTTTGTTAGTTGCCATGGGGGTGTTTCCTTGGGGTGTGTTAGGTGGTTTTGGGGCTGATATAGTTTGAGTTGTGCACTTGGTGGCATTGTTGTGTGTTTTTTTTGTCGACCACCATAATAGCTCCGGTGCGACCGCGGCGGTGGGTATGCAACAGCCCTTCCGCCGGCTCTCCCATTCATCACTGTTTGCGATTGCGGCGGTCGGGAATAGCGGATCATTCCACTGTCACCTCAACGGTATCCTAATTGTGCGAGCGGTCACTCCGCTGGCCTTGCGGCAGGTTTGGGTTTTTCTGCCAAGAATCCGACCTTTGCGGACGGATTTTCATCTGCTCCGCCCGCTACTCGCGGTCTTTTGTGGCATCGTTCCACCGCGGTCGGATTTTTCTGGCAGTTGATCCTAATCTGACCACCGGTTTTGCCACAGTACCTGTGGACGGTTCATTTCCACTACCATGGCAGTCGGGATTGTTTTGCGACCGCCATACTTATAGACCCCAAAGTGTCTCAGAATCTCTTATGAGGTTGTTTACTTTGTAATTTTATGTGGTTTTCTGCATGTTGTATCTAAGAAACAGATACATATGCAATTCATGTTCCATTCTGTTTTATATTATTATGAATTAAAATTATGATTTTAAAAAAAATAATTGTTTGGTTACACTGAGTTTAATATATCAATTTGTCTCTGATACAAAGGTCTGTTGAAATTGTAGACCGTTAATTGCCTAGGGAGGTTTCTTTCCATTATATATTTGCCCTGCGCTAGGAATTGTTATATTACTCCTGCAGGGGGTTTCAGTTATTTTCACTTGACTACAGTCTACACTTCTAGAATGAACCCTTATGAGTTATACAGCATTTTACTGTACGCTACTCAACAATATGGCACTCCACTGTACGTCTGAACACTTAAAGAAACAAAAGTAAATGTTGTTATACTAAACACTACTAAACTACACCCTACTCCACTGTATCACACTACAGTTTATGTTACTCCACTATAAGCCATTGCACTGTACCGTATTACACTGTACCCCACTGTGGTCTATGCTATATCACTCGGCACCACTGCACTGTAGGGCACTCCAATATACACCACTTCATTTTACGCATTTAATTTTACAACACTGCACTGTACAACACTCCACATTACGTAAGCTCACTGTACCCCACATAAGTGTACAGTGTACACTTTACAACAGTATCCGCTACTATATTGTATCACACTCTACTTAATAACGCTCCACAAAAATAAACGGGATGAATATTACAAAATTGTTACTAATATTATAAAAACCATTGAAATTTAGACAAAAAAACAAAGGTTAAACATAAGTTATAGTCAGGAAAACTTTATGTATGTTTGGTATAGAAAGTCAAATTAATCTCCACAAACATTAGAAATTCTAAACTTATAATTATCTCTTAATATTATGATACCTGCACCATTTACATACTTATTTCTATGTTATTTGTGCCAGACACACCTTAAACTACACAACCATAACAAATTCAAAATGAATACTTATCTACTGAAATGATCCCGTATGCACCACTTCCAATTTACTATAAGTCATACTTATTTCTCAGACTTATATCTCTGCACAACCTTTTAATTAATATCACTCGCCACACTACATTAACTATGTGAAAGCAAACAATCTTGTACTACGTGAGGAAGGCAGAAGCCAAAATGTTTTTTTATCCCACGTAGCTCTTCATTGGAATTTAAATATAAATGCAAGTGCCACAATCAATATAACATTATCAGGTAATAAACAGTTTCATACAATATATCCGCTATATATTACTAGACTCTCTGATGCTGTCCACGTGAGGTGTAGTTAATCCACAGAACAAAACGAGGATCACATATGTACAATTCACTGTATTACCTAAATTACATAGAGAGAGCATCAAAGAATGTCCTTCTTCTTCACCAGAGCCCAAAAGGGAGTCTCACGAAACATTGCAGCCCGTAACGCAGGAGCAGGTAGCCTCCAGGTGGGAATTGGGGCCTGACACCTACCCCACGCCAATGCCACCAGAAGGGAGTTGTGGTACGACACACGTACTCAGCCATCCGGACACAGGCGATCATCGTGGAATTATCCAGAAGGAAATCAATTCTGGTATGGAGCTGTTGGACGTGGGAGAAGTGGGAGTATTCCAACGCAACCGGATTCATGGAACGCCAGACATCATGGAGCCTGTTGTGTGTCAGCCAATCTGTAAAGGATCGCATCGTGTGGATCATCCGTGTGCCTGGGAGCAGAGGGGCAGACCTGTCCATATCCGTGTCATAGACAATTAAAATCATCCCCCATGGGCTTAGAGCATGACTGGGGTGAGGGACTCAAAGAAATGGGATTGACCCACATTAGGTGCATAGAGGGCCACTAGGGGAATAAGCCTTTCATCCAGCTGCCCCTCTACTATTACATGCCGTCCCTCCTACTCTACCTTCTGGTGCACAACCTGTAGAGGTACCATAGCTACCACCCATATAAACACCACCCATGCATAAGCCAAGTAAGCAATTCCCACTATTTGACCCCTCCAGCGGCACTGCAGGTGTAGTAACTCCACTGCCATCATGTGTGCTTCCTGGATGTATACTATGTGAATGTGTCTGCGTTTAAGGTACAAATAAACCTGGTGACGTCTCTTAGGTGCCCCCATCACCCACACATTCCAGGATCAGAAGTTATATATAGAGGGAAAGCTAGCATCTCCAGACACCATTACAGGATACCACAGTTTTCCCTCACCAAGGCCTGCCTCCCAGTGTGCTGCACACCTCCCCTGACCCACCACCCTCCCACAATGCACCCACATTTGCACACATACAAGAAGTAGAAAATAGAACAAAAACAGTAACTCCAACATCAATCCCAACCCCCTCCCCAGGCCGACACAGGAACAAGCCCCAGACCAAAAACCAGCCAGAAAACAAAACCAGTCTAATTAAGTCCAACAAGGTCGGGAGGGGTAATATAGAGATAGGAAAGAGACATACGGATTTAGGTCCACTTGCCACACTCTAAAGCATACAGCACCCACATGCAAGACACCGTCTTTCACCAACACCCAAGTACAGCAGTGTAGGATGTAATGTCAGCACTCAGATCACTTGTTCCATCAACATCGGAGTGAGTGCTGGGCCAGCTCGCAATTCAGGCGGGATGTCAGCGAGTGCGCGTATCTGGTCGTCATCCAATGAGGACACTGTCTGGGCCGACGAGTCCGTGGTGTGGGTATGGCAGGACTCCAGTTTAGTCACAGCCCGCTCTTTCACAGCTTGCTTCTGTAGGAAGCTGACTCTATATATACTACACCAAAATGAGGTATAGTTTGTATAGAGTCCAGGTGAACCCAGAGGTAGGCAGAGGTTAAAGTTAGATAGAACCGCAGGGCCCGATTCACAGAACAAACTTAAGACTAAATCCTAAACTTAGTACCATTCTGGTATTCACAGAATGCACCTAGTACTTCTGGTATTCACAGAATGAACTTACTACTTTTGCTATTCACAGAATGAACTTAGTACTTTTGCTATTCACAGAATGGATTTACGACTCCTAAACTTACGTCCGCACTCGGGCCGGAAATTCCGGGCCGGAGGCGGGGCTTCCGGGCCGGAGGCGGAGCTTCCGGGCCGGAGGCGGAGCTTCCGGCCCGGAGGTGGAGATTTCAGCCATAGCTAAATCGGCCGGAATCCCCACCTCCGGGCCGGAAGCTCCGCCTCCGGGCTGGAAGCCCCGCCTCCGGCCCGGAAGCTCCGCCTCCGGGCCGGAATTTCCGGCCCGAGTGCGGACGTAAGTTTAGGAGTCGTAAATCCATTCTGTGAATAGCAAAAGTACTAAGTTCATTCTGTGAATAGCAAAAGTAGTAAGTTCATTCTGTGAATACCAGAAGTACTAAGTGCATTCTGTGAATACCAGAATGGTACTAAGTTTAGGATTTAGTCTTAAGTTTGTTCTGTGAATCGGGCCCTTACTCTCTATTTGTGGTAGAGTGGTCGAGCAGTAAGGCAGTATCAGAGGACTGTGTTAAGCATTTGATGTACACACTCAGTCAGCGAATGAATTCACACACTCAAGAACTGAACTCTAGGCCAATAGTTTTTGTTAAAAAAATATACTGTTGTTTTATTTTAGAACCAAGCAAGCCTGGCACAGGTAAGCAGTAAATACTTTACAATAATAAGTTGCTGAATGTAGAACCGTTTGAAAATGCAATAGGAATTGTACTATGTTTGAATTACAGGGGATGCAGTAGGTTGCAATACTTAGCAAATACAGTGCATTGAAATGAATAGGCTTTTCCAGTAAATTACAGGTAAGTTACTTTTTACGTTACCTTTCTAACTCAGTGCTGGATACCTAGATTCAGCACTGGGACATTTCCTGCAAACAGGTAAGTAAATGCGTTTTGGTTAATCATGCAATTTTTAAAGAATATTTTTAGGTTTCAAAACTCCACACAGAAACTTTTGGGAGAAAAATTGTCAATGTTATCCTACGGAGAAAAAACAGGTTATTGATTCAAAGGTAAATTATCGACTGTGGGTGTTAAGGTTCTGTGGTTAGACTCAGGGGTCCCCCAGGGTCAGTGATGCACTCTAGTTACACCCTCAGTGGCACTAGGGCGGCCGGGTGCAGAGTGTTGAGGCCTAATGTTATCGTATGGAGGATAGGGGGTCTCCGGTTGGTGGCTGCTAGCAAGCAGGCCTCACGGCTGTGGAAGTAAAGCTCCTAGGGTTTAGCACAGGGCAAATGGGGTTGCAGGTTGACACAAAAGATGTACCCCCAGTGGCACTGTGGCAGCTGGGTGCAGAGTGCTGTTTCGGCATCGGGCGCCCTGTTTTGTGCTATGGAGAGACCCTGGTCGAAAGAAACACTGCAGGCTTGGGGACGAAGATCTTCTGGGCGCGACCACCACTTCGAGGGGTAAGTTGGGATGTCTTGGGTTGGTCAGGCACCATTGGTTGTGGCACACAAGGCCGTGGGGCGTCGGGTGCAGGGGTGCCTTTTGGCATCTGAAAGTCTTACCCACTCTTTGTCGCGGTAGAGGGGATCCTCTGAATTGAGGCTGCAGGCAACGGCTGGAGGTCTTGAGGTTGGACTGGGGGGACCTCCTCGTGGTGTTCGCCCGTTCGGGTTGTGGACGGCGGGTGCAGAGTGGGGCGGACTCGCGGTATCCGGCCAGAGGTTGCAGTTGAACGAATCCGGTGTTTACAGGAGAAGCATTCTTTGGAATTGAAGGCAGGCAGGTCCTCTGGGGTTTTTGAGGTTGCTGGCTGCAGGACACACTGAGATTTTGCAGGAGCAGGTTCGAGGGGAGACAGGCCTGTAGGGCTGGGGCCAGGTCAGTGGGCGTCGTCCTCTTGTTAGATCTGCACGGCTTTTCAGTCCTTCTTCTCATTTTCTTTCTTGTCATTTTTGGATCTGAGGAAGCAAAGTTCAGGGTGCCCTAAATACTAGATTAGAGGTAGGTAAAGGACAGGGACCAATGGTCCCTTCCCTGGGGTGGGTACACCCCCTATCGTGCCACCCTTCAGTGGGAGGGGGGCAGGAGCCTGTCCCTGGTTGGTTGGGTCCCCCATCCTCAAGATGGTGGGAACTCGGAGATGTGCTTCACCTCGCCTCCCCCACCTGAGGGGTGGAGTTGGCAGAGGTGGACACACCTCTTTCCCTCACTCGTTTTTCCCGCCGGTTCTCTCGCCCAAAGTGGGGGGTAGAACCAGTTGGGACAAGTTGCTGAAAGCAGCAAATGGTCTGGGGAGGTTCACAAAGGCGGCATGCCTTTGAAGCTTCCCCTTCGTGAACCCTGCCCATCCTTGGGGAGGAGGCTTGGCACCTTGTCCCAGGATGCGCATTGTTTCAGCCCCCCAGAGCAGCAGGCTCTCGACTCAGGGGGCCAAAAACATGTCTGTTGGTGCAGGGGAAACAGCTTTAGACAAACTATTCTCGTGCTTCCTTATTATTGGTACTGAGTTTTGGATTAATATAGTTTTGCTTTTTTCCAACTGCGATCTCCAATTCATTTTAGAATCCAATGTAATGCCTAAGTAGTTAAAATTTAGCACGTATTCTATCTTCTCATTTTTGACAGTTAAGTTTAAAAAAAAAGATTTGTGTGGATTAACTGCCATATATTTCGTTTTGATAGAATTTATTTCCAAGCCCTTCGTTTCACAGTAAATTTTGAAAGTATTTGATAGGCTTTGCAGACCTTTGGGGGGTTTGTGATATTAAAATTGTGTCATCGGCGAATAAAAGTGCCGGTACTGGCACCCCCCCTAACTTAGGAGAATCGTGTTCGCAGCCCAAGAGATATTCAGGGATGTCATTAACATACAACGGAAATAAGGAAGGGGCCAACACACATCCCTGCCTTACCCCCCTTTTTACTTGTATGTAGTTCACCATTTAGACCCCATCGGACCCTTGCAAAGTTATCCTCGTGTAGTCTTATGATCTGCACGAGGATTTCCCCTGGGACACCCTGGTCTCTTAGTGATTTCCACAGGAGATTTCTGGGGATGAGGTCAAAGGCTGCTTTAAGGTCCACAAAAGCAATATACAAATGGGCTTTCTTGACTGTGATATACTTCCAAATTATACAAAGAAATCTAAAAACCTGGTCAATTGTGCTAGTTTTGACTCTAAAACCTGCCTGATATTTGGATAAAATGCTGTACTCCTCAATCCAGTTACTCAGTTTATTTAAAATTTTACGTGCATATATCTTTTGTAAAACATCAATCAAACTAATCGGTCGATAATGCGACGGGTCAAGGCGGTTACCCTTTTTAAAAATAGTTGCAATCTCTGCCCCCTTCCACGTTTCAGGAATCGGTGCACCTGCTGCAACTGAATTACATAAAAGATTAATATAAGGAGCCCAAACCTATTTTTCATGCCTCCATAGATCACCTGGTATCTTGTCTGGTCCAGGGGCCTTCCCTACTTTTATTGCGTCTATTGCGACTATTGTTTCCTTCATACTGAAACATAATGGGGCACTATTTGGACAAATTTCATAGTCTTCTTGATTATAATCAGTATCATCGTTAGAGGGTGAATAAAGTTGTGAAAAATGGGTTACCCAGGTGTTTGCATCCTTATTACATTTCCCCTTTTTATTACCCTTAGATATCAAACGCCAAAAGGTTGATTGATCATTTGTTTTGCCTGCAGTTTCCAGCTGCATTTTAATCGGAACCTTGGCAGTTCCTCTGCCAGCGCTGTGGACTCTGCGCATTTTTTAAAAATAAACTTTCCTACCTGCTTGCGCTCCCGAGCGCCTTCCGCTCCTCGCTCTCCTCCATTGCCGGCTGGTCACTGGAGCGGGGCGGGTGAGGTCACCATCTTGGACGCTCTGGGGTTGGCGGTGCAGTCTCTTGCTCCCTCCCCCCCTGGCTGGTATATCAGTTGCCTGGCTACTCCTTTGGCCAGCTTGACCGACGTCACTGATCTCCCGACGCGACTCCGGGAGCAACGCTTACCTTCCAGCTGCATTTTAATCGGAACCTTGGCAGTTCCTCTGCCAGCGCTGTGGACTCTGCGCATTTTAAAAAAATAAACTTTCCTACCTGCTTGCGCTCCCGAGCGCCTTCCGCTCCTCGCTCTCCTCCATTGCCGGCTGGTCACTGGAGCGGGGCGGGTGAGGTCGCCATCTTGGACGCTCTGGGGTTGGCGGTGCAGTCTCTTGGTCCCTCCCCCCCTGGCTGGTATATCAGTTGCCTGGCTACTCCTTTGGCCAGCTTGACCGACGTCACTGATCTCCCGACGCGACTCCGGGAGCAACGCTTACCTTCCAGCTGCATTTTAATCGGAACCTTGGCAGTTCCTCTGCCAGCGCTGTGAACTCTGCGCATTTTTAAAAAATAAACTTTCCTACCTGCTTGCGCTCCCGAGCGCCTTCCGCTCCTCGCTCTCCTCCATTGCCGGCTGGTCACTGGAGCGGGGCGGGTGAGGTTGCCATCTTGGACGCTCTGGGGTTGGCGGTGCAGTCTCTTGGTCCCTCCACCCCCTGCCACGCCCTGTTTCTCAGTCATTGGTGCCTATATCATGGCCCTGTGTCCTCGGCAGCGCAGCGGCCGAGTGCAGCGGGCGCGACGAAGGCGCGCCGAAGTTGCGCCTAAGTTAAGCCCGTCTGCGCCCGTCCGCGACGGGCCGGGACCAGGGGCCATGGACTCTGCCTCTCTGCGGGTGTACACCTCCGCTCAATTGCACTCCCATAAAGTTGCTCTGCCTCTCACACCCTCACTACTGCTACATCTGGACATGCTTGGCATTTTAGTTCCCGATCCTTCTCTTTTGCTCGACCCCCCTGCTCCATTTGTGTCTATCTCTCCTAACATTGCCTCTGCTTGTCTTCTTAACACTCGGTCGGCTGCGAAACATCAACTGGAATTATTTAAGCTCCTGCATACTGAGTCCCTTGATTTTTTGTTTCTCACTGAAACTTGGTTTTCGTCTGACTCTCTTCCCGATGTCCTGGCTATTCTCCCCTCCTCCTATTATGCCCTCCGGTCGGATCGCCCTGATGGCAAGACGGGTGGCGGCGTGGCCATGATTGTTCGTTCCAGTTTACAGTTTCAGCTTCTCCCTCATTCTTCTATTTCTAACGTGGATTTTTTGGTTGCTCGTTCACTCAATCTTCCTGTCCCTCTCACGGTTGTCCTCATGTATCGCCCCCCCCAACATATGCCCCTGTTTGTTGCCACCCTACAGGAACTCCTCGCAACACTTGTGGTCAACAATTCTTCGGTTCTCCTGCTGGGTGATTTTAATTTTTGGCCAGGTGACCCTAAGGAGGATTTGTCTTCCAAGGATTTCTCGGCTACTCTTCAGTGCCTCAATTTTCATGCTCATGTCACTGGCCCGACCCATGCCCAGGGTCATACACTTGACCAGATTTGGTCTTTAAGTTGTACGCTTTTTCCTCCTAGCATTTCTCCCTGCACTTGGTCTGATCATTTTCTGATCTCCTTTTCCATCTCTCTTGGTGTCCCTGACAGACCCTCCTTACCTAAAAATCTTGTCGCTCGAAACTGGAATCGGGTTGACTTAAACTCTCTTTCTCTCTCCCTTGCTTCTTCTACTCCTGATCTTTCTGAACTCCCTCTGGATTCTCAAGCTGAAGCGCTTAACACCTGGCTGTCTTCCTCTTGTGATCAGGTTGCCCCGCTTAGGAAAACTAAGGCTGTTCGTCCCTATGACGCTCATAAGTGGTTTAATACCGAGATTAAAGCTCTGAAATTGGACCTGAGACGCTCTGAGCATCATTGGAGACGAAATTACTGCCCCGCTCTTCGGGTCCAATACAAACATCTTCTCTATGAATATAAGCAAGCCGTCCTTCTGGCCAAAACAAAATACTTTTCTGAGAAAGTGGCCCTCTCTGCTAACAAATCCAAGGAGATTTTCTCTCTGGTCAATGATCTGGCATTTTCGGCTCGTACCAATCCTACTCTCATTCCCTCTCAAGATCTCTGCTCTTCTCTCAATGATTTCTTCATTGAGAAGATCGTCAAGATCAAAGCTAATATTCCCCTGCTTCCTCCCCCTCTCCCCACTCCCTCTCTGTCGGCTCTTTCTTCTTCTTTCGACTCTTTCCCCCCTATTTCTGTAGACACATTTCTCACTTTGCTTACCAAGATCAAGTCAGGCTCTCCAGCTGACTGTGCTCCGGCCCGGATTTTAAGAGCTTTATTTACTAGTTGTCCTTCTCCCCCTCTTTCTTTTCTCAATGCCTCTCTTGCCCTGGGCCTAGTCCCGTCATTCTTTAAATCTGCTATTGTTTTGCCTATTCTAAAAAAACCTGGCCTTGACCCTTCACTCCCTTCTAATTTTAGGCCTATTTCTCTTCTTCCCTATCTTGGCAAGATTTTAGAAAGTTATGTTACCTCTTGCCTTTCTGCTCATATTGAGGAGAACCATGTCCTGGCCTCACATCAGGCAGGCTTCCGTCGAGGCCACTCCACTGAGTCAGTGGTTCTTGCAGTCCTCGATGAGCTGAAATCTAAAGCTGATTCTTCTCTTCCTCAAGCCTTGGTTCTCCTTGATTTGTCCGCTGCGTTTGACACGGTTGATCATTCCATCCTTCTTGACCGTGTCAGCGCGGCGGGCATTCGGGGCCTTGCATTCTCCTGGCTTGCCTCCTTTCTTTCTGGCCGCTCTCAGGCAGTTCATTTATCTGGTTTCTCTGCCCCTTCCCGCTTGGTTCCCTGTGGTGTTCCCCAAGGTTCCTCTCTTTCCCCTCTGCTCTTTAATCTTTACATCTATCCTCTTATTTCTGCTCTTCTTGCTCTGGGGGTCTCCGTGTATAATTACGCCGATGACCTCCAGCTTGTCTTTGATCTTTCCTCTTCATCTCTGTCTCTCTCAAAATTTCGCTCTACTCTGGTCTTTATCTCGGATTGGATGAGCTCTAACCATCTTAAGCTCAACCCGGACAAGACCGAGTTAGTCTTGACGGGCGGCCCATCCAGTCCTTGGTCTTCCGCTTTTTGGCCCCCCTCCTTTGGCTCCCTCCCTAATCCGGTTCCTTCTGTCAGAACTTTGGGTATTCAGGTCAGTCATGATCTTTTCATGCATGCACAAATTAGTTCTGTTGTTTCTTCCTGCTTTCTATCCCTCCGGCTTATTCGAAAGATTTCCCGTTTCTTTTCCTCAGATGCACTTAAAATCATCATTATGGCTCTGATTACCTCCCGTCTTGATTACGGGAATAGCTTGTACGTGGGCATTCCAGCCTACGAAACTCGACGTTTGCAAGCTATTCAGAACCAGGCCGCTCGTCTCATCTTTCACCTTTCTAAAACTCATCACATCACTCCCGTGCTCAAGTCTCTTCATTGGCTCCCTGTTTTTCAGCGTTCTCTCTTTAAAATGGGTTGTCTTGTTTTTTTGGCTCTTGCCCGTTCAGCTCCTGCATTCATATGTTCCCTCATTTTTTCGCATATTCCTGCCCGCACTCTCCGCTCTTCTACTTTGGCCCTTCTCAACGTCCCCCGCTTCTGTAAATCCAGAACTGGAGGCACACGCTTTTCAGTTCTGGCCCCCCGTTTCTGGAATAGTCTTCCCCTTTCCATGCGATCCATCCCCATTTACTCCCATTTTCGTAAAGCCTTGAAAACTTTTTTGTTCTCCCAGGCGTACTCTTGCTAATCCCTTCGGGTTGCCTCAGTGACAGTTGGTCTCAATACCAGCGCCAGGAAGCCGCTTGGCCACAGTGCGCTTAATCAAATACTTTCTTCATTCATTCATTCATTCATTCAATACTCAGCTCAGTCCAAATGTTATCTTCCCAGTTCTTTCTAGCCTGGATTAGTAGCCTCTTGTAACAGATCCTTTTTTCCCTTAAGGTTGCTATATCGTTGACCTTTGTTGCCTGGATCAAATCTTTTTTTGCATCACAGCATTCTTTATTATACCATGGGTTCTCTAATGTAGCGACCTCAGAAATTCCTTTTTTGGATTTCTTAGGACCCTTACTTAGTATTGGTCCTAATTCTTCTATCAGTCTGTCATGCATCTCCATAATTGGAATCTCAGCTATCTGTAAGTTTACATACGGGGAAACTATTTCTACATAAATACCATAGATCTTTTTAATAGTCATTTCATTTCCCATTACTAAGGGCCATCTAAGTGCTCTACGATAATTCGTTAATAATGGCTCAATTGGACTAGAACTGAAATCACTTTTCCTTGGAGAGCTCAGCTGAAAGAGGGAGGCTACAAGTGTCAGACATAATGGATAGTGATCGCTCTCTATTTTATCTTCAATTACTAGGTCACATACCATGGGCCAGAAGGAGATAGATACCAATATGTAGTCTATACAGCTTTTAAAGCTACCCCATATGAATGTGGGTAAATTTGGGCTGTCAGAAGGCAATCGCCCATTACAGGCACGTAGACCGTGGCCTGAGACCAGCCTTAACAACTGCGCAACGGCACATGTGCACGATACTACTGGGCTACTGTCCAGTTGTGGGATGTTATTGGCCGAGTCCTCATCCTCAAAAATATTTTCAAATCCAACCACAGGTTCAAATTTGCGGTTAACCGTGGTTAAAAGTTGATCCAGGTGTTCAATAACTTAAGATTCCCTGCTTGCTACATTCGGTCTACTATATATGTTAAAAATATAGACTTCCCTTTTATCAGGTGCTAAAAACTTTATTCCCAAAATATCTTGGCAAGGGGAGTCAATGTGCTTAATATCAACACCTAGAGTAGTTTTTATCCAAATAACAGGACCTCCCAAGGGCCTTCCTCTTCTTCAGAGAATAGCAGCTATACTAAAGGTTTTATAACCTACCTTGTGAGGGCTTTCCAAGGCCCAAGTTTCTTGGAATAGGACTATTTCACTGTGTTCAATATAATCCTGTCATATTGCATCACCTAGGTTTCTCCTAATCCCTGCAATGTTCCATGAAATCAGTTTTATCTCAGTTTTACATTCTTCCATATTTTGATCACAGTTTATTTCCTCAGCTTGATTTTCTAGTCTTGGGACTTTCTCGCAGTCATTAACAAAGTTACAAATAAAGTTACCATTTATGACATCCTCCTCGCTGCACTGAGCTATTAGGTCTGTCTCAGCATGCACACTATGGTGCCGATTCCGCTCCGTTAAAAAACATTTACCGTCCGACTCGTATCCGTACAAACTGCCAAGTACGATTCGTACTTGAAAAATACATACGAATTGCGACGGGAAAATGGTCCGAGAGGGAGCCGTAAATTTTTACGTCCGAATAGCGTCGGGAAAATTGTCCGACAGGGAGCCGGACATTTTTACGTGCAAATCGTAAAACAGAAGTCCGAGCGCGCAAGTACGATCCGTACCGCCCGTCTGAATACACAACCGCATGTAAAATGCCCCATACGGAGCGAACGCTGTAGCCTACATGTACACGGGTAAACTTGTGCCTGGATACGAGTCGTACAGTCCCCCTCACCCCGCATATGTCAGCACCGTACCCCCGTATGTCAGCACCGTACCCCCCCTCCGCACCGTACCCCAACACCGTAGCACAGCCCCGCACCTGTACGTCCCGTACCCCAGGAACGTACCCCAGCCCCCCACCTGTACGCGCCACACCCCCGGCCCATCTCCCAGCCCCGTACCTGTACGTACCGTACCCCAACACCGTAGCCCAGCCCCGTAGCTGTACGCACCGTACCCCAACACCGTAGCCCAGCCCTGCACCTGTACGCACCGTACCCCAACACCGTAGCCCAGCCCCGTACCTGTACGCACCGTACCCCAACACCGTAGCCCAGCCCCGTACCTGTACGCACCATACCCCAACACTCCAGCACAGCCCCGCACCTGTACGCACCGTACCCCAACACCGTAGCCCAGCCCCGCACCTGTATGCACCGTACCCCAACACCGTAGCACAGCCCCGCACCTGTACGCACCATACCCCAACACCGTAGCCCAGCCCCGTACCTGTACACACCGTACCCCAACACCGTAGCACAGCCCCGCACCTGTACGCACCGTACCCCAACACCGTAGCCCAGCCCCGTACCTGTACGCACCATACCGCAACACCGTAGCCTAGCCCCGTACCTGTACGCTCCGTACCCCAACACCGTAGCACAGCCCCACACCTGTACGCACCGTACCCCAACACCATAGCACAGCCCCGCACCTGTATGCACCGTACCCCAACACCTTAGCACAGCCCCCCACCTGTACACGACGCACCACAGGCACGTACCCCAGCCCCGTACCTGTACGCACCGTACCCCAACACCGTACCCCAGCACCCTCACCCAGCATCGCGTATGTACAGACATACCTACGCGAAAAAGACTCGTACAGAACCAGGACACTGTACAACAGCGCAAGGAGGGTCAATTCGACTCGCACAACACCACAAAACACGTCAACATGACAAAATACATCTCTATGACTGACCTGGCACATCCAAACAGGCACACAGAAGCCCAAAATCACAACCACCTCTTATAACACACCCACCACAAATTGAAACCCAGCCACACCCACAAATGGACCAATAAAAAGGGCCCACACACACAACCCATGAGCCTTTGCAACAGACTCACTGCTGCCAGACCCCACAGACAAACAACTGCACCTTACTTACACCTTAACTACACCTTCACTTACACACCTTCACACAACCTCATTCACAAACACCCCCTCTTCACATTCACACACACACCTACACCTTCACACCCACACACCCACAACCATCCACACCCACACCATGCCCACAGACAAGAATCCAAAGTTCACAAGGGCGGAGCTGGACCTCCTCGTCAACGAAGTCATCAGAGTCGAGCCACAGCTGTTTGGAACATTGGTCAGACAGACCAGCATAGCCCAAAAAACAAGCCTGTGGCAGAGGATCGTCGACAAGGTGAATGCTGTTGCGCCCATCCAAAGGACCAGGCATGAATGCCAAGCCAGGTGGTACGATCTGCGCAGGGCAGTCAAGAGGAAAATGAACGAGGAATACGCCCAGAGTAACATCACTGGAGGCGGGCTGCCCCGCAGACCCATACATTACCATCCCTGGGAGGAGAAGGTGATGGCCACGCTTCCGCCGGTGGGAGTACACGGAGTCGAAGGAGTCGCAGAGCCTGGTGAGTAAACAAACAACTCACGTAACATAGGGGGAATGGCATCCACACCACAAATACACCAAATGCACGCAACTACCCCCAAGCCCTCACCGCACACAACCACACCCAAAAACCACGCTCATGCCACTAACGTCTCCATGCCCCATTCACAAATAAAGGCAATGCCATGTCCCAGGCCACACCAACCACAAACCCAAGACTGGATGTCCGAGATGCTGGGAGGGTGGGGCTCACACAACACATTGTGCAACTCCGAAGAAGACACCAATGCCCTCAGTCCATATGGCCTAGGTGCATACCCATGCACCATGCCCAATGCACAGGGACTGGCAAAGTACTGACAAGGTAGCTGACACTTGGCCCAGCTGTATGCAGCACAAGACCCTTCTGTGACCACTGTACACTCAAACACCAACTACACAAGCTCAGATAACTAGCACAGGCACTCAAACTCACTGTCATGCCAGCATGCACCATGAGGGGACAGACACATGACCTGGGAGACCTAATGACAAATCACACTACACCCAACAGCAGGCCCGGTCACACACCCCCCCTCACACAAGCACACACCCCCGGGGCAGGCAACGGATTTACCCACTCTCACAATGGACATGTGACACAACAAGACCAATCCATCGCCAAATAAGCATCCGAGCCAAAATACTACTGGCAAACACTCAGGAGCACATACCAATCTGTCCCCCGCAACATACCCATCCCCAAGTGGACATTGAGAGGAATGCTAGGCACATCCAACTATCTGGAGGAACCGTGACTACTTGAATATGTATGAAACATGGATGTGGCATAAAACAGCATTAACATTGTCTCTCTCTCACGCACAGGGCAACGTCATCGACCTCCCCCCAACAATGGGGGGAACAATCACAGTCCCAGGCTCAGCGTGAAGATGATCCCACCGGCAGCGACGACTCTCACCACTCCGTGGATGACCCCGACCAACCTGGCCCCTCTGGTGCCCAAGCCCCTGCAGCACCTGCGTCAGGTACATCTGTGCCAACCACCACCCCCATTCCTGCCACATCCCAGGAGACACCCAGGAGCCCTGCTCGCACTGAACAACACAGCCAGTCTGACCAGGAGGGACAAGGTTCTCCGGGCACCCAGGAGGAGGCAGACAACCCCGACAATGCCATCCCTCTGGGGTCCCGTAGACCCGATGTGCCCACAACGGCAGGCCAGGCTCGTGTGGGCAGGGGTGGTGGGAGTGGAGGCAGGCGGAGGCGCGAACCTGACCAGCCAGCTGAGGGAACCAGTATGTCACACATACGCCACATCCTGGACACATCCCGGCGTGACACCAGGGGCATCAGCCAGGTAGTGTCGAGCCTCACAGAGATGAAGGGGACCCTCGACGAGATGAAGAACCTGCAGGCCGAGCAACATGCTAGTCAACAACAACACCAAGGACGGATGGAGGCAAGACTGGCTGAGCTCCTGGCGGTGCAAACGGACATGAGCCGTTCACTCCGTCGGATTGCCGACAACATGGGCAACCCTCCCTGTGACACCAGGTGAAGACCAGCACCAGCCACAGGGAGGGAGGAGGAGGAGGAGGATTCGTCCGAAGGAGCATCACAGACATCGGTCAGGCCTGCATCTGAGGGTCCCCGGAGGAAGGTGGGTCGTCCACGGAAAAGACCGTGAGAGTCAGCGGACCATCCACATCTCCCAGGTCACCTGGCCTGGCACCTGGCCCTCTGGTGCAACAGCACCACCCCACCCAATGACATTCTCTGCCACATGGACTTGCTGGTCACAGTCTGACCAATGATGACCAACACTGTGGTCTGGACTCTGATGACTCCAACTGACAAGGATGCCATCTGCCCCTGTGAACTTTGGATTCTATGCACACGGTAGAGCACCTTACTTCATCCACCAAAAGACTTAACCCACCAAAAATAAATAGTTTATTTTGTCATGAGTTGTTGTTGTCATTTTGCATTATTCCCCAACATATGTGTGTGTGAATGTCAAACTATGCCTGAGTGTTGAACTAACTCCACACATCCATACCCTGGGATAGGAGTCTGGTACAGGACAAACATGGGTCACAATGTATCATTAAATGCAGACATGGATCACAATACTCACCTGTGATGGCCTCAATCTGCTGAGGGGGTGCATGCAATACTGTGCCGACAGACCGATTTGGAAGAGTACCATCAAGGCGTAGAGGTCATGCCTCATTCGGAGGTTCCCGGGGAGGGAGTCCGAGGTATGTGTTCCCAGGTGGGAGAACTATGTCCTGCATGCTGGAGTACGGTGGATCTGAAGAATCGTGGCCAGGTCAAGATTGGATGCACGGAGATGGCACTACGGGGTCTCGAATGACAGTGGTTCAAGCTTGGTGTTGGGTCGGGGTTGTGGACTGCCTCCTGAGTGTGGGTGGGGAGTCTGAAGGTCATCCTGCAGCACACAGCGATCCATTGCAGCTATCTCTGCTGGACAGTGATGTGGCTGGGGCGCAGTATGTTGCAGCTGAGGTGTGCAGATGCAGCCTGGATGTGGACAAGTGTCCTGGGAGTTTGGATGTGGCTGCCCCGTAGAGGGCAGGGCAGTATTTGACACGGATGTTGTCGTGGACCTGGGGGATGGTCCGTCTTTCCTTGGAGTGGATCTATCTGGAGATCATGTGCATAATGCAGAGGGTGTTGCAGTCTGCGGCACATATGCTGGTGATTACCATGGCAAATGTGAGCAAACAATCCATGATGCACGCCATCTTGTGTGCATGGACACTGGGTGCTTGTGCGGGGCTTTTGCGGGTGGGACACAAGCAGTTGACCCAGCTGTAAGGGTACAATCCTCAGATGTTGACCTCAGTCCTGTACAAGTCCAGCCTCAGGAGGCTGCTGTTCTGCCATTCATCAATAGATCTCATGAAATCTAGAATATTGGAACTGGCAATGTCTGCGCCCTTGGTGAGGGTGAGGAGCACCTGGCTGTCAATGGCATACGAGTTGATGATGAGTTTGTGTGCGCATGTGATGGTGGAGAGGGGGGTCCTGGACACATTGTATTTTGACACGCTGACAAATGATACCTGTGCCATGTGCCTCCCAACGACAGCATACTACATGCAGAAGCCTTGAGTCCCACTCCCATGTCCTTGCCAGGGTACAGAGCCGGTGGGGAGTAGGAGGGACATGACCTGGTGGGTGTGACAGGGCCTGCAAGGCGTGGCAGCACTGTGTAGGCAGTCGGAGATGCACACTCATCATGCAAAGGTATTGTGTGTGCGCTTAGTGTATGCCTGAGAGCTGGCGGCAGATGTGTGGATGGACATTGCTTGGAGGGTGGCTGCAACATAAGACTGTAGTGTGATGTGGGTCATGCAAGGACATGAGGCTCGTGCAATGTGCACGTTGCATGTGCAGACGGTCCAGCCTATGGGACGGCGTGGCCGCAACTGTGGCACAGACAAGCTGATGACAGCCAAATGAATGGGTTGATGTAGGAAGGGAGGAGCATCTTTGATGTGTGTGTGTTGCCAAATCAGGAAACTTCGTGTGCCCTTGCTGCAGTGGCTGCAACAGCAGGCGGCATGTCCTGGGAACTATGCCACAATTTCCACACAAAGACTAGGATGTCAGAAAGGACTACTGCAACAGGTGTATGTCAAGGAAGGAGTGACCGGTTTTCAATGGCACTCCCAGAGACAAAGGATGCACAATCCCCAAAGATGACTGACACCGGATCATGAAACTGAAGGCCAAGGTGCGCACAGGAAACACACCCCAGAAGGTGTTGACGGCCCGTTGTGGGGACCAACATACCAAAACACATACACAGCCATGGACGTCATGCCCAATAGAGAATCAAATACATGTAGAACAGCATGCAGGTTGCTAATCTACACATAGACTCATATGTACAATCCTTGACAACCATGCCAGAGATGGCGCATGCACAGTGGCAAGAGACCTGCATTGACAGAGATAAGGCACCTTGGAGGCTGAGGAACACCTTTATTACTCAGGCTCACACCTATGGAAATGCATCAATATTAACAGACTCACATGGTATTTTGGATTAACATGTGGGACCTACACTGGACACCCCCTTCGCACCACAGATACTGTCAATCTATGGGAGTGGCACACAAGTGAAGGGGGTGAGCCAAACATCCCCTGCTGCACACAGAGAGGCTGCATTTCCCCATTGAGCCTCTCATGGGGATGTCCCGCAATATGTCCACCCGTAGCCTCCCGTATGTTTCCGAGGGAAGTTGTACACACATAGATGCCTTCATCAAACTACACAATGCCATAACAGATGACTGTCACAAAGTGTGACTATCAAATCATGTGAGTCATGCTACATGTTATGTGCCCCATGGTGAGTCGACATGTATGCATAGTAACAATACCTGCACAGGAGCAGTGCCCACACATTACAAACAACTACCACACCCAAAAAGCCTTGCTGCAATCCTTACCCAAAGGAGACTTCTCACCATGTCCGTGCATGTAACGCTGATTCAGCACACGTTGCATTACTCATGAGGAATAGCAGGAGCACAACGATGCCACGAGCAGACAGCCTGCGCAAATACCTGGGATGAGAGCCACACAAGAAGTCAGGAAACACATAGTCATCCGCATGCATGGTCATGTACTCTACATGAATAAGGTTGACACCATGCTAGTTGTCAATTGAGTGTGTCAGCTAAAATGTGTGGAATGACATCAGCACTCGAGTGACACATCAGCACACACCTCAAAGTCACTTCGCATACAGTCAGCTGGACACACACATTGCAACACAAGCCACACAAGGCTCCAAGCGTGCACACTCAGACTCAGGGACTCGCCATTATGAGAAGAAGTTGCGTATGAGCTGACTCCGGATGTTCTCCTCCTCCTCCTCCTCCTATTCCTCCTCACTTGCCTCGTGACCAAGGCCCTCATCCTCCATGGGTGGATGTTCCTGCTCATCGGGATCCAGGATGAGTGGCACAGCTTTATCTACTGCCATGTTGTGCAGCATGCAGCACACGAGGAAGATTTTGCAGACCTTCACCAGTGCATATGGGAGGGACCTGCCGGTCTTGTGGCGACAACGGAATCGGCTCTTCAGGAGGCCGAACGTCCTCTCAATCACTCGCCTGGTCTGCCCATGGACGTTGTTGTAACGGTGATCTGCAGCTGTTCTCTGGTTGCAGAGAGGCGTCACCAACCATGGCATGTTGGGATAGCCAGAGTCCCCTACATGGAAACATCATGTACAGAAGTGGGTCAGGAGAGGCCGTCACATACTAAGATACCGCTGAATACTGGACAAACAGAGTCTGCCCACCATCAAGACATGCTCGTTCGTTGTGCAGTTGCAGCATCATTTCTGGCACCCTGCTACGCCTCATGATGTAGGCATCGTGTGTTGACCCTGGAAAACGTGCACAGACATGGGAAATCACCATGTTAGCAAGACTCACCACAAGGGCATTAATGGAGTGGTAATGTTTACGGTTACGAAAGGCTACCTCCTGTGCCTGTGGTGGTACCAAAGCCACATGTGTCCCATCAATGGACCCAATTACATGGGGCATCCCTCCCAGGGCATAGAACTCACCCTTGATACCTGTCAACTGATCAGGAGTTGGAAAATGGATGAATTCATCCAGGTGTTCCAACATGGCTTCTAAAACATCATGCAGGACACGGCTGAACATGGTCTGGGACATGCCACCCACATCAGCTATGGTCAATTGAAACGTACCGGTGGCAAAGAAATGTAGGGCTGACATCACCTTCATCTTGGGGGTCAGCGCAGTCGGTTAACTGTGTCGTGGTTGGAGGTGTGGGGCCAGCCTGTTTGTCAGGTCCACAATTAACCGTTGGGGGAATCTGTAGCGGCGTATGCAGTCGTGTTCCCTCATGGCCGCCAAGTCTGGCATTGGTCGGGGGAGAGGCGGTGCCCTGCAGAAATTTGGAAGGAATAACGATGATTGAGTACATTACTACACCAATGTGAAAGAACTGAGCACATGTTCAACAGCTAATACACATATGCTACATACAGAGTCTGGTATGTGCAATACATCCTGCACACGTATGCCAGCCAGGTGATACTCCTAACAAGAGGCAGCTACAAACGTGGATTGTCAAGGTCTACATAGTATGCCAATAAAGTAGCTGTGGGCCAGTGTGAGTGAACAGCCAGACACATTACAGGAGTGACATACATTCACATATGTGCATTTGAAGGATGTTATCTCATACAGACAGCTGCCGGCAAGCTAGACACACAGGTCACATGTCATGGAAAAAGGACAGACCACACACCTTGCCATGAAGGGGTACATGTCAAAAATGATCACACAGACATTGAAACTACGCTGATATGTCCTAAGCTCGCAAGTCCCTGTTCGATGCATACAGACACACGTTACGTGTAATTCCACATGTGTCCTGGTGTGCGTAATAGTGTGACATGGGCATCTACACACAGACACATGTTGGCTGCAGCTTCAGCAGATGCCGTTGACGGAACACCAACAGCAAGATCATGGAAACACATGACACACACATGACATAGTCACATCGGGGCACGCTGGTAGTGAGATGTCAGGTGTCATCATCCGTGTACCTGGCATCAGGGGACAGTTGCGGGTGTTGGTGACTGTGCCATGCCAGTGATGCAGTGCTTGACAAGTTTGAACTACATGCACACATGTAAAAGGTGTGAAGGGGAAGTGCGCCACATAGTGCCCCATCACACATGACATGTGTACACAGGTCATCACACAACTATTGGGTTAAAACATGAGGAGACATGTGCCAGCTCACTGCCTGACACACCTAGGCCCTACACATGAAGCACTGCACTGACAATGACTTGATGTCCATCCTTGTGCGAGTCTGACACCTCTATTCCTTCCCTGTGCGCCTCCTATCACCAGTGTGAGCTGTGAAATGCACCGTACACACGCTCTGAGGGCGTGTGTACGGTCGTATCACTATATGGGGTTTGGGTAGGAGTACGCGTGTTTGTACGGACCGTACACACGTACGTGTACACACTGGTCCAATCCCTATGGGAGTGTCGCCGTAGGCGTACGCCATAGAGATACAGCTCGTACACGCGTGTGTAGGGCCCGTAGCACTATGGCAGTGTTGCCGTAGGTGTACGCCACAGTGCTACGGGCCGTACCCGCATGAGTACGGCCCGTAGCACGATGGCGTACGCCTACGGCAACACCACCATAGTGCTACAGCTTGTACCCGCGTGTGTAGGGCCCGTAGCACTATGGCAGTGTTGCCGTAGGCGTACGCCACAGTGCTACTGGCCATACCCGCGTGTGTACGGCCTGTAGCACGATGGCGTACGCCTACGGCAACACCACCATAGTGATACGGACCCTACACACACGTGTACGGACCGTATCACTGGAGTAGTGGTGCCCTAGGGGTACGTGTGGAACGCACCGTACCTGTGTGTGGATAGTGAAATAACATAGGGGACACATGAGGGACAAGTATGAGGGCCTAAATGCATGCTGGTTGTCATGGATCCCGAGTTTCCAGTTCAAAATTTTTCATCAGGTGGCCAGCAAAAGTCGGTTGGAGACAATATACTATGTTGCAAAGTGGTTGTTGACTTGACATCATGCTCAAATTTTGAACCATGCAAAGGCCCTCACTGGGGTAGGTTTAAAGGGATTGGAGGAAACGTAGGATGCAAATGAGATTGACCAATCACTCTGTACTCCTGTAAATGAAACAGCCCAGTAAGGCAGATATAAGGCAGCCAGGACCCATGAGAGAGCACTTGCCTGCACAACCTTTCATTCCACACCACTGCTGCTGCTTGTGATTCCTCTGGCACCATGGCCAGGTCTGTGGACAGGGCCCAGCCTTTCACCCAAGAGGAGAATGAGGCGTTGCTGGACGTCATCCTCCCACAGTACCCCTGCCTGTATGGGAGACCAGGGGAGCAGGTGAGTGCTGACTCTACTAGCTTTGACTGTGCCCCTTTTTTGTGTCTGTCACTTCTGGCATTGTGTCCAGGTGTGACAGACATGCAATGTTGTTCATGGTGGGTCCCAAGGGGGGGGGGAATGCCTTATGTCTCCCATGCAGAGCATGATGTGGTTCATATCTGCACTCCTCACTTGCATTGTGCTTACTGTGACTATCACTGCATGGTGCATGCCACATTCAGCCTGGATAATCCTCTTGGGAATGTTGTTTCTATAGTCCTGATGTGATTCTGTGGTCCCCCCAGTGTGACAGGTGACTGTACCCACAGATGTGTGTGAGTTGAGTGTACCTGTGGTGAGAGTGTCCAAATGATGTGTACAGGCCCTGGACATTGGTGTGTGTGTAAGTCCCCTGTCATGTGGGTGAGTGTCTATGTGGAGTGTTGCACCCCAGCTGCATGGAGGATGCATATGCCCTACCCATCTGATGTGAGCAGGGAGCCGTGCTGTGTGTCTGACGTGCGAGCTAGCCCCACACCTGTGACACCCCCCAGTCAAGTGGCACATGTTCAGAGTGAGGTTTTTACCCGCAGTTGCCAATGGCAGATGATTGGCCTGTGCCTGTGTGTGTCTGTGTACTCCGCTGAGGTTGCGTGAGTGTCCTGGGGCATGTGACTGCTTTGAGGTGCTGTCCATAATCCTGGTGTTGCTTGTGATGCACAGTGGGAGCCATGATCAGTGATTGTGTCGCACCCCTCATGCCACCTGTGTACTTTCAATACCACGTAGTGCTTTTGGCCTTCCCCAGAGGACAATGTCCCTATGACAAAGGTGCAATGAGTTGGCTGCATACTATGCCCTGTTCAAACAATCCAAATTGTTCTAATGTGTGTCTCTGTGACATGGAGCAGGTGTATTGATGTTGTCTCACTTTGTCATCCTCACAGGTAGCTGCCTACGCCAAGGGGGAGATATGGAAGCGGGCCGTCAGGGCCGTGAGGTCGGTGGAGGGTCGCAGTCGGCGCCTGGCCCAGGTGAGGAAACGCTTGCAGGACATTCGGTGCTGGACCAGGAGGATCGTCCGGGTCCTGCTGGGGGTCTCACCACCACGCAAACACGGCGGGCGCCGGCGCCTGACCCACCAAATGAAGTGTGTCCTGGCGGTGGTCTTCCCTGACATGGATAGGCGGCTACAGAAGAAGCAGCAGCAGCAAGGGGGTTGGTACATGTGTGTTTGTTGTGTGTCACCAGCTTTTGGAAGTGCTCAGTCGCCTGGATACACTGCCAGGGTTTAAATGTGCAGTGCATATCCTGTTCCCCCAAGTCGCCCGGTGCTGTTCTTCCTCCCTTCCCCTCCTTGACATGTGTTCCCTGGTCTGTGTGTAGTCACTCTTGCACAAGGTAATCTTGGGTGCCAGTTAATCCAAGTGCCCAAAGCTTGCAGCATCATGTGTGGGGGTGGTCTGTGACATGTGTTGGGACCTTGCCTCTGCCCTGTCCAGTTCAGTCATATTGGGGTCCATGATTGTTGGCACTAATGCTGAGTCTCAACATAGGAGTGTGAGGCTTGAAATGAACAGACTTGCAGCATGCATGACCGATGTTGTGGCCTCAGACATGATGTGCATGAGGGGGAGATAGTGCAGGGACAGTTGCTCCTGTTGCAGTCAAATCTATCCAGGACCATGGAGCAGTGTGGCCACTACAGTCCCCTGAGACACCTTTTCCTAGGAATCATGTGTGTCATCCAACACTGTGGACATTCTCTGTGTCTTCAGCATAGGTTGGGCTCTGTGGCATTTTACCCTGGCCTCATTTGTATTTACGTAAAGTGTGCTACATGTGTACACTGTACAGGGTGACCCAATGTGGCTTGTGCATACTCACTGTGGCCAGTGCCTGTGTGTCTCGGTACAACTATCTGATGAATGTTTGTTTGTCAATAATATGTGTGGTCAGCCCCACGAGGGGTAGTTAGAGTGCCCTTTGGATTACATGAAGCCCATTTTTGTCATCCCAGATGAAGAGGTGTAAGTCCTTCCTCTGTCTCAATCACATAGTCACAGGTAGGGGGGGGGGTTTGTGCGGCCAAGGCCTACATGTCCAAACCTTATGTCTCCTTTCCAGGTCTGGCCTGTGTGTGATGACAGTCTGAACAGACACTCAACAAGTATTGACCCAGTCATGTTGTGCAGGCTTTAATGCTTGTGCTTTGTAGCATGTGTCTAAAGTTTAAAGACATGGTTCCTGCTCATCCTTTTTTGGCAACGGTGTGTGGTCCAGATGCTGTGCTCAACTGTCCACAGACACTTGCTTCTCTGTATAATTCGATATCAAGTTATTTGCTGTTGTGTCATACTCTCCATTGTTTCCAAGTGGCATGGTGGGTCAACCTACTGTCTAGTGCAGGGCCTACATATGTGCGTAGTACTGTAGATGTAACTCATGATGCTTTTCATGCTATGCACTGTGACCTATGTAGTTTGGACTCATGTGTCATATGTATACAGGTGTCTGATTATTTCCTGTCTCTTCACCTTGCCCACAGCATCGTCGGGGACACCGAGGGAGACACCGGCACGGACGTGGAGGAGGGATCCAGCACCGGTGCCACCAGTGGGGAATGTCTGGCGCAGCAAGTGGCACGGAGGGCGAGGGGAGTCAGGCGGAGGACCTGTCCAGTCCCAACACCGACTATGACACTGACGGGTCCGAGGCTGAGCTCCCAGAGGGGGCAGAGGCTGCTCCCACAGCTGAAAGCAGCACTCCATCTCTCGCCGCCCCCTCCATTCCCATCACCGCCCTCCCACTTGCTCGAGTCCCTTCTGTCCGTGCTAGGCGACAACATGTCTCCTTCGTGCCAGGCACCGCACCACCTGTCCCTGTCTCCCCTGCTGCCGTCAATGCCGAGTCTGTGGACATCCTGCGGCAGTTGCAGGTTGGTCAGACATCGCTGCTTAATGTCCTCCGGGCCGTACCGCCATTGTTGGGGTGACGTAGGGGTACGGGTGGTACGGCCCGAACCCACGTTCTAAAGGCCTGGTTATGGGCCGTACCACCATTCTTGGGGTGACGTAGGGGTATGCGTGGTGCGACCCGTACCCACGCTCTGAAGTCCTGGGTACGGGCCGTACCCCCAATGTTGGGGTGCCGTAGGGGTACGGCCCGTACCCAGGCCTTCCGAGCGTGGGTACGGGTCGCACCACGCGTACCCCTACGTCACCCCAAAAATGGTGGTACGGCCCGTACCCAGGCTTTTAGAACGAGGGTACGGGCTGTACCACCATTGTTGGGGTGACGTAGGGGTACGCGTGGTACGACCCGTACCCATGCTCTTAAGACTTGGGTACGGTGCATACCACATTTGTTGTGGTGATGGGACGCGTCCACGTCCACTTCCGTTGTGGCGGGACGCAGGCCTTGGTGGACATGCCCCCACACCCCCCGAAGTGACCAGACCCTGGAGGTAAGGTATGTATAGGGCATGTTTACTTATTAACTTGGGTGGGGGTTATGTTTCCTGCCCCTGTCCCCCACCTTTGCCCCTGGGTGTTGTTCTGACCTTCTGCGGCGTCTGCGTCGGTTCCTGTGCACCAGGTCGTAGGCTATGAGGGCCGGGATGACACGTAGGATGGGGTCCATGGCTGTCCGTCGCGTACAGGTGCTCCTTCTTCGCGTCGTCCTCAATTTCCCAGCAGTTTTTGGCTCCCGTAAAAAATGCTACGTGCGGAGTGACGTAGGCACGAATCGTGCTTGCTGGTTCGTAAAACGCTGCCTGACTCCGTCCGGACGTCACGTACGCGATGTCCCGGATCAGAATTGTGGGTATTTTTTGGCCGGTCGGTGTTTTGTACGACTCGTACGGAAATGGCATTACTGTACGAATCGTACTTGCGGGTTTGTAAGGTGGTTTTCCCAGGTACGAGTCAGACGGAGAATACGCTCCGTACGACCATTCGTACCCGGGTTTTACAGGATGGGAATCGGCACCTATTTGTATCTGCCATGCATTTTAATATTCTTTCAGGGTCCCTACACACTGTGTCATTCGGACTATTATTAAGGTTGCCTATCTGATCCCTTTGGCAGATATTCATGCTTTGTTTTCCTGGCTCTCTTTTCAGAACACTAGTGAGAGTTTCTACGGCTACCTTGTCAGTAATTATAGGTCCAGGAACACTAGGGGCAGTTACAATACTGGTGTGAGTTCCTGCAGCTACCTTATCAGTAACTGAAGGTCCCAAATCTTTGGGGACAGTTAACAGTATCCTTCCCTGCTGGACTTTATGTAATTGTCAGTCCTGGAAATCCAAATCTGACAATGCTTGAAACCTATTAGATGTCTGATCGGTGGAAATCTAACAACTTTGTCCCCAACTTGCGGTTTATAAAAATATCTGAGAGGGAGTAAGCTGATCCCAGTGTTAGGGGAAGAAGTTGCATCACGGTGATGTAAAAAATAATGAACCATCTTTGGCCTACGGAAGTTAACCACAATGCAATCACCCCTTATGCTCTTAGTAGATTGCCCTATCCACCCTACCCTACGAACCATTAAAATCTCATCAATGTTCGAAGGATGAAAGTTCTTATGTTTCGTCAACCAGTCTGCAGTTTTATTCCTTAAGTCATTCCAATTCTCTTTCTACCCAACCCTTAGTGCAGGAACCCCAGCCAAAATCAAAACATAAGGACACGCGGCCGGAGGAAGACGTAGTATCTCCATATTAGGAACCGAAGAGCCGCTGAGTTCCTCGTCTCTCAGGCTCCCAACAGGGGCACTCACACCGTCTCCCCCGACTTGAGGTGTTACACTTCCACTTTTGTTACACTTTCCCCTGCAAACCTGACACATTCAATCCTTCAGATAATACCCCCCAAGCAATTTTTTCCCCCATTATTAGAAATGGGGTTATTCACATAGTTTTTGTCAATTTTGTCAATTTTCCCATCATGCAAAAGCGATGGGCAACTACCCACCATTAACCTTGTATCGTCCCTTTCCAATCTAGGCAGTTGGAAACCCACATTAGTGGAGTTTAAGATTTTATTGCAGACTCTAGAAGGCTAATTTTTTCCAAAAGTAAAGCAACATTTTTTTCAACCAAGTCACAAACACAATCTAGAGCTGCTCCCAGCCCTGGGTCATTTAACCCTGCATATAACACGGTCATGACTTCCTTGGTATTAATATCGCTTGATGCTAGTAAGTGCGGGATCATCTCGGTTTGTGTACCAACTGAAGTGCTTTTCGCAGGGGAACTAGTACCATTATGGTTACAATGAGCGCAGGCATTACCTTGATCGACCTTACCACCATTACTACCCTTCCCCTTAGTTTTTTTTATCCCAACCCCCCGCTTTCCTTTATCTAGCAGTGCCTCTGTTTTTTCCAGTCCCCACATTTTTTGAGGCCCTAGTCCTAGTAGCTCTGCTCGATACTGCCGGAGAGTTTAAGGCCGCTTCCAAGGAAGGTGGCGAGGGGGTAAATGGCACACTTGTAACAGTGCTGGACACACTCTCTTGACCAGTAGCCCCCAGTACAGGTGAAGAAGTACCGGTTATTATATGTCTCTGTAATGTAGACGGGTCCAAGGAAAGACGTCGCTCAGTCATTTGGATTTCATGGGTTAGAAGTGACTCTGCCCTAACCAAGAAAGCGTCTAACGTACCAGCAACCCCCTTACGTTTTTCCATTCTAACACTACTTAATAAATTTAACAAATCAGGTGTTCTCTATATGTGTTCTCTATATGTTAACACAGTACCTTGGGTCTTCAATACGTTGCAGAGTTTTGCGAAGACTTAAAGTAGGATCTCCGCTTTTCAGGGGGACTGCCCAACCCAGCCTCTTCCTGTCTCTGACGGGCCCTATGCCCCTTTTGAGCGCCTCCTGGCGCGCTGGTAACATCACACGGCGTGGAGGATTGCTGGGAAATGTAGTTTCCAGCCTCCGGTCAGCCCGAACAGCAACAGGCTTCCCCAGCTCCCCCCACGTCTTTCGCGGCAACAGTGGTAGCAGGCAGGCAGGCAGGTTGGAAGTACAAAGATACTGGGTTCCCCTGTGGAAAGTGGAATCTCAACAGCATCAGAGTCTCCCCAGGCGAGTGGCAGATCAGGCAGTGGCAGGCACGTTGCAGGAGGGGATGACCCAGTGGTGCAACTGGCCCCACGCACCCAAGGAGGAGTTGTCACTGAGGCAGACCATAGCGCGGCGAGAGCCTCGATCGCTCACTTCGAGGACTGGTCTCCGGGCGTCGGCCTCCCTCAGGCGGCAATCCGGGCAGAGGCGGGCTGTATAGATGCGAGGCAGTTCCAGGTGCCGGCCTCGGCACACGGGCTGATGTCTTCGCTACGATATTCCCACGCCGCGTAGGCCTCAATGCGGTCCGGACCCCGCTGCGCTCAGTACACTCAAGGGCCGACCCCCAGGCATCGCCCCCGACAGGCAGCAGTCCAGTCAGATATTAGAGGTGCAGGCGCGGCCCACTCCAGCTACGACGCAAAAGGAGCAGGTCCTATTCAAGAACACTAAAGAGAACAGTTGTATTATTCACCAGATGCTGGATGATTCTTCCCTTTTCCATGTACTTTCTTTCCTCCAGCGGAGCTCCAATTCCAATCCAATCCGCGGGACACTGCTCCCCAAAGGCTCCCCCAAAGGCTCCTCAAAAGCAGCGCCCCCGCCTGCAGGACCGCAACGGAAACACACCTCAGGGAAAAAACACAAGCAATGCAGAAAGTCCGCCAGACCGGGCCTGGACCGGGCCAGGACAGGGCCAGGACCAGAGTGCTGTGGAAGCCACGGATGCCGCGGGTGCCGCAGCTCAACATTGCGGGACAATTCAGGCAGGCAATGCGACGATGCGGCAGGATCAAAATCAGCACAAGATCCGGTGCGGCGTCCCCCCTCGCACTGCTACCGCTTCCGGAAACCGACTGACTGGAGGGAAGCGGGAAGCGGTAGGCACAAAAGCATGGACTGGAGAATTACTCGTATACTGTGTCTCCACAGTCATTGGTGTAAGGAGACCCCCTGATCCCCTTTGCAAGCTACAGTAGCTAGAGGGCGACTGCAATCTCCACTGCCACGGGTATACGACCCCCCCCAGCCATGCAAAGTCACATGTAACGGGAATCACCAATGAGGCAGTTAGTCCTGTCTTCCAATGGAAGGCACCCTCAGAATGCCATCCGCAGCACCTCCTGGGCTCACTAAGTATCGACTCCCAGCACTGCAGAATATGAGGGGGAGCCCCGGCCAGGTCCCGCAGAACAAGCCAAGCCAAGACCAGGCCATGTAAGGTTCAGATTTGTTTGCTCACAATGAAGGGTGGAAGCCACTGGTCTCTGGGGCTAGCAGTACCAAAGTGTGGGGGGCAGCACACTGTCTCCTTGCCTCCCCTGTCAGAAAAATCCAAACTTTCTCAAATAGGGGCCACCCCTCTTGCATCCAACTTGCTGGACCTTACAAGGCACCAGTCACCATCAGGCCGGTGTCTACACATACAGCTGCCCGTCACCACTCCATCTTATCTGCCAGCGCAGCAACTGTTGCTCCCCATCCGTCTCCCCATGCCACAATCATAGCCGGCATAAGAAAGGCCGGCCTCAGGTCCTTTTGGATGTTTAACAGAATTGGTTGTCTTTTAGATTATTTAACCAATATACCTTATATGTTCACACAATTTACCATTGTGTTTTCCTTTTTTAGGTTTTATTTTCCTTCACATGGGGCTTTCTTTCCTTTCCCCAAAAATTATTTATCACTCACATCATTATAAATGTTGAGACTGCATAATTGTTTTGTTCTAAAAAAATAAAATTTGGTGAGGCTGAATCAAATTATACCACAAGATACTGGTTGTTCTCTTTTGAATTAACATTCATAGCAATTAAGTTAAGACAAGAACATTTCTGTCACAAATGTTAATCTAAATGCTAGTATAGATTAAGTCCACACAGAAAACTCTACCACTACGAGTTCTTGTTTAAATGAGTTCCTTTTGAAAACGTATCCAAGGTTTACTTGATACCCATGTGTAGTGTCCTAGTATGGACACGTTCTAGTGTTCAGCAGTGTGTATCCCACTATACACCCACCCACCACAGACGTCACTGGGTCAGGTGACGCTGCTAATAAAAGGGCCGAGCGCACGTGCTCGTGGCCAGTCAACCCACTACCTTATACCATGTGTCTGCGTCCGTTATTACGAGCATGAGGGCCTAGGGCCCCAACACCACACCCATGTTCACATGTACATTAGGGTTGCTCTTGTTTTTGTTGACGGTCATAACTGAAGGTCATGCTTAACAGGCCAGCTGAGCCCTGTGTGCAGCAAATGGTGAATCACAGTTTGGTAAAGTTGCAATAGTTTGAAACTTTCTAAAAAAAGTTCTATAAAATGTGCAAAAAGATTGATAATTGCCTCATTATGTACATACAGACGTACACTCTTTGCACTGATCTTGGAAGCGTAGGTGCATCATTCGGCTCCTTTGCAGTGGCAGTTCTGAAAAGAAACGATGTTTGAAGGTTTTTATTTTTTAAATATTTTTCAGGTAATTATTTTTAAACTTCAAAATTAGCAACAGCTCTTGAAGTCCAGCTAAACAAAAAGCCTAAATATATGTACTGAAGTAGGATAACTAGAAAAACAAAGGCATAAGGATGGCAGTTTATTTAGTGCTCCTTTGCAACACCTACCACCAGACATGTAATGCTCACATTGAGTGCTCCAGTGAAGATCACTGAGATGAGTATGTCCAAAACTATGATCTAAGTCCAAGGAGTCCTGCAACCCTCCACAAAGTAGACATTACACTTACCCATAGCTAGTGAAGGATCACAGCAAGTGCTCTGCTTGTCAGAGATCTGCTCTACAGCCTGAGGGATTATGTCATTCTCCAAACATGTCTATGACGGGGTTGACCCATTTCTAAAGCTGAGGACATCTATTAGGTAGCATTGTTCCTTTGTACTCTCTCCAAGAATGTAGGTAACATCCTTTGATGTGACACCAAAATAATACTTGTGGCCAGTCTTTCCAAAAGCTAGCACTCATAGACAATAGATGTCTGGGTGTTAAATCCGGGAAACCTCTCAGTCAGCTGAACACCTTTTCAAACCGATCTTGTGACCTGTAGGACACAACATCTAGCACTTCTTATCCATCGTCATCCTTAGAATGTTTTTTTGCATTCCATTGGATTAGGAACAGGAGTAACAGCAGCAGCTGAATTGTGTCTGGCCCGAGGAACATGTGATCAAAGCCCATTCTGATGGCAAATGGATGCACCCTTCCTGGAAATGTGGAGCTCACAGAACATGATGTGTTCCTCATATACACGAAATGGAATGAACTCTCAAAAGGAAAATATAGAATTCTCACTGTTACAGAATGTTTATGTGCATTTTATAACTACCACTCATGGTAACCAGCATGCATGAGTAGTCTGGAATCACTCACCAAAGCAAATCTTCATTATTAAATGGTGCATAACATTGTTGAACATGCATGTGTAAACCAGCAGTTGGCAGTGAACATGTGTGTCCTTGGTCATATGGATTGCATAAGAGGGCTTGTGCTTGTGTTACCATTATGCACGGATCTTACTGCTTTGGGGTTTTCAGTGAATCAGGGGTTTCAGTGTTTTACAGCAGAAAAGTCCTCTGCATGGAAATAGACATGCAGTCCTACCCTGAGTGCACTACTCTACCAATGTCTGGATCCCTAATGCTGATTGCTGTTGCCATAGGCTAACATGAATCCACCTCTCTCATGGATTGTAATTTTGTTGGACCGGGAGGGGCGGGAGGGGCGCCCAAAGCGCTACCCTCCTAGTGGTGGATGGCCACTGTCTTCTCTAAGAGTTAAGCAGTACAAGCGCAATGGTGGCAGCATGTCTTGGAGTTGAAGCACTATTCATTATCATGATTCCTGCTTCCTGTCGATACAGTAGCCCTATACACATATGCATTCAAGACTTTTCTCTCTATTAGTTCTGATCCCCACTTCATTAAAGTTATCCTATTTCCCTTCTTGAGTCTTCTGGCTTTTTTTGTTTTACCCGCTCCAAGTCAAAGTGCAGCCTTCCCTCTATTAAAGGGACCATGATTCACAACACCTGGTAATTACTCATACCTGGCTCTCTCCCTGCACATGTGCTCCTCTCTGAAACTTTCTGATATATCTGGGTCATCTTTTCTTTTTGAGATGCAGAGTGTACATACACCACTTCCCTGGCACAACTCAGTCGAGTCTGTTTTCCAAATGATGAGGCGGTGCTGCTTTCACGTGGACACATAATGAACCAGCATGGCTCCCGCCTTACAAATCGAACTTGCAGCAGGCCGGACAGGAGTGGCAATACGCATGCCAATATCTACTTTGAAGTTGTTCTAGGACAATCTTTCTGATATTTGGACGCCCAGTTCAGTTTTTCGGCAGCAGCAGTGGGGGCAGAGCTACAGGCCCCCGCTTTACTCCCGGCAGGAAGACACCAGCAATTCCAGCAGCGCCTGGAGGCACCTATATTAGCCAGCAGGGATTCCCACTGCATGGGACGCCCAGTTCTTTTTTCAGCAGCCGCACTGGGGTCAGTGCTACAGCCCCAGCGTGACTCATGGCAGAAAGCCGCCAGCACTTCCAGCAGCGCCTGAAGGCGCTACATTAGCTAGCAGGACTTCCCGCTGAGCTGGTTGCGCCCGTCCGTGGCCGTACGAGGCTGGGCTGGGCCACCCCTCTTGGCTCCTGCATTAACTAAGGATAGTCTCATTCTACAAGGGTGAGTCACACTGCTTTATTCTCTTGAGAAGCTTGCCAAGTCCTAACCATGGGAAAATGAAAAATGCACTGGTGGGGTTTCTTTTGCAGAGCCACCAGCCAAGGTAACCACTATTAACACAAAGCTCCAGAGGGCCATAGGAGGTATAGCCATGGAAATAGAGCTCACTGGGAGGACGCTCTCTATTGGAGGCGGTGGAGAGACCCCACCTAGTACATCAAGAACAATACCTCCCACACCCATACTTATGCCCTCAGAGGTCCCTGTAGAATCGGGAGCAACCACTATATCTATGTCCTCCTGTACCCAAGTCTCGAGGTCTTTCAGGTCCCCCTTAACTGCTTCTTCAGTAAAGGGGAAGAAACCACAGGGAATCCTGGGGTCCAAATCTAAATGGGCTGAGTCTAATAAGCCATCTATGGCAATCAATTCAACGCCTGCTCTGCCCAAAAAATCCAAAGCCAACTCCCGCAGAACCCACCAACAGAAAGGGGGGGAGGGGTAGGAAGGTAGGATCCTTCTGCATGTGTACCCACACTTTTTGCCTGGTGCTAAGCTTGTTTTTGAATAGTCTGACTAGTATCCTGCTAATCAGGACCCCAGTCTATCTGCTTTCTCCCTAAGCTGTTATGCTATGTACTTAGGTATACTCCAGATTGGATACTGGGATACACTTGTCAGTCCCTAGTATTTGGTACCCATGTACCCAGGGCATAATTACCACAGAGGTCTCCCATGGCTGCAGCAGGTATTATGCCACCCATGAGAGACCATTCAAAATGGAACTACAGGCCAGCTATTGCAGCCTGTGTAAGTCGATGCATGCACCACTTATTTAAGATATTGGTTTACTATATCTAAGGGTCACTGCACTTAAAACCTATAAGTCACCCCTATAGTAGGCCTTTACAATCCTGAGGGCACGGTGCTTGGTTCTAAGTGAGAGAGTGCCCCTACATGAGCAGGACCCCCCTGCAGCCTACGGAGTCCATTCTCCCTGGTTGTTAGTGAAGCAGCCATAAATTACTATAGAGGGGCATTATGCGACCGCGTGATGACCAACTCTAAAACGGCTGAAACAAACCCTATCGTTTTTGGTGTCAAAGATGTTGGCATCATACCCCCACACCAGTAACCGGTGTGGGAGGTATGATTTCACCCCTCAGAAGCATCCTTTGTGGGGCTCCTGGTGTTCCACCCATCAGCCTTCTAGCTCCAGACAGCACAAAATGGTTGTTGCCGACCAGAGGCACATTTCTGCCCTCCTGCTGCTGAGCCAAGCTCGAGCTGTGGAAGGCAGACAATAGGCATTCCATCACTTTCCAGACAGGATTTAGTGTATTAGGGCTGGGTGGGTGTGCTTGCCAGAGACTGAAAGTCTGCATGAGGGGCACATTTGGTGTCCCTGTGCATAGTCCAGTTCAAACCAGTCCTGGGAGCCGTTGGCTCCCGCTGTGGCTCGAAACTGGACAAAGGACATGGGAGTAACCT
This sequence comes from Triturus cristatus, assembly GCF_964204655.1. Classification (NCBI taxonomy): domain Eukaryota; kingdom Metazoa; phylum Chordata; class Amphibia; order Caudata; family Salamandridae; genus Triturus; species Triturus cristatus. Next base: position 663,237,654 of record NC_140581.1, on the reverse strand, counting down.
CCCTCCTGTCCAGACCCTCCCCTAGAAGGGTTCCCTGAACCTTTCCAACCCTCTCAGTGGGTACTTAAGGGCTTACCTCACTGCAGGACCTTAGATTCATTGTGGACAAGATTCAGAACTAAAACCATTGCACTTTGACCGTCTGGACACTCTGGACTTCGCTGGACTTTGTTTGGGCCTGACTTCGTCTCCCTCTCGTCTGGTGCATCGTCTGTGCCTGTGCACCATACAGGATCCGTGTAGGACCTGTGGAGCATCCAAAACACCTGAAGATAATCTCCCTTGGAGTGTAGGAGTCACTCCCCTGCATTCACAGGCACCTCAACACTGCTGACCGGTCTGCTGATCCCAAGCTCAACACAAGAGGTGGGTTTCTATGCCCCTTGAGGTCCGAGTTGCCCTCTCACCAAGTTTGAGGTCAGAATCCCTCGTGGGGGATGTAATACCTGAACCCCTGTGCACCGTGTACTTTTGCAAGTGCATGTGCTTGTTGGCAATCCTGCAAGTGCATTGGGCTCCAAGTAGCCCCTACCTCTGGCAACCTTTCCTACAAAGATCTTCAACCACCTCCCGCCGTGTGCCCCATGGTCTGTTGTTTTGTGAAGCTGCCTGAGGTCCTCTCGCGACTCCTGTGCCTCCGGCCTGTGGGTCCAATTGAGGGTCATCCTTAATTTCCTTGGGCTCCCCTGATTGCTCGGGCCTGCAATGACTCCTCTGCTTGGGGTGACTCTCCTGGACCTTGCTGGTCCAAACTGTACACTTCCTTGACTTCCTGCGTGGGTTGCTTTTACCAAGAGTTGTTGGTGCTGCCGGACACCGACCCCTAAGCACTCGACAACCTTCAAGGGACAACTCGCATCCGGCTCCTGGTTGTCCTCAACATCGCCTGCTCCTCGCAGCCGCAGAGCCAAGGTCACCGTCAACTATCCTGAAGCACCCGACATCATTGGGCATTCGTCTACCGAGCCCCTGGTCACTCTCAAGTGACCCAGACTCTGTCCCCTCTGGTTTCAGGTACTCTTCGTCAAGAATCCATGTTTGGATTCCACTGGACACTTTCTCCCCTTCCAGCAGCAGCTCTTCTTCGAAGTCCTCCATTGGGTTCGATGGCGGTTTCTGACACCACTGAATACCTATGCACCCGGCTTCCCTGGGTTAGGTAACGAGGATACTTCGGTATCCACAGGTGGGGTGACTCTCCAACCTTCTGTCTTCAACGGGGTTTCTTCGTAGTCCACTGGAAAGGGTTCCTAATCCTTAAAATTCCAACAGCGACTTGGACGTAGACTTATATGGAACACGCGTTTGTGTTCCCACACTACACATACTCCATGGGGTCCCTATCTACTCACCATGGGTGGTTCCTTGGGGTCCCAGCAATTCTACGTCCTCTCGACACTGTCCTGACTTGAGTCGTGGTTCTCTTACCACTTTTTTAGTATGTGGTTCGGTCCCCCCTGGAGCCCGCTGTGTATTAGTGCTATTTACTGTGACTTCTGTGCTATAGTATTGTGTGCTTTGCGCATATTTCCATGTGGAAGATACAAGAACGTACTAGAGAGTATTATATAATAAATACATATTTTTATAAATACCTTGTGTAGTTCCCTTTCATTTAATCTATACTATAAGATTGCATTCTGATATAACAAGCTGCTTTTCACCATAAGGGTTGTCTGGACTGATGCAAGGTGCCCACTTACATCAGTGGATATCATATACCAGACCAGCCTCTCACAGGGGGGAAGTCCTGACATAACCAAACCGGAATTGATAGTCACAACTGTGGATGATGTGATTGACCAACTTAATGGGCTAATTTGTTCAGAACTTACTCCACTCCTGGACATATTGACTGTTCTTGAATCCAGGGTACTTTCTCTGACCAAAATCAACCCGCTGATTGAATGTCCCCAGCCAGATGTCTCTCTCCCTCACATAGAAATGCTTGCAGGAGCTCGTCCCCACAGGCCCTCTAATCACTTGATCCAAGGCCTGCCCGAGAGTCTGGAGAACGCTAATCTTTAATCATACAACTGGTACTACCCTCCATAATCACAGAGGCACCCTAGAATGGTGGACTCACCTCCCTTTGACACCAAGGACTTTGTGACTACTGATCTTTCTCCAGAAGTATGTCCCTATGTGGTTGTGATGACTGGGGTCCCTGGAACTAGGGATGGCCAAGGGAAAACCATATACAATTAAGAAACTAGTGTCTTAACTGGCTGGGGAAGTATAAGGATCTCCCTATCGAGAAGACCATCAACATTCTGTTTACACGGCGTGTGGGTTGGCTTGGGAAGGGGGCCAAGGATTGTCCGGGATCCTGCTGTAGTCCATAGATTGCTATGTAAGTATGGATTTGGACCCATGAGGGTTTCTGGTGTGAGATTATTTCCCTTGGGTTATTTTTACAGGCCCCACCCAAAACCCCCTTCTAGGTCACCGGAAGCCACCTCTAACCCCCAATCTTTGTGCCCCATGTCCTTGAACCTCAACCAGCCACAGTTAGGGGAACTGTACTATATACCAGTGCACAATAGATATGGTACGCTGGACCACGTCGATTGACTGAATGAAGGAAGCAGTGCTTTCATGTCTTGAGTGTTAAACATTTTAGGGGCCGATTCCGATCCTGGAGAAACCGGGTACGAATCGTCGGATGGAGCGTTTTCTCCGTCCGACTCGTTCCCGGTAAAAACACCATACAAACATGCAAGTACGATTCGTACGGAAACACCATTTCCGTACGAATCGTACAAAACACCGACCGACACAAAAATACATCCGAATGTGATCCGGGACAGCGCATACGCGACATGCGGACGGAGTTAGGCAGCCTTTTACGTACCAGCAAGTACGATTCGTACCGACAGCACTCCGGACGACAATATTTTTACGGCACCCAAAAAGTGCCGGAGAAGCTAAGTACGCCTCGAAGCGTGAGGAAAAGGGGGCCCGGTACGCACCGAACCTCCCCAGCCCCCCGTATGTACGCGCCGGACCCATAGCCCCCCGCGGATGTACGCGCCGGACCCCCAGCCCCCGCGGATGTACGCGCCGGACCCCCACCCCACCCGCAGATGTACGCACCGGACCCCCACCCCACCCGTGGATGTACGTGCCGGACCCCCACCCGTGTATGTATGGCGTGGACCCCCACCCCCGTATGTACGCGCCGGACCCCCACCCGTGTATGTTCGTCGCGGACCCCCACCCCCGTATGTACGGTGCGGACCCCCACCCCCGTATGTACGGCGCAGACCCCCACCCCCGTATGTACGGCGCGGACCCCCACCCTTCTAGCAGACATGAGGGTACCATCCCTCATGTTTTCTAACGATACACTTTTAATATCAAAGACACCGATGGGGCTCCAGAAATTGCTTGATGGCTTTAGCAGATTTTGGGAGATGAGGGGGCTGGAAATGAATATTAGTAAAACCAAATTTGTGTTTTTTAATTCCTGTCCCTCCACACAGTCTAATCCCACTTTGGATGGTGTTCCTTCTAGAACAGGTAAACCCATTTGACTACCTGGGGATCACACTGGATGAGAAACTAGACTGGTCATTGCAAGTTGCTAAAAGAAGATTGAAACTGGAGCAGCAAAGTGGGGGGTTGCTGAACCTATATAAGGAGTCCCATTGTAAGTTTGTTTAGCCTGTTATTCAACTATATATGTACAAGGCCCTTGCGGGAGCCCTTTACGGGGCTTAGATTTGAGGCCATAAAACTCAAAAATCTTTGATAACGGCTGAAAATAGGCTCATAAGGCATCTTTTGTGTGTACCAGTCAGCACTCCCCTATTGCCTTTGAGGCTTGACTTAGGACTCAGGCTTAATACTGACAAGACAGAACTCCGACAGCTTATTCACTGAAGACTCATCTGGGTTACCCCTGAACTTTCATTATACTGAAATGGGTTGGAGGAAATTCTTAGCCATCGGAATGCAATTAAACTCCCTTAGATCAAATTTGTTAAAGACTCTTTCAAGGAGATTGGCTTGTCCAAACTTTGGCATGATTCAGTGGGCTTCTGCCCAACAATCACTGCGAATGAGCTGAAAACTCAATTTAAAAATACAAACGCAATAATCTTTTAATGCATACCTCATTTCTAATGTTTAAGGATAACTTCTTCTTGGAAAATTTCTGTGACGAGATAGAGCCGAATTTAGCTAAAAAGCTTTATTTGCAATTGAGACATGAAAATCTCCCCCTTAACTGTTTGAAGTCAAAATGGTCAGGGATACCGAACACTTTAGACCAGGAGTGCCAATTGTGGGGCTGTAAGAGTGAGGATTCACCCCATCTGTTATTCTTTTGGCCAGTTTACAAAGGACCGCGTGTAAAATGGTTGATACCCATTTTCAGGAAATTAGGCACTTTAAGGAATAAGGAAGCACATAGAATACTTCAGGCCGACACGACCCCACATTTGGTATTTGCACTGTCCAGGTTCTTGTTTCATGCATGTTTGATGAGAAACAGGGGAAACTCTGCTGTAAATTAAATTGGCACTTTATGGTATTGTACGACTCCAGAATTTATTTTTTAAACTAATATGTAATATTCTATTAGATCTATGATTTTACGTACGTGCGGGGCCCATGGATGAATTCTAATTGTAATTTTATGACTTGGTGGTCTGTTTTATCCTTTTTAACTCATTGATGCTAATTTTAACTTTCTGTGGCTCTTGCATTTCTATCTTTAATGTGTATCTCTTTTATAGCATATTGCCAAAATAAAGATTACTGGATTGGATATATCTGCTCAGTGAGCTCAGTGCTCAGTGCAACACTGAATTTGGCTCTCTTGCTGCTGTGCTATAAGGTTTGCTCACAGTTTTTGTTTGATTTGGGTATTCATTACTATAAGAAATTGGATTATTATTTGGGGTGGGTAACTACCCACCTTAAGGAAGAATCACAACCCTTGTCAGGTTGAACCCTCAAAGTCACTAAATTAACCTGAGCCCAGCCCCCACGTAGGTATGGCACAGAGCTGACAGGCTTCCCCTAGGACAATGTGTAAAGAATTCAGTGGCGACTCGCACAGGTAACGCTGTGGGGCGGCGAGGCAGGGTGGGGTGGGAGCGGGCCTGGGTGGGGGTAGTGGAGTGTAACACACGACAGGAAAGTGGAGAGTAAAGAAATTAAGAAAGAAATAAAAGCACTTACTTTGTGCTTGCAGATTCGCCGAGTTACTCTATACTTTCCCGTTGTATGTCACACTCCACTATCCCCCCACCCAGCCCTGCCCGCCTCATCGCCCCACAGCGTTACCTGTGTGAGCCGCCATTGAAATAATTCATGCAGTACCAAACCAGTAATAAAGTCAAAACACAAAGACAATCCTATTCCAATTTAGAACAATTTAACAAACCTTATTAAACGAAATGACACAAAAATGACAAAAATCTATATGAGCGTCTAAAGATTTTAAAGAAGGAAAAATTGTTCCAAAAACAAAAAGGGGCTGATTCCGATCTGGGTCGGAAGGGCACCGAACGTGATCCAGCCGGAAAAACTACGAGCCGTGCGCGTGTTTTCCGACCGACTCGTACAGCTGTACGAGCGAGCAAGTACGATGCGAGCTACATGAAATTCACCGACCGACTCGTTTCCGGGTCCGAACCACTCCGTACGTGTCGGTCGGAAGCTAACCGTGGCATGCAATGGATGTGATTTACAACCGAGCCAGTACGATGCAAAAGCTCCCGGAGTCGAACTTCGGGGGTCCGTGTCGGAGCGCTCGTGCCTACCTGCAACGGTTCCTGGCTCGCGTAGGCGGTTTTTATTTCTCCTTGTCAGCGCTCCTCTGCTTCAGCGCTACCGCTCCTTGCCTCGCGTCTGCCTTTCTGAGCTCCGGTGACGCTCGAAGGCTGAGTTACGCCCCTGGGAGTGTTTTCCCTTTCTTGTCCCTCCCACCTGCCTGCCTTTTAACCCCTTGTTACCTATATTTTTACTTTGCTCTTTTGCAATGGAATTGGACAGCTCTCCTGACCAGGTTCAGCTCAATGAGGAAGGCGAAGCCTTCAAACACAATTTAAATAAGTTTATTAATTCCTCTGTGGAGAATGCAGTAGAGGCATCCATGAGGCGCATGTCTAAGGGCATGGAGAATTCCATGTTAAGTCTCTTGTCCAAAGCACTGGCCCAGTCTGCGGGGGATAGCAGAACAAAAAAGGTGGTTTCCTCTGCTTCTTTACATTCTTCAAAAACTGCGTCATTGTTGACCGGCGAGGTTTCCTCGCGTTTGAATGAGGACCAAGTGCCTCCCAGGCCTCCAACTAAGGAGGGGACTTTAGGTACCGAGGGCAAGCATAAAAATAAGTCTAAACATGCAGAGTTACCCAAGAAATTGGTTATTTCCACCATTTTGGACACTGATGACGATATGGATGACGCACATGATCTCTTTGATCTTTTTGATGTTTCTGACCCTCTCTCCCCTCCATTCAAAAAATCTAAGTCGGATTCTTTTGCTTTTGATCCAGTCATCGACTCTGAGGGGGTCCCTATGTTTGATCCTTCATCTATACGTCATCCCAACTCAACTGAATGGTCGCCTGTCTCTCATGTGGGAGAATACATTTCAGCCAGACTGCTCCTGCCTCTGGATTCCTCGGTCAGGTCAAGGTTGAAATCGGAGTGCCCCAAGCCCTCCTTGCCCGAAAAGGTTACCATGGTCCCTTCTATCGACCAACCCTTACTTACTTTCTTCTCCAAGTTTGGTAAAGATCCTCGTAAAGGGGTGGACAAAGCCTGGTCCACTTGTCAGGACAAACTCCTTTATGTAGTGGGTCCTTTGGCGCGCATTTTCGATATGTCTGAAGCTGCTCGCTTAAACGGCTCTGAACTGTCAGCCGAGGACGTCTCTTTGTGGATCCAGCGCGCCTTTTGTCTCCTTGGAAACGCCAATGCTGCCATCACGCATGAACACCGTGAAGGCCTTCTTATCAAGTTAGACCCCAAATTGGCCACCTTAGCTCCCCAGGATCCGGGCAGTAAAGCTAATGGTCTTCTCTTCGGGGAATCTCTAGTTAAGGACCTCAGCAGGTTTATGTCCACTTTCACATCTCTAGACAAGGTACAACAATCCATAAAGAAGGTGTTTTCGCCCCGGGTTTTTGGACGGGCCGGCAGAGGCAGGGGTCGCTCTTCCGGCCGTCCCTACCACAACCAAGGCTCCAGGGGGTCCTCCTCCTCTTCGCCCAAGAATACAAGCCTCAATTCTACCCGCAGCGGGGTAGGGGATTCCGAGGTCGAGGCCAGAAGAATTATCGCAACAAGAACTTCAACCAACAAGGTATGTCTTTTGTCCCCTCCCCCTGTGGGAGGTCGTTTAAAACTGTTTCTTCCAAAATGGCAAACGATCAGCACAGATCCTTGGGTGCTAAATACCGTTCAAGGCTATCTTATAGAGCTTTATTCGCCGCCTTCCCAAACTATGTTCCCCCCTCCCCTAGTTTTTTCACAAGAAATGGCTTTTCTGATCTCGTCGGAGATCCGCATCCTTCTCCAGAAACAAGCCATTCAAATCGCTCCTTTCGATCCTACAGGTTTCCTAAGTTCCATATTTCTTGTTCAGAAAAAGAACAAAAAACTGCGTCCAGTGATCAACCTGAAATGGTTCAACCAGTTCGTGGTGTACCGCCACTTCAAAATGGAGACTATCCTACATGTAAGGAATACCCTTCGTCCAAATGACTGGATGGTACGATGGGACTTACAAGACGCATATCTCACTGTTCCCATTCATCCTTCTCATTCCAAATTTCTCCAATTCCAGTGGTCGGGCGTGACCTACCGCTTCACCTCTCTCCCTTTCGGCCTCTCCTCAGCACCATGGTGCTTTACAAAACTCTTAAAACCGGTGGTGGCTTTTCTGCAATCCCTCGGGATCAGACTGATCAGTTATTTGGACGACATCTTGATCATGAATTCAGACAAGCAAATCCTTCTGTCCCAACTTTGCACAACTCAATCCCTGCTCTTGGATCTGGGTTTCCTCCTCAATCTAGAAAAATCAATGCTTATTCCATCACAGAACATCAAGTTCTTGGGTTTTCTTGTAGATTCCGCCGCAGCCTCTCTTCTTCTTCCTCAGTCAAAGGTCTCGATGATCAAGGCGAAGATTTCTTCCGTCCTTCGGACCTCTCGCATCTCTCTGAGATCGCTTGCTAGAATAGTCGGTCTCCTTTTTGCATCCATTCAAGCCATCTTTCTGGACCTTATCGTCTTGGATCAAGAATCACGCGAAGAACTTCAATGGTGGATCGACCATTTAGATGCGTGGAACGGGCGCACTATCTTCGCTTTGGCCCCAGATCTTGTATTAGAATCAGATGCAAGCCTGTTGGGTTGGGGCGCCCGCTGTGGTCCAATATCGACTGGCGGTACATGGTCTCACGAGGAATCGAAATTGCACATCAATTGTTTAGACATGCTTGCAGGTTTCTTTGCGATCCAAAGCCTTTCAAAGAACAGAGTTCGGTGTTCCATCCTCCTTCGCATGGACAATGTTTCTGCGGTCTGCTACATCAACCATCTCGGCGGTACCAAATCCAAACCCCTGGCAGAATTGGCAAAGAGCCTTTGGGAGTATTGCCTGTCAAACCAGCTTTCCTTGACGGCGGAGTATCTTCCGGGAGATCTCAATTTGGTGGCAGATTGGCATTCTCGATATCTTCGAGATTCCAGCGACTGGAAGCTGCTGCCATCCATCTTCCTATCCCTTTCTCACAAATGAGGTCCTTTTTATATAGACCTCTTCGCTTCCCGTCCCAACTCTCAGTTGGCCCGCTTCTTCAGCTGGCGTCCAGATCCTTCAGCCCCAGCGACGGGGGCTTTCCTTCAAGATTGGTCTCTCCACCTCAACTACGCATTTCCTCCTTTCCTCATGATCAACAGAGTACGTTCCCAGGTGCGTCGTCAGTCGACACCCCTGGTCTTGGTAGTAGCGTTTTGGCAATCTCAGATTTGGTTCCCGTCCCTGTTAGAAATGGCGGAAGATGTTCCAGTTCTTCTTCTGACGCGCGAGGACTTGCTTCTGAATCCCCTGGGTCATCCACACAGCCTCATCCTGAACAACTCCCTGGTTTTGTCTGCCTGGAAGGTTTCCGGCCTGCCCCTTCTGACATCCTCATTTCGCAAGAGGTTTCTCTCTTTATCAGCAAGGCCTGGGCCCCTGGGACCTCAAAAGCTTACAAATCCGCTTGGTCTCTTTGGGCAAGCTGGTGTCTGGAAAGGCATATCGATCCCCTTTCAGCCCCTCTAAATTTTGTGGTCAATTTCCTGGCCTCTGAAGCTACTGCGGGCAAGTATTACAGAACAGTTAACTTGGACAGGTCTGCCATTTCCCTCAACCATTCTCCTATCGACGGCAAGACAGTAGGCGCTCACCCTTTGATCTGCCGTCTTCTGAAAGGAGTTCGTTGTTCCAAACCTCCATTGGCTAAGTATTCCAGTTTATGGGATGTTTCTGTAGTTCTCAAGTTGTTTTTCTGACTGGCCAGATAATGCTTCTCTCTCTCTAAAAATGTTATCTGCTAAACTTACCATGCTTTTGTGCCTTGTTTCCATTAAACGAGTTTCTGATGTTAAAGCTTTAGATATTTCAGGTCATCAATTTTCTCCTACAGGTGTTGTGTTTCAGATTCATAGACGAGCTAAAACAAATTTGAATTCTGTGTTTTACCCTTATTTTCCCTCTCATCCCAAACTATATGTAGGCCAATGTTTAAAAATGTATGAACAAAGGACTTCTGATCTCAGAGCGCCCTCTCATTTCCAGCTCCTCATTTCTTTCCGTAAACCCCACCTTCCTGTCTCCTCTGCTACCCTTGCCCGTTGGGTTCGTTAGGTTATATCCCTTGCAGGCATTAATGTCTCCGTTTTCGGAGCTCATTCCACCAGGGGAGCCATGGCTTCTAAGGCCTTTTGGGCAGGCTCCCGTCTAGAGGACATTCTGAGATCAGCTGACTGGACTAATGACACTGTTTTTCGTATGTTTTATTGCAAACCTATTGATACTGTGGCTTCTTTGGTGGTTGATATGCTTTAAACAAGCATAATAGGAGCCTCCGGTCTTGACATAAAGGTGCCGATTCCGATCCTGTAAAACCCGGGTACGATTGGTCGTACGGAGCGTATTCTCCATACGACTCGTACCCGGGAAATCCTCCTTACAAAGCAGCATGTACGATTCGTACAGAAATACCATTTCCGTACGATTCGTAAAAACCTATGTGCGGTTGAAAAATACACACAATTCCGATCAGGGACATCGCGTACGTGACGTCCGGACGGAGTCAGGCAGCGTTCTACGGACCAGCAAGTACGATTCGTGCCTACGTCACTCCGCACGGATCATTTTTTACGGCAGCCAAAAACTCCCGGGAAATTGAGGACGGCGCGAAGAAGGAGCAGCGGTACGCGACGGACAGTCATGGACCCCATCCTACGTGTCATCCCGGCCCTCCTAGCCTACGACCTGGTGCACCGAAACCGCCGCGCACGCCGCAGAAGGTCAGCACAACACCCAGGGGCAAAGGGGGGGCGAGGGGCAGGAAACATAACCTCTACCTAATTTTAAAAATACCATATACTGTCCATACATTACCTCCAGGGTCTGGTCACTTCGGGGGGCGTGTCCACCAATCCCCACGTACCCGTCACCACTACAATGGTGGTACGGGCCGTAACCACGCCTTCAAAGCGTGGGTACGGCCCGTACCACCATTGTAGTGGTGATGTAGGGGTACGCGTGGTACGGGCCGTATACAGGCTCTGAGGGCGTGGGTACGGCGCGTACACCTACATCACCACTACAATGGTGGTACGGGCCGTAACCACGCCCTCAAAGCGTGGGTACGGCCCGTACCACAATTGTAGTGGTGATGTAGGGGTACGCGTGGTACGGGCCGTACACACGCCCTCCGAGCGTGTGTACGGCCCGTACCACCATTGTAGTGGTGATGCAGGGGTACACGTGGTACGGGCCGTACACACGCTCTGAGGGCGTGGGCTCGGGCCGTACCACCATTGTAGTGGTGATGTAGGGGTACGCGTGGTACGGGCCGTACACACACTCTGAGGGCGTGGGTACGGCGCATACACCTACATCACCACTACAATGGTGGTACGGCCCGTACCCACGCTTTGAGGGCGTGGGTACGGTCCGTACCACCATTGTAGTGGTGATGTAGGGGTACGCGTGGTACGGGACGTACACACGCTCTGAGGGCGTGGGTACGGCATGTACACCTACATCACCACTACAATGGTGGTACAGCCCGTACCCACGCATTGAGTGCGTGGGTACGGCCCCTACCACCATTTTAGTGGTGATGTAGGGGTACGCGTGGTACGGGCCGTACACACGCTCCGAGGGCATGGGTACAGCGCGTACACCTACATCACCACTACAATGGTGGTACGGCCCGTACCCACGCTTTCAGGGCGTGGGTACGGCCCCTACCAGCATTGTAGTGGTGATGTAGGGGTACGCGTGGTACGGGCCGTACACACGCTCTGAGGGCGTGGGTACAGCGCGTACACCTACATCACCACTACAATGGTGGTAGGGCCCGTACCCACACTTTGAGGGCGTGGGTACGGCCCGTACCACCATTGAAGTGGTGAAGTAGGGGAACGCGTGGTAAGGGTCTGTACACACGCTCGGAGGGCGTGGGTACGGCCCGTATCACCATTGTAGTGGTGATGTAGGGGTACGCGTGGTACGGGCCGTACCCAACCTATGAATGCGGGCGTACGGACCGCATCACCCGTACCCCTAGGGCACCAGTACATTTGTGATACAAGGAGTACACACGCCACGAATGTTGGCTTAGGGCCTGGTGCAGCATATAACCAGTATATTGGGGTGTGTTCATGGCCAGGACAGCAGTGTACAGCACCAAGGGTGCGGTTGGTTGGTTGGTTGTCTGCCTAGGAGTCCCAGCAGTGGACAAAGACATGTGAGGTGTGGGTGCCTATCACTCCCAGCAGTGGACAGAGCCATGTGAGGGGTGGGTGCAGAGGAATACCAGCAGTGGACAGAGACATGTGAGGGGTGGGTGCAGAGGAATACCAGCAGTGGACAGAGACATGTGAGGGGTGGGTGCCTATCACTCCCAGCAGTGGACAGAGACATGTGAGGGGTGGGTGCCTATCACTCCCAGCAGTGGACAGAGACATGTGAGGGGTGGGTGCAGAGGAATACCAGCAGTGGACAGAGACATGTGAGGGGTGGGTACAGAGGAATACCAGCAGTGGACAGAGACATGTGATGGGTGGGTGCCTATCACTCCCAGCAGTGGACAGAGACATGTGAGGGGTGGGTGCCTATCACTCCCAGCAGTGGACAGAGACATGTGAGGGGTGGGTGCAGAGGAATACCAGCAGTGGACAGAGACATGTGAGGGGTGGGGGCCTATCACTCCCAGCAGTGGACAGAGACATGTGAGGGGTGGGTGCCTGTCACTCCCAGCAGTGGACAGAGACATGTGAGGGGTGGGTGCCTATCACTCCCAGCAGTGGACAGAGACATGTGAGGGGTGGGTGACTATCACTCCCAGCAGTGGACAGAGACATGGGGGTGGGTGCCTATCACTCCCAGCAGTGGACAGAGACATGTGAGGGGTGGGTGCAGAGGAATACCAGCAGTGGACAGAGACATGTGAAGGGTGGGTACAGGGGAATACCAGCAGTGGACAGAGACATGTGAGGGGTGGGTGCCTATCACTCCCAGCAGTGGACAGAGACATGTGAGGGGTGGGTGCCTATCACTCCCAGCAGTGGACAGAGACATGTGAGGGGTGGGTGCCTATCACTCCCAGCAGTGGACAGAGACATGTGAGGGGTGGGTGCAGAGGAATACCAGCAGTGGACAGAGACATGTGAGGGGTGGCTGCAGAGGAATACCAGCAGTGGACAGAGACATGTGAGGGGTGGGGGCCTATCACTCCCAGCAGTGGACAGAGACATGTGAGGGGTGGGGGCCTATCACTCCCAGCAGTGGACAGAGACATGTGAGGGGTGGGTGCCTATCACTCCCAGCAGTGGACAGAGACATGTGAGGGGTGGGTGCCTATCACTCCCAGCAGTGGACAGAGACATGTGAAGGGTGGGTGCAGAGGAATACCAGCAGTGGACAGAGACATGTGAGGGGTGGGTGCAGAGGAATACCAGCAGTGGACAGAGACATGTGAGGGGTGGGGGCCTATCACTCCCAGCAGTGGACAGAGACATGTGAGGGCTGGGTGCCTGTCACTCCCAGCAGTGGACAGAGACATGTGAGGGGTGGGTGCCTATCACTCCCAGCAGTGGACAGAGACATGTGAGGGGTGGGTGACTATCACTCCCAGCAGTGGACAGAGACATGGGGGTGGGTGCCTATCACTCCCAGCAGTGGACAGAGACATGTGAGGGGTGGGTGCAAAGGAATACCAGCAGTGGACAGAGGCATGTGAGGGGTGGGTACAGAGGAATACCAGCAGTGGACAGAGACATGTGAGGGGTGGGTGCCTATCACTCCCAGCAGTGGACAGAGACATGTGAGGGGTGGGTGCAGAGGAATACCAGCAGTGGACAGAGACATGTGAGGGGTGGGGGCCTATCACTCCCAGCAGTGGACAGAGACATGTGAGGGGTGGGTGCCTATCACTCCCAGCAGTGGACAGAGACATGTGAGGGGTGGGTGCCTATCACTCCCAGCAGTGGACAGAGACATGTGAAGGGTGGGTGCAGAGGAATACCAGCAGTGGACAGAGACATGTGAGGGGTGGGTGCAGAGGAATACCAGCAGTGGACAGAGACATGTGAGGGGTGGGGGCCTAACACTCCCAGCAGTGGACAGAGACATGTGAGGGCTGGGTGCCTGTCACTCCCAGCAGTGGACAGAGACATGTGAGGGGTGGGTGCCTATCACTCCCAGCAATGGACAGAGACATGTGAGGGGTGGGTGACTATCACTCCCAGCAGTGGACAGAGACATGGGGGTGGGTGCCTATCACTCCCAGCAGTGGACAGAGACATGTGAGGGGTGGGTGCAAAGGAATACCAGCAGTGGACAGAGACATGTGAGGGGTGGGTACAGAGGAATACCAGCAGTGGACAGAGACATGTGAGGGGTGGGTGCCTATCACTCCCAGCAGTGGACAGAGACATGTGAGGGGTGGGTGCCTATCACTCCCAGCAGTGGACAGAGACATGTGAGGGGTGGGTGCCTATCACTCCCAGCAGTGGACAGAGACATGTGAGGGGTGGGTGCAGAGGAATACCAGCAGTGGACAGAGACATGTGAGGGGTGGGTGCAGAGGAATACCAGCAGTGGACAGAGACATGTGAGGGGTGGGGGCCTATCACTCCCAGCAGTGGACAGAGACATGTGAGGGGTGGGGGCCTATCACTCCCAGCAGTGGACAGAGACATGTGAGGGGTGGGTGCCTGTCACTCCCAGCAGTGGACAGAGACATGTGAGGGGTGGGTGCCTATCACTCCCAGCAGTGGACAGAGACATGTGAGGGGTGGGTGACTATCACTCCCAGCAGTGGACAGAGACATGGGGGTAGGTGCCTATCACTCCCAGCAGTGGACAGAGACATGTGAGGGGTGGGTGCAGAGGAATACCAGCAGTGGACAGAGACATGTGAAGGGTGGGTACAGAGGAATACCAGCAGTGGACAGAGACATGTGAGGGGTGGGTGCCTATCACTCCCAGCAGTGGACAGAGACATGTGAGGGGTGGGTGCCTATCACTCCCAGCAGTGGACAGAGACATGTGAGGGGTGGGTGCCTATCACTCCCAGCAGTGGACAGAGACATGTGAGGGGTGGGTGCAGAGGAATACCAGCAGTGGACAGAGACATGTGGGGGGTGGGTGCAGAGGAATACCAGCAGTGGACAGAGACATGTGAGGGGTGGGGGCCTAACACTCCCAGCAGTGGACAGAGACATGTGAGGGGTGGGGGCCTATCACTCCCAGCAGTGGACAGAGACATGTGAGGGGTGGGGGCCTATCACTCCCAGCAGTGGACAGAGACATGTGAGGGGTGGGTGCCTGTCACTCCCAGCAGTGGATAGAGACATGTGAGGGGTGGGTGCCTATCACTCCCAGCAGTGTACAGAGACATGTGAGGGGTGGGTGCCTATCACTCCCAGCAGTGGACAGAGACAATGGGGTGGGTGCCTATCACTCCCAGCAGTGGACAGAGACATGTGAGGGGTGGGTGCCTATCACTCCCAGCAGTGGACA
Organism: Triturus cristatus; assembly: GCF_964204655.1. Lineage (NCBI taxonomy): Eukaryota > Metazoa > Chordata > Amphibia > Caudata > Salamandridae > Triturus > Triturus cristatus. The sequence goes on along the minus strand of NC_140581.1, from coordinate 663,222,383 downwards.
GAGACATGTGAGGGGTGGGTGCAGAGGAATACCAGCAGTGGACAGAGACATGGGGGTGTGTACATCATGATCAGATGACCACAACTCCATGGGTGTATGTACACATCTCTAATGTTCTACTATGTTGATAATGCCATAACAACACATCACTGACAGCAGTGTCCCACTCCCATGAGGATGGATGTCTTTCCCCCACTGCATGACACACCACATGTGGGTGTGAGGACAAATGACACATGCATACCCACCCCTGGGGGATGCAGCACAATACACACACAGAGATCATGCCACAAGACTGCATAGTCATGTCAATGCCTACTAAACTAAGAGAGCCAAAGGGAACACACACTGTCATGCACATCCCAGGACTGATAGGAATGTACAGGTGCTGGGACAGCCACCAAGATCTTGCCTCTCATGGAAGGAATAGGGTGGAGTTCCCACAGATACAATGCCCACAATTGTCCGTCAGGTGCCCAAATACCCTGCAGAACAAGTACCAATTGTGTGCTAGGCTGGGATAACACACATGCATAGTGCGGAAAATGGTGAGTTTCGCCATTAAGGCATTACAACATACTCAATACACAAGTACAGTGACTAGCAAGGATGGCACAGGCGATGCAGCTGGAGACATTGCTGAGCAGGCATGGCCATAGTTGAAGGGATCCGTCACCAACAAAGGAAATGTAGACAGAGGTCAGCACAACAATTGTGCAACTCCCTGCAGGGAAGATGTCAGGTGCCACAGAGGAAGGAACACTCCTTGGGACAATGTCTCCGAACACAAATAGCACACACAACCAAAGATTCTTCGCAGAGACCTTGTGATGGCACGCATATTCCATGGTCCACCCCATGAACATCAGACTACAACATTACCCTGAAACATAACACATTACCACAACCCCAACTCCTGGAGCATCAGCACCCACATCAATACCTGAAATGCAATAGTGTTCAAAGTGAAAAGAAAATGCTTTATTCAGCATTAAAATCAAAATCATAAAAGGACACTATTTACAAAGGCACATGGCCAGTCCAGATCAGAAGTCCTTGGGGGGGACACATGGCCACGCGTCTCCCCTAGCTTGTCTGCACATTAGAACCCTCAGGTTCGTCGACAGGGGGGGGGCATCATGTGGGGAAGGACCAGGCACCACAGGGACAGGAGGTGTTAGGGTAGGTGTGGTGGGTGCAGGGACGGACACCTCCACCACAGGGGGTGGGGCAGCGCCAAAGGTGGAGGTCAGCTCGGCTCTGCACACTGCTGCCAGGTCGTCCAGCGTATCCCCTGCACCCGAAGAAAACACAGGCTCAAAGGAGGGGGGGTCGGAGGGATGGGGTGCAGCGCTACTGGGGGAGGGGGTGGACAGGGGGGGGACTCAACTCCCATACCCATGGAGTGCCGTTCCTGTTTGCGGGCTGGTGAGTCAGACGGTCGGAGGCCCAGCACAGCCAAGTAGGCCTCCTTGTCAGATTGTGTGGTAGGCGAGCCGAGGGGAGTGCCATTGGAGGGACTGGGTAGTGTGGCATGCGGACTCGGACTGTGGCTGCGTGTATGCAGGTGTGCTTTGAACAGGCATGGGAGTGGGAAGTGTGGATGGTGCAGGGGTAGAGGGTGACGAAGCGCTGCAGGAGACTCACTGCTGCCGTCAGTGAAGAGTCCATGGACCTCAGCAACATCCGTTGGTCAGACATCGCGGATGACATGCCCTCCATGTACGACCCCATCTGTGTCATCAGTCTGGTGTGGCCATGGAGGACATTCAGCATCGATGTCTGGCCAACCTGCAACTGCCGCAGAATGTCCACAGACTCTGCACTGAGGGCAGCAGGGGGGACAGGGGCAGGGGGTGCGGTGCCTGGCACGAAGGAGACACAGTGTTGCCTTGCACGGACAGAAGGGACCGGAGCAACTGGGAGGGCGGTGATGGGAATGGAGGGGGCGGTGACAGATGTAGTGCTGCTGCCAGGTGTTGTAGCAGCCTTCCGCCCCCTCGAGGAGTTCAGCCTCGGACCTGTCAGCGTCGTAGTCAGTGTTGCTACTAGACAGGTCCTCCGCCTGACTCCCCTCGCCCTCCGTGCCAATTGCTCCCGCAGACTCGCCAGCAGTGGTGGCAGCGGTGATGGATCCCTACTCCAGGTCTGTGCAGGTGTCTCCCTCGGTGTCCTTCGATGATGCTGTGGGCAAGGGGAAGATACAGAAAATTATTAGTCACCTGTATACATCTAACACATGAGTCCAAACAAAAAATGTCACAGTGCATATCAGGAAATGCATCATGAGTAACATCTAGAATACTCCGCACATATGTAATCCTGCACTCCCCAGTTGGTTGACCCACCATGCCACTTGGAAACAATGGAGATTATGACACAACAGCAAATAACTTGATATCAAATTAGACTGAGAAGCTAGTGTCTGGGAACAGTTGAGCACAGCAAGACTATGAAGGCATGCCACCTCTTCTTCACTGTGAACGAAACAGTATTGGTGCACCCAAGGCCAAACAACAGACCTCAATGCTGAAGGTGTCCACACACTCAGAGACCTGTGAGTACTTTTGAAACCCTAACGAAAAACATTGCAATCCCTTGGGACTCACAACACTTTACACAATGTACATGTTTAGAATGTATGAATGTGCCACTTTGTGAACAGAACACACATGTGCCTGTATAACAGAAGTCACACAAGGAGGTGCACACAAAACTACATTTACACAGTCATTGTATGAGCTGCCAGCCGAATTCAAATAAGCCACTGTAAAGAAGAAATGGGGTATCAGTAAGTACATATACATGGCACCACGGTGGTCTGGATGACTTGACACTCGTAAGTTGGTATCAGCAACAACCAAGGAATTACCCAAATGCAAGCACACTGTGGGAACATGGATATGTATAATCAGAAAACAAGTGGTAATCGAACTGTGCCTTTCTTTAAAATGTGCCAGCGTGTCCCCGGAAAGTGTAAAGGTACTTTCTTTTGCACTTCCTTGGGAGACATCTGTCATGCAGGCGCATTATTGTCCTTCACAACAAAACATCAAAGTCAAGCATATGAAAATTTGAGACATGTTGACAAGTGTAGTGAGTGCCAAGGTACAATACTTCTTGACTAACAACTTGAATCATGCCACCTGTCACATGGCCATCCGTACCATGATGACACAGTTGGCAACACATCTGACCCACTGCCTATCATGTGGAGTGGCACACATGTCCAAACACAGGACAATGCATTACCTAATGGGCCTGCAATTGTGTCGGGATAAGGAGCACCTGCACTGAGGAGACACCCTCATGGGAACCAAGAATGTCCACACAGATGTCAGCACACACAGACCAAACTACGTAGCATCTCGAGCACACACTCGGCAAAAATGAACCATGTATTTTAACTTTTGACACATGCTGCAAAGCACAAACATTAAACCCTGCACAACATGACTGGGTCACTGCATGTTGAGTGTCTGTCCAGACAATTATCACACACAGGTCAGACCTGGCAAGGAGACATAAGGTTTGAACATGTAGGCCTTGCCCGCACAAACCCACCATACCTGAGACAATGTGATTGAGACAGATCAAGAAGTTACACCTCTTAATCTGGGTTTACTAAAATGTGCATCAAGAATTCCGAAACGTACTCCATATCACCTTGTGAGGCTGCCAACACATATTTGTGACAAACAACCATCAACAGATAGTTGTACATAGACACACAGGCACTGCCCAGTGTGAGGATGCACAAGCCAAATGGGGTCAGCCTGTACAATGGGCACATGCAGCACACTTTAGATAAATACAAATGAGGCCAGGGAACAATGCCACAGAGGCCAACCTATGCTGAACACACAGAGAATGGGCACAGTGTTGGATGACACACATGATTCCGAGGCAAGGGTGTCTTAGGGGACTGTAGTGGGCACACTGCTCCATGTTCCTGGAATGATCTGACTGTAACATGAGCTACCGTCCCGGCACTATGCATATCTCCCACTCATGCACATCTCCCACTCATGCACATCATGTCTGAGGCCACAACATCGGTCATGCATGCTGCAAGTCTGTTCATTTGAAAACTCACACTCCTATGTTGAGACTCAGCATCAGTGCCAACTAATATGGACCCCCAAAAGACTGAACAGGACAGGGCACAGGCAAGGTAACAACACATGTATCAGACCCCCCCCCCCAAAATGATGCAGAAAGCAATGTGCACTTGGATTAACTGGCAGCCTAGATGACCATGTGCAATAGTGATTACACACAGACCAGGGAACACATGTCAAGGAGGGGAAGGGAGAAAGAACAGCACCGGTTGACTTTGGGGAACAGGATATGCACTGCACATATTAACCCTCGCAGTGTATCCAGGCGACTGAGACCTTCCAAAAGCTGGTGACACACAACAAACACACATGTACCTACCCCCTTCCTGCTGCTGCAACTCCTGTAACTGCCTATCCAAGTCAGGGAAGACCACTGCCAGGACACACTTCATCTGGTGAGTCAGGCGTCGGCGCCCGCCGTGCTTGCGTGGACGTGAGCCCTTCAGCTGGCACCGGGCGATCCTCCGGGTCCAGCACCGGATGTCCTTCCAGCATTTCCTCACTTGGGCTAGGCGCCGACTGCGATCCTCCACCGATCTCACGGCCCTGACGGCCCGATTCCAGATCTTCCCCTTCTCGTAGGCAGTTACCTGTGAGGATGACAAAGTGAGACAACATCACTACAGCTGCTCCATGTCACAGAGACACACATTTGAACATCTTTGATATGTTGAACAGGGCATAGTATGCTGGCAACAAATAGCACCTTTGTCATAGGGACATTAGCCTCTGTGGAAGCCCCAATGCACTACATGGCATTGAAAGTACACAGGTGGCATGAGGGGTGCAACACACTCCCTGATCATGGCACACACTGTGCATCACATGCAACACCAGGCTGATGGACAGCACCTCCAAGCAGTTACATGCCCCAGGCCACTGACGCAACCTCAGCAGAGTACACAGACACACACAGGCACAGATCAATCACCTCCCATTGGCAACAGTGGATACAAACCTCACTCTGCACATGTGCCACTTGCCTGTGGGGTCTCACAGGTGTGGTGCTAGCTCAGCAAGTCAGACACTCCGCACGGCTTACTTCTCACATCAGATGGGTGGATCTGTTGCCTCCTCCATGCAGCTGTGGTGCAACACTCCACATAGACACTCACCCACATGACAAGGAACATTCACACACATCAATGTCCAGGGGGCGTACGCATCATTTGGACACTCTCACCACTCTCACCACAGCTCCACTCAACTCACACACATCTGTGGGTACAGTCACCTGTCACACCGGGGGTACCACTGAATCACCTCAGGACTATAGAACAAAATGGCCCAAAGGATTGGGCAGGCTGAATGTGCCATGCACTATGCAGTGAATGTCACAGTAAGCACAATGCAAGTGAGGAGTGCACACATGAACTACATCATGCTCTGCGTGAGAGACATAAGCCATTCCCACCCCTGGGACCCACTCTAAACAACATTGCATGTCTGTCACACCTGGACAAAATGCCAGAAGTGACAGTCATAAAAAAGGTGCACAGTCAAAGCTAGTGGAGTCAGCACTCACCTGCTCCCCTGGTCTCCCATACAGGCTGGGGTACTGTGGGAGGATGACATCTAGCAATGCCTCATTCTCCTCTTGTGTGAAAGGCTGGGCCCTCTTCACAGACCTTGACATGGTGCCAGAGGAAGCACAGGCAGCAGCAGTGGTGTCGAATGAAAGGTTGTGCAGGCAAGTGCCCTCTCATGGGTTCTGGCTGACTTATATCTGCCTTGCTGGGCTGTTTCATTTACAGGAGTACAGAGTAATTGGTCAGACTCATTTGCATCCTACGTTTCCTCCAATCCCTTTAAACATACACCAGTGAGTGCCTTTGCATGGTTCAAAATTTGAGCATCATGTGAAGTCAACAACCACTTTGCAACATTGTATTTAGTTGCCAACTGACTTTTACAGGCCACCTGATGGAAAAATTTGAACTGGAAACTCGGTATCCATGACAACCAGCATGCATTTAGGCCCTAATACTTGTCCCTCATGTGTCCCTATGTAATTTAGCAATCCACACACAGGTACGGTGTGTTTTACACGTACCCCTACGGCACCAGTTACACAGTGTGTTTGAAACGTACGTGTATGACCAGTGTGTACACGTACGTGTATGACCAGTGTGTACACGTACGTGTACAGTGTGTACACGTTCGTGTACTACGGTCGTACACGTACGTGTACGACCAGTGTGTACACGTACATGTATGACCAGTGTGTACACGTACGTGTACTACGGTCGTACACACGTACGTGTACGACCAGTGTATACACGTACGTGTACTACGGTCGTACACGTACGTGTACGACCAGTGTGTACACCTACGTGTACTACCAGTGTGTACACGTACGTGTACACACTGGTCATACACGTACGTGTACGACTATAGTACACGTACCTGTACACACTGGTAGTAGACGTACATGTGTACGGTCCGTACACACACCCGTACTCCCGCGCCAACACCAATATAATGATACGGACCGTTCACACGCCCACAGAGCGTGTGTACGGTGCATTACACAGCTTACACTGGGGATAGGAGGCACACACTAAAGGAATGGAGGTGTCAGACTCGTGCACGGCTGTACATCAAGTCATTGTCATTGCAGTCCTTCATGTGCAGGGCCTAGGTGTGTCAGGCAGTGATATGGCACATGTCTCCTCATGTTTTAGCACAATAGATGTGTGATGACCTGTGTAAACATGTCATGTCTGATGGGGCAGTATGTGGCACACTTCCCCTTCCCACTCTGCACATGTGTGCATGTAGTACAAACGTGTCAAGCACTGCATCACTGGTATGGCACAGTCACCAACACCCGCAACTGTCCCCTGATGCCAGGGACAGGGACACTAACCAAAGGAAATGATGGACGAAGTGTTGAACATTGCAAGCACTCCCCCCCTGTCAACTGATCTGGGTTTAATCCATCACCGTTCTTTAGCCCACTCTGCCACCCCAGTTCAGACATGGCCATATGCAAATCAGTCTGACCATGTGCCTCATGGGAACAGTCCAGCCCGAACTGCCAAGCCATGTCTTCCCTGGACCGGAAACAAGCTTCCTAGGACCGGTTTCTGGCATTTCAGCCGTCTTCAGCCAGGCTTGCTTGAATCCAGTGGCAAAGTGAGCAAGGGACTCACGTCTGAGCATAGTCTGCCAACTTATGGCGAACAAAGCAAAACCAAAGTAAATGATGGACGGAGTGTTGAACATTGCAAGCACTCACCCCCAGTCAAATGATCTGGGTTTAATCCATCACCGTTCTTTAGCCCACTCTGCCACCCCAGTTCAGACATGGCCATATGCAAATCAGTCTGACCCTGTGCCTCATGGGAACAGTCCAGCCCGAACTGCCAAGCCATGTCTTCCCTGGACCGGAAACAAGCTTCCTAGGACCGGTTTCTGGCATTTCAGCCGTCTTCAGCCAGGCTTGCTTGAATCCAGTGGCAAAGTGAGCAAGGGACTCACGTCTGAGCATACCCTGCCAACTTATAGCGAACAAAGCAAAACCAAAGGAAATGATGGACGGAGTGTTGAACATTGCAAGCACTCACCTCCAGTCAACTGATCTGGGTTTACTACGGTCGTACACGTACGTGTACGACCAGTGTGTACACCTACGTGTACTACCAGTGTGTACACGTACGTGTACACACTGGTCGTACATGTACGTGTACGACCGTAGTACATGTAGCTGTACACACTGGTAGTAGACGTACGTGTGTACGGTCCGTACACACACCCGTACTCCTGCGGCAACACCAATATAATGATACGGACCGTTCACACGCCCACAGAGCGTGTGTATGGTGCGTTACACAGCTTACACTGGTGATAGGAGGCACACACTAAAGGAATGGAGGTGTCAGACTCATGCACGGCTGTACATCAAGTCATTGTCATTGCAGTCCTTCATGTGCAGGGCCTAGGTGTGTCAGGCAGTGATATGGCACATGTCTCCTCATGTTTTAGCACAATAGATGTGTAATGACCTGTGTACACATGTCATGTGTGATGGGGCAGTATGTGGCACACTTCCCCTTCCCACTCTGCACATGTGTGCATGTAGTACAAACGTGTCAAGCACTGCATCACTGGTATGGCACAGTCACCAACACCCGCAACTGTCCCCTGATGCCAGGGACAGGGACACTAACACCTGACATCTAAGTACCAGCGTGCCCCGATGTGACTTTGTCCTGTGTGTGTCATGTGTTCCCATGAGCTTGCTGTTGGTGTTCCGTCAACTGCATCTGCTGTTGCTGCATCCAACATGTGTCTGTGTGTAGATGGGCATGGCACACATATACGCACACCATGCCACATGTGGATTCACACGTTACGTGTGTCTGGATGCTTGGAAGATGTTTTTTTGACATGAGGACATATCTGCGCCGTATCCTTGTCTGTGTTTTCGTTTTTCACGTGTACCCCTTCATCGCAATGTGTGTGATCTGTTCTTTTTCAATGACATGTGACCTGTGCGTCTAGCTTGCCGCCAGCTGTCGATATGAGATGACATCCTTCAAATGCAGATATGTGGATGTATGTCACTCCTGTGATGTCTCTGGCTGTTCACTTACACTGGCCCACAGCTAGTTTTGGAGCATGTCATGTAGAACTTGACAATCAACGGGTGTAGCTGGCTTTTCGTTGGAGAATCACCTGGCTGGCATACGTGTCCTGGATGTATTGCACAGACCAGACTCTGTATTTAGCAGATGTGTAGTAGCAGTTGAGCATGTGCTCAGTTCATTGACATTGATGTTGTTATGTACTCACTCTTCGTAATTCCTTCCAATTTTCTGCAGGGCACCGCCTGTCCCCCGACCAATGCCAGACTTGGGTGCCATGAGGGAACGTGACTGCATAAGACGTTACCGCTTCTCGCAACAGTTGATTGAGAACTTGACCGCAAAGCTGAAACCATACCTCCAACCGCGACACAGGTATCCTACTGCGCTGACCCCCAAGATGAAGGTGATGACAGCCCTACATTTTTTTGCCACCGGTATGTTTCCATTCACCATATCTGATGTGGGTGGTATGTCACAGACCATGTTCAGCCGTGTCCTGCATGATGTTTTAGAAGCCATGTTGGAGCACCTGGATGAATTCATCCATTTTCCGACTCCTGAGGAGTTGACAGGTGTCAAGGGTGATTTCTATGCCCTGGGAGGGATGCCCCATGTCATTGGGTCCATTGATGGGACACATGTGGCTTTTGTACCACCACAGGCACAGGAGGTCACCTATCGCAACTGTAAACATTACCACTCTATAAATGCCCTTGTGGTGTATCTTGCTAACATGCTGATTTCCCATGTCTGTGCACGTTTTCCAGGGTCAGCACAAGATGCCTACATCATGAGGCGTAGCAGGGTGCCAGAAATGATGCTGCAGCTGCACAACGAACTAGCATGTCTTGTTGGTGGGTATACTCTGTTTGTCCTTTGTTTAGCGCTATCTTTGTATCTTACGGCATCTCCTGACCCACTTTTTTACATGATGTTTCCATGTAGGGGACTCTGGCTATCCCAACATGCCATGGCTGATGACGCCTTTCCGCAACCCCAGAACAGCTGCAGATCACCGTTACAACAACACACATGGGCAGACCAGGCGAGTGATCGAGAGGATGTTCGGCCTCCTGAAGAGCCGATTCCGGTGCCTTCACAAGACAGGCGGGTCCCTCCCATATGCACCGGCGAAGGTCTGCAAAATCTTCCTCGTGTGCTGCATGCTGCACAACATGGCAGTGGAGAAGGCTGTGCCACTCATCCTGGATCCGGATGAGCAGGAACATCCACCTGTGGAGGATGAAGGGCTTGGTCACGAGGCAAGTGAGGAGGAGGAGGAGGAGGACGACGACATCCGGAGTCAGCTCATACGCAACTTCTTCACATAATGGTGAGTCCATGGGTCTGAGTGTGCACGCTTGGAGCCTTGTTTGGCATGTATTGCAATGTGTGTGTCCAGCTGACTGTATGCTAAGTGACTTAGAGGTGTGTTCAGATGTGTCACTTGAGGGATGATGTCCTTCCACACATATTAGCTTAGACACTCAATTTAAAAATAGCATGTTGACACACTTATTCCTGTACAGTAAATGACCATGCATGCGGATGACAATCTTTTCCCTGACTTCTTGTGTGTCTGTCATCCCCAGGTAGGTGTGCATGCTGTCTGCTCGTGTCATCCTTGGCCTCCCGCTATTCCTCATGAGTATTGCAACGTGTGCTGAATCAGCGTCCCATGCACGGACATGGTGAAAAGTCTTTTTGGTTAAGGATTGCTGCAAGGCATTTTGGTGTTGGTAGGTGTTTGGAATGTGTGGGCACTGCTCCTGTGCATGTTGTGTTACTATACATACATGTCGACTCACCATGGGGCACGTGACATGTTGCATGACTCCCATGAATTGATAGTCACCCTTCGTAACAGTAATCTGTAATGGGACTGTGGATTCTGATGAAGGCATCAATGTGTGTACAACTTCCCTCTGAAACATACGGGATACTACGGGTGGACATAGTGTGGGACATCCCCATGAGAGGATCAATGGGGAATTGCAGACCCTCCGTGTGCAGCAGGGGGTGTTTGGCTCACACCCTTCACTTGTGTGCCAGTTCAATGGATTTACAGCATCTGTGTTGTGAAGGGGGTGTCCAGTGTAGGACCCACATGTTCAGCCTAATGACCTGTGAGTCTGTTCATATTGATGCATTTCCCTAGGTGTGAACCTGAGTAATAAATGTGTTCCTCACCCTCCAAGGTGCCTCATCTCTGTCAATGCAGGTCTCTTGCCACTTTGCATGCGGCATCTCTGGCATAGTTGTCAAAGATTGTGCATATGAGTCTATGTGTAGTTTAGCAACATGCATGCATTTCTTCAGGGATTAGGATCTCTATTGTGCATGATGTCCATGGTTGTGTATGTATTTGGGCATGTTGGTCACCACAACGGGCCGTCAACACCTGCTGAGGGTGTGTATCCTGTGCGCAGCTCGGCCTTCAGTTTCCTGATCCTGTGTCAGTCATCTTTGGTGATTGTGCATCCATTGTCTCTGGGTGTGCCATGGGGACCCGACACTCCTTCCTTTACATACGCCTGTTGCAGATGTCCTTTCTGACATCCTTGTCTTTGTGTGCAACTTGTGGCATAGTTTCCAGGACATGCCGCCTGCTGCTGCGGCCCCTGCAGCAAGGGCCCACAAAGTTTCCGGATTCGGCAACACACACACCTCAAAGATGCTCCTCCCTTCCTCCCTCCACCCATTCATTTAGCTGTCATCAGCTTGTCTGTGCCACTGTTACGGCCACGCGGTGCCAAAGGCTGGACCGTCAGCGCATGCAACGTGCACATTGCACAACCCTCATGTCCTTGCATGACCCACATCACACTACAGTCTGATGTTGCAGCCACCCTCCAAGCATTGTCCATCCGAAAATCTACCGCCTGCTCTCAGGCATACCCTAGGTGCACACACGACACCTTTGCATGATGAGTGTGCAACTCCAACTGCCTACACAGCGCTGCCCCGCCTACCAGGTCCTGTCACACCAACCAGGCCATGTCCCTCCTACTCCCCACCGGCTCCGTACACCAGCAAGGCTATGGGAGTGGGACTCAAGCCTTCAGCATGTCGTATAGTGGCATCATCTGGCACATGGCCCAGGTATCATCTCTCAGCGTGTCAATCTTCAATGTGTCCAGGTCCCCCTCTCAGGCATCACATGCGCACAGCACCTCATCATCAGCTTGTATGCCATTGACAGCCCGGTGCTCCTCACCCTCACCAAAGACGCAGCCATTGCCAGTTCCAACATTCAAGTAGGCATGAGATCCATTGATGAATGGCTGAACATCAGCCACCTGAGGCTGGACTTGTACAGGACTGAGGTAATCATCTGAGAATTGTCCCCTTACAGCTGGGTCAACTGCTTGTGTCCCACCCGCAAGAGCCCTGCACATGCACCCAGTGCCCACGCACACAAGATGGTGTGCATCATGGATCCGTCACTCACCAGCATCTGTACCTCAGGGTGCAACACCCTCTGCATGATGCACATGATCCACAGATAGATCCACTCCAAGGAAAGACAGACCATCCCCCAGGCCCACGACACCAGCCGTGTCAACTACTGCCCCGCCCTCTACGGAGCAAGTACATCCAAACTCCCGGGAATCTTGTCCACATCCAGGCTGCATGTGCACACCTCAGCTTCAACATCCAGCACCCCAGCCACATCACCGTCTACCAGAGATAGCTGCAATGGATCACTGTCTGCTGCAGGATGACCTTCAGACTCCTCACCCACACTCAGGAGGCAGGCCACAACCCCAGACCCCAAACCAACCTTGCCTGTCTGTCATCCGAAACCCCGTTGTGCCAACTCCGTGCATCCAACCTTGCCCTTGCCAACATTCTTCACATCCACCGTACTCCAGCATGCAGGACATAGTTCTCCCACCTGGCGAGACATACCTGCTACCCCCTCCCCGGCAACATCCACATGAGCCATGACCTCTACGCCTTCATGCTACTCTTCCCAATTGGTCTGTCCGCACAGTATTGCATGCCCCCCCTCAGCAGCTTGAGGCCATCACGGGTAAGTATTGTTCTCCATGTCTGTATTGTATGATACATTGTGACCCATGTGTGTCCTGTACCAGACTCAGATTCCAGGGTATGGATGGCTGGAGTTAGTTCAACACTCAGGCATAGTTTGACATTTCCCCACACGTAGGTTGTGTACTCATGCTAAATGAATGCAACATCTCATTGAAGAAATTAGGATTTATTCTCGGTGTGGGGCCTGTTTAGTGTGAACAAATAGGTGCTATACAGTGTGCATGGAATCCAAAGTTCACAGGGGGAGATGGGATCCTTGGCATTTGAAGTCATCAGAGTCCAGACCACAGTGTTGGTCATCATTGGTCAGACTGTGACCAGCAAGTCCATGTGGCAGAGAATGTCAGTGAATGATGTGCTGCTGTTGCGCATGAAGGCCAGGTGCCAGGCCAGGTGACCTGGGAGATGTGGATGGTCCGCTGCCTCTCACGGTCTTTTCCGTGGACGACCCACCTTCCTCCGGGGACCCTCAGATGCAGGCCTTGACGATGTTTGGGACGCTCTGTCGGAGGAATCCTCCTCCTCCTCCTCCCTCCCTGTGGCTGGTGCTGGTCTGCGCCTGGTGTCACAGGGAGGGTTGCCCATGTTGTCGGCGATCCGACGGAGTGAATGGCTCATGTCCCTTTGCACCTCCAGGAGCTCAGCCAGTCTTGCCTCCATCCGTCCTTGGTGTTGTTGTTGACTGGTGTGTTGCTCGGCCTGCTGGTTCTTAATCTCGTTGAGGGTCGCCACTACCTGGCTGATGCCCCTGGTGTCACGCCGGTAAGTGTCCAAGATGTGGCGTATGTGTGACATACCGGTTCCCTCAGCTGGCTGGTCAGGTTCGCGCCTCCGCCTGCCTCCACTCCCACCACCCCTGCCCACACGAGCCTGGCCTGGCGTTGTGGGCACATCGGGTCTACGGGACCCCTGAGGGATGGCATTTGCAGGGTTGTCTGCCTCCTCCTGGGTGGCCCGAGAACCTTTTCCCTCCAGGTCAGACTGGCTCAGTTGTTCTGTGCGGGCAGGGCTCCTGGGTGTCTCCTGGGATGTGGTAAGAATGGGGGTGGTGGTTGGCACAGATGTACCTGACGCAGGTGCTGCAGGGGCTTGGGCACCAGAGGGTCCAGGTTGGTTGGGGTCATCCACAGAGTGCGAGAGTCCTCGCTGCTGGTGGGATCATCTTCCTGCCGAGCCTGGGCCTGTGATTGTTCCCTGAGGGGAGATCCATGACGTTGCCCTGTGTGTGAGAGAGAGACAATGTTAATGATGTTTCATGCGACATCCATGTTTCATACATGTTCTAGTTGCCACGGTTCCTCCAGGTAGTCGTATGTGCCTAGCATTCACATCAATGTTCACTTGTGGATGGGTATGTTGCAGGGGACTGATTGAAATGTTATCCAGGGTCTTTGACATGTCGCATTTAGCCTAGGATGCTTTTTTTGCCTGTGGCTTGATCTTGTTGTGTCACATGTCCATTGTGAGTGTGTGTGACTCCATTGGCTGCCCCGGGGGTGTGTGCTTGTGTAAGGGGTGAGTGATCATCCCTCAGCCCGACGCTGTTCAACATCCACATGGCCCCCCTCACACAAGTGGCCCGCCACCACAACCTCAAAAACATCTCCTACGCCGACGACACCCAGCTCACCCTCTCCCTCACCAAGGACCCTCACACCACCAAGACAAACATCCAAGAGGGTCTGAGGGCCGTCGCCGACTGGATGCGGAGCGGCCATCTGAAACAGAACTCGGACAAGACGGAGGTCCTCATCCTCGGACCCACACCCTCAGCCTGGGACGACTCCTGGTGGCCGATCGCTCTGGGGACATCACCGACACCCACCAAACACGCACACAACCTAGGAGTGATCCTCGCATCCTCCCTCTCCATGTCCAAGCAGGTCAACGGCGTCTCCTCCTCCTGCTACGACAACCTACGCAGGCTCCGCCTGATCTACTGGTGGATCCCGACCTAAACAAGTAGAACAGTGACACAGGCCCTCGTCAGCAGCTGACTGTACTACGCCACTGCACTCTACGCAGGACTCCCATCCACACACCAACGGCGGCTACAACGCTTCGGAAACGCCTCGGCGCAACTGATCGTCAACGCCCCCCGCCACAGCCACATCACCCCCCTCCTGAGAGGCCTGCACTGGATCACCTGTAAGCTCCTCACTCACGCACACAAGGCACTCCACACTGCTGGACAAGCCTACCTGCACACCAGACTCAGCTTCTACACCCCCACCTGCCAGCTCCGCTCCGGCAGCCTCGCCCTCGCAGCTGTCCCCCGCATCCAACGTACGCCCGCCTGCGGCAGATCCTTCTCCTACCTTGCCACCAAGACCTGGAAGACCCTCCCAACCCACCTACGACTGACCCAAGACCTACTTGCCTTCAGGAGACTCCTCAAGATCTGGCTCCTCGAGCAGTGGTGGAACCCCCCCCCTCAGCTCCTTGAGACCCTCACAGGTAAGTAGCGCACCTTACAAGTACCCTGATCGATTGTTGATTGATTGACAGTGCCTGCTGGTGGGTGTGGTGTGATTTGGCAGTGGGTCTCCCAGGTGATGTATCTGTCCCACCATGGCGCATGCTGCCCTGTCAGTGAGTGTGAGTTCTTGTGCTAGATTTCTGAGCTTGTTGTGTTTGTGTTAGAGTTTGCAGTTGTCACAGGAGGGCCTTGTGCTGCCTACAGCAGGGCCAAGTGTCAGCTACCTTGTCAGTACTTTGCCAGTCCCTGCGCATTGCGCATGGTGCATGGGTATGTACCTGGGCCATATGGGCTGAGGGCAATGGTGTCTGTTTCTGAGTTGTACAATATGTTTAGTGATCCCCACCCTCCCAGCATCCCGGACATCCTGTCTTGGGTTTGTGGTTTGTGTAGGCTGGGGCATGGCATGGCCTTGCTTTGTGAATGGGGCATACTCATGTTAGTGGCATGAGCGTTGTTTAGAGTGTGGTTGTGTCAGGTGAGGGCTTGGGGGTAGGTGAGCGCATTTGTTGTAGTTGGGGTGTGGATGCCATTCCCCCCATGTTACGTAAGTTGTTTGTGTACTCATCAGGCTCTCGAACTCCTTCGACTCCGTGTACTCCCACCGGTGGAAGCAGGGCCATCACCTTCTCCTACCAGGGATGGTAATGTACCGGTCTGCGTGGCAGCCCACCTCCTGTGATGTTACTCTGGGCGTAGTCCTCATTCATTTTGCGCTTGACTGCCCTCCGCAGATCATACCACCTGGCTTGGCATTCATTCCTGGTCCTTCTGATGGGCGCAACAGCATTCACCTCTGCCACAGGCTAGTTTTTTGGGATATGCTGGTCTGTCTGACCAATGTTCCAAAGAGCTGTGGCTCGACTCTGATGACTTCGTTGACAAGGATGTCCAGCTCCTCCCTTGTGAACTTTGGATTCTTGTCTGTGGGCATGGTGTAGGGTGTGGATGGTTGTGGGTGTGTGGGTGTGAATGTGTAGGTGTGTGTATGTGTAGAGGGGGGCTGTGTGAAGGAGGTTGTGTGAAGGTGTGTAAGTTAAGGTGTATGGGTGCAGTTGTTTGTGTGTGATGTCTGTCAGCAGTGGGTCTGTTGCAAAGGCTCATGGTTTGTGATTGTGGACCCTTCTTATTGGTCCATTTGTGGGTGTGGCTGGGTTTGAACTTTTGGTGGGTGTGTTATAAGAGGTGGTTGGGAGTTTGGGACTCTGTTTGCCTGTTTGGATGTGCCAGGTCAGTCTTTTAGATGTATTTTGTCCTGTAGACGTGTTTTGTGGTGTTGTGCGAGTCGAATTGACCCTCCTTGGGCTGTGTTACAGTGTCCTGGTTCAGTACGAGTCGTTTTCGCGTATGTAAGGTGCGTCCATAGCTATGTTGTTGTACAGTCACCACATATGCAATGGTGTTGTACGATTCGTACATACGCGATGCTGGGGTACGGTGTTGGGGTACGGTGCGTCCAAGTACGGGGTCTGGGGTGGGGGGTACGGCGCTTACATACGCGTGTGCTGGGGTACGGCGCGTACATGCGTGTGTGCTGGGGTGGGGGGGTACGGCACGTACATACGCGGGTGCTGGGGTACGACTTGTACATACGCGGGTGCTGGGGTGGGGGTAAGGGGCGTACATACGTGGGTGCTGTGGTGGGGGGTACGGTGCTTACATAGCGTGTGCTGCGGTACGGCGCGTACATGCGCGGGTGCTGGGGTGGGGGGGTACGGCGAGTACATGCGCGGGTGCTGGGGTGGGGGGTTACGAAGAAAGAAAACAGGAGCGAACCTGTTAACCCAGCTGAGACCGGGTAGATTTGATAGCAAAAAACAATGTCTCAACTAGAACATTATGTCAAGGGACCATTAAACATAAGAATTAATCATAACAACCAAAAGGGGACAAGGGAGACCAAAGGATAATGAAAAATGTTATTTATAATTAGAAGCACAGTAAGTATGTCCAAGTTACAGTAACATTAACAATCATATGTGCACTGATAGTGAAGTGAAAAAGTGAACGGCGCAGTGACATAAGTGTTAAAATAACAACGTAGTACGGCAGGAGAACAATTAGATCATAAGGGTCAAACAGAAGTATTCACATAAATTTTGCAACTATAACAAAATTATTCCAATCATAATTGGCCCTTCAAAAAGCCGCAATTAACGTTGTCAGGTCGACGACGTTTCAACCTCCTTTCGTTGAGGTCATCATCAGGACTATGGTTACGAAGGTTTAAAATATACCTCTGTGCAAGGAAAGAAGAAAAAGGGGATTTGTTATAGGACCCACAGATACCAATTAAGAGTAATGGAGGAAAAGGTGAGATAAATAAGAAGGAAAATACCTGTACTAGAAGAATAACTGAATTTAATTCTTAAGTAACAAGGTCGTAACAGGATACTGAGTGGCTTAGAAGGCGTTAGGAATCTAATCAAGAGAAGAGAGGGGCAATTAAAAAGTGTATAGCCAATTGAGACCACGTAAATTAAGTGAAAAAATTCAATCAAGCTTACCAGAGGTAAGGACTAAAGAAATAGTCAAGGTGCATTGAAGGCATCCAGGGGTAATAGCGTTTCTAAAAGGATGACATAATCTGAAAAGAAATTCAAAAACTAAGTCGGGCAGGTTGCGGGGCCAAAATTGTCATTAGTTAGGCCAGAGACAAAGGTTACACTGTGATCAAAGAGCCGCTTACCGGAGGTAAGTACTAAATAATTAGTCAAGGTGCAGCAAGGGCATCCAGGAATAATAGCGTCTCGAAAGTTGTGACGTTCTAAAAGGGAGTTGAAAAAAAAATAAGTAGGGCGATTACGGGGCCAAAATTATCATTACGTGCAACTAGGGCACTGGTCGCACTCAGAAAAATTAGAAAAGAAGCAGCTTACCAGAATGGTGCAACTCGAAAGGGGATCAGTCCAATCACTTAAACACGGGCTCAGTCTGAGATGCAACGCTTCCTCAGAATGAACAAAGCGTCTGGGGAACGATGCTCGGCAAACCAGGAAGTAATGTCTGCCCGGTCACATGACTAACTACGGCATTAAAAGGGAAAAAAGACTGAAGCCAGCAGGAAAGGACAGATACACCCAGGGTGAAAAGAAATACGCTAACAATAAATAGTCACAATGCATGACTGAATTATGGACCCAGCAGCGCATTGGACAGTGAAAAATTCACAAAAAAAGAGGGAGGAAAGAAGAGTATGCAGCATTTTCAATAACTAATAGAACACATGTATATATTACAAACCCACTGACAAGTACATAAGGTTTTGCAACTTAAGAAAATCTCACAGCGTAATACAAAACGTGAATCCATGATAATTTGGAGACGCAAAGGACTAATTACGTCATACACTTTCATTAAATGATAAAACAAATCATGTACAAGCAGTTACAATATACATACGGTTTTGCACAATTACAGGCACAGTATTAATAAAAAACGTGCTACGCAAAGAATGTGAACAAGCCAAATGTCAGAGCATGGTGCTGTATAATAATGCAATATACAGTCAGATGACAAAAAAACGTACTCAAACAAATGATCAAAACCAAAGTGCAGCAGTTTAGAAATCATCAAGGAGAAATTAAACATTAGTAATAACTGTATTCCATTCATCAAGGGAATTTAGGCTTTGTGTCACAGAATTACAGCGTGTAATCCAACAACATTCGCATTTATTCAATAAAGCTTGAAGATTGCCACCACGAATAGACAATTGTGGGCGATCTATAACCTGCCAGGTCATGTCTGTTTCCAGATGGTTATGTTCTTTGTAGTGTAACACCAATGGTGCAGTAGTAACATTGCATCTAATGCGACTTTTATGCTGTGAGATGCGTTGTTTAATCATCTGCGTGGTCTGGCCTATGTAAAGTAAATTACACGGGCAGCGAATCGCATAGATAACATGAGTAGTGCGACAATTGGAAAATTGTTTCAGTTGATAAGTATGTGAAGCAGTTACGAAAACTTTTGTGTTGATAGTGAGATCACACACATTGCAATTTTGACACTTAAAATGTCCGTTTACAGGAGGAAGACCCCACAAGGTGGTAACAGAATGATCCTGTTTTTCTTTGATGGGCCATGTGATTGCATGGACAAGTTTATCAGATAAGTTGTTACCCCTTTTATATGATAACAAGGGAGGATCCAAAAAATGTGGAAAAGTACGTAGCATTTTCCATTTTTTTTTTATTATTTTGCTGACCTTATTACTGCAAGGGCTATAGGTCGAGAGAAAAGGGATACGTGTATTGACGCGTCTAGTAGAAGGCGCCAGAATAATTTCTCTATGGTTATACCAAGCCCTTTTAAGAGCTCTTTTGACCAAATGTTTTGGATAACCTCTGTCAACCAACTTAGCAGAAAGGATAGCTGCCTCGCGAAAATAATCTTTACGCCATTTGCAATTATGCCGGATACGGAGAAACTGTCCGTATGGCAAGCCATCCCTTAAGCCACGAGGATGGTAACTTGAATAAGATAAAAGAGTGTTACGTTCCGTGGGCTTACGGTATAAAGACGTACCAATAAGACCGTCTTCTGCGTGTAAGGTAAGATCCAAAAATGGAAGGTTATTTTGGTGGATGTCTGAGGTAAACTTCAGGTGAGGTTGGATAGAGTTCAACCAGTCAATAAAGGACATCAGATTTTCATGAGTGCCGTGCCACAACAGAAGAATATCGTCTATGTATCTGCGCCACAACATGATGTTGGTCAAAAAAGGGTTGTTAACATTCAAAAAAAGGGTAGATTCCAAATGATGAACATAAAGGACAGCAAAATTTGGCGCAAAGCAAGCGCCCATCGAGACTCCCTTAACTTGAAGGTAATATGTATCTTTATACAAAAAATAATTATTTGTCAAAGCAATATGTAAAAGTTGAATTACAAAATCAGTAGGAATGCGTGTAGGTCTCGGTCGTGTATTCAATAGATGTTCCATGACCTCGAGTCCATCTGTCTGGGGAATATTTGTGTACAAAGACTCAATATCCAGACCAACCATAAGGTCCATATCAGGGTTGAAGGGCAGACCATCTACAATATTGATAAGATGTGTACTATCCTTAACAAAGGTATCCGTTAATGGAACAAAAACTTTAAGGATGGAATCAATATATTTGCCTAGGGGTTCCAAAATGGAACCACACCCAGATACTATGGGGCGGCCAGGTGGAGTAGATAGATTCTTATGGACCTTCGGTAGGGTGTAAATTACCGGTGTTCTGGGGTGTGGATTATTAAGAAAATCATATTCTTTTTTACTAATGATACCATCTGAGAGGGCCTGAGATGTATCAGCAGTGATCTTCTTTTGAATTGTACCTAGAGGATCCGTACTCAATTTGCGATAGTGCATAGTATTGTCAAGTTGGCGCAAAATCTCTAAATCATAATCCTCATGGTCCATCACCACAATACCGCCACCCTTATCGGCCGGTTTTATGACTAAATTATGATTGTTACTGAGACTGTCAATGGCCAATTTTTCTGTTAGGGGCAAATTGTATGGTACAAATTCAGTTTGTCGTTGTAACTCATTTACCTCCAACAGAACAAGTTTTTCAAATGTTAAGATCTCATGTGGCATCATTGAGGTCGGTGGTAAAAAAGTTGATATAGGTTTAAATTGGGGCTCGTATGGTCTATTAGTTTCAGGTTTATCAGAGAAAAATTGTTTTAAGCGAATTCGTCTGAAAAACAAAAGCAGATCTTCTTGAAGTTTGAAAAAATCACTACGTACAGTAGGAACAAATGACAGACCCTTGCTCAATAGGGAAATCTCATCTGAAGATAGAGAATGATGAGAAAGATTAAAGATAGGAATAGTCGTATCGATAATCGGTAGTTGTTGGAGAGGTGAAGATGAAATTGGTGCGATAGTATCATGACCTGTGACTATATCATTTGAAACAGGAGTGTTAGACAAAGTTATGTCAGTAACTGGTAACTGTTGCAAGGGTAAGCAAAAAGTTGACGAAATAACCGTATGACTGGTACCTGTGGGACCTAATCTGGAGGAATTGAGGGAAGAGCCATCTATAGTGCTGCTAGATGGACCCATAAAAATCTCTGTTTGAACATCATGTAATAGGCTTGTTATTGAGGGGGCCCCCATTGGTAAAACTTGTGGCGAGTCTGTCTCTCGCCCGCGTATTGGTATTGGTAGCCCTGTCGCCTGCGGCCACGTCCGCAACCGGGATCCAACCCTAAAAAAACATTTGGTAAAGGTGGGGGAGGGAGAGGCCGTCTGGAAGGACCAGAGCTTGTTCCTTCTCCACTATCTGAATCCTCAATAGACGTATTGGATGAGTCTGAGAAAGTAATAGCCTGGCGCGTACATACGAGACTGGGGATACGCCGCGTACATACGGGGGACTGGGGGTATGGCGCGTACATAAGGGGCTGGGGGTATGGCGCGTACATCCGGGGGGGTACGTGCCGTACATACGGGGGGTGGGGGGTACGGTGCGGACGTACGCGTGAGGGGTGGGAGGCTGGGGCGGGCCGTACGACTCGTACCCCGGGCACAAGTGTACCCGGGGTAGGGATCGTGCAAAGTTCGCTCCGTACGGGACATTTTCCATACGCTTGTGTATTCGGGACGCCGGTACGGATCGTACTTGTGCGCTCGGACTTCAGTTTTACGACTTGTACGTAAAACTATCCGGGGACGTCTCGTAGACTTTTCCCGAGGTCATTCGTATGTATTTTTCATGTACGAATCGTACTTCGCCGTTTGTACGGGACTTGTACGATACGAGTCGGACAGTAAATTTTTTTAACGGCTCGGAATCTGCACCAAAATGTAGATTTTCCTAGTTGTTATGACGGATAGTCTTAATTTTATTAAAGACACGGAGGTGAGTATTATCCCGCCTCTACACCACTAACCTGTGTTCTCCCTCCCTTCAGCGAATCCGGCCTTACCACCTGCATCTTCGTGATGGTACGGTTCAACAAAGGATGTGGTCTTCTCCCCGTCGGAACATCTCTCCTTCCTGTTTGGAGTCATCTACGGCGAATCCTGAGGTTCGTTTCCCCTGGATGAATGTGGTTCAAGTTTTTTCCTGGACTTTGGCGCTCCCTATTGTTTTGGCGATTGTTCCATTGTTTTCTGACTTTATTTACAATTTACAATTTATTTACAATTTACAATTTACTTTATCGGATCTGCTCGTCTGCGAAAAGAGGAAGCTTCGCAGTCAGATGTGACGTTTTATTGGTAGTTATCTTATGATTGGTTACTAGGTCAAGATGTGGGCGAGGATTGTAGACAAGGTGAACGCACAAGCACCAGCAAGGTGCACAAAGGACGATATCCAGAACAGGTAGTATGACATGCACAGGAGGGTCAAGAAACTCATTGAAAAAGATCACGCCCTGAGTCAGTGCACCGGCGGTGGCCCTTCTGCCAAACCAGTCCACTTCAGGACCTGGGAGCAGAAGGTGCGGAACATTCATGACCGAGCCGTGCGTACGCTTTGTCACTGAATGCAATGAGGTCCGACGCTGGTGACAATGCGTACGCATTGCACGGTTCATGACCGAGCCATGCGTACGCTTTGTCATTGAATGCAATGAGGTCCGACGAGGGTGACTATCATGCATACGCATCGGACAGGCATGGTCTGAGACAGGCGTAAACCTTGGCTATTGAATCGTATGGAGACGGGTGCATGTGTATATTCAAAATACGCGTTGTACAGTCAGTTGAACGAGCCGGGCGCACCCATTGGCTCCGGACTGTCATAGAGACTTATGCGGATTCAAAACTTGTACGAGTTGTGAACTGGAAATTCAGTTGGATGCCTACAATAATGTTGCAATTTCAAGTGTTCCATGAAGGTGAAGATTTGAACGATGCAGAAGGCATGTACGAGTCGTACATTTAAATGGATTGGACAGATTCATAGAATACAACCGTGTTGGACCTATCACTTGGGACACATGGCACACAGTCTGCCTCTGCAGCACAGATATAAGACTGGCTGGCCCCCAGGGAGCTCACTTGCCGGCACTACATGCTACTGGACCACATCCCTGCTACCACTGCTGCTGTCTCTGCATCCTCTGGCTCCTGCTATGGCATGTACTCTGGAGAGGGCCCCAGCCTTCACTGAGGAGGAGAACCAGGCCCTGCTGGACGGGCTCCTTCCAGAGTACAGCAAGCTCTATGGGAAACCAGGGGAGCAGGTGAGTGTGCAGTTCACTGCCTTCCTAATTATGCATGTTGTCTGACTAGCAGTACTAGCAGTGTGTACACCAGTGGCAAGCATTCTCACTGACTCCTTTCATCCCCCAAAGTGTGTAGGTACATGTAATGAATAGGTTTCCTGCTGTAAAAGTGCATTAGTGCAAGCTTAAATTATCCAGGCATTGTTAACATGTCAGACATGCAGGTGATTTTTCCTTCCCCATGGTTGCACTACCTGCGTAATTCATTTCCCTTTGTGATGATGACATGTATATCCAAATGTGTGCTGCACAAATCTGGGGCATGTGTGTTAATGTACTTTTCACTTTGTCATCCTCACAGGTTGATGCCCACCAGAAGCAGGAGACCTGGCTTACCATCGCCCGGGCTGTTCGTTCGGTGGGGGTCTACAAGCGACGGATCCGCAACTGCCAGAAGAGGTGGCAGGACCTTCGGGGCTGGACCCGGAGGATAGCTAGAGTCCAGCTGAAGCTGTCACCTCCACGCAGGAGGGGCGGACACCGGAACCTGACTCCCCACATGCTCCGGATCCTGGCGGTGGTCTTCCCGGACCTGGATAGGCAGCTGAAGGCCAGACAGCAGCAGGAAGGGGGTAAGTCCATGCCTGATCTGTGTACTATGTCTGACATGCTAATAGCAGTCTTTTGGTCTGGTCACACTTCCACATTGCGTAGGTCTTGTAGTCCAATACTCATGTCCCTCAATTGTGTGATGCACCCTCCTCATCTGTTCCACAGGTGTGGCCCTTCCAGTTTGTTGCTTGTGTCACTAGGGCACTGTGTCCCTGCAGTCAGCTATGCTTCAGCTACCGGACAGCATCTGTTCCCGTGACTCTGTTGTGAGTAACATGGGTGGGTCAATTGTTTGCCCAATGCCTGAGATCTGACATGTGATCTGTGTGTGCCCTTGAGATGTGTTCCAATTGCTGGTCTGACTCGCCACATGTGGCTGGGGTATTCCAAACAAACCCATGCAGTAGGGGACTCCAATTTTGGGGCCTCAGGAGTATGTATATCAAGTATGTCACACTTGCTTAGCCACCTGACTACTGTCCAGGGCCAAACACTGTTTCATGTAGACCTGGCCAGTCATGTCTCCTCAAGGGCATTTAGAAACACTCTGTAATCCCACTCCTGTGTATGAAATTGCAGGTTGTGCTTAGTGACATGTGCCCTCAGGTGTCTGCCTCTGTGTCATTAGGGTGTGGCTTGTTGTTATGTACAACTGGGGTGTCCATGATTCAGAGGGTCAGCAGGACATCTGAGATGTGACTGTGAGAGACAAGACCTGTGTGACATATAGGTGTGTGATCAACTGACAGCACACAATGGTGTATGCAACTGTGTCCTTCATGCAGCTGGGTTACATGCATGACAGACTGTGATGTGTTAATGTACAGGGATTTGTGTTTACAGAGACTCATATGTCTGATTTGCATGATGTGGGGTCTTCTGGGTCATGGATATGTTGTTTGCATGGGATGGGCAAGTGCGCCGGTCATCTTCAGAGTTAGCTTTACCCCTGAGCTAGGATTGTGAGCCAGTGCATATTGTGGTTGTCTGGATGCCCTGCCCCTGTGGCAGGAGACAGTGTTGACTGACTTTCAGGGCATACCAGTGCCATGGCATTTAACTTGCTATGAGTGATCCTGCATTGTGTTCAAGTGTGCACCATGCACCCCATTGTGGCATTGCCCATCAGGATATGAGAACATCATAGTGTGTGTTGCTGGCATGCATCACAAGCATGTGAAATGAGTCTCTGCCCATCCCTTCATCCGGACACCTGTACTGAGTCAGTAGCAAGAGATGTGCTGTGTGTATAGTGACATACTCCTACATTCACATGCATGTACAACCAATGTGTGGGTGGTGCATGTTGGCACATTGGGGTGTTAGCATCCAACATGCAACAGACATATGTGTGAAAGTCAAGGAGGGATATGTGTGCCATGGTTGATGTTGAGAATGACAATTGTCTTATTCTAAACAGTGTTGGCACTTTGAGCTTTGTTCAGCTTATGATGCCAGGGCTTGCCCTGTGATGTGATGTGCTCACTGTGGTGTGTGCAGTCGGTGCAGGTGACTGATGTTGTTCTCTTACTTCCTATTCCTATCCAGATACATCCACGGACCAGGAGGAGCCACAGAGCCTTACAGGGACAGAAGGAGAGGAGTTGGATGGACCCAGTGGCACGGAGGGCGAGTGGAGCCACACAGAGGAGTCGTCAGCACCATCCCCCCAGCTGAGGTCCACAGCAGCTCTGAGGATGACTCCCTTGTGGAGGCGGGTGTCAGCAGCCACCAAACCCCAGCTATTGAGGCTGTCCCCACCACCAGAACCACCACCACCACCCTCCCATCGGCTCCCATCCCAGAGGTCCCTGTGGGCTCCCGTGTTCGTGAGCATGTCTCCTTTGTGCCAGGCACCGCACCCCCTGCCCCTGTGTCCCCTGCTGCCCTGAGTGAGGAGTCTTACTTAGACAGATCTATGTAGGGCAGACATCGATGCTGAAGGTCCTCCATGCATACACAGGTCTGTTGACAAAACTGGTGTCATTCATGGAGGGCATTTCCTTGGGCATGTCTGCCCCTCAGAGAACCAATCAGTCCGTGGCCTCCTCCCTGATGGCAGCAGTGTCCCTCCTCCAACAGTCCCGCACCCCTCCTACCCCTGCACCACCCACGATTCCTAGCAGCCTACCTGGCCCAAGCACACAAACACCCAAACCAAGGTCTAGACGTGCACACAAGCAAGCGCAGGGGACTAATACCACACTCACAGGGGCTGGTTTGCAGACACACACACAGTCATCCACAACCACTCCGCAGTCCTCCAAGACCTCTCCCTCTCAGCCCCCTTCCCTTGCATCACCTGCAACCCCATCTCCCCAGAAGCTCTTCCTCTGTGACCTTGGCCTCTTCCCCACCGACCCAGCAGATCCTGATTACAAGGGGAAGAGGAAGTCCCACACACAGAGGGGAGAGCCCCTCACACCTGGACACCCTCCCCCAGGCGCAGTCAGACAGAGACCCCCACCCGCAAGTCCCCCTGGTGCCAGAAGAGCAAGACCGCCCGCCACCACGCAGCTCCAAGGCAAAGTCTCCTTCCTCCATCCCCCAGGCCACCACTCCAGAGGTTCCCCCACCACTCCCTGCCCCAGGTTTCCCCACCCACAGATACACCATCCCCAAAATGTTAAGGCCATCCCCCCCAGCACTTGCTCCTCCACACCTGGTCAGACGGTTGGTGCCACTGATGTGGGGACCGTGTCCCCCACCCTGCCCTGCCGACCTCACCTGCCCCCCATTCCGCTCCCATGGATGTAGGCACTGCATTGGAGTCCACGAGCACCCCGTCTAACTTGGGCACTGCAGTGGTGACCCAATCCACTCCATCTGACCTGCCCACTGGAGTTGTGCCGGCACCCACCCCATCTGACTTATGCCCCACAGTTGTGACAGCACCCACCACTTCAGTCAGCTCCACTGCAGTTGCAAGTGTCTCACCTGCATCCACCACTTCTTTACTGCCTCCTTCTGCTGTGCCCTGATCCTGTCCCTGCGGTGCCTGGCCTGCCCCCCTGTATGCCCCTCCGAGGGGATGACCACGGTCCTTAGCAGTGCAGGCAAGCAAGGTATGAAAGTTGTCACTCTACTTCACTCCTTGGCATTTGGACATGGACTGGCCATTGGCCTTTTGTTGGAACAGACGTTTAACTTTTAATATGCTGAATAAAGCTTTTTTCTTTATCCCTGTGAACTAGATTTAGCTGTACATTATGTTGATGATGTTTCACATGCCCTTGCACCTCTGATGCTTAGTTGCCAATGTTGAATACTGATGTGTTGCTGTGAGATACTCCCTGTGGTCCATGAGATATGTATCCTATTCTGGTGGGTATCCATGTCATCCTTTGCAGCTACCTGGGTGTGTCAGGATCAACTATTTGTGGACATCTCTGTGACCATTTCGTTTGCATGGTCACATCTCTGGCTTGCACCCCTGCACATATGATGTGCTTCCCATTGTCCAATTTGTCACTTCCACAGACTTTGTGCTCATCAACACTGGACCTACAGGTGTGGGCATCATTGGTATAGGAGCAACTGGGTCCTCTGTGCTACTTGCTAGACATATGTTTTGGGTATGTGCAGATGACTTAGGGGAGACTCACGTACCCAGGCTGTTGTGCCCAGAGCCTTCATTGTGTGGTAACTGATGGCTGACTGACCAAGTGTTCTGCAGACATGAGTGAGACGTGCGGTGAATATGTTTGGCACAGCTGGGCTTCCACAGGAGTTGGGTCCCCTCAAGTAAGTGTGTTGTCCAGTGACATGGCCTGGACCCATGGTGTGTGTTGTATGAGCATGTGTGTGTGCCCACATCCCTGTTCATACACAGACAGTGTTCCTTTGATATGTTCCTGTTTTTGATGCTTGCTGAGTGGTACTGGGTTCATCCCACTACTTTTCCAATGGGCTACCAGATGTGTGGGTGCATGACACACTACTGTTAATTGGTGTATCATCATTGGGATTTGTCAGTTCTGAGTGGTGATGAAGTTATCAGACGCAGATGGGACACAGTCAGGGTCCCCAAGGCACCTGTTTATTTGCTAAATCATGTAGTTGTCCCTATGTGGTACCTTTCAGTGATTGCAACATTTGTATGTGTGTGTGACTGCTCCCACTTGTCAGGTTCATGGCTGCGATGCTGGCAGGTGTCAGCATGTGTGCCTTGTGGTTCTCCTTGGCTTCTGCATTGTCGTGGGACTGTGGCAGGGATTCTGAAGGTTACGTGAGCTTTGAGGTCATGGCCATGTACCGCATACTGTGCAGTATGTCTGTCATTCCCCAGGGTTGTCAACTGTCCTTGTGTGATGTGTCTGTGCACCTTAGTTCCTCCCAACATGCCTGTGTTTGTCATGGGTGCATGTGCAATGTCACCTGTCCATGTGGGTTTCACAGATGCACATTGTTGCAGTTCAGGGTGTGTGGTGTTGACGATGGACTGATGTAAATGTTTGCATGGATGGTCCCCTAGCTCACGTTTGTCCATGGATGAGGGGCCATGCTGAGTGATTTGTGTTTGTTTATGTGTGATGTACGTTTGTGGCACAGGACACATGTCTGGGTTTTCCAGTTTGTACGACATCTGCCTTTGTCATCACAGTGGAGGTGTCATGCATGCTTGTGTCACCCCAATGTCTGATCCCTGGGGGTAGTGCTGTTGTATGTCAGTCTCTTGCTGTGCTAGTTGGTGTTCATTCCAGCTTGTGTCACATGTGACTGTTGTGCTCCCTCTCATCTCCTAATGCCTGATTGCCCACTGAGGGTGTCCCAATGATGATTTACTTTTGTATGGCACTGTGTCCACATCTGTGTCACTGTGGTTCAGC
Organism: Triturus cristatus; assembly: GCF_964204655.1. Lineage (NCBI taxonomy): Eukaryota > Metazoa > Chordata > Amphibia > Caudata > Salamandridae > Triturus > Triturus cristatus. The sequence continues at coordinate 663,193,507 of NC_140581.1, read as the reverse complement.
CCCCCTCATGTGTTGTGTAGTTGCCTGGGGATACTGTGACACACACACACACACATGCTGTGTCAGATGTGCAGTGTGAGTTTGCCTGTTTGGGCTTGTGCATCTGGTATTGCTGTTGTGGGCCTTTGTCTGGATGCTGTTTCTGTGATTTTCCCTGCTGTCCCTGTGAGTCATATCACATCATTGTGCACATTCATCCTGGTTGTTAGGTGCCATTGCTGGCATGGAATGTGATTTTGTGAGCTGACACCTACAGTCTACACATGTTGTTTTGATTAGTGTGTCTATTTTCAAGATGTGTGCATGCTTGGTGATGGTCACTTCTGCTCTAGTGTCATTGTACACTGTATGCATTGTCAGCCCCCATGTGTGGTGCTTGTCTGCACATGGCCGAGTGTTCTGTTTTCACAGCAATGTTAGCCTCACCACTTCTCTGTGGGAATGGGACACAACCACTAGTTTGCCCCAGACGTGTTTAATGTGTTGGGAGCAGGGATCATACATGCTGTTTGTTATTTGCAGCTTTGACCATGATGACACTTACCTTTTGGTCACTGTGATGAGGGGGGGTTTAGTCACCATCACCACAATGCTCAACATCTGCTGCATTTTGGAAGCCCCCACATAACTTCTGTTCTACACAGTGAGGGGTGTTCTTTTTACATTGCCACAGTGCTATAGCGGTGCTTGCCTTGTGTATGTCACACTCATGTGTTGGGCACACATGTGCTGTTAGTTACATTGTATGTTCGAAGTCATAATCACTGTTGTGGGCATTTGTCACAGACTACACACTGTTGTCATGATGTTAGGGGGGATGTATTTTGCTGACATACCTGATGTTGGAGTATGCTGGATGTGTGGCGCATCACCCATCCTATGGCTGAGGGTGGCAGGGGTGATGGGCAACATACGCCCTATGGGTGGGGGTGGCAGTAGTGATGGGCAACAGGTCCCCTATGGGTGTGGGTGGCAGTAGTGATGGGCAACAGGTCCCCTTTGGGAATGGGTGGCAGTAGTGATGGGCAACAGGTCTCCTATGGGTGTGGGTGGCAGTAGTGATGGGCAACATAGTCCCTATGGGTGGGGGTGGCAGTAGTGATGGGCAACAGGTCCCCTATGGGTGGGGGTGGCAGTAATGATGGGCAACAGGTCCCCTATGTGTGTGGGTGGCAGTAGTGATGGGCAACATAAGCCCTATGGGTGGGGGTGGCAGTAGAGATGGGCAACAGGTCCACTATGGGTGGGGGTGGTAGTAGTGATGGGCAACAAGTCCCCTATGGGTGTGGGTGGCAGTAGTGATGGGCATCATAAGCCCTATGGGTGGGGGTGGCAGTAGTGATGGGCAACAGGTCCCCTATGGGTGGGGGTGGCAGTAGTGATGGGCAACAGGTCCCCTATGGGTGTGGGTGGCAGTAGTGATGGGCAACATAAGCCCTATGGGTGGGGGTGGCAGTAGTGATGGGCAACAGGTCCCCTATGAGTGTGGGTGGCAGGAGTGCTGGGCAACATAGTCCCTATGGGTGGGGGTGGCAGTAGTGATGGGCAACAGGTCCCCTATGTCTGGGGGTGGCAGTAGTGATGGGCAACATAAGCCCTATGGCTGGGGGTGGTAGTAGTGATGGACAACATGTGCCCTATGGGTGTGGGTGGCAGGGGTGATGGGCAACATGAGCTCTATGGCTGGGGGTGGCAGTAGTGATGGGCAACAGGTCCCCTATGGGTGGGGGTGTTAGTGGTGCTGGCCATGCAACCCCTATGGTGGGCTGTTGGTAGTGGCCAGGATGTGGATCCCTTGTGTGTGTGTGCCATTTTGCGGGTATGTGTCGTTTGCTTATGTAGTAGGTGTCTGACTTACTGCCTGCGCCGTATGCGTCGGTTCCTGATCCAGTCATAGATGTAGAGAACTGGTATGACCTGCGCGATGGGATTCATGATGTGTTCGTGTCGTACACTCTGCTTGTTGCTCCATCTCGTACCCGCTGCAAGCTGGTCCGTCTTGTAGCCATGGATTGAGTTGTGGCGCGAATCGTAGCTGATATGCTTGTTTTCCGGATGCTGTGACGTCCTGTACGTGGCGACCCGTCCGGCGCTTAGGAAGTACGCATCGTACTTGTCATGTCGGAAACTGCTATGGATACTGCTTCCGGGTGACTCGGTTCAGCGTTAGGAGTTACGGCTCGGACAGTGAATGGAGCTTGAATCACAGCCTACGTGTTGGTCGTGTTTTGGGCAGTTATGCGCATTGTACTTACTTTACAGGACGGACCGGCTATGGGTACGTGTCGGTCGCACGGTAAGGCTATGGACAGCTGTCCGACCCAGTATCTGAATTGGCCCCTAACTCTTTCAGTGCTTGTTGTTTTACTTATTGCAAACAGTCTGAAAATGCCATGTGTCTTGGCATTTTCAAGATGGCAAAGTCTTTGGCCAGGCTAAACTTGGGCTCTGCATCTGGGGGAGTGTGTGGAGGGGTGCACTATGGTAATCCAAGTGTAATCCTACATCTAACTCTGCTGTATTTAAGTGTATATTTCCTTTCCTGTTCTTGTTTCTAAGGATCTGATCCTGCTTTTCTGAGCCCTATTTCAATCATTCCATGTGCTTCGGTCCTTTTGTCCTTTCTTGTCATTGTGTGAAATTCTAGTTATTATTACTGAATTGGTTCACAGGCTTGAAGCCTTTTGCACGGAGGTGCTCGGTGTCTTTAAGACTCTGTGAAATTAAGTGGTCTTTGCCTAATTGATAGAGATTTTCCGTTACAGACATAATTTTACAGAGTACAAACTATCATTTATGTTACTTTGACTGTTGTTCTTCTGCTTTTTACTATTCTATTGCAATCCCATTCATTTTAGGGCTCGCTCCCTGCGTTGCACTGCGCAACAGTGCTCGCACAGGCGAGAGCCCTTTTGTCCGGAGTTTGAAAACGGACCCTGGAATCACACACACTCATCCGTGTGCTTTTCCTTTTAGGTTCCGCTATTGGGCTTTGTGTGCGTGTTTTTTTAAAACAGAGCACGCAATAGGCCAAAGGCGGGCGCATTGCTCCACCCATGGCCTATTGGTGTCTGTTACGCGCACCAAAACCCATATGTTTTAAATTAACGTGCCCAGACACGGGCGCGATTATTGAAAACACATATGGCTCGCAGTGGTGCGCGCTCACGCACCACTCGGCGGCATTTTTTATTTATTTTACATTAGCGATCGCTTTTTGCCTGCCTGACCCTGGGTACCTCTCAGGTATCCGGCGATGCCACAGACCTCAGCGTGACCCTCAAGCACCGCCATTTCCGCCCTCCGCCTGCAGGTTTGTAAAGCTCCAAAGATGCCATTTCCATGCTTGCCCCTTAGCACCATGCCTTCCTTCCTCTGTGCTCCCATTTGCACCATGCCTCCTCCTGGACTGGACTCCCCTTGATACAAGCCTCTCCTTGTTTAAAGTAGGAATGCGGATTTGCGTATACATGCATCTATGAAAGTGTGCATGCCAATCGGCTTTGTTATACTCAGTCCTAATCGTCTTCATCCCTCTCTTACGAATGAGGAAGAGGCACAAATTGGTACCGGTTGATCAGCAGCCGTACCGTAAAATAGTCTTTGACAATATTCAAGATTGGTAGCGTTTTTGAAATAATGACTGGTGAGCCACCCCATCTGCAAGGTGGAATGCTGTGCACTCCATTTGTCACCTACTAGAACCGCCCCACATGCTCAATGGATGATCACAGAACAGCACTGGAACGCTTTTTTCATCCAAAATTTATTTCATCAGGTAAATCACAAAATGGGCAAAGGTGACCCTTCAGGCGCTCCTGGCGTTTGCACTAAGACCACATTGTTGTGCAGGCTGCCCCATGTGGGCAAAGACTACGTGCAGGTTTACTCCCTGTTATTGACACCCTTGGCTGCGCCCGGCCCTGCGGGTTGAGTGCAGTACATCCGGGTGTCAGGGTCATGACATAGTGGCCGGGTGGCTCACTACATCCCCCTTCCCACTTTACTCTGGGTCACTGTACCTTAGCTCACACACAAAGTCCTTCAGTGCAAGGTGCGGTCAGCACCACGCAGGCTGAAGCTGGCTGACGCATGAAGGCAGAAGCGCAGATGCGGCTAGCGACAATTGCGTTAGTGGGGGTTCGCTAGGTCTGTTACGGTGACTTGCCGATCCGGGCTGTAGGGGAAAGTTGGGGACCGTGAGGTGGCCCTCCTTCATCGCCAAATGTTGTGCAGTCTGCCCGTGAATACCACCAGACCCTACAACAATAACAGACACCAAGCACCACAAACTGCTGTGCGGGTGAAGAAGACCTCGAGCGGTCTTTCTCACTTTTATTTATGCCCCGTAGGGTTGAGTACAGTACATCCGGGTGTGAGGGTCAATACACACGTCATTATCAGGACTGAAATTGCTGTCGGCGCCAAAAGGTCACTGAGTAGGGCTAAATGACTGCTGGGCTAGTGCGCATTATACAAACCTGATGATGATGAGGATCGCTTTGCTTTTAACAGCGCAATTATTGACACAACGCCTGTGCTCCTCAAGTACTCTTGGCTGAAAAGAGAACTAGGTCATACTAGGCCATTTCACATCTATGCCACCCAGTGGTTGCAGTATTAACAAGCATTTGCAATGCAATAGGTCTCGCATTTACGCAAGTTTAAGCTATTGGCATTGTAAATGACAATGCCTTTTATTTATGTTTTAAAAAACGAAAACAAATAAAAGAGGCATTGTCATTTGCAATGTCAATAGCTCAAACTTGCGTAAATGCGAGACCTATTGCATTGCAAATGCTTGTTTTATTTTGTTTTTGTGTTATATTTCTCTTTTGCAGGCATAACGTTGGTGAGGCTGAGTGTCCCAAACACAGTACGTGTCAACCTGCTCCAGCCTTTAGCTTCTGCCCTGTCCCCCTCCTTCAACGTTTTCAGGTGCTACTCCATAGCATATGATAAGTACCTCTTCCGCAGTTCGCTTGTCCCAGAAAAGAGCAATATTTCACTATTAGTCTAGTCGCAGTCTCAGTAGTCGCAGTCTCAGCAGGGGTTTTAACATCATGCAGTGCAGTCTGTGATTGCAGTGTGTCATCTGGCCATGCCCCTGACTGTAGGGCATGGCCTCCTGCCACAACCTGTATTCTGCCATTGTACCATCAAAATTGCTGCCCATGGTACTCCCGGTTAAAGCCATACACATACAATTCTGGGGTAATAGAAGTAATAAGGGAATGAAATGTAAAAAAAAACAACTACTATTGGTATTGGTAGGTCCCCAAAAATACTTTCTTGGAACATTTTTTTAAACCATTTATTTCAACGTAGACCGATGAAATAAAATGTCAAACTCAGCGAATCTGAACCTGTCCACCAGGGTGCCAGAGGTCATGGCCACTGAAACCCAGTTAGAAGAGGGTCCACTTTTTTTACAGATCTCTGCAGTGGCTGCTCCTTTCACAACATTGAAAGCTTGTTAAGCAGGTGCCATTTTTAAGTTGCCCGCTCTACAGTTTTTTTGGGTACTGGGAAAATAAATCTCAATGCTGAAGTTTATTTTCACACTGAAAAAAATAGTCCGGACGTGCAGGTAGCTTTCCCTGTGCATTGTGCCTGTTCTACATTTTCCTTGCCCGGTCTCTGAAAATGACTAGCCTTTTCCTGTCCCTCAATAGAGCAAGATGACCCTCATTGTGATCTGGTGACCCCTTAGCAGATGCTCTGCCAGGCCAGAGGTTTACACAGTTGAGTCTCAACTAGTGTAAATCCAGCACTTCCGCTGACTCTAAATACAGTGGGGGAACCACAGGTTTGGCGGGGTGGGAGCATCACTGAATTATAGTGCTGCCCTATGTTTCCACAATTGCTACAGAACATGGAATTGGTTTCGAATAAGCAATCAGACTTCTCATAGATTCTGGTCCTCAAACCTGGTGTTATCTGATCTCAAACTCCATCATCATCAGCTATTGATGTTGAGGCTTAAGGCCTCATTGTACTGGTGCTGGTAATGTGTCATCATATGGAAGCCCAGCCTTACAGCCCTGAAGCAAGAGTGGCTCGGTAGTCTTACCTCCGAGATATGCAGCAGGCAGAATTTGCAGATATAGTAACATGAACATTTCACTTCTAGGACCATGGAGGCAACTGAAAAAATTCCAAATATAAGATTTTGTTGAGCGGGAGGGAGGTTCCTTGATGGTTAACCATAGTCACTTCAGTTCTATTGTTTGCAGAAACAGATTCCGCTGAATTTGGATCAGTCATAGCTATATCCTCCTGAATCACAAAAAAATATTTGGTTAAAAAAACAATGAATTGTGGATGCATTCTACATGGCGATGTTTAGAGCAAAGTACAAATGTTTTTTCTTTAAAATGTATATACACATATTTTTTCAGGAATCTGAAGCTGGAAAAGCACATGGTCATTCCAGAATGGCATGCTTATTTCAGATCAAACAAAGTACACTCATATTCAAGAACAGGAAATCAAGTTTCAGAATACCCATTCACAGTAGTTAGTGTAACTTTTCAGATGCACAGGTATTTGACAAGGCAAGGCATGTTCGAGAATTTGCATGGCCAGGGAACCATTAGTGAGTCAAGATTCTCAGATAGTTTTTTTACCTGGTTTAAAATGTTGTAATTACAATACATTGGAGGATTAATAAAAACAAAAAACATTAAAAAGGTGTGAATCCAACAAATGACAAGGATTATAAAAGCAGCCAGTGGAGTACCATAGGGTGCTAACGGCATATTGACATTCAGGGCCTAATCACGACTTTGGCGTACCGTCACACCAGCGTCCTGCAGGAGGGCCGACAAATCCGTTCCCATACCATCTGCCTGATTACAATAGTAATCATTGGCAGGTGGTTGGTGCTGCGGCGGTGTCATAACGGTGCCTGTCTAAAGGCTCATAGAAGAGCCTTAACAGGCACCGCTGTGACACCACGGCAGAATGTTCCTGCACACTGTGGCATGCACCATGTGGTGCATGCAGCACCATGCAGGAACTGCGGTGCATATATGCAAGGGGGCACTACATGTGCCCCCCTCCATGCATATACAGGACCTGAAGAGGTAGGGTTGTTGCCTCACTGCCATCCTTTCCATGGTGGGCTCACCGCCATAAAAAGTCTGGCAGTGAGGCAATTTATAATATGCTTGGCAGTGCTGCAGCATCACCCTCGATCATATTGCTGTTGCTGACTGCCACTGCTCCACAGCGGGATCCTAGATCCCTGTGGTGGGGCAGCCCTGTGGTGGGCCGACTACAGCAATTGTAATCCTGCGGCGGTCCTGCAGTGTGGCAGTGGTCAGAACATCACCTTGACTATGGCTCCCCTATGGACCACCGTAGTTGTAATAAGACCCTGAGGGGTTAAGCAGCTAGGAATCAGTATTTCTGTTGTGAGATAATAGGACACATGATCTTAGAAAGAACAGTCAGCCTGTAATGCAATGGGGCGAGCTATTGTTTCCTTTTCTGTTTAGCGAGGTGTTTAACCCCTTCAGTGCCCATGACGAGCTGGACTCGTCATAGGCCGCGGTGGCGCTGTGCCCATGACGAGTCCAGCTCGTCATAGACCCCGCCCGCTAATGCAACGGCCGGCACTGGGCGGGGAAAGGGGCGGGCACTGAAGGGGTTAAAAAGCCCCTTGCTAGTGTATGTGTCCTCCGGGCTGGGTCCCAAGGTGAGACTCTCTTGAGTGTTTTCTAAAGTGCTGAACAATTTTATTAATTCCAGCGAATGCTCCTAAAAAATTCAGACTTCGCAAGAAGTGTGTGACTCATTATCAGAGTGTTTTGATGACAAAATTATTCTCATTTATCAGAACTTTCCCAGTGCGCCCAATCTAACTTTCATCGAGCCCAATGTCAAATCTACCCCCTTACCTATGTTTACAGCCTTAACTTTTTCACTCCAGAACAAATTAATACATCTTTAGAGACAGCTAAATCCAGCTCTCCTTTGGATTTATGCCCTCCCAGAACCTCAGCACTACTTTCTAATCAGCTACCCTCTATTATATGCTTTAATTTATCAATAAACCCAGGGAAATATACAAAAGAAGGCCAATCTCGCATCCATAAACCCTACAAACTACCAGCTCATCTTCCTGCTTCCTTCATTAGGCAAATTGTTGGAAAGTCAAATTAACAAACAACTTTCGGATTATTTGGAAGGTAACATGATCTTTGATCCATCACAATCTGGGTTCCAATCCTCAGACAACACTTAGTAGATGTCACAGATCACACATGTTTAGCTCTTGATGCTGATACACCATTTATGCTTGTGCTGTTGGATTTATATGCAGTGTCCCATCCAATGCTACTTCAAAGGTTGTACGAAATTGGAATCTATGGGACACCCATCCAATGGTTCGCTAAACAGAAAAAACAGAACCCAAACCACCTCTCTGGGCTCTTTCCAATCTCGTATAATGACGATTGACAAGGGTGTACCCCAGGACTCATGTCTAAGCCCTACCCTTTTCAACATCTAAGTTTTCCCCTTGCCAAGATTGTCAAACCTTTTGGCTTTGAAATTCTATCCTATGCTGATGACACACAGTTGCTCATCTCTTTTGACAAAGTCCGTGTTCAGGCAAAAGGACATTTTGCGACAAGGAGTAAAGCAATTGCAGCTTGGATGTCTACCAACTACCAACAATTGAATGCAGGAAAAACCGAGATTATGCTGTTTGGTAAGGCCCAACCACTTTGTTCGGCTGACTGGTGGCCTTCAGAACTTGGCTGGGCACCAATGCCCAAACAGGTAGCTAAGAACCTCACTGTCCGTCAAGACCAAACCCTAACTATGAAAGAGCAGGTTCCATCTACTGTAGGTAGAAGTTTCCACATGATGCGCCTGTTTAGGAAGGCTATTCCTTTTCTTCCTCTTTCAGCGAATAAAACATTGGTGCAGGAGCTCATTATAAGCCGATTAGATTATGGCAATGCTTTACTTGCTTCTGCAAATGAGACTTTACTTTCAAAACTTCAAGTTGTACAAAACACAGTGATCCGTCTCGTTAGCATTCTTCCCTCAGGCACTGCATCCACTCCTCTTCTGTGATCTTTGCACTGGCTGCCTCTAAGGAACAGAATAACTTTCAAAATGTGCTGCCTTACTCACAAGTCGCTGTCAGGGAAAGGTCCCAATCACCTCATCCAGAAGCTTAAACGTTATTGTTCAATTAGAACTTTGAGATCCAGAGACAAAGTCTTGCTCACTGTCCTGCGCATCGAAAAGACTAGAGCGGGGGGCAGATCTTTGTCCAATGTGCTCCCTTTTTACTGGAATGAACTGCCTTACTACATTTGTATGTGTTTAGATCATTGCAAGTTCAGAAAGATGCTTAAGACAGTGCTTACCTAACATTGGGGCCGATTACGATGGCGGGCGGACAAAGTCCATCTGCCATCGCAGCTGCAAAAGGGACCACCCACCATAGTTGCGGCGGTCCCACCATACGAATTATGATGCGCCCGCCAGTGTGGCGGGCGCATCCTGTGTATTTTATATTGTGGTGGGCGGTGCTGCAAGCAGCACCCACCGCAATGTAAAAAATACATGTTGTGCTTTTACATGCACAATGTGACAGGCACCGCTCGGTGTACATGCACCCCCCCAGCCCCCCAGCCCCCCAACACCCTGGGGCCCGCAACGGGCCCCCAACAGCAGGGACCATCAGCCTTTCCATGGTGGCAATGCAGCCATGGAAAGGCTGATCACAGCCTGCATCGTAATATGGATGGCGGTGTCTTTCAGACACCGCCACCATATTAAACCGGCGGAAAAGCGGTGGACGGTCTTTCCGTCCACCACGGACACCCCAGCCATCATATTATGGCGGGGGGTCTTTGCAGTCAGGATGGCGGGCGGATTGCCCCCGCCGGGCCGGCGGTGACCACTGCTGGCCCGGCGGGGGAGATCCGCCCGCCATCGTAATCGGCCCCTTTAAGTTTTTCCTGCAGGTAATTTGCTTCAGCATCGAGATAACCTCACGGGTGATTTGTGCCTGATAATAATTCATATTAACATAACGTATCATAACTGCTACTTTTGCCTGAGATTTATTCCAGAGACGTAAGGGTGGAGGCATTAATTTTTTTACCGTAATAAAGTGCTAGTAAACCAGCAGCTCAACTGCATGTTGGAGTCTTCCAAGTTGCCAATCATGGCATGACGGCAGCTTCTTATATATAAAATGTTAAATAGTGGTTTTAAGAAACGTTGGGGCATATTCACAAGGCGATATCACCACTTTAGCGGCACTTATCTGCCGCTAAAGCGGCGATGTTTTTATTGCCGTATTCTCAAGTTGTCGCTAACAGCCATTAGCGACAGTTTTTAGGCGAAAGCGACCGCTAATAACATCGCCAACAATGTTAGCGACAACTAACGCTAATCATATGCAATGTAGGCGTTCCCGTGTTAAAACGCATGGTAACCCCACTTTGCGATATTCTCAACGATTGCCCGGACCGGCGATGCGATAAAAAAAACACGCTAAGCTGCTGGAACTTAAGACCTGAAAAAAGGAGGTCTTAAAAATGGTGAACAATAGCAGTATATAAGGGAGACTAGCCCAGAGCCTCATCTGAAGACCCACTGATGCCAAGGAAATACGAATCATGCAGCTTGGAGCAGCAAGAAGGCCACAACAACCACTGCCACTGTCACCTCGCCCAGGACCACCACAGAGGCTGCGCCGAATAAGACAGCGGGTGCATCGCTGATGCCTCAGCCTCACAGACCTAACACCAGAGGATGTCATTGCCCACTACAGGCTCAAGAGGACAACCATCCGCCCCATCCTGACTCACATAGCCCACAGGCTGATGGCACCAACTTAGCGGATAACCAACATCCCTCCGCAAACAGAGCTGCTGGCTGTGCTGCACATCTTGGCCTCTGGCACCTTCCAACCAACAACTGCCAGAGTCAGAGGAGTCTCACAGCCATCCCTATCAAAAGTTCCTCACAACTGTCTTGGATGGCATCATCAGCCTGATACCCGGCACCTTCACTTCCACAACACTGCGCAGGAACAGCTGGAGACCATGCAAGGGTTCTACGCCATAGCTGGCTGCCCGCATGTGTTGGGGGCAACTGACTGCACATTATAAACAACAACTGGCCTGACCCAGAATACACCAAATCCTAAAACTGGGACACTAAAGGGGTCTACAATCCTTTTTTAATCCCCTAGAGTGTGTACACTACCACTACTCTAAGTGCCCTGGCGTACCAAATTTAAGGAAATCGTCAAACTATCATACCTAATCCCACCCAAGAATATCCAAAAAAAAGGTGTGGAATAGGAGAGAAAGCACCTCACGGTAGTAACACCAAGGAGGATTTCTGGCTAATGCTCGCCAGTATACCCACTTATCATCAATGGTCACTCTCTCTCCATATAGAGGACAGAAATGTGAGTGTATTCTTTTCAGAAGAATCTCATACCCAGTGAAGATAGAAAAGAAAGATAGTAAAGTTCAAATGTAGATTAACTATCAGTGCCTAATGTTCTTCTACGTGACCATTGGACCCCTGTGAGAATATAAAGAAATAATCCTCACCAATAAAAACCGGTAGAGTTTACTGGCTTCAACTTAGCTTTATTCAGTGCTGTAAGCTTCCCCAATTAAAAATGGTTTCATTCAAACCATAGTCGATTCTTTAACGCCAACATGTTTCACTGCTCAACCCTTATGCAACTTCTTCAGGGCTGTTGGTTTTCCAATTATCAATTTCACATGAGATTCACCTAACACCTATGATGGTATAACAAAGAAAGCCATATGTAAAAGCCGCCTGTCTTTATAAGGGCATACTGTAATGAGAAGCTTGCTTTGAACAAAATACATAAACCCATCTTTACCAATTAGTTGCGCAGTCTCCTTGTACCTGTAACCATCTCAAAACGGTACACGCGTCTTCTGATCACGTGTCCATAGGGTAACTGCCCAATGTCTTAGTTCCCTACAAGGATATAAGGCACAGCATTACACCAAATATCGGTTATCTTATGCTCTCACTTGAATTTTTGGCGTTTTCCATCATCGTAAGTGACTGGAAACCTTTTCCCATGTTCATACTGATCAACCTGTTATATTCATAGTCACCTCCACTTCCTATGGGCCTAATTTTCAACACACAATGTATCGAACTTGCACTTACCAGAACTTTGTTTGAATATAAAAACCAGCTGTACCTGCAGGTATCCGGGACTTCAATGGGGGCTACATTCGCCCCCAGTCTGGCCTGCATTTATGTGGGCCAGTTTGAGGAAAATGTTATATATCATGCCTCCAATCCCTTCAGAGGGAATATTTCCCTCTGGAGGAGATATATTGACGATGTCCTCTGTATCTGGACAGGTACAGAGGACCACCTGTCAGCCTTTCTAGCATGGCTGAATCAGGCTGATGAATGTCTACGGTTTACCTGGTCGTTCAATAACACGTCTGCTGTATATCTAGATGTTGATATTACAGCCATGGACCAGAGGCTGTTTACTAATGTCCATCAGAAACCTACGGATAGGAATTCCCTTCTTCATTATCGCTCGTTCCATCCTAGAGCCTTGAGGGATACTCTCCCGGTAGGCCAGTTTTTGCGATATCGCCGTAATTGCTCTACAACTGGCAAGTTTGTTGAGCAATCGGAAGAACTGGTGACTAAGTTATAAGAAAAGGAATATCCTATTAAAATCATTAAACAAGCACGTAAGCGTGCCTTAAATACTCCACGAGATGCCTTGTTAGAAAGGAGTGAAAAGCTGAAAAATGAATGTCTCCCTGTAGTGACAACGTTTGACCCCCTTTCCACGAAAGTGAGACAGATAGTAAGGAAACATTGGTCCCTTCTTGATACAACCACGAACAAAATGCCACCCCCACGGTTTGCATTTAAAGAGAGCACCTAATTTGAAGGACAAACTTGTTCATACACGCACCTTGTTAACAACACAGTCATCCAATCTTCCATCTGGTCATTTCCCATGTGGTGGCTGTTCGGTGTGTGGTCTTACACAGGCGACTAGGAGTGTATTGTTGCAAGAGGGTAAGACATGGTTTTTAAACAGTTCAGCAACTGCAACACAACTAACGTCATCTATAGGTTGACGTGTAGCTGTGGGTTGCATTATATTGGCCTTACTTCACGAAAGGTGAAAGTACATATACAAGAGCATTTAAGCACTCTGAAGGCAAAAAAAATTGACAACACGACTGGTGCAACATTTTAATAAGAAACAACATGACCCGAGGGATTTGAGATGGACTGTGCTTGAGAGAGTGTTGGGTGAGACACACAATATTGAATCCATTTTGGTAAGGAAAGAAGCTAATTGGATTTTTTCAGAAAAGGTGGACCAGTCGGGATTGAATGATTCTATCGAATGGAATAGGGTGAGCAGACGTTAAAATGTATTTGTCGGCCCCCTTATTGTATACATCTCCATTAGAATATTTCCAAATCCCTTGATCTGAGTCACAAGGCCTTGATAATAAGTGACACTGAGATATGGGGTTGCTGGTAAACATCATGGTTGTTTGTCTCGCAGTTACCTTTATGATTCATCATGATAATTGCATAGATGTAGGAAGTGGTTCGTGATGTATATTGGAGCATTTTGGAGTGCCTCCTTTGAAACATTAGTTGAGGACATTGGGCCTTCGCCTGTCTTAACTATGAAAATCTGGCAATTGAAAGGACATCGGTTTCTGGGATATCAATCGATGAGTAAAAATGATGATGCATATGGAATTTACCAGTGAAAATAAAGGTATACTGAGTAATTCCGCCCTTTTGAAGAAATAAAATAATAATAAAAAACATATTTCTTACTTTGAAAGGAAAAGTGGTTGCTTAAATAACTCCCTTTTTATGGATAGCGGTTGGAATGAGCATAAAGATTTCTGTCCAGGTATATAGGTTATATAATTTAAGCTGTCGGCTCTGCAATTCAATATTTTGCCTGTCTTGCCAAAAAGTCCTTGCACCTAGCGTGTAAATAAATGGCATGTAATTCGTGATTAAAAAGGAATTCCTGAGCTATTTCTTCTCCTTGTTAAGATGGCCGCCGGGTAAAAAGGAGAGGCCTGGTAACGTTACGGGACATCTGTGAAATGAGGGCGGGACCGACAAGGCATTTATGACGTGCAGAGCTGTGTGCCCATTAGCGGAGCTTCAAACACACCGGTGGGACTCGGCAAGGGTAATATGTGTGTTTACGGGCACACTGCTACCAGCATTTGCACAGTGATTTGGGTTTCGAGATGCAGAGGTGAGCGTACGAGATTTGAGCTAAAATGCCCGCGTTTGGATTTTATCCTTCTTAAAAAATGTTTTTAAAAAACACGGAATGCGTTAAGTTCCATGACACGAGGTTGTATCGTGTCTTGCCTCGGGTGCATTTTCTGAGGCGGTGCATTGCCTGTGGCTGTGTTTGTGTTGATGAATATGCGCTAAATTGGACTGCGTGTTGAAAATTGGGCCCATAGGAAGTGGAGGTAACTATGAATATAACAGGTTGATCAGTATGAACATGGGAAAAGGTTTCCAGTACGATGATAGGAAAACGCTAAAAATTCAAGTGAGAGCATAAGATAACCGATATTTGGTGTAATGCTGTGCCTTATATTCTTGTAGGGAACTAGACATTGGGCAGTTACCCTATGGACACGTGATCAGAAGAGGTTTTAGGTGAATCTCATGTGAAATTGATAATTGGAACCCCAACAGCCCTGAAGAAGTTGCATAAGGGTTGAGCAACGAAACATGTTGGTGTTAAAGAATTGACTATGGTTTAAATGAAACCATTTTTAATTGGGGAAGCTTACAGCACTGAATAAAGCTAAGTTGAAGCCAGTAAGCTCTACCGGTTTTTATTGGTGAGGATTATTTCTTTATATTCTCACAGGGGTCCAATGGGCACTTAGAAGAACATTAGGCACTGATAGAGAATCTACATTTAAACTTTACTATCTTTCTTTTCTATCTTCACTGGGTATGAGATTCTTCTGAAAAGAATACACTCACATTTCTGTCCTCTATATGGAAAGACAGTGGCCAATGATGATAAGTGGGTATACTGGTGAGCATTAGCCAGAAACCCTCCTTGGTGTTACTACCGTGAGGCGCTTTCTCTCCTATTCCACACCTTTTTTTGGATATTCTTGGGTGGGATTAGGTATGATGGTTTGACGATTTCCTTAAATTTGATATGCCAGGGCACTTAGAGTAGTGGTAGTGTACACACTCTAGGGGATTAAAAAAGGATTGTAGACCCCTTTAGTGTCCCAGTTTTAGGATTTGGTGTATTCTGGGTCAGGCCAGTTGTTGTTAATAATGTGTTGAGTGGGGGGCGACCTGGCCCTATTTTTCCCCCTATAGCTCCCATTGTGTGATTGGCAATTGACTGCACACATGTCCTACTTGTGCCTCCTGCCGAGACTGCACACATATACCGCAACAGAAAGCACACACATTCTATTAATGTACAAGCAATAGTGGACCACCGGGGCCTGTTCACCAATGTCGTAGCCAAGTTCCCAGGCAGTGTGCATGATTCATACATCTCTCGCCATTCCAACATCAACCAGCGCTTTCAGGATGGCACATATGGAAATGCACTGCTCGTTGGTAAGTACTAACTGAACACACCATACACCTCAACTCCACAATCATGGAACTCACAACTGTGAGAATGCACATGTTCCAAACTCACATACAACATGCAAATCAACATGCCCACCTACCAGACACAACAACACATGTAACTGTGGTAACTGGGGCCAGCCATGTAAACAAACCATCCCTAAAGCCATAGCCCTTCTGCCACACAATGGCAAATGTGGGGCGAGGTGGGAACCAAGTATGTGCGATGGAGGTACTCGACCTACGAAGAAAGAATGTACACAAGGCCGAGTGTGGCTGTGGTATGCTGGACAGTCTTGAGTGTGCAGAGCACAGACATGCCCATGTGGGCATATAGTGCGTTTCCGTTGTCCAGCCTGATGGCAATGACAGCGTTGGTGACTGACCTACCTGACGGGGTGGGACCAATTGAAGTTAGCATGGAAGCTGAAGAGTCTGTCAAAGGTGCTGCAGGACACTGCATAGACCTGTGTGTACATGGAGAGGGAGGAGTTGAGTACAATGCCTAGCTATCTAGAGTTGTTGGGGGGGCTGCCAAAGGCAGTGGCCCTCCAGGTGTTGCCACATGCTGATGGGGGGGGTCACGAGGATGAGGACTAATGTCTTCTCTTTATAGAGCACCCCCCAGCTGTTGAACATCCATGTTGCAACTAGCAAACATCCTCCATGGAACCCCAATCTGGTGTGTGTGGGCGCCTTGTTGAGGGAGAGTATGAACTAGATGTCCTTGTAAGTGGTGATGTCCAATGGTTCCCTTCATGTAGTTCCAGTTCTACTCTAGGCATCTGCAGATGCATCTGTCATCTTGGATTTTGTTGGTGAGCGAGGTGGCATTCATAGCACGCTGTATGTTGGAGCTGCATATTGGGGCAAGTGTGCATGTGCAGTTGGAGATACATGTGTGGAAATTCCAGACAGCGCTGTTGGTGTTGGCTGCAGCGGTGTGGGTGTTGCAGTTGATGGTGGAGTGTACAAGATCCCTGGTGACTCTGCTCCTGTAACTCTGTGTGGTGCCGGCTGTGGTTTTGGGTGTTATGGGGTTTCACGACGAGGAAGTGCCGGTCACACCATGGGCGTTGAGTGGTGTTGATGATGTGGATGCAGCTTCAACATGTAAAGATGGGGTCAAAGGTGGGCTCTGACTTGTTGCTCAGTGTTGAGAAGAGTTGGCTCAGTTCAATGTTAGCAAGCATCTGCCAGAGGGTAATGGATTTGGAGTTGTTATGGTATGTGAGGTTGTGGCTCCGCTCATGGATGAGTACGTAGTCCATGGAGTAGATGACGTGGCGTGGGGTGATGTTGATGGTGATTGCGAAGCTTTCCTGCCCTCTGTAGCCCTGCAGGTGAGGGTGTCTCTGACTGTTGCTTTGTCGCAGGTCTGGATCAGAAAGTGCAGATGTTGTACGTTGGAGAAGGTCTAGCGGCAGCGGCAGCAGCTGAACTGAATGTGAGCCGTGTCTGGTGTGGCCCATTGGCATCTAAACGTTCTCCTGGCGTTGACTGCGAGGAGTGTGGGTGAGTTGTAGCGCTAGATGTTAGGAGAGCCAGGGACCCTGCTGGTGAATGTGTCAGGCTTTCGGACATGTGCAGACAGGCCTGACATTGGTGCGCTGTTGGAGTGCTAGTGATGCAACCGTGCAGCGCACACAAGTAAATAGGCTCGGGGGAGGGAGGAGCAGCTGTGGGGCAATTTAATTCGCATTGATGCTGGTCATTTTGTCAGAAGCTACACATGGCAAACATTAATCCCAAAGTAGCACCAATCACACACCACAAAACTATTAACACTGCCCACACAGCATGCATAACTACTAAAGGACACATCTCTCCATTACATGTTACAGGTGATCAAGGATATGCACTCACCCCATGGATGATGATACCCCTCTGAGCCACCAACACCCAGGCCCAGAGGCAGTATAATTTAGCCCATGGACGCACCAGGGGCATTGTGGAGCGCACATTTGGCATGCTAAAGTCATGTTTCCTGCGCCTTGACATCACAGGTGGAAGAATGTTGTACAGCTCAGAAACAGTGTGCAAGATTATCATAGCATGTTGTGTATTGCACAATATATGTCCATGAATCCAAGTGCCAGATGCACCGGACGATGCACAGGATGATGAGGAAGATGAGGCAGGTGGAGCACACCCCACAGCTTCTGCAGCAGGAACAGCCCAAAGGAACAGAATCATAAACAATTTCTTCACCTTAGCATGTCACATCGTGACTGTCCTTTGCAATCATATATCAGTTCTAAATGATCACAAGCACAGTATATGTAAATTAAAAACACTACACACATACCCTGTGTGCATGTTTCTCCTCCGCATGAGTACATCACTTTGACAAGTGTAAGTGTAACATTAGGGGGTCGATTCCGATCCCGGGTCGGACAGCTCTCTGAGAGCTGTCTGTAGCCTTACTGTGCGACCGACATGTACCCGTAGCCTGCAGATGAAGTACGATGCGCATAACTGCCAAAAACACGACTGACACGTAGGCTGTGAGTCAAGCTCCATTCTCCGTCCGAGCCGTAACTCTTAACGCTGAACCGAGTCGCCCGGAAGCAGTATCCATAGCAGTTTCTGGCCTGACAAGTATGATGAGTACTTCCTACGCGCCGGACGGGTCGCCACGTAAGGGACGTCACAGCATCCGGAAAACAAGCATCTCAACTACAATTCGCGCCACAACTCAATACACGGCTACGAGACGGACCAGCTTGCAGCGGGTGCGAGACGGAGCAACAAGCAGCGTGTACGACACGAACACATCATGAATCCCATCGCGCAGGTCATACCAGTACTCTACATCTATGACCGGATCAGGAACCGACGCCGACGGCGCAGGCGGTAAGTCAGACACCTACCACACAAACAAACGACACATACCCGCAAAATGACACACACACACAGGAGATCCACATCTTGGCCACTAACAACAGGCAACCATAGGGGTTGTATGGCCAGCACCACTACCACCCCCACCCATAGGGCTTATGTTCCCCTGCACTACTGCCACCCCCACCCATAGGGGACCTGTTGCCCATCACCCCAGCCACCCCCAACCATAGGGGACCTGTTGCCCATCACTACTGCCACCCCCAGGCATAGGGGACCTCTTGCCCATCACTACGGCCACCCCCACTCATAGGGGACCTGGTGTCCATTACTACTGCCACCCCAAGCCATAGGGGACCTGTTGCCCACCAATACTGCCACCCCCACTCATAGGGCTTATGTTGCCCATCACCCCTGACTCCCCCACCCATAGGGGACCTGTTGCCCATCACTACTGCCACCCCCACTCATAGTGGATCTGGTGCCCATCACTACTGCCACCCCCAGCCATAGGGGGACCTGTTGCCCATCACTACTGCCACCCCTACTCATAGGGGACCTGGTGCCCATCACTACTGCCACCCACAGCCATAGGGGACCTGGTGCCCATCACTACTGCCAGCCCCACTCATAGGGGACCTGGTGCCCATCACGTCGGCCATCCCCAGCCATAGGGGGCCTGCTGACCATCACTACTGCCACCCCCACTCATAGGGTTTATGTTGGCCGTTACACCTGCCACCCCCAGCCATAGGGGACCTGTTGCCCATCACTACTGCCACCCCCACTCATAGTGGATCTGGTGCCCATCACTACTGCCACCCCCAGCCACAGGGGGACCTGGTGCCCATCACTACTGCCACGCCCAGCCATAGGGGACCTGTTGCCCATCACTACTGCCACCCCCACTCATAGAGGACCTGGTGCCCATCACTACTGCCACCCCCAGGCATAGGGGACCTGCTGCCCATCACTACTGCCAAGCCCACTCATAGGGGACCTGGTGCCCATCACTACTGCCACCCCCAGCCATAGGTGACCTGTTGCCCATCACTACTGCCACCCCCACTCATAGGGCTTATGTTGCCCATCACCCCTGCCACTCCCACCCATAGGGAACCTATTGCCCATCACTACTGCCACCCCCACTCATAGGGGACCTGGTGCCCATCACTAGTGCCACCCCCAGCCATAGGGGACCTGTTGCCCATCACTACTGCCACCCCCACTCATAGGGCTTATGTTGCTCATCAATACTGCCACCCCAGCCATAGGGGACATGTTGCCCATCACTACTGCCACCCCCACTCATAGAGGACCTGGTACCCATCACTACTGCCACCCCCAGCCATAGAGGACCTGTTGCCCATCACTACTGCCACCCCCACTCATTGTGGACCTGGTTCTCATCACTACTGCCACCCCCAGCCATAGGATGGGTGATGCGCCACACATCCATCATACTCCAATATTAGGTATGTCAGCAAAATACATCCCCCCTAACATCATGACAACAGTGTGTAGTCTGTGACAAATGCCCACAACAGTGATTATGCCTTTGAACAGACAATGTAACTAACAGCACATGTGTGACCAACAAATGAGTGTGCCCCACACAAGGCAAGCATCACCATAGCACTGTGTCAATGTAAAAAGAACACCCCCTCACTGTATAGAACAAAAGTTAAGTGTGGGCTTCCAAACTGCAGCAGATGTTCAGCATTGTGGTGATGAGGTTTAAACCCCCCCTCATCACAGTGACCAAAAGGTAAGTGTCATCATGGTCAAAGCGGCAAATAACAAACAGCATGTATGATCCCTGCTCCCAACACATTAAACACTTCTGGGGTGAAGTAGTGGTTGTGTCCCATTCCCACCGAGATGTGGTGAGACTAACAGTGCTGTGAAAACATAACACACTCTTGGTCATGTGCAGACAGGCACCACACATGGGGGCTGACAATGCATACAGTGTACAATGACACAGGAGCAGAAGTGACCATCACAAAGCATACACACATCTCGGAAATAGACACACTAATCAAAACAACCTGTGGAGACTGTAGGTGTCAGCTCACAAACTCCCATTCCATGCCAGCAGTGGCACCTAACAACCAGGATGAATGTGCACAATGATGTGATATGACTCACAGGGACAGCAGGGAAAATCACAGAAACAGCATCCAGACAATGGCCCACGGCAGCAATACCAATGCACTGATGCAGATGCACAATCACAAACAGGCAACCTCACACTGCACATCTGACACAGCATTTGTGTGTGTGTGTGTGTGTCTCAGTATCCTCAGGCAACTACACAACACATGAGGGGGGTTGAACCATAGTGACACAGATGTGGACACAGTGCCATACAAAAGTAAACCATCATTGGGACACCCTTAGTGGGCAATCAGGCATTGTGAGATGAGAGGGAGCACAGCACAACAGACACATGTGACACAAGCTGGAATGAACACCAACTAACACAGCAAGAGACTGACACACAACAGCACTACCCCCAGTGACCGGACATTGGGGTGACACAAGCATGCATGACTCCTCCACTGTGATGACAAAGGCAGATGTCGTACAAACTGGGAAACGCAGACATGTGTCCTGTTCCACAAACGACCATTCATGTAAACATTTACATCAGTCCACCCTCAACACCACACACCCCGAACTGCAACAATGTGCATCTGTGAAGCCCACATGGACAGGTGACATTGCAGATGCACCCATGACAAACACAGGAATGTTGGGAGGAACTAAGGTGCACAGACTCATCACACAAGGACAGTTTACAACCCTGGGGAATAATAGACATACTGCACAGTATGCGGTACATGGCCATGACGTCAAAGCTCACGTAACCTTCAGAATACCTGCCACAGTCCCAGGACAATGCAGAAGCCAAGGAGAACCACATGGCACACATGCTGACACCTGCCAACATTGCAGCCCTGAACCCGACAAGTGGGAGCAGTCACACACACATACACACGTCTCAATCACTGAAAGGTACCACCTAGGGACAACTACATGACATTGCAAATAAACAAGTGCCTTGGGGAACCCTGACTGTGTCCCATCTGTGTCTGACAACATCATCACCACTCAGAACTGACAAATCCCAATGATGATACACCAATTAACAGTAGTGTGTCATGCACCCACACATCTGGTAGCCCATGGCAAAGTAGTGGGATGAACCCAGTACCACTCAGCAAGCATTAACAACAGGAACATAACAAGGGAACACTGCCTGTGTGTGAAAAGGGATGTGGACACACACACATGCTCATACAACACACACCATGGGCCCAGGCTATGTCACGGGACAACACACTTACTTGAGGGGTCCCAACTCCTGGGGAAGCCCAAGCTGTGCCAAACATATTAACAGCACGTCTCACTCATGTCAGCAGAACACTTGGTCAGTCAGCCATCAGTTACCACACAATGAAGGCTCTGGTCACAACAGCCTGGGTACGTGAGTCTCCCCTAAGTCATCTGCACATACTCAATACATACGTACAGCAAGTTGCACAGAGGACCCAGTTGCTCCTATACCAATGATGCCCACACCTGTAGGTCCAGTGGTGATGCGCACAAAGTCAGGGAAATAGACAAATTGGACAATGGGAAGCACATCATATGTGCATGGGTGCAAGCCAGAGAAGTGACCATGCGAATGAAATGTTCACAGAGATATCCACAAATAGTTGATCACGACACACCCAGGTAGCTGCAAAGGATGACGTGGATACCAACCAGAATAGGATACATATCTCATGGACCACATGGAGTACCTCACATCAACACATCAGTATTCTACATTGAAAACCAAGCATTACAGGTGCAAGGGCATGTTAAACAGCATCAACATAATGTACAGCTAAATCAAGTTCACAGGGATACAGAAAAAAGCTTTATTCAGCATATTAAAAGTTAAACGTCCGTTCACACAAAAGGCCAATGGCTAGTCCATGTCCAAATGCCAAGGAGTGATCTAGAGTGACAACTGTCACACCTTGCTTGCCTGCACTGCTAAGGACCAGGGTCATACCCTCGGAGAGGCATACATGGGGGCAGGCCAGGCACCGCAGGTACAGGATCAGGGCGTAGCAGAAGGAGGCAGTGAAGAGGTGGTGGATGCAGGCGAGACACTTGCAACTGCAGTGGAGCTGACTGAAGTGCTGGGTGCAGTCACAACTGTGGGGCACAAGTCAGATGGGGTATGTGCCGGCACAACTCCAGTGGGCAGGTCAGATGGAGTGGATTGGGTTCCCACTGCAGTGCCCAAGTCAGACGGGGTGGTCGTGGACTCCACTGCAGTACCTACATCCATGGGAGTGGAATGGGGGCAGGTGAGGTCGGCAGGACAGGGGGGGACACGGTCCTCACATCAGTGGCACTAACCGTCAGACCAGGTGTGGAAGAGCAAGTGGTAGGTGGGGAGGGCCTTAGCATTTTGGGGATGGTGTATCTGTGGGTGGGGGAACCCAGGGCGGGGAGTGGCAGGGGAACCTCCGGAGTGGTGGCCTGGGGGATGGAGGACGGAGACTTTGCCTTGGAGCTGCGTGGTGGCGGGGGGTCTTGCTCTTCTGGCTCTGGGGGGACTTGTGGTTGGGGGTCTCAGTCTGTCTGCGCCTGGGGGAGGGTGTCCGGGTGATAGGGGCACTCCCCTCTGCGTGTGGGGACTTCCTCTTCCCCTTGTAATCAGGATCTGCTGGGTCGGTGGGGAAGAGGCCAAGGTCACAGAGGAAGAGCTTCTGGGGAGATGAGGTTGCAGGTGAGGCAAGGGAAGGGGGCTGGGAGGGAGAAGTCTCTGAGGACTACGGAGTGGTTGTGGATGACTGTGTGTGTCTGTAAACCAGTCCCTGTGAGTGTGGTATCAGTCCCCTGCGCTTGCTTGTGTGCACGTCTAGACCTTGGTTTGGGTGTTTGTGTGCTTGGGACAGATAGGCTGCTAGGAATCATGGGTGGTGCAGGGGTAGGTTGTGTCAACAGACTTGTGTGTGCATGGAGAACCTTCAGCATCGACGTCTGCCCTACATGGATCTGTCTAAGTAAGTCCACAGACTCCTCACTCAGGGCAGCAGGGGACACAGGGGCAGTGAGTGCGGTTCCTGGCACAAAGGAGACATGCTCACGAACACGGGAGCCTACATGGACCTCTGGGATGGGAGCCGATGGGAGGGTGGTGGTGGTGGTGGTGGCGGTGGCGGGGACAGCCTCACTAGCTGGGGTTTGGTGGCTGCTGACACCCGCCTCCACAAGGGTGTCATCCTCAGAGCTGCTGTGGCCCTTAGCTGGGGGTGATGGTGCTGACAACTGCTCTGTGTAGCTCCACTCGCCCTTCGTGCCACTGGGTCCCCCCGACTCCTCTCCTTCTGTCCCTGTCAGGCTCTGTCGCTCCTCCTGGTCCGTGGATCTGTCCCCTCCTGTGGCCGTGGATGTATCTGGATGGGAATAGGAAGTAAGAGAACAACATCAGTCACCTGCACCGACTGCACACACCACAGTGAGTACATCACATCACAGGGCAAGCCCTGGCATCATCAGCTGAATACAGCTCAAAGTGCCAACACTGTTTAGAATAAGCCAATTGTCATTCTCAACATCAACCATGGCACACATATCCCTCCTTGACTTGCACACATATGTCTGTTGCATGTTGGATGCTAATACCCCAATGTGCCGACATGCACCACCCACACCTCATTTGGACATGCAAGTAAACATGTAGGAGTATGTCACTATACACATAGCACATGTCTTGCTACTGACTCAGTTCAGGTGTCCGGATGAAGGGATGGGCAGAGACTCATTTCACATGCTTGTAATGCATGCCAGCAACACACACTATGATGTTATCATGTCCTGATAGTCAATGCTACAATGGGGTGCATGGTGCACACTTGAACACAATGCAGGATCACTCATAGCAAGTTAAATGCCATGGCACTGGCATGCCTGGAAAGTCAGTCAACAATGTCTCCTGTCACAGAGGCAGGGCATCCAGACCACAACAATATGCACTGACTCACAATCCTAGCTCAGGGGTAAAGCTAACTCTGCAGATGACCGGCGCACTTGCCCATCCCCTGCAAACAACATATACAGGACCCAGAAGACCCCACATCATGCAAATCAGACATATGAGTCTCTGCAAAAACAACTCCTTGTACATTAACACATCACAGTCTGCCATGCATTTAACCCAGCTGCATGAAGGACACAGTTGCATACACCATTGTGCGCTGTCAGATGATCACACACCTATATGTCACACAGGTCTTGTCTCTCACAGTCACATCTCAGATGTCCTGCTGACCCTCTGAATCATGGACACCCCAGTTGTACGTAACAACAAGCCACACCCTAATGACACAGAGGCAGACACCTGAGGGCACATGTCACTAAGCACAACCTCTAATTTCATACACAGGAATGGGATTACAGAGTGTTTCTAAATGCCCTTGAGGAGACATGACTGGCCAGGTCTACATGAAACAGTGTTTGGCCCTGGACAGTAGTCAGGTGGCTAAGCAAGTGTGACATACTTGATATACATACTCCTGAGGCCCCAAAATTGGAGTCCCCTACTGCATGGGTTTGTTTGGAATACCCCAGCCACATGTGGCGAGTCAGACCAGCAATTGGAACACATCTCAAGGGCACACACAGATCACAAGTCAGATCTCAGGCATTGGGCAAACAATTGACCCACCCATGTTACTCACAACAGAGTCACGGGAACAGATGCTGTCCGGTAGCTGAAGTATAGCTGACTGCAGGGACACAGTGCCCTAGTGACACAAGCAACAGACTGTAGGGGCCACACCTGTGGAACAGATGAGGAGGGTGCATCACACAATTGAGGGACCTGAGTATTGGACTACAAGACCTACGTAATGTGGAAGTGTGACCAGGCCAAAAGACTGCAATTAGCATGTCAGACATAGTACACATATTAGGCATGGACTTACCCCCTTCCTGCTGCTGTCTGGCCTTCAGCTGCCTATCCAGGTCTGGGAAGACCACCACCAAGATCCGGAGCATGTGGGGGGTCAGGGTACGGTGTCCCCCCCTCCTGCTTGGAGGTGACAGCTTCAGCTGGACTCTAGCTATCCTCCGGGTCCAGCCCCGAAGGTCCTGCCACCTCTTCTGGCAGTTGTGGATCCGGCGCTTGTAGACCCCCACCGAACGAACAGCCCGGGCGATGGTCAGCCATATCTCCTGCTTCTGGTGGGCATCAACCTGTGAGGATGACGTTAAAAGAACATTAACACACATGCACCAGATTTGTGCTGCACACATTTGGATATACATGTCATCATCACCAAGGGAAATGAGTTACACAGGTAGTGCAACCATGGGGAAGGACAAATCACCTGCATGTCTGACATGCTAACAATGCCTGGATAGTTTAAGCTTGCACTTATGCACTTTAGCAGCAGGACACGTGTTCATTACATGTATCTACACACTTTGGGGGATGAAAGTAGTCAGTGAGAATGCCTGCCACTGGTGTACGCACTGCTAGTACTGCTAGTCAGACAACAGGCATAATTAGGAAGGCAGTGGACTGCACACTCACCTGCTCCCTTGGTTTCCCATACAGTTTGCTGGACTGTGGAAGGAGCCCGTCCAGCAGGGCCTGGTTCTCCTCCTCTGTGAATGCTGGGGCCCTCTCCAGAGTACGTGCTATAGCAGGAGCCAGAGGATGTAGAGACAGCAGCAGTGGTAGCAGGGATGTGGTCCAGTAGCATGTAGTGCAGGCAAGTGAGCTCCCTGGGGGCCAGCCAGCCTTATATCTGTGCTGCAGAGGCAGAATCTGTGCCATGTGTCCAAAGTGATAGGTCCAACACGGTTGCATTCTATGAATCTGGCCAATCCATTTGAATGTACGACTCGTACACGCCTTCCGTATCGTTCAAATCTTCACCTTCATGAAACACTTGAAATTGCTACATTGTTGTAGGCATCCAACTGAATTTCATGTGCACAACTGGTTCAAGTTTTGAATCCGCATCCGTCTCCATGACAGTCCGGAGCCAATGGGTGCGCCCGGCTCGGTCAACTGACTGTACAACGCGTATTTTGAAAATACACATGCACCCGTCTCCATCCGATTCAATGGCCAGGGTGTACGCCTGTCTCGGACCATGCCTGCCCGATGCGTATGCATGATAGTCACCCGCGTCGGACCTCATTGCATTCAATGCCAAAGCGTACGCACGGCTCGGTCATGAACCGTGCAATGCGTACGCATTGTCACCCGCGTCGGACCTCATTGCATCCAATGACAAAGTGTACGCACGGCTCAGTCATGAACCGTGCAATGCGTACGCATTGTCACCCGCGTCGGACCTCATTGCATCCAATGACAAAGCGTACGCACGGCTCGGTCATGAACCGTGCAATGTGTACGCATTGTCACCCGCGTCGGACCTCATTGCATCCAATGACAAAGCGTACGCATGGCTCGGTCATGAACTGTGCAATGCGTACGCATTGTCACCCGCATCGGACCTCATTGGTGTGACTATTCTACGGATTCAACACACAATTACTAGCCAGAGACACCTGTGCACACCTACCACACTACAGCATTGGCCACACAGTGTCCCATGGCATATAAGGCTGCATTCCCTGGGTGTTTGGGGGGGCCACATCTGGTTTGTTGGGTGGCACTTTTGTGCAGCCACTCCCAGGCTGTGCACGTGTACATGGGGGCAGAATCCTTTGTGTGTTGTGCACATTACCACTGTGATGTGCAATTGAACAGTAATGGCCATGAGTCCGTGGTTAATTGGGTGCTACACGATGTTTTGGAGGGGATGTTGCATTTCCTAGACCTGTACATCAAGTTCCCTAGCCCAGCTGAACTCCCGGAAATAAAGCATGCCTTTTATACACTGGGGAGGATGCTGAACGTCATCGGATCTATTGATGGGACACATGTGGCCCTGATACCACCATAGGCACATGAGCAGGCATCCCGGAACAGGAAGCACTACCACTCCATCAATGCTCTGGGGGTATGTCTTGCTGACATGTCTATCACACATGTGTGTGCACGGTTCCCTGGTTCGGCGCACAATGCCTACATAATGAGGAGTAGTCGCATTGCAACGCTGATGTCACAGATGCCAGCTCAGCATGCATGGCTTATCAGTGTGTACTGACGGTTTCCCATTGTGTGTGTTTGTCAATTTTGTATTCCACACTCCTACAAAACTCAGCTACTTGTTCATTTTTGTGTGTGTATGTGACTCCGGATACCCCAACATGCCGGGGTTGCTGACACCCCTCCGGAACCCTGTGACACCAGCCGAGATGTGCTACAATGAGGCACATGGTTGGAGCAGGAGGGTGATTGAGCGGACATTCGGCCTCCTGAAAAGCTGCTTTCGCTGCCTGGACAAGACCAGAGGGGCCCTTCCATATGAGCCCGCAAAGGTGTGCAAAATAATCCTTGTATGTTGCATGCTACACAACATGGCAGAGCGGAAGGAGGTGCCTCTCATCCAGGATGACGATCACCAACCTCCGGCACCTGTGGAGGATCCCGGCCTGGGCCAAGATGCCAGTGATGATGAGGATGAGGGTGACGTCTGCTCACAGCTCATCAACAACTTCTTCACCTGAATGTGAGTTTCCAGGGTTGTTATGTCAATGTATGGAGGTAGCCTGGAATGTGTTGTGGCTGCTCTGTTGCTGTCTTAGTGTGTCTGTGTGCCACTTGACTGGATGCGTGCAGTGATGTGTCCATTCAGGTGGTGTTTACTCCACAATAGGGTAGTACTGCTAACTTGTTTTTGTGTAGGTCTCTTGCGACATGTTTTGTGCATGTGTATTGCATTTCTCTCCAGTTCTGCTGTGCTTTTGACTGTGCCTTGTGTCTGTCCTTCCCAGGGTACTTTGCCTATTGTTTGGTCAACACTGACCCCCAACACCCAGAATCCAACACCAGTGTGCAAGTTGTCAATTCCCATCAACTGATGTACCACA
Source organism: Triturus cristatus (assembly GCF_964204655.1). Taxonomy (NCBI): domain Eukaryota; kingdom Metazoa; phylum Chordata; class Amphibia; order Caudata; family Salamandridae; genus Triturus; species Triturus cristatus. The sequence continues at coordinate 663,164,956 of NC_140581.1, read as the reverse complement.
CATCCCTGGACTTCAATTCTGCAACAGTTTGTGAGCGTGTGTCCACTGTTACTTAGAATTACCTTGCAACTATTGTGGAATAAACATGTTGCTGATGTTATGTGCGTTGTCTGTCTCCCACATCTGACTGACATCTGCTTACATCACCTGTGGACTTACCACTGACTGGGGTTGGTGTTGTGTCTGTAGATTGTCTGTGACTGTGACTCCCATCATACTCTTGGCTACACCCCACTTCCCAGCAAGCCCATACTTCCTTCCTCTTGACTCTGCTTCCCTGTGAGGGGGTGTGACAGCAATAGCAAGATGGCTGACTGTGAAATCCTGGTGTTTGTTTGGCTACAAGTCCAAAGAGAGCCCCTGTGCTTCACACAGCAGCACCCAGTACGGGGCATCTTTTGCTGACATTTCACTGAGGTGTGGGCCAATGCATTCTACCCAGTGAGTTGTGTGGAGTTTGTGTTGAGGGGGGGGTGTGTCTCCACATGCTGGTAAGTATGGTCAGGGCTGTCAGTCCTCCTTCCCATCATGAAACTTGCTTCCATTGTAGGGCGTGCAAGTTGTCTTTCAGAATGTCAGTCAGTGGTGTCCTGCTTCTGATTTGCGCACATGCCCTACCAGGGTCTTGTGCTCCCTACAGCAGGACCCAGTGTCAGCCATCTTGTCAGTCATTTTCCACTCCCTGTGATGTGGGCATGTTTCAGAGAGATATTGATGGCCCAATCAGGAGGGGGAGCATTATCTGTGACTACAGGCCCCATCATGCTTTTGGATACACTCACTTCACCTGCATCCCCACTATTCCTTCCTGTCAGTCAGCTGCACTGTGAGGTAGTGTGTTTGTGGTGGCAAACTGTCTGGCCGTGTCTATTTAGCTTTGTGCCATTGGCTTGCTCTATTTGTTTGTAGGTTGGTGCATGCCATGACACAGTTCCAAGTCACCATGAGATGGCAGGTATTGTATTTGTCTGACTGGCATACACATCTTGGATGATTATCTATTGGTTACTGTAGCTTTGCTTGCGGTGCATAGTTTCACTGTCCCCTTGCCACACAATCTTGGGTATGCCCATGGACGCTCTCTGATGGTAGGATGTCCCACACCTTCTCCTCCCAGGTCCTGAAGTAGACTGGTTTGGCAGGAGGGCCACCGCCGGTGCACGGACTCAGGGCGTGATCTTTTTCGATGAGTTTTTTTACCCTCCTGCGCACGTCATACCACCTGTTCTGGATATCGTCCTTTGTGCGCCTTGCTGGTGCTTGAGCGTTCACCTTGTCCACAATCCTCGCCCACATCTTGGTTTTCTGTGACATGAGGGTCCTTTGGACCAATGTATCAAACAAATGTGGCTTTACTCTGATGATCTCGTCTACCAGCACTTCTGTGAGATGGACTAAGCCACGCCCTATTTACAACACTAAGTTAGCATAACCGAGATCATAGTTAACAAGCTAGCTTGTTGTTTCTGCTGCGCTGCACACGACACTGTTGTTATGTGTTATTCATTTTGTAAAATGCTGACTCGACTTTGCCTTACAGAATAACAAACGGTTGTTATACATTCTTAACCGTGAAATGTGCCCTTGGTCTGTACATCATGCAAAGAACGCGTCTGGGTCACTAGAAGGTACAGAGTGTTCTGTTTAGATTGATCGTAGACACTTGTTAGACATATCATGCATACAGCTGCCAATGTTTGAAGGACAAGCGTCTTTAATATTGCAGAACAGTTTGGTTTTACATTCATTTGAACAAGAAGAGCTGATGCATGCTGTGAGAGCTGATCCTTTGATGTGATTCGACTAAGCTGATCTATACGGTATGGGGTCCCCCCTGTTAGCCTAAGAGACCTTCTAATACTCTAATAATAATAATGTATTAGATTATAGTGAAAGGAGTGTGGCCGTATACCACTGTCATTAATAGTATGATTGCTCCTTTCATTCTCTATGGTATTGTAATAATGCTCATGATTCTGATCTGTATTGTTAGTCTTCTAGTGTTAGCCAAAGTACTGCATCTTAGGACGCGAGGTTTATAAAATAAACTCTTTAAACTTTACCGTGTCTGTATTATTCCGTTGTGGACTAATAAATAAGTACGAACAGGTATTTCAGATTCCCACCACTCCTGAGAAATATCTAAGTTGCTTGTTCTGGTTTGTCCATACATTGGGACCACCTAGCTAGATCTAGGTTAACAAATGGGATACTAAGCTAGTCGCATAAGGGGTTCTGGGTTCTGAGGGGAGTTTTCTGGTACACCACAATTCTCTGAGGTCCTGGTCTCCTGCGCATAGTTCTGTGCAAAAGCAGAATCCCTGCTACATGGCGCACCTAACGTTTGGTCTTAACGTCTGAGACGCTTTAGTAGTGCTGATTTTAGTCCACAACAACCCTCGCTCTCGTTTCCGGAAAACTTGGGTGACGGTTTAACCTACCTAGGTTTAGACTAAAGGTTCTATCAAGCTTGAAAATTAAAAAGGTTATAATTTTTGAGCCCAAGTGCTACTGAGTAAATCGTTGTTATTCTTTTAGGAGTCCTTATGGCGGTTAATATTCCCGCTCATAGTAGGGTTCCCCTGCGCGCTCATCTGAGGGCGTATGGGGTACCTGATGACGGGATGTCTGTAGTTTTTGTGGTCAGTGCTGATACCACCTACCCGTATGAGTTGTTTTACTCATGGGTGACCTTTGCGGAGGTGGATGCAGACGATAATTTGTTCCACGAATATTCAGCCTCGGCTGTACCTGCGGCTTATGCCCCATATCGGACTCTGGAAATTCCTATTACTGCCTGGCAGCATACAATTTGGTTTAATGGCGCCCTCCCCCATGAGGTCGTACCGGCGAGAATGGGCCCATTATCAATTGCGGGAGCTACATGGCCGGTACTGGCCGGATATACTCCACACCCACGCTACCTGACGGTGGGAGTGGGTGATTTACGGACACTACACACTGCCCTGATTACGGTCCTTAGGGCTTTAGTGCAGTATGTGTCACGCACAGTTCAGGTGGGAACACCTGTGGTTGCTGGACACGGGGCGGATCACCATCACGCGGTGGTGATAAGCCCTGTTATGGTTAACGCGGTTGTCGGCAAGCGCCCCCTCAGTAAGGATGAATTTCCTTAATGGCTTGCAGAAAAATTTGATCAATTAGAAGCCGTGTTTCCAAACACTACACCTGTGGATAAACACAGGATACTCACCATTACTTTGCCCAAAGACCTGGTCCCTGAGCTTGTTGATTGTCACAATTGGGGCAAGATCTTTGCGGCGACATATTCGAAGTGCTACGGCACTCCGTCTATGGCTGTACTACCCTCCGTCATCAAGAAAGTTCAAGAAAGTCATGGTGCGGAGGCAGCTATTGAGTTGGGAATGAGGCTTGTTGACAGTTTCGATGTGGTTTGTTCCATGGTAATGGGCAACCTCAAAGGAGATGCCATGCAGTTCCAAGTTGGCAATATGCTGGAGCTTCTGGCTGATGAAGACAAGCCTCGGCAATTCGCAAAAATTATTGCGAAAGCCTACAGGATGGTTGGACGTAGTGCCTTAGGTGTAAAACCCACCTTCAAAATTCCAGATGTAGTACAACAAACTAAGGTGAGTTCGTCTACAAAAGACGAAAAGCCCAACTTTCCTAAACAAAGTTGGCGAGCCAAAAAACAAGAGAAGCAGCAACAGAAACAGGTTTCTCGTCCTGCCTCACCAGTTCAGTCGTATAGTGAACGCACTTATGATTTGCGCGATCGTACTCGTATTAAGTCACCTGATAGGTTTCAGGTTTCTGAACAACGCTCTCCTCGTTCTTTACAGGAAACATCGACTTCACACTCTGGTGGTGGAGAGCGTGGAAGGGGCACTCAAGGTCGAGACCAGCCCCGCCAAACTGACGGTAAAGGCAAGCAGGAAGACGCTGCCAGACCGCGTCCACCGTTTCAGAAAAAGAAAGTTGCTGCTATCTCAGCGAGATATGCCTCAGATGGTCAGGACACAGCTTCGGAACCTGACATGGGCACTAACGCTGCTAGACAGCGCGGCAGAAGTTACAGTAGTTACGGTACGGTACGGTACGGTACGGTACGATCCGTCAGGCTTCGTTACAGTGAATAAAGGATTATTCATGGGTGACACACATGTCTCAATTACTCCTTGATATTCCAATTGCTCAAGGATTGACACGACGTGAGGTCTAGCCTCGCGACGCATGGGATATTGGGGTTGAGGCTGGGGATCGGATCGCAATGGAATCTCATGATTGCAGCAACACTATTGGTGGTACGGTTTCTATAAACAAGCGCGGGCTTATGTACTTAATTGTGACATTTGCCAGCAGATCAAACCTTCTTCTGTTGCGCGTCCACCTCCAACGCAGCTGTATATATCTAATCAACCACTAGCGTGTGTTTATTTAGATCACTGCGGTCCTTTTACCTCTGATACTGCGTACAAGTACATCTTGGTTGCAGTGGATTCGTGCACACGTTTTCTGTGGGTGTGGCCACAAAGGAGTGCTGATGCCAGGACTGTCATCAAAGCATTGCGTGTCTTTATAGGGAGTTTTGCGTGTGGTACCCTTCACTCTGATCAGGGCCCGGCGTTCGCCTCTAAGGCTTACAAAGAGGCTATGAGAAGTTTGGGGGTCCAAGTCAAATTTTCGTCTCCATACCGGCCTGAGGGCAATAGTGTTGTGGAACGGATGAACCGTGACCTAAAGCAATCGTTGACAGCCAAGGTGTTAGGTACAGGCCGGAACTGGCTTGCCCACTTGTATGACGTCCAACGTGCACTTAATAATCTCCCTAGAAGGTCTCTGGGTGGGAGGACCCCTTACATGATGCTCTTTGGAGTGAGAATGTTTGTTCCGGACCTTGATGGTCTAGACATGGCGGCGGCTGCCGCCCCTTTTGACCTCGATGACCACTGTGCTGTATTGCAGAATCTACAAGAAGCAAGAGACACTCTGGCAAAAGAACACGTGCCCTCTGCATCAGAGGAAGCGCTCCTGATTCCGGTGGTCGGCTGGCTGCCTCGAGTTGGTGATCTGGTCCGTGAGAAGGTGGAGAACAAGAAGGAGTTTGGCCCCTCTTATCGTGCACCAGTCCCAGTGCTTGGAGTATTGGGTACACGTACAGTTGTTTTACCACCACTTCCTGGTCGCAAAGAAAAAAGGTACATTTCAATTGAAAATGTCAAGCTACACAGGGTGGCCGATTCTCCATAGTATGACACCTTCGGTTTCCTACCCTTCAATGCTGAGAAACTCTGTTGTGGTGCCACCCTCTGTCATCGTGCCTGAAGTTTCCATTGAGATGATCACAGTTAATGATCCGCCACCTACTGCTGGTCGTTTGCCCGCTGATCCTGAGTATGCTTATCCTACAGAAGTTGCTTTGCCCCTTTTAAATACAACAACACTTGGCCAGTCCCAGTCTTCCTTTGAAACTGAATCATTGACTTCCACTGTCCCTTCCAAAATCTCTATATTTTTTGCCTGGTTCAAGAGACATTTTTTGGTTGCACCTTGGACTTACATCTGGTTGGTGCTGATTTGTATTTTTTTATTCATGACAATTGGCTTTGTGGTAGTGTTTTTTAGACTTATCAATGGACACTACCTGAATGAACGTTCTACAATTCAATTAATTGATGGAACTTTGGCCCCCCATTCCTCATCACACATCATGAAAAGAGACCAGACGTTTGTGAACATCACCGCCTGGCCTGTACGTGATGGGATTGCTTGGGATGCAGTGAACTTTCAAATTCATGGTCCCACCGAAGTTATTAATGTGCCAACTGTTTTTCGTGTTTCTATGGGTGATGTAGTTAAACAAAACATCCGCTCAGATGATTGGGATATACAAGCTATAGAAGCACTGTTTTCTGATTTAAAATATTATGCAGCATTTGATGCTGAGGATCTGTATTTAAATATTGCAAATTATGAGGAGCAGTTTTGTTTTCAACATTATGGCACACATTTCCTACACAGAGCAAATACTTTCAGAAATTTTGTTAATTTCACACAATGTAAATGTAAATGTATGTGTCTTGTAAAGCGCACTGCTGCCCTGAGGCGTCGTGGCGCTGTAGACCGCTGGGGAACCCGTCCTGGCTATCCCTGTGAGATGGTCCCTCCTGGGTATCTCCAAGGTGAAACAAGGCATCCCCGGCGAATGTGGGGGGCCGTTGTGGAGATGAGGCAAGCTAATGCCCAGCGTTGCCGAGTGTGTTCCTGGTTAGAGTAGGTACCGAGGCGAGAATTATCGAGTCCGTTTTTGACTCTGGTCCACGACCCTGCCGCATCGGGGATTGAACCCTGGTCCCTGGCCGATTCTCTGCTTGCGGATCTGCCGCCTCTAACCAGTGAGCCACACCTCTCCAATGGGAACATTGTCCTGTCCCTATGCCTGGCAGCTCTGCCACTTTATTGAAAAAATTCACATACTTTTCGGATTTTAGTGTGTCAACCCCTGAATCTTTTTACTTTAAGGTAACGGAAGAACCCTCTTCTAAAGTCAGACTGACACACACAAAATTATTATATTCCAAAGCCTTTATGGAGGAATTGGCTATTGGAGGTTATGACGTATGGAAAGCTACTATCGATATTAAATCGGTTTGGGGAACTAAACCGTGGCAAGTACAAGGAACAGAAGTTTTGCATCGTGCCTGTCTTATCCCTAACCATATTTTATTTTTAAATTCATCTATTTTTCAGACAACCTGTTTTGGATTGGCTATATCTAAAAAATTAATTTCCCCCTCGATCCCTGATCTGGGTGCTTATCCTGGTTGGGAAAATCACTCAGATCTGTCCCTTACTGGGTTGCAGTCGCTTGTTTCCAATGGCACCTTCAATATTTCTACATTGAATCCTGAGGGTTGGCTGGTATGGCAGACAAGCTCAGATTCCTGTCAACGTCGATTTCTAGATTTGACCCCGGGGTATACACAACTTAGGGTTGACCCTCGTTTCACATCTTCACACACGGTGACTACCTACTCTGTAGGTAAGTTATGTCAGTCATGGCTGCAACATTCCACATTAACTTCAGTTAAACTTCATTTGTCACGTTTAAATGAAAAAATAGATTTGAATGATTTCATTAAGGGTCCTGTTAATGGTAGGTCTAAACGATGGGCTTATGCTATTTACAATGAAGTTTGGAAGTTATCGCAAATTGAGGCTGCTTCTAGACTACGTGCTATTGACCAGGCCAATATGGAAAAAGTATTGGCTGTGATAGATAATAGTATTAACATGTTGTCTTCAAGAATTTATACATTAGATAATATCGTTTCTTCTGTCGTAGACATTGTGCAAGATGATGTATCTGTGTTGTATCATGGTCAAAATCAATTGCGTTCAATTATGCAGTTTGCATGGACATTGCAAACGTTAAAGGCAGAGAAAGTCCCTTGGGATTACATGAATATTTCATCGTTGTTCCTTCCGTTTAATTTGACTGACAAACAGCAGTTCATGTCCATGAAAGATGCTACTTATGCATTGCTGCACATTGAAAAATTAGAACCTTTACCTTTTTCTGTAGCTGAGTTAAATTCAGCCGTGTGGTTAGTACACGGATTAGTAACTTTACCGTTCAGTTTGTTCAAGTTTAGTTTGTGCATGAAACATTATGCTATCGGCAGATACGAACAACTTGGTGATGCGTTTCTGCATGAAGTTTGGTCACTTCCGTTCACTTACAGATGCGTGAGGGATGGCAAGGAAGTTTACTTAAAAGGTGAAGAATGCAGTTCCGCTCCTGATCACTCTGTGGTTTGCAGACATATACAATTACATGGCGCTTGCAATATACACGCTCCTAATTTAGCTTGTGTCCTAAAGGGGATTCCAATGCCAGTTATAACGTCTTCATTTAAGCTGCTTGCAAACGGTAGTTATTTGCTTTTAAATAGTGAAGCTTGCTGTGGGATGCTAGTGGGTATTCCTTACATAGTGACTGTTTCACAAAAAGTAGTTTGCTGTAATAACGTCCTTTTCCCACCCCCGCAAGGCCGACTCGATATATCCATCTGGCCAGCGATTCCAACCTTGAACGCAGAGTTCAATAGGATGAGCAGAATAAGGGCTTTTTTGTCTAAAAAAGAGGTTGCGTTAACTTCATCCCGTGAAACATTTCTTCTTAATGTTGCAAACACACGCACTGAGGTACAAGCTCTTTTAAATGCTGACCTCCCCCTCCATTTTGGAACTTTGATTCAAACTATCTTTAATGCTTCGTCTACGACTGGCCTTGTTCATTTTTTTAAAATTGTGGGCTCCGGCCTCGTGACATCTTTCCATACTGTTTTTGGTGTGACCCCCGCATTTTTACATTCAATTTTATCGAGTGTCTTCGGAGGGTTCCCCGTGCTCCTCGCTTTGGTGGCTGGGATCCTTTTGTTGATTTGCGCTCTTCGCTAATGCTGCACACCGGGAGCTGCAAGACAGAATGCTGCGCTTGCTCCATCTTCGTAGCCGGATGCTTGATTTCTACGGCACCTTACCACTGGCGGTATTAAGCATCAAGTATGGATTGTCTTTCCGGTTTCCCTTTTTTACATGTGTGCAACCTGTTTTTCATTGCCTAGATTGTCCCTTCCAATGGGCTCTGGACTTGTGCCTGTCAAACTTGGCGTCGCCTGACCTGGATTTTGATGAACTAATGTGTCCCTTAGTGGCTCATGAATTTGACTGTTCTGGTGTCGCGTTTATGGCTTTGGGTGCGGCACACGGAGTCCGTGGAAACTGGGATATCGGAGAGGCAGCTATTGTTTTCCTTGAAAGGAGTTATATTGAGGAGACTGACAGTTGTCCTATCATGGTGCAGGATGCTCCGATAATTGACGAACATGTATGTTCCTTTCACTTGCTCAACTGGATGGCTGATACTTTTGCGGGACGCTCCAATGATTTCCTCTTGGAAGCAGTCGCAACTTACGGTGCATATACCTTCATGGATTGACTGATTGACATTGTCAATGCAGCTTGCATCCGGAGTTGTTAAATTTCTACGAAAATTTTGCTTACCTTTTATCATATCATTTTTTCATTTTTTAAACGAAAATCTTTTTATTCTCGGACTTTACACTTATCTTATATGCCCTTGAGTCCGTTCTAAATCACTTGAACTCTGCGTTCTTGATAAATGTATCCCTATTGGTTAGTGCTCCGATCATGGGGGGGTGTGAGATGGACTAAGCCACGCCCTATTTACAACACTAAGTTAGCATAACCGAGATCATAGTTAACAAGCTAGCTTGTTGTTTCTGCTGCGCTGCACACGACACTGTTGTTATGTGTTATCCATTTTGTAAAATGCTGACTCGACTTTGCCTTACAGAATAACAAACGGTTGTTATACATTCTTAACCGTGAAATGTGCCCTTGGTCTGTACATCATGCAAAGAACGCGTCTGGGTCACTAGAAGGTACAGAGTGTTGTGTTTAGATTGATCGTAGACACTTGTTAGACATATCATGCATACAGCTGCCAATGTTTGAAGGACAAGCGTCTTTAATATTGCAGAACAGTTTGGTTTTACATTCATTCGAACAAGAAGAGCTGATGCATGCTGTGAGAGCTGATCCTTTGATGTGATTCGACTAAGCTGATCTATACGGTATGGGGTCCCCCCTGTTAGCCTAAGAGACCTTCTAATAGTCTAATAATAATAATGTATTAGATTATAGTGAAAGGAGTGTGGCCGTATACCACTGTCATTAATAGTATGATTGCTCCTTTCATTCTATATGGTATTGTAATAATGCTCATGATTCTGATCTGTATTGTTAGTCTGCTAGTGTTAGCCAAAGTACTGCATCTTAGGACGCGAGGTTTATAAAATAAACTCTTTAAACTTTACCGTGTCTGTATTATTCCGTTGTGGACTAATAAATAAGTACGAACAGGTATTTCAGATTCCCACCACTCCTGAGAAATATCTAAGTCGCTTGTTCTGGTTTGTCTATACATTGGGACCACCTAGCTAGATCTAGGTTAACGAATGGGATACTAAGCTAGTCGGATAAGGGGTTCTGGGTTCTGAGGGGAGTTTTCTGGTACACCACAATTCTCTGAGGTCCTGGTCTCCTGCGCATAGTTCTGTGCAAAAGCAGAATCCCTGCAACACTTCTAACTCACTATCTGTGAACTTTGGATTCTTCTTTGGCGGCATGGTGATGGGTGGTGGTGGTGAGGGATGTGTGTGTGAGGGTGCAAGTGAGGGTGGGTCGATGTTGGTTTTGCTGGCTGTATGTGTGTGTGCTTTTGGATGAGGTGCTGATCGTGTGTGGGTTGTGTGATGGGTGAGTTGTGAGTGTGTCTGTGGTTGCTGTGTAATGGTGTTTGCTGCTGGCTGTGTCTCCTGTTTGCAAGGGATGATGGTAGTGATTGTAGTCCTTTATATATTTGGAGTTGTGGGTGTGTCTTTGTCCCATTTTTAAAAAATGTGACGGAAATGGATGCTGCGGTTGTCTCGTGCGGGCTTCTCTGCCTTGTTCACGCTGCCTATCGTCTGTGTTTCATAAGCGTCGGTCGCGAAGGTCTCTATTGCTTATGGGCCCGGTTGTCTGTGCTTGTCGGTCGTGGGGCTTGGTCTCCGTGCGAGTCGGTCTGGTTTTACACCTATTGCATCGTACTGCGCGGATTGGACATCGCGGGTACGGGTCAGTCGGGTTCATTCCGTGTTTGTGTCGGCCGGTGAAAATCGCGTCGGTTTTCCGGCCGGATCACTATTTTCCTTCCGGCTCGGTCATACGGCTTGTATTCCGTATGTGTCGGTTGTAATTCACTCACGTTGCATCGTACTGCACAGGTCGTACGGCGCTGGTCCGTGTCGGTCGGTATCCGGTCCGGGTCCGTGTAGGTTCGTTTTGCGGCCGGAATCGGAATCGGTCCCTAGGTGGTAAAAACATCACAATTTCAAACTGATGGTGAATATGTCACCTCTGAACAGAGATGATGTTTAGGGTGACATTTGTCCTAAACTAGACATGTTATGTTGTCATTTGGGTTCAAAAAACAAACTTTGGGTGTCATTTGGGGTCAATTATGAAGATGTGGGTGTCATTTGGGGTCAATTATGAAAATGTGGGTGTCATTTGGGGTCAATTATGAAAATGTGGGTGTCAGTTGGAGTCAAAACAAGCTTTTCATGGTGTTCTCTGGGCCAAGAAATGACATTTCATCCAAGACTGTTCATCTGTGTAAGAACTTGCACTTAGGGGCCGATTCCGATGTCGGACGGACTCAGGTCCGTCCGACATCGGTCAGGAGCCGTAACCGACCGACCTGCTGTCGTCGGTTACGGCCCTGCAAGTACGATGCGACCGAACAGGGTTCACAAGCATGCTGTGCGGAATGCATGCTTGCATTGTGAAAAGCAGGGGTGCAGTTCATCCCTGCACCCTGTGGCCAGCACCCCAAGGTGCCTGCCACCGGATGCAGGGATCCACAGAGGGGCACCATAGGTGCCCCCAGGCCGCCATTCGGCAGCCTTGCACCCGTGGGGGCCCTACTGGGGGCCACCAAAGACAGTTTCCGACTGCATTTTTGTGTCAGAAAGACCGGCACGAAAAGGCAGTGAAAAACTACCATTGTACTCCCTCGGTCGTAAAGAGGCGGCCGGGGGAGTACTGAGGGATTTCCAGACGGCAGACGGGCTCTCCGAGCCTGTCGTCAGCCATCCGGAAATCCGAGTCAGATTCCTTTCCGACCGAGCCCATCAGAATGGCTCGGTCGGAAAGGAAGCCGGCCGACACGTTTCGATTCGGTGAGAAGGGCTCCGACCATCGTTCGGAGCCCTTGCGGCCGAAATCGGAATTGGCCCCTAAGTGTTAAAAACTGCCTGCAATTCCGAAATTGCGATGTATTTTTCACACTAGCGAGGGAAAAAACGGCCTGCAAACACACAGGAAGTGATGTCTGCATGCTTCCTGTTTACTGGAGGAGTGCTGTGCACTTTCACTTTCTCTTTTGAGCACATTGCTGGTGATTGTGGAGAGTGCTGGAGGTATTTGGTGGTGTGTGCTGCAGATTGGTTATTTGGAGAGTGTTGATGTGTACTGTGTCCTGTCGATAGTGTCCCGGTGAAGTGTGCTGGACTTGTTTTTACGTTCTTTATAGTCTTGTGTCCTCAATCTTGTCGGGTGTTTGTCTTAGGGTAGTTAACGTACTTTGTAGTTGTTGGGTCTGTTATATTGGGTTTTGATTTGTTGCAGTGGATTTAGGTGTGTGCAGGGAGATGGCGGGTGTGGGCAGGGAGGGCAAGATGTCCCAGGGGGCATTGGGGGGCTTCTTCTGGCTGAAACATTTTTTCCTGCCACAGATGGTGGAGATGGGAGGCCTTATCCTCTCTGGTTATGACATAAAGGTGCGGAAGGTCAGGTGGGAGCGTATGCAGGCGCGGATGCTGCATGTCTTTGGGGTGGACAGGACTGTGCGCCTATGGAAGCACCGCTGGCAGAATTGCCTGGCCCGCGAGGGTGACCTGCTGGACGATCTTGGAGTCATTCATCGTTAGCCTACAGTGTGGTAAGTTTAAACTCCAAATTTAATCATGAAACTGTAGTTGAAAGCCAGATTTTACGAGTGTGACTTTGTCGCAAGCCTGGGAATCCTTTGGGGAATAACTATATTGGGACATGCAGGACTGGAGAAATCCAAACAAAAGGAAATGTGTAGAGATGTCTGACAAATGAAATTTATAAAACTTTCAGCATACAACAGGAGTAAGCTCACAAAGCATCCAATACACAGAGTTCCAAGGTAAACTGCCATGCAGCAAGTCCTCCAACTCCAGAGTGACTCACTGGAAAACAGTTGAATCTTCAAGTACAAAGAATGCTATAACAATAAGGAATATCAAGAAACACAACTTCCACCGAACAAAAAAAAGGGAACAATTAAATACAATAAATGAGTCTTATGTGTGACAGGCATAACTGCTATGCTTTCAGAAAAAAACATTAATACAATAAATATTCCTTATACTTGACAGGCATGACTGTTTTCCTCTTTGATACAACATTATGTGATGTTCCTGCAACTTTTCCACTAGAAATTGCATTAGGGGAGGCTGGAATACAAGATGCAACATCTTGATTCCGCCTCTCTCCGGAATTAACATTTTGATGTGGAACAGACAAATTGTTAGTGGAATAAGTAGAGGGACTCATAACAGGATACATTTCCCATATTGAATAATCGTCACTGTTTAGCAATTATTCTTTTATTCCCTATACGTTTAAATTGATTTAGTTGCAACTTGACAACAGCCCCTTTATTCCAACACCCCAATATTTCAAAAACAAGGCTATGTAAGACACCTTCACACCCTGCACACTTTATTAAAAAAACGTATTGCCCTTTGCAAACTTTGTATGGTTTCTTAATCAAAACCCAAGAACCAATTTCAAAGTTTTTTTAAATCTTACCATAGTTGCCTCGTCAGTCTTTAACATATGCCTATTGCTGACATGCTCTCTGAGGTGAGCAGTCTATATATCGACTTTTTAATATAGAGGGACAGAAATATCGAGTCAAAAATATCGAATGTACAAAATATCGAAATAGATAATATCGATGTGAAAAATATCGTTTTTTTTTTTACTTATATGTCGATGTAAGTAATATCGTTAGTAATAATATCGACATGTGAAAATATCGTCATTGTATGTTTAGTAAATATTTTGAAGTTGTTTGTATAAATAGTTAAAATGTATATAATATGAGAAATATTTATATTGTTTTATGGGCGGGATGTTGGGTTATAGGGGATAAGGGTGGGGAGTGTTTTAAAAAAGTTAATTAATTTTTTTAATATATTGTAAAATTTAATTAGAAAATTTTATTTAAAATGTGAAATGTGGAGGAGCCTAGCACGCATCCAAGATGGTCGCGTGAGCACAGGGCTCCCCGGACCCTCGCTGCTCCTCGGAACTTATCCTGACTTTATCCTGACGGATTCTGGAAGATGAACGTTGGCTGAACCCTAACCTCTTTTCAGAAACCAAATCGGACCTGGGAGACCTGATCTATGGTGGTTTGAACTTTTGAGGCCCAACTGATGGCTGTGCCCGGTGCGAAGGTGAACTGTGGAGCCGGGGCATAGTTGAACAACAACGGCATCGGGGCTGTGCCAGCGGCCGTCTCATCACTTTCGGTTTCACTTTTGGATCTCTGAGTGGCTGGACAGTGGAGTTGCTTTGTGCGGCTGGGTTTTCACTCGGCCTTCGCTTCGTGCCTTTGCCTCCGCCTGAAACCAGTGTGCCCATTGACTTTGACCCTCTCGCACCGCCACATTGCGGTCCCTGGTACGGCTCGTGTCGGCTTCGCCTGTGCCACTTTGACACTTGCTCGGTGGTCCCCTTCGGCGAGCGTGGTTCCACATGGGAGGCAGAGGGGATCCCGAGAGGCGTAAGACCAAGACATCCCTACGTGGGGGACCGGTCCAGACCAACAACATGAACCGCTACACTCATGGTAAGGGGTCCCCTGGGACGGCCAGTGTTCTCCCGGATGAAGCTGGGGGTGTTCCGTCCGCCCCTCCGGATTTGTCACTGCAGGACATCATGGGCGCCATTAACGGCATCAAGGAGACCATCGCTCAGCAGTACGAGGCCTTGGCCCGTAAAATCGACACGGTGGCCATTGATGTTACGCTAATTCTGGCGGATCTCTCTAAGACCAATGAGAGGGTTCAATCGCTGGATTTGCTGACGTCCACCCTTGGTACGGATGTGTCGGACCTGCAGACTGCTCTCGGCGACCTCAAGTCGGCCAACGACCTGATGGCCCGGCGGCTGGAGGACTTCGAGGGACGGGCTCGACGCAATAACATCCGCGTCATAGGTGTTCCGGAGACCTCCGACAATCGCCCGGTGGATCTTATGGTTGAGGAACTCATCCTCAAACAGCTTGCCCCCGCTGGCCTGAGTAAGTTCTTTGCCGTGGAGCGGGCCCATCGAGTCCCAGGCGGTCGGCCGTGACCGGGAGCTCCCCCGAGGCCTATTGTCGCAAAACTTTTTCACTACAGAGACCGAGATGCGATTCTGCAGGCCTCACGGGTACATGGCCCGGTCCGATATGAGAACTCATCCGTTAACTTTTTCCCGGACTTCACCCAACTTGTCCAGAAACAGCGGATGGGTTTCCAGGGGGTGAAGCGCCGTCTCCGGGACCTGGGTTTTAAGTACTCGATGCTTTTTCCTGCTAGGCTCCGAGTGGAATACGAAGACCGGACTACCTTTTTTGACTGTCCTGCGACCGTGAGTGACTGGCTGGATTCTCTGCCGGACCGGGGTGACCGGCCTGGGCCTTCTGGTGATACCGAGGGTGGCGGGCCTCCTTCGGAGTGACTTTTGGTCCTTGACTTTGATATTTTGTTTTGTTCGGCTGGGTTCTACTTCTTTTGTACATTTTGTTTACTTATGATCTGTGTTGGGGGCGGGCGGGGACGGGTCCCTTTCCTCCTCCGGGGTCTTTTCGTAGAATGGGGTTTTTAGGGCGACAGGCACACTGCAAGTTGGGGTGGTTTTTTGGACCGCAGGGGTGCAGGGTGGGGGGAGTTGAATTTGGGGGGGGGTTGGTGGGTGGGAGGGGTTGTTTGGATTTGTGTTTTTTGTTTTCAAGGCGAGGTATTGGCTCTGCTTCAGTTTCAGGTGTCGCGCTATTTGGTGGGGGACCCTTGATCTACTGGAGGGGATGGGGGGGGACGGGTTGAGACTGATTTCTTGGAACGTCAACGGATTGGGGGATCGTATCAAACGGGGTGTTGTGCTGCAGTATTTGCGTCGTTTGACTCCTGATGTGGTATTCTTACAGGAGACGCATCTGGTTGGTAATGTTTGTCATGCCATGAACAGGGGGGGATACCGACTCGTGGCCCATTCCGGTTTCACCACTGGCTCTAGAGGGGTGGGCATTCTCCTACGATCTTCACTTCCGCTAGAGATCACCAGGGTTGTCCTAGACGATAGAGGGCGCTATGTGGCTCTGATTGGGAGGTGGGAGGGACAGTCCCTTTCCTTGGTTTCGGTTTATGTTCCCCCGGGCCTCCAGAACTCCACTTTCTCAGACTTGGGTCATATGCTGCTTGAGCTTCCTGACAGTCTTTTGCTTATGGGTGGGGATTTTAATTCGGTTGTTTCAGGTGATTTGGATCGCCACCCGCCCAGGGCCCTCCCTGCTGCCCAGGCGTGGCTCGGCGGACTCTTGGATACCTTCGGTCTGGTGGATTGTTGGAGGTTAATGCATCCGACACAGTGTCAGTACACATTTCACTCTGGGGCCCATGGGAGTCTCTCCAGATTGGATTATTTTCTTATGCCCGCGGCCCAGACTGCCCGGATTCGAGAGGTAAAGCACTTGGCCCGGGGTATCTCTGATCATTCCCCACTGTGGTTGCTTTTCGACACCGGGATGCGGTCCGCTGGGCGGATCGCCCCTATTAACCCTTGGTACTTGCGAGACCCCAAGATTCGTGATAGCCTTGTTAAGTCGATTGATCAGTATTTTCTCGAGAATGAGGGGTCGGTGTTGTCCTCAGTGTCCCTGTGGGAAGCCTTCAAAACAGTGCTCCGCGGGCATGCCCTATCCCAGATAGTGGAGGCTAAGAGGGTTAAGAATGAGGCGGTGGTGAAGCTGGAGACTGAAATATCGGGGCTGGAGGCAGCTTTGGAGACGGGTGTCACTCCGGATGGGCTTCATGCCCTCAGCTTGAAGCAGTTTGAATATAAGTCTCTTGTCACTGACGCTGCCAAGATCATGTATAGGGAGCAACAGGGTAGGTTGTATGATGCCGGGGAGAAGGCGGATAAACTGATTGCTTGGTTGGATAAGAAGGAGAGAGTGAATCGTGTGGTCCCAGAGCTTCGGGTTTCGGATGGAGTGTGTGTGACTGACCCTGGTGAGATTGTGGAGTGTTTTGCTGACCACCTCCGGGCGGTGTACTCCCCGGTGTCTGATAGAGATGAGGATGACTCTCGTCTCTTGCTGCGGGATATTGCCTTGCCCGGCCTATCCGTCGAGGACCGTGAGCAGATGGATGCCTCCCTGTCTGTCGACGAGATTGCTACCGCGATTCGTTCCCTTCGCTCGGGCAAGGCTATGGGCCCCAACGGACTGCCGATTGAACTGTATAAACTACGCCCGGATAAAATCGCGCCCTTCCTCCGTCGTATGTTTCTGGAGTCGCTCGAGCGGGGTTCCCTTCCCGACGACCAGCGTCTGGCTACTATAGTTGTTATTCCCAAGGACGGTAAGCCACGAGACCGCTGTGCCTCATATAGGCCTATTTCCCTACTAAATGCCGAACCGAAAATCCTTGCCAAGGTCCTCGCTAATCGCTTGCTGAGAGTTATATGTGATTTGATACATCCGGATCAATGCGGCTTTATCCCTCATCGTAATACCGCTCTCAACTTGCGGCGTCTACATGGCGTCCTCGCTAGGGCGGAGTACTTCTCTGAACCGGCCATATTGGTTTCCTTAGACGCCACGATGGCCTTTGATACCATCGAGTGGCCATTCCTTTGGGCCGTATTGGCGAAGTTTGGTTTTGGGGAGGGATTTATTAGTTGGGTGAAGCTCCTCTATGCTGGTCCAATGGCTCAGGTTGTTGTCAATGGGTGGGTTTCTCGGCCCTTTGCTCTCGGGAGGGGTACTAGGCAGGGGTGCCCGTTGTCCCCTCTGCTCTTTGCTCTCGCCTTGGAGCCGCTCGCTGCCTGGCTCCGCTGGGAGCCCTCGATCAGAGGGATCCGGTGGGCCCCGGGCTTCGAGGATCGGGTCTCGTTGTACGCGGATGATATTCTTCTGTACCTCACCTCGCCGCGGAAGTCGCTCAATGTGCTTTTTGATGTCCTTACTTCCTTCGGGAGAAATTCGGGTTTGATAATTAACTGGTCCAAATCTTGCGTGTATCCTATCTCCGGTGGCCTTCCTCTCTTGCCGCCTCGGCTTCCGATCCAAACGTCTCAATCCGGCTTTAAATACTTGGGGGTATACGTTTCGTTGGATCCGGCGGTCCGTTACGAGCAGAATCTCCTGTCTCCCCTCCGGCGTTTGAGGGCGGATACGGCTCGGTGGTGTAAGTTGCCCTTGTCTCCACTTGGTCGCGCAGCACTGTTTAAAATGATGTTCCTTCCCAGATTTCTTTACGCACTCCAGAACTCCTTCGATATCATTCCGGTGGCCTACTTTAGGGAAGTGGAGAGTTTGCAGAGGAGACTGGTTTGGGACGGTCGTGCGCGTATCGCTTTGGCAAAGCTGACTCTTCCCTGGTATGACGGGGGCATCGCGCTTCCTGACATTAGAAGGTACTATTGGGCCTCCCAGCTGTCTGCCATTAACCATGCTACGTACGCTCCTGGCTCGAACCCGGCATATGAGATGGATAAATTCCTGCTTCCCGGCGGTAACTATAACAGAGCGCTCTACTCTCGATCTGCCGGAAGGACCCTCACGGGCCCTACTAGGATTGCGGTACGTGTGTGGAAGGCAGCGAATGTAGCTGTGGGCTGGAGTGAGCGATTAACGTGTGCTACTCCTCTATTCGCCTCAGAGCGCTTGGGAAGCCTCTGGACAACGAAAGGCTTTGAGCACTGGGATAGCAGAGTGGGGGACCTATGGGTTAAAGGCGCGGTTAAATCCTTTGCGGCGCTTCAGAGCGAGTACGAGCTTAGTGAAAGGGAGTTCTTCCGCTATGCCCAGGTTCGGCACGCCCTACTCTCGGTCTTTGGGGAGGGGACCACGGTCCCTGTTTCTTCGCCTCTCGAGGACCGTATACTCGACGGACACGTCCCCGACAGTACTATCTCCCTGATTTATAAAAAACTGATAAATAATCGGGCTGATCTCTTGGTGCGTCTTCGGGAGGCATGGACGGGAGATGGGGTTGAGTTGGACGACGAGGACTGGCAATCTGCGCTGTCATCCCCTAAGGAGGTTGCCATCCCGGCCCGTCTCCGTCTGGTCCAGCTTAAGATTCTCCATCGTGTCTATGTGACGGGTCCCCGTTTGGTCTCGATGGGGTTTTCTGACGACGGGCTCTGTAAGCGTGGCTGCGGGCTCAGTGCCACCTTTCTCCACATCCTCTGGGAGTGCCGCGAGGTGGCGGAATATTGGCGCCAGGTGCATGATGTTATGAAACGGGTCACTGGGGTCGCTCTGCTGCCGGAGGTGCGCCGATGTGTTCTGAATGTGTGGGAGCCCAATGACTATAATGCGGCCCAGGCTCGGTGGGCGGTCCTTGGGAACATGATCGCAAAGAGAGATATTGCGCAGCTTTGGGGTTCCCAACGGCCTCCCACCGTGTCCGTATGGAAGGAGAACATGGACTGGTGCATGTTCAGGGAGAAGACGGTGTATGTGGCTCGTGGTAAACCGGGGGCGTGGGGTAGAATCTGGGGTCAGTGGAATGTGTATCGAGGGACTATCTGTTCTCCCCCCGGTAGATACGTCTGATGTTGCCTTGTCCCCCTGATCCTTGAGGGTTCCTTGCTTAATTTGTTCATCTGAGTATAGATTTGGTTTTCCCGTGGCCCCCCCCTCCCTCTCAGACCCCCTTTTTATTGACCACCCTAGGGTGGTCCTATGTGGAGTTGCTCTGCTGTGGGTAGACGCCCTTTTAATGTTTTTCGCCTTGCTTTTTGTTTTTCTTTACTTTTGTTGATATTTAGGTAAAAAAGGGTGTATCCTGACTTCCCTTATGTGCAGCCTGATCTCCTGTCATTTAGCGGAGCCCCTGTGGGCCAGTCATTGTTTTTGAACTGCTTGATCATTTCTGAATACTAGCGGCCGGCCCAGGAGGTTGTAGGCCCGTGCTTGTACCCTTTTTCTCTGCACAATAAAATTTAACAAAAAAAAAAAAAAAAAAAATGTGAAATGTATATTTAATTTTAGGAGCGGGATCTTGGTTTATAGGGGATAAGGGTGGGAAGTGTTTTAAAAATGTTTATATATTGTTTAATTTAAAAACAAAATAATTTAGAAATTGTAAATTAAATTTAGAATTTTAAAAATAATTTTAGGAGCGGGATGTTGGTTTATAGGGGATAAGGGTGGGAAGTGTTTTTAAAATGTTTATATATTTGTTAATTTAAAAAAAAAATTTAGAAATTGTAAATTAAATTTAGAATTGTAAAAAGATTTTTAGGAGCGGGATGTTGGTTCATAGGGGATAAGGGTGGGAAGTGTTTTAAAAATGTTTATATATTTTTAAAAATTTGTAAACATTTTTTTAGAAATTGTAAATGAAATTTAGAATTTTACAAATAATTTT
Source organism: Triturus cristatus (assembly GCF_964204655.1). Lineage (NCBI taxonomy): Eukaryota > Metazoa > Chordata > Amphibia > Caudata > Salamandridae > Triturus > Triturus cristatus. Next base: position 663,144,653 of record NC_140581.1, on the reverse strand, counting down.
AGGAGCGGGATGTTGGTTTAGAGGGGATAAGGGTGGGAAGTGTTTTAAAAATGTTTATATATGTGTTAATTTTGTATTAAAATTATTTAGAAATTGAAAATTACATTTCGAATTTTACAAATATTTTTAGGAGCGGGATGTTGGTTTATAGGGGATAAGGGTGGGAAGTGTTTTAAAAATGTCCCTATATTGTTTAATTTTTTTTAAAATTTATTTAGAAATTGTAAATTTAATTTCGAATTTTACAAATATTATTAGGTGCGGGATGTTGGTTTCTAGGGGATAAGGGTGGAAAGTGTTTTAAAAATGTTTATATAATGTTTAATTTTTAAAAAAAAATATTTAGAAATTGTAAATTAAATTTCTAAATTTACAAATAATTTTAGGAGCGGGATGTTGGTTGATAGGGGATAAGGGTGGGAAGTGTTTTAAAAATGTTTATATATTTGTTAATTTTTAATAAAAATTATTTTGAAACTGTACATTAAATTTAGAATTTTACAAATAATTTTAGGAGTGGAATGTTGGGTTATAGGGGATAAGGTTGGGAAGTTAATTTAAAATGTTTATATATTTTTAAATTTAAAAAAATAATTATTTAGAAAATTTAAATATAATTTAGAATTTTACTAATCCCATAATTAAATATAGATTTTTTTCAGAATAGTAAATTAATTAAGTTTAGTGTCCAGCACTTATCTTAATTAAATATAGAGTGGAGTGGGAATAGTAAATTAATTAAGTTCAGTTTCCAGCACCTACTCTAATTTAATATAGGTTGGAGTGAGAATAGTAAATTAATTATGTTCAGTGTCCAGCACTTATCTTAATTAAATATAGACTAGAGTGGGAATAGTTAATTAATTAAGTTCAGTGTCCAGCACCTACTCTAATGTAATATAGGTTGGAGTGAGAATAGTAACTTAATTAAGTTCAGTGTCCAGCACTTATCTTAATTAAATATAGACTGGAGTGGGAATAGTAAATTAATTCAGTTCAGTGTCCAGCACATACTCTAATTAAATATAGGTTGGAGTGAGAATAGTAAATTAATTAAGTTCAGTGTCCAGCAGTTATCTTAATTAAATATAGACTGGAGTGGGAATAGTAAATTAATTAAGTTCAGTGTCCAGCACCTACTCTAATGTAATATAGGTTGGAGTGAGAATAGTAAATTAATTATGTTCAGTGTCCAGCACTTATCTTAATTAAATATAGACTAGAGTGGGAATAGTAAATTAATTAAGTTCAGTGTCCAGCATCTATCCTAATTAAATATAGATTGGAGTGAGAATAGTAAATTAATTAAGTTCAGTGTCCAGCACTTATCTTAATTAAATATAGATTGGAGTGGGAATAGTAAATTAATTAAGTTCTGTGTCCAGCACATACTGCCAACTCAGTGAATTGTGGTGTACCAGAAACTCACCTCAGAACCCAGAACCCAGTATCCGGCTAGTATTAGTGTCCCATTCGTTATCCGAGATTAGGCTCAGAGATCCCAATGAAAAGACAACCCAGAACAAGCGACTCAGTATACTCTCAGGAATGGTGGGAATCGGAAATACCTGTTCGTATATTATTCTCACATCAGTCCACAACAAGAATCAACAGAGACACGGTGAAAATAAAAAGAGTTTATTTTTATAGACCACGTGTCCTAAGATGCAGTACTTTGGCTAATACAAGCAGACAAATGATTAAAATCAAAACCATCAGCATCGTTACAATACCATAGAATATAAAAGGGGTGATCATATTATAATGACAGTGGATAATAACACCTTCCCTTTACTAAGAAGCTAATATTATTATTATGCTAATAGAAGGTCTCTTAGGCTTGAATAGGGGACCCCATACCTCAAAGATCAGCTTAGTGAAATCACATCACAGGAGCATTAGGAGTCTTCTCGCAGGAAGGCTCGTCTTCGGTCTGAATAATAAACATGATGTCTGTGTTATTAAAAGCACCAACTTTCAGGTATTTACAGCTGCCTGTGTGTTATGTCTAAATAGTGGGTTGATCAACCTAGAGTAGAAAACATGCATTGTCTAACAAACCAGACTGTTTTGTCACGCCATGTACAGACCAAGGTCGCTGCGCAGAGCTCGGGATGGTAACAATAGATTGCTTCCGTGTGAGGCAAAGCTCGAGTCAGCAGTTTGTTTAAGCAATAACATGTAAACGCAGTGTCGTGCGCAAAAGCGGCAAGATGGCTTTCTAACATCTAACGCGGTTATGCTAACTTAACAATGTATGTACGTATTAAGGGAGTCCTCACTACATGCCCCCTTGATCGAAGCACTATACAGTAGGCAAGAAAAAAGAGAATGCAAAGTTCAGTTTCGACAGAGTAGAACAAGGCGTATTCAATTAATAAACAATTTATAGTTCAGGCAAAAGCCGAAAACATGAAAACCGAAAAGGGGAGAAAAATCCAAAAAACCACAAACGTGTGATGGGAAAAATTAAAAAATGTTGCTGTGGACAGCAGTCCAAAGGCACGGGAGAAAAAACCTAGAGGACCACAGTTCACTCAATCCATGAACGTATATGCAGCATACGTGGCCACTGCTTCCAACAAGAAATCGTTTGCAGAGCCACGAAAAGTTTCAGCCATCCAATTAATCAAAGAAAAGGAACATACATGTTCTTCAATGAGCGGAGCCTCTAGCACAATCAGAGGGCAACCGAATTGTTCCTCCAGATAGCTCATATTCAAGAAATCATAGGCTGCTCTTGCGATATCCCAATTACCCAGGATACCATGCGCCGCACCACAGGCCATAATCCGAACACCAGAACAGGCAAACTCGTGAGACACTAAGGGCCTCATCAGTCGATCATAATCCGGCACCGGAGACACCGTGTTGGTTAAGCACAAATCCAAAGGCCATTCAAAGGGACAATCTAGGCAGTGAAAGACTGGCTGTACGCAGGTGAAGTAGGAATACCGGAAGGATAATCCATACGCCAGGCTCAAAGTCGCCAATGGCAGCGTACCATAATATTCAAGCATCCTGTCACGGAGAAGATGCAGACGGGACAGGTTGTTGTGTGGCACAGAAAGAGCAGCCATTTCGCAGTATGAAAAGTAAAAGCAGCACTCCTGCCACAAGCGCCAGAATCAGCGGGACACCTCCAAAGATGCTCGAGAAAATAGAATGAAAAAATGCCGGAATCACACCAAAAATAGTTTGGAAAGAGGTCACGAGGCCCGAGCCCACAAGCTTAAAAAAATGAGCCAGGCCGGTCGTGGACGAGGCATTGAAAATTGTTTGGATCAAAGCACCAAAATGTAGGGGGAGGTCAGTATTCAAAAGCGCCTGTACCTCAGTACGCGTATTTGCAACGTGAAGGACAAATGTTTCACGGGAGGAAGTCAATGGCACCTCCTTTTGGGACAATAGCGCCCTTATTCTGCTCATCTTGTTGAACTCTGCCTTCAAGGTTGGAATCGAAGGCCAGATGGAAACATCCAGCCGCCCATGCGGGGGTGGAAATAGAACATTATTGCAGCAGACAACTCTCTGCGATACAGTCACTATGTAAGGGATTCCCACTAACATCCCGCAGCAAGCTTCATTTTTCAAAATTAAATAACTACCGTTTGCAAGCAGCGTGAAAGATGGCGTAATCACTGGCACTGGGATACCTTTCAGGACGCAGGCCAAATTTGGAGCTTGTACATTGCATGCACCGTGTAACTGAATGTGCCTACATACTACAGAGTGATCAGGTGCCGTTGTACATTCCTCACCCGTCAGATAAACCTCAGTACCGTCCCTTGTACATCTATACATAAAAGGGAGGGACCAAACCTCATGTATGAAAGCGGTGCCCAGCTGTTCATATCTACCCAGAGCATAGTGTTTCATACAGGACGTAAACTTGAAAAGCGCGAACGGGAGAGTGATCAACCCATGTAATAACCACACGGCTGTATCCGATTCCGCTACAGAGAAAGGTAAAGGTTCTAATTTTTCAATATGTAACAATGAATATGTAGCATCTTTCATGGACATGAACTGCTGTTTTTCAGTAAGGTTAAAGGGAAGAAATAAAGATGTTGTATTCAAATAGTCCCAGGGGACCTTCCCTGCCTTTAACGTTTGTAATGTCCATGCAAACTGCATAACAGGACGCAACTGGTTTTGACCATGATACAATACAGACACATCATCATGCACAATATCAACAATTGAAGAAACAATATTGTCCAATGTATAAATACGGGACGAAAGAGTGCTAATGCTGTTATCAATAACTGCTAATACCTTTTCCATATTAGCCTGATCAATAGCTCTCAATCGTGACGCTGCCTCTATTTGCGACAGTTTCCATACTTCGTTGTAAATAGCATACGCCCACCTTTTGGATCTGCCACCCACAGGATCTTTAACAAAATCATTCAAATCTATTTTGTCATGTAATCTTGATAAATGAACTTTGACAGATGCCAAGGTGGAATGTCGCAGCCAGGATTGACATAACTTTCCTACAGAGTATGTAGTTACGGTATGTGACGATTCAAACCGAGGGTCCACTCGTTGCTGAGTATACCCCGGTTTCAGACCTAGAAAACAACGTTGACATGTATCTGAACTGCTTTGCCAAACTAACCATCCATCACTACTAAATTTCGAAATATTGAAAGATGTATTAGAAATCAATGACTGCAAAGCAGGAAGGGACAGATCCGTGTGGTTATCCCAATTGGGGTAAGCACCCAGATCCGGCACAGAAGGTGACTTTAGTTGTTTAGAAGTGGCCAATCCGAAACAGGTGGTTCGGAAGATGGTTGAATTTAAAAACAACATATGATTTGGTACAAGACAGGCACGATGCAAAGCTTCAGTTCCCTGAACCTGCCACGGTTTGGAACCCCAAACCGATTTAAGATCAATAGTAGCCTTCCATAGATCATAACCTTTGATTGACAACTCGTCCATAAAGGACTTAGAATAAAGTAACTTGGTGTGTGTGAGTCTAACCTTTGTGGCAGACTCAGGCATAACCTTAAAATAAAAGGAAGCCGGGTTGGAAACACTGATATCAGTATAATAAGTATACTTATCAACTAATGTAGGTGAACTGCCGAAAGAGGGAGTGGGACAGTGTTCCCATTGGGTAAAATTTACAAAATTACGAAAAGTGTTTGCTTTATGCAGAAAGTGATTGCCATAATGTTGAAAACAATATTGTTCCGCATAATTAGCCGCATTTTCATATAAATATTCAGCATCAAAAGCGGCATAATATTTCAAATCTGAAAACAATGCTTCAATGGCGTGAACATCCCAATCATCAGAACGTATGTTTTGCTTAACCACATCACCCATAGAAACACGAAATACATTAGGTACAATATTTTCTTTAGGTGTTTGGAGTAATATCTGTAGTGGAAACATAAAGAGATGGAATATATACGTTAGTTATTTATTTGAGTAAAGATAAATTAGTGTTTTAGTTTAATTTGGCAGTTTAGTTAGAAAATAATATTTACTTACGTTTTTAGAATAGTAGTAGGATGTAGGTTTCTTCTGATTAGCAGAGTTTCTTCTTCGTTCAATGCTTCGGTTTAAGGCACAGTAGAAGACTTGTTTTAATTGGTTTATATAGTGGTTTTAAATTGTTTCTTGAATGTTATTGGTTGTTTTCTGTATGTGGCCTTTCTATTGGATGGTTTGATTTTTTTTTAGTTAATTGGTTTCCTTTTATGGAAAATGCTAAGTAAGAGTATATTTAGGTGCCGATTACGATCCGGTAAAAAATTTCCCCGTGCGACTCGTATCCGGTCTTTTTACCGTACGAATCGTGCAAGTGCCGTACGAACTGGCAATCACGATTCGCATGGTAAAAAGTCCATACGAACCGCATTGGGAATCATTCCCCACACGTCCTCGGGTCGGAAAATGTGTCCGACACGTCCTCGTACGATTTACCGTACAAATGTGAAAGGTGAAGTCCGACCGAGGAATCACGATCCATCCCGTGCGTCCGAGGTTACAACCGGATGGAAAAAACACCGTCCGCACCGAACTCCCATAGCAACCATGGAGACGTGCCCGCATACGCGCTGACCCCCCCCACCCCCCGTACGTACGCGCCGACCCCCACAGCCCCCGTACGTACGCACCGACCCCCCCCAGCCCCCGTACGTACACGCCGACCCCCCCCAGCCCCTGTACATACGCGCCGACCCCCCCCAGCCCCCGTACGTACGCGCCGAACCCCCCTGTATGTACACCCGTGTACGCGCGCTGGGGGTACGCACCGTACATACACGGGTGGGGGTACGACTCGAACGTACACGGGGGGTTCGACTCGAACGTACACGGGGGGGTACGCACCGTACATACACGGGGGGGTTCGACTCGAACGTACACAGGGGGTACGCACCGTACATACACGGGTGGGGGTATGACTCGAACGTACACGGGGGGGTTCGACTCGAACGTACACGGGGGGTACGCACCGTACATACACGGGGGGTTCGACTCGAACGTACACGGGGGGTACGCACCGTACATACACGGGTGGGGGTATGACTCGAACGTACACGGGGGGGTTCGACTCGAACGTACATGGGGGTACGCACCGTACATACACGGGGGGGTTCGACTCGAACGTACACGTGGGTACGCACCGTACATACACGGGTGGGGGTACGACTCGAACGTACACGGGGGGGTTCGACTCGAACGTACACGGGGGGGTTCGACACGTACACGGGTGTACATACAGGGGGGTTCGGCGCGTACGTACGGGGGCTGGGGGGGGGTCGGCACGTACGTACTGGGGGTACGCACCGTACATACACGGGTGGGGGTACGACTCGAACGTACACGGGGGGTTCGACTCGAACGTACACGGGGGGGTACGCACCGTACATACACGGGGGGGTTCGACTCGAACGTACACAGGGGGTATGCACCGTACATACACGGGTGGGGGTATGACTCGAACGTACACGGGGGGGTTCGACTCGAACGTACACGGGGGGTACGCACCGTACATACACGGGGGGTTCGACTCGAACGTACACGGGGGGTACGCACCGTACATACACGGGTGGGGGTATGACTCGAACGTACATGGGGGGGTTCGACTCGAACGTACATGGGGGTACGCACCGTACATACACGGGGGGGTTCGACTCGAACGTACACGTGGGTACGCACCGTACATACACGGGTGGGGGTACGACTCGAACGTACACGGGGGGGTTCGACTCGAACGTACACGGGGGGGTTCGACACGTACACGGGTGTACATACAGGGGGGTTCGGCGCGTACGTACGGGGGCTGGGGGGGGGTCGGCACGTACGTACGGGGGCTGGGGGGGGGGGTACGGTGCGTACCGGGCCACCTACTCTGGTCGATTCGCGCCGTACTTCGCTTTTCCGGCACTTTTTGGGTGCCGTGAAAATATTGCCGTCCGGACTGCTGTCGGTTCGAATCGTAATTCCTGGGTCGTGAAACGCTGCCTGAAAGCGTACCGACGTCACCTCGCAGCATTCCCGGATCACATTCGTATGTATATTTTCGTCGGTCGGTGTTTTTTACGATTCGTACGGAAATGGTGTTTCCGTGCGAATCGTAATTCCATGTTTGTAAAGTTTTACGACCGGGTACGAGTCGGACGGGGAAAACGCTCCGACCACGGTTCGTACCCGGTTTTTACCGGATCGTAATCGGCACCTCTGTTTTAAAGGAGGAGAGTTTTAAATCATTATATATAAAAAGATTGTTTATAATGTGTAGTGAATGTTTTTTAAATGTGTTCGAAATGCCAATGTGATAATTATTTCAGTGTTTTTTTATTATGTTGTTAAATATTGAGATCGCTATAAATGTTATGTTTATGTTTAAGTAGAATCTCATTTGAAAAATGTATGTTTTGGGAAATTATTGTCTTTATGTTGTTTAAAATATTGGTTTTATTAGTGTTAGAATTGTCGATATATTTTAAAAAAACGATATTATTGATGTCTATATTTTGGTTATCGATATTTGTGACATGTGTCATATTTATTTACTCATGTCGATATTTAGTATTGCGATATTTATGTGTGCGATTTTTGTGTGAATGATATAATTGTATTACGATATTGTAGTGTCGATATTAGTGTCGTTTTTTAAATAAGTATACAATGTCGATATTTTTGATGTCGATATATTTGATGCGATATTTGTGTAGTTCGATAATGTGTCTGTCGATAATATGTCAGAGATCCGCTCTCTGAGACTCTCATCTATGCTAGAGTGGTGCTTTCATTATATTTTCAATATGATGACCATCACAACCTTTGTCATACTATATAAAGTGCTTGCTTGCCACTCTTTGAGTAAAAAAAGCAACGAGAAGCCAGTAACAGAACAAGTTATGCTCAAGCAACTCCAAATTTTCTCTCTTAAGTATTTTTTCGAACATCCATTTTAGAAATTAATACTGTTTGTATCCATTCTTTGGAGAATCTATTTGACCTCTCCATCAAACCATCAGCAGCCAGAAAATAGAGTAATGTTCTTTCATGTTTGATGTCATGTTTGCCCCCCCAAAAAATCAAAAACAATTTAGAAGTGAAATGAGTACCATTATCTGATAGCTGAATTTTAGGGACTCCTTCTTTAGAAAATACTTTCTTTAAGCAATTAATGACAGCATCAGTAGTGGGCATGGATACAAAATAATAGCAACCCCATGTTGCATAATAATCAGTAAGCCTAATGAGAAACCTCGTATCTTGTGGTAAAACATTAAAGGGTCCTGTAAAATCAATAGCCAATTTGACCCATGGTTGCCCTGGAAAAGAACTGAAACTTGGCTTGCGGACGGGGTGGTTCTAAAATGGTTCTCCTCCTTCTTACACAACCGCTCCTAAAGGGTAAAAATCAAAACCTTTACATCCGAGGTGTCCCCCAAGGCTCAGTGCTCTCCTCTCAACTGTTCAACATATACCTGGAACCCCTCACCACCCTTCTCAAAAAAGCCAACATTTCCTTCCATCTATATGCAGATGACACCCAGATCTACTTGGAAACCTCCTCCATTAACGACATTCTAAGACTCAACAACACTCTTAGAGAAGTTCAACACTGGCTATCAACAAACCACCTTAAACTCAATCAAAACAAAACTGAATTGCTCCTCATCTCCAACAAAGAAGAAAACCCTCAATTCGTAGAATGGCTAAAAGCAATCGATGCCCTCAATGGTAATCTCACAGTGGCTAATTCGGTAAAATCTCTAGGAATCACCCTAGACCCGACACTGAACATGAACAAACACATCAAGACCTCCGCGAAGAGTGCCTTCCTCAATCTGAAGCTCCTCAACAAAATCAAGCCCTTAATCCCGCCCAAGGACCTCAAACAAGCCACCCAATCACTGGTGCTATCCAGACTCGACTATGGGAACGCAATCCTCACCGTTACAGCTCGATCCCACCTAGCCCCCCTCAAAACAACTCTCAATGCAGCTGCCAGAATGGTCACCGGAGTTAAGAAATATGACCACCTATCACCCACACTCAGAGAACTAAAATGGCTCCCAGTCAAAATGCGGGCTAGCTTTCGGACTGCCTGCCTCACGCACAAAGCCTTGCATACAGGGAGACCGGAATACCTGGCCTCCAAACTCAAGAAAGCCAGCCAGACAAGAAACCTCAGGAGCTCCAACAAAATGCTACTTATCCCCATGAAAACACGCAAACAAAAAACCGCTGCACGATCCTTCGCTGGAAACACACCAAAAATCTGGAACTCCATCCCAGCCGATATCAGGACTATCTCTTCCTTTATAAAAATTCAAAAGACTCCTAAATGACCTCTACCTCAACCGTGCCTCCCCGAACCGAGAGCCACCGCCAAAACCCACAAGCTTGCACTCCGCAATCCCTTGACAATGTTCCACTACGACCTACCTCTTCCTACACTCTGCAGCCACTCTATAATTCTCCACCTCAACCTACCACTTCAGGCATCTTACAGCCCTTTGACAATGCTCCACCTCTACCTACCTCCTCCACCCTCCCCGATGCCCCCCCCCCGTTCCCTCCTCCCGGAATGAGGTTGAGCCCAAGACACTGTGCGCTCATCGAGGCTATCTCAGGACTTCCCCACCTCAATGACGCTCAGCACACTGGGTTCTCTGAACATTTATGTTGGACTATGCCTTTCTTATGTGATTTCTGCTTAAATCTGTTGTAAAGCGCTCCGATACCCTCGGGTCTGGCCAGCGCTATATAAAACTTCTTAATAATAATAATAATAATAATAATAATAATAATAAATATAATAATAATAATAATCAAAATAATAATAATTACAGAGTTTATCTGAGAGAGCACTCATTAAAACTTGTTCACTGGCGGTGGACCAGGACCACCACAATGCAATATGCTGAGCGGGGACTAGCACGGCCTTGAATCCTTGGTAGAGGATGGCACTCTACCAAAATGTTCTTGTTTAAAGATTGTAAGTCAGAACACAAGCTCCACTTTCCAGATTTTTTCTTTGCTAAAACAACGGCTGCAACTCATCCGGAAGATTCTGTAGATTGCATAATACCATTTTAACACATATTATCTAAAATTGCTTCAATTCATCTCTAACACTGAGTGGTACAGGTCTGACTTTATACTTTACAGGAACAGAACCAGATTTTAACTTCATATAATTTCAACTTCATTAACATCCTAAACATTAGGTTTGACATTTTCTGAATATTTGTCAAAAATAGTGTTATGAACTACCACATTCCTTTTGAACAGTGGACATGTCATGAATGATGCAATACGTAAGGTCATAAGCAGTGCATTATGGTGGGGCGAGTTATAGTTAGCTCATCTAACAATAACTGAAGAATTTCACTGGTTTTGTATCAGTGGAACCTTATAACCTTTGTTTTTTTCAATTATATCTATATCTATATTAATATATAGATATGTGTGTGTGTGTGTGTGTGTGTGTGTGTGTGGGTGTGTGTGTGTGTGTGTGTATATATATGTATGTAGCCAAACGGTCCAAAAGGGTTCCGGGGTTCTCTGGCGCTCAATTTAGAAGGTGCGGCACCCTTGCGGTTTCGGACCAAACCGCTAACACATGTACAATTCCTCCCGTACGAAGAAAATAGGGTCGCACTCCAGCCAAAAGTTATGATATCCAACGTTTCAATTTATTTCCAAGCCATCACAATCCACAGTCAGAAAGACGCTACAAAAACAACCAACGCGTTTCGTCGAACTCCGTCGACTTGATCACGGTTGAAATTGTTAAAAAAACCATTACATTTTAAATTGAACTCAGACAGGACATTGTCATATCTACGTTTCCTGTTGGGAGCGGGAATTCGCATATCAGAATTCTGGGTAATGTAGTCAAATTACTTTCTTCATGATATTTGCTTCAAACGATTGAGAAAAAATATGTAATGATAATGCTTAACTGATATGCAATCATTTTAGTTAATTTGATAAGCCAAAATATTACGCTACCACATTGTATTATCAGATAAAACTCATGCAGTAAATTCGTGAAAGCTCAAATGCAAAACATTCATTGCATATATAAATAGACTTATATTGTGTGCCACAAAAATTAATAATAATACTTGTTATAGTTCTTTGGGTCTGGCCGTTCTTCGTACGGGAGGAATTGTACATATATATATGTATATATATATATATATATATATTTCAAAAAGACTCACTGGTAAACAAAGTATAACAATGCGGCCATTTTTTAAAGTGCAAAACGTGCAATAATGTTACTACAAACGTGACTGACATGAAAAACAGACTCGTAGTTTTTTACCGAATATTCACAAAACATTTCTTTTGAGACGTTTGTCTCTAGTTGCTAACAGTTTCTAATATGCAATTTATATTGTCACATTCCACAATAATCATGTTTAAGCAATTTACATCACTTTTCATATAGGCAAATCAATCGCTGCTAATGCACTCGATATTCAAGCTCAAGTGAGCTTTATTGAGACTGCTACATGACATTAATCATTGTCATTTTAGCTCGAGTGAGCTTATAATTACTGCGTGCATTTATAATCTGAGCTCAACAGATTAACTCTAATAAAATTTCTTATTAACCATGAATCACGCCCCAGTGGGCTCAAATCAGATGACTGTTACCAACCTATACGTTCTATTAATACCTGATAATTACATTACGTCTGTCTTTCATTCTGTGCCTTTTCTTTATTTAAAACAAGCTAATCATGGGCGACGCTTTACTGTTACATACTTATAAATGGGTGTGTAAGTCCTCTTCTATATTCAGGCCTTCTGGTTGTTTGGAATTTAACTCTATAATATATCGAGACTCTAATCTCCTCAATTTCTTCACTCTGTTGCCTCCTCTCACATTTGTCTTTACAGAGTCAATCACATAGTAAGTTAGACCTCTAGTATCTTTATTGTGGACTTTCTCAAAGTGCCGGGCTACTGGGTATGACCTATCTCCATTCTTGATCGCCCTTAGATGCTGCAAGACACGCTTGTGGGCCTCAAGAATCGTGCTCCCTACGTAGCGCAGGCCACAAGGGCACTGCAGTACGTAGATTGCATGATCTGTTTTGCACGTGTACCGGCCTTTGATCTTTCTCATTATGTTCGTTAGGCCCAGTCTATATTGGTCTGTATTAGTTCCATGAACTCATGCCTTGCATTTTGAGCACTTGATAAATCCTTGTTTCTTATTCAGCCATGTTGTTTTCACTGGTCCCTTTCTAATGGTACTACTTACTAGTGCCTGTTTGAAGGACTTAACCTTAAGAATGAGGCCTGTCACTATCGTGGGTAATGTGGAACCATGACCCCTGGACACCGAGATCTTTTGCAGCTCCATCATCTTCCTGGTCTTCCTTGAAGTTGTGCTTTGGGCTCTGGGTAGCCCCAGCCTTGAGCATCTCCTACACTGAAGATTTCTGGCCTCCACTCCACGAGTGACCCGTGGGCTAGTTTCCATTGCAACCGCTTGAGGCTCCTTTGCGATCACTAGTCCATTGGCTAGTAGGTCCCCACAAAGGCAACTCCTCTTCTGCTTGGGCTTTCCTGGTTTCTCCAGATGTGCCCTGACTTACCCTGGCTGGGTGAGTCCCCCAGACCTTGCTGGTCTGCACCGCTGTCCTTTCTCTGATTCCAAGTGACTTGCCGTTGCCAGGGCTTGTTAGGTCCAATCTGGTCGCTGACACTGCAGCAGTCGACAAACTTTGTGGGACAGCTCGAATCCAGTTCCTGGTTGTCTTCAGCACCTCCTGGACCTCGTGGCTGAAGAGTCAAGACACCCGTCAACTCACCTGAAGCACCCGACATCTGTGGGCATTGGTCTATCGTGCCCTTGGTCACTGGTAAGTGATCCAGACTCTGTCTCCTCTGCTTTCAGGTTCCTTCCATCCTAGATCCAGGCTTGGATCACTTTGGACACTTCTCCTCCTCACGGCGGCAGCACTTCTTTGCCAGCTTCCATTGAAATCGATGCCGCGACCCGACCCGTCACCAAAAGTCACCTACGCACCCGGCTTCCCTGGGTGAGGTAACACGAGTACTCCGGTGCTACCGTGGGTGCTAGCCCTAGAACTTCCTAAGTCCACAAGGGTTTGGCCCTGGCTCATTTCTAAGTGTCCCTAATTTTTTACTTTCCGACCGCGACATTACCCATAGAAGCTAACGGGAACCTGCGGCTGTTTTCACACACTGCACACGGCCCCCGTGGATCCCCTGCGTCACTACCTTGGGTGGTTCCTTGGGGTCCCAGCGATTCTACAGGCTCTAGGCCTTGAGTCTAGTTAAGTCGTGGTTCTTATACCACTTTATTGGTATATGGTTTGGTACGCCCCTAGGGCCCAAATGTGTATTTGTGCTATTACTGTTGATTGCTAACTTGTAACTTAAGTACTTCGAACTCCAGTCTCATAAAGAGACTAGAGGGGTGTGTTTTATCTAAAATACATATATTTTAAATATATACCTGGTGTGGTTGTCCTTTCATTTGGTAATTGAAGAGATTATAGACTAGTAAAACAAGCTGCTTTACATTCCTTCAAGACTTAGCCTGAAGGCTGCTCTCCATAGCTGCCACTAGGATAGCTTTCAATAAAGGTTGTCTTTAACCTATCACCATAAGGGGTTCTTTGGACTGATACAGGGTGCCCACTATGACTAGTGGACAGCATATATTAGGCCAACTTCTCACATTCAGTAAGACACATTTAATCACTCACTTATACAGTCAGTCACGCACCTACTAAATCATCCATTCAGACAGTCATACAACCACTCATTCTTCAAAACACCTTGGCCTATATATATATAAAACATATTTTAACTTTACAGAAACAAACAGTCACTGGCTGATGTCATCAGTGATGTCATTTGAGATGTCATCAGTGATGTCATCAATGATGTCACTGACCATGTCATGAGTGATGTAATATGTGATGTCATCAGCAGTACATTGCGGGGGTGCAAGTTATAGTTAGCTCAACTAACTATACTGGCCACATTTCTCTGGTTTTGTATGAGTTAAATGTCCAACCAACTATAACGTCCCTGAAACCTGTGTTTTTTTCTGTGAATTATATATATATACATACATACAAACATATACAGACCAGTTACAAAAGTCCTGGTTTTTGATTTTTAAAACAAAATCTGGTCACCGTGCCGCTTTGTGTTTCACTGTTTTTTGGAGCCAGACATGAAAGATGAGAGAACTAAAAAGTACACTTTGATGTTAGAGGGATGCGACTCTTTTAGCCCCCCGGGTGTCTGAAAACAAAGCTGTGTTGTTCGCAGGCAGCATTCAGAGTGAAAGTCTGAGATGCCATTAATCCGATCACTGGAATGTGCCCTCTTGAAAGTAGTAATCACTGCAGTTTAGAGGTGAGATGTAGTTGTGATTGCGGGATCATTTTGAGCAGCTGTCTTTTGGTGAGTGTGGCCGCTTCTAGCCTCCACAGCAGGCGACCTGCAAATGGAGAGCTTAAAATACCCACCTGGAAAAAACACACGACGTGTGAATCACAGCAGAACAAGTGAGAAAAACAAAAGTAAGACGTTTTCACATCCCAATTGCAATCATAGGGATGATGACAGCTTTAGCAATCAACGTATCATAATGGACTGGCAACCCAGATGTTTAATGTGAAGCACAAGGTTTAGATGGAAAGTGAATTCTGTTCTGTGAAACTGCGAAAGAAATTAGTTGCAAAGTAGACAAGCTTTGGCAACGCCAATAGTTCTGGCTTTTTATTTGTTCATTGGGCGACACACCCATCCATATAACACACACCATAAACTATCAAGCACTTTGAGTAATCCAAGTTGTTGCCCATTGGCTTTGGCAATGATTTCTGGATACTGCAAGCTAGCTAAAATTATATAAACATTACCAACGGCCCTATGGCTTTTAAACATCTTTAACAGAGGTGCCTGTGTCAGTTTCCTAAGTTCATTTCAGTAGGATGTCTTTCACTTAGACTTTTTTAAAAAATAAATCACTTTCTATACTCAATATGTCGGTGTTTCTCAGAGTGTTTATCTTAACAGCTCTTTTGTTACCCTGCCACAATCACCCCTCACATGTTCACTCACATCTGCCTGTATACAGTACTTATATATATCTCCGGATACATCTGTATGAAGATTCTTTCTTTGGCAAAAGAAGCAAAGAAAACTTCCACAAAACTACGTTTTGTTTTAAAAACGTATTTCCAAGCCTTATTTTATAAAGCATTTTATTTTCATTTGTAGATTAGTAATCAGAATAACACGGTTTACAGAGAAATGATCGTGGTCAATATAAATTGTAGACATCTTTGATGCTCCACTTTATATTCCTCTGTGACCGCCCCACACTTTATCCCAGTCTATTATGAGCACCCCCTTTGATTGTGACTCAATCCAAGTCCTTTGCACCACTCCCAGCAAACCGTCTATTGCCCTTAAACTCATCTCCTATCCCACAGAGGTCCATCATGATTCTGTGGTAGCAACCCTACTCCCTTCAGAGTTTACCATGTTTGTATGGGCAACCCCTTACACAATATAGGGGGCGCTCTAAACTCATGCAATGATCCATACTGATCTTTCACCTCTCCAAAGACTGGCCTTCCACTCTCTTCCATACATGTGCAATATCCTGCTTAGCAACCACCAAGCAAAGCCACAGTAGGGCTCTCATATCTATCTCCGTCCAAGTCTGCTGAAAATGTGAAGCAGTGTACAAGTCTAGGGACACTGGGGAGAGTGCAACATAGACTGGCCCTCAGCCTTAAAAGAACCCCTGTCCAGAACACCTCAAGACTGCTGCATTGCCTAGTAGTGTGCAAAATGTCCCCTATATGGGTAGATTATCGAAGACAATGTGGTGTGGTGATCATCCCCATCCACCATCTCTGGTGAAGTAGGCTTGATTTAGTTATTTCAGCTGAATGGTGCAAAAGTTGGTCACAATAGGCAGATTCATGTGCAGATTTTAACGCCTTCTTCCAGTATCATCTGCAATTGGGCCCACGTCACATTCCCAGGCTTCACACAATCGCATAAAGGAGTCAGTGTGTTAATCAGCAAGGATTTACTTCTTGAAATTTTGTGTTCGCTGGGGGAGGTAGCGGGGGCAATCTTGGCTTCTAGTGTGCTGCAAGCTGGGAGTACCTCGAGATTAGAGATATATGGTGTGAGAGTATGCCTACATTGAAGGTATTAATAAAACTGGCTTCAGTCAAGACCGTACTCTTTTTGTAGGTCACTAAAAGATTTGAATGTTGTCCCTGTCAAAAGATTCCCCCCAATGTCGACACCCTAATGAGATCCTATTGCCTAATCCTTGTAGTTCCCCAACCTGTTAGAGCTGTCGCCCAGCCTAGAGAAGCATTTCCCGAGTTAAGCAATTAGCCCAACTTGGGCTCTGAATGTTGTGTTCCAAACTGTGAGCACCACTTCCATGGCTGGGAAAAGAGGGAGTGCAGTAGAGCCTTAATATATATCAAGTGAATAATCTGTGGTTCTTGCATTGTCCAGGTTGTGGATTTATATCCTGGGTAATCAAATCTATTGAACTACCATTCACTAAGGAGGAATAATTGGGAGGCCCCCGCAGTATGTAGGGACGTGAAATTTCCTCTTCAAAGGTAGACTTGAAACATTTTGTCAATGTAATCCATGGAGTTTGGTGATCAAAAACAATCTCACAGCTTTGCATTAAGTCGGGAAAAAAAGGAATCAGGGACGGGATTTGGAAAATTCTGCAGCTGGCAGAGAAGGCACGTTAGAACCACCATCTTAAAGATCACTGATCTGCCTCAGAAAGAGAAAGGGAGTGTGGACCCCGAGCCCCTGTTCAGTCTGCCCAACTGGGATTCTAAATGATGTTTCCTTCGTGCCTGTTTTGAGAGTTCCTGGCCCCCAGATGTTTAAATCCAATACCCAGCATCTGGATGTCACCTGTCCAATCATTGGAGACTGAGAGGTGTCAATCATATATTTGGAGGACTTTGCCATGTTGAGTCAGAGTCCTGTGAAATCTTCTAATATACACAGGGCCTGGATAACCCGGGGGCCCAACCACTACGGTTCATCTAAAAAGACCAGGACATAGTCTGCATACAACGCAGCCCTGTTCACAATCCCTGGAGCCCACTCAAAACCTTTTACCTGTGATTCCACAAGAGTCTATCTATCTATCTATCTATCTATCTATCTATCTATCTATCTATCTATCTATCTATCTATCTATCTATCTATCTATCTATCTATCTATCTATCTATCTATCTATCTATCTATCTATCTATCTATCTATCTATCTATCTATCTATCTATCTATCTATCTACCTATCTACCTATCTATCTATCTATCTATCTATCTATCTATCTATCTATCTATCTATCTATCTATCTATCTATCTATCTATCTATCTATCTATCTATCTATCTATCTATCTATCTATCTATCTATCTATCCCCCCCCCCTCTCCTTCACAAGAGATTCAGGAAACTCAGCAACGTGTATTGCATTCATTTATTATTAATTTCACTTTGTTTTGCGTATCCTATTAATTTATTATTAAGTGCCCAGGAAAAGCCTTGTTCACGATGTGAGATGCCTTTTTTGTGCACTTTTAAAATGAGCATAAAAGACTTAAACAAAATACTGGCTGACCTTCACGTTTAAACAAAATATGAATACATCAATTCATTATTTCATTCCTGTTCAGTATATTACTGTTAAGAAGAGACGACAGCGGAACCGTGAGTATTCTTATTTATTCGTCTCTCAGCCGCCACAAAAAACACCACAGCTTTCAACCAGAGGAAACTGTCACCAACTGACAGTGGAATGTTGGCGACCAGCAGGAACGGCTTGTGGCAAGGGAAATCGGAGGAACCATAGCGGGTGGAAGGGGAGGGGAAGGTGTGAGAACGAGATGAAGGGAAAGGCAGGGAAAAAGACATTACAACACATCTCCTCCCTTATGAACAGAACAAAAATAGGGAATAAAGCAGGTGCCAAAAGACATCCATTATACATTGAGATAAAAGAACCTGAACATAAGTCATAAAGATTACATTCAAATATTACAGTTGTTCTGGTGTGTAATAGAACACAAATATCCAATGCCCAAGCGCAATTACTTTTTCCCCAGCAACCATTGAACTCTAAATCAGCGTGGAACATAAACCCTGTGGCACTCCGGAACTCTATGTGGCTTTACGCTCCTTCGACCATAACTAGATCTGGAATCATCCCTTGAAAACACCTCCGGACTGTCCTTGACTAAGAGAGGGTGACATACAGATAACCTGTTCATACTCCATGTGCGTCCGTCATTCAGTGTAACTACATTCTTGCCCACCTTGACCACTTTCATGGGCTCTGAGTACTTTTTTCCCCCAATTCTGACGAGTCACCGGTAATTTTACCAGAACAGTGTCCTCCACCTTCCACCTGCCCTCTACAGCACCATGCTTTGTGTCAAACTTCTTTTTGTAACTAAGGGGGTGATTACAATGGCGGGCGGATCGCCCCCACCGGGCTGACGATGGCCGCCATGCCAATAGCATTTACCCTGCCACATTATCATGGCGGGGGTACCGCGGTGGATGGAAAGTCCATCTGCCGCTTTTCCGCTGTTTGGCAATCGTGACGATTGCCGGCCGGGCAGAGCTGGGGCATGATATGGTGGCGGTGCCTAGAAGGCACCACCATCCATATTATGATGCAGGTTTCAAAAGACCTTTCCATGCTAGGCTGGCGGAGGAATGCTTTGGAGGTCCGTTGCGGGCCCCCGAGTGGGTGGGGGGATGGACTTGGGGGCTACCTATGGTACCCGCCTTCATTGCCATGCACAAGGTGGCAGGCACTGCGCCGTAATG
The DNA here is from genome assembly GCF_964204655.1 of Triturus cristatus. Taxonomy (NCBI): domain Eukaryota; kingdom Metazoa; phylum Chordata; class Amphibia; order Caudata; family Salamandridae; genus Triturus; species Triturus cristatus. The sequence continues at coordinate 663,125,254 of NC_140581.1, read as the reverse complement.
TCAAAGATGCGGAATGCAACCGCCACAGTGGCGGTCGCATCCTAATTGGCGGTGCGGGACTGCTGGCGGGCGGTCCCAGCACTGCTAGGGTGGCGGTGGTCTAAAGTCCGCCCGCCATCCTAATGGGCCCATATGTTTTTGAAGCTCTCCAAGCCTGTTTATCTCATCCCTATCCACGCATTTGGGCTCTCCTCCACCCAACCAATTATGTGAAAACTTAGTTTCGGGTAATCTTCCTTTTAACACCAGGAACAGTGAGACATTGGTGACAAAATTGGGTGTGGTACGTTAGAGAGCCTGATCTGCAGGGTCGCTTGACACGGTGCTGAGACAGAATATTGAGTTGGAAATTCCGACTTACACAAATATCGAGTTGGAAATATCGTGATTCAGAAATATCGACAGCAAGAATATCGTGGTCAAGAATATCGGATTTAAGGTAGGAAATATCGTTTTTAAAAATATAGAATTCATTAACATAGTTTGCCAAAATATAGATGTTTAAAATATCAATTTTTTAATTAGTATTATGTATTTTAGTTTACATTTTAAATGTATTAGATATATGTTTTTTGTATAATTATTGTTCATGTTTTTTAATATATGTGTTACATTTTTAGTCGCCATGAATTTTATTTTAATTACATTTTGCATTTTTTAGTTCCGTAGCGAGTTGTGGGTCTATAGGGGAATAGTGTGGGAAGTAATTTAATTATAATAAATTAATTATTATTTTGTATTCATTTCATTTAGATTTTATAGCGTTAATTGTGGAAAGTAATTTATTTGTAATTAATTATTAATTGGTTGCTCATTAATAATAATTAATTAATTATGGTAATTGTGTATTTTTTTAAGTGCGGATTGTGGGGTTTATAGGGGTAAAGGGTGGGAAGTAATTTATTTTACATTAATCAATAATTAGTTGTTAATTTATATTAATTAATTGATTGAAAATGAATTATGGAAATTGTGTTAATAATTTTAGGTATGAGTTGTGGGGGTTATAAATGTAAAGGGTGGGAAGTAAGTTATGTGTAATTAATTAATAATCATTTGTTAATTTATTTTAACTAATTAATTGATAATTAATTATGGTAATTTTGTGCTTTTGTTTTGGTGTGGGTTGTAGGGTTTATGGGGTAAGTGGGAAGTGGTAATTGGTAAGTAATTTATTTTTAATTCATTATTAATTGGTTGTTCATTAATTATAATTAATCAATTGATAATTAATGATGGTAATTGTGTATTTTTTAAGTGCGAGTTGTGGGGTTTATAGGGGTAAAGGGTGGGAAGTAATTTATTTTACATTAATCAATGATTAGTTCTTAATTAATACTAATTAATTAATTTAAAATTAAATATGGAATTTGTGTAATTAATGTTAGGTGTGGGTTGTGGGGTTTATAGGGGTAAAGGGTGTGAAGTAACTTTTGTTTAATTAATAAAAAATTAGTTGATCATTAATATTAATAAATGTATTTATATTTAATTAGAGTATTTGTTTATTTTTTTTGTGTGTGGGTTTTATTGTTATAGGGGTACAGTGAGGGGAGTAAATTAATTTTACTTACTTTATAATTAGTTGTTAAATACTATTAGTTTTATAGGGTAAAGTGGGGGAAGAGCAAATAATGTTTATGTTTTATTTGTAAATAATAATATGTCTATAATTGGTTATTAATTATGTTAGTTGACGAAGTACCTTTTTCTTTTTATTTAGATGTGTGTTGTGAATTGTGTTGTGGTATAGGGTATGAAATAAAAAAAGTAAACTTATGTAATAATTAATGGGTTTCTTTCTAAATAATTTTTAATTAACATTTTTTATTTGGAAATTGTTTTTTTTTACTTAATATAATATTTGTAGGTATTTGTTATATATTTAACATTCTAATGTATTTATTTTCGTAAATATGAAATATATTTGTATTTAAATTTTTAACATATATATATATATATATATTTTAATTTTGAACTGACTGGAGTGAGAATATTAATTGTTACTCCCCTGAAATCCAACGCTTTCCCTACTGTTGCACTCAGTGGAGTGGGAATAGTCATTTTTACCTCTCCGCTATCCAACACTTTCCCTACTTTTACAATTATCGGAGTGGGAATAGTAAATTGTATCCTGCCACTATCCAACACATTCCAAGCTTTGCAAGAACGCCTGCATCTCATCAGATGTAAACTGTACCCCAATGTCAGTGACGAGAGTACTGGGAATCCCTTCCACCACAAACACATCACTGAGAAAACAAATGCGGAACCCAGTATTAATGCGATTCACCACTTTCGTCATTATCCAATGGGAATGGCAAACCAGAAATACAAGCATGAACTTTCCTTCCCACATAGGTACCTTGAGAGGCCCAATAATGTCCAACCCAAGCTCATCCAAAGGTTTGGAAGGGGCAATCACAGGAGACAAAGGCTCTTTATGAGTGAATCTCGATTTGTCACTAAGGGCACATGATGAACAATCCCTGACTGTTTCCTCAACTACAGAATCCATTCTGGGAAACTAATATATGGCTCTGACCCTAGCCTTGGTAATGCTTCTGCCCAAGTGTCCCCTGTGAGTAATCACCGCAATGCTAGTCCACAACTTCATCGGAGGAACCAAAATGTCTCCTCTCATGACCTTATTGTTAGAAATGCTTAATTCGTGACGCACAACCCAATAACCCTTAAGGTTTTCACTCAGTGTACCTGGTTTAACTGACCAACCCTGAATGATCTTGCTCTTGACTTGTTTCAAGGTTTCATCTCCTTTCATCTCCAATTCCCATTCTTACTTAGAAATTCCTGGAATTTCCACTAAAGCAACAATCTCACCATTCTCAGACATGGCATCACTCACAGGCTTAGCCTCATGGCAGGGTAACCGTGAAAGATAATCTGCAATCCAATTCCTGTTACCAGGCACATATTCTATGGTGAAATTAAACCCTTCTAGACTTATAGCCATTTGGAAATCCTAGGTGTCGTGGCAATCCTTTCTTTGATCAAGAACATGAAAGTCAATCGCTTGTGGTCAGTGCACACTATGAAAGGAAGTCCAGAGAGGAAAAATGCTATAAATGATCAATAGCCCAAGAACAAGCCAGAGCTTCTCTTTCTACTATAGAGTAAATGCGCTCAGCTTCTCTCAAAGCTCTAAATGCGAAGGCAACGATCATTTCCTTACAGTCTACAATTTGCGACAATGCCGCCCCACACCTACTCCATTAGTTTTACGCCGTGTTTCAAAGCAGCCCAAAGAGGGAGCATTCGCAATGACATCCTTGATAGCCTCAAAAGAACTCCTCCCAGAGAAAAGGGGTAACTTTTTCTAATAGATTCCTTAACGGAGCTGTAACATTCGACAAACTTGTTCATATAGTCTGTCGATCCTGAAAAGGTCCTTAACTCATCTTTATTCTTTGAAGAAGGAGCATCTCTCACAGCTTTGACCAAATCCGACTTCGGCTTAACCCCATTCTTAGAGATGGTATGTCCTAAACAGTCCACAGAATCTACACCAATTTTGCCATTATGTTTACTTACCGTGAAGCCAGCTTCTTTGAGAGCCTTAAGTACATTTGTCAAAGTAGCTACATGTTGTTGCACAGACACCCCATAAATAAGGATGTTGTCCTAAAAACAAAGGACGTTTGCGATTTTCCCCAAAATGCTCTGCATGAAAAACTGAAAGACAGCCAGAGGATGCCAAGTAAAATGGCATGCAGAGAAATCTTTACTCACCAAAAGTGGTAATAAATGATGTAAGCGACCTAGAATCTGGGTGTAACTCAATTTGACGGTAGGCAGACAATAGGTCGATCACACTGAATATCTCTGGCTTACCCATCATGCTGATCATTTCATTGATGCGAGAGAGAGGAGAACCTGTCTACCCAAATGTTCGCACTCAGATCTCTAAGGATATAGTCTAATGCCTAACTCTTTCTGGTGAGCCCACCCCAAATAACAAAACCCATTTCTTGTGAGGTAAACTTTCCCTTGTGTCAAACATTCCTTAAATTTAAATTGCATACACAGCATGCCTTCCAGGGGAATGGGATCCTTATTATACCTTCGTGGATCTATATCAGGTGAGATCAAATGTAATTCTTACCTAGGAACGTTTTCTTAAATATCTTGTAATCAATTAAAGTATATGGAGAGCAGGAGTCAACAAACACATTAAATTCAATTCCATCTAGTATAATAATGCATTTAGGGTAATCCACACCCTTGCACAAAGTGGTGTTTTAGCCTTGAAAACATACATATTGCTGATTCCATCAGCAACCTCATTGATTGCATGAACACTTTTCCTTTCAGAGCATATGTTTTTGCAAAATTGTCCTCTCTTGTTACACTTCCTACAAACTATGGATCGAGCAGGATGACTTAGGCTGTTGGCCAGATGATTTCAATTACAAAAACGGGAACACATTAGTCTTCCACTCCTCTTATCTTCCGACCACTTGCTACCAGAGGGTTCACCAAATTCTTTGTTTGAGCAACTCTCCTTCTCAATACAATCGGGATCAACCTTACTTTTCACCACTTGCATAGTGTCGTTCCCATTACTTTGCTTCATCTCTCTAATACATTCAGCTGTATGTTCGATACTTTTAGCTATTTCCACAGCAACTTTTAAGTCAGAATTCCCAGTCAGCAACTTCTCTTGGATTTTTGGGTTCTTAGTGCAGCGAACGAGCTGATCACTAATAAGAGAATCACATAGGGTTGCCAAAGTCACATAAGTTCGCAAGACCTCTCAACGCAGCTATGTAGGATGTAACTTTTTCTGTTTTTCCTTGCACCTTACAAAAGAATTTGTCTCTATAAAAGCAGATACAATTTTTGTGTGACAGATTCTCGTAGACTTTTTTGCCTTGGATACCAATGTAGTATAACAGAATATGTTGTTTCCTCAGCAGGACAATTTTTCTCCACCAATTGCGATGAGATATGAATTGAATACGTTTTCCCAGTCTTTCCAGACAATAGTGGGTTCACCCACTTCATCTAAGAAGGGTAGGGGTTGGTTCATGTTGGATGTAGCCATTGTGGAAAGATCAGATAAAGATCTGCAGATATTGAGAGTTTGGTACCAACTTCTCCAATATTGTAGGCAAAAGTAGGATTGTGCTGTCCTGAAGGGTATCTAGTTCCTATATTTATGCCCAACCAGTGTGCAAAAGCACACTAACAATTCTACACATGGGCACCACACTATTGTAATAAATGCCTCACAATGAACACAGGTTTCCCCAGTGAAGAGGCAATACATTAAGAAACAATATCACTGCCCCCAAATTTATAATACCATCAGGCCGCAGAAGTGAGGAAATACATCAACAAAATTACTTCCCACTGAGCTAAACAATGCAACTGTTTGCTCCTTCTCAATTCCATACAGCTGTGCTCATCAGCGTGACAGGCTTGTGAGTTAATTCAAAGAATAACACAGTCAATGACCAAAATTATACTCACGCTGGGTTAATTAACTTAACAGGTTGCGCATTCACAATTCCATTCAGCTGTGTCCATCAGCGTGACAGGCTTCAGGGGTAAAGTAAAGTTAAGTGCAACTCTTTAATGTGACAAGATCCCTTTGCCCACAGTTGCCGGCGTGAACTTTCTCCAGCTGTGGGCAATGAGCCAAAATTAAGGTTGGAGCATCCTCTAGAGGCTCCAAGAAACTGGTGATGTTGTAACAATGTGGAACACAGTAAGCGTCCCGGAAGACGGCTGGGCCGGCGACACGTGATTGACGCAGCCTTGCCCATCAGTCCGCTCCTCAACTATTGACCAGCAGCAAATCGTCACCCCCACGTTAAGAAAAGACAACAGTGGAACCGTGAGTAATCTTCTTTATTAGTCTCTCAGCCTCCATAAAAAACACCACAGGTTTTAACCAGGGGAATCCGCCACCAACTGACAGTGAAATCTTAGCGACCAGAGGTAACGGCTCGTGGCAAGGGTAACATAGGGAAACATAGTGGGTGGAAGGGGAGGAGAAGGTGTGAGAACGAGATGAAGGGATAGGCAGGGAAATAGACATTACACTGTCAACTTAATTATCCAATGGATTGAATTCATTCTTTCACACATTGTAAATCTATCACCTTAGTCACTCAATACCTGTAGTACCATCAGCTACATTTCAAACATATTAAGCAGTTTGGTACATCAAATCAATATATATGTTCCCATAGTTCAATAACTCCTAAACACTAGTACACCCCAGCAAAGTACTTGCTTAACATCTGCTAATGGTGGACATAATGGAGGTGTCTAATAATGTAAATAATGCCCACTTCAACACTTTTTCACAATCATCAGTGGCATCTTCTGCTCAAAGCAATCACTCCATCTCATTCCTATATTTATATCTGTGTACAGTGTATCTTCACAGTATCCACCCTGGTGGGCTTGAAGAAATGTATATGTCCATTGTTCTACAATGTCATTATCAAATTTAAATATCAGGGAGGAGGAGCTTTGCGCGCATCCAAGATGGTCGCGTGAGCACAGGGCTCCCCGGACCCTTGCCGCTCCTCGCAACTTATCCTGACATTATCCTGGATTTGTGGACGGATTCTGGAGGATGAACCTTGGCTGAATCCATAACTCTTTTCAGAACGAAAATCGGATCTGGGAGACCTGAAATACAGCGTCTTGCATTTCGGAGGCCCACCTGGAACCTGTGCCCGGTGCGTTGGTGAACTGTGGGGCCGGGGTGTAGTTGAACAACAACGGCATCGGAGCCCTGCCAATGACCGCACCCCCACTTTCGGTTTCGCTTTTGCACTTCTGCATGGCCTGATCGAGGAGCTACTTCGCGTGGCTGGGACGCCCTCCGGCCTTTGTACTGGACTGATTTCTGCCTTTTCCTCAACTCTTCCGAGCGGGCTCTGGGACAGTCTGTGTCTGATCTGCTGACGCCCCTTTGCCATCGGTCCGGACGGACCCCTCCGATGAGCATCGCCCAATATGGCGGGCAAGAGGGATCCCGAGAAATGGAGGGCCAAGACATCCCACCGTGGGGGACCAGTCCAGAGTAACATCATGGATCGTTATACCCAGGGTATAGGATCCCCCGGGCCAGCAAGTGCTGTCGTGGAGGACTCCGGTGGCGGCCCGTCCGTTCCCACGGAATTGTCGCTGCAGGACGTTATGGGCGCCATCAACGGCATAAGGGAGACCATCGCCCAGCAGTACGAGGCTCTGGCCCGTAAAATTGACACGGTTGCCATTGATGTTACGTTAATTCGGGCAGATCTCTCTAAGACTAACGAGAGGGTCCAGTCGCTGGACCTGAGGACCTCCACTCTTGTTACGGATGTCTCGGACCTCCAGGCAACTCTTGGCGATCTAAAGTTGGCGAACGACACGATGTCCCGGCGGCTGGAGGATTTCGAAGGTCGGGCACGACGCAACAATATCCGCGTCATAGGTGTACCGGAGACTTTCGACAACCGTCCGGTGGACCTCATGGTCGAAGATCTCATCCTCAATCATCTTGCTCCTTCAGGCCTGAGCAAGTTCTTCACCGTGGAGCGTGCCCATCGTGTCCCGGGCGGCAGGCCTCGACCAGGAGCCCCCCCGAGGCCTATCATTGCAAAACTTTTTCATTACAGAGACCGGGATGCGATCCTGCAGGCCTCGAGGGTGCACGGCCCAGTTAAATATGAGAATTCCTCCGTTAACTTCTTTCCGGACTTCACCCAACTCGTTCAGAAACAGAGAATGGGCTTTCATGGGGTGAAGCGCCGTCTTCGAGATCTGGAACTCAAATACTCTATGCTTTTCCCTGCCAGGCTTCGTGTGGAATATGAAGATCGGACTATCTTTTTTGAACGCCCTGACACCGTGAGTGACTGGTTGGATTCCCTGCCGGACCGGGACGAACGATCTGGGCGTACTGGCGGTGCCGAGGGCGGAGGGCCTCTGCAGGCATGATTCTTGGTCCTCCACTTTGACATTTCCTTCTGCGGTCAGCCAGGTTCTACTTCAATTGTATATTTTGTCTATTAATGGTTCGTTTGGGTGCGGGAGGGGACGGGTCCCTTTCCTCCTCTAGGGTCTTTTTGTAGCATGGGATTGTTAGGGCGACAGGCACACTGCAAGTTGGGGGGGCTGTCTAGTCCGCAGGGGTGCAGGGTGGGGGGAGTTGCAATGGTGTGGGAGTGGGAGGGTGGCAGTGGTTGTTGGGTTGTGTGTTTTTTCTTTTTAAGACGGTATGTTTGTTCTCTTTCAGTTCCAGGTGTCTGGCTGCGTGCCCGGGGACTCCAGCTTCTTGTGTTGGGATGGGGGGGGACGGGTTGAAACTGATGTCTTGGAACGTCAACGGATTGGGGGACCGTATCAAACGGGGGGTTGTGTTGCAATATTTGCGCCGATTGGCCCCTGATGTGGTATTTCTTCAAGAGACGCACTTGGTGGGCAATGTATGTCATGCTATGAACAGGGGGGCTACCGACTGGTGGCACATTCTGGCTTCACCACTGGCTCCAGAGGGGTGGGCATCTTGCTGCGATCTTCCCTCCCGCTTGAGATTGACAAAGTCACTCTTGATGATAGAGGGCGCTATGCGTCCTTGACTGGACGGTGGGAGGGGCAGACTCTTTCATTGGTTTCGACCTATGTTCCCCCGGGACTCCAGACCTCTACTTTTTCGGATGTGGGTCGTATGTTACTTGACCTTCCTGATGGCCTCCTGCTAGTGGGTGGGGATTTTAATTCCGTGATTTCTGGCGAGTTGGATCGTTACCCTCCCCGGGCCCTCCCTGCCACCCAGGCGTGGCTCGGCGCGTTCTTGGACACTTTCGGTCTAGTGGACTGCTGGAGGTTGATGCATCCGACACAGGGTCAGTACACGTTCCACTCCGGGGCCCACGGGAGTCTCTCCAGACTAGATTATTTTCTTGTGCCCGTGGCCCAGACCACCCGGGTCCGGGAGGTTAAGCACCTGGCCCGGGGCATTTCCGATCATTCCCCATTGTGGCTCCTCTTCGATACCGGGACGCGATCCGCGGGGCGGACCGCCCCCATTAACCCCTGGTACCTGCGTGACCCCAAGATTCGCAAGGGTCTCATTAAGTCGCTTGAACAGTATTTTCTTGAGACTGAGGGGTCCGTCCTGTCCTCAGTGTCCTTGTGGGAGGCTTTCAAAACGGTTCTCCGAGGACATGCCCTATCCCTGATCGTGGAAGGCCAAGAAAGCTAAGAACGGGGTGGTGGTTGCGTTGGAGGCTGAGATATCGGGGTTGGAGGCTGCCTTGGAGACGGGTGTCACTCAGGACGGGCTCCATGCCCTCAGCCTGAAACAGTTCGAATATAAGTCCCTTGTTACGGATGCTGCTCGGACAATGTATAGGGAACAGCAGGGCAGACTGTATGATGCTGGGGATAAGGCGGGTAAATTGATTGCTTGGCTTGATAAGAAGGAGAGAGTGAATCGAGTGGTTCCCGTGATTCAGACGTCGGAAGGAGTGAGTGTGACTGACCCTGGTGAGATTGTGGAGTGTTTTGCTGACTATTTCAGTGCTGTGTACTCCCCGGTGTCTGCTAGAGATGAGGCTGACTCTCATCACTTGTTGAGGGATATTGCTTTTCCCTGCCTGTCGGTGGATGAGCGTGAGCAGATAGATGCCCCCTTATCGGTCGACGAGATTGCTACCGCGATTCGTTCCCTTCGCTCCGGCAAGGCTATGGGCCCCAACGGACTCCCGATTGAACTCTACAAACTGCAACCGGATAAAATTGCGCCATTTCTCCGTCGTATGTTTTTGGAGTCGCTTGAACTTGGTTCTCTCCCTGACGACCAACGTCTGGCCACTATAGTCGTGATTCCCAAGGACGGTAAGCCTCGGGACCGTTGCGCCTCGTACAGGCCTATTTCTCTGTTGAACGCTGAGCTGAAAATCCTTGCTAAGGTCCTTGCTAACCGCCTGCTTACTGTTATTTGTGATCTGGTGCATCCGGACCAGTCCGGTTTTATCCCGCACCGGAATACGGCCCTTAACTTGCGGCGCCTGCATGGCGTACTTGCAAGGGCGGAATATCTCTTAGAGCCGGCCATCTTGGTTTCCTTGGACGCCACGATGGCCTTTGATACGATAGAATGGCCGTATCTTTGGGCCGCCCTGGCAAAGTTTGGCTTCGGGGCGGGATTTATTAGTTGGGTTAAACTCTTATACGCTGCTCCGTTGGCACAGGTTGTCGTTAATGGGAGGGTTTCCCGGTCTTTCGTTCTTGGGAGGGGAACTAGGCAGGGGTGTCCGTTGTCTCCCCTGCTCTTTGCTTTGGCTTTGGAACCGCTCGCTGCTTGGCTTCGTTGGGAACCGTCGATAAGAGGGATCCAGTGGGCCCCTGGCTTCGAGGATCGTGTTTCGTTGTATGCGGACGACATTCTTTTGTACCTCACCTCACCGCGTAAGTCACTCAATGTGCTCTTTGACATCCTCACTTCCTTCGGCAAGAACTCTGGTTTGATCATTAACTGGTCCAAATCCTGTGTCTATGCTATATCCGGTGGCTTTCCTCTCCTGCCTTCTCGTTTTCCCATTAAGGCGTCCCATTCTGGCTTTACATACCTGGGGGTGTACATCTCATTGGACCCGACTGTCCGCTACGAACATAATCTCCTCTCTCCACTTCGGAGATTGAGGTTAGACGTGGCCCGTTGGTGTAAGCTTTCCCTGTCTCCCCTCGGTCGTGCGGCACTTTTTAAAATGATGTCTCTCCCCCGATTCCTTTACGCACTTCAGAACTCCTTTGATATTATCCCGGCGGCCTACTTCCGGGAAGTGGAGAGCTTGCAAAGGAGACTTGTTTGGGACGGTCGTGCACGTATTGCTCTTGCAAAACTGACTCTCCCCTGGTATGACGGGGGCTTTGCACTCCCGGATATCAGGAGGTACTACTGGGCTTCCCAGCTATCAGCTATTAACCATGCAATGTACGCACCTGGTCCGAATCCGGCTTTCGAAATGGATAGATTTTTGCTGCCTGGCGGCAACTTTAACAGAGCGCTTTACTCTAGATCGGCTGGGAGGAACTTAACCGGTCCCACTAAGATTGCAGTACGCTTGTGGAAGGCTGCGAATGTGGCCATGGGCTGGAATGATCGTTTGACGTGTGCGACCCCTTTGTTTGCGTCTGAAAGATTGGGAAGCCTCTGGACGACGAAGGGTTTTGAGCGTTGGGACACAATTGGCATCAGCAGGGTGGGTGACCTCTGGGTGAAGGGTGCGGTTAAATCCTTTGCTGCGCTGCAGCGTGAGTACGAATTGAGTGAGAGGGAGTTCTTTCGGTACGTTCAGGTTCGGCACGCCTTGCTCTCGGTCTTCGGGGCTGAGACCGCAGTCCCTGTATCTTCGCCACTCGAGGACCGCATACTCGACGGTCACTTGCCCGACAGTACTATTTCCCTTATCTACAAAAAACTAATAAACATTCGGGCGTATCTCCTCGTGCGTCTTCGGGAGGCGTGGATCGGGGATGGGGTGGAACTGAACGATGAGGATTGGCAGTCAGCGCTGTCCTCCCCTAAGGAGGTGGCTATACCCGCGCGTCTCCGTCTCGTCCAGCTTAAAATTCTCCACCGTGTCTACGTGTCGGGCCCTCGTTTAGTTTTGATGGGTTTTTCTGAAGACGGGCTCTGTAGGCGCGGCTGTGGGCTCAGCGCCACTTTTCTCCATGTTCTCTGGGAGTGCTGTGAGGTGGCCGAGTATTGGCGCCGGGTGCATACTGTCATGGAATGTGTCACTGGGGTCGCTCTGTTGCCTGAGGTTCGCCGATGTTTGCTGAACGTGTGGGAGCCTAATGACTATAATGCGGCTCAGACTCGGTGGGCGGCCCTGGGGAACATGATTGCTAAGAGGGACATCGCACAGCTTTGGGGTTCCCGGCGGCCTCCCACCATGTCAGTTTGGATGGAGAACATGGACTGGTGTATGTGCAGAGAGAAGACCGTGTATGTGGCCCGGGGTAAGCCGGGGGCGTGGGGTAGAATCTGGGGTCAGTGGAACGCGTACCGAGGGAACATCTGCACGCCCCCCCTCATGGACACATCTGATGCGGCCTTGTCCCCCTGATCCGGAGGTTCCCGGACTCTTATATTTTACCTGTAGATGGTTTTGGCTCTCCCGTCGCCCCCACCTCCCCCTTGATCATCCTCATTAACCAACTGAGGGTGGAGTATGTATTGTGTGGTCCCCCGGCTGTGGTTAGACGCCCTTTTTCGATTGTTTCCGCCTTGCTCATTGACCACCTGCTACTCCCACCAGTCCATTTGCAAGTTTGCATAGCTGGGGGTGAAGCAAGTGGTCATTGCAGTCCCTCTCTGTTGCTCAAAAAGCTCCTCATTGAGCATAAAAATATTCTTGGTTAGACACCATCTGATCATTTTCAAAGGCATCTTATTCCCCAAAAGACTCCCCAGGTCTGCTATTATCAGCTTACCCGGGGGGGTTGATCGCATTTTTGTGAATCTTAGAGATAAGATAGAAAATAGGTGACCTGGGTTGATCATTCATTAAGGATTTATACTCATCCCAATTGATCAAAACTTGTTCCCTCCAGTCAGAACAAACTTTAAAAAAGTCTAGCTTGACCCTTAATTATTCACTTGTGTCTATTTGTTTGTAACATTTTTTATTATTTAATTATGTGTAAGCCTCTGCCATATACATATACCTGGGCCTTAGCACCACATTGCCTCCTTTGTCAGAATTACTTATCACACAATTCCTGTTTGATGTCAATCTAGGCATAGTTTGTTCAATCGCCTCATCTTTTCTGTACTTAGGCTACTCAGTCACCTTTTCTTGTAACTTCCTTATTTTACTGATTGCCACTTCTGAAAAAACATCTATATTGCCATGCTGGGTATGAGGAACATACTTAGATTTAGGCTTGAAAGTTGTACTTCATTCGCAGTATATATACATAATCTTTCAATCACTTCCATTTCATTCATCTCCTCGACAGTGCCTTTGTATTCCCCTTCTAATTCCAACAATTCTCCATTATTTGAATATCAGCTACTAGCAAATTACTCTGGTATTTCATTTCTCTTTTGTATCACCTTTGGTTGTACTCAGTGGCGGCTCGCCGAGGGAGTGCTGCGGGGCAGTGGGGCGGGTCAAGGGAGCGGCAGGGGGGTAGTGGAGTCCGACATACGACAGACAGGAGTAAGGTAAGTAATTAAATAAATAAAACTATTTACCTTGCGTGTGCCGCATCGCCAACTCGGTGATGCAGCACTTGCAAGTCAATTGTTTAATTTATTTAATTAATTACCTTACTCCTGTCCATAGTATGTCGGACTCCACTACCCCCCCACCTTGCCCCTCCCCCACCTCGCAGCACTCCCTTGGCCAGCTGCCACTGGTTGTACTACTTCACACATTTTCTTCAATTTCAATCAACTAATGAATCTGTATAAATCTGCTCTAGATTGAGTGTAATCAAAATTTAACTCTTGTCAGAGCCAGAGATAGGATTTAAGTATCCGCTGCCGATGTTTCCAGCATTACATTTATTACCATAATTTTGTTCATTACTCTCTGTGGTTGCTCATTCTGGCCTTTTCATTCTCCTCCTCTCCTTTGTTTCCTGCTCCTGTTGGATTCCTGCAGCCTTTCCTTGGTCTGTGATTTGTCCATCTGTCTGTTCTTAAAAATTGAAATGTGTCCAATATTGATATTTGTCGCACATGGTCTCACTCAGGTATGGATCTGAGCTTATATCTGAACTGAGGTCACTCGTTGTTTCTTGTCTGTTCTATTTAATTCCTACAACCACTTTCAAACCGTTTTGCAAACATGTACATTTGTCCCCTTTCATAATCAATGCAATTATTATTACATTTTCAAGCCTTCTTCTGTTTGATAGTGTCCTTATATTTTTTCAATCTATTTTTCATTTCCATTCTCAATTTCTTCACCACCTCTTTCCGATAATTTTTTTCTAACTCTTCATTCAAGTACTTCATTTGTTTAAAAATCTAAGTTCTCTCACATTTTGCATAGGAAACCAAAATTGTAAGCATTCCTTCAGAGCTATTTGTGTTATGTTCAACCCATTCCTTCAATAATCCTGGGTGTGGATTTTTCATTATCCTCAGTCCTCTCGGTATACACCCCATTTCCACATATTTTTTCAAGGATGTGCTTTCCCACCACCTAGATATTTCATTCCTTGATAACTTTTCCAGTCTATATAGGTGTTGTTGCAGCCTTCCTGCTTGATCTCCCTACTGTATCTGCGATTATTAGCGTTTTTATCAAAGAAATAATTTGCTGCTTTCTCTCTGGCTCTGTACTCCTCCTCAGACATTGTATCCATTACATTCACTTGTTAGCTTTCCTACCATCGTTTTTATCCATCCATATCTCTTCTTGACCTCCAGACAGAGATAGCTCAGACTCCTGCATGTAGTAAGTAATCTACTCACTGGGAGAGTTTACTGCAGAGTTAAGCATCCTCTCACCCTCCATTCCTGGATCCAGGGCCGGACTGGCCATAGCGGGCACCGGGGGTTTCCCGGTAGGCCACTAGGGTTGGGGCCGGTTTTGGGCCCCTGGGGGGCCGTTTTTGTTACCGGGGGTTGACAATATCAGCACCCTGTAACAAAATCGGCTGAAACCGGTCCTCACAAACTGCTCAACTGCACTCCCTCACCCCAGGGGGGGTGGCTGGGCAGTTTGCCAGGGACAGTTTCTGTTCCCAGTCCGGCCCTGCCTGGATCTCGACCTTTGGTCTCCTTCACTTCCTGTGTGCTACTTCTGGAGTGGGGTTGGGTGGCGGCCCGATGACCTAAGCAATATCCCAATTATTTTGGCAGATGCTGGCAGGCATGCAATCGTCAGTGGTGTTCGGTAGTGGGTGCAACTGCCAATCATGCCTGCAATATCTTCCACTTCTCCTTCTCCATTTATTTATTACTAAGTGGGCAGTGGAAGATTGTAAGGTTGGATGCTAGGACTCAAGCAAGGTGAGTGTAGAGGAAGGGCGGTGCCACAGGGAAACAAAATTACACTGTGGGGTGTGGGGGAAGAGCCCTTACGCAAGGAAACAATAAAGAATAGAAGTTGGCCCCAAAGCAATGAATGCTGTGTTTGCCTCTGTTTTTCATCATCTCGAGTCTCTCTCGACTTTACAGCTGGTAACGAGGGGAGACAGACTTTGCATCGGCGTGCTCACCGCTGCTTGTGTTTATGGGTGCGCAGCCACATATGGATCCTGTGGTCCTGTTTTTTGAAGAGCTCAATGTGCAGCAGTTGCTGCTGTGAGGACGGCCTACTCCCTCTGGCTTTTCAAAGGCCCGATTGTCTGCTCATCCAAATGAGTGCAGGATGTGTTCTCCACAGCCAATACCAATCAAGGTACGTGGTTGCAGTGTGGGGTCCTGTTTGAGGTGGTGCAGCACTGGAAGTCAAGGAAAATACACTGAATGACATAAACTACCACCAACATAGTACCGAAGGCCTGCAAAGCGTGCTGTGGCTCGGTGAGGCGGTATAAAGGATAGTCTGAGGTGTGGTTGGCCATCGCTGATGGGCAGGGCACGTTTTGTGTCCTGTACAGCATTCTGCCACTCTGAGTGCCTAAAGTTCTGTGCACCGCCACAGAGGTCATAAGCCTGCCCATTTACACTACACCCGTTTGTTCGAGCAACCAATGGCACTATACTGAGGATGCCGCGTTTCTGATGCCACCCAATCCATGCGACACGGGGAAGAAACAGAACATTGGAGTGTGATAGGTTGGTGTTTGATGATTTTATTGATGTCCTGGAAGAAGATCATTAAGTACCTCGCAGGTGAAGGAATGGAAGAAGCCCTAGAGCAGATCCCATGGGAGGATTCAGCATCCAACCAAAAGGTAAAGGAAGCTCTGGCGAAAAAGTTTGAGTTGGCACCAAATGTCGACTATGAACGATACATATTAGCAAAGTGTGATAACAGCCAGGGGAAACCATGGATGAGTTTGTATGAGAAACTAGAAACTCACATTAAACACTGCAAATTTTTCAATGATGAGGAGGCTGTGCGCCTCAGTCAGGATAATTGATTGATATCTGTTAAATTTATTTAGGAGGCGACTGCTGAGGGAAACTCTCATCTTAGACAGGATGCTCCTGTCTGTGAGCGTGGAAGAAAGAGCAAATGGCAGGTGGCAGCAATGGAAACAGGTTCTGGTCATAATAAGTCAGCACTAGCAGTGCAGGATTGGCGAAATCCCATCCCAGAGAGGCGTACATCAAGGTTGACCAAAGGGAGTAAAGCATGTTATTGATGTGGACTGTCATTTCTCCAAAAAAGAAGATGCCCCGCAATAAGAAAATTGTGGTAAGTATAATCATTTCAAGGTGGTGTGTCGAGCGTTAGAAAAGAAGGAAGGACGTGCAAAAAATTATCAAAGGTATACCAGGAAAAGCCTCACCGATGCTCTTCAGCTGCTGAAATTTTCCAGGATGTCTTCAGGAAAATCCTTTAGCTTGTGCCCAATGCCATAAACTACAGAGATGACATCTTGATATGTGGGAGCTCCAGGCATAAATATGAAAAAGCACTTCTAAATGTATGTCAATTACTAATGTATCCTGGTTTGACTTTGAATGCAAATACATGTGAATTGCATAAATCCAAGCTCAAATTCCTTGTCCACTTCGTATCGGAGGAGGGGATGTTACCAGATTAAGACAAGGTTAAAGCGTTGACGGAAACCAGTCCTCCACAAGATGTGAGCATGCAGTGGTCTTTTCTGGGCATGGCCAGTTACTGTGCCTGTTACATATGCAACTATGCCCCACTGCGAGTTCTAACCAGACAAAATGTATACTTTATATTATCAGCACCCTGTGAGTTTCCTGTAGATTAAAAAAAGACATTGAAAAAGCAAGGGTGATGGCATAGTTCAACCCTAAGTTGCAGACAGAAGTTACTGTAGATGCAAGCTCAGTGGGACTGCGGGCTGTACTTGCTCAACATAGCAGACATCCAAATGAAAGATAACTTATTGTGGCATATGCAAGTCGAAGTTTGACTCGAATGCAACTTGCATATTCACTACCTGAAAAAGAACGTTTGGCAGTGGTGTGGGCATGTGAGCACTTTCATGTATTCTTGTATTGCAAGCAATTTATTATTGTAATGGCTCATCAAGCACTTCTCACCATATTTGGCAACCCCAAGGCCAAGATGCCTCACAGGATTGAACACTGGAGACTGAGATTGCAAGAGTATGACTATGAGATCATCCATAAGTTGGGTAAAGAACATAACCTGACTGACTACCTACCAGTTTATTTATTCATGTGCGATTAATTTAAAATTATTACATGTCTAAAGAAAAGAAAATAGAAAAAAGGTATGCGTTGCAATTACACGTAAAAGAAAACAATAGTTATTGCAGCTGGTGCTTTACTAGTAAGGACATATAAAATAATGCAGTCAATAATATTTCATAAACTCTAAACCAAGTTAAAACATGGTAAAAATTAGTTCAAATGAGCTGGAGCGTCCAGGAAGATGGGAGTGCAGAGTGCTAGCCAGTAATATTTCATGAATAGGATCATGTTGCACTGTAAAAACCAAGGTAGAACAAGGTAAAAGATAGTTTGCACCTTCAAGCATAAGCGAGGGTGTTCAGGATCATGGGAAGAAAGGAGTAAAGTGCCGGGTGCTAGCCAGCCAGGAGCTAGTGTCAGCCAATGGCCGCTGCAATTAGTAAAAGTCTGATAGAATTTGTAAACTTCCTCAGTCTGGCTAGGGTGCATGCCGTGTTTTCAGAGAAGAACAAGTCCGAGCCTGCAGCTCCTGACACTTTTAGCACAAAATATAGGGAGGAGCAAGCGGCAGCGCTCGGAGGCCAGTTTGGGACCGCAACACAGCAGGTAAAGGCAGGGTTATTTATGCTAACTGCATTGCCCTACATGAAGAGGTCTCCTTTTTAAGTGCCCAGGCAGGATCAAAGTCCAAGATTGCCAAAGTGATGAGCCTCATGCAGAGGATTTTCCTGCGAGGTTAGGCTAAAAGTGTGTGTTGAAAATAGGACTGTGCTTTCCCCAGGGTGTAAGATGCATCCAATGTCTCTGTAGTGGGGTTGGCACAAAGTTGTTTGATGTCCTGTTAAATGAGGTTATTACCTGTCTGTTCATTGCTTTTTTCAAGGGAGAAATAGGATTTCCTGGGAGTGCAGGCTGTCTGCCCTGATCTTCAGGCTGATAATTGCCATTCTTAACCATATCTGTGATGTCAAATACTATTTCAGGTGGTTGAGGGAGGCCTCTGGGACTCCCATGACCCAGAGGTAGTCCTTTTCTAGATACCCCTGACACATAAGGTCTGGGTTACCTAGACCCAGCATCAATCTCAGCATCATTCTTCTGGCTTGCCGAGGGGCAAGCAGGACTGTCTTGTAAGCCTTAATCTGGGAGTCGATTAAAAGCCTGCCAAATGCGCCTGGAAAGGCCAGATGGCCGTAGTTGAGAGCCAGGATCAATTTTGCTTTCAAGACTATTAACATGGGCATGGCAATTGAACTTTGTTGGCGATTACTTAGGCGCTGCAATGTGTGGATGATGCAGGTAGACTTAGTTCTGAGATGCCTTAGATGAATGGCCGGTTTGGCCCCCCTCTGAGAGACAAATCCCAAGGTAGTTATAAGCTGGCGCTATTGGCAGGTCTCCCAGTTGCCAACGGATTTGTATTTTATGGGGATATTTGCCAAACACAACAACCTTGATTTTTCTTTGATTTACCTGTAGTTCATTCACCTGGTTTTAGTGATTGAGTGCGTTGACTCCCTGTCGGCCAGCTCTAGTGTGGTCCATGATTGCAGTGTCATCTGCATACTGCAAGATGGTAAGTCGCACCCTGCCCAGCCTTGGAGTAGCTAACTGGTACCTCGCAAGGCAGCACTCAGATCTGCGGCGTAGAGCTTAAAAAGGAGGGGGGCCAGCACACAGCCCTGTTTAAGCCTGTTGTTCATGGCTACTCTGGCAGTAGCTGTGGTGGGGTGTGTTTTTACCCGAACCCATGCTTCCTGATATAAATACATGATTGCCTTGAGGAACAAGGCCTGGATCCTCCATGTGGTCAGCTTCCCCCATAGCCTAGATTGATCCACCCTCTTGAAGGCAGTACTATAATTGACAAAACAGCAGAACAGGGGAGGTTGCTTTCTACCGACTGCTTGTGTAGATAGATATGCCAGCGCTATTATATTGTCCATTGTTGAACAGTCAGACCTAAATCCACATTGAAAAAGTGGGAGGATTCTTTTTTTCATTGCCCTTGTCTCCAATTCCTTCAAAAGGACGTGGGTGTAGGCTTTTGCTTCTCGATCGAGCAGAGCAACAAGCCTGTAATTTGCCAGATTGGAGCAATCTCCATTTTTATGAATGGGAAAAAGGATTGAGCCTCTCCAAGAACATGCTGTTATACTAGTGGCGAAAGCATGATTAAAGAGCGGTGTTAGAGTTGTCATCCAGAAGTCTTCTGCTGTTTTCAACATTGAAGAAGGAATCCCAGTCGGGCCTTGACCCCATTATTCATCATTTTCTTAATGGTTGCTATCACTGCTCCTTCTATCATAGCAGAACCTTGAGGGACCCAAGGATCTGGAGCAGGATGGAGCAAAGCAGGAGCTGCCGCCACTACCAAGTCAGTTGTGTATAGCTCTTCAGCATGACTAATCTAGACCTTTTCTGCCAAGTCATTCTCTTTAGTCTGCCCTGGGTTGCCGGGGCGATTTAGATATCTCCACAGGTGGGAGTGATACTTCTCTTTTAGTAAAGTGAAAATTCTAAGCCACTCTGCTTCGATATACTCCCTTACGGGCTCTCATGATTTCTTCTTGTAAGCATCCCTGAGAGCAATAATAGATTGTCCGTCATCTGTTTTGCTGCCTCTTCTCCTGGCGTCCAGGGCTCTACGGAGGGTGTGTTTACAATCAATTAGCTTCTTAGGGTGATAGGGGGCATATAAAGAGATGGCAGATCTATTGCTTTGATGTTTTCAGTGACCTTTTTCCAGCGCCTTTTGAAGGTCTGCTACGAGGTCATTCCAGTACCCTATTGCAGTTGTTGAGCTGGTTGGCTTGTTGCCAAGCTGTCTCTTCCTAATCCAGGATAAACATTTGTCTCCTAGTTTAGCTGGCCATTTAATTCTGTAGAGGACCTTATGTCACTCTTTTCCTGTTATTTCCCCAAACACAGGTAATGAAAGCAATGTAGTAGCAGCTAATTTCAAGTTTGCACGCAGGGGCCTGTGATCACTTTCGTACCAGCCGTCGCTTTCGAAGTCTTCAAGCATGGGAGCGATCCTTTCGTTGACAAGATGTAGTGTATTGTAGATATGTTCCTGAATGTGGGGTTCCTGTGCCAGAGGGGAGAACGAACTTCTTTTAATGTTGGGGTTGAACTAAGGTTGTAATTGTAAAGGAGAGCATGAAGGGGTGCAGCCACACCTGACCGCCCGAGGGAATGTAAAAGGCTTGCCCAAGTCCCTGATGTTGAAGTCCCCAACTATAATTGCCTGGTGGGACTCATATTTGGTCAAAGCTTGTCAATCATTCTTGTTAGGAAGTCTAGAGCCTCGTTCTTCTGGTGCTGGGAAGGATTAAGGTAGCAGTTAATTAACAGCCAATTGAAGGCTTGTGCTTCAGGCCTTTGATAAGTAGGATTTGGATGGTGTGCAATTTAATGGTTATTTTAGTTGCAACTAATCTTCCAGTATGATTGATGAAAATAGAAAGTTGACCATACAGTTGGCCAAATATGTTGTGTTTTGTAGCTGCAACATAAAATTCATAGTAGCCTGCAAGCGCTGTGGTTGCCGTGGCCCAAGTCTTCTGGAGGCACACTATGTCGCCCTTGAGAAGGTTGTCAAAAGCTGAATTTTCCTCAAAATTGTTCATGATTCCTGCCACATTCCTGGAGATGATTGTCAGTTGTTGGCAGCAGCCTTTCTCCCCATTCAATTCCTTATCTGTCAGTCTGAACCTGATGTTAGGGATGCTGCCTGAGAGTGCTTTGACCCTCTGTGAGGTCTGCCATAGTTGGCTGGAAGTATGCAGCCCGTTGGTTGTTGGTGCAAGTTATTCTGAGAGACATAGAAGCATTCAGCCATGTTTGATTGTTTCTGCCACCATTGGTGATGCTATTTGTACTACACAAAACCGATAGAACCCCCTTCTCCCATGTAGATGGGTAAAGGACATGCATGTATCTCTCCATGCCGAGGGGAGTTGAACATCTATGTCCCACCAAAGTTGATTCACCATGAGTGTCCCCAGGGAGATTCTGAAATTTTATCCTCTCATGGTCATCTGAATGGATTAGGGTTAAGGATGGTATGTGTCTGAAAAGGCGAAGGATATTGCTCCTGTTCAGGGTGTCATGTGGACCTTTGATGTGGTATCTGAAGGTGGGCACTGCCCCATGGACACTGTGGGGTTGATATGAGGCTGGTGACGCAGCTGATTCTGATCCATATTCTTGGTTACATATTTGGGGGGCGGAGCCCAGTGAACCCAACATTTAATTTCCAATTTGGTTATTGACTGGAGTAGTTGTGGTATGGGGCAAAGAGGGCAGAGAGGGTGAGTATAGAGGTGCCTCTGCCAAGTGCATGGGCAGTGCAGTGCTTGAGGCACTTGCTGGGGTGACCTGGGTGCTGTTGCCCATCTTTTTTTATTTTATTTTATTTTTACAGTTTTATATAGTGCGAACCAGACCCGTGAGCGTATCAGAGCGCTTTACAGGATTGAGGGGGGAGTAAGACGTAGGGACGGGAGGGATCACACTGGGAGAGAAAGGGATACAGGGGGAGATTCAATTTCAAGTTCAAGCTACCTGTGGGAGAAAAATTAAAGTATGCAGAGTAACAATACAAAACAAAGTTTCCAATCCACGAGGTGCATCCTAGCTGCAGTTGACGCTACAAATGGGATAAAAAGTTTGAGCGGGCAGTTATAGGGCACACGCGGCAAGTCTGAAAGTAAGGGGTTCACTAGATGAGGTATTTTCCCATTAAGAAAGTTTTGGTCTCCCTCTTAAAGTGTGCCAAGGACGGGAGTCTTCTAACGGCGGGTGGGATAGAGTTCCAGATTCTTGGAGCGGCTCCAGAGAAGGCTCGGTTGTAGGTTTTTTTCTTCCGGAATTTTGCTGGCTGCAACAGCAGGTTTTTGGCAGATCGGGAATTTCTGGCTTGTCCGGATATCACGAGTTTATGTGCAAGAAATGTCGGTGAGTTCGCGTATAGAGCTTTGTGAGTTATGCAGGCCAGTTTAAATTGTATTCTGGCCTCCAGGGGCAGCCAGTTCAGAGCCTTGAGGTGGGGAGAGATGTGGTCAAATTTTTTTGAGCCCGTTATGAGTCTGGCAGCGGAGTTGAGGCAGGCTTTCAGTGGGGCCAGAGAGTTCTTGGGTAGCCCTGCGAGCGTGGAGCATCCATATTCAAGCCTGGAGATGACAAGGGCCTGGGTAGCCATTTTAAGGTCGGACCTCTCGAGGAAGGGTTTTAGGTTTCTTAGGTAGCTCAGGTGGAATCTAGCCGTTTTGGCCATCGCGTTTATATGGCTGTGCATATTCAAGCTGCCGTCAAGGCTTATTCCCAGGGATTTTGCAGAGTCAACAATGGTAGGCGGGCAGTTTAGTGCCGTGATTGTCTTGATCCATTCCTGGATGTCTGGGTTAGGTTTGGGTGGGGAGATCAGAAGGAATTCGGTTTTGTTGGCGTTGAGTTTAAGTTGGTTGGCAGAGAGCCAATGAACTGTTAGCTCCAGTGCCATGTTTAGGGAGAGAATGTCCTGGGGGGAAGAGATTTTAATGTAGACCTGTGTATCGTCGGCGTACATAAGGTGTGAGATGTTGGCGGCACGCAGAACCTCGGTGAGAGGTTCGAGATAAAGGTTGAAGAGGGTAGGGGATAGGGTTGATCCTTGGGGGACTCCCACGGAAACTGGAGATGGGGCGGATAGATCGCCATTGATAAGGACTCTTTGTGATCGGTTTTGGAGGAAGGATCTAAACCATTCAAGGACGGTGCCCTCCAGCCCCATCCTGGATTTGAGGCGTTCAAGGAGAATTTCGTGGTTCACCGTATCAAAGGCGGAAGAGAGGTCTAGAAGGATTAGGAGACAGGTTTTGCCTAGATCTAGGGCTTGGAGAGCGTCATCAACAATGTGGAGGAGGGTGGTTTCTGTGCTGTGTCCCGGTCTGAAGCCTGATTGAAAGTCATCGAGCAGGTGAAAGTTGTTGATGTGATGGCTTAGCTGCTGTTGCACACATTTTTCCAGAACTTTGGCAAGGAGTGGGATGTTGGAAATGGGTCTATAGTTCTCAGCGGAGGCAGGGTCCAGCGTAGGTTTTTTTAGGATGGGGACAACTTGACCCGCCTTGAGCGAGTCAGGAATTGAGCCCTGTAGGAGGGAGGCGTTGATTATTGAGGTCCAGGAAGGGATGATGGCCTTCGAGGCGGCAGCTAGGCAGTTAGAGGGGAGAGGATCGTTAAAATGATTGTTCGGTTTAAGGGAGGCAAGAATTTTAGCGACAGATTGAACGTCATATAGATTAAAATTGGACCAGTGTGCTAGGTTTTTGGGTGAGGTTTGGGTGGACAACATAGAAGAAGAAGGTGGAGCTGGATGATTTTGATTTTGGTGGAGTGTTGCAGATTTAAGCTCATTTCTTAGGGCCGAGATTTTTTCACAGAAGAAGGAAGAGAATTCCTCACTTGATATTAAGGGTTTCGGTATTTCTTTGGCAGTTTTCACTAGTTTGTTGGATTGGTGTTTGACCAGGTTGAACAGCTTGCGGGGCCTATTTTTCGCATTTTCCAGTTCAGTTCTGAAGAATTCTTTTTTTGTGTTGAGTATTTTCTTGTTGTAGGCATTTCTGGCCTGGCGAAGGAGATTTAGATGTGCCGCAGATGGGTGTTTTTTCCAGATTCGTTCAGACTGTCGCAGGGATCTCCTCTCCTTGTTGAGGGATCCACTGAACCAGGGGTTTCTGTCTTTGATCTGTGTTCTTTTTAGTTTTAGCGGTGCCAGGTCATCGAGAATGTCGGATATGGTGGAGGAGTAGTGGTCCGCCAGGTTTGAGACCGTTGTGCACTGTGGAGGGGGGGGGGAGGTCAGATTCACAACGGGCTGCCAGTTTCTCGTGGTCAAGGTTCTTGGTGTCTCTGACCCATCGTTTGGGAATCGCAGGTTGGGGGGCCCATGGTTTGCGAGTGTTGGGCAAGAGGAAGGTGATGGCGTGGTGGTCAGACCAATCACAAGGATCAATGGAGATAAGTTTGACCGCTGATTTCTTAGTTTTATTCTGCACTTGTTCGTCGTGTATGTGCTTGAGGCCGGGATTTGCCGCACTACGAGGCTGGGACTCCTATGTGTTGTTGGAGTGAAGAGGGAACTTAGGCTCAAGAATTGTGCCCTCACCTGTTCAACGTTTATTCGTCCCTCTGTTTGAGGGTGGAGATTGGATATAATGGTGCATCATAGTTGGCTCCTGGTATGCGGCGGTTCAAGGTGGATGGCGGCATCACCCCTCTTTTTGCTTTGGCTTTTTTAATGCTGCTTCCTCAACTTTTTTTTGGCCTTCTTGGATAGAGGTGCTGCTAATGGTGCAGGGCTGACTGGCACCTCAGTATTATTATTCCCTCTGAGCTCAGTCTCGACGCTGGGGTTTGTCCCCGAAAGGGAAGGTGGTGATTCAATCCATGTAACTAGGGCCAAAGGACCCTGCATGGGCTTGTGACTGTCACTTGAGTGTATAATTGATTTTTGAAGTGACCGATTGCAATCGATTGCAGGAGATCTATTTGTACTGCAATATTTGTGGACTACCATATTAGTGCTTTTGCTATGGAGTTTTGTGCTACGTTTATGGCTGTCGAGTGCAGGTTCTCCATGCCATTAGAAGCTTGAGTTTCTGGGGATGATTCCCTTGTCCCTTCTGGCATTGTGAACAGCTTTGGCGTGAGCTCACACTTTCTTTCTATTTTAGACACTAGATTTTGTAGTAAGGAAGTTGTGAGTTTGCCCATGTCGATGTGTTCAGCCGTTCACTCCATTCTTTTTTGGGGAGTATTCTCCTGTGCTATGAAGGTTCGTTAGTTTTGGCATCAAGTGCTCCCATGCTTTGGCAATTGACAGAAATGTTGGAGCCTTGCCGTAGGTTAGTTTTGTCATGGGTGGGCATCCCCCTAGCACCAGGGCACAAGTGAGATTATCGCTTCACATGGTGCTTGATAAGGAAGGGGTTTGTGATTGTGCACGTGCTTGGGCCAACCGTGGAATCGGTCGCTTTAACTCCTTCTGAGTTGCCAGCAGTGGGAGAAGCTGCTGAGGTCCTTAATCTAGAGGTGTCTTGAAAAAACTGTGTGATGAGGCCTTTTTGGGGAATCTTAGAAGGCAATTTTATGGGTAAATGCATCTGTGTTGTGCTCCTTGTGACCTTTGTGGTTGCTGGGGGCAAGATGGCTTTACCCTTGGTGGCAACGTTTGAATGAAGGGCAGGTTTCCTTCTAAAGCACCATGAGGCTGAGATGATCGACTCCCTCATCTGAGCTTCAGGTGGAGTTTAATTCTTTCAATGCCATCAGAAGGGGTTGGGAGTGGTGCTGGACCCGGCTGGTTGCTTACTAATTCGGGCCCATGCAGGTTTTGTTGCTGTCCCCTGCCAATACCATTTTGGTAGGCTGGTCCAAGAACATTGTAGGATGGCTACTGGGGGCTGGTCCTGTTGGCGGGCTGTCAGCCCTTTGAACTTGGAGGTGCTGACTTACTGGACAAGAGGCTTGTGGAGTGAGTGCCACTAATGCAAGGTGAGTGGGGCTCACCGGGACCCCGTAAGCTGCACCCAGCTTAGCTGAGCCACTTCTGCGAGGTTTCGGGGCACACGCTCTACGGGGGCTTATTATAGCTGCCACACTCGATGTACTGAGGGCAACCGGAGTATGCAGGGTTCCAAGCTCCAAGCCAGAAATCTGCTGGTGCAAGCTGGCTCCGGTGGCACTTTCGAGGGAGCTAGAGAGCCGGGCGGGCACAACTGCAACAGGAACACAGCTCAGACATGAAGCTACATGCCCACTACTCAGCACCCACCTGTCACAGATGCCATTAGAGTTGACGACATTGAAATCATCTGTGGCTTAATACCTCACTTTCATTCTACACTCCAGCACTCTACCCACCCTCTCTGTAGATAAGGTTAATGCTGGCCCCCACCTTGATGAGGACATGGTGGTCAAGTTGGTGGTTGAGACTCACCGAGGAAAACACAGCCCACAAGCGGTAAAAGGGTCAGATGAGCTACAAACGTTTTATAACATTTGCAATGAACTAGCGGTGACAGAAGAGGGGATCCTGCTGAGAGGGCAATGGATTGTGCTTCCCAACAGCCTCAGGCAGAAGGCTATTGAGTTGGCTCATGAAGGGCATCGTGGTATAGCAGCCACTAAGCAAGTTCTATGTGAGGGTCATGCCCACAACCTAGCACCACCTACGACGAAGTGACTGTTGGCATCTGCCGAATAGATTTGGGATATATATCTAGGTAGATAGATAGATAGATAGATAGATAGATAGATAGATAGATAGATAGATAGATAGATAGACAGACAGACAGACAGACAGACAGACAGACAGACAGACAGACAGACAGACAGACAGACAGACAGATAGACAGATAGATAGATAGATAGATAGATAGATAGATAGATAGATAGATAGATAGATAGATAGATAGATAGATAGATAGATAGATAGATAGATAGATAGATAGATAGATAGATAGATAGATAGATAGATAGATAGATAGATAGATAGATAGATAGATAGATAGATAGATAGATAGATAGATAGATAGATAGATGAGTAAATCTGTACTTACATACATAAGCCTACCTTAATGATATAGTCATAGTCCATTTTCCGGAAAGGAATATTTTTGTAGGTCAATATTAAAAACGAAAAATTCTAATAGTACACTGCCATGTGATGTGTCTCAAACATCTTTCATGGACTAACAGGGTATTGCAGACATTGGAGTATTTTTCATTTACACAATTTGCATGTATTTTCAGGGTGGCCAGAATAGTTCCAGATATCATTTGCTTGAGGCCAGAGTGACATGATCTAGTGATTACGAAATCCCATGTAGTTTGGCCAATTAACTGAAATCTTTGTCAGTGAATGGAGGGGCATTATCAGCCCCCACACCTTGTAGAATGCCATTGTCAGATTTTCTGTTTAGATGATTTCAAGTACAAAGCATTTCCCTTTTTTGTGTCTTTCGATGCCAGAACATGTGTAGCCTCCACTTGGAAAAATTGCACACCTTCATTGCCAGGTATGCAAGTATCAGTGGGAGGCATTCAGTGAATGTCCTCTTGGGCGCAGTCGAGCAATGCTCCTGGGACGCAACTGAAGCCATCATTTTTATATTCATTAGGTTCAATGCCAGAAATTACTTTGGGATTACTTCTATTTTTACACTTACCTTTAAACTTCCTTCCCCATCAAATGTGGAAATGATTGTCACAAAGTCAACTTAAATACCTGAATTCCATTAAAGGGATCTATCTCATGGACTGTTGAAAATATTTTGCTCCTTGCTCCATTGAAACCCTCCATCCAAACAAAACTTAAGTAAATTAGGTTGACAGGGAATGGGGGATGGGAAGTGATACAGCAACCAGTTTCCCTGTAGCATTGGGCAACTGCTGCATACCTAAAGGAAAAGAATATCACTCATTTCTTCAGATGTTTTTGTGGATTTTGATTTACACACATAGGGCGATATTCTCAAGAACGTGTGATATCCATCGCAAAATTAGCCTAAAGCAACTCTTCACATCGCAGTCTATTGCTGGAAATTAACACCGTGGTAACGTGGTATTCACAAGCTGGCGGTACCATGCAATAGGCTCACGATAACGCATCAAATGTCCGCGATAAAGTCAACGCGAAGCTGCAAAAATGCGAAACACAAATGCAGAAAAAGCTGCAATGAGGCCAAGCGCGATACAAAAATCAGCGAAAACCAGCGACAGGCCTGCAATTTCCACGCGTCATGGGTGAAAATGCGTTATAAAAGCAACAAAAAAAAGGGAGAAAAAAATAAACTGCGTAGCACCATGGATGCACCTGAACCTAGTGCAGAGGCCAATGCTAACCCCACAAGCCCCACAGACCACCAGCAAGGAACCTCGTGGTCAGGGAAGGCCAAGGAGAAGAGGAAGAGTCAGACTGGGTGCAGTCCGCAGGAAAACCAGATCAGCGTCACGGAGGTCACAGAACACTACCACCCACTGAACGTCAAAATGACAAACGTGAATGCAGTCAGAGTGTTGAGGAGGTCTATGGAGGAGGACAAGAGGCGCTGGCATGATGTGAAAAGCCAAACCACGCACAAACCCGCTGCCAACAGGAAGGCAGCAACAGGAGGTGGGAGTCCTGTGCCACAGGAGGAGCCGGAGGAAACGGAGGCCACAGTCATCAGGGTGGAGACGGCGCAAGGAGTTAGGAGTCCAGACACAGCTCGATAGGACCTGACACAACATCAACAGGGTGAGTAACGACCAGGGCCTGGGGGGATGGGGGAGATGAGCACAATGTCACACATGCACAAAGATGTGTAGCACACTGCACACCCACAATGATCCTGAATCATGTCCCTGATCCCCGTGGCACACTGCAGCACACACACATAGCAATGACAGCACATCCAACGACAATGTGGCAAAAAGTGCAACACCGACACTGCAGAACAGAGGACACAACTGGGTCTGCTCATACGCAGAAACAGGCCAATGTCATCTGACATAGCAGGAAACTGTGAGATGGAAATGCACATGTACAACCACACATCCGTCATGTATTCCAAATGCCCACTGTCCCGCAACAAATATACAGCACCCCCCAAACAGTCACAATGTACATAGTCATACAGTCTGCATGTACACTGGAACAATGCGCCAACATACATGTCAACACAATGTCAACATGCATCTCCCTTTCACATTGCAGATGGACAAACAACATCTCCAGCAGAGCAGACCAGACAACCCATCAGTGATGCTGAAGAGGACCACCACACCTTCGACACAGACACCCTACAACAGCCCATGGAAATCGTAGGCAACCCACCCCCAGGAGCAGGGCAGCCAAGCCACACAGAGGAGACCCCAGCACCTGCACAGACCACACAGCAGGATGCACCCACCACCACGGCTGGCTCCCAACACTTCACCTAGGCACACATCGCATTCCAATGCCAGGTGTCAGATTGCCAAAAGGAGGTGGCCGAACTGGTGCGGGTGGGGTCAGAGCACATGGAAGCCGAAGTAGATCACATATGTGGGTGTTCAAGTCCCATCAGGGACCACCTACACCCCACAAAGGAGACCCACACCACGACAAATACACATGCGTGTGCACATTTCCTGCAATGAACCGTGCCCAGAGCCCCGGAATCATCATACACACCCCCACGCTGGACCTCCGTACGACGGCCCAGTCCACTCCTCTTACACATTGAGTGGCTGACGACAAAGCTACATGTCCAAGGTCTTACCCGCTGCCAGTGATGAAATGGCTGCGTCCGCTGTACACAGCACAATGTAATGTTGGAGGCCCCGGGGCCCTCATGCATACATCATGACCACACGGACACACGCAGATAGTTTGTGGAACTGGCTACGAGCATGTGCGCCCGGCTCCTTCATTGGCAGGGTCACATGTACAGTGACGCCTGTAATGGATGGGTGTGGGGTGAGTGTAAGCCAGCCCGCACGGAGTGGTTGGTGCTGGCAACAACTTGAACAGTGAACACCATTAAGACAGAAACAGAAAACACCAGCATTACAGAGACAACTGTAGAGCATCATGGTGGTAGCCGGAGCAAGTACAGATGTCACCCAATATGCAAACAGAAGTGTCCGTCAGTTGCAGTGCACTGAGTTTGGGGCACAAGAGATGAGCGTGTTCATGTGAAAAAAATGTCGAGGATTGTGTCCTTTCGGGTTATTCCTGATGCAGCTGCAGTGGGGTGTTTTACACATGCATCAGCTTCCTCATCATCGTCCCAGGTCTCCCACACTGACTGAGGTGTCATTGCTGCGTGAGCTCACAACAGCACACACCGCATTCAGAATTAGTCCATGAGTCGTAGTGGCACTTGGAGTGCTGAGCAGAGTATCAGGCAGATGATGGCATCCACGACAGGTGTGAGCAACTCTGTTAGTCCGCCAGTATGGCTGTTTCAACTCTGGTAGTTGATGTTTGGAGGTGGTCCTGGCGGTGGTGGCGTGTGCCTCCTGCGATGATGCGACGTCTGGGCTGGTCAGAACTTGATTTGATGTGTGAGCCCTGGTGGACCGCATTTAAGTCCAGAGGCAGCGGACAGCGCAGGGCCACAGACACATGGCATTGAGGACCCCAAGGCCATCGTCTCAGAGGCCATCCAATACCTACCGGACAGGGTCCCTGACTTGAGCTGCACAGAGTTAGTGGCCCTGGATGCACTGCGGCCGGCACAGGCACACCGCCACAGGACGGTGACTTGCAGTGCAATGAGATGGGCCACGCAAGCTGAGCGGGTCCTCATCGATGTCCGAGGTGAATGTGGCGGAGGGTTGCGGGTGACAGTGGAAGGTGTCCTCCATGGCATGATGCAGTGGGTAGAAGCCATCTGGAAGCTGCAAATTGAGGAGTGGAATGCTACAGCCTCGTTTTCGCAATAAAATCAGTATCACCGACATGCTGATGAAGACAACCCCCAGTCCATAGACTCAGTCGTCACCAAAGTTCAAACAGAAAGTCCCCATGGCTGTCAGGGAACGGACTTAGTGGCACCGGAGCTGTAGGGGTATGCAGTCTGCGATGAGGACAGTACAATGATATAAAAGATGCCATAAATAAATCAAGACTGAGTTCCCAATGTGTGACCTACTCGACAGCAATGTAGGCCCAAGGCATCGGTCAGCAGCGGCCCACAGCCACATGTCGTTGGCTTGCGATGCACAGAGTTAGTGACACCAGAGCAGTTGTTGGCAGTGTTCGATCACCTCCGTAACGAGGATCCTTTTTTCCTCCAGACAGCACCACGTCTTCCTCTTACTCCTCTCCATGCGTTCAATGATATGAACTCTGCCATACACAAATCAGGACTCAGTTCCAACTGTGTGACCTACTCGACCGCA
Organism: Triturus cristatus; assembly: GCF_964204655.1. Classification (NCBI taxonomy): domain Eukaryota; kingdom Metazoa; phylum Chordata; class Amphibia; order Caudata; family Salamandridae; genus Triturus; species Triturus cristatus. The sequence continues at coordinate 663,094,026 of NC_140581.1, read as the reverse complement.
GTGTAGGCCGAAGGCAGTAGTCAGAAAGGGACCACAGACAGGTGTCGTGAGGATGCGATGCACAGAGTTGGTGGCACATCGAAGGGCAGTATAGTGACATAAACTCTGCCATAAAGTGTGTACTCTGCCATTGCGTATTCAAGACTCAGTTCCAAATTTGTGACCGACCTGGCACCTGCGTAGGCTGGTGAAGTATGTAAATGAGAAAGGAGTACTGCAGGGCTGTGTCGCGGAGGCCGTGATGGTCTGAGGAGGCTGCTAGGCTCGCGGGCCTCGGGCTTGGGGCTTGCGCCAGCACGTGGTGGGCCCTCCTTGACACACGCCGGTGTCGGCAGGTGAGCAGTGAGGCCTGACTGGACAGGGGTGGGCATGACGGGTTGGGGACACGCGACCCAGGGTGCACCAGGCGCACAGGTTCGCAGGCAACATCGCTACCTGCTGCTAAAGTGCCTTATCGCATGTTTTGTGTTCTTATCGCAGATCTGGCTGTTCGTTGAGATTGCTGAGGTGTGGTGTTGTCGTGGCTTTATGCTCTGGAACGCCTACTCTGCATCTCATTAGCGATAGTTGCCGGGGTCATCCATGGCGATGTTCTTTGAGGATGCTATTGCCGGAAAACTGGTGATATCGGCTGTTAGCACTAGCTTCTAGCTTCTGAATGGGGCGATAACTTTATTGCGACTTTGGCTGCGCTAAAGTGCCGATAACTCGGCGATAATGCCTTGAGAATATGCCCCAAAGATTACTCTCACAATACTTAGTGCTATCTGAACCTATTTGCACTCTGTTACAATTTCCAGAAAAATCTCTATTTAGAAACAAAATACATTTATTCGGAGAAAACAAAACAAAACAATTAAATTGCAACAGTAATATGGTATCTTCTACACCCTCCTGCCACTTTTACCTCTTTCCTGGAAGAATAATTGCGAAGTTCAACAGAAAACAAATCTGCAAGTTGCAAGATAAAGGAATTTAACATGGATGAGGTAATTAGGTTGCAGTCACTTTAAACAAATTAATGCTGAAGGCTAAAATGGTTAAAAAACGAATGATTATGTTCCTGGGGCAGTGATTCCGCCAGAAAAGGAAAACAAAGGAATCAAAGTTATTTTGTAAATCCAAAGACGAATAAAATGAAAACTAAACTGTGCTCTGCTGTTTCTCAGTTAGCACCGGTGAACTCTTCACTGCAAACAACCACTAAATAAATCATAAAGTAAATGTTTTCAGTGACATGCTTGCACACAATACGTGGATATAGTGGGAAGTATTGTGTGTTGTGTTCATGTAAGGGCACCAACTTGAAGACCAGCCCGCAGTTCCCAAAATAATTCCAAAATGTTGCTTGAAAATGCAAGTTAATTTTCAGCTACAACTTCTTTTGAGTCAGATGTGAATTTTTCTCAAAAGGCAAATATGGAACATTGTGTGATAACTAATCATCTGTTAGTAAGTGTAAATAAGGGAATTATCAAATATGGAACATTGTGTGAGAACTAATCATCTGTTAGTAAGTGTAAATAAGGGAATTATCGTTTCTTAAACAACAGGTGAGTCTTAATAAACGTATATTAAAAAAACTCAATTTAAACATAAAGAGCACAGAATCCTTAATTCTGACAGTGAATTACTTACTGAATAATTCATCCGAATTCACCTATTGCCTTTTGCTTTTCTACTCCTCTTCTCCCCTGCCAGTTGTAAATGTACTCTTTTTTCGTTTGTCCTAAAACCTTTCAGCCTCTCTCTTTTTTAACTCCCTGCTGTTTCTTCAGAAGTCCCCTCTTTTTCTGTTTTTGCTATTTCCTCCTCAACGCTCTTTCTTCCAGTAATAAACCACCATTTGCATTTACTTCAAACAATGGCCCTCATTCTGCTTTCTCTTCCACCAATTGTCTGCCTGGAACTCCATGACCAGCTACCCTGATACTTCTACTAAATTACTTTGAGGCAGGCAGGTCCCCACTGAAGAGCTTCTAGCAGTTGAAACCACTAAAAACAGCCAGGAGAAACCAACTCTCATTCACTGGACAGGGGACCAGACCCAATGTTCGACATTCCCTATTTCACCTCACCATTACTTCTACAAACTAGGCAGATGTGGCCTCATTCGCAGTCAACTTGCTTCAGGGCATGTCCAGTTTATTTACTGTTAGTTATTTCTCTTACAAACTTAATTTCATAGTTTATTAAGTCTTTCTTAATCTTCTGAAACTCTCAACTACAGTGACCATGAGCAATGCACATTTGTTCTTACCAAGGAGCACATGCTCAAAGAGTGTACAGGCATTGAATATGTAGTCCTTTACTAGTTTGGATCATTATTGGTGGGGATGGACACAAGGCCTGGTGGGGTTGATATTACGTATGATAGTAAAATAATACTTTACATTAAAAAACTTAGAAATTCACTGAAAAAAACAAAGCTTAAAGTGACTTTATGATTAGGTATGGTATTTTTTTTTTAATTATTATTTTTATTGATCACATCTTATATACATTTCAAATACAGTTCCAAGCAATACTGTGACTTTATGCCTAGTCCATTTGGTAATTTATTCGCAGAACTTTTAGATTTTTCTGACCGAATCATTATGGCAGGGGATTTCAACATGGTTTTAGATGTTAACCTACACCCTTCTACTAAAAGTATAGCTATAGTCGATAACAAAACATGACCTTTAATAAAAAACTAAATAAAAGAACTAGGTTGGTGCGATATTTGGAGAGAGAGGAAGGGCTCCTTAAAAGGTTTCACCTATAATAATGAAAAATATGGGCACCAATCAAGAATAGACCTATTTCTAATTAATCAGAGCATAAAAGACTAGGTTAGAGATGTTAGCCACCTCGGATCACATCTGTCAGATCATTCGGCCATTACTCTAACTTTGGCTCCCTCAAGCACAGCAATGCAAAGGAGATGGGCGATAGATCGCACTATACTGTTTGATGAGGGAACAATGGAAAAACTCGGGCAGCAATCCTTAGAATTCTTCAAGAACAATATAGACAGTGCACCAATAGGAATGGTCTGGGATGCTTATAAGGCCTCTTTAAGGGGGAAAATAACATCTATCCAACCGTATAAAAGTAAACAACGCAGGGCAGACATAGCAAATATTGAGAATAAGATCCAGTGGCTAGAACAGCAACTACAAGGAAACGAGGTAGAACGAGGGTCGCAGCAAACTTCTATTCTGGCTCTTAAAATAGACCTTGCAGGCATAGTGGAAGGAAGACTACAGGAGATATGGCAAGCTAGAAACTGGCCCATTTTAATTATGGAAAGGGCTGTAGTAAGTTACTAGCATGGAAAGTGACAAATAACCAGGCAAAAGGCTTTATAAAAGAACTAAGGCTACAGGGAGCCCTACTCAGACAATAGATGGTATAGAGGAAGCTTTTATAAATCATTTTGGAAACGTATACTCGGAAGACCGAACCACATTAGAGGGAGAAGTGGATGAGTGGCTGGGTCAAGATATACCCTGTAAAATGTTTGAAGCCCAAAAGAAAGTAATCAGCAGCCCAATAACTGAAGGTGAAGTCAGAAACGCCATTAGAGCAGGGAAATCAAGCAAGGCACCAGATCCAGATGGACTGCCTGTTGAGATATATAAAAAGTTAGGGGACTATTTAGCCCCAGTTATGGTTAGGCTCTTTTGGGATATTTTCAAAAAGAGCAAGGAGATTCCGCCTTCCTGGGATGAAGCTATTGTTACTGTGATATTGAAACCAGATAAATCACCGGACTGTTGTGATTCTACTTAACTTTGATTACAAAATCTTTACGAAAATAATGGCAGATAGGCTGAATGGGGTGGTAGGGGAGCTCCTGCATGAAGATCAGAAGGGTTTCATTAGAGGTAATACTGTGACTTTATGGTCCATTGATTCTTGCATAACATCTCCATCTATTAGGCCTATCATAATTAGGTATTCTAACCTGTTGTCATTCTACATCTAGTTCGGGGTGTCTTGTTACCTGTGGGGGTTCACAAATATTCCCTCTATATGTGTTCCATAGACCCCAGATATCTGACCATTTCTTGGGACAGCCGCGCGACACATACACCGTCTTTTCCATTACCATGCACCAGTCCATGTCTTTTTTCCATATGCCCAGTGTAGGTGTTTCGAACGCACTCCACAATTTGGCTATATTTTTCTTGGCCACCATCATCCCCAGAACTACCCAGATTTTCTCCTTCTCTACCAAGTCAGTGGGGTCCCATATATTCAGGAGACACAATTCTATCTTGGGCTCTATTTGTTTGCTCAGCACATTTGTCATGCACTGGGCCACTTTTGTCTAATAACGCTGGATGTACACACATTCCCAAATGGTATGGATAAAGGTTCCTTCCTGGCCACACCCTCTACTACATCTGGGATCTTACTTATAACCCATCTTCACTAAAGCAGTACTTGCTAAGTATATTCTGTGTAGTACCTTAAGCTGTACTAACTGTAACCTTGACGAAATTGCTATTTCTTTGGGGGATGACAGAGCCTCCTGCCACTCATCATTTTCCATTACCACTGTATCTTTCTCCCAGTGGCTACGAAGTTGCAAAAGGGGGTCGGGCATGTTATTGATCAGTTTCCTATATACCAATGAGATCGCTTTCCTGGGCATATATTCTTCTAGGATCCTATCTTCGAGGAGGGAGGACTCGGGGAGCGACTGACCCCGTGGAATGGCTGCTTGTAGCGTGTGTTGCATCTGTAAATATCTACATTTTTCTGTCTCGGCCATTTCCTGTCTTTTTGCAACTAGGCAAAGGGAATCACCCAACCTTTTTTCCACAGGTCGCTCACATGGAAAATCCCAATCAAATCCCAAGCCACAAAGCCTTTTGAATTTCTAAAGTTGCCTAATTTATCTGCATCCCAAGGGGGGCGTGCTTGCGTTATTTTCCCTTCCCATCCCATAGTCCTATTCACTATGTGCCATATTTGCACTGTATGTTTGGTCGGGCCTGTTAAGTTTGTTTCTCCTGGGTTTGTGTAGAGCACTTTAGAGTAGCTCCCCTTTGGGAGAAGCCACCTATCCATTCTATAGCCGGGGTCATCATTGGTTCTTTATATACATTGATTAATTGGTGCTAGTTGCGCCACCCAATAATATCTTCTGATGTCAGGGAGTCCTATGCCGCCGTCAAACCATCCCCTTGTTAGATTTCGGGTCGCTATTCGTGATAGTTTCTCTTCCCACAACAATTCCCTCGGCGCGTTCTCTATTCTTTTAAAGTAGTCTACATGTACTGGACCCAGAGAGTTCTGCAGTATGTACAAGAATCGTGGCAATGCCATCATCTTGAATAGTACAGCACGCCCCAATAGGGAAAGTGGGAGGGATCTCCAATGCTGAACATCACTCTTGAGTCTTTGCAGAGGGGGGAGGAGGTTGGGCTCATAATATAGAGCCGGATCTTTAGTAACATAGATGCCAAAGTACTTAAACCCCTCTTTCGCCTCTGTTATAACATATCCTCTGGGAAGCCTGGGAAAGTCTCCCCTTAATACATAAATGACTTTTGGACTGCTTTATTTTATATCCAGAGTATTTGCAAACATTCGTGAAAATATGCAGTTCTCTATTTATGAAGGCTCTCAGTGATGCTAGATATAGTAGTATATCAGCTGCATACAAGGAGATTCGGTCCTCCCAGTCCTCTGCCCACGCAGTCCCCTCATGACTGGTCCTTCCAGCAACAGTAAAAAGAGCAGCGGGGAGAAGGGACACGCCTGTCTGGTTCATCTTTCTAGCCCGAACGCCTTTTAACTTTTTGTTATTGACCAATACTTGCTCCAATGGCTCGTTATACAGGATTCCCACCCAGCTGACAAAGTTGGGGCCGAAGCCCATTTTCTTCAAGACCGCAAACATGTAGGGCCTCTTGATTGTATTGAACGCTAGTTGGCATCCAGTGACATTACTACCACATCTTCTCTCGATGTCTTTACTCTACCCATGATGCTGTGTAAGCGCCGGAGGTTAAGTGAGGTATTTCTTGATGGCATGAAGCCAGACTGGTCTGGATGCACGAGCTTCGTGATTACTCCCAGGAGACGGGTGGCCAGTAATTTGTCCAGGATCTTGGCCTCTGCATTAATCAGTGATATCTGTCTATATGAGGAGCAGTTATATTTGGGCCTTCCACTCTTATGGATAACCACTATTGTGGCTATTCTCTGGTCTGCTGGGAGCATCCATTTTTCCCGACTTTCGAGAAACATATTGGTAAGATACAGTGCTATCTTACTAGGTGCAAGATTGTAGAGTTCAATGGGTAATCCGTTGGTAACCATTGCATATTCAACAAAATGGCACTCGCCTCCTCTTCTGTGGAGGTCGTGAAAGGTTTATATTTGTTTTGAAAGTAATCTGCAAACCCTTGCGCTATTTCTTGTGGTTCCATCAAGTGTAGCCCAGATTCAGTCCTCAGCTCCACCACTAATCTATTGGCCTGCTCTCTCCTGTCCAGCTATGCCAACAGCTTCCCTGCTTTGCCTCCTATTTCATATATTTTACACTTTGTGGCTCTATATTGTGCCTGGGCCCCCTCTGTGGCTAGGTCTTTATTTCCAACATATGCTTGGCTTCAGACTCATCTTCTACCTGCATACTCCCCTCCAGTTGGAGTATTGTCTCCTCCAGCCCAACAAGTTAGGCAGTTTTCTCTTTACGGGTCCCTGCTATCTGGGACATTGTGTGGCCCCTGATTACTGTTTTGAAGGCCTCCCATAGTGAGTGTGCTGATTCCACCAACCCCTCGTTTTCCTGGAAGTACAGTCCTATTTCTTTTGTCACTGAATTTTTAATTAATTGTTTTTTCAGAAACCAGGGAATTATCGGTGCTACTCTCCCTGACTGCTGCTCTCCCGTCGCCACTAGGGCCCATATTGGGGAGTGATCAGATATACCTCTCGTCATGTGTCGCACTTCCCTAATTTGTCCCATCTGTAATGCGGGCACAATTATGTAATCGAGTCGGGATAGAGACCGATGGGCACCAGAATGATACGTGAATTTGGTGTCTACTGGGTGAAGGGTGCGCCATGTGTGGACCAATCCCATAGCATCCATAAAATCATGAATTTGTCAATCCTAGATGTGTTCCATTGGAATTGTCAATTGCTCTTGTCCATGATGTGTTAATGTCATCTATTCTAATAACTAAAATTAAGTGTAGCCCCAGACCCTCCGCCCTGCTTCCCTGCAATCTGTGCAGAACGGAGCCCCAATCCCCAACCATGCGGAGTGCCTGTCGCCCCATATTGAACCTCTAACAAAGAAAGTGGGGGGTGCTATCTCTTTGTCCTCACCACCTCCTTACATTAAGAACAGAAGGTAAGGGGAAAAAAGGGGAGAAAGAAGAGTGAAATCCCTTCATACATTTTCAACAGCGAAGAGTCCGGGAGTCACTTTACCAAAGGTCGTCCAGGGGAATCAGGAGGGGAAAGGAAGAGGGAAAGGGGGCGGGGAAGAAAGGAGAAAAAAGGGGGGGAGACGTCGAAGAATTGTTCACATCTTCTGTCATGATCTGTGATTGAGGCCCTCCCGCAATCTGTTCTGTGCCAAGCAAGTTCATCATTGATGTCGACTAATCCTCTTTATCACCTTCTTGTTGTCACCTTGGGTGCATCTCTGTTGCTTCTAACTTCCTTGGTGATTGGTCTTTCCTTTGCTTAGCGCCCTTTCCACTGACCACTCTCCATCCATCAAGCCACTCCTGTGCCAATTCCGGGGTGTCGAAAAAACAGTTCTTTCCCTCTGCTTCCACTCGTAGTTTCTTCAGGAACAACATGGAGTATTTAAGTCTTTTTTCCCTTAGTTGTGATTTGATGCCTTTAAAGGATCGTCTCTGTTTTTGCACATTCACAGTAAAGTCAGGGAAGAATGTCACAATGCTATTGTCGATCTTGTTAGGCGTAGCTGTGCGGGCCGTCTGTAAGACTACGTCACGATCTCTGAAGTTGAACAATTAAGCCCATAGCGGTCTTGGGGGGGCCCCAGCGCTGATCATAAGCCTCCAAGCGGCCTGTTGGGGTTCTCCCTAGGGTTGAAGTCCAATCTGTCGGCCCGCTACAATTAACTTTGTTTGTGATCCACTCCCTTAGTCCGTTGTTTCCCTCTTTTTCGGTGGTGATTCCCCAGGTTTGGGTGCCACTGTCACTGGTTCCTATTCTGGCACTACGGCTGTGGGTTTATGCACCACTCTTGATGGACAACTTCAATTAGCCTCGCACAATTTCCCCCCTCCTTTGGTTGTTTAATGTTGAGGAGGACACCTGAGCTCCGCAGCGCACACTTATGAGCCTGGTGGCATGGGCTGCGCTTTATTCCTGCTCTGCGTGCTTCCAGTGTTTTTGGGAGCCTTTTATTATGGGTGAGGCTGCTTGATTTATTCAGCGGCCATCGTGACAATTAACAAGCCCCCGGGGCCCCGGGGGGGGGGGGACGGACGGTTCCGCCTCTCACCTCTCTTCCGATTTTATATTTCTCCCGGCTCTGGATGGTGATCCAGTCCCGGGCCCCGGGTCAGACCCAGGCAGCATGGCGTTGGAGCCTCCGCAGAGTCCCGCCTGGACTCACTCCATGTTGCTTCAGGAGGCGCCCCGGGGCCCCACCCCTGCACCCCAGCCGCAATGTCCTCTGGCTGCAGGCAGCGGAAAGCCAACGGTCGTTTGCCTCTTTCCTTCCGTGGCTCGTCCCTCACTCCTGTGGTTCCATCGTGCGACTACGTGATCTATGCCGTCTCGCGGCTAGCCGGCCTTGTCAACGTTTCAGCTCCTGGGACCTCACGGCAGTAGGAAACAGTTTTTGCGGGATGCCGGGACACCGCTCACCTTACTGCAGTCTGGGCTGTTTCCTTCTTCAATTTGAACAGATTAATTAGACGGATATTCTGCGGTGGGAGATTTAGATTGTGTATCTCTTTCACACCACGTCCATCTTCGTCGACGCGTAGCCACGCCCCCATGTTTAGGTATGATAAAAATAGCTTAGTCTGCATTAAAATACCTGAGAAATTCACTGAAAAAACAAAGATTAAAGTAACATTGTAGTTATGTATCAACGTCAGTTTGAATGTAATGTTTCAAACTAAAACAATACTGAAATTCACCAATTATACTTATTTCAATTAACTATAACTAGCCCTCTCACCATGCACGGCTTATGATCTCACATATTACAATGCTCATGATATGTTTTGATAACATTGATAACATCACTGATGGCAACTGAAATTACATAATTCATGCCAACACTGTGCATGGCGGGCGCAAGTTATAGTTACTTGAAATAACTGGTGAATTTCAGTGTTTTTTTCTAGTTTTGAATGTTACATTTACACTGAACTTGTCACCTAACTCTAACGTCACTTTAACCTTTTTTTCAGTGAATCCAAATAAATAAAGATATATATATTATATTATATATATATATATATATATATATATGTATATATATATAAATATATATATATTCAAAAGAGAGTTTCCCCTTGGGTGGAGGCACACATCAATCGTTGCTGGAATCCCACACTCACAGTCACACCCAAATTCACCGCCGACGCGTTTCGGGCTGTTCCCCTTCTTCATGGGCGGTCTTAAACAAATGGACGACACGCAAGGACAACCAGCATTTTTCCTCATCTCTTTTTATTCATCCTGAAATAGGTCATCACTGGAATTATGTGACTGGTAGTTCCTCCATACAATTGAGCCTCAAATGAGGTGCTGCCAAAAGTGTCCATCTGTAATAAAATGAAAACAATCACTGGGGTGCTCACAAAAGTGCAGGAAAAACAATAACAGTCGTTCCGATTGCCGCTCTTGATCTATGGCGACAATGGACCCACAAGTTCAGTGAGGGTGCCATCCGTGACTGGGGCGGTCACTATGATGCAAAAGATAGTTTCCCCTTGGGTGGAGGCACACATCAATCGTTGCTGGAATCCCACACTCGCAGTCACACCCAAATTCACCGCTGACGCGTTTCGGGCTGTTCCCCTTCTTCATGGGCGGTCTTATATATATATAGTCAGGAAAACTTCCGGCTAGACTGGTTCCCTACCAAACGGGGTGGGTGTGAGGTACGGGTGTCGGGGCCCGGTTGAAGATTCAAGGAAATAATGCGGAAAGGTATGTCCACAAAAGAAGACTCGCACTCCAGGGTCACTTTAAGAAACCAAGTGTATTCAACGGCAACGAGTTTCAACCAGGACGGTCTTTATCACAAGCCATAGTATCACCATTTGCATCCACCATTTAAAGTGTAGATCATGAAACATAAAAGAAGGACCACTGCATTGCCACACCAGTGCATTGGTTACTTTCATAGATAGCGTGAACAGGCTACATCTATGTTATTTCACGAGGTTCACATTGATACAATGTAATTCAGTTAAAAGACGATTGTCATGGTAGTGCATGTTTAAAATTGCCGCTTCAGTTCAAATTAAGTAAATTAAATGATGGCATTAGCGATCTCAACCACAGATCATATAAACACATTTAATGAAATGCCACTTAAAATACGGGTGCGTGCTGCTTCTAACAATATAAGCAAATGTCAAATATGCATGGGATTGCTTATATTTATATATATATATATATATATATATATATATATATATATATATATATATCCAAAGCACTCCTTCGCCTACGCCTTGGAAAGCGCCTGCACGTCAACAGAAAGGAGCACGGACCACAATTCGGTGCATACGATAGTTGGTTTTATTCACTCAAGGTATGCCAGCCATATATATATATATATATATATATATCAAACCACAACTGCTCAGCAGACGAGGGTGCACTCCGGGGGTCGTAATCCTCCATGGGCGCCACCAGCACCTCGACCGGCGAGTATGCCTGACGCGTTTCGGAAAATGTCCTTAATCATAGGCAAGACACTCTGCAAGTTGAACAGCTGCAAACTTTATTTAAAAATAGTTGCCTGCCAATGGGCTTCTGAATAGAAAGTCCCGCTGCCTTCTGGGACTCGTAGTGTTTGCAGCCAGTCTCTTTACCCCAATGGGCGGTGTGAATACATCACATCAGCCCTTCGTGGGCTGCGGGGCGTTAGTGGCGTCCACAATCCATGGTTCGACCTCCCTGCAACAGCGACGATGACATTCATCTCGCATCCTGCCCCCATTCCATCTACGGGTGGTGCGACCCTCCGCGCCCGAAGCCGGCGCGTATTAACATCAAACCACAACTGCTCAGCAGACGAGGGTGCACTCCGGGGGTCGTAATCCTCCATGGGCGCCACCAGCACCTCGACCGACGAGTATGCCTGACGCGTTTCGGAAAATGTCCTTAATCATAGGCAAGACACTCTGCAAGTTGAACAGCTGCAAACTTTATTTGAAAATAGTTGCCCGCCAATGGGCTTCTGAATAGAAAGTCCCGCTGCCTTCTGGGACTCGTAGTGTTTGCAGCCAGTCTCTTTACCCCAATGGGCGGTATGAATACATCACATCAGCCCTTCGTGGGCTGCGGGGCGTTAGTGGCGTCCACAATCCATGGTTCGACCTCCCTGCAACAGCGACGATGACATTCATCTCGCATCCTGCCCCCATTCCATCTACGGGTGGTGCGACCCTCCGCGCCCGAAGCCGGCGCGTATTAACATCAAACCACAACTGCTCAGCAGACGAGGGTGCACTCCGGGGGTCGTAATCATCCATGGGCGCCACCAGCACCTCGACCGGCGAGTATGCCTGACGCGTTTCGGAAAATGTCCTTAATCATAGGCAAGACACTCTGCAAGTTGAACAGCTGCAAACTTTATTTAAAAATAGTTGCCCGCCAATGGGCTTCTGAATAGAAAGTCCCGCTGCCTTCTGGGACTCGTAGTGTTTGCAGCCAGTCTCTTTACCCCAATGGGCGGTATACATATATAGACTAACTATAACGGAAGAATTTCAATGGTTTTGTGCAAGTGAAATGTCCAGCTAACTATAACACCACTAAAACCTATGTTTTTTTCAGTGAATATATATATATAATTCACTTAAAAAACCATAGGTTTCACACATGTTATAGTTAGGAATTAGCATTTAAAAAACCTTGCAAATATGTATGTAATATTATATTTTGTTTTTTTAAGGTTTTCACTGTGCGCGCACCGTGCACGAACAGTGTGCGCACGGTGCGCGCACCCCGCGATTTAAAAAAAAAATATATATGTTTTTTTCACCCTTCGGGGTCCTACAGGGACCCCCTGACAAAGGCTAGGGGGTCAGGAACTCTCTACCCTGCCCCCTTTTCACGTTCGCCACCTCTCTTTTTCAGTGTCGCACCCAAAACAAATAAAATGGCGGCCAACACTTCCTGATTTTGACCGATTCGAACGTTGACTGGCATGTAACCACTAATCAGAATGACGCTCGCGCACGTAAGGGTGCGCGCACGGTGCGCGCACGTTGCGCGGCTATAGATATTTATGTACTTTTAACTGCAATTTTCTCAGGAACTACTGAACAGATTGACTCCATATATGCAAAAGGCACATGCCTGACCTGAGGACTACCTCTCTGCCAAATTTCAAGTAATTCTGTTCAGCCGTTCGGGCTGTACCTTCGACTAAAGGTCCTATGGGAAAATGCATGGAGAAAACGCGTTTTGGGACCCCCCTTTTTTCTCGGCCCCCGCTTGACGAATCACCCCGAGACTTTCAGGGTAGGAGCTGAGCGGACCTCAGGATTCAAGGGGACTTAATCTCCCAACTTAAAACGCGCCACGGGGCGCGTTTGCACAGTGGTGAAGGTAGGGGGCGAGGCCTGATGTGATACTGTGCAAACACGCCCGTTTTAAGTTGGGGAATTCATTCCTCTTCAATCCAGAGGTCCCCTAGGGGCCAACTAGCCCACCAGGTACCTCCACTAAGCGCCACGGAGCTGCGTTGCACAGTGTTGTAAAAAGGGGTGTGGCCTCTGAAGACCTCTCTGCAAGGCAGCTCCCTGGCGCATACTGGAGGTACCTGGTGGGCTGGTTGGCCGCCAGGGGACCTCAGGATTCAAGGGGACTTAATCCCCCAACTTAAAACACCCCACGGGCGCGTTTGCACAGTGGTGAAGGTAGGGGGCGGGGCCTGAGGTGAGATCTGTGCAAACACGCACTGTGGCGCTTTTTAAGTTGGGGAATTAATTCCTCTTCAATCCTGAGGGTCCCTGGGGACCAACTAGCCCACCAGGTACCTCCAGTAAGCGCCACGGAGCTGTGTTGCAGAGTGTTGTAAAAAGGGGCTTGGCCTCTGAATACCTCTCTGCAATGCAGCTCCCTGGCGCATACTGGAGGTACCTGGTGGGCTAGTTGGCCCCCAGGGGACCTCAGGATTGAAGAGGAATTAATTCCCCAACTTAAAACGCGCCACAGGGTGTGTTTGCACACGTCACCTCAGACCCCTCCCCCTTCCGTCACCATTGTACAAATATTCCTCTAAAATCAGCCCGAACTACGAATTCCGATTTACTCACCTGTAATCAGGAGAGAACCCAGTGCTGCATCTTTTAGCCCAGCACTGACCCTGAGAAGTAATTCTAAGCGTACTTACCAGTAAATTGTATTTTCTTCCATAGGAATCGATTGTGTGGTTTTCAGCAGAAAATTTTCAGTGTCCATTTTTTAAACGTACAAATATTCCTCTAAAATCAGCCGAACTACAAATTCCGATTTACTCACCTGTAATCAGGAGAGAACCCAGTGCTGCATCTTTTAGCCCAGCACTGACCCTGAAAAGTAATTCTAAGCGTACTTACCAGTAACTTGTATTTCCTTCCATAGGAATCCATTGTGTGGTTTTCACCAGAAAATTTTCAGTGTCCATTTTTGAAACGTACAAATATTCCTCTAAAATCAGCCGAACTACGAATTCCGATTTACTCACCTGTTATCAGGAGAGAACCCAGGGCTGCATCTTTTAGCCCAGCACTGACCCTGAAAAGTAATTCTAAGCGTACTTACCAGTAACTTGTATTTCCTTCCATAGGAATCCATTGTGTGGTTTTCACCAGAAAATTTTCTAAGTATCCATTTTTGAAATGTACAAATATTCCTCTAAAATCAGCCGAACTTCGAATTCCGATTTACTCACCTGTTATCAGGAGAGAACCCAGGGCTGCATCTTTTAGCCCAGCACTGACCCTAAAAAGTAATTCTAAGCGTACTTACCAGTAACTTGTATTTCCTTCCATAGGAATCCATTGTTTGGTTTTCACCAGAACATTTTCAAAGTGTCCATTTTTGAAACGTACAAATATTCCTATAAAATCAGCCGAACTACGAATTCCGATTTACTCACCTGTTATCAGGAGAGAACCCAGGGCTGCATCATTTAGCTCAGCACTGACCCTGAAAAGTAATTCTAAGCGTACTTACCAGTAACTTGTATTTCCTTCCATAGGAATCCATTGTGGGGTTTTCACCAGAAAAGTTTCTAGGTGTCTATTTTCACAAACTAAAAATATTCCTAAAAAATTGTCTGTATGACTTAAACAGATTTTTTCAACTGTTTACAGGAGGTTGGCCAGTGCTGTATCCAGGATCCACCACTGAGTAAGAAAAAGTAACGATAACACTACTTACCTGCTAAGTGAATTTTCTGCCATAGGATAACATTGGTGACTCTATGGGAAAAAGTTTCTAAGTGTCAACTTTTAAAATACAATAATATTCCTTAAAAATCACTACTGTAACCAAAGCGCTTTAACTCAACTGTTTACAGGAGATGTCCAAGGACTGAATCTAGGATCCAGTCTTGTGGTTAGAAAAGTAATCCATAAAGTAACTAATTGCATTTAACTAGAAATTCACATTGAGCTCAATGTTGCTTTGTGTTTGAAATTGTGTTGCCCATTGCAACAACTGTCACTACTGTACTTAAAAGTCTGTTGCCTATTTGCCAAGTATTTAAACTAAAGTAATTCATTCTGAGAAAGTATATTTTGTATTGTAATATATAATGTAATTATAATGTAATTAAAAAAATATATCCAGGCAAATAGGTCCGCAGGACCTATATGTGACCGGTCCTGGCTGTGACAGTCTCCCCCCTCTCCCATCCCATATTTCCTTACAGACCCTGTTTCTTCAGCTCATCTATATACTGCTGGGCTTTCATCTCTGAAAAAAAAATCATGATTCTTCCTCTAGTAACCACTTTTAACTTGGCGGGGAACAATAAATAAGCTTCTGACCCCAATCCCTGAAGTGTTGGGATCAACTGCCTTAACCTCCACCTCCGTTCAACAGTCACGTGGCAGAAATCAGGCCTGGCAAAGAAGGAAACACCGTCAAACGATCTTTTAGAATCTGGTCTAGCCTTCTCGATTATTTCCTGCCTTAACAGGTAATTGCCTAAATATACTAAGATCGCTCGAGGAAAGGCTGTTTTACCTCCACCGCCACCTTCAGCCCCCTGATTTCTGAGAGCAAAAGGAAATCTGTGTGCTCTCTGGACTTCTCTATCCCACTGCCACTGGGACTCCGGAAATGCACCCTTAAGTAGGTTGATCACATAGCGTCTTACGTCCATCCCTTCCACCCCCTCGGCCACACCCAAAATTCGGATGTTATTTCGCCTTTGGCGATTTTCAAAATCCTCCATTTTCCACTGGAAATCCTCTGCCATCTTCTCATGCGCTGTTTTAAAGTTCTGCCAGTTAATATGGTCATCTTCTAGCTTGCTGGTACGCTCTTCTACTTCGGTGACTCTACCCACCAAATCCTCATATAATTTGTTTGTCTTTCTTAACGAAATCTGTATTTTTTTGGCATCCTGCCTTGCTTTCCGACTCGCGGTTCTAGCCTCCGTTTGTATCTGTTTCAGTGTATTAAACAGAATGTCGAGAGAGGTGGGCTGTTTCAGCGGCCCAGTACTGTCCTCAGCCTGGTATACCTGAGAGGTGCCTGAATAATCCCAGAGCAGTCCCCTTTCAGTGTCTCCCATTCCGCTCATTTGTAAGTTATTTAATTTTGGCCTTCGCTGTCTCTTTCGCAGGGTCGAGTCTTTCCCTGTAGCTATATCCTCTTCAGAGGAATTGGTATCTGAAAGTGATGCCTCATCATCATCCTGATCCTCTGAGAACTCCTCACTTATTTGCACAGAGTCTGAGTCTTCGTTAAGAGAGAAAAAAAATTCTCCTTCAACTGAGGCCACCTCCGCTTTTTCCGTTGTCTCCTCTCTGAAATCTTGTGGTCTCTGTTTCAATATCTCTTTTTTTTCCCCCAAGCTAGCGGAACTTCCCCAAGTGGTGAGGGTCTTATCGGATGGGGTTTGGGAGCTTCCGGGATTTTTGGATGCCAATAATTCTGCTTCGAGTACCATAATGGCACCCAACATATCATTGTCCTCATCCTTACTCCCCCTGCTCCCCCTGCCCCCCCTCTCACCAGGTATTGTCGGTCCAGGCTCAGTGCAAGGAGGTTTTACAGGAGAGACCAGGTTAACCTGCAGTGCCTCTTTCTCGCGTTCTTCCCCGAACTGCTGCTCCTGCTGGAGTTGTTGCAGTTGCTTAGCAACCGAGGCGTCTGCAGCTGACGTTCCTGCCGCGTCTCCCGCGTCCTCGAGGACGCTTCCAGGAACGCTGAGTCTAACTCTGTTGCGGCCGAATTCGGTTGGCGCTCGACTGCTTGCGGGTCCGGAGAACGCTTCTGTCAGGGTAGGTTGCCTCAAAGGGGTCTCTCTATAGTTAGTTTTGATTTTCATTTTGTCCGTCTTATCTGTACTTGTGGTATGTTTCAAAGATGGCCTAGCATCGCCTGAGTAACAGCCCGCACCGGTAGATCCGATATTGTCAGTTTTTTCCCCTCTCCGTGTCTCCGTCTTTTTTTTGTTATTAGGCTGCAACGCCACCTTTCATATAGCCCCTTGTTCCTTTACTCCAGCATCCAGGGTGACCACTTCAGTTCGATCTTTTAAGGAGTAGGTACAAGCTTCTGTTTGTTCCTTCGTTCTCATTTTTTCTTTTGCTTCTTTTGTTTTGTCGATTTTCGAGGGTCGGGGCGGCATTTTGAATAGCTGTATATATCTTGCCTTTATACAGTCCACGGCCCTGATGAATCTCCCCCAGCTTTCTTTCAGCCAGCCTAGCTCTGCCGATATGTAGTATTCGACCCTCGTGATGTGTATCGGCATCAGTAGAGTTTTTCCTAGAATCCAGTTGGATTAATAATCATGTTGAGGCCGAAACAAGGATAATGAAGAAACCAGCAACTTCATCTGAGATGGGAGAGAGGTCCTGGCGACTGCTTAGCACAGCTCACTCGCGGCCATCTGCGGACCTATTTGCCTGTACAGGGGGGAGTGGGGGGAGGGGGGGAGGGGAGGGTCGGGGTGGCGGGTGGGGGCCCATCACAAGGGCTAAAATTTTGGTATTTTCAGAGTATGATAAAGCACATTATTTCAGTATCCAACGGATGGAGGACAGCGTATGTGCAAGTTAGACGATGTAGACTATCCCAGAAGAATGTAGGATGTTACACTCTTGCTATATGGCCGTCTTGGAGTAAGAATCTTTTGATACCTCCCAATGCCATGTAAAATAGCTTCAATTAATGTGTGCGGGCTTAACGATCATAGGAAAAGAGCGAAGGTAGCAGGGTTGTTGAGATTTTTACAGTTAGATTTAGTATGTCTCCAGGAGACGCACATCGAAGCTTCGCAGCTTTATTTGCTGGCACAACTGTGATTTGATGTAATTGCAGCAAGTAGACAACATACTAGAACCAGGGGGGTAGCAATATTAGGAAGATTTAGGGATTGTGTGGTGCATAGGAAAAAGGAGGACCAATGGGGAAGATGGGTCATGGTTGATTTATGTTTTAAAGGGACACGGTTCACATTAGTCACTATATATGGTTCCACTGAAGACGATCCGGACGTGTGGCAGTATATGGATATGGAAATGCCACAGTGGCCAGAACCTATTGTATGTTGTGGGGACTTCAATATCCATGACCCGAGAAGCTCTTTCTTAGAACCTAGTGGGGGGTACCTAGGGAGAAAGAAAAAATCACATAGAGCCCTTGCCGCCATGACCCAACATAATTCTTTAGGGGATCCATGGGTGAAGCACCACCCCTATATAGACGGTAGTACATTTTACTCCTCGCCACACACAGTATTAGTCAGATTGGACTATTTCTTGATATCTAATTCTTTAATTTGTAATTCAAAAATAGAGAAACAACCTAGGATTATATCCGACCATAATCCGCTCGTTTTGACCTTAAACACCACTCAGATAAATACTATAAAAACACAATGGACCTTTGAGCGTAGCCTATTAAAAGATGAGGCATACCAGAATCATATGAGAAACTGGATAATAAATTATTGGGAAGATAATAGAGGTACGGCATCCCCCGGCTCAGTTTGGGATTGCTTTAAGGCTGGGGTTCGGGGGGAAACGATGAGTTTTGTAATGGCAAGGCGGAAAAGGGAAAAAAGGCATTTGGAAGGTATAAGGCTTAAGTTATATGCAGCAGAAGAAAATCTAGCAATAGCCATAACGCAGGGAATACCACTCGACCCTTAAATACTCAGCTTGGTCACCCTCAAGGGGGACGCTACTGAGGGCATTATTGCAAAAGCCACTGAAAAATATCTGGTACATAAACGGGATACCTATGAGCTAAGTGAGAGGGTTGGGCACATTTTGGCCGTTAGAATTAGACAACGGGCAGCAAAGGCCGACATTAAGGAGATACAAGACTCCCAGGGAAACCTGGGTACTGACCCGGACTTTGTTAGAGAAGTATTTCACAAGTTTATACCGACTTGTATTCTTTAGAAGAAATAAGGGACCCAACCGACATAGAAAGATACCTCACTGACATCTCTGCCCCTGTTCTTTTGTCAGAGGATAGAGAGATGCTAGATGCCCCCTTACAATTAGAGGAGATTAGAGGGGCATTGGAGAATCTCCCCTCGGGGAAAGCTGCTGGGCCGGATCAAATTCCAGTGGAGTTTTATAAAACTTTCCAGGATATCCTGCTGGTCGAGATGATTCATATAATGCTCTATACACAGCAAGGAGGTATCCCCCTGGAGTCTTGGGGGGGGGGGCGGATATTGTTGTCATCCCAAAAAAAGGGAAATCCCCTATTCTCCCAGCCTCATACAGACCGATTACCCTCATGAATTCCGACGTTAAAATTTATTCTAAAATTTTAGCGACAAGGCTTGCGCGGAATATAGAGCAGCTTGTAAGCCAGTCTCAGCACGGATTTATTCCAGGCAAGGGAACAACCCAACATGTGAGGACAGTCATTACAATGTTTGATGCAGCAGGAATCCTGGGCGACCCTATTGCAGCATTGTTTTTAGATGCAGAGAAAGCCTTCGATAGGGTCGCCTGGGAGTACCTTTGGGCAGTCCTGAGATGGTGTGGTATAGGGCAAGGTTTCATAACAGCTATACAAGCTTTATATAGAGGGCCCACAGCCAGAGTTAGAGTTAATAGAGGGTATTCAGATGTAGTTAAGATCTGTAGGGGGACAAGACAGGGTTGTCCTTCATCCCCACTGCTCTTTGCTTTATTTCTTGATCCATTAATAAGACACCTGGAGAGAAATGGTGGAATCCCCCCAATGGTCTTGAATGGTACAAGAGTTAAAATTCTAGCATACGCGGACGACGTGGCTGTATTAACACCCGACCCTGCTATGGCTATATTGGAAGTGGAACGAGAAGCTACCAAGTTTGGGCACTTGTCGGGTTACAGCTTAAATAAATCAAAGACCATGATAGTCAAGAATAAGCACACCGTCTGCACGGACTCTAGGGTGGTTATGTCAGCTACTTATTTGGGTATTGTAATCGCAGCTAACATTGACGCTATTGTTGAGGTAAACATGACCCCTGTTATGGCCAAAGTAAAACAAGACTTAGATAGAGTGAATAATTTACATCTTTCCCTAGTAGGAGTCACTAATGTGGTGAAAATGACAATCTTGCCAAAATTTCTCTATCTATTCAGAGCAATTCCTCTATTCTTTGAATCTAAATGGTTCAACAAGTTGGAGGGTATACTGAACAGGTTCATATGGGCACACGGAAAAACACGTAGAGCGTACAGATTTATGTCTCTACCTAGAGAAAGAGGAGGATGGGGTGCTCCCGATTTTAGATTATATTATTTGGCATCTGCCCTGCAATATATGCAGGGTCTAATCGGAGGAGGGGGGATTTTGCAGAAAGTTAACTCTTCGTCGACGGAGGTCTATGCAATCTTATTAGGTAAGGAGACAGAAAATTGTTTATTAGAACATACAGATTTTTCCTGTCTCAGAAGAAAACAATTCAAAACTCTAGATGCGGCTATGAAAGTATGGAATGCATTCTTGAAAAAAAAGGGGATGGGGAGATTTCATAGATATGTCAGATTGTATAATAACAGAACCTTTCCCCCCGAAATATTTTCGGACTCAGTTATGGCTGTATGGGACCAAAAGGGAATTAAGAAACTTGGGGATTTAATAGACTCAAGGGGAATAGCTCAGTTTAGTACACTTGTAAGCACTTTTGATTTAAGTAATAGGGACTTCTTTAAGTATTTACAGATTAGGAGTTTTCTGGGTAAAAAGCAGGGCGGCTCAGCAGGGTATCAAATCAATGATTTTTTGGAGATCTTAATCTCTGGCGGGGAACATACGATTAGATCAGCATACACTATTCTAGTTAAGACTAAAATGGATGATCTAGATAAATATAAACATAAATGGGCGGAGAAACTTCAAGGAGGAATAGATGATTTCCAGGAGTCGTTGGAACTAGGATGTACCACACTGTGTTCGGCCTCCCTGCAAACGCAGCATTATAAAACATTATTTTCGTTATATTACACCCCAGATAGAATTGCTAAATGGGGTGGTACTAGTGGGACTACCTGCCCTCGCTGCAGCTCATCAGACGCAGATATTATTCACATGTTTGCTTCCTGTCCTCAATTATACACGTTAATAAGGGATATTGAGAGTTTTTTTGCCACTGCATTAGGGTTACAGGTATCGTTAAACCCCTTGTTGATTTTATTGGGAATTGGAGATATCGAGTTAGATAAAGAATTTTTATTTATGTCTATGGCGGTGTACAGATTAACTCTAGCCAGGGCATGGTTAGACGAGACCCCCCCCACCATGCAAACATGGTTGGCAAATTTAATTTCTACATTTAATTTAGAAAAACCTATATATGCCAGGAAGGGAAGAAACGGGAGAGCCCTAGGCTTAAGAATATGGAAGCCATTAGCACGGTGGAGGGATGGGATAGGATAGAGAGTAGAAGACCGAGGGGGTTATTTTTTTTCAGTTTGTTTGTTAATTTTCTTTTCTCTTGATTAAGTCAAATGATATGATTACCTAAATTTAAATTTGTAGGACAAGTCTCGATGTTCCGTATGATACCTCTATCGGGGGAAATATGTATTAATGAATATAAATGTGCAATGTTGAAAGTGAAAATAAAAAATAAAAAATAGAAAATGAAAAAGAATATATCCAAAAATAAATAGTTTAAAATATGTAGTAAATCAGTATAAAAAAAATCAGTATAACAATTAATACATTCAAAATTGTCATTTAGAAAACCTTTGAAAATCACTGAAAAAACCATAGGTTTCAGGCCTGATATAGTTAGGAATTAGCATTTAAAAAACCTTTGAAATTCACTGAAAAAAACATAGGTTTCAGGGGCGTTATAGTTAGGAATTGGCATTTAAAAAACCTTAGAAATTCACAGAAAAAACCATAGGTTTCAGGGGCGTTATGCAAGGCATCTATAGGAGAGATGATGTACATTTAACAGATGAGGGTAACAGAGTCTTCCTCAACAACTTTAGACTCTGTATTGGTACTTCCTTGTAGGTACCAAAATCTCCCAATAAACACAAGGGCTCTTTTTAGAGCCACTCAAGATCTAAACACATATCTAAACACATAAGCTTGATGTATATCTGAAAAACATAACTTTTTTTTTGCTTGGAGTGGTGCACCCGATGCGTTAGGAATCGCGCACCCAACGCGAGAGGAGTCGTGCACCCAACGCGTGCACATCAGGGGGCCGCGAGAGGAGTCGCGCACCCAACGCGAGAGGAGTCGTGCACACCAGGGGGCTGCGCTGAGCTCCGCGCTGGGTGTGCGACTCCTAATTTGCCCGTAACATTTTTTTTAGCACCTATCACTAATTTCTATTCCCCCCGGGGACCCCATCCCGCCGGGGCCTATATACAACGTTGGGACACGGTCCCAGCCGGCTCCCCACATCCTTCGGGAGCCGGCATTGCTTTTCCACACGGGTAGCTGCTAACATGCAGCTCCCCGTGTGGAAAAGCAATATGATTTGCATTTTGAAAGAGAGAGCAGGTTTCCTACTCTCTCTTTCAAAATCCAAAACAAATTTGCTATGACAGGGCAGGAGCCTCGGCTCATGCCCTGCCATAGCAAACAGCAGTGTCCCGGGGGTGGGCCACCCGAGACACTGCAGGAGCCGGCCCTGGGGGGTGGTGTCCCCAGGGCCATCGACTGCTCCAGGAGGGGGGCCACGCTGCCCCCCTCCCACAATATAAAAAGCCCCGTGGTGGTGGTCCCCGGGGCTTGGGGGGGCCTTTGAGGCCCCCCACCAATTTGTTTTTAAAGCCCGGGTGGGTAGTGGTCCCTGTGGCTGGGGGGGCCTTTGAGCCCCCGCACCCCTTTATTTTTTAGCCCTGGGGGGTGGCGATCCCGGGGGTGGGGGGCCCCTCTGGGCCCCCTATCAAATTTAATATTTTTGTCCCCGGGATTTGGCCGCCCGGGGGCTAATTATTAAAGAAGCGCAGGAGCCCGCACTTCCTGTTTTTTTTTTTTACGCCAGGATCCGCTCACCCAGTGCGCATTTTGCTGTTTTAAAAAAAAAACACGTTTTGGGACCCCCCCCTTTTTTCTCATCCCTTGCTTGATGAATCATCCGGAGACTTTCAGGATAGGAGCGGACCGGAGCACCCCACCAGTTTTGAAAATTTCGCGAAGATTCGTCAACCGGCGCCAAAGTTATTCCAAATAGAATGTTGTGGATTTCCTATGGATAATAGGTCCTAACTATAACTAGGTTATATATATATATATATATATATATATATATATATATATATATATATATATATATATATACGCTCCAACCCTCCTTTAGTGTTCATAGAGGGAAAAACTGCACTCTCGGGGCTTCATTGTAGCAATTTTAATCTTCGGACAACAGACGAGTTTCAGAAAAGTTTCTTCGTCAGTGTTGTTTACATGACGCATTGGGCAGCAACATTTAAAGCATTATCGACATTGTCATGAAAATAAACAAGGGCTTATACCAGGACGCTCTACTTTGAGCGCCATATTGAAAGAGTGAATCTCTTAGTTATTACAAATAAATACGCAATAACAATGCACCACAAGTCAAATAAAATTAATTAATCATGACACCAAAATTCTATTGGGTGACGCATTGCAAACGTAATAAAATGTCAATCTTGCCGTGTATCGGCATTGGCAATCTTAATTACCGATTGCTGACAAACCCTTGAATTTCATGTGTAATTCTGCCGTGTATTGGCATTAACTAGATGCTACTCAAGAAAGAAAGAAAAAAATAGATAACTATTCTATGGCTTCTAAAAAGGACCACTTCACTAATTATCACACATTGTTAATTAATTTCCCAAATGTACTGTCAGTTCTTCCCCACTATTCAAGCGGTTGCATGGGTTGGTGAGTAGCTACATGAGTGTCTATATGGGTTATTGATTGCTTGTCTGAGTATCTGTATGGGTGCCTGAGTGTCTGTGTGGGTGTGTGGTGTGTGTGTGACTCCCTGCATGTATATGTGAGTGAGTGATTCACTGGTTGTATGGGTTTAAGAGTGCATCTGTGAGGGGCTGTATGGGTGGGTGAGTGTGTGTATGGCTGTGTTGGTGGGTGAATGGATATCTCAGTGGTACATGTATGAGTAACTACATATGTGAAAGGCAGTATATGTGAGTGTTGGAGTATATAAATGACTATATGGGAGAATGAGTGATTGTGATAGTGGCTGTGTAGATGAGTGTGTGCTTTTGTCAGTGATTGTATAAGAGAGTAAGTATGTGTTAGTACCTGCGTGAATAAGTGTGGTGGTGGTTGTATAACTGTATAGGTGAGTAAATGGGAGTGAAATTGATTCTTTGCATGACTAACTAGCTGTGTAAGTAACTCTATGGGTGAGTGGCAGTGTCTGAGTGGCTGTATAGGTGTATGAGTGCATTTGATAGTGGCTGTATTGATGAGTGACTGCATGTAGGAGTGACTATGGGTGAGTGAGTAGATGTGTGTGTACACATAGGAATCAGTGAGTGGGTATGTAGTAACTGGTATTGGTGTATCTATGGTTTCGAGAATGGCAGTCTGTATTTTAGAGTGGGTGTATCAAAGGTTATATTAGTCTGTGAGGAGGTGCATCAAAGGATCACGTGGATGATGTCACAGTGATTTCATCAGTGATGTCATTTGAGATGTCATCAGTGATGTCATCAGTGATGTCACTGACCATGTCATGAGTGATGTAATATGTGATGTCATCAGCAGTGCATTGCGGGGGCGCGAATTATACTTAGCTCAACTAACTATAATGGACGAATTTCTCTGGTTTTGTACGAGTGAAATGTACAACTAACTATAACGTCCCTGAAACCTGTGGTTTTTTCAGTGAATTTCTAAGGTTTTTTAAATGCTAATTTCTGACTATAACGTCCCTGAAACCTATGCTTTTTTCAGTGAATTTCAAAGGTTTTTTAAATGCTAATTTCTAACTAAAACATCCCTGAAACCTATGGTTTTTTCAGTGAATTTCAAAGGTTTTTTAAATGCTAATTTCTAACTATGCCTACAGAGGTAGGACATGTGCAGAAAGAGGCAGAAAGAAGCACTTGAAATGCAGAAAGAGGCAACAGAATTCCAGAAAGAGGAAGAAAAGTGCAGAAAGAAGCAAGAGATATGCAGAAAGAACCAACAGAGGTACAGAAAGAGGCCTTGTTGCAAAGTCATTCTGTGCCCCAACTTTTTGCTGACTGGTACTGGTGGTAACTAACTCTGACTAACCAGGCCTGGAGCCAGTGCTATGATTAAAGACACTTAGAATACAGTGAAAACACCTATATACACTAGGGTACACTATGGGTTTGGGTACCCCTGTGATTGGCATGACCTCCCCTGTAAGGCCCGAGTACATAATAGGGCAGGGGCATTAAAACTACCTCTAACTCAGAGGATGAGAAAGAGGCAAGAGCCGTGCAGAAAGAACCAACAGAGGTGCTGAAAGAGGCGCAAAGGGTGCAGAAAGAGAAAGTGACGTGCAGAAAGAGGCAAGAGAGGTGCACAAAGAGGCAAGAGAATTGCTGAAAGAAGCAACAGAGCTGTTGAAAGAAGTAAGAGAAGTGTAGAAGGAGGCAAGTGCAGCGCGGAAAGAACCAACAGAGGTGCAAAAAGAGGCAAGTGGGGTGCAGAAAAAGGTATGGGAAGTGCGCAAAGCGGCAAGAGAGGTACAAAAAAGAGGCAGGAGGGGTGCAGAAAGAAAAGAAGTGCAGAAAGAAGTAACAGAGGTGCTGAAAGAGGTGCGAACGGTGCAGAAAGAGCAAGAGAAGTGCAGAAAAAAGCAACAGAGGTACAGAAAGAGGCAAGAGAGGTGCAGAAATAGGAAGGATAGGAAGGAAAGGGGCATAAAGAGAGAACAGGGTGCAAAAAGAGGCAAGGGGGTGCAGAAAGAGAAAAGAGGGGTACAGAAAGAGGCAAGAGGGGTGCAGAAAGAAGCTAGAGCAGTGTGGAATGAACCAACAGAGGTGCAAAAAGAGGCAAGAGGGGTACAGAAAGAGGTAGGAGAGTTGCACAAAGAGTCAAAAGAGGTACAGAAAGAGTCAGGAGGGGTGCAGAAAAGAAGAGAAGTGCAGAAAGAGGCAAGAGAATTGCTGAAAGAAGCAACAGAGGTGTAGAAAGAAGCAAGAGAAGTGCAGAGAGAGGCAAGTGAGGTACAGAAAGAAGCAAGAGCAGTACAGAAAGAACCAACAGAGGTGCAAAAAGAGGCAAGAGGGGTGCAAAAAAGGTGGGAGGGGTGCACTAAGAGGCAATAGAGGTACAGAAAGAGGCAAGAGAAGTACAGAAACAGGCAGGAAAGATGCAGAAACAGGGAACAGGGGTGCAGAAAGAGGCAAGTGAGGTGCAGAAAGAAGCGAGAGCAGTGCAGAAAGAACTAACAGAGGTGCAAAAAGAGGCATGGGAAGTACAGAATAAAGCAACAGGGGTGCAGAAAGAGGCAACAGAGGTACAGAAGGAGGCAGGAGAACTGCAGAAAGAGTCAAAGGAGTTGCAGAAACTGGCAAAAGGGATGCAGAAATAAGGAACAGGTGGGCAGACTGAGGCAAGAGAGGTGCAGAAAGAGGGAAGAGGGGTGCAGAAAAAGGAAAGAGTGATGCAGAAATTTAGAACAGAGGTGCAGGAAGAAGCCAGAGCAGTGCAGAAAGAACCAACAGAGGTCCAGAAAGAGGCAAGAGGGGTACAGAGAGAGGCAAGTGAAGTGCAGAATGAAGCAAAAGAGGTGCACAAAGACCCAACAGAGGTGAAAAAAGAGGCAAAATGGGTGCAGAAAGGGGTAGGAGAGGTGTACAAAAATGCAAGAGGGATACAGAAAGAGGCAGGAGGGGTGCAGAAAGAGGAAGAGAACTGCAGAAAGAAGCAACAGAGGTGCATAAAGAGGCAAATGAGATGCAGAAAGAAGCAAGCTAGGTGCAGGAAGAAGTAACAGAGGTGTAGAAAGAGGGAAGAGGGGTGGAGAGAGAGGTAAGAGGGGGCAGAAAAAGCAAGACAGGTGCAGAAAGAAACAAAAGAAGTTCAGAAAGAAGGAACAGAGGTGCAGAAAGAGGTGAAAAGGGTGCAGAAAGATGTAAGAGGGGTACAGAAAAAGGCAAGAGAGGTGTAGAAAGAGGGAAGAAGGGTGCAGAAAGAGGCAAGAGGGGTACCGGAAGAGGCAAATGAGGTACAGAAAGAGGCAACAGATGTGCAGAAAGAGGAAAGAGAGGTGCAGAAAGTAAAAGAGATTTGCAGAAAGAGGCAAGAGAGGTGCAGAAAAAGAAAGAAATGTGCAGAAAGAAGCAACAGAAATGCAGAAAGAAGCAAGAAAGGCACAGAAGGAAGCAAGAGTGGCTTGCACACCATTAATACCAATTTAACACCCACATTTAGCAATAAGTAACAGGTGACAATTCTAGGTTTGCAAAGGGTCTTCCACCACGCTGTAAAACTTGTCACTGCAATTTTGGTAATGTTTGAGCCGTTTGAGCTAGAAACCAGGATTTTTTTGTTCAAATCTGCAGATTAGGGAGCAGATGATGAATTATGTGGCTAATGCAGAAACTGTATAATTGTGCAAAAGTCGGTGCAGCCAAACAGTCGCATAATTCCAGTGGCCCTGCTCATACCTCTGACTAGGTCCACAATTGCTCCTCAGTGATTCCTTCTTTTTTTGTCTCACTGAGTTCATAGTTGAGCTTCTATGGAAATGAGGAAGACTAAACCTGAGGGTACCACTCCACAACACAGACTACCATACCACATAATTACTCTCCATAACACATAATCCCACTCTACATAATTCCTATACACTAAATACCACATACTTTCTATCCACATAATGTCACTGCACAACATACTACATAATTCCACTACACACAACACACATCCACCCAACTCCCCCAAAAATTTGTAAAAAACTTTTGCATTTACAACGCCAATAGCTCTAACCTTCGCAAATGCGAAACCTATTACATTGCAAACAGTTCTTGAACTACTAGTCACGTTTGCAGAGTGGTGGAGAAAGTGTGCTGGGCCTCCAACCAGTGCTCAGGAATTCCGCTGCGTAGGACTTACAGGAGGTACCAGGAAGGCTTCTTGGCCCCCAAAGTCCCTCAGGAGTAAATTGGACTTCATCCCCCATCCCGTAGTCTGCCAGGAGGCGTGTTTTCAGAGTGGTGGAGAAAGGGGGGCATGGCCTCTGAAGACGTTTTAGCAATCCCATTGTGTGGGACTTACTGGAGGTAACAAGAGGGGTAGTTGGCCCCAAGGACATCCTTGGGGGGCAATTACCCCTCCTATTACTTCCAGTAAGTCCCACACAGCATGATTGCTAAAATCTCATAGCAGGCCATGCCCCTTTGCCCACCACTCTGCAAATGCACTCCCTGGCACGCTCTTGGATGGGAAATGAAGTTCCCTTCGCTGCTGGGGGTCCTTTAGGGGGCAACTAGTTTACCTCTTACCTGCAGTAAGCCCCACACTGTGGGATTGCTGAGCGGTGGACACAGGCCATGCCCACATTCTACACCACTCTGCAAACGCAACTCCTGGCGCGCTCTTGGTTGGGGAATGAAGTCCCCTTTCCTCCTGAGGGTCCCTGGGGGCGAACTAGCCCTCCATTTACCTCCAGCAAGCCCCATACAGCTAGATTTCTGGGAGTGCTCAAAGGCAACGCCCCTTTTTACACAGCTCTGCAAATGCGACTCTTGGCACACTGCTGCTCGGGGCACAAGGACACAAGAGGACCTCATCGCCCCACCAGAAATGCACCAAGAGGCGTGTTTGCATAGTGGTGTAAAAAGGGGCGTGGCCTCAGATCACCTGTCAGCAGTCCCACTGTGTGGGCCTTACTAGAGGTACCTGGTGGGCTAGGTGACCCCTAAGGACCCATAAGACTCTAGGGTACTTCTTCCCCCAACCCAAAACGTGCCAGGAGGCACGTTTGCAGAGTGCTGCATGGAAGAGATGGCGCCTTCGGTGAGATGCCGGCTGGTCTTTTTTTCTGTTGTTAGAAGGGGGCTATGTGCCTCCCCCTTCTGTTCACTTTTTTTGGGCCCTGGGGACCCCATCCCCCAGGGCCGGAGCATTTAAAAAAAAAAAAAACGGGAAAGGGGCCACGTGGCTCTCTTCCCTGGGCCACTATTGGCCCCGGGGACCCCACCCCATGGGGCCTGGCCTCGTTATTTTCATTACTTTTGCTGGGAGCGGGCCGCGTGGCCCCCCTCCCCTGGGCCACTTCTGGCCCCAGGGACCCCATTCCCGGGGCCTCGCCTCGATTTTTTGCATTTTCACGGGAGGGGGGCTGCGCGGCCCCCTCGCCTGGGCCACTTCTGACCCCGGGGACCCTATCCCCAGGGGTCTGGCCAGCCTGCTTTTTTTGAGGAGGGGGGCCATGTAGTTCCCCTCCTGAGGCTAATTATGGCCCCAGGGACCCCTTCCCTGGGGCCCGGCCTCTTTCTTTTTTAGTTAGGGGAGGCAGGCCGCATGGCCCCCCTCCTCTGGGCCACTATTGGCCCCGGGGACCCCATCTTCGGGGTCTGCCCTCTTTTAAAAACAATGTAATTAGGAGAGGGGGGCCGCGTGGCCCTCATCCCGGCCTACTTCTGGCTCCAGGGACCCCATCCCCAGGGGCCAGCCCTTAGAGTGGGGGACCATGGAGGGAGCCCCCACAGTCCCAGCCAACTCCCCGCCTCCTGTGGGAGCCAGCATAGCTTTTGGGCTAGAGGAGCTGCTAACATCTAGCTCCCCTTGCCCAAAAGCAATTCTGCTTTGCTTTGCTTTGAAGCGAGAGCAGGTTTCCTGCTACCGCTTCAACGAAGCAAAGCAGGAGTTTGCTATGACAGGGCGGGAGCAGTGCTCCCGCCCTGCCATAGCAAACAGCTTTGTCCCAGGGGTGGGCACCCTGGGACATTGCAGGAGCCGGGGGTGGCAGTCCCCAGGGCCATCCAAGACTCTTTAATGCCCAGGGGAGGTGGTGGTCCCCGGGGTCCTCAACGGCTAAAGGCTAATAAAATACACATCCACCGCCGGATGTGTAATACTTTTTATTTTACTCTCTGGAAAGGAGACGAACCTTACTTGAGAATCACAGCGTGCTCCTGGCTGAGCCCAATGCTGTGTTACACCCACCAGTGCCCGCCGAGTGCCTCACACCTCTGTGTTGTATTCCACCAGCTAGTGCGTATGCTATGACACTCTCTAGCCCATGTGCACTGTAACACCACCCCGTGAATATGTCATGCCACACTTGCCTTCGCATGGGTTATATCGCCCCATCTAACGTGCCTTCCTCGATGCCTATGTTATAACGCACAGCGCTATGCCATACATATTACAATCTAGGGTCCATATCTTTGTCACAGTGCATATGCAACGTTACACTCCCCAGCACATATTTTATATTACAACTTTAGAGACTAGTTAGGTTACACAACACTGCCCTGTGCATATTACACTCCAAGGTGCATATCGCATAGCACGCGCTAGTGCCTGTGCTATCTCGCGCTCTCCAATGAATCTGTCATTGCGCACAATGTATTGCATATTATATTTCACGCCCCGGTTCATCTTATATCACACTTTTTGGTGCATAGTTTATACCATATACTATATCTAGTTTTCATTTTCAATCGTGCTCTCAGGACTATGTTCTATATAACACTGAGTCCACCTACCCTTTTCACGGGCATTACATTTTGCGATGCGGGGTGGAGGGTCAGGGGGTGTTTCTGCCAAGTGAGCCCGGAGTCACAGTCACAAACGTCCTCTTCTTCCTGAATAAAAGTGAGATTATGCTGCATACCTGTTCATATTTTAAGTAGTTCGCACAGACACACATTTTAAAAACAATAAAGTTCCTAATACCCACCTTCTCTGAACAGTTAGTTTGCTGCCCCATCCACCTCCTCCCCATCCTCTGTTATCTGAATCCATGGACTAGCCTCCTCCCTCCTGCCTGCCTGGTCTGATGTGCTGCCACTGCCCTCCATTTAGCATGATGTACCAGTCCACTCCTCCTGCCCTCCATTGCCCAATTCTATGGCCCATTATTGACCTCCTGCTTAGCCTCTGTGCTTAGCGTGCTGTCCCTATTCTCCTTACCCCTGCCCTCCGATGTCTTTGTGCATGCCCCTGCTCCATCCTTTTTGCCCACCATGTTCCATGGACCTGCCACTCCTATCTACTCTGAGTGTTCTGTTGAGCTGCCACTCCCCTCCCACCTGCCTAGCACTGTCAGATGACTGTAACCTGTCCCTGCCACCTCCACCCTGCCTGTCCACATGCCATGCCCCTATCCCCTTCCTCCTGTCCTCCATGGTCCATTTTACTGCCACACCCTTCTGCCCTCCCTGGTCTGTTGTGCTGCAACTACTCCTCCTGCCTGCCCCGCGCGGTCTGTTGTGAGGCCCCTTCCCCTGAACTCTCTTGTCTGTGCCCAGGTCCTGACCCTCCCTTCTATCCTCCATGGTCCTTTGTGCATGCCCCTGCACCCTCCTTCTTGCCCATCATAGCCATTGTGCTGCCACTAACCCTCCCGCTTGCCATGCATGGTCTTCTGTGCTGCCATGGCCCCTCCCACCTTCCCTGTGTGGTCAGCTAGCTGCCCCTGACCCCCTCCCACCTTCCCTCCATGGTCTGTGTGTATGCCATCATAGTCTCATTGTTGCTCTCCATGGTGTGTCTTATTTCTAGTGGCCATCCTGCCTGACCTCCTTGCTGCTCCTGCCCTGCCACCTTGCCCCCTCTGTTTCCATGTGCAGACCCCTATTCCCTCCCTCCTGGCTTGTCTGTTCCATTGTAATGCCCTTGATCCGTCCCTCCTGCCCTTTATGGTCTGTTATGCTGCAGCTTTCTCTCATGTCTGTCCATTATGGTCAGCTAGCTACCATTGCCTCTTTCCCCTCTGTTCTCTGTTGTCCATGTGCATGGTCCTGTCCCCTCCCTATTGCTTTCTATGGATTGTTGTGCTGCACTCCCGTCCCGCATGCACTGTGTGGTGTATTGTGCTGCTGCAAACCCTGATGCCTGCCCTGTAGGGTCAGTTTGGTGCACCTCTCCATGTCCCTCCTGTCCTCTGTTATCCGAGTCCATGTCCCTACCCCAATTCCTCCTGCCTACCATGATCCAATGTACCATACTGGCGAACATTTTGAACTTGGTAAGAGGGAGATTTTGAAAAAAAACTGGGGTATTGATTTTCCCCTTTGAGTTACATTGAAAAAGAGGAGATTGTAGACAGGAGACATATCAAATAAAGACCATTTGAGCTTAAAAACATTGGACGTTTCCTGGCTGAAACTGGTCTGTTCAATTTTCAGAGTATGTGCCCCTGGCCTCTGCCTCTCAACAGTATCCCAATGAACAACTAGATTGCTAACATTCTATATTTATTACAAAAGTGTGGAACGCCTGACGTCATCTTGATGTAATCAAAACTGTAATACCTAGAGTATTTCCTTTAGAAATTACATATATGAGAGGGTCTTATTTGCATCAAAATTATGGTTAGTGCTCTAAAAAACTAAAATGAGGACATATTTTCTGAGTTTTCAAATAGCGACAAAGAACTTTTAAGTTATTTGTAATCTTTATGTTTTTTTATCCAGTTGACCACTTGATTAAATGTTGCACCAAGGGGATAGGATGTGGTGTTACTTCCAGAGCTGCAGACTTTGCAACTGGGGAACAAGGTTGGAGTTTCTGCTTCAGCTCAACATTCTGTGAGTCTGGTCAAATCACTTAATCTCCCAAGGGTGGGCGTAGTTCGCGAAGTAGCACTTCGCGAAGCTACGCAAAGTGAAGTTCGCACTACGCGAGCTACGCGTAGCACTTCGCGAACTGCGAAGTAACATGTTCGCACTGTGCAAGATGTTGTTTTCAATGATTGCACAGTGCGGACAAGCAACCGGCACTGTGCAATCATTGAAAATGGCATCTTGCACAGTGCAAGCTGTAGTTTTCTGCTGCTCGAGTAGATTTTTACTCGAGCTGCAGCTTTCTCAACGCGAACTGGTAGTTTCTCATCGCGAGCGGTCGCGAGCATACGCGACCCCTCGCAATGAGAAACCTGACCTTCTCACGTTGGGAATCTCGCCGGGAGGTTTATTTTCCATGCTCGCGATCGCGAACAAGGAAAAAGTCTCGCCAGGATGTCATTTTGCTTGCTCGCGGTCGCCAACTTGACGTTGAGGACCGCGAGCAAGCAAAAAATGACCGCAGCACTACGCAACACTACGCTACGCGTGTTCGCACTGTGCTACGTGCAGTTCGCGTAGTGCGAAGTAGCGCGAACTTCGCAAACTACGCGAGCGTAGCGTAGTGCTTCGCCCAGGCCTACTCCCCATGTCTACAACCAAAATGAATTTGATCTTGTGTGATGTAACCAATGCTCATGTAAAGCACTCCAATACCTGACAAGTCTGCACTATATAAAACTGTAAATACACAAAAAATAAGTGTTTTGCACACTTCTGTCATTGGACTACATGTGGGCTACATCTGGGTGATATTTGTGCTACATTTGGGCTCTTTTGTCTCTGGTGGCCATTTTGGAAGACTTGTTATGAAGTTTCCTGATTTCCTCATTTACTACAGTCTCCTCAGTAGGAAATACTTTCAGTTTTTTACTTTGATTCCATCAAGAAGGCATTCAGATGTCTCACACATTTGCCATGAATTCAGAATGTTAGCACTCTAGTTGCTCATTAGATCACTGCAGTAAAGCTACTGCTCACCAGGGAAGTCTACTGCTGGTATTCAAAGTGCATGTTTCAGTCTGCATGTCAGAAGTTTTTAATGAAATAGAAGAGGATTTGAGAAGTCACTCAAAATGTGCCCTAATTTTTCTTTCTTCAGCACTAATCATAATTTCTATGGCAAAATGAACCCCCTAGTTGTGTTCCTTTTTAAATTAAATGTTTTAAGTGTTACCAGTTTATTCCAATCAAGATGGCTTCAGGTGTGCCATACTTTTGTCATAAGTAAGACAGTAAGCGCTCTAGTTGTTCTTAAGAACACTCTGGGACATTCTGTCATTGGGCTATACTTGGGCTACATCTGGGTGATATTTGGGCTACATTTGGGCTCTTTTGTCTCTGGTGGCCATCTTGGGAGATTTATTTGTTATGAAGTTTCCTAATTTCCTCATTTACTGCAGTCTCCTCAGTGGGAATACTTTCAGTTTTTTTTTTGGTTCCATCAAGAAGGCATTCAGATGTGTCACACATTTGCCATAAATTCTGAATGTTAGCACTCTAGTTGCTCATTAGATCACTGTAGTAAAACTACTGCTCACCAGGGAAGTCTGCTGCTGGTATTCAAAGTGTATGTTTCAGTCTGCATGTCAGAATTTGTTTATGAAATAGAAGAGGATTTGAGAAGTCAAAATGTGCCCTAATTTTTCTTTCTGCAGAACTAATCATAATTTCAATGGCAAAATGAACCCCCTCATTTTGTTCCTTTGTAAATTAAATGTTTAAGTGTTACCACTTTATTCCAATCAAGATGGCTTCAGGTGTGCCATACTTTTGTCATAAGTAAGACTGTTAGCGCTCTAGTTGTTCGTTAGAACAAGCTGGGACATTCAGTCATTGGGCTTTACTTGGGCTGCATCTGGGTGATATTTGGGCTACATTTGGGCTCTTTTGTCTCTGGTGGCCATTTTGGGAGATTTATTTGTTATGAAGTTTCCTAATTTCCTCATTTACTGCAGTCTCCTCAGTAGAAAATACTTTCAGTTTTTTACTTTGGTTCCATCAAGAAGGCATTCAGATGTGTCACACATTTGCCATAAATTCTGAATGTTAGCACTCTAGTTGCTCATTAGATCACTGTAGTAAAGCTACTGCTCACCAGGGAAGTCTGCTGCTGGTATTCAAAGTGCATGTTTATGTCAGCATGTCAGAATTTTTTTATGAAATAGAAGAGGATTTGAGAAGTCAAAATGTGCCCTAATTTTTCTTTCTGCAGCACTAATCATAATTTCTATGGCAAAATGAAACCCCTCATTTTGTTCCTTTGTGAATTAAATGTTTTAAGTGTTACCACTTTATTCCAATCAAGATGGCTTCAGGTGTGCCATACGTTTGTCATAAGTAAGACTGTTAGCGCTCTAGTTGTTCTTTAGAACACTCTGGGAAGCTGCAGTAGGGCACAAAGGAATCAACTGACAGTCTCTGCCCTTGTTGGATGTACATGTTTTACTGAGAATGTCAGACTTCATTCTCACATGACTGAGAAAGATAATGTGAATTTACAGAAAATATGCTCTCAGTTTAGCTTATAGATCACCTTCCAAACCTCTGTGGGAAAAGCATGAGAAAATAGTTTTCTCTCAAACATGATTCATGATATCACAGCAGAAGGCTTTTTCACATGGTGGTAAAATCACCTTAGAACACACCACAATTCCTAAAATGAGTATGGTACCATCAACAAATGATTTATAATGTAACTAAAGTCTTAAAACCTTCTATTAACTGCAATGCTTTTTATTGAGGTGCTATCATGTATATTGGTCCCAAGATGGCTGCCAACACTTCTTGGATGAAGTGCTGACAGCCAATCAGATCTCACGATGAGATGTGTGGTTAGGCTCCGCCCAGATATATATGTGATTTTACTTTTGATTTTCTCAGGAACTACTGAACGGATTTACACCATTTAAGCAAAAGGCATGAGTCTGAACTGAGGACTACCTCTTTGCCAAATTTGGTGTAATTCCGTTCAGCACTTCGGGCTGTAGCTGCGTCAACAGGTCCTATGGGAAAATGCATGGGGAAAACGCGTTTTGGGACCCCCCGTTTTTTCTCGGCCCCCGCTTGACAAATCACCGTGAAATTTTCAGGATAGGAGCGGACCGGAGCTGGCCAAATGTTTGGAAACTTTTGCGAAGATTCATCAATCGACGCCAACGTTATTCCAAATAGAATGTTGCGGATTTCCTATGGAAAATAGGTCCTAACTATAACTACCTACTGGCGACTGCCAGTAGGTAGTATATATATATATATATATATATATATATATATATATATATATGTATATATATATATATATTCATTGAAAAAAACATAGGTTTCAGGGGCTGCCTCCCCTAACTAAAACACACATTCACCAGATGATGTCATCAGTGATGTCATTTGAGATGTCATCAGTGATGTCATGAGTGATGTCACTGACCATGTCATGAGTGATGTAGTATGTGACGTCATCAGCAGTGCATTGCGGGCGCGCGAGTTATAGGTAGCTGAACTAACTATAACAGGGGAATTTCAATGGTTTTGTACGAGTGAAAAGTCCAGCTAACTATAACGCCCCTGAAACCTATGGTTTTTTCAGTGAATTATATATATATATATATATATATATATATATATATATATATATATATATATATGTATATATATATATGTGTTAGCTACCAAATCCGACTTTCTCCAAAATCAGACACCGACACTCAGGATGCTTTCAGCCGTCCGGCTTGGGTTTTATTTTCTCACGTAACGCGTTTCGGGACGTATCCCTTGCTCACACATATATATATGTGTGTATATATATATTATCTACTGGCGGTCGCCAGTAGATAGTTATAGTTAGGACCCTGTTTCCATAGGAAATCCGCAACATTCTATTTGGAATAACTTTGGCGCCGGTCGATGAATCCTCGCGAAATTTTCAAAATAGGTGGGGCGCTACGCTCCGCTCCTACCCTGAAAGTCTCGGGGGGATTCGTCAAGCGGGGGCTGAGAAAAAGGGGGGTCCCAAAACGCGTTTTTCCCATGCATTTTTCCATAGGACCTTTAGACACAGCTACAGCCCGAACGGCTGAACAGAGTTACTTGAAATTTGGCAGAGAGGTAGTCCTCAGGTCAAGGAAGTGCCTTTTGTAGGTCTGGTGTAAATCTGTTCAGTAGTTCCTGAGAAAATAGCATTTAAATCAATATATATATGTGGGCGGAGCCTAACCACACATCTCATCCTGAGATCTGATTGGCTGTCAGCACTTCATCCAAGAAGTGTTGGCAGCCATCTTGGGACCAATATACATGATAGCACCTCATTAAAAAGCATTGCAGTTAATAGAAGATTTTAAGACTTTAGTTACATTATAAATCATTTGTTGATGGTACCATACTCATTTTAGGAATTGTGGTATGTTCTAAGGTGATTTCACCATGTGAAAAAGCCTTCTGCTGGGATATCATGATTGAGAGAAAAATATTTTCTCATGCTTTTACCACAGAGGTTTGGAAGGTGATCTATAAGCTAAACTGAGAGCTTATTTTCTGTAAATTCACATTATCTTTCTCAGTCATGTGAGAATGAAGTCTGACATTCTCAGTAAAACATGTACATCCAACAAGGGCAGAGACTGTCAGTTGATTCCTTTGTGTTCTACTGCAGCTTTCCAGAGTGTTCCAAAGAACTACTAGAGCGCTAACCGTCCTACTTATGATAAATGTATGGCACACCTGAAGCCATCTTGCTTGGATTAAAGTGGTAACTCTTAAAACATTTAATTTAAAAAGGAACAAAATGAGGTGGTTCATTTTTCCATAAAAAGTATGATTAGTGCTGCATAAAGAAAAATTAGGGCACATTTTGAGTGACTTCTCAAATCCTGGCATGCAGACTGAAACATGCACTTTCAATACCAGCAGCAGTTTTCCCTGGTGAGCAGTAGCTTTACTACAGTGATCTAATGAGCAAAAAGAGTGCTAACATTCTGATTTTATGGCAAATGTGTGACACATTTGAATGCCTTCTTGATGGAATCAAAGTAAAAAACTGAAAGTATTTCCTACTGAGGAGACTGCAGTAAATGAGGAAATTAGGAAACTTCATAACAAATAAGTCTCCCAAGATGGCCACCAGAGACAAAAGAGCCCAAATGTAGCCCAAATATCACCCAGATGTAGCCCAAGTATAGCCCAATGACAGAATGTCCAAGAATGTTCTTAAAAACAACTAGAGCACTTACTGTCTTCATTATGACAAAAGTATGGCACACCTGAAGCCATCTTGATTGGAATAAACTGGTAACACTTAAAACATTTAATTTAAAAAGGAACACAATGAGGAGGTTCATTTTGCCATAGAAATTATGATTAATGCTGAAGAAAGAAAATGAGGGCACATTTTGAGTGACTTCTCAAATCCTCTTCTATTTCATTAAAAAATTCTGACATGCAGACTGAAACATGCACTTTTAATACCAGGAGCAGACTTCCATGGTGAGCAGTAGTTTTACTACAGTGATCTAATGAGCAACTAGAGTGCTAACATTCAGAATTCATGGCAAATGTGTGACATATCTGAATACCTTCATGATGGAATCAAAGTAAAAAACTGAAAGCATTTCCGACTGAGGAGACTGCAGTACATGAGGAAATTAGGAAACTTCATAACAAATAAATCTCCCAAGATGGCCACCGGAGACAAAAGAGCCCAAATGTAGCCCAAAATCACCCAGATATAGCCCAAATATAGCCCAATGACAGAAGTGTGCAAAACACTTATTATTTTGTGTTTTTGCAGTGTTATATAGTGCAGACTTGTCAGGTATTGGAGTGCTTTACATGAGCATTGGTTACATCACACAAGAACAAATTCATTTTGGTTGTAGACATGGGGAGACTAAGTGATTTGACCAGAATCACAGAATGTCGAGCTGAAGCAGAAACTTCAACCTGGTTCCCCAGTTGCAAAGTCTGCAGTTCTGGAAGTAACACCACATCCTCTCCCCTAAGTGCAACATTTAATCAAGTTGTCAACTAGATAAAAAAACATAAAGATAACAAATAATTTAAAAGTGCTTTGTCGCTATTTGAAAACTCAGAAAATATGTCCTTATTTTAGTC
Source organism: Triturus cristatus (assembly GCF_964204655.1). Taxonomy (NCBI): domain Eukaryota; kingdom Metazoa; phylum Chordata; class Amphibia; order Caudata; family Salamandridae; genus Triturus; species Triturus cristatus. Next base: position 663,055,291 of record NC_140581.1, on the reverse strand, counting down.
TTTTAGAGCACTAACCATAATTTTGATGCCAATAAGACCCTCTCATATATGTAATTTCTAAAGGAATGCTCTAGGTATTACAGTTTTGATTACATCAAGATGATGTCAGGCGCTCCACACTTTTGTAATAAATATAGAATGTTAGCAATCTAGTTGTTCATTAGGATACTGTTGAGAGGCAGAGGCCAGGGGCACGGACTCTGAAAATTGAAGGCAGGTAGGAGGGTGCAAAGGCAACAATTTAACCACACTGAGCAGGCAGGAAGGGCCGTGGAAGCACAACAGACTATGGAGGGCAGTGGAAAGGGGGGCAGGGGCAACAAACCAACAATACAGGACTTGCAAGAGAGGCTGTTGGAGGGAAGATCTATTACGGGTCAATGAAGCTAGGGGCGGTCCCCAGAGCCCCGGGAGCCACCACAGAACTGAGCAGGAGAGTGAGTCAGGGACAAAAGGGGCACCTTAATTTGAGCCGGGGTGCCTAGGAACGCTTGCTCCAAAAATGAAGAAAACAGACATATGAGACATGGAATTGGAGGCAGAATACAATGGCAGTTTAATGAGAAGATGCAACTTCAAAGAAACCGCAGAATAGAGACCTAAAGTACAAAATACAGAATCCAGATAATCATGCAGCTGTCATGATATTCTCTGTATCTCAATTAATGGACTGACAGAGAGAGAGAGAAAACACATCTATAAATGCATCATGAGAAACAAGTTACACCAAGGAAAATGTTACCTAGGGACACTCACATTTACTCTTAGAGCAAGCATTCCTGCAATTACAATACAACATCTTTTAAATGCAAAAGTAAAGAGAACAATGGTTAAACATAACATGACATTTCATATAGGTAAAATAGAATAAGATACTTCAAGCAAAGCCGAGCAAGACATTTTAAGCAAAGGAAGACAAGAGCTCCCAGTTCTTGGGGAAAACCTGCACAGCCTGTTAACCTACATACAGACGGCGAGGTTGTCCGTCGATATCTGTGGGTGCTCCCTTTTTATATCATTTTGTGGGCTCCTTTGCACGCTACATCTACCTACGTATGCTACCCAAAAGCTTCGTCTGCAGATTTTACCAGACATTTCGTCATGTACCCACTTAATGCTGACAATGGACTGGGTGAAAAGGTCAGTCTCTCAGGCCAATCGCTTATCGTAAGTTCCATAGAGCAAGCAGAAAATAATGGGTATTGTACAGGAATTCAATATATTCATGTATAAAATCTCCTCAGTTCTCCTAACTTGACGCTCTGCGGTTGCCACTTCCTTAAAAGCGGGAAACCTGCCCAGGAAGCAAGTACCAGTCCAGGATGCAGCCTACTGTATGTCGACAGCTTCAGGGGGATGTTGAACTTTGATACCGAGCACGGAGCACTCGGTTAGGGTGGGGGCTACTAGTTTGGAGCAGAAGGCCTCGCAGACCTGCCTTCAGACTGCTATACACTAAAATTGCAGAGCTATGGTCAATTTAACAAAGAGGCCTACATATTGAACAGAAGGGCCTACACAGGGGTTTCTATGCTGGCTGAGTGGTAAGGATGTCTCAGGATAATTATATAGCAACACAGGACCCGCTGGTCAATTTAATACGGCCTACAAATGCGGCTGGCAGGGCAAGGACAAGGGTCTCATACTTCAGGTGTGGACAGAACAGGCCAGGGGCCCCCTGTGATACAAAATCTACCCTCCTTCAAGGCTGTGGCAATGTAATAGACCATTGTGGGCAGAAGGAAGAGGCAATGGTAGTACAACCATACATGCCAACAGACCCGATTCAGCCAGGAAACGTCCAATGTTTTTAAGCTCAAATGGGCTTTATTTGATCTGTCTTCTGTCTACAATATCCTCTTTTTCAATGTAACTCAAAGGGGAAAATCAATACCCCAGTTTTTTTTCAAAATCTCCCTCTTACCAAGTTCAAAATGTTCGCAAGTATGGTACATTGGATCATGGAAGGAAATGGGATAGGGACATGGACTTGGATAACAGAGGACAGGAGAGACATGGAGAGGTGCACCAAACTGACCCTGCAGGGCAGGCATCAGGGTTTGCAGCAGCACAATACACCACACAGGGCATGCAGGACGGGAGTGCAGCACAACAATCCATAGAAAGCAAGAGGGAGGGGACAGGACCATGCACATGGACAACAGAGAACAGAGGGGCAAGAGGCAATGGTAGCTAGCTGACCATAATGGACAGACAGGAGAGAAGGCTGCAGCATAACAGACCATAAAGGGCAGGAGGGACGGATCAGGGGCATTACAATGGAACAGACAAGCCAGGAGGGAGGGAGTAGGGGTCTGCACATGTAAACAGAGGGCTGGGGGCAAGGGGGCAGGGCAGGAGCAGCAAGATGGCCATGGAGGTCAGGCAGGATGGGCACTAGAAGCAAGACACAACATGAAGAGCAACAGTGAGACTGTGATGGCATACACACAGACCATGGAGGGAAGGTGGGAGGGGGTCAGGGGCAGCTAACTGACCACACAGGGAAGGTGGGAGGGGCCATGGCAGCACAGAAGACCATGCATGGCAAGTGGGAGGGTTAGTGGCAGCACAATGGCTATGATGGGCAAGAAGGAGGGTGCAGGGGCATGCACAAAGGACGATGGAGGATAGAAGGGAGGGTCAGGACCTGTGCACAGACAAGAAAGTTCAGGGGAAGGGGCCTCACAACAGACCACACGGGGCAGGCAGGAGGAGCAGTTGCAGCATAACAGACCAGGGAGGGCAGAAGGGTGTGGCAGTACAATGGACCATGTAGGACAGGAGGAAGAGGATAGAGGCATGGCATGTGGACAGGCAGGGTGGAGGTGGCAGGGACAGGTTACAGTCATCTGACAATGCTAGGCAGGTGGGAGGGGAGTGGCAGCTCAACAGAACACTCAGAGTAGATAGGAGTGGCAGGTCCATGGGACATGGTGGGCAAAAAGGATGGAGCAGGGGCATGCACAAAGACATCGGAGGGCAGGGGGAAGGAGAATAGGGGCAGCAAGCTAAGCACAGAGTTTAAGCAGGAGGTCAATGATGGGGCATATAATTGGGCAATGGAGGGCAGGAGGAGTGGACTGGTACATCATACTAAATTGAGGGCAGTGGCAGCACATGAGACCATGCATGGCAGGAGGGAGGAGGCTAGTCCATGGATTCACACAACAGAGGATAGGGAGGAGGGGGATGGGGCAGCAAGCTAACTGTTCAGAGAAGGCGGGTATTAGAAACTTTATTGTTTTTAAAACATTTTGTCTGTGCAAACTACTTAAAATATGAACAAGTATGCAGCATAATCTCACTTTTATTCAGGAAGAAGAAGACGTTAGTGACTGTGACTCCGGGCTCACTTGGCAAAAACACCCCCTGACCCTCCACCCCCTATCGCAAAATGTAATGCCCGTGAAAAGGGTAGGTGAACACAGTGTTATATAGAACATAGTCCTGAGAGCACGATTAAAAAAGAAAACTAGATATAGTGTATGGTATAAACTATGCACCAAAAAGTGTGATATAAGATGAACCAGGCGTGAAATATAATATGCAATACATTGTGCGCAATGACAGATTCATTGGAGAGCGCGAGATAGCACAGGCACTAGCGTGTGCTATGCGATATGCGCCTTGGAGTGTAATATGCACAGGGCAGTGTTGTGTAACCTAACTAGTCTCTAAAGTTGTAATATAAAATATGTGCTGGGGAGTGTAACGTTGCATATGCACTGTGACAAAGATATGGATCCCAAATTGTAATATGTATGGCATAGCACTGTGCGTTATAACATAGGCATCGAGGAAGGCACGTTAGATGGGGCAATATAACCCGTGCGAAGACAAGTGTGGCATGACATTTTCACGGGGTGGTGTTACAGTGCACATGGGCTAGAGAGTGTCATAGCATATGCACTAGCTAGTGGAATACAATACAGAGGTGTGTGGCACTCGGCAGGCAATGGTGGGTGTAACACAGCATTGGGCTCTGTCAGGAGCGCGCTGTGACTCGCAAGTGATGTTCGTCCCCTTTCCAGAGAGTAAAATAAAAAGTATTACACATCCGGCAGTGGATGTGTGTTTTATTAACTGTGAGGGGGGTTTCTTGCATAGTTTTGGTCGAATTTTTGTCGAATCCCCTTTGAATGGCTTGGTGTGCATGTGTATTAAATGTGCCCGTCAATAGCTACCCATGTTTGTATAAATAAACGACAAGGGTGTCTACCGGGATTAGGCACGGTAGAGCATCAGACATGTCAGAGCTTCACTAGTGGTGTAAATACATTCCACGTGGATTAATTGCATGCATAGTCGCCTTTTAATGAATATCACGCAAATCGTCATGGTGATAGGTACGTACGGTTTGTCCAGCATGTCCTAGGTGTGTCTATAAATATATATTTTTTAAAAATAATAAAAAACAGTGGCCGGCCCTGGGGATTGGGGTCAAAAAAATATAATTAGGAGACAGGCCCTGGGGGATGGGGTCATCAGGGCCAATAAATTAGAATAAGAAGGGGAACCACACAGCCCCCCTTCTTAAAAAAATAAAATAAATAAAAGACTGGCATCGTGCCGGAGGCCATGCCCCCTCCATGCAGCACTCTGCAAACGCGCCCCCAACAGGCATCTCCAGTATGCGCCAGGGAGCTGCGCTGCAGACAGGTGTTCTGAGGCCAAGCCCCTTTTTACACCTCTCTGCAACGCAGCTCTGTGGCGCTTACTGGAGGTACCTAGTGGTCTAGTGTGACCCTAGGCACCCTTAGGATTCAAGGGGACTTAATCGCTCAACTTAGAACAGCCACAGGGCGCGTTTACACAGTGGTGAAGGGAGGGGACGGGGCCTGAGGTGACGTGTGCAAACACGCACCATGGCACGTTTTAAATTGGGGATATAATTTCCCTTCAATACTGAGGGCCCCTGGGGGCTAACTAGCCCACCAAGTGCTTCCAGTAAGCGCCACTGAGCTGCATTGCAGAGAGGAGGTCCAGGCCGTGCCACTTTTTACACCTCTCTGCAACGCAGCTCTGTGGCACTTACTGGAGGTACCTAGTGGGCTAGTTGGACCCTAGGGACCCTCAGGACTCAAATGAACTTAATCTCCCAACTAAAAACGGACACAGGGCGTGTTTACACAATGGTGAAAGGAGGGGACGGGGCCTGAGTTAACGTCTGCAAAAACGCCCTGTGGCCTGTTTTAAGAGGTAGTTTTAATCCCCATGCCCTATTATATACTAGGGGCTTATAGAGGAGGTAAGGCTAATCACAGGGGGACCCCAACGCATAATGTTCCCTAGTGTATGTAGGTGTTTTCACTGTATTCTAAGTGTCTTTTAACATAGCACTGGCTCTAGGACTGGTTAGTCAGACTCAGTTACCACCAGTATCCGTCTGAAAAAGTTGAGGGTACAGGATGATTTTGCAACAAGGCTTCTTTCTGCTCTTCTTTTTGTTCTTTCTGCACGTTATCCTTCTTCCTGCACTTATCTTCGTATTTGAGGACTTCTGTTGCTTCTTTCTGCACTTCTTTTGTTTCTTTCTGTGCATTTTTTCTTCTTTCTTCACATGTCCTATCTCTGTAGGCATAGTTAGAAATTAGCATTTAAAAAACCTTTGAAATTAACAGAAAAAACCATAGGTTTCAGGCATGTTATAGTTAGGAATTAGCATTTAAAAAACCTCAGAAATTCACTGAAAAAACCATAGGTTTCAGGGGTGTTATAGTTAGCTGGACTTTTCACTTGTACAAAACCATTGAAATTCCCCCGTTATAGTTAGTTCAGCTAACTATAACTCGCGCGCCCGCAATGCACTGCTGATGACGTCACATATTACATTACTCATGACATGGTCAGTGACATCACTCATGACATCACTGATGACATCTCAAATGACATCACTGATGACATCATCCTTGTGATAGAGTGGCAGACCTCCTCTCACCCTAATATAACCTTTGATACACACATTCAAAAATAGAGACTAAAATTTTCAAAACAATGGACATACCAATACCAGTTACAACAACCTCTTCAGTAATTCTAAGATCCACATACACATCCACTCATTCACCAACAGTCCAATACAGTCACTCATACATGTACTCACTCATCATATGTACTCATACACCTATACATCCTGTTACACAATGCCACTCATCCATAGTTACTCACACACATAGTCACTCATGCTAATAAAGAATCAAACATACATTTACTTGCATATACAGTTATACACACACCACCACACTTACTTCTACGGAAACTTACACATACTTAGTCTTTTAAACAATCACTTATAGAAACACATACTTATTCATACAGGAACTCTTTCAATCTCTCACTCTCACATATACTCACATATATACACCAATAGTCACATATACTAGTTTAAAACATATGTAGTTACTCATAAAGACACTATTGAGACAGTCATTCACTCACTAACACACCCATACACACACTCATCCACCCATACAGTCCTGCACACATACTGTGTTCAACACATACAAACAGTGAGTCACTCATTCATGCACCTATGCACTACGTAATACCCCCACCGAACCATGCAGACACTCAGACTGATACTCAAAAAACCAACTAATAACCTATATAGACACCCATGTAGCTACTCACCAACCCATGCAGCCACTTATACACAAAGTGAGAGACTGATACAGATATTTACATATTTAAACATTACTCACTAAGCCATGTATTCACTATGATACACTTAATCAGTCAGTTACACAATCAATTTTTCAAAAACAAATCATCCATTTAGACACTTATATACCCATTTATTCTTCCATCGACCTTGAGATATACATATATAAAACATATTTAATTTTCAGAATAACACACATTCACTGGATGATGTCATCAGTGATGTCATCAGTGATGTCATTTGAGATGTCATCAGTGATGTCATGAGTGATGTCACTGACCATGTCATGAGTGATGTAATATGTGACGTCATCAGCAGTGCATTGCGGGCGCGCGAGTTATAGTTAGCTGAACTAACTATAACGGGGGAATTTCAATGGTTTTGTACAAGTGAAAAGTCCAGCTAACTATAACACCCCTGAAACCTATGGTTTTTTCAGTGAATATATACATGTATATATATATGTATATTCCACGTTATAGTTAGATCAGGTAACTATAACTTGCGCGCCCACAATAAACTGCTGATGACGTCACATATTACATCACTTATGACATGGTCAGTGACATCACTCATGACATCAATGATGACATCCGAAATGACACATTGTGCATTGCGGTCGCGCAAGTTATAGTTACCTGATCTAACTATAACGTGGAATTTCATTGGTTTTTTACGAGTGAAATGTACAGCTAACTATAACTTGTGTGAAACCTATGGTTTTTTAAGTGAATTTGCAAGGTTTTTTAAATGCTAATTCCTAACTATAACGTGTGTGAAACCTATGGTTTTTTCAGTGAATATATATATATATATATATATATATATATATATATATTACCTACTGGCGGTCGCCAGTAGGTAGTTATAGTTAGGACCCTGTTTCCATAGGAAAACCGCAACATTCTATTTTGAATAACTTTGGCGCCGGTTGACGAATCCTCGCGAAATTTTCAAAACTAATGCAGCGCTACGCTCCGCTCCTACCCTGAAAGTCTCGGGGGGATTCGTCAAGCGGGGGCTGAGAAAAAAGGGGGGTCCCAAAACGCGTTTTCCCCATGCATTTTTCCATAGCTCCTAACCACCTATCCATGGTGAGGGTGTCCCAACCGAACCCCCAAGGCCCAAAAATCTTTTTTTTTTTTTTTTTAAAAAACGCCGATTACGCTTACCGTACGCGTACGGTAAAAAAAAATTAAAAAAAAAAAACTATCCACATTTACCTCACCCCGTGTGCAAAAGGTGCCTGAAGGGCACCTTTTGTGAACGGCATATATACAAAAAATGATCATTTAATAGATAACCTTTCACAACGAAGCGCATAATATGTCCTCCGTGTGCAGACGATGCGCCAAGCGCATCGTGCGTACATGGCCCACGGCATGGCTCACGGCACTAACTGCGTAAAGTGGGCGCGCGGTGCGCAAAGCGCACCGCGTGCTCACTGTGCGCGCACGGTGCGCGAAGCGCACGGTGCGCGAAGCGCGCACGGTGCGCGAAGCGCACCGTGCGCGCACGGAACGAACTGCGTGAAGTGGGCGCGCATGCCACGAACAGCGTAAAGTAACTTAGCATTTAAAAAAAACGTACAAATTCACTGAAAAAACCATAGGTTTCACACACGTTATAGTTAGGAATTAGCATTTAAAAAACCTTGCAAATTCACTGAAAAAACCATAGGTTTCACACATGTTAGAGTCAGCGGACATTTTAATCATAAAAAACCATTGAAATTCCCCCGTTATAGTTAGTGCAGGCAACTATAACTCACGCGACCGCAATCCTCTGCTGATGACATATGTGTCTTCATGAAAAAAAAATATTTGCAATATATGTATAGCTAAAATTTAATGGAAGAAGACATGGGCAAATAAGTGTCTAAATACAGTATTAGCATCAGCAGAGGATTGCAGTTGTTTGGGTGAGTGAATATCTTTATGGGTGTGGTGATGAGCAAATATATGTCTCAATGGTACATATCCAACAAACTAGAAAAATAAAAGCCAGTGTGTGTGTGTCAGTTGTTGTATATAAATAAGTATACATAAGACTCAGTGATTGTATGAGTGACTGTATGGATAACTGTATACTTGTAGTAGTGATTTTCTAACACGCTAAATATGAGTTACTATCTATATGAATAGATGAAGTGGTGTTTGTTTAAGTGTGTAGCTAAGTAAAAGTAAGTATGATCCATTGTTTGCATAAGTCAGTAGGATGACTTCATAAGTGATTAGGATGTGTGCTGGTGTGTAATGTCGAAATAGGTCTATAAGTATATTTGATAGTGTTCAATTGATCATTGACAGCATGTATGAGTGAATCTTTAGGTAAGTGATTAGATGTGTGTATAGATCTATGAATCCCTGAGTGGATGTTTATAAACTTGTATTGTGTCAATGGTTTCAAATATGGCACTCTGTATTTTACAGTGACCGATGAAAGGTTATACTAGTGTATGATGAGGTGTATCTGATTGTCACGTGGATGATGTCATCAGTGATGTCATCAGTGATGTCATTTGAGATGTCATCAGTGATGTCACTGACCATGGCATGAATGATGTAATGTGTGACATCATCAGCAGTGGATTGCGAGCGCGCGAGATGTAGTTAGTATTAGGTCTGGGCCAAAATTCCGTTCTGCTTGTGTAAATTGCGATAATTTGGCATTTTTGCGGTAATTTGTTTCTTGCTCGCATTCTCGCATGCGTACGATCGCCTTAACTGAATCACCGCGTCCGCCGACAAGTTTTCCCGAACCGGTCGCGTTCTCCACGAGATGTTGGATTGTTGGTAGCCATTTTGCGCTGTCTCGCAACAGTTCGCGCCCGCATTAACGTCATTTGTCGCGCGATCACGTCATTTGTCGCGCGATCACGTCTTTCTTCTCACGATCATGCACTGCGAGAGTATGAGAAGATTGAGATCTCGAACACGTCATTCTCCACCGCGAGCGAGAGCGTGAGGACGCGGGCACGTCTAATCGAAAGGAGAAAGAGACCCCGAACACGTCATATCCAACGCGACAGGGAGCGAGAGAACGTGGTCAAGTCATTTTGGACACGCCATCGACATTCGGCGGAAGTAATGTGAAGCTCGAGAACTCGAACATGTAAAATTTTCAATTTGGAGAAGAATATCAGCTCTAGCAGCATGAAACCTTCTACAAATGATGATTTTGGATGAAAACAACTCCTCAGATTGACATTTGGCTGTCCTTTTTTGTGCAAGGAGTCCTTTTTTTAAAAGGTGGGGAAAGGAAGGAAGTGCCACAGAATCTCCAACTTCCTGTTCCTGTCCAGCAGGCTCCTCCCATTGATTTGTCCATCTCCTGCTCATTCTGCCATTGGATTTTGAGCTGGAAAGATCACTCTTTTTGTCTGCTGCATCATGGCAATTGGATTAGAGGATTTTTTATTTGGATATTTTACAAGTAAGTGGTTGTTGTGTCTGTTTAATTGTGGGCATTGCAGTTGATGTAACTACAATTTATTTTTGGTAACTATCATCATTCCTTTTTTTAAAAATGTGGTGGTTAGTAGTAGTCAGTAGTAGGCCCGAGCTAGTCATGGCCTCATGGGTGTGTGCATGATGAAGCAACTGTTTCTTTGGTGTTTTTTGAATGTATTTCATTTTCAAGCATCATTTAGGGCCTGCATGGCATTGGATTTAGTTGGGAAATGTTTTTTTTTGGGGTGGGCTTTCTGTTGTTGGGCCTGGCCTTGTGGCTGGTAGCCATTTAGAAGCCTAGGCCTGCAAGCTTGCCTGGCCTTGTCTGCCAACAGGCCTGCTTTCATCCAGTAGGATCAGAGCAGGTAGCCACAGCTTTATTAATCAAGTGTTTCTGTGTGGTCTGTTGAATTTAGACATCATTTAGGGCATGGATGGCATTGGATTGAGTTGGGAATTGTGTTTTATTGGGGTGGGCTTTCTGATGTTGTTGGGCCTGGCCATGTGGCTGGTGGCCATTTGAATCCTAGGCCTGCAAGCTTGCCTGGCCTTGTCTGCCAACAGGCCTGCTTTCATCCACTAGGATCAGAGCAGGTAGCCACAGCTTTATTAATCAAGTGTTTTCTGTGTGGTCTGTTGAATTTAGACATCATTTAGGGCATGGATGGCATTGGATTGAGTTGGGGAAGTGTGTTTTTTTGGGGTGGGCTTTCTGATGTTGTTGAGCCTGGCCATGTGGCTGGTGGCCATTATGAAGCCTAGGCCTGCAAGCTTGCCTGGCCTTGTCTGCCAACAGGCCTGCTTTCATCGAGAAGGATCAGAGCAGGTAGCCACAGCTTTATTAATCACGTGTTTTCTGTGTGGTCTGTTGAATTTAGACATCATTTAGGGCATGGATGGAATTTGATTGAGTTGGGAAGTGTGTTTTTTGGGGTGGGCTTTCTGATGTTGTTGGGCCTGGCCATGTGGCTGGTGGCCATTTTGAAGCCTAGGCCTGCAAGTTTGCCTGGCCTTGTCTACCAACAGACCTGCTTTCATCCAGTAGGATCAGAGCAGGTAGCTACAGCTTTATTAATCAAGTGTTTTCTGTGTGGTCTGTTGAATTTAGACATCATTTAGGGCATGGATGGCATTGTATTGAGTTGGGAAGTGTGTTTTTTTGGGGTGGGCGTTCTGATGTTGTTGGGCCTGGCCATGTGGCTGGTGGCCATTTTGAAGCCTAGGCCTGCAAGTTTGCCTGGCCTTGTCTGCCAACAGGCCTGCTTTCATCCAGTATGATCAGAGCAGGTAGCCACAGCTTTATTAATCAAGTGTTTTCTGTGTGGTCTGTTGAATTTAGACATCATTTAGGGTATGGATGGCATTGGATTGAGTTGGGGAAGTGTGTTTTTTGGGGGTGGGCTTTCTGATGTTGTTGGGCCTGGCCATGTGGCTGGTGGCCATTTTGAAGCCTAGGCCTGCAAGCTTGCTTGGCCTTGTCTGCCAACAGGCCTGCTTTCATCCAGTAGTATCAGAGCAGGTAGCCACAGCTTTATTAATCAAGGTTTTTCTGTGGGGTCTGTTGAATTTAGACATCATTTAGGGCATGGATGGCATTAAATTGAGTTGGGGAAGTGTGTTTTTTTGGGGTGGGCTTTCTGATGTTGTTGGGCCTGGCCATGTGGCTGGTGGCCATTTTGAAGCCTAGGCCTGCAAGCTTGCCTGGCCTTGTCTGCCAAAAGGCCTGCTTTCATCCAGTAGGATCAGAGCAGGTAGCCACAGCTTTATTATTCAAGTGTTTTCTGTGTGGTCTGTTGAATTTAGACATCATTTAGGGCATGGATGGCATTGGATTGAGTTGGGGAAGTGTGTTTTTTTGGGGTGGGCCTTCTGATGTTGTTGGGCCTGGCCATGTGGCTGGTGGCCATTTTGAAGCCTAGGCCTGCAAGCTTGCCTGGCCTTGTCTGCCAACAGGCCTGCTTTCATCCAGTAGGATGATAGCAAGTAGCCACAGCTTTATTAATCAATTGTTTTCTGTGTGGTCTGTTGAATTTTGTCATCATGTAGGGCATGGATGGCATTGGATTGAGTTGGGGAAGTGTGTTTTTTTGAGGTGGGCTTTCTGATGTTATTGGGCCTGGCCATGTGGCTGGTGGCCATTTTGATGCCTAGGTCTGCAAGTTTGCCTGGCCTTGTCTGCCAACAGGCCTGCTTTCATCCAGTAGGATCAGAGCAGGTGGCCACAGCTTTATTAATCAAGTGGTTTCTGTGTGGTCTGTTGAATTTAAACATCATTTAGGGCATGGATGGCATTGAATTGAGTTGGGGAAATGTGTTTTTTTGGGGTGGGCTTTCTGATGTTGGTTGTCTTAAAGACATGCTTTTGTTGTGTGTGTCTGGTGTGTGTTGGTGTGCAATGCATGCACCCTGCAGACCTTTTTGGGGCGTGTGAATGTTCGTATATGCATTTTGTTGCATTAAAAAGGCAGAGCAGTGTGCTTTTGCATGCATCCTTTACCTGGCTTTTATAGGCCTCTTGTCAGCTCCTGGTGTTTCCCAGGCCCCCTGCTTGTTTGTGATTTGTGAGTGTCCATGTGGCTGGTGGTCTTTTTTTGTGTTGGGAGTTATTAGTGTCCTGCTTTTGCCATATAGGTCTGCATGGTTTTCCTATTGGCTTACTGCTTCCATCCATCCACCCCCTTTGCCAGCAGCAGCTCCATGGATGCTGAGATGCTCAAATAATTTAATGGCAAATAGGGTCCACCCCACTTCCATTACATTTTTATTTTGGTGGTTCTTATTAACTTTCCTATCCTTCCTGAGAGTGTAGTGTGTGACTGTGCACAGTAGTATAACATAGCTCTTGTTCAAACAAAAGTCATAAATGGCTAGACTATATCTCTTGTTTGCACTAGTACAGTAGTAAGTAACTGAACCACAACAACAAATGCAACATTTCACTGATGTTCTTCTCCTGGCTTATTTGCTTTTAGGTGCACAAAAAGCCAGAGGAGGAGGTGTCATCAGCATCACCCGGCTACCCGTTTTACTGCCAGCCAGACAGAAGTCCTGCTGCGCATCACGTCCACGTGTGACCAGAACTTGTTGTGCATCTGCATCCTGCCTGATATCTGAGGAAGATGGCCCCAAAGAAAAGTACCAGGTCCAGTACCAGGAAAGTTGCCGGTGAGAAGAAGGAACAGAAAAAGGAAGTGCCATTAACCACGACTGGTGGTGTACCGGCCAATGTTTTTTTTGGCACCAAAAAAGTTACGCCTGCAGCAGCGTTGTCCGGGAACCAAGCTGGGAGCAGCACCTCAGCACCAGCGGTCCAACCCCACCAACCTAGGCCCTAGGGCTTTAGTGTCGCAGAGGTAGCCAGTCTGCTAACGAGCAGCGATGTTGAAGAAATATCATTATCGCAAAGTAGTACACAATCAACACAGGCGCAAACTCAGCAGATAAGTGTGCAGCCGCAACAAGAACAGCAGCATCCGCAACAAGAACAGCAGCGGCCGCAACAAGAACAGCAGCGGCCGCAACAAGAACAGCAGCGGCCGCAACAAGAACAGCAGCAGCCGCAACAAGAACAGCAGCAGCCGCAACAGCCCACCATAGTAGTTGTTGCTCCTGACGTAGGGGCATTTCAGGAAATCGAGCTTCCTGCAGACAAAGTGGAGCAAAGACAAACCACTGTTTCAGAAGATCTATTGCCTTCCAGACCACCAGCAAGGAAAAGGAGGCTTAGTCCATCATCTTCTTCTTCAAGCTCTGCTTCTGATGACCGTGATGCCACTTGGCACCCACCTGCTCAGTCTGAGAGTGATATATGCCACAAGACAATGCTTCTGAAAAGGAAGGTCCCAGAAAAACTTAGAGTTATGGAGGTAGATGTAAAAGAGGGGGGTGATGTTGATGAAGACGAGCCAGTCATCACACACATTACTCCCGCCCCAAAGGGATTGGAGACCAACATTCTCACCCTATCCAGAAAGGCTGCTACTTAGCGGGATGTAGCACGGATATCACCAACACAGGTTACACCACCACTACCTCCAGCTGCCATATTTTCCAAGGCCCGGTAGGGACCTACATCCAGCTCAACCATCTCAGTAGGTAGCGGTAGTAAAAGTCACAGTCTAGGTGCACAGGGTCACATTCAAGCACACCCTCCAGTTCATCTGGTATTGAAAGTGGCACATCCAGCAATGCCAGAAAGTTCTCCTCCCCAGTTTGGGACTTCTTTTCTGTTAGCACCAAGGAGGAGAACGTTGCTATATGCTCAATTTGTCGGCAAGGTGTTCGGCGGGGTAAGCTTGGTACAAACTATGGTACCGGAGGCCAAGCAAGTCATCTCAGAATACACCACACTATCGTGTGGGAGAATCACCTACTTTAGTTAAAAGAAAGTAGAAAAACTCAACCCATTGAAGTTGGTCAGGAAGAATCAGGGAGCGATATTATTGCGGTGGAATGTGAAGAAGAGGGAGGCATTTCTAGCCCTGTCCCCAGTAGTGCAGTGGTACCGCCCACATCCTCCTCAATAACATCTGAGTGGCACCGCAGTAAGAGCCATACTCAGAGTCAGGCTGAGACACCAAGGCGACCGAGTACCGCAATGAGACAAACTGTGTTGTTGAGCCTAAGTGGGTTAATGAAAACAGCACCACAAAGGAAAGTAATCCAGCCTACCATTGAGAGCATGTTTAGGTTGGAGGGGCAGTTCCAACGCAACCACCCAACGGCACGGTTGTACAATGCGAAGCTGGCTAAAATGTTAGCGCTGGACCTTCTTTCTTTTTCATTTGTGGAAGGGGTGGGTTTCCTTGAATTTGTGTCAGCCATCTGCCCTAAATGGAAAGTTCCCAGCCGGTCCTATTTCGTAAGAATTGCTATTCCGGCACTACATCATGATGTGCTGGAATTGGTTGGACAAGCTTTGCAGCAGAGTGCACCTGACAACAGACATGTGGACCAGTTGCCAAGCCACAGATTACATGTGCATCACTGCACACTGGGTCTCTTTTGTGGGGGTTAGAGATAAGCTATCTGCACGAGGTGCTGTTGACACAGCTGCGATTTTTAAAGATACTCGGAAACATGCAACTGTAGCCATGTTCGCCATGGAGAAATCTCATACGGCTGAAAACATTTTAGACGAGTTTATCAGCAAGGTTTTGGAATGGCTGCGGCCAAGAGGGCTTAGTATTGGTTTTGTTGCCCCAGACAATGGCAGTAATGTACTTAAGGCCATGGAACTTGATTCCTATTTCAGGGTTCCGTATTTGGCACACTGCATAAACATTATAGTTCAAGACTATCTGAAAAAAGAACCCATAGTCAGCAATTTACTGGCCATCTGCCGAAGAATGTGCACTCATTTCAGCCATTCTTTTAAAGCTCGGAAGCAGCTGAGGATCAGCCAACGTGAACATAGGATGCCAGTCAAGGCACTCATCCAGGAGGTGGCAATACGTTGGAACTCAACGTATTACATGCTTGATCGTCTGTATGAGCAGTACAGGTCACTCCATGAATATGTCTGGAAAAGAAGAGGGGATGCTACTGCTAAAGGCATGAACCTTGAGATGGAGCAATGGAGCCTAATTAAATGCCTGACTGAGATGCTTTGTCCTTTTGAGGTCTTCACACGTGAAGTCAGCAAGGAGGACTGTACAATGGGCCAAGCTATCCCATTATTGCAAATGCTAAAGCATCAGCTGAAGAATGTGTCTGAATCATACAAAGGTGTGGAGGATAAAAGGGAAGCCTATGACTTGGTGGGGAGCTTAGCCCGTCGCTTATCTGAAAATGTAAGGATACAAAATAAAATTTTGTCACAAGAACATTACATTTGTGCCACAATTCTGGATCCACATGCAAAATTTGGACTGAAGACATTCTTTGCTTTTTCCGAGATTGATGTTGCCCGCTACAAAACT
Organism: Triturus cristatus; assembly: GCF_964204655.1. Lineage (NCBI taxonomy): Eukaryota > Metazoa > Chordata > Amphibia > Caudata > Salamandridae > Triturus > Triturus cristatus. Next base: position 663,039,254 of record NC_140581.1, on the reverse strand, counting down.
TGTATAGCTGAAGCAGCCAGTAAGTTAGAAAACGAACGGTTGCTAACTAACAGCCCGCACAATCAACCCACAAGAAGTACTGCAGCAGGGCATGCAGGATCAATTGCAACTTTGTCGGCTGAGGGCAGTGCGTTTGGATCACAACACTCACCATCACTATCGACAACAGCAACAATAACTGGATCATTAGGCCCAGTACAATCGTTAGACGATTGGTATGTACAGTAAGGCATTAATAAGCACAGTGCTGATGTACAGAGAAAAGAGCACAAAAGCTTACCAGAAGCACCCCTGAACATTGAGCGGATGGACCAGGCCTATCTGGACGACCCAACAGAGGTGTACATTGATCAAAACCCATTGCAGTATTGGTATAGGAAAAGGTCTGCCACTGCTCAGCAGGCTGGCAATATGCTATCTGGCTTGCCCTGTCGCAAGTGTCTCTTCCGAACGTGTTTTCAGTGCTGCTGGCACCATTGTAACATTGAGAAGGACCAGTCTCTCGCCCAAAAACGTGGAGAGGTTAACAATGATCAAAATGAATCAGCACTTCATACCACCGAATTACACAATACATGAAGCAATGGAGGAAGATGAGGACAGCGGCTCAGGTGACGGAAGTAGTGTGTCACATGATGATTACCTACTACTGGCTGACCCTCCAGAGTTTGAGGACAAGCTATACTTCCCTGACAATTAGACTTGCACTTACTGTCTTCCTCCCTTTTCCCCCCTTTATTTGTGTGTCTGTCGTTCCAGTTACAAACTTGTGAATCACAACAAATCCATTACCACCGTCTTCTACTCTTCTTATTTAATATACAAGTTTCAGGTGTCTGCAATTTGACAGTACAGTCCTCCGAATCCAGCTCCTCTGCTCCATCATACTGAATCTCCCGCCCAAATCCATTGCCCTCATGAATGATGATTGGATGATGGAAAATACTAGAAGAACAAATTCAAACTTTCCTAGTCCTGCCAAAAGAAGTGGAGCATGAATCAGATGACTACTATAGCTATCCTCCTTTCAGAGCCGAGAGAGACTGCCCATTAACTGAAATTAAGATGGAACAGGTAATGGTTGATGCCAAGCATTGGACGCAGAGTCGCAGACTGAATGATTTTGTTGTGTTTGTTGTGCATGAAGTTATGTAATTGTGCACTAATCATCTTTATACAGAACACACTAAACTTAACTCTAGGTGAATTCAATTTTCCCCTTCTTGCAAATAAGAAATTTGTACTTCTCCTGCAGCTTGGTGATACATTGCTTTTAATTCAATACAGGAAGGGGACTCACTCAATCTGCGCAATGAGTATGATTGACACAACAGCACCGTCCATGATGATGATGGCGAAATAGACGGCCAGTTCACTTAAGATGAGAAGGAACAGGTAATGACAATTAATGGCATGCATTGGACACCTGACTCTGAGCGATTGGTGTTTGTGTTTTTGTTGTTTGTTTGTTGTGCACAAAGACTGACTCAAGTCAATAATATTTCTACTCTTGTTGTGTAATAACAATTTTACTTCTACTGCAGGCCGATCTTCACAGTCTGCCAGTAAAAGTATTGGAGATGATGATGAAGTCAGGAGAACGTTTCATGAGTGGCATAAAACTTAAAAGCCTAAAGGTAAACACGTCAACAACAACCACAGCAGACCCAAATGTCTGTGTAGAAGTGGAACAGAGTGTAGCGGTGGGATGACTGCGGTGCATTGATTTACTAACTTAAAATGTAAAATGCTATGTTTGGAATGGATAATGTGCTTTGCCTTTGTCCAACTCTTTAACGCCTTCCATGCTCATGACGGAACGGTTCCGTCATGAGCATCGGTTGAGCTGTGCTCATGACGGAACCGTTCCGTCATGGCCCCGCCCGCGCTCGAACCCTTCAGCACCGCGGGGGAATCCGCGCAGCGCTGAAGGGGTTAAACCAACAAAAAAAAAAAGTACTCTAAAGTCTAAACGTAGGATGTGCTACTGCTAAGCAACGTGTCGTCAGGCCTGTCACTGTGGGCCTGCTCTCTCCTGTTATTGTTGAAGGTCAATGCTGAAAACAGACTAGAGTAGAGATGATGCATGCATGCCACCTCGGAAAGTGTTCTTGTTGCACTACACCATAACTTGTGCATTTGTTTCAACTTTGTTTCTCAATATCCCCTTTGGTTTTCCATCTACAATTACAGGCCGGGCCTTGCCCTATACTTTGGAAAACATTACAATGCACACTTACCTTACCAAGAAATCGACATTTTGTTTCCAGCCGGGTAGTGGCGAGTGGCGACACACCCAAGATTGATGGACGAGAGGACCAAGAGGAATGCCGAGATGCAAATCCAGTCCACATTTTTTACCAGGATAACACAGTAACAGTATCAACTTTTATCTTCTTTTAAATAATTTGAATAATTTTTTTTTATACAAGCTTTACAACAGTGTGTTCTTGTTGTTGTTATTATCATCATTAGGTTTGCTCTCTGTTTACGATTCTTCCCTACCAATATTTAAAATTTCTATTTGCTATCTGTAAAAGTATAAAGGCCGGAACAACAGAACAAGAAGTGTATGTAATCCGGGTCTCTCATCATCATGCATGCATTTCCCTTTTCTCCCTTAACATATGGATATGGTAGTCTTCAAAGATTGTCGTTTGTTTGTCCATGCATACTGTTTTTCAATGTCAAACCTTTCCCAAAACCCCCTTCCCATCCATTCAACAAACCCTAACCCTCTTCCCCCGGGCTGTGTGACTTATTGTCGAGGTGTGACTAAATTAAATGTACACCAATATTTAATCACACGCTTGCTGGGGCGGATGTGGCGAAAGCAACAGTACTTTAATTTCAAGGCAGAGCGATGATCTTCTTCTGCTTGCCCACCCATGAGTAGGATATTTTAGAGGTTATTTTATTTAACAAAGGAACATATACCTCAGCATTAATTTCCGGCATTGATTGGATTTGTTTGTTGTCATTCCTCATACACAGCACTAAATTTTAGGCTGTAGACCTAGTCAAGTGACTCGACACAACTATAGTTTGTAACTCTGTCTAGTAGGCTATCCCAACCACCATTATGTTTTGTTGTAAAATATTTTAGCATATTATTGTTGCTCGGTAAGTTCTGTACTGTACTTCATTCTACTACTCCTCGAACAGTCTCTCAAAGGCGATTGACTATCTCCTTTTCTTTTTTTGCAAATGCTGCTGCCCTGCCAGTGTCTACTACTACTACTATACTACCACCACCACCCCAATCATGGCATGGTAGAAAAAGGAAACCATCTTCACCATGCAGCCATTGCTGTGCCTAAGTTAAACATCAAGCACAGGTAAGAGAGAAGTTTGGGGGAGGCAGAATTAATAATGGACATGTTTTCAATGAATTCAATTTCACACACCCCTTTGAGTCCAGATAAAGAATGCATAGACTAGAGGAGAGACTGAAAGTACTAGTAGGACAAGTCAATCAGTGAGGGGTGTCGCATCTATCTGTTTGTGTCTTACACAGTCAACCAATTATTTAAATCAAACACTGGCTAAGGGCGGCCCTGCACCAGCAAGGAAACAGTGTGATGTAAAACAGTAACCCCATCTACAAAACATTAACAACATTGCATGTAACGTAGAAAAATATATTTAATTTACCCTAACAAAAATAAACTAAAAACCCACAAAAGCTGACCCACCCCCCTCCCTAACCCCAACCAATGTCCGTCGGAAAGTCCAGGAGAGAATAGTAGTCCGAAAAGCAAAAACCCAACGCCCAAACCAGTTCCCACCCACCCAAACAAGAATTAAAAAAGGAGCAGAACTAGAAGACAGGGACTAAGGTGTGGGGCGGGACTGAAGGAGGACACGCATCTGCTCCTCTAAACGGGCGACGCGGCATCTGCGGGCACAGCAGTTGCAGCCACAGTGGGGGAGCACCAGAGACGGCACTGCGGTGGCGGCGGGCAGCCGCCAGACGGTGGCGCCGTACTGCTGGAGGGCGGTGGCTGGGGCCCGGGGTACTGGAGAAGGCTTCAAGTGATGCTGCAGTCTCCTCCTCCTCCTCTGCCAAGACCACCAGCCGCCGGTATTCACGCTGGATTGCCTCCAGCTTCCGGCGCCGTGCCTTGGCAGCCAACTCCTTTCGAGTGAGTTTAGGAGTAGCTGTGTATCAAAAAGAAAAAAAACAAGATAATTGTAAAATATACTCTTAGAAAAACAGTAAGACAAGTTAATTATTAATACACATAGTGGCATGGTAGAGTAGCACTATAAAGCACAGTAGTACATAACATTTTTAAATCTCGCCCGTCCTTCTTCCTTCCACCCGTCTTTCACCTTTTAGTTGAACAGTGCACCAGGTGCTCTTCTCCATAAAACTTTCAAAGCGGAGTTGAAATCAGATAGATGAGGCCAGTGGTTACTCAATACTCCCACTCCTATGCCAATTAAAGGGATTCTAGTCTTCTAGTTCACTCTTCAAACGTTCACAACAACTCATACTTACTTAGGACATCAGATGGCGGGCAGACTGTGTCTGCCCGCGATCCTCACGCTAAAAAGGGTGGGGGTCCCGTGGGGACAATTAATTAGGAGGATGCGCCCGGCACAGTGGCGGGCACATCCTGTTTTTTTACATTCTGGTTGGCGGTGCCGAAAGCAATGCTAAAAATACATGTTGTGCTGCTTTTCCAAGCACAACATGACAGGCCCCACGCGGAGCCTGTCACGTTTTGCTTTGAAAGGCAGGGGGGGTACCATAGCATAGGTACACTCCATGGGGCCCCCAAGCATACTCTGCAATGTCTGCATGCCTTTCCGTGGCGGACGGCAATGCCGCCACACAAAGGCATTCCAAAATGCAGATTATGTGGCTGGTGGTGTGTTCAGAGAGACACCACCACCATATTGAACCCTTTTCTGCCTGGTCGACATGTGGGGGGTCTGACTCTTTTCTACAGGGATGGCGAGAGGTTTGCCCCTGCGGTGTGGGCGGTGAATACCGCCGGCCCGGCAGGGGCAATACGCCCGCCATCCTAATGGGGCCCTAAGTCTCAACAGTACAGTATACATACAGTACACCCTTGCAGTGAGTGTACTGTCAAGTTCAACAATAGTTAAGGATTATGAATCTAACTTACCACCGCCCGCCACTGGTGCTGCCACTCCCCCTACCGCTCCATCATCGGTATCTGCAGCAACTGCCGCATCCTCTCCCTCCGCGTCGCCTTTGCTGGCCCCGGCAATGGTGGTCGGTAGTGCGCCTAGAAAATATTACACATTTATTAGGCGTCATATACAACTCCCCCTATTGATCAGTAGCAAGGTTGAAAAATGAGTTAATAGTATACTAACATACATCATTAGTACAAATCAGGTAGTAGTAGAGTAGACACTAATAGTTCTATATGGTCATTCTAGCCTTTGCTTAGTTAGCCCGAGGCATGCAACCATTTTACCTTTGTGTCTTTTTATTTTTGCACATGTGACGTTACCTTGCAGCTTTTTGTATAAGACACCTTTGAGCCCACATGACCTGCCTCACACTGCTACTGTCTACGCGCTGCGTACAAGCGGTCAACAAAAACATTAACAAGCCACTTTTTTATGAAGTACTGGTGTACTGTTAGTCCATATTGCTTATCTATAAATGCTACACTTTTTGGCACGGCTGAGAAATGCTTGCAAGTTGCAATATACTAACGCGCACCATTTCATTTTTCGCATTACAGACGGAAGATTCCCTTCTACGAACCAGAGCTTTGCAGAGCTTATGAATGATGCAACAACTACCAGTACTAGGTTCTTCTAAGGTGAGGGGTCCCTTCACTCAGATCTTCATTTATAAATTTATATAAACTAAATTCCTAGGGGATGGTGGTGCTGCCTTCCACCACTGTTCAGTTATCATGATTTAATTCCCAACTGTAAGTAAGTGTAACAATGTTTATTGTTTTAATGTTATTGATTTTCCGGTTGGTGCTGCATCTTATAATAGAACAATGTACAGAGCTTCTCAATTCAAAATAAACATTTTGAACTTACATAGACTTGGTGGTATTTGGTGTGGACTAACTTACACGAGTGAGAAAATTAAAGTAAGGGTGTGCATGTGCATTGCTTCCACGACTGAGAGGTTGGGTGTGTTATGTTCTGGGTTGTCTACTTGTTGGGTATCTTGGGGGGAGGGTTTGGAGACCTAATAGTTATGACAAGACAGTACTATAGTCGAGCAGGGGATTGTGGTGGGTTCTGCATTTCTGATTAAGGTGTGTGAGGAAGGTCCAACCTACCATCACCAACATCCTATTTTCTTGTGCAAAGTTCTGTATGTGCAAGATCCCTACAACAGTAGTAGTATGTCCTATAGGCTATCATATCAAAATAGTAATAAATCTGGTTGGGCATTTGTTGCTGTGAATTGTCAAAGCCTCAAGATTAACAAAGATTCAAGATCAATAAGACTAGAAGTAGTACAAGAGGATGACCCAAAGGACTGGACTGAATGGCTAGAGCTACTGGTGAATCTGAGTTTTATTACAACCTTCCACATAAAGAGTGGCACTGGCCAACTGGGCAAGCTTAGCTACTACAGTACAGACAGATTGATAGTAGTAGTAGTACTGTGAGTCATCATAGCAGAGGCAGGGATAACAAGATTTTTGAAACCATACAGATCGAAGGATAATTGTTGTTAAAAAATAGCATTGGGAAACTGAAACAATAGTTCGTGAAAAATATGGTGCAGTAAAAGTTATGGAATAAGAAATATTACTAAAAGCAAGAAGACTTACTGGGGCCAGCAGAGGAGCCCTCATTGGTGTCCTCCTGGTGGTGGTGTTTGGACTGTTGTCCCGCCGACTGCCCACTCCCTGTCTGTCTGCCCCTGGGTGCTGATGAACAGGAAAGATATAAGAAAGAGACAAACATTGATGGATGGTGTCAAACAAATACAATTTTTTTAAAGAACGGTCAAAAAACACTTATGTAAACAACAATTGCAATAACTAAATTGACCGATCTCATCTGGTCAACCAGTAGTATCGGGGAATTCGCGGATCGACTACTTAAGTTACTATTTATCAACAGTAATCCAGTCTTCCATTCTGATTCCAGAATACTAAGTTACAACTAAGCCTAAGTACGACGTACCACCCGACCTAGCCCACCTATTCCAGGCATGCCAATTGTACATTAAGTATGCATTTCCACTTCTTTTATTCCTCAACAATGCATATGGTCAAATGGAGGACACATGACTACATTTTTTGTATACACCAAATTTTGGGTTGATTGATTGATGCTGATGTTCTGCTAGTGCTAAGCCAATTACCACCACTCATTGAACAAACTAGAAAAGGTTCTAATAAAGACTGCCGTACTAGCAGCACGTCACGTAACTGAGGGGGCATCACGCATACCACTAACAAATTAGAACCTCATACAAAGTACCTAAACCTAAGTATCAATCCGCCCCTATCTCTTAGTGACAGGACAAAGTAAGGAGTGAACTAGAGTCACTGTAGAATTACGTAACTTAATTTCTCTAAAATAAACTCTTACAGAATCACGCTAAGCGAGCGCAAATGCAAAGTTGCAAACAAGTAAGAATAGTAGTAGCGCAGAAGAGCACCTGTGTCATAATCACAGAAGACTTTTAAACGTAATTAACCTGGAATGTAAGCAGCAACATTCTAGCTGGTTGGAAGAAAAAAAAGATATTCGCAATATATAACACAGAGCAGAAGAACAGACACAAAGTAGTAATAATTAAATAGTTACTCACCAAGCCCCGGGACCTCCACTCCTAGCAGGTCCAACAGGTCCTGCTCACGAACTAGGATGTCGGACCACCGGTGCGTCAGCTGCGCCTGGGTGCGCCGGACCCCAGAGAAGTGCAACACTGCCTGGCGCACCTTCCCCCATCACTGCCGACGCTCCCGGAGGCCGTACTCGGACCCAGGCCTGCCACCTGCTGCCAGGGTTGAGGGGAGGTGGCGCTGCACAAAGAAAATGAGTGCAGCCAACTCCACCTCCCCAAATAAGGCCCATGCCTGCACCCCTTGTGGGTGCCGCCTTCCGCAAGGAAGGCGGTCGCGGCTCTGGCTGAGACGACCAGCCCTACCCTTTGACATGGTTCTTGGACGGGGCGGGAAAGAAAAGGTAATAAAATTAAAGAAGTAAAGGAAATAAATAGCAGGCCATAGAAAGAGAGAAAAAGTAGCTAAAAAACAAAAAAAAGTAGACAAAGACCAAAAATATTGAAGCAGGAAAATAGTAAGAGAAATAATAAATAAGAAAGATAAAAAAAAAGTGGCTTTAAACAAAGGATTGAAAAGATGTAGGGAGGATTCAAAATCAGGCCCCAGAACCATGCAATAGAGTGAAAAACAAGATGACCACGCCCATTGCGACCACGTGCGCAAGTTCGCGTGATATTTTCTCCCCGAGCAAGCAAAAAGCAACGCGATCAAGTAAAAGCGGTCGCGAACAGGAAATATCTACCACGAACGGCCGCGAACATGCATTGCGCGACCCGGAACAGGAAGTAAGCAACGCGAGAGGGCGAGACAAGTGAAAACAAGATGGCCGCGCCCGTGAACAACCGCATGGGTAAGTTGGCGACCCGGGATCACGCAAAAAATTACCGCGAACAGGCGGGAAAAAAACTTCTACGTCTTCGCAATATTTCCGGCGTGTTTGCGGAGATTTTCAGCATTTTCGCGATTGTTTGCGAAAGTTAATTTCGCAAATTCCGCCCACCCCTAGTTAGTACAACTAACTATATCAGAAGAATTTCAGTGGTTTTGTTCGAGCGAAATGTCCAGCCAACTATAACACCCCTAAAACCTATGGTTTTTTCAGTGACTTTCTAAGGTTTTATAAATGCTAATTTCTAACTATATCAGGCCTGAAACCTATGTTTTTTTCAGTGAATTTCAAAGGTTTTTTAAATGCTAATTCCTAACTATATCAGGCCTGAAACCTATGGTTTGTCTAGTGAATTTCAAAGGTTTTTTAAATGCTAATTCCTATCTATATCAGGCCTGAAACCTATGGTTTTTTCAGTGAATTTCAAAGGTTTTGTAAATGACAATGTTTAATGTATTAATTGTTATAATGATTTTTTTATACTGATTTACTACATTTTTAAAACTATTTATTTTTAGATATTTTATTTTTTTAATTACATTATAATTACATTATACATTACAATACAAAATATACTTTCTCAGAATGAATTACTTTACTTTAAATACTTTGCAAATAGGCAATAGACTTTTAAGTACAGTAGTTACAGTTGTTGCAATGGGCAACACAATTTCAAACACAATGCAACATTGAGCTCAATGTGAATTTCTAGTCAAATGCAATTAGTTACTTTAGGGATTACTTTTCTAACCACAGGACTGGATCCTAGATTCAGTCCTTGGACATCTCCCGGAAACAGTTAAGTAAAAGCATTTTGGTTACAGTAGTGATCTTTAAGGAATATTATTGTATTTTAAAAGTTGACACAATTTTTTTCCCATAGAATCACCAATGTTATCCTATGGCAGAAAATTCACTTAGCAGGTAATTAGTGTTATCGTTACTTTTTCTTACTCAGTGGTGGATCCTGGATCCAGCACTGGTGAATCTCCTGTAAACAGTTGAAAGAATGTGTTTAAGTCATACAGACGATTTTTTAGGAATATTTTTAGTTTGTGAAAATAGACACTTAGAAACTTTTCTGTTGAAAACCACACAATGGATTCCTATAGAAAGAAATACAAGTTACTGGTAAGTACGCTTAGAATTACTTTTCAGGGTCAGTGCTGGGCTAAAAGATGCAGCACTGGGTTTTCTCCTGATAACAGGTGAGTAAATCGGAATTTGTAGTTCGGCTGATTTTAGAGGAATATTTGTACGCTTCAAAAATGGACACAGAAACTTTTCTGGTGAAATCCACACAATGGATTCCTATGGAAGGAAATATAAGTTACTGGTAAGTACGCTTAGAATTACTTTCCAGGGTCAGTGCTGGGCTAAAAGATGCAGCACTGGGTTCTCTCCTGATAACAGGTGAGTAAATTGGAATTCGTAGTTCGGCTGATTTTAGAGGAATATTTGCACAATGGTGAAGGAAGGGGGCGGAGCCTGAGTTGATATGTGTGCAAACACGCCCTGTGGCGTGTTTTAAGTTGGGGAATTAATTCCTCCTCAATCCTGAGGTCCCCTGGGGGCCAACTAGTCCACCAGGTACCTTCAGTATGCGCCAGGGAGCTGGGTTGCTTCTCTACCTTCACCATTGTGCAAACGCGCCCGTAGCGCGTTTTAAGTTGGGGGATTAAGTCCCTTTGAATCCTGAGGGTCCCTGGGGTCCAACTAGCCCACCAGGTACCTCCAGTAAGCGCCACAAGGCTGCGTTGCAGAGAGGTGTAAAAAGGGGCGTGGCCTGGAGCACCTCTCTGCAACGCAGCCCTGTGGCGCTTACTGGAGGTACCTAGTGGGCTAGTTAGCCCCCAGGGACCCCCAGTATTGAAGGGGAATTAATTACACAATTTAAAACGCGCCACAGGGCGCCTTTGCAGAGTGTGCTTGTGAGGGGGCGGGCCTGGGGACGATCATGTCTTTTTTTTTTAAAGGGGGTTGTGTGGCCCCCCTTCCTTTTACTTTTTTGTGGCCCTGGGGACCCCATCCCCCAGGGCCTCACCCCAAAATTAAAATGTATTTTAAAAAAATTACGAAAAGGGGGCCACGTGGCCCCCCTCCCGTGGCCAATTCCGGGCCCCGGGGACCCCATCCCCCGGGTCATGGCCAACCTTTAAAATCTTTTTATGGAGGGGGCTGCATATCCCCCCTCCTCTAGCCACTTAAGGCCCCTTGGGACCGGGGCCGGCCATTGATTTTTTTTTTTTCATTAATGGGGAGGGGTCCACGTGCCCCCCTCCCAGACCACTTATGGCCCCGGGGACCCCATCCCCCGGGGCCTGGCTCTTGTTGGGGACCGTGGGGGGTCAGGGAGTTTCTACCCTGCCCCCTTTTCGCGTTTTGCAACGTTTCTTTTGGGGTTTCTTGTGCCTCGGTTCTACCAAGGCACAAGATGGCTGCCAACACTTCCTGATTCTGAGTGTTGGCTGCCAATTAAAATTCAGCTTGTGATCGGGAGGGTGCGCTCAGGGTGCGCAGAGGGTGCGTGGATCCTCCGAGGCCATAGATATATATGTGCTTTTAACTGTCATTTTCTCAGGAACTACTGAACGGATTTACACCATTTAAGCAAAAGGCACGAGTCTGAACTGAGGACTACCTCTTTGCCAATTTTGGTGTAATTCCGTTCAGCAGTTCGGGCTGTAGCTGTGGCTAAAGGTCCTATGGGAAAATGCATGGGGAAAATGTGTTTTGGGACCCCCTTTTTTCTCGGCCCCCGCATGACGAATCACTGTGAAACTTTCAGGATAGGAGCGGACCGGAGCTGGCCAAAAGTTTGGACAATTTCGCGAAGATTCATCAATCGGCGCCAAATTTATTCCAAATATAATGTTGCGGATTTCCTATGAAAAATAGGTCCTAACTATATCTACCTACTGGCGACCGCCAGTAGGTAATATATATATATATGTGTGTGTATATATATATATATATATATATATATATATATATATATATATATATATATATATATATATTACCTACTGGCAGTCGCCAGTAGGTAGTTATAGTTAGGACCACGTTTCCATAGGAAATCCGCAACATTCTATTTTGAATAATTTTTGCGCCGGTCGACGAATCCTCGCGAATTTTTCAAAATAGGTGGGGCGCTACGCTCCGCTCCTACCCTGAAAGTCTCGGGGGGATTCGTCAAGCGGGGGCTGAGATAAAAGGGGGGTCCCAAAACGCGTTTTTCCCATGCATTTTTCCATAGGACCTTTAGACACAGCTACAGCCCGAACGGCTGAACAGAATTACTTGAAATTTGGCAGAGAGGTAGTCCTCAGGTCAAGGAAGTGCCTTTTGTAGGTTTGGTGTAAATCTGTTCAGTAGATTCTGAGAAAATAGCCTTTAAATCAATATATATATCTGAGCCAGCTTACGGTGCGCTTACGGTGCGCTTACCGTACGCGTACGGTGACGTGCGCGAGCGCGATTCTGATTGGCTCTTAGATCTTAGTAAACATTCGATTCGGCCGAAACCAGGAAGCGGCGGCCGCCATTTTCTCTCTCGCACTCTGAGTGGGGCAGCATAAATGAAGCCCAAAAATGTGTAAAGGGGCAGTTTATTGAGATAATATTCACCCAGCAGTGATATACGGGCCCCCAAACAACCCCCAAGGCCCAAAAAAATTTTTTTTTTTTTTTCGAAAAATCGCCGATTACGCTTACCGTACGCGTACGGTAAAAATTGGTTTAAAAAAAAAAAATTATCCACACTCTCCCCACCCCAAGTGCAAATGGTGCCCTAAGGGCACCATTTGTGCATGGCATATCAAACAAATGAAAATAATAAACAAAACATTTCACAACGATGCGCATAATATGTCCCCCATGTGCGCACGGTGCGCGAAGCGCGTCGTGCGTACATGGCCCATCCCGCATAATGTGGGCACGCGGTGCGCGCAGCGCACCGCGTGACCACCGTGCGTGCATGGCACTAACTGCGTAAAGTGGGCGCGCGGTGCGCAAAGCGCACCGCGTGCTCACTGTGCGCGCACGGTGCGCGAAGCGCACCGTGCGCGCATGGAACGAACTGCGTTAACTGGGCGCGCACGCCACGAATGGCGTAAAGTAAGTTAGCATTTTAAAAAACGTACAAATTCACTGAAAAAACCATAGGTTTCACACACGTTATAGTTAGGAATTAGCATTTAAAAAACCTTGCAAATTCACTGAAAAAACCATAGGTTTCACACATGTTATAGTTAGCTGTACATTTTACTGATAAAAAACCAATGAAATTCCCCCGTTATAGTTACTGTAGGCAACTATAACTCACGCGACCGTAATCCTCTGCTGATGACATATGTGTCGTTATGAAAAAAAAATATTTGTAATATATGTATAGCTAAAATTTAATGGAAGAAGACATGGGCAAATAAGTGTCTAAATACAGTATTAGCATCAGCAGAGGATTACGGTCGCGTGAGTTATAGTTGCCTACGGTAACTATAACGGGGGAATTTCATTGGTTTTTTATCAGTAAAATGTACAGCTAACTATAACATGTGTGAAACCTATGGTTTTTTCAGTGAATTTGCAAGGTTTTTTAAATGCTAATTCCTAACTATAACGTGTGTGAAACCTATGGTTTTTTCAGTGAATATATATATATATATATATATACATATATATATATATGGACGTATTCGCCGCTGCAATCCTCAGCATAAAGACGATGCAGACCCAGAATCTGTGCTAAGGTGAAATCTTTATTTAAGGACCCGTTTGTCCGCCATGACGCATTTCAGCCTGCAAGAGGCCTTGATCACATGACCCATTCAAGAGGAGGAACAGTATTTAAAGTGCCAAGTGCATAATTCAAAGTGTCACATGATTCATAAACATAAAAGATTGTCAAACTTGTATGTCAAAATGACTATAGTCCATTATGTCAAATGCATATAAACCTATAAACAAACATTTAAGAGCAGTCATGCCCTTATTTGTTAAACGGCAGAAGGTACAAAAAAAGTTGTTTATATGTAAATGTCAAATACATTATATGCGCTTGAAGAATTTTTCAGAATGCTAATTATCATATTGCATCCGAAAAATTACTGAGCAATTTGGCCTTATTCAAACATGACAAGTTTAACATCATAAGATATAAAAAGCTTAAACCCCAGTGAGTGTATAAATATGATGGTAAAACTTAAAACCAATAATGACTGGCTAAAAGACGGCTAAAGTAGTATGCAATATAATATGCCTATATAAATATATGTAAGTGTATACAAAGATTTGATATATATACACAAATAGATAAACACATACATATATAAATACATAGCCAGTATCTCTATATAAATGCAGTTGGATATCAATAAATACATGTTGTAGAAATCAAACAAGATCCAACACCAGAATCAATAATGCAATTATACCTTGCCCCAATATATGGACATTGCCTGTAATATCTGAATGAATAAAACTACGCAAATGTATTTGCAAATTGTACAACCTCTGCCTAATATGTCAAATCAATGATGTGACACAAAAGATCATGAGTGTTAAGTAGTTGGTGTAAATAATTTAAAAATAAAAAAATGGTGTGTACCTAAAAAAATACACATGAGAGGAGGCTGCGTTATTGGTAATAGATCTAAAATTCAAACGCTATACTGAAATTCAAATAGTTGGACATGCTATATTATAGGCATGTATAAAAATCCTCACTGGCGTTTAGCCCATTGGGGGTCTTAGTATCTAAGATCAGAATGTAACGAGTTTCCAAATCACGAAGGCGGGCTTCACGGTCACCGCCTCTTCTCAGTGGCATTATGGAATCAATAACAAAGTATCTAAGGAGTTCCGAGTTGTTGTTGTGGAACTCCTTAAAATGACGAGCCACCGGATAAGTAGCATCGTTGCTTTTGATGGCCCTTATGTACTGGAGTATCCTCTTGTGAACCTGCAACTTGGTGCTACCAACATATTGCAGGCCACAAGGACAATCCAGCACATAAACTGCAAAATCAGTCTTGCAGGTGAGCAACTTTGAAATGGAAACCGGGGTATCTTTGAACGGAATAGAAACAGATGTTTTGTTCATGCCCTGCCTGCAAGCTTTGCAGGTGGTGCATTTAAAAAACCCCTTCCTGCAATTGATCCAAGATCTATTAGTCAACAATTCAGGACTGCTCTTAACCAAGGCATCACTCATAGATCTAGCTTTGGAAAAACGATGTCTGGTGTAGCAGGCATCATCCTGCCAATGACTGGATCATTACGAACCAGGGTCCAATTTTTTCTGAAAATTTTACGTAGGGCCTGGTGCTGCCTATTGAATGTTAGTATTAGTCTGGTAACTGTCTGATCCTCGTTACCTAGAGTGACTAGTATGGATTGTTTATTCATAAGATCCACACCCATATTTCTGCCATTGGCCTTACTTATTGCTTTATTCACCAATTGCTGCGAATAACCTCTGGCCAGGAACCTTTCTTTGCTAGACTCTTGTGCCATATTGCATTCAAACTGTGTGCTGCAAATACGTCTTATACTTAACATTTCCCCGAAGGGGATGCTGCGTATAAGGTGACTAGGATGGTGGCTAGTGGCATGAAGTACAGTATTGCCTGCAGAAGATTTTCTATAGAGTCTAGTCTCCAATTTGTTGTTCAGAATGAAGACTTCTACATCTAAGAAACATAGTCTAGTACTACTGGTATTGCCTGTAAAATATAAATTGATACAGTTGTTATTGATAGTGTCAATAAAATGGAGGGCCTGCTGATTAGACCCCCTCCAGAATAAAAACACATCGTCGATGTATCTAAACCAGTGTACCACATTGTCAAAAAATTCCTGAGCTAATTCACCTCGTAGGACCTGCTCCTCCCAAAGTCCCATGTGGAGACAGGCATAACTTGGGGAGAAGCAAGCCCCCATAGCCACGCCTCTGATCTGTTGAAATATCTGACCTGAGAACATGAAAAAGTTGTTATTGAGGCAAGTTGCATTCATGGATAAAAGCATTTTGTTGTGATCAAAGAAATGCATAGGCCCAGGACCCAAAAAATGTTCTACTGCCTTGATACCATCCTGCATGGTGTATGCACGTATACAATGAATAAACATCCAATGTCATTAACAGATATTCTTCTTGCCACACGACCAGTCTCCATTTTTGTAGGAAATCCACAGTATCTTGTACAAAGGAAGGCAAAGAATTGACATGCTCCTGTAAGAAAGTATCTACATACTTGGAAGTGTTCTCTGTAAGACTGAGTTTGGCAGAAATGATGGGTCTGCCCGGCGGTTTATCAATGTTTTTGTGCAATTTTGGAATAAAGTACATCGCCGGAATGACCGGATGGTCATTTTTTAAAAACTTAAACTCGTCTTGGCTCAACAAGCCCGCACTTTTCCAAGCTAGCAGTTTGGTATAAAAATCATACCATGATTGCTTTACAGATCTAATATCACTTATTTTGTAGCACTGTCGATCGTTCAATTGACTATAAGCCTCTTCCAGGTATAAGTCACGAGGCCATAATACTTACATTGCCTCCCTTGTCTGCTTGTCTTATGATTATGTTATCATTGGACTGGATTTTCTTCATTAGTTGGATATATTTGTTATTTTGTGCATTGAACTTGTAACGCACCCGATTGGTATTGGAACATAGTTTCTTTAGTTCCACGGTGACCGGTCCGTGAAAGATATCCAAGTTGTCATGAAGTGTGACAGGAGTGAATGTTGATTTGGATTTCAATTTGGTTGTATCGGGTTTATATATATATATATGTCTCCATTGGATTTCCTTTCTCCTGGAAACCCGATCCCACGGCGGCACACGTCCAGCAATCACAATTGAACTCCGACTTCCAGGTCAGTGTTTTTACAAAAGTTCTTTTTATTTTAGGCTTAAACAGTAGAATAGTAAAAGCGGTCCTTCAGTATACAATTATAGACCAACGCATTTCGGCGAGTTGCCTTCTACTGGGTCACTGTGGGTTTCACATTGCACACATTTTATTACATGTCCTTCTTTCATGTCTGTAACCCCTAATTGCAACTAGAGCGATGCCTCCCTTAATTTTTCTTTGGCAAACAATTCCCGCCATTAGTGATTCACTTCATCACATTTTAAAGGGAAAAGCTTATCACATTCGTATTGTCATGTTCTTAAGTAATGCAGTATCTTTTTTCTTTTTTTAATCCTTTCGCCATTTTTTATTCCCCTTTTTTTAAATTTCATTCCATTATGATTCCCCTTTACGTGATGTGTTTTATATTTTCTTCCACCAACACGCATGTATTTGCACTATATTTTATCCCCATACACGGGCTAAGAATTAATAAATAAATTATAATAAATCACAAAATATATTATTGCACAATTTGAACAATATTCCTCCTTATTGCACTTCACATCAATTAAAATATGATCTAGCACCATTACTTGATCTGGAACCTAAGTCAATCTGAGTGTGAATTTGTAAATCACTAATCCACCACAGGTAAATTCATCAATAGAGTACATAAAAGCCCAGAAGATAAAAATATTAAAATATTTTGAGATGCCCTGTGTTTCACAAAAGTCTTCCCTCATATCCTTGGTTCTCAATAAAGTGTCATGTGCAAATACTTTGCCCCCTTCTGGGATTCCTGTTCAACTAAGTGCCAATTACTATTCATTTGGCAATTTAAAGTGACATGTGCTCTATTGAGATACTCACTCGCTGGTATCCCTAAAAAATGCCAAGATACTATTCTTTGGCCCCTCTATGTTATCCCTATTTTCTAGGGGCATATTTTTGTTTCACATTTGACTGTTCCATTTAATTTGGTCATTTTAAAGTGCAAGGTGTTAGTGAAATAATTATTTTAAAGGAAGAACATTATTTCAGCAAAGGAAACTATCTATGATAACTATTCATTAATAGAAAATAGCCCCTATTCTCTTTGGTTAAAACATAAGTGTCAAGTTTGAGCATGTGTTTTACTTATTTCTTATTGCTCAACATAAGATACATCTAAAAACTGCTCAATCTTTCAACGTCTATACACATAGAAAAAATGATCTTACACCTCTAAAACTTCACCGTTTTAAATCATTCCATTATGATATAATTCATCTGTCCATAATCAATTATAAGTGCACAAAAAGTTCCGCGTCTTTGTTACGGCCCCAAGGCACCTCTGTTCCCATCAGCAATATCAATCGGGATGCCTGTTTCCACAATTCACTTTCCCGATTTCTGCCTCTCGGATGGGCTTTGATGTGCTTAATGCCACAATAAGAGAAAGTGGACAAGGATCGATTATGCATCTGATCGAAGTGGCAAGCTACTGGGTAGGTCTTATCCCCATTTTGAATCGCTCTTATATGCTGCAGAATCCTTAACTTAAGTTTGTTTTTAGTGCTGCCTACATATAGTTTATTGCAGCCACATTTTAATACATAAATTACAAAATCCGTGTTGCAGGTGATTCTTTCTCTTATTGCCACAGTGCGCCCATCCATCATGAGATAGTTCTTACTGTTAGCTCCATACTCACAGGCCTTGCATGAGCTGCACTTTACAAAGCCTGCCTAATTCTTTGACAACCATGTGCCTGTTTCTTGCTGGTTCTTTCTGGGAATGAAATCACTAGAAGTTAAAATATCCCCTAGGGAATGTACCTTCTTTAATGTGATTTGTGGGCCATTTTCAATGATTTTTTCTAAATGTTCATCATGTTTCAGCACGCACCAATGTTTCTTGAGGACTGACGCAACAGTTGATTGTGCCAAGTTATATTCAAGAAATTTGTTTTTGTGTCATTACTTTTCTCTTCCTGGGTCTTTTTGGAATAAAGGGACTCTTTTCTTGACTTTTCCTGACATCTACATTTGGCGTCTTCAAGGACATTTCTTGGATATGCCCTCTGTCTGAACGTTGCAGATAGCCTATCAATCTCTTCATTGTATAGAGCTTCAGTGGAGCAGATTCTTCTTGCTCTCAGCATCTGGCTGTATGGAATGCTCCATTTCAATGCACCTGGGTGGCCACTGTTGGAATGTAAGATCGAATTGGTTGCAGTGGGTTTTCTATGGATCCTAGTGGTTAAGATTTCTTCTTCAGATGTATGTCTAGGAAGGTGCTATGTTGTTTGCTCCAAATATAGGTGAATTGTAAGTTATACTGGTTGATGTTCAATTTTTTCATAAAGAGCTCCAGATCCTTCTCACTGCCCTCCCAGAGAATAAACAGGTCATCTATAAATCTCGTCCATGTAACCACCTGTTCCATAAACATGTTATTCTCCGTGGCCCAGGCAACCTCCTTCTCCCACCACCCCATGAAGAGATTCACGTAGGTGGGGGCGATGGAGGTACCCATTGCTGTTCCTTGTTCTTGCATGGAAGATTTCCCATCAAATGTGAACACGTTGTGTGTCAGACAGTATTCCAACATGTCCACTAGCATTTGTGTGTGCTCTAACCATTCCACTGGCCGATCTTTCATAAAGCTCTTGCAGGCCTGTATCCCCAGTTCGTGTCTGATTGAAGTATACAGCCAGACGACATCCATTGTTACCATGATGTATTCTTTTTTCCAAGGGATGTCGTCTAATTTTTTCAAAAAGTCCTTGCTATCTTTTATGTAGGAGGGGAGCTTGATCACATATTCCTGTAAGAATAAGTCAAAAAATCTGGAGCTGTTCTCTAGTAAGGATCCGATTGAACTCACTATTGGCTTCCCAGGTGGATTCACTGTACTGTTATGAATCTTAGGAAATAGATAAAAGGTTGCCATTCTTGTGTTCTCTGTGCGTAGATATTTCAATTCCTCCCAGTCCAATAGGCCTCTCTCAGACCAATCATTCAATTTTCGATGGTATTCTATTTCCAATTTTGTTGTGGGATTGGTTTTTAAGCAAGTGTAGTGCTGTGGGTTATTCAGTTGTCTTTGTCTTCCCTCACACATGTAGTTTGATCCATGAGGATGATGTTTCCCCCTTTATCAGAGGGCTTGATGATGAGTGCAGGATTTTTTTTTTAATTAGTTAATATCTTTCCAATCCCTGGGCGAGAAATTGCTCTTGGTGTGGTCAACTTTCCAATCTTTTTTAATATTTAATATTATTCAAATCGTCGACTGCAAGTTCATGAAAGCGGTCCAAGCAATTACCTGGCGGCAGTTGTGGATAGAATTTGCTTCTGTATTTTACAGTGAGTGATGAAAGGTTATACTAGTGTATGATGAGGTGTATCTGATTGTCACGTGGATGATGTCATCAGTGATGTAATCAGTGATGTCATTTTAGATGTCATCAGTGATGTCACTGACCATGTCATGAATGATGTAATATGTGACATCATCAGCAGTGGATTGCGGACGCGCGAGATGTAGTTAGT
Organism: Triturus cristatus; assembly: GCF_964204655.1. NCBI lineage: Eukaryota > Metazoa > Chordata > Amphibia > Caudata > Salamandridae > Triturus > Triturus cristatus. The sequence goes on along the minus strand of NC_140581.1, from coordinate 663,019,206 downwards.
ACAACTCACTATATTGGAGGAATTTCAATGGTTTTGTTCGAGCGAAATGTCCAGCTAACTATAACACCCCTAACACCTATGGTTTTTTCAGTGAATTTCTAAGGTTTTTTTAAATGCTAATTCCTAACTATATCAGGCCTGAAACCTATGGTTTTTTCAGTGAATTTCAAAGGTTTTTTAAATGCTAATTCCTAACTATATCAGGCCTGAAACATATGGTTTTTCCAGTCAATATATATATATATATCTATATGTATATATATATTCACTGAAAAAACCATAGGTTTCACACACGTTATAGTTAGGAATTAGCATTTAAAAAACCTTAGAAATTTAGTGAAAAAACCATAGGTTTCACACATGTTATAGTTAGCTGGACATTTTACTCGTAAAAAACCAATGAAATTGCCCCGTTATAGTTAGTTCAGCTAACTATAACTCGCGCGCCCGCAATGCACTGCTGATGACGTCACATATTACATCACTCATGACATGGTCAGTGACATCACTCATGACATCACTGATGACATCTCAAATGACATCACTGATGACCTCACTGATGACATCATCCTTGTGATAGAGTGGCAGACCTCCTCTCACCTTAATATAAGCTTTGATACACACATTCAAAAATAGAGACTAAAAATTTCAAAACAATGGACATACCAATACCAGTTACAACAACCTCTTCAGTAATTCTAAGATCCACATACACATCCACTCATTCACCAACAGTCCTATACAGTCACTCATACATGTACTCACTCATCATATGTACTCATACATCTATACATCCTGTTACACAATGCCACTCATCCATAGAGTTACTCACACACATAGTCACTCATGCTAATAAAGAATCAAACATACATTTACTTGCATATACAGTTATACACACACCACCACACTTACTTCTACGGAAACTTACACATACTTAGTCTTTTAAACAATCACTTATAGAAACACATACTTATTCATACAGGAACTCTTTCAATCTCTCACTTTCACATATACTCACATATATACACCAATAGTCACATATACTAGTTTAAAACGTATGTAGTTACTCCTGAAGACACTATTGAGACAGTCATTCACTCACTAACACACCCATACACACACTCATCCACCCATACAGTCCTGCACACATGCTGTGTTCAACACATACAAACAGTGAGTCACTCATTCATGCACCGATGCACTACGTAATACCCCCCACCGAACCATGCAGACACTCAGACTGATACTCAAAAAAACAACTAATAACCTAAATAGGCACCCATGTAGCTACTCACCAACCCATGCAGCCACTTATACACAAAGTGAGAGACTGATACAGATATTTACATATTTAAACATTACTCACTAAGCCATGTATTCACTATGATACACTTAATCAGTCAGTTACACAATCAATTTTTCAAAAACAAATCATCCATTTAGACACTTATATACCCATTTATTCTTCCATCGACCATGAGATATACATATATAAAACATATTTAATTTTCAGAATAACACACATTCACTGGATGATGTCATCAGTGATGTCATCAGTGATGTCATTTGAGATGTCATCAGTGATGTCATGAGTGATGTCACTGACCATGTCATGAGTGATGTAATATGTGACGTCATCAGCAGTGCATTGCGGGCGCGCGAGTTATAGTTAGCTGAACTAACTATAACGGGGCAATTTCATTGGTTTTTTACGAGTAAAATGTCCAGCTAACTATAACATGTGTGAAACCTATGGTTTTTTCACTAAATTTCTAAGGTTTTTTAAATGCTAATTCCTAACTATAACGTGTGTGAAACCTATGGTTTTTTCAGTGAATTTCTAAGGTTTTTTAAATGCTAATTCCTAACTATAACGTGTGTGAAACCCATGGTTTTTTCAGTGAATTTGCAAGGTTTTTTAAATGCTAATTCCTAACTATAACGTGTGTGAAACCCATGGTTTTTTCAGTGAATTTGCAAGGTTTTTTAAATGCTATTTTTTTTTTATATTCTTCATTTTTTTCAAACATATTTTTATTTTAATTTTCTTATCTTTTATAAAGACTATGCTTTAATTTTTAAAATCCTTAAATATTTTTTTTATATATATTTTTTAAAATAAACATGTAAAATTTATTTCCAGATTTTTTTTTTTTTTTTTTTTTTTTTATAGTACGCGTACCGTAAGCTCACGGTAAGCGTACGGTTTACGCAACGTCCGTAATCTATCTACGCTGCTTGCGTATAGTTACGCACTTTGCGTAGCCGCGCGTACTGCGCGTGGGACGCGTGCGCGCTTACGCAACACGCGCACGTTACGCGGAAGTGCCGGGAAATGACTGTTATGCGCATGTGCGCAAGCGCGTGTCTTTTTTACGCGCACGCGTACTTTTTGCCGTAAGCGCACCGTAAGCGTACCGTAAGCGTACGGTAGGTCATGTGATCTTGAAACACAACTTTTGATTGGTTGAAACTACTTTCAGTTCTAGAACTCTCCTACACCACACCCATTCCCCTCATTTCTGCTTGTGATCCCTTGGGAGAAGGAGCTGGTTTGTCTTTGGGATACGATGGCAGAACAGCAGAGCTCTTCTGAGAGTGAGGCTAGCACCAGCAGCACTGTCTTGAGGCAGAGAGCGAGGAAAGTAAAACCTTCTTATGTTTGGGATTATTTTACTTTTCCAGAAGGCCAGCAAAAGGTGAATGCACCCTTAGTTACTTGCAAGCTGTGTAAGCGTGTACTTTCTAGAGGTAATCCTGACAGGAAGTATTCCTTTGGGAATCACACCATGATGAGGCACCTCAAGGATGTACACAAAAGGACACATGCTCAACTTTTTGGAGGTAACTCTTCAGAAAGACGAGCCAGTACATCCACAGCAGCTCAGCCTGGACCATCACCTGCAGAGCTTACTCCTTCTTCTGCAGCTCAGGTGAGCCCTTCATCTGTGGGGGGAGAATCTCCTTTTGCTGGCCCTCTGGAAATGAACCCTCGATTTCGGAAGGTTGATATTCATTGCACATTTTGTAAAGCTCTAATTTGTTATAGGGAGACCAGTGTTTCCCTAGTGAATAACAAAATAGATCAGCACATTTGTAGCTTTGAATGATTTTCCCATGGTTCCTTTCCTCTGTCCCTGCATGAACACAACGGTTCTTTTAAGAGCCAACCTTATCTTTCATCTTTTTTTTACATTTTTTTTAAAAAACTTTTTTTTTTTTACCGTACGCGTACGGTAAGCGTACCTTTTTTTTTATTTTTAAAAAAAAACACTAAAAATCATTTTTCACATTACAAGGTCCTTGAAAGACTACAATTATTACTATTGACTTACCATACTCACTGAAAAAAATATTTATTCATTTGTTTTTTTAAAAAATAGTTTTTAAAATGGTTGTAGTTTACGAAAATTTTCTATATCGATCTGAAAAAAAAGAAAAAAGTATTAATATTTTTAAAACATTTTATAATACAGTACACATATTTACATTTTTTTCCAAAAAATATTTTTGCCTTATTTTTGCTGTTTTCAGAATATATTGCATTTCACTATAAATTGTGAAAGCAATTGCATTCATCATTTTACAGCGGGCAAAAAAAAATAACAATCTCAAAGATTGTATTAAAAAAGCCCAGAATCTCTTCTCACTTAAACTTATCATTACAGAAATGCATATTATTCTTAAAAAATGTCATCTAAAAACAATACTTTTTTCTTTAAAATACCGTCTGATATTTTTGTTTCAGAAGTACATTCACAATAATATATCTCAAATAACTCCAAAATACATCTGATTTTATTTCCTTTAGGCCAAATAGTATTTTTTATTCTTTCCCTGGAATAAATTTCCAAGGGAAAACCATTAAAATTCTAAAGTTTAATCTGTCCAGATCTCACCGATTCTCTGTAACATTTTGGTTCACGAAAATTTTTCGAATAATTTATTTAGTCCACAATAGAATTGCTTACTTTTCCACATGGCCAAATAGTAATTTTTGAAATTATTTTTGAAAAAATTTCCAGTGGCAGTCCAATAACATTCCAAAATTTAAAATGTGCAGAAGTTACCGATAATCTCTAAATTATTGGTTTTTCAAAATTGCATTAAAAATTTAAAAAGTCCACATTACAATTGGTTATCTTTCCTTTAGGCCAAATGATAATTTTAAAAATCTTTTTTCTACAAAATTGCAATGGTAATCCTGTAAAATGGTAAAATTATTTTGTCCAGATCTTGCCAAGTCTCTCTAAAATTTAGGTTTCAGGAAGATTAGATAGGAATTTGCTAAATCAAAAGGCAAACGTTGTTTGAAAATCAATTGGGAATCATTACACAGTGTCCATCCTTTTTCACATTTTAGATAAACTGTGTAATGTCCAGAAGTAACAGTAGGTCCATCATGGAAAATTATTGCAACAGTTACAAAAGTTTTTCCTGAAATTGATAATTGCTGTCCTGTAAACTTCTTTATTAAAGTATCCAATTTTGATCCATCAGCTCTACATCGTTGCATCATTAAAATTACATACTGTCCGTATTCCCTTAAAATTAATGTTGATAACATGTCAGAATTACACTCACCACATTTCATGCTATGATTAGCATCTTTAACTAAGTTTGCAAAAGTGACTGTTTTACTCTCTGGCAATGTCAAATAAATAAACCTTTCATTATCAACAATAGAACCACTTATATTATAACAATTATCACAACTATGTTCCCATTTATAAGAGAGACCAAAAAAAATGTCAATGGGAACTCCTTCTTCTTCCACTACCTGAAGAAAATACATCAAAAATTCGTGAGCATCTTGCTGTTCATTTTGAGAAAACTGTGTTCGTCCTGAACATACATCTAAAAGTTTTCTAATATCAGTAGCACTTTCTATTTGAGTTTTATCTTTACTCAGCTTTTGAAAAAGGAGACTGAGCTCTGAACAGAATCTTTTTCCCTGATTTATTATTATCTGCTCTTGCAAACTTTCCAGATAAAAAGCAACATTCAGCACTACATTTGCGTAGCAGTTGACACCAGAGCTATTTTCAAAATGACATCCTACAACCTGTTCTTCATTTTCCTTATTCTTTTTGCTTGCAATTACATCACTCCTCTTTTTTTTCCTCTTCTCTACATCTTCATTACAGATATTCTCATTTCTCCTTTTACGAGAAACTACACGTTTCTCCAACACAGGATACTGACCTAAATGAGGAGCATAGCTTCTTCTTAATCTATTATACTCCTTTACACAGTTTGTATCAGCACTAACTTTTGAGTCATCGAAGTCTATCATGAATAAACCTGATAATGTTTTGACTCGTGACAAAGCAACATATGCCATACCTTCTTTGAACACACTAGATCCAATGTTCACAAATGCACAATCTACAGTCAATCCTTGAGACTTGTGAATAGTTACAGCATATGCTAGAGAAAACGGAAACTGCTTCCTACGTACATATAAGTCTTTCACAAGCATGAAACGAACTGAACAACGACAAATGTCTTTAACTTCCTCTATCTGATCAAATTTTATTTTTAACCATTCAATTCCATCTTTTTTCTGATAATTAATAAAACCCACAACTCTTCCCATCGCTCCATTTACTAAGCCTTTTTCAACATCCAAATTTCTCCTTAAAAACACTCTACAGTTCATGCAAACATATAGATTTTTTTCTAATCCTGCTGTTTTGGAGATGTTCTTCTCTAGTGAGTCCAATTTATTTTTCAGTTTGCCTGTTACTGTGACAGTAATTCTTCCATCCTCAATTTTGTCCACTGCTTCCAATTTCCTGATCTCTTCCTTTTCCAATTTCAAAAGCTCCTCATTGAATATTGAGCATTCACGTAGAGTTGGCATTAAGCAGATGACACTTTTGTTTTCTGCAATGTTCTTGTATATCTTCTCTGCAACTATTTCTTCCTTTGGAAATAAATTATGTAGCAGCCGAGTCTGTAATGCTTTTTTGCCAGCTTCTGTGAGTAGTCCAATCCTGATATCTTTCAGAATACTTCCATATTCTTCATCGTTTGCTTGCCTCATATTAGTTGTAAGTTCCTTGTACTCAAAGAAGGACCAAATATTTGTATTACCGATGCTTCCCAATGACTTCTTCGTGTCTTCATGTGTCACAGTATTAAACACTGGTTGTCCTTTAACCGGAGTAAGTTGCAAAAGATCCCCAAAAACTATGACGTGTTTTCCACCAAATAACACGTCATAGTCTGTCTTCAAAATTTGCTGCATTCTTAAATGCACAAAGGCAAGCATTAAGTTTGATACCATGCTCACCTCATCAATAATGAGAACTTGCATCTTCTTCAATACTCTTGAAACTTCCAAGCATGCTTCTCCAGTTAGCTTGTTGAATTGTATTTTGTTCTCATGCTCCACTGGTAACATTAGCAAACGATGTAAGGTGATTCCTTTTATGTTATATGCTGCTAACCCAGTTGGAGCAGTAACCACACAAGACAAAGTAGAATCTGTTTTTTGCTTTAGGTAGCTTCTGATGACTTTAATTAGGAAACTTTTTCCAGTGCCAGCTTGTCCGCTTACATACATCCTGATTGGATGAAATGATGTGCATGAGCACTCTTTTTTTTCATGTAGAAATCCGTGATCAATTTTGTTTTTGATCTCTTCATAAATTTGTTGCTGCTCTTGATTCAGTTGTCTTTCCAAATTTTCTAAGTCTATAAATTCTTCTTGAGCTTGATTCATAGCCGTTTCCACTTCATTCATGGCTATTGATGCTTCATTTTCAACGATTGGTTGTCCTAGGGGATCTTGACTGTATGTTCCTGAACTTTGGCTGTCCTGAGAACTGTCTCTAGCAATTTCTGCTGCAATTGTAGTTTCCTGTTCAATTTCTTCATTTAACATTTGCAGATAAGTTGAGAATGTACTGCATTGTATGCTGTCTTTGCAAGCATTAAAAGAATCTTCATAGCTCTGGAATTCTCCCAGTAGTTCATCCTCTGAACGCCATGGTTTAAACAACTGTAAAAGAGCCAAGTAGTAAAATTCTTTCTTGTCGGTAGTGTCGCAACTCAGCTTCCGGTGATTTATCAAACTTCCTTTGGTTTGCTTCACCAAACATCCTTCTTCACCAACGACTTTATATTTTCCATTATTGATGTCTTCTGCAGCTTTCCGTGAATAAATGTAGTTCTGCAGCACTTCATAGAGACACATGTTCTCCAGATGATGACTTCTCTTGGGATAATATGTGTCCAACATGTTTGTTTTCAATATATCTGTACTTTCAGGTTCGAACTGTGCCAAATATTCAATTTCTCCAACAGATTTCAGTACCCGATTTCTCATTGCTGCAAGGCCTAAACTTGCCCAAATTATTCTTCTTGACTTCGAGTAGAGACTTGCAGAAGATAATCTATCTGAACATTCGTAGGATCCAATTTCTCGATGCGATAACATCTTCAAACTGAAACTGTACAGCTTCTTACTGACAGTCTTCTCGTGAGAAATCTCTTCCCACATTTCCTTCAATTCTGTTTTTTCTGATTTCGTAATGTAAGACGTTACATATCGAGCAACAGCAATGGAATTGTCAGCAACATACTGTATATCCATGTTAGCGTTCCACATGGATAAAATGACTGGGTTGTAGTCATTTATATTTTTTGATTCTTCTTTTCTTTTAAGGTTGTAGGTATTCTTAGGTGATTTTCTTGTGATAGTATGTCTCACAGCTGACATAAAACTGTTGACTCTTCCATTTGTAAGAACAGGTCTAGGAAATCCAAATCGACATTTAGTGTAGTATTTTTCTTTGCTCTTGTATTTCCGTCGACAGTATTTTCCACACCGATGACTTTGGAAACGTAGAACTTGCTCCTTTAACTTGTACTCTTCTGTGCTTTTAGGTATAGCACATGTTGCATATTCTTCAATGTAAGATAACACTGCTTCATCAGTATCTGTTCCAAACTTTGGGGCATCCTTGATCCACAGCAGCATATGAATATGAGGAGCACCTCTTGCCTGGTACTCTTTTCTCCAAAAGAAATCCACTACTTCTCCAAGGGGTGGATTTTTTTTATTGCAGATGAAGGACATCATAGCCTCAAATCTATGATTGAAATATCTGCAAACATTAACCGGATCCAATGAGCACAGTTCTCCTGCTGTCTTGTATTCGATGTTTTCAATGTTTGAATTGGCCTCTCGTAGAAAATCCAGTAAATCATCCCAAGCGTACTCGGCGCAGCTTAGGGTAAGGAACCATGTTGGTGTTCCTAAATTGCGTAACATGCATTTTAGTTCACCATGGCGTCGGTACCAATATTCATTTGTCCCACGCTGACAAGCCATCAGATTGATCAGTTGTGTTTCCAAATGATCATCTCGGTGCTGCACTTTCTCCATAAAATCCTTAGCAGACACATTTTGTAAATGTACTCCACTTTTTAAAATGTGATTTACTGCATAAGACAGTGCAGACAAGTCGCTTTCAAATAAAAGATGGAACAAATAAGGGATACTTTGTCGAAATCTGGGATCTTCAGCATATAGTCTTGTAGTCCGATACTCAGAAGCTGGAATCTGTTCCGGACGTTCATCGTATCGTCCTCCTTTTCCTTTAGGAAACAGCTGGGGAAAACATCGAGCTTCCAAGCTCTCCTCCCATACACTCACGGGATTTCCTTTTGCTTTCTTCATCTGAAAGAGATCAATATTGTCTCCCATAACTTCTTTCGAATGGAGAGGATGTATGCTAAAATGTTCATAAATTTCTTCTTCCTTTGACTTGTCCACTTTTTCAATTTGTCCACTTGGTGTTTCTGTATCTCCTTGTAAATCTTCTTCTTCTTCTTCTTCTACTATATAAATTGATTCATACCATTTGTTATTTTTTTTCAAATACAAATTTGCTCTTTGTACTTTCCGCACATCTACCAGCTCCTGCCAAATCTTCTTATTCTTTGTAGGTACACCATTAACCAGAATAATTAATGGTTCAGTTTCCAAAGTATCCGCATCAATAGTTTCCATATTTTTTTTCAAATCCAAGGGCAAATACACCACTCTACCTTTTAAACCTCTCAGTAAATCTGAAGGAGGTAATTTACCAGTTTTGGGCTCCATACGTACTATGGTCTGGAACGGATGAACACATTGAATGAGTATAGACTCATATGTATTTAATTCAGAAAGTTCAGCAGGAATAGCATCCAATTCTAAATTATTATGTACAGCTCTGGTCGGCATTCTATTTTCCTCTAACTTGTTGTAGCAGTATTTACAAATACGCTGATCTTCACCCAATTCAAAACAATTTTCAAGAAATATATATGTTGCAAAATCCATCCACTTATAATTATCTTCATTTTCACTCTTTCTGTAGAGATCAACATTCCTAGTTTGTTTTCTATAATGAGTTCTGCGGCAACAAATACAAGTAACATTTGGTCTTTCATTAGAGACTATTGCAAATTTTGTTATGTGATCATTAAATGTCTTACTTACACAAGGTTCTACATTCTCTTCCACTTCTGCCTCATTTACTGTGTCCTTCTCTGCACTGTTTTGTTCAGGACCAAAGTAACAAAACTGAATTTCATCAACAACCTTCTCTACATCTGATACCGTTCCTCGGAACAGAGCCCTATTCAATTCATTTAACTTTATTGCTGGACTTTTGGCAAAATACAACCGTCTCACAAACTTTCTCATTTCAGTATGATGAACAGCCAGCATCCTAAAATGATGGAAAACACTATTGCACACTTTTCTAGATAGACAAGCAAGAGAATGACCCTGCAAACCAGTATTCTCTCTCACTCTGCATGGATCCAGACTTTGAAGCACCTTAATCTTTTGTTTTACACTTTTTTTACTATATTCTCTTAGAAACTCTCGAAATCTGTCAATAGATTCCTGACGCACAGTGCAAATACTACTACAATTCCAAGTGTACACTGGGGCTTTAGGACGTCTCCCCATTGCCTCATCTGCCATCACTTGTACCTCATCTCTTGGAACCATTATCTCCTTCTCCATTATGCAACCATTTTTTACTTCGTATGAACGACCTCTGGTGTCAACTGCATGCAGCAAACTATTACTTTGAAAATAGCTCTCTTCATTAAAAAAAGGTTCACTACTTGAGCTATGCATCCACTTTCCTAAAAACACTTTACAAAAATTTGTTCTGTTCACTACTCTTTTGCTTTTGCTTTGTGATTTCAGTACATTAACCATTTTATCTAATGTACGCATCCTATTCAAAATTAATATGAATAGTTTCCTTTTTAATTCTAATGCCTTTGCTGCAATGGCTTCAATTTCTTTTTTTCTCTTATAATATTTAGCCTTTTGCTTATATTTCTTTATATCCTTTATCAAATTGGACATAACTCTTCTCTGAAACATTTTTCTACGTATCTCTTTAAATGCTGTTTTTCTGTTTATGTTAAACTTTTCAATTGCAGAAGGTATATTTGCATTAACTAAATCCTCAATTTTTTGCTGTTCTGTAGGTTTTGTTACATTTTTCCGAGAACAGACATTTTGTACATTTTTGTTTGTTTTCAATATTTTGTTTAGGAATTGTCTTTTTTGCTTACCAGAAGATTTTTTCTTTTTCCCAACATCAGCATCTTCTACTAACTTTGGTCCTCCAGTTGTCCTCAAATATAGTTTTTTTTTTAGCGTTTTTTGAACTCGAGATTTTGTAGGCATCTTAAATTTTGTTCACTGTTCTTCAGCAATACCTGCAAAAAAACTAAAAAAAAAATTCTTTATTGTATTTAAATATATTACTACATTTCTTTTCACAATAGTCACAAAACGAAATTTCTTTGCCAATTTGAATGCACACAAACTCCTCTTTTTTTTTGGGCAAGTGAAAATCTGTATAACAAACTGTCACATTATGAAACCAAGCTGTTTTTTTTTCAGACCACCACCGTGTGTATTCTCTGTGACTGCCTACACTCCAGCAGGGGCAACCAGCCTTAGTGATGCTGAATGTATTTGCATTACAGACTTAAACCTGAAAACCCCACTCGCTTCTAATTACTGTGCATGACTATACATGGCAAGCACATGGGTGTGTGCTAAACCTCTGCTTCTTCCCCCAAAAATTCGCTCCTCTTTTCCATCTACTGCAACTGTGAAATCACCAGAGCAAGACGCAATACATTTCTGCCTATAATTCTTCTATGCACACAGAGTCATGTTTTCACATTAGTGCCAAAACGAAATTTCTTTGCCAATTTGAAAGCACACTTACTGCTCTTTTTTTTTCGGGCCAAGTGAAAATCTCTTTTTACACTTTGAAATCACTTTTACAGACTGACACATTCTGAAACCTTTTTTTTTAAATTTATTTAAATGCACATGTCCAAGCTGTTTTTTTTTCAGACCACCACCGTGTGTATTCTCTGTGACTGCCTACACTCCAGCAGGGGCAACCAGCCTTAGTGATGCTGAATGTTTTTGCATTACAGACTTAAACCTGAAAACCCCACTCGCTTCTAATTACTGTGCATGACTATACATGGCAAGCACATGGGTGTGTGCTAAACCTCTGCTTCTTCCCCCAAAAATTCGCTCCTCTTTTCCATCTACTGCAACTGTGAAATCACCAGAGCAAGACGCAATACATTTCTGCCTATAATTCTTCTATGCACACAGAGTCATGTTTTCACATTAGTGCCAAAACGAAATTTCTTTGCCAATTTGAAAGCACACTTACTGCTCTTTTTTTTTCGGGGGCAAGTGTATATCTCTTTTTTCAATTTGAAATCACTTTTACAGACTGACACATTCTGAAACCTTTTTTTTAAATTTATTTAAATGCACATGTCCAAGCTGTTTTTTTTTCAGACCACCACCGTGTGTATTCTCTGTGACTGCCTACACTCCAGCAGGGGCAACCAGCCTTAGTGATGCTGAATGTATTTGCATTACAGACTTAAACCTGAAAACCCCACTCGCTTCTAATTACTGTGCATGACTATACATGGCAAGCACATGGGTGTGTGCTAAACCTCTGCTTCTTCCCCCAAAAATTCGCTCCTCTTTTCCATCTACTGCAACTGTGAAATCACCAGAGCAAGACGCAATACATTTCTGCCTATAATTCTTCTATGCACACAGAGTCATGTTTTCACATTAGTGCCAAAACGAAATTTCTTTGCCAATTTGAAAGCACACTTACTGCTCTTTTTTTTTCGGGCCAAGTGAAAATCTCTTTTTTCAATTTGAAATCACTTTTACAGACTGACACATTCTGAAACCTTTTTTTTTAAATTTATTTAAATGCACATGTCCAAGCTGTTTTTTTTTCAGACCACCACCGTGTGTATTCTCTGTGACTGCCTACACTCCAGCAGGGGCAACCAGCCTTAGTGATGCTGAATGTTTTTGCATTACAGACTTAAACCTGAAAACCCCACTCGCTTCTAATTACTGTGCATGACTATACATGGCAAGCACATGGGTGTGTGCTAAACCTCTGCTTCTTCCCCCAAAAATTCGCTCCTCTTTTCCATCTACTGCAACTGTGAAATCACCAGAGCAAGACGCAATACATTTCTGCCTATAATTCTTCTATGCACACAGAGTCATGTTTTCACATTAGTGCCAAAACGAAATTTCTTTGCCAATTTGAAAGCACACTTACTGCTCTTTTTTTTTTCGGGGCAAGTGTATATCTCTTTTTTCAATTTGAAATCACTTTTACAGACTGACACATTCTGAAACCTTTTTTTTTAAATTTATTTAAATGCACATGTCCAAGCTGTTTTTTTTTCAGACCACCACCGTGTGTATTCTCTGTGACTGCCTACACTCCAGCAGGGGCAACCAGCCTTAGTGATGCTGAATGTATTTGCATTACAGACTTAAACCTGAAAACCCCACTCGCTTCTAATTACTGTGCATGACTATACATGGCAAGCACATGGGTGTGTGCTAAACCTCTGCTTCTTCCCCCAAAAATTCGCTCCTCTTTTCCATCTACTGCAACTGTGAAATCACCAGAGCAAGACGCAATACATTTCTGCCTATAATTCTTCTATGCACACACAGTCATGTTTTCACATTAGTGCCAAAACGAAATTTCTTTGCCAATTTGAAAGCACACTTACTGCTCTTTTTTTTTCGGGCCAAGTGAAAATCTCTTTTACAGACTGACACATTATGAATCCACCATGTGTAACTACAACAAAAACAATTCCCATTTCTATTATTCATTTCTTAAGTTACCACATACATCCCCTCTCAAACTGTAAACTCACCTTTAAAATTAGTTAGTTGTGAAAGAAATGTGTCACTCAAACAGCAGATTATCAGAGCCAGGATCTCTGTTCTGTACACCTCTCTCCTCTCAGCAGAACCAGATAATGGCAAACTTTCCCTCTATTTTTCCACACATATACATGTAAGTTTCAAATCTCAGTGCTTCCCCCTTTTTTTCAAATGTAATGACACATTTCTATTGGTTGAAAACCAACCCTTTTCCAAAAGTACCCTGCCCCCAACTTGACTTCTGCCTAGTACCCTTCCCCCAACTTGACTTCTGCCTGCTACCATAGCAACAGCTCATGGAACACTGCTGTGTGCAGTTAGGTCAGAAGTTCGACACACAATGTTTCAATTCCACAGAGCAAGAGTGCTTGACTTTTCAAACCTAACTGCAAATCCATAGTACTGTTCTTTGGTTACACATTTTTTTGTACCAATACAAAACATGCTTCTATTAATTTTCACATACAGCCTAGTTTTTTTTCTAGAATGGTATGAAACAGCCAATCAGTTCTTTTTGTTTTGTAAAAAATATGTATGCCTCCATTTCCAAACTGTCTTTCTTTTCATATTGCCATTCTACTGAAAGACACCTCCTGAGTGCATCCAGTTCTCCTTTGAAGATGTTCACAGTGTGGATTGTAGGGCACAGCTATGTCTTCTGGAGTGAAAAGTTTGCAGAGAAAACAGATATGGTGAGAGACCTTGCTTTGCCAAATGTAGACATTAAATGGATTGGTCAGAGAGGGTTAAAGTGGCACCAATTGATGCCATTGGTGAAATCCTTCATGCAAATCCAACACCCTGACCTCATAATAGTGCACTGTGGTGGCAATGACCTAGGCACTTTGACTGGGGTAGGTCTGGAAATGCTTATGAAGGACACCTTTGCACAACTGTTTACACTTTTCCCTAAAACTGCCTTTGTGTTTTCCAACATATGCCAAAGGCAAAAATGGAACTGGTCCAATCATTTCTGTCCACAGATTGACAAAGCAAGAAAGCACGTCAACAAATCTGTTTCTGCTTTCCTCCGTGACTATGGTATGGGTGCCATTTACCACAACAACTTGCGTTACGACATGCAAGACATTTATAGAGGAGATGGTGTGCACTTCAATGATGAAGGGAACAGAGTCTTCCTCTTGAACCTTAGACTCTGCATCGGTACTTACTTGTAGGTACCACTAAAAAAATGACTCCATAAACACAACAGCTCTTTTTAGAGCTCCCTAATTTCTAAACTCTTAAATCTGATTTTCATTTATTTATTTTTATTTTTTTTACCGTACGCTTACCGTGAGCTTACCGTACGCGTACCCCGTGATTTTTTTTAAAATCAATAAATGTTTTTTTTGTACTTTTCTGTCCTTCTTTGACCCCCTTACAATTGTTAGGGGGTCTGTAACTCTCCTCATTGCCCCCTTTCCTTGTTTTCACTCTTTTTTTTCAGAGTGAAATACACAAAATGGCGGCCGCCGCTTCCTGGTTTCGGCCGATTCGAATGTTTACTAAGATCTAAGAGCCAATCAGAATCGCGCTCGCGCACGCCACCGTACGCTTACCGTAAGCGTACGGTAAGCGTACCGTAAGCTGGCTCAGATATATATATTGATTTAAAGGCTATTTTCTCAAAATCAACTGAACTGATTTACACCAAACCTACAAAAGGCACTTCCTTGACCTACGGACTACCTCTCTGCCAAATTTCTAGTAATTCTGTTCAGCCGTTCGGGCTGTAGCTCGTTCTAAAGGTCCTATGGAAAAATGCATGGGAAAAACGCGTTTTGGGACCCCCCTTTTATCTCAGCCCCCGCTTGACGGATCCCCCCGAGACTTTCAGGGTAGGAGCGGAGCGTAGCGCCCCACCTATTTTGAGAAATTCGCGAGGATTCGTCGACCGGCGCCAAAGTTATTCAAAATAGAATGTTGAGGTTTTCCTATGGAAACGTGGTCCTAACTATAACTACCTACTGGCGACCGCCAGTAGGTAATATATATATATATATATATATATATATATATATATGCAAAACCCTCTTGCTTCACAACAACGAGGTAAGAGCCGAACTCAGGATTGCAGTAAGAGGAAAATGTATTGACTGACGCGTTTCAACCTCACGGTCTTTGTCAAAGTATATATATATATATCCTACTGGCAGTCGCCAATTAAAAGTAGTTATAGTTAGGATCATGCTTCCATAAGAAAAGCATTTTTTGACTTGGCTATAACTTTGGCATTGTTTGACCAATCTTCATGAAATGTTCCCAAAAAAGTGTCAAGGTAGTTCCTGGTTATCATGGAAACTTTGTGGGTGATCCGTGCAGTGGGACCGAGAATGTTGGGCACGAAATAAGGGTGCATTTTTAATGTTCATTTGCATAAGAACCTTTAGCCACACCTACAGCCTGAAGCGCTGAATGAGCTTACACCAAATTTGGCAGGGAGGTAGATGTTAGTTCAAGGAAATACCTTTTGGTGTAAATGTGTTCAGTAGTTTTTGAGAAGTATAAGCCAAAAGTTTCAGTGATATCTCTGGTCACAGATATTTCGTGGTGCTTTCGCGATTCATCACGAGTGCACGTGCCTACGGGAATGCGCTGATTGGCTGGACGCAACCTGAACAGAAAGTTGCAGCCACCATTTAATCTATCGGTAATGGTTCTCAGGGCTGAAAATTTGTGTGAAAGGCCATATAAGAGGTCAGGGTGGAGATACTCTGACCCCATGGTTGAGAAATGGGGGTTTTAGTGGCATAAGATATGTGTCTGAAATAGATTTTTTTTAATCACACGTGATATTTGCCACAACTCTGTGACAGCCAGTGTGACTCCCGATGTACCGTCGCGGGGACATCGCAACTATGGACGTCGTCGCGAATATTGGTGGAAATATAAAATAAATTATCAGTAAATCATTAATACGCATTGTTATAGAGATATTGAGATTCTGCTAAATGTTTTTATAGAGTTATTTATATAGTGAGTTATCTACTGTGATGGTTAGAGTTAATTATATAGTTTTACTTTTTGGATGTGTTGGTGGTCATTGAATGTCTGCTTTTGTTTCCGTTTTCACGATTTGTCTGGGGGGATCGTGATTACCAACGTCATTGCAATCTCTGGAGTCAATGTGAAAATATAAAAATAGGTTTTAGAGATGTTTTTCATAGAAAATCTCTAGAAAAACATGACTTTAAAGCATACTGTAAGAAACAGGTTACTTAGAAACACCCTGTTGCCTTCATCTGTAAAGTACACTCCATCATTTCTATAAATTCCATGCATGTCAAAACTCAGATTGTTGTTATAGATACAGCCCATGCAATGGTCTCTGAGGAAAGCAGAAACAGTTTTATGAACAAGTTTTCTGGCTTTGTCAATCTGTGGACAGAATTAATTGGACTAGATCTATTTCTGTCTTTGGCATATGTTAGAGTACACCAAGACAGTGTGAGGGAAAAGCATCAGCAATTCAGCAAAGGTATCCTTCATTAGGATTTCCAGTCCTACTCCAGTTAATGTGCCTAGGTAATTGCCACCACAGTGCACAATTATGAGGAAGGTTACAGGGATATTATAGTTAGGAATCAACATTTAAAAAAACTTGGAAACTCACTGAAAAAACCAAAGGTCACAGGGCTGTTATAGTTAGGAAATAGAATTAAAAAACCTTAGAAATTCACTGACAAAAACAAAGGTTACAGGGACATTATAGTTAGGCTCACATTTCTCAAACACAAAACCAGAGAAATTCAGCAGTTATAGTTAGCTGAGGTAATTATAACTCGAGCCCCAGAAATGAACTGCTTATGACCTCACATATTAAATGACTCATGACATGGTCAGTGACATCACTCATGACATCTCAAATGACATCACTGATGACATCATCAACAGAATCTCCGTTGCACCCATTTATACATCACTATGACCTTTCATACACCCATTCCAACTTCTACACTAGCATTTTCAATACCAATAACACACCAATACCAATAAGTACACACCCAATTACTGATTCATATGTCTACACACACATCCACTCAGTCACCCATACAGCCACTCATACACAACTCACTCAATAATACAGCACCTGATATATCCACCCGTACACCCAAACATCCACTCACACCCTCTCAGTCACCCACAGAGCTACTCACACACCTACTCACTTACCCATAAAGTCAATCACACATCCACTTACTAATTTATGAAGTTATACCCACACCAACTCACTTATTCATATAGACACTAACAAATACTCACTCACCTATACAGTCACTGACACAAGTACACACTCATCCATATAGCCACTCTCACAATCACTAACTCAAATGTAGTCACTTTTATGCTCCAACACTCACCTATACTGCCTTTCACATAAGCAGTTACTCACTCATATACCCCTGACACATCCATTCACTCACTGGCCGAGCAATATGCACACTCACTCACCCATACAGCCCCTCACAGATGCATTCATAAACCCATACAGCCACTGTACACCCCCTCACTCATCCATGCAGGCAGTTACATACCCCCTCACCCACCCACACAGACACTCATACACCCATACAGGTACTCAGACAACCAATCAATAACCCATACAGCCACTCATGTAACTACTCACCAACCCATACAGCCACTTACACACCAACTGACAGACTGATACATGCATTCACACAAATTAATCACTCACCCATACATTCACTGAGGCACGTATAATCACTCACTTATCCAGTCAGTCACGCACCCACTAAATCATCTATACAGGCACTCATACACCCACTGATTCATCAATACACCTTGGTGTACATATATATGTAACAATCATACACTTTTTAGAAACACTCACATTCACCAGATGATGTCATCAGTGATGTCATTTGAGATGTCATCAGTGATGTCACTGACCATGTCATGAGTGATGTAATATGTGAGTTCATAAGTAGTGCATTGCAGGGGGCAAGTTATAGTTAGTTCAGCTAACTATAACTGCTGAATTTCTCTGGTTTTGGACGAGTGAAATGTTAGCCTAACTATAATGTCCCTGTAACCTTTGTTTTTTCACTGAATTTCTAAGGTTTTCTAAAGTCTATTTACTAACTATAATGTCCCTGTAGGAAGATGGATCTGTATTTACTATACCAAAATGGGAAATAATGTGCACAGAGTCCAGTGGAACCCCTAAGGTAGGCAGCGGTAAAAGTAGATAGAGTTTGAGTTTGAGTTTAAAATATTTCTTAAGCGCACGTACACCGAACGGTTTCATGGCGCTGTGAGGTACTACGAAATTCCCGAGGAACAGAAAAACGGGGTCACCTTGAGGGCATTAAGAAGGGAAGGCTTGGGTAAAAAGTAAAGTTTTCAGTGCCTTGCGAAAGAGTGAGTACTGGGTGCAGGATCTCAAATGGGCCGGGAGGGAGTTCCAAAATGCAGGAGCAAGTGTGGAGAATTTGGAGCCTCCCCATTTTTTTTTCTAAAACGGGGAACCACAAGCAATTGTTGGGTGGATGAGCGTAGCTCCCTGGGAGGAACATAGGAATACATTTCGGAAGTGATATAGGCGGGGGCTGAACCGCACCGGGCATTGAAGATGATGCAACCCAGCTTAAACTGGGCTCGTTCCTGAATAGGGAGCCAGTGTAGAGACTTGAGGAGGGGCGTGACATGGTGTGATTTAGGTAAATTGAAAACCAGGCGGGCCGCCTGGTTCTGGACCAGCTGAAGACGTCTCACGATGTACGCGGGCATGCCACAGTAAAGGGCATTGCCATAGTCCAGGCGGGAGGTAACCATCGCCAGGACTATGAGTTTGAGTGCGGAGGGGGAGAAAAACCGAGAGACTTTACGGATGGTACGTAGGGAAAGAAAAGATGAGGAAACAACAGAACTGACTTGGGAATGAAGAGAGAGTTGATCATTGAGGTTGAATCCAAGAGTTTTAACAGAGGAAGATGGAATGGGGGGGGGAACCTAAGGAGGGGGGCCAGAAGAGAGAAGACCAAGGACTGGAGCAACCACCTGTCAGCACCAACTCCGTTTTGTCGGGGTTTAGCTTCAGGTGGTTGTGATTCATCCAGTCTTGGATGAAAGTCATGACTGAGTGGAAATTGGATATTGACTCAGGGGAAGAAGATAGGGAGAAAATAAGCTGGAGGTCATCCGCATAGTTATAAACGGAGACCTCCAGCTGTTGAAGGGCGAAAATAAGAGGGGCAATATACAAATTAAATAACAGAGGGGAGAGGGAGGATCCCTGGGGAACCCCACATTGAACTGCACGGAAATCCGCAGAATAATCACCCAAATGCACTGCTTGGGAGCGGTCATGCAGGAAGGAGGACAGCCAGACCAGGGCCAAGCCCTCGATTCCCGCCGCTCTGACACGGGAAAGTAAGATGGCATGATCAACCGTGTCAAAAGCGGCGGAGACATCGAGGAGGACCAAGGCCTGAGGATGGTTGATGTCCATGCCCTCTCTAAGTTTGTCAAGGACCGACAAGACTATGGATTCCGTGGAGTGAGCGGGGCGGAACCCGGCCTGCCTGGGGGCCAATACATTGTTCATCTCCACAAAGGTGCTCAGTGTTCTGGTTACATGACTTTCCAGTACCTTCGCCAGAAATGTAAGATTGAAATGGGGCGGTAGTTGATAGACACCGAGGAGTCAGCACCAGGTTTTTTAAAAATGGGTAGGATAACGGCCGATTTAAGAGGAGAAATGACAACGCCCTGTGAAAGGGAGCTATTAAGAAGGGTAAGGGGTGGCAGAACACAGGTAGAGTAGATTTGTTTGAGGATGTGTGCTGGGCAAGGATCTAGAGGGGAGCCGGATTTAACCAAAGGCAGAAGAGATAGAAAGGAATCTTCTGTAAGATGAGGGATGGATTCGAGGCGGACTGCAGCTGGGGGACACTGGGGGCTAACAAAGGACGGGGAGGGGAGGGGGATGTTGGCTTTAATAGCAGCTATTTTATCGAGAAAGAAAGAGTTGAGGGAATCACAGAGGTGCTGTGAGGGGGAGGGTTTGAGTGTGGCCCTGTCGGAGTATGCGAGGTCGTGCACAATGGTGATAGTACCTTACTTTCTATTTGTGGTAGTGTGGGCGAGCAGTAAGGTTTTACCAGAGGGTAGCGTTAAGCATTTCTTGTATACAATCAGACTGCAAATGATGTCACACACTCAACGACTGAACTCAGACCAAGTTGTTTGTATAAAAATATTATTTAGTTATATTAATTTTCTAGAACCAAGCAAACCTGGCACAGGTAAGTGTAAATGGTACTTTTCAAGGCAGGTTGAACAATACAAGCAAGCTGAATGAAAATGACTTTGTTACAGGTTTTTAAATGCTTTCAATACAGTGGAAATTACTGTAAGATTACTTTTGATTACTTTTCAGATTACTTTATAGAATACTTTTTCTACTCAGTGTGATATGTCTAGATATCACACTGGGATATTTTCTAGAGAAAAGGTAAGTAAAGCAGTTTTTAGTTATTTACAATTTTTCAAGTTCTCATACAAAACCAACTCCACACTAAAAACAATTTTCAAGAAAAACAGACAATGCAATCCTATGGAAGAAAATTGAGTTATCGGTTTACAAGTAAGTAGTTATTTGTGGGAGTTGGTATTCTGGAGTTAGAACCAGGCTTTCCTCATGGTCAAAGATGCACTCTTGAAACACCCAGAGCGGCACTAGCGTGGCCGGGTGCTGAGGCCCAATGTTATGCAATGGGGGATAGGGGGCCTACGGTTGGTGGGTGCTCATGAGTAGGCCACAAGGTTGTGGGATCAAAGCTCTGGGTGTTAGGCTCAGGGCAAAGGGGGATCCGAGTTAGCACCCAAAGTACACCCTCAGCAGCGCAGGGGGGGGGCTGGATGCAGGGTGCTGGCTTGGCATCGGATACCCTGTTGATTTCAAAGGGGCTTCACTGGTTGCAACAAAGGCTCGGGACGAAGATCTTCTGAAGGTGACCACTGGTTGGAGAGGTAAGTTGGGATGCCTGGGAATGCTGGGACACTGTTGGTTGGGCCACCCAAGGCTGTGGGACGTTGGGTGCAGGGGTGTCTTTAGGCATCGGGTTTTCTTTCCAGCTCCAGACGAGCTTGGAGGGATAGTCCAGAAAGAGGCAGCAGGCTTCGCTTGGAGATTTGAGATAGGTCAGAGATCACCAGATCTCAGATCAGGATCACCAGAGAAACCTCCTCGTGGCTTTTGGCCCCTCGAACTCGGGCCGTAGTCGTCGGGTGCAGAGTGGTGCAGACTCGTGTTTTTGGCTAGGGCCCGAGTTGGTGGGTGAGCAAATCCGGTGCTTATGGGAGACAAAGTCTTTGACTTGGAAGGCAGGGCAAGTCCTCAAGGTTCATGAGGTTGCTGGCTGCAGGACACACCGGGATTTTACTAGAGCAGGTTCGAGGTGGGGACAGGCCGGTAGGGCTGGGGACAAGTCAGTGGGCATCCTCCTCTTCTTATTTCAGCACAGCTTCTTCGGTCCTTCTTCTTCTCTTCTTCTTCTGGTCAATTCTTGTCTGAAGAGGCAAGGTTCAGTGTTGCCCCTAAATACTAGATTTAGGGGTGTTACAGGTAAGTAAAGGTTCGGACCAATAGGTCCTTTCCTTGGGGTGGGTACACCGATTATGTCACCCTCCAGTGGGAGGGGGGCTTATGCCTCTCTCTGGTTGGCTGGGTCCCCCCATATGCAAGATGGAAGGGACTGAAAGTTATGCTTCACCTCGCCTCCCCGACCTGAGGGGTGGGGTTGGCAAAGGTGGGCACACCTTCCTTCCTCCCTCACTTGGTTTTCCCGCCGATTCTTCTTCCCAAAGTGGGGGTCAGCACTGGTGGGAGCCAGTTGCTGGAAGCAGCAAAGGGCTGGGGTAGCTCACAAAGGCGGTAAGCCTTTGAAGCTTCCCCTTCCTAGACCCTGCCCATCCTGGGGGAGGAGGCTTGGCACCTCGTCCCAGGATCTGCATTGTTTCAGACCCCCGAGAGCAGCAGGCTCTCGACCTAGGGGTCCAGAAACATGTCTGGTGGTGGTAGCTGGTGAGCAGCCACTCAGCCTGGACACTAGTGTTAGGTCGTTTTTCAGGGGGCATCCCTAAGATGCCCTCTGAGTGCATTTTTCATTAAATGCCACATTGGCATCAGTGTGGATTTAATGTGCTGAGAAGTTTGAAACCAAACTTCCAAGTTTTCAGTAAAGCCATTATGGCGCTGGGGAGTTTGTAATGCAAACTCCCAGCACCATATACTCTTAATGGCATTATTGCACTTACAATAGCTAAGAATTGGCTTAGACACTGTAGGGGTACAGGGCTCATGCACCTGTACACTCACCACTGGTATAGTGCACCCAGCTAGAGGGGTGGCTGACCTATGCCAGGGCAATGGGTTGTAGGCATGGCACACAGGGATGTGTATGTAAAGAAATGGGGGGTAATCACTTGCACACCTGCGGGTATACAGAATTACTCTTCAATGTAGCGAGAACAAACAATGTGAAAATGTAATCAAACTAATGCGTGCTGCACGGTGTCAAAGGGCTGCCAATCCCTAGGATGACTGGATGCTAATTGGTGATTCAAGGCAAAATGTCTTGAATAAACCGGGCGCACAGCTATGAGCAACTTTTTCCCTCTCTACAAAACTTTTTTTCATGACATTTGTCAAATTCCATACAATGTAACACGAACAAAAATTAATAATCTCACAATAATCTTTCGATTAGTTGTCATTGACTTCAAATAACGTGCCGATTTACACATCATTAATTCTATATAAATTCGCTTGTCATTATTTCATAACTCAATTTGTTATAACATCATGACTGTCAATACAACATGAGCGAAGCCTAGTTACAATATCAACATCAAAACAAAAGCAGTGACGATTGATGACCTTCGGCCCGATGCATTTCGGGACCTCCTGTCCCTTCATCAGGGCCACTTGAAACTGAAGAGCACAAGCTGCAATCAACGCTGAAATACAGATAGTACTGAAGTGACGGGCGTAGTTCTGACTAAACTGTAAATGCGTAGACTTGCAACTAAGTCGAGTAGGAAATCAGTCATCTGAATATACGCTGCTAGTTCCGAACAAACTGACATGAAGGCTGACGTGAAAGCTGCTGCAACTGTGACACAGTTGCAGCAGCCTTCACGTCAGTTTGTTTGTAACCAGCAGTGTATATTCAGGTGACTGATTTCCTACTCGACTTAGTCGCAAGTCTACGCAGTTACAGATTAGTAAGAACTACGTCCGTCACTTCAGGACTATTTGTATTTCAACCTTGATTGCAGCTTGTGCTCTTCAGTTTCAAGTGGCCCCTGGAGAAGGGACAGGAGGTCCCGAAATGCATCAGGCCGAAGGTCATCAATCGTCACTGCTTTTGTTTTGATGTTGATATTGTGACTATGTTTCGCTCATGTTGTATTGACAGTCATGATGTAATAACAAATTGAGTTATGAAGTAATGACAAAAGAATTTATACAGAATTAATGTGTAAATCTGCACGCTATTTGAAGTAAATGACAACTAATCGAAAGATTATTGTGAGATTATTAATTTTTGTTTGTGTTACATTGTATGGAATTTGACAAATTCCATGAAAAAAAGTTTTGTACAGAGGGAAAAACTTGCTCATAGTTGTGCGCCCCGTTTATTCAAGACAGTGTGCCTTGAATCACCAATTAGCACACAGGGATGTGTGCCATGTTGAATCTTCACTTTGTTTTGCACCAAAACACGCAGCCTGCAAAGGAAGTGTGTGTGTGTGTAAAGGTACAAGGCCTCTCAGGGTGGCACAATAAGTGCTGCAGCCCTTAGCGGCCTTCCCTGGCCACAGTGCCCTTGGTACCTGTGGAACCATTTACAAGGGACTTTACATGTGGCCAAAGATTACCAATTGGGTTTTGTCTCAATGCAGATTAGGGAAAGAACATAGGCCCTGGTTACCTGTTTGGCAGGAACCCAGGGCACACTCAGTCAAAGTACATCAGCAGTTTGGCAAAAAGTGGGCGCAACCATGCAAAAGGAGGGCACTTTCTTACAGTCCCTGTAACCTATATATATATATATTCACTGAAAAAACCAAACGTTACATGGGCGTTATAGTTAGATATCAATTCCCCAGGAGGATTTGCAGGAATGCTTGTATTTGTGATAGAGCTGGCACTGCTGCCCAATCTGTTGTTGTGGAATCAGAAGGTGCTTGTGCCTTGGTCAACTTCTCCTGTTTCCCCCCCAGCTTGGTAGTTCCAGAAGCCTGTGATTTATTTCCTCACCAGGCAGTGGGCTGCGTTGTGCCACTGGTATGCGTCAAGACTCGTTTTATCTTCGAGAACATAAGATAAGAGATTTGGGGTTTTCATGTGCTTAGAGTGCAGCTATTAGAGGAAGCAGAGCTTTTTTCTCTCTGCCATGAAGGGAAGGGTGGAAAAAGCATCTGGGAACAATTTAATCTTACAAATATCTTTCAGCCTTGCAAAAGAAAAGCGAACACGCCTTGGTAAATCTTGCTATTAATTGCAGGTTGCCTTACTTTAGGGAAGATTAATTAGTCTTTGTTGTTCGGTCATGGTGGCTGTGGGGCATCCCAGAAGTGTTGTCCATTTACATAATGGTAATATTCATTATCCTTAGTCTGTTGCATCCTCATCACAGTCACTACCCGTGAGGTGTTCTCACCTCCCACATGAGAAAGAAAAAGAAGTAAATTAAACAACCATGCTTACATAGTACGTATATAATGAATAACCCACCAAGGGCACTTCCAGGACATATTGATATTGATATTCATAATGAATGTATTTGTAAAGCAAAACATATACCCAGAGGCATCTTGCCACTAGCTGTGATCCAAGTGATAAGTGGTTCAGATGGTGAAAAGCCAGGTTTTTAACATCTTCCTAAAAGCTAAGAGCTCAGTTGTAGATTTTAATGAATGGGGAAGTCTATTCAATTTGGTGGCGGTGTTTCCAACAAAGCTCCCACCACACCAAGACAGCCGCTTGTAGGGGGAACAACCAGGTTCTTATGAGAGCTAGAGCGTAAGGATCTAGTTGGAGCATACCAAACTAGATTCCTTTAGAGATAGTCTGGCGTGGTTCCATATAGAGTTTTATGCGCAAGACACAGTGCTTTAAAAGTAATACGCTTTTCTATAGGAAGCCAATGTAGTTTCTTTATGGCCAGAGATGCAGATTCTAACCTAGGGTTGATGAAAAGCATCCTTGCTGCTGTGTTTTGGACTGTCTGAAGTTTTTTCAAGAAACGTTTTTGGAGGCCTTGCAGGAGACCATTACAATAATCTAATTGGGCCAGTACTAACACTGTAACCACCATTTTTAACACGTCAAAGGAGAGCAGATGAGCAATCTTCTTGACTGGTTTTAAAACATAAAAGGAGGTTAAGGCCACAGAATTAACTTATTATTTGAAAAGTTATTTGTCGTCGATCATCACACCTAAATTTCTCACCTTACTTTTTGGCTTGGGTAGATCCCCTAACTTTTGTGGCCACCAGATGGGAGACCAAAACGACGCGTCATTCCTAAAGTGCATGACCTCTGTTTTCTTAGAATTTAACTTTAGGCAGTTCCTGCTCATCCATTCACTGACCTCCCTCATACAGTTGAGAAGCCAAATGATCTCATTAAGATGACATACCAACCGATAGAAGGCCAGTAATCAAAATGAGGGTGGGCGGTTTGTAATGACTGTAACAAGGATGCAACAGACTAAAAATAATGAAGATTATTGGTAAGTAAACTGAGCATTATAATTACGTCCTATTGCTTCATCCCAGTCATTACAGGTGAGGTATACCAAAGCTTGTAAGTGGTTGTTATAGAGAACAACAAATAACCAGAAAATTAAGATATCTTTAATTTACTGCAAAAACCAAAGTGCCTTCACTAGAAATGTATTCTTTTATTGTAGTCAATATTTGGTGACCAAAATATTTCTTTCCGAAACCAACAACCTCAATTTGGGAATGTTTAACAAAGGTATGAGTCGATGACCAAGCTGATTCTTTACATATTTCACTTAATGAAACTCCTTCATTCTCCATCCAGGATACGGAAACATCTCTAGTAGTTCTTCCTTGTTCACCTTCAGGAGAAAGCAGATTAGCCAAAGAATATCTCATCAAAAGTGTGTCAAGTCCATCTACTAATTGATAGGTTAGATGCTAATTATTTTTTATTGCCCCGGGGAGGTGGCGGTTCCCAAGGCTTGGGGGGCCCACGAGGCCCCCCCACCCTTATTTGTCAGAGCCCCGGGGAGGTGGTGGTCCTCAGGGCTTGGAGGGGCCCGCGAGACCCCCACCCTTATTTGAAGAAAGCCCCAGGGAGGTGGTGGTCCCCAGGGCTTGGGGTAGCCTGCGAGGAGCCCCACCAATATTTAAATTAAGGCCCGGGGAGGTGGCAGTCCCCGGGGCTGCGGGGGGGCTGCGTGCCACCTGCACGTTATGGATAAAGCCTCAGGGAGGTGGAGGTCCCCTAAGCTGTGGGGGCCCCACTGGCCCCGCTATATAATTATACATTGCCCCCGGGACCTGGCCCACCCGGGGGCTTAAGAATAGAGAAGCGCTGGAGCCTGCGCTTAGTTTTTTAAATTTTCTTGGCCGGATTCATGCACCTAATTCAAATTCGGCTTTTTAATGGGTTTTTTTGGCCCTGGGGGTCCTTGTGGGACCCCCTGAGCAGGCCTAGGAGATCAAGGTATTTCTACCCAGCCCCCTTTTCTTCATTTTTTCACTTTTTTATTCCTTTTTCTTGTGACTCTGTTACAGAGTCACAAGATGGCTGTCAACACATTCTGGTTTGAAGTGTTGACAGCTAATCAGAAGTGAGCTCAGGCTCGGGAGGAGTCACGACTCCTCCTTGGTGCTCAGATATATATTCATTTTTATTTTTTGAATTTCTCAGGAACTACTGAACGGATTTACAACAGTTAAAAAAAAAAAGGGGCGCTTTCTGAACCAAGGGCTACCTTTTTGCCAAATTTGGTGTAATTCCATTCAGCAGTTCGGGTTGTAGGCTGTTCCAAAATTTCCTATGGAAATTAACATGGAGAAAACGTGTTATGGGTCCCCCCTTTTTTCTCGGCTCCCGCTTGATGAATCACCCTGAAGCTTTTAAGACAAGAGCTGACCTGAGTGAACCATCAGTTTTGAAGAATCTGCGAAGATTCGTCTAACGGCGCCGAAGATATTGGCAAAAGAAAAACCGCTTCTGGAATAGAAAGGTCCTAACTATAAGGTATATTCAGTGAAAAAACCATAGGTTTCACACACGTTATAGTTAGCGGACATTTCACTCATAAAAAACCAATGAAATTCCCCCGTTATAGTTAGTTAAGCTAACTATAACTCGCGCACCCGCAATCCACTGCTGATGACGTAACATATTACATCACTCATGACATGGTCAGTGACATCACTCATGACATCACTGATGACATCTCAAATGACATCACTGATGACATCATCGAGTGAATGTGTGTTTTTCTGAAAATTAAATATGTTTTATATATGTATATCTCAAGGTCGATGGAAGAATAAATGGGTATATAAGTGTCTAAAAGGATAATTTGTTTTTGAAAAATTGATTGTGTAACTGACTGATTAAGTGTTTCTTAGTGAATACATGGCTTAGTGAGTAATGTTTAAATATGTAATTATCTGTATCAGTCTCTCACTTTGTGTATAAGTGTCTGCATGGGTTGGTGAGTAGCTACATGGGTGTTTATATTGGATTTTAGGTTGTTTTTTGAGTATCAGTCTGAGTGTCTGCATGGTTCGGTGGGGGGTATTACGTAGTGCATAGGTGCATGAATGATTGACTCTCTGGTTGTATGTGTTGAAGACAGCATGTGTGCATGACTGTATGGTTGGATGAGTGTGTGTATGGGTGTGTTAGTGAGTGAATGACTGTCTCAATAGTGTCTTTATGAGTTACTAAATATGTTTTAAAGAAGTATATTTGACTATTGGTGTATATAAGTGAGTATGTGTGAGAGTGAGAGATTGAAACAGTTCCTGTATGAATAAGTATGTGTTTTTATTACTGATTATTTAAAAGAGTAAGTATGTGTAAGTTTCTGTAGAAGTACGTGTGGAGGTGTGTGTATAACTGAATATGCAAGTAAATGGGTGTTTGATTCTTTATTAGCATGAGTGACTATGTGTGTAAGTAACTCTATGGATGAGTGGCAATGTGTAACAGGATGTATAGGTGTATGAGTACATATGATGAGTGAGTACATGTATGAGTGACTGTACAGGACTGTTGGTGAATGAGTGGATGTGTATGTGGATCTAAGAATTACTGAAGAGGTTGTTGTAACTGGTATTGGTATGTCCATTTTTTTGAAAATGTCAGTCTCTATATTTGAATGTTTGTATCAAAGGTTATATTAGGGTGAGAGGAGGTCTACCACTCTGTCACAAGGATGATGTCATCAGTGATGTCATTTGAGATGTCATCAGTGATGTCATGAGTGATGTCACTGACCATGTCATGAGTGATGTAATATGTTACGTCATCAGCAGTGGATTGCGGGTGCGCGAGTTATAGTTAGCTTAACTAACTATAACGGGGGAATTTCATTGGTTTTTTATGAGTGAAATGTCCGCTAACTATAACGTGTGTGAAACCTATGGTTTTTTCACTGAATTTGCAAGGTTTTTTAAATGCTAATTCCTAACTATAACGTGTGTGAAACCTATGGTTTTTTCAGTGAATTTGCAAGGTTTTTTAAATGCTAATTCCTAACTATAACGTGTGTGAAACCCATGGTTTTTTCAGTGAATTTGTATGGTTTTTTAAATGCTAATTCTTACCTATAACATGTGTGATTCCCATGGTTTTTTCATTGATTTTGTATGATTTTTTTAATACAAATTCTTATATTAAACGTGTTTTTTTTTTTTTAATTTGCAAGGTTTTTTTTACTTTATATTCTATTAAAACACTATGCTTAATTTTAAAAAATTCTGCAATATATTATTTTTTCTCATTTTTTTTTACCTAACAGGTAAGATATATTAGTATAACATAGAGATTCTTTTTTTCCTTTTTTTTTTTTTTTTTTTAAGTGCGCGTACGGTAAGCTTACGGTAAGCGTACGGTTTGCGTAATGTTCGTAATATTTCTACTCTTTTTGCGTATGGTTACGCAATTTACGTAGCCGTGCGTACTGCGTACGGGGCGCGTAAACGTGTACGCTACACGCGCACGTTACGCGGAAGTGTTGGGGTGTGCCTGTTATGCGCATGCGCGCGAGCGCGTGTCTTTTTTACGCGCATGCGTACTTTTACCGTAAGCGCTCCGTAAGCGCTCCGTAAGCGCTCCGTAAGCGTAACGTACGCGCACGGTGGGTCATGTGATCATGAAACAAAACTTTTGATTGGTTCAAAGTAGTTTCAGTTCTAGAACTCTCCTACACCACACCCATTCCCCTCATTTCTGCTTGTGATCCCTTAGGAGAAGGAGCTGAGTTGTCTTTGGGATACGATGGCAGACCAGCACTCTTCTGCTGAGAGTGAGGCTAGCAGCACCACCATCAGGCAGAGAAAGAGGAAACAGAAGAGCTCTTTTATATGGGAGTATTTTACTTTTCCTGAGGGCGAGAAAAAAGTCAATGCTGCTTTGGTGACTTGTAAGCTGTGCCAGCGTGTACTTTCAAGAGGTAATCCTAACAAGAAGTATTCCTTCGGGAATCACACTATGTTACGACACCTTGAGGATGTACACCCTAGGACACATGCACGACATACTAGAGGAAACCCTTCAGTAAGTCAAGCAAGCACATCCTCAGCAGCTCTGCCGAGTCCATCTTCGGAAGCTCAGCTGAGCCCTTCATCTGTGGGGGCAGATTCACCTTTTTCTGGTCCTGTGGAAACAAACCATCGGTTTGCGAGGGTTACAATGCGGTGTTCATTTTGCCATGGTCTAATTTTTCATAGGGAGACCAGTCTTCCCCTCATTAACAACAAAATAGACCAGCACATTTGTCCTACCAGCTAATGTTCCCATTCTTCCTTTCCTCTGTCCCTGCATGAACACAACGGCTCTTTTAAGAGCCAACCTTACCTCTCAACTTTTTTTAATTTTTTCTTAAAAACTTTTTTTTTTTTTTTTACCGTACGCGTATTTTTTTTTTTTTTTTTAAAACACTAAAAAACAATTACCACATTACAAGGTCCTTGAGAGATTAATAACTAAATACTGAGAATCTGTTTGAGGAGAAGTGGAAGAAAGGGACCATCTAATTTCTGACTTACCTGACCCACCCAACAATTTAATTTTTAATTAAAATTTAATTGAAATTACTTGTAAAAATGGTTGTTTTTTTCGAAAATTGTCTTTCACAATCTGAAAAAAAAGAAAAAAGTATTAATATTTAATAAATCATTATATAATACAATACACGTTTTTACATATTTTCAAAAAAACAATTTGTTGCCATTTTTTTGCTGTTTTCAGAATATATTGCATCTCACTATAAATCGTGAAAGCAATTGCATTCATCACTTAACAGCGGGCAAAACAAAAATAACAATCTCAAAGATTGTTTTAAAAAAGCCCAGAATCTCTTTTTACTTAAACATAACATTATAGAAATTCAAAATATTCTAAAAAAATATCATCTAATAACAATAACTATTTCTTTAAAATACCGTCTGACAATTTTGTTACAGAAGCATAATCACAAAAATAATATATCTCAAATAACTCCACAATACATCTGGTTACATTTCCTTTAGGCCAAATGGTAATTTTAAAATTCTTTTTTGATTAAATTTCCAATGGTAATCTAATAAAATTCCAAAATTTAAATTGTACAGATGTTACCGATTCTCTCTTAAATTTTGTTTTCCGAAAGATTAATTAATAATTAAATAAGTCCACAATACAATTGGTTACCTTTCCTTATGGCCAAATGGTAATTTTAAAAATCTTTTTTGAATAAATTTCCAATGGTAATCCAATAAAATTCCAAAATTTAAATTGTACAGATGTTACCGATTCTCTCCAAATTTTTGGTTTCCGAAAGATTTATTAGGAATTAAATAAGTCCACAATACAATTGGTTACCTTTCCTTTAGGCCAAATGGTAATTTGAAAAATCTTTATATTTGAAAATTCCAATGGTAATCCAATAAAATGGTAAAATTGTTTTGTACAGATCTTGCCAAGTCTCTCTAAAATTTAGGTTTCAGGAAGATTAGATAGGAATTTGCTAAATCAAAAGGCAAACGTTGCTTGAAAATCAATTGGGAATCATTACACAGTGTCCAGCCTTTTTCACATTTAAGATAAACTGTGTAATGTCCAGAAGTTACAGTAGGTCCTTCATGGAAAATTATTGCAACTGTTACAAAAGTTTTTCCTGAAATTGATAATTGCTGTCCTATAAACTTCTTTATTAAAGTATCCAATTTTGAACCATCAGCTCTACATCATTGCATCATTAAAATTACATACTGTCCGTATTCCTTTAAAATTAACGTTGAAAACATGTCAGATTTACACTCACCGCATTCCATGCTATGATTAGCATCTTTAACTAATTTAGCAAAAGTGACTGTTTTACTGTCTGGCAATGTTAAATAAATAAACCTTTCAGAATCAACATTAGAGCCACATGTATTGAAACAGTTTTCACAACTATGTTCCCATTTATAAGAGACACCAAACATATTTTCAATTTGTACCCCTTCTTTTTCCAGTACCTGAAGAAAATACATCAAGAATTCCTGTGCGTCTTGCTGTACATTTTGAGAAAACTGTGTTCGTCCTGAACATACATCTAAAAGTTTTCTAATTTCAGTAGCACTTTCTATTTGAGTTTTATCATTACTCAGCTTTTGAAAAAGGAGACTCAACTCAGAACAGAATCTTTTTCTCTGATTTACTATTATCTGCTCTTGCAAACTTTCCAGATAAAATGCAACATTCAGCACTACATTAGCGTAGCAGTTGACACCAGAGCTATTTTCAAAATGACAACCTACAACCTCTTCAACATTTTCCTTTTTCTTTTTGCTTGCAATTACATCACTCCTCTTTTTCTTTTTTTTCCTCCTCTCTACATCCTCAATACAGATATTCTCAATTCTCCTTTTTCGAGAAACTACACGTTTCTCCAACACAGGATACTGACCTAAATGAGGAGCATAGGTTCTTCTTAATCTATTATACTCCTTTACACAGTTTGTGTCAGCACTAACTTTTGAATCATCAAAGTCTATCATGAATAAACCAGATAATGTTTTCACTCGTGACAAAGCTACATAAGCCATACCTTCTTTGAACACAGTTGAACCAATGTTTACAAATGCACAATCTACAGTCAATCCTTGAGACTTGTGAATAGTTACAGCATATGCTAGAGAAAACAGAAACTGTTTCCTACGTACATATAAGTCTTTCACAAGCATGAAACGAACTGTACAACGACAAATGTCTATAACTTCTTCTATCTGATCAAATTTTATTTTTAAACATTCAATTCCATCTTTTTTCTGATAATTAATAAAACCCACAACTCTTCCCATAGCTCCATTTACTAAACATTTTTCAACATCCAAATTTCTCCTTAAAAATACTCTACAGTTCATGCAAACATATAGATTTTTTTTCAAATCCAGCAGTTTTGGAAATGTTCTTCGCTAGTGAATCCAATTTATTTTTCAGTTTGCCTGTTAATGTGATAGTAATTCTTTCATCCTGAATTTTGTCCACTGCTTCCAATTTCCTAATCTCTTCCTTTTCCAATTTCAAAAGCTCCTCATTGAATATTGAGCATTCACGTAGAGTTGGCATTAAGCAGATGACACTTTTCTTTTCTGCAATGTTCTTGTATATCTTCTCTGCAACTATTTCTTCCTTTGGAAATAAATTATGTAGCAACCGACTCTGTAATGCTTTCGTGCCAGCTTCAGTGAGTAGTCCAATTCTGATATCTTTCAGAATACTTCCATATTCTTCATCGTTTGCTTGCCTCATATTAGTAGTAAGTTCCTTGTACTCAAAGAAGGACCAAATATTTGCATTACCAATGCTTCCCAATGACTTCTTTGTGTCTTCATGTGTCACAGTATTAAACACTGGTTGTCCTTTAACTGGAGTAAGCTGTAGAAGATCCCCAAAAACTATGACATGTTTTCCACCAAATAACATGTCATAGTCTGTCCTTAGAATTTGCTGCATTCTTAAATGCACAAAGTCAAGCATTAAGTTTGATACCATGCTCACCTCATCAATAATGAGAACTTGCATCTTCTTCAATACTCTTGAAACTTCCAAGCATGCTTCTCCAGTTAGCTTGTGGTATTGTATTTTGTTCTCATACTCTACTGGTAACATTAGCAAACGTTGTAAGGTGATTCCTTTTATGTTATATGCTGCTAACCCAGTTGGAGCAGTAACCACACAAGACAAAGTTGAATCCGTTTTTTTGCTGTAGGTAGCTTCTGATGACTTTTATTAAGAAACTTTTTCCAGTTCCAGCTTGTCCGCTTACATACATCCTGATTGGTTGAAATGATGTGCATGAGCACTCTTTTTTTTCATGTAGTAATCCGTGATCAATTGTGTTTCTGATCTCTTCATAAATTTGTTGCTGCTCTTCATTCAGTTGTCTTTCCAAATTTGATAAGTCTATAAATTCTTCTTGAGCTTGATTCATAGCCGTTTCCACTTCAGTCATAGCTATTGCAGCTTCATTTTCAACGATTGGTTGTCCTAGGGGATCTTGACTGAGTGTTCCTGAACTTTGGCTGTCTTGAGAACTGTCTCTAGCTACTTCAGCTGCAATTGTAGTTTCCTGTTCAATTTCTTCATTTAACATTTGCACATAATTTGTGAAAGTACTGCATTCTATGCTGTCTTTGCAAGCATTAAAGGAATCTTCATAGCTTTGAAATTCTCCCAGTAGTTCGTCCTCTGTACGCCATGGTTTAAACAGCTGTAAAAGAGCCAAGTAGTAAAATTCCTTTTTGTCAGTAGTGTCGCAACTCAGCTTCCTGTGATTTATCAAACTTCCTTTTGTTTGCTTCACCAAACATCCTTCCTCACCAATGACTTTATATTTTCCATTGTTGATGTCTTCTGTGGCTTTCCGTGAATAAATGTAGTTCTGCAGCACTTCATAGAGACACATGTTCTCTAGATGAAGACTTCTCTTGGGATAATATGTGTCCAACATGTTTGATTTCAAAATATCTGTACTTTCTGGCTCATTCTCGGCCAAATATTCAATTTCTCCAACAGATTTCAGTACCCGATTTCTCATGGCTGCAAGGCCTAAACTTGCCCAAATTATTCTTCTTGATTTCGAGTAGAGACTTGCAGAAGATAACCTATCTGAACATTCGTAGGATCCAATTTCTCGATGCGATAACATCTTTAAACTGAAACTGTACAGCTTCTTACTGACAGTCTTCTCGTGAGAAATCTCTTCCCACATTTCTTTCAATTCAGTTTTTTCTGATTTAGTAATGTAAGACGTTACATATCGAGCAACAGCAATGGAATTGTCAGCTACATACTGAATATCCATGTTAGCATTCCACATGGATAAAATGACTGGGTTGTAGTCATTTATATTTTTTGATTCTTCTTTTCTTTTAAGGTTGTAGGTATTCTTAGGTGATTTTCTTGTAATAGTATGTCTCACAGATGACATAAAACTGTTTACTCTTCCATTTGAAAGAACAGGTCTAGGAAATCCAAATCGACATTTAGTGTAGTATTTATCTTTGCTCTTGTATTTCCGTCGACAGTATTTTCCACACCGATGACTTTGGAAACGTAAAACTTGCTCCTTTAACTTTTTCTCTTCTGTGCTTTTTGGTATAGCACATGTTGCATATTCTTCAATGAAAGATAACACTGCTTCATCAGTATCTGTTCCAAACTTTGGGGCATCCTTGATCCACAACAGCATATGAATATGAGGAGCACCTCTTGCCTGGTACTCTTTTCTCCAAAAGAAATCC
The DNA here is from genome assembly GCF_964204655.1 of Triturus cristatus. Taxonomy (NCBI): domain Eukaryota; kingdom Metazoa; phylum Chordata; class Amphibia; order Caudata; family Salamandridae; genus Triturus; species Triturus cristatus. The sequence goes on along the minus strand of NC_140581.1, from coordinate 662,983,895 downwards.
ACTACTTCTCCAAGAGGTGGATTTTTTTTATTGCAGATGAAGGACATCATAGCCTCAAATCTATGATTGAAATATCTGCAAACATTAACCGGATCCAATGAGCACAGTTCTTCTGCTGTCTTGTATTCGATGTTTTTAATGTTTGAATTTGCCTCTCGTAGAAAATCCAGTAAATCATCCCAAGCGTACTCAGCACAGCTTAGGGTAAGGAACCATGTTGGTGTTCCTAAATTCCGTAACATGCATTTTAATACACCATTGCGTCGGTACCAATATTCATTTGTCCCACGCTGACAAGCCATCAGATTGATCAGTTGTGTTTCCAAATGATCATCTCGGTGCTGCACTTTCTCCATAAAATCCTTAGCAGATACATTTTGTAAATGTACTCCACTTTTTAAAATGTGATTTACTGCATATGATAATGCAGACAAGTCGCTTTCAAATAAAAGATGGAACAAATAAGGAATACTTTGTCGAAATCTTGGATCTTCTGCATATAGTCTTGTAGTTCGATACTCAGAAGCTGGAATCTGTTCTGGACGTTCATCGTATCGTCCTCCTTTTCCTGTAGGAAACAGCTGGGGAAAACATCGAGCTTCCAAGCTCTCCTCCCATACACTCACAGGAGTTCCTTTTGCTTTCTTCATCTGAAACAGATCAATATTGTCTCCCATAACTTCTTTTGAATGAAGAGGATGTATGCTAAAATGTTCATACATTTCTTCTTCCTTTGACTTGTCCACTTTTTCAATTTGTCCAGTTGGTGTTTCTGTGTCTTCTTGTAAATCTTCTTCTTCTTCTTCTATATAAATTGATTCATACCATTTGTTATTCCTTTTCAAATACAAATTTGCTCTTTGTACTTTCCGTACATCTACCAGCTCCTGCCAAATCTTCTTATTCTTTGTAGGTACACCATTAACCAGAATAACTAATGGTTCAGTTTCCAAAGTATCTGCATCAATAGTTTCCATATTTTTTCTCAAATCCAAGGGCAAATACACCACTCTACCTTTTAAACCTCTCAGTAAATCTGAAGGAGGTAATTTACCAGTTTTGGGCTCCATACGTACTATGGTCTGGAACGGATGAACACATTGAATAAGTATAGACTCATATGTATTTAATTCAGAAAGTTCGGCAGGAATAGCATCCAATTCTAAATTATTATGTACAGCTCTGGTCGGCATTCTATTTTCTTCTAACTTGTTGTAACAGTATTTACAAATACGCTGATCTTCACCCAATTCAAAACAATTTTCAAGAAATATATATGTGGCAAAATCCTTCCACTTATAATTATCTTCATTTTCACTTTTTCTGTAGAGATCAACATTCCTGGTTTGTTTTCTATAATGAGTTCTGCGGCAACAAATACAAGTAATATTTGGTCTTTCATTAGAGATTATTGCAAATTTTGTTATGTGATCATTAAATGTCTTACTTACAGAGGGTTCTACATTCTCTTCCACTTCAATTCAATTTTATTTAAATATGATTTTGGAACTCCTTGGAGATCCACATATTACAAAATAACAGCCAAAATATAGTAAAATGAGTCCACATATAATCGACTTTTTCTAGCAAAAAATGTACAGATTATCATACCGTTCATCTAATACAATTCTAAAAAACATTTGAAAAAGTTAAAAATTCTGTTACAGAAAATTTCGTTTGGGGGACTGAAGATAGCATCTATCAGAGATCTTGCGGATAAAATACCAAACTGAATACATACAGGCTTTACCCACAGACGACGGTGGGCCATTAATGCTGGACAGACTAGCAGGACATGTATAGAGCCTTGGACTGAGATATTGCAAAGGTTACATATATTAGATATACCATGCCATTTGGCCAACAGCTTATTCAGTGGAAGGAGATCCTGCCTAAGAAGCAGCCAAAAACGGCGCAAACCGTGGGGTATATTCCAGGAGGCGTAAGGTTGTATTTGTTTAAACAAATAGGAATCAACAGCTTGAGTGGCCCCCTTCTTTTGTACAATCAAGTTACGATCCCTTTCGTAGCTTAGCTTCCATGTGGCTTGTTTTAATGTAAATTTTAATTGTTGCATAGAAAGGTCTAAAAGAGTGGCTTCCTCTAAGTCCAAGAGTGTAATGGCCTTCCTATAATTCTTTATAAGAATCGAATGCTCTTTTAGTGGGCCCATCAACTCTTTTGTGATTAGGGATCTTAGTGTGGCTGGCTTTCCTTTGACCAAACAGATAACCCAGCGAATGACTCCTGCCAGACCCTGTGCCCAGCTACTTCTTAGACCGAATTCTAAACGAAGGGCTGCTGCACTGCAACTATTATTAACTGAAGTTAAGCTTCTCAAGAGGGAACCCTCGATAATGTCCAAAAAACCCCATTCGACTAGGTCGATGAGTTCTATGCCGTAAAGCAAAGTTGGGGGGACTTTTGCCCGGAAAGCCTCCAGCAAATAACCAAAGTGTCTTTTACCGGTTGATTTGTATAATGCTCTTAACCCATTTCCCTTAGACTTTGCCTTGCGGGAACTATTTTCTATATGGGATTTGTTGCTCAAGTTGCTATTTACAACCTTAAGCAAAAACAACAATTGATGGACAGAATGCAGAACAATGTCATACATTCACCCCAGTACAGAGATCTGGGCCTAAATCCACCGTTTTTTTGCTCACCATGCCATTCCAGTTTGAACCCAGCCACATGCAAATCAGTCTTGACCCTGTGCCCCATGGGAACAGTCCAGCCCGAACTGCCAAGCCAGGTCCTCCCTGGACTGGAAACAAGCATCCTAGGACCGGTTTCGGGCAGAGTGGGCTAAAGAACGGTGATGGATTAAACCCAGATCAGTTGACTGGGGGTGAGTGCTTGCAATGTTCAACACTCCGTCCATCATTTCCTTTGGTTGTTGCTTTATTTACAACCTTACCCAAAAATACGTATGATTTTACTCTTTCTAGTTTTTGGCCTCCCAGCTCCCAGCTAATGTGTTCCAACTTCAGTTTTTTTCGCCCCTCCATACACATTACCTTGCTTTTGGAAATGTTTATTTTCAGGAAATGGTTTTCGGAGAATGTGTATAATGAATGCAGACGGTTGTTAAGGCCTTTTGGAGTAAGGTCTAGGATTAATATATCGTCCGCATACATTAAACAAGAGATATATCTTTCTCCCAGACGTGGGGCAATTCCTTCGCATGCAGATATGATAAGGGGGAGATCACTAACGTAAAGGGAAAACAAAAGAGGAGCTAAAAGACAGCCCTGTTTAAGGCCATTTGCCGATGGAATAAGCTGGGATAAGCCCCTTTCACCCCCCAATAGCACTCTGCACCACGTGTTATCGTGCAAATCTTGTACCAAGCATAAGAGTCTATGAGGCATTCCCAGGGCATGTAGCTTTCTCCACAGTACTTGTCGGTCGACCTTATCAAAGGCCGTGGAGAAATCTATGAATGCCGCATAGACTCTCCCCTTTCTGGCTCCAATATATTTATCGGTTATTACCTGGAGGGCTGTTAAGTTGTCCATGGTACTGTGGTTTTTCCTGAAACCTGTCTGCTCGAGAGGAAGAATATTTAAATGCTCCACCCAATCATTTATTCGTTTGAGCAGACATCTTGTAAAAACTTTGCCGATTGCATCCAACAGTGCAATCTGGCGGTAATTCTGAGGGGATAAACGATCTCCCTTTTTAAACAATGGTACCAGGATACTTCCCTTCCAAGAGGGTAAAACCTTACCTCTAGATAAACAAATATTGAAAATTGGACAGAGTAGCATACTCCATTTAGCCCTGTTCTGTTTTAGTACATTAATGGGCAATTCATCCGGGCCCATAGCCCCGGAGTACCTCATTTCTCCAATAGCTAAGCCTATGTCCTTTTCTGTAAATGGCTCTACAGCCAAGCTCATTTCGTTTGGCCGTACTTGCGAGGTCACCGTATTATTGCTTGCATAAAGATTAGAGACAAAATCCCTCCATATTTGTTCCTCAATAGGGATGGGTAAAGGGCTTGTTCTCAGTCCGCACCCCTCATCTATAAGGGACCAAAATTGCCTCATTTCCCCGTTAATAGCAGCTTCTCTTATTTTTACCCAGATAGCATCCTCTTTTTCTTTGCGTAATGTGGTTAATAGCCTTCTCCGTTTCCTTTTTAACATTGTTATTTTTTGTGCTATAACAACAGATCTATTTAAATATTGGGCCCTTACTAATTTATTAATTTCTATGTTAAGCAGTCTCAGAGGGCTAGTAAATATTCCAAAGGACTTTTTCCTATTGAGCTTTTTTGCCCCTGTTATCACTGACTTCAAGAACAGAGAGAAATTTTAAATTTCAGAGCCATACCAGGAAGGAAGCTCAGATATTGCTACATCGAGCATTTCTTCCAAATTTCGACACGCCCTTGCGTTCCAGTAGCACCTTCCTGATTTGGAACCGAAATTTGTTTGATCACTATTCAGAGACCACTGATCACATTTAGATGGCTTTACATTCATCGAGATGGAGAGGATTCTGTGATCACTTAACGGTGTATCAATAATATCGAGATCCTTCAATAACTCAAATGATTGGGACCCCATTATTACGTAATCAAGAATCGATTCCCCTTGGTAGGATTTGTGCGTGAACTTAGCCGGGGAATCCGAGGGGAGTCTCCCATTTGCAATAATCCCATCCATTTCTGCCAACTCATTTAGTAAAAGTTTGCCACGTTTATTTGTTTTTATATTTTCAGGAAACGCTGCCCGAGGAATATGGAGAGTTTCTTCTCTAAGTTTATCACAGAATAAGTTTATGCTTGAGTTGGAGATCTTGCAATTCAGGTCCCCGACTAAAATTATAGCCGCCGTTGGATCTTTCTCCCTGATACTCTGGCTATGCAAGAAAACCTTTTTTAAGATTGCATTAAAACCAGCTTCCGGTGGTATATAGACATTTATCAGAACCAGACGATTGCCAGTTTTAGGATTGCCAGACTCAAATAAGGTTACTACTTCCACTTCTTCCTCATTTACTGTGTCCTTTTCTGCACTTTCTTGTTCTGGACCAAAGTAACAAAACTGAATTTCATCAGTAACCTTCTCTACATCTGATACCGATCCACGGAACCGAGCCCTATTCAATTCATCTAACTTTATTGCTGGACTTTTAGCAAAATACAATCGTCTCACAAACTTTCTCATTTCAGTATGATGAACAGCCAGCATTCTAAAATGATGAAAAACACTTTTACACACTTTTCTTGATAGACAAGCCATAGAATGTCCCTGCAAACCAGTATTCTCTCTCACTCTGCATGGATCTAGACTTTGAAGCACCTTAATCTTCTGTTTAACACTTTTTTTACTATAATCTCTTAGAAACTCACGAAATTTATCAATAGATTCCTGACGCACAGTGCAAATACTTCTACAATTCCAAGTGTACACTGGGGCTTTAGGACGTCTCCCCATAGCCTCATCCGCCATCACTTGTTCCTCATCTCTTGGAACCATTTTCTCCTTCTCCATTATACAACCATTTTTCACTTCATAAGCACGACCTCTGGTGTCAACTGCATGCAGCAAACTATTACTTTGAAAATAACTCTCTTCATTAAAAAAAGGTTCACTACTTGAACTATGCATCCATTCTCCTAAAAACACTTTACAAAAGTTTGTTCTTTTCACTAGTCTTTTCCTTTTGCTTTGTGATTTCAGTACATTGACCATTTTATCTAATGTACGCATCCTGTTCAAAATTAAAATGAATAGTTTCCTTTTTAATTCTAAAGCCTTTGCTGCAATGGCTTCAATTTCTTTTTTTCTCTTATAAAATTTAGCTTTTTTCTTATATTTCTTCACATCCTTTATCAAATTGGACATAACTCTTCTCTGAAACATTTTTCTAAGAATCTCTTTAAACGCTGTTTTTCTTTTTAAGTTAATCTTTATTGTTTCTGAAGGTATATTTGCATTAACTAAATGCACATTTTTTTCCTGTTGTTTTCTATTTAAAACATTCTTTCCAGTACAGACATTTTGTACATTTTTCCTTTTTTTGAAGATATTGTTTAAAAAATCTTTTGTCTGCTTACCAGAAGACTTTCTCTTTTTCCCAACATGAGCATCTCCAACTAACTTAGGTCCTCCAGTTGTCTTCAAATATAGATTTTTTTTGTGGTTTTTCCTTAGTCTGGATTTTGTAGGCATCTTAAATTTTGTTCACTGCTCTTCAGCAATACCTGAAAAAAACTAAAAAAGAAAATTCCTTTATTTTATTTAAATATATTACTACATTTTTTATGATCTTTTCAAATCTTAAAATACTATGTACCCCTTTCCTACAAGTGAAAATCACAATAACACCATCACAAATTAAATATCTAAAAACAATTCCTGTGTGCACACAGAGTCATGGTTTGAAATTAGGCAGAAAACAAAATTTCTTTGCCAATTGGAAAGCACACTTACTACTCTTTTTTTGGCAAGTGATAAGTACTTTTACAGTCTGACACATTTTGAATCCACTTTTCAGATTCTGAAAACAGAACATGTCCAAACAGCTTTTTGAGACCAGCAACATGTGTAACCTGGGTGACTGACTACACTCCAGCAAGGGCAACCAGCCTTAGTGATGCTGAATGTATTTGCATTACTGACTGCAACCTCAAACCCCACTCGGTTGTGAATACTATGCATGATTCTACAGGATAAGCAGCTGGGTGTGTGCTAAGAGTCTGCTTCTGCAGAAAAAATAGCTCCCCCTTTCCTACTAATGCAAATGTAAAATTACCAGAGTAATACGCAATAAATCTCTGTCTATAATTCCTCTTTGCACACAGAGTCATGGTTTGAAATTAGGCAGAAAACGAAATTTCTTTGCCAATTTGAAAGCACACTTCCTACTCTTTTTTTGGCAAGTGATAAGTACTTTTACAGTCTGACACATTTTGAATCCACTTTTCAGAAACTGAAAAAAGCACATGTCCAAACTGCTTTTTGAGACCACCAACATGTGTAACCTGGGTGACTGACTACACTCCAGCAAGGGCAACCAGCCTTAGTGATGCTGAATGTATTTGCATTACTGACTGCAAACTCAAACCCCACTCGGTTGTGAATACTCTGCATGATTCTACAGGATAAGCAGCTGGGTGTGTGCTAAGAGTCTGCTTCTGCAGAAAAAATAGCTCCCCCTTTCCTACTAATGCAAATGTAAAATTACCAGAGTAATACGCAATAAATCTCTGTCTATAATTCCTCTTTGCACACAGAGTCATGGTTTGATATTAGTCAGAAAACGAAATTTCTTTGCCAATTGGAAAGCACACTTACTACTCTTTTTTTGGCAAGTGATAAGTACTTTTACAGTCTGACACATTTTGAATCCACTTTTCAGATTCTGAAAACAGCACATGTCCAAACAGCTTTTTGAGACCAGCAACATGTGTAACCTGGGTGACTGACTACACTCCAGCAAGGGCAACCAGCCTTAGTGATGCTGAATGTATTTGCATTACTGACTGCAACCTCAAACCCCACTTGGTTGTGAATACTATGCATGATTCTACAGGATAAGCAGAAAAATTACCAGAGTAATACGCAATAAATCTCTGTCTATAATTCCTCTTTGCACACAGAGTCATGGTTTGATATTAGTCAGAAAACGAAATTTCTTTGCCAATTGGAAAGCACACTTACTACTCTTTTTTTGGCAAGTGATAAGTACTTTTACAGTCTGACACATTTTGAATGCACTTTTCAGATTCTGAAAACAGCACATGTCCAAACAGCTTTTTGAGACCAGCAACATGTGTAACCTGGGTGACTGACTACACTCCAGCAAGGGCAACCAGCCTTAGTGATGCTGAATGTATTTGCATTACTGACTGCAACCTCAAACCCCACTCCGTTGTGAATACTATGCATGATTCTACAGGATAAGCAGCTGGGTGTGTGCTAAGAGTCTGCTTCTGCAGAAAAAATAGCTCCCCCTTTCCTACTAATGCAAATGTAACATTACCAGAGTAATACGCAATAAATCTCTGTCTATAATTCCTCTTTGCACACAGAGTCATGGTTTGAAATTAGGCAGAAAATGAAATTTCTTTGCCAATTGGAAAGCACACTTCCTACTCTTTTTTTTGGCAAGTGATAAGTACTTTTACAGTCTGACACATTTTGAATCCACTTTTCAGATTCTGAAAACAGAATATGTCCCAACGGCTTTTTGAGACCAGCAACATGTGTAACCTGGGTGACTGACTACACTCCAGCAAGGGCAACCAGCCTTAGTGATGCTGAATGTATTTGCATTACTGACTGCAACCTCAAACCCCACTTGGTTGTGAATACTATGCATGATTCTACAGGATAAGCAGAAAAATTACCAGAGTAATACGCAATAAATCTCTGTCTATAATTCCTCTTTGCACACAGAGTCATGGTTTGATATTAGTCAGAAAACGAAATTTCTTTGCCAATTGGAAAGCACACTTACTACTCTTTTTTTGGCAAGTGATAAGTACTTTTACAGTCTGACACATTTTGAATGCACTTTTCAGATTCTAAAAAAACAGCACATGTCCAAACAGCTTTTTGAGACCAGCAACATGTGTAACCTGGGTGACTGACTACACTCCAGCAAGGGCAACCAGCCTTAGTGAAGCTGAATGTATTTGCATTACTGACTGCAACCTCAAACCCCACTCCGTTGTGAATACTATGCATGATTCTACAGGATAAGCAGCTGGGTGTGTGCTAAGAGTCTGCTTCTGCAGAAAAAATAGCTCCCCCTTTCCTACTAATGCAAATGTAAAATTACCAGAGTAATACGCAATAAATCTCTGTCTATAATTCCTCTTTGCACACAGAGTCATGGTTTGAAATTAGGCAGAAAACTAAATTTCTTTGCCAATTGGAAAGCACACTTCCTACTCTTTTTTTGGCAAGTGATAAGTACTTTTACAGTCTGACACATTTTGAATCCACTTTTCAGATTCTGAAAACAGAATATGTCCCAACAGCTTTTTGAGACCAGCAACATGTGTAACCTGGGTGACTGACTACACTCCAGCAAGGGCAACCAGCCTTAGTGATGCTGAATGTATTTGCATTACTCACTGCAACCTCAAACCCCACTCGGTTGTGAATGCTATGCATGATTCTACAGGATAAGCAGCTGGGTGTGTGCTAAGAGTCTGCTTCTGCAGAAAAAATAGCTCCCCCTTTCCTACTAATGCAAATGTAAAATTACCAGAGTAATACGCAATAAATCTCTGTCTATAATTCCTCTTTGCACACAGAGTCATGGTTTGATATTAGTCAGAAAACGAAATTTCTTTGCCAATTGGAAAGCACACTTACTACTCTTTTTTTGGCAAGTGATAAGTACTTTTACAGTCTGACACATTTTGAATGCACTTTTCAGATTCTGAAAACAGCACATGTCCAAACAGCTTTTTGAGACCAGCAACATGTGTAACCTGGGTGACTGACTACACTCCAGCAAGGGCAACCAGCCTTAGTGATGCTGAATGTATTTGCATTACTGACTGCAACCTCAAACCCCACTCGGTTGTGAATACTATGCATGATTCTACAGGATAAGCAGCTGGGTGTGTGCTAAGAGTCTGCTTCTGCAGAAAAAATAGCTTCCCCTTTCCTACTAATGCAAATGTAAAATTACCAGAGTAATACGCAATAAATCTCTGTCTATAATTCCTCTTTGCACACAGAGTCATGGTTTGATATTAGTCAGAAAACGAAATTTCTTTGCCAATTTGAAAGCACACTTCCTACTCTTTTTTTGGCAAGTGATAAGTACTTTTACAGTCTGACACATTTTGAATCCACTTTTCAGATTCTGAAAACAGCACATGTCCAAACAGCTTTTTGAGACCAGCAACATGTGTAACCTGGGTGACTGACTACACTCCAGCAAGGGCAACCAGCCTTAGTGATGCTGAATGTATTTGCATTACTCACTGCAACCTCAAACCCCACTCGGTTGTGAATACTATGCATGATTCTACAGGATAAGCAGCTGGGTGTGTGCTAAGAGTCTGCTTCTGCAGAAAAAATAGCTCCCCCTTTCCTACTAATGCAAATGTAAAATTACCAGAGTAATACGCAATAAATCTCTGTCTATAATTCCTCTTTGCACACAGAGTCATGGTTTGATATTAGTCAGAAAACAAAATTTCTTTGCCAATTGGAAAGCACACTTACTACTCTTTTTTTTGGCAAGTGATAAGTACTTTTACAGTCTGACACATTTTGAATGCACTTTTCAGATTCTGAAAACAGCACATGTCCAAACAGCTTTTTGAGACCAGCAACATGTGTAACCTGGGTGACTGACTACACTCCAGCAAGGGCAACCAGCCTTAGTGATGCTGAATGTATTTGCATTACTCACTGCAACCTCAAACCCCACTAGGTTGTGAATACTATGCATGATTCTACAGGATAAGCAGCTGGGTGTGTGCTAAGAGTCTGCTTCTGCAGAAAAAATAGCTCCCCCTTTCCTACTAATGCAAATGTAAAATTACCAGAGTAATACGCAATAAATCTCTGTCTATAATTCCTCTTTGCACACAGAGTCATGGTTTGATATTAGTCAGAAAACAAAATTTCTTTGCCAATTGGAAAGCACACTTACTACTCTTTTTTTTGGCAAGTGATAAGTACTTTTACAGTCTGACACATTTTGAATCCACTTTTCAGATTCTGAAAACAGCACATGTCCAAACAGCTTTTTGAGACCAGCAACATGTGTAACCTGGGTGACTGACTACACTCCAGCAAGGGCAACCAGCCTTAGTGATGCTGAATGTATTTGCATTACTCACTGCAACCTCAAACCCCACTCGGTTGGGAATACTATGCATGATTCTACAGGATAAGCAGCTGGGTGTGTGCTAAGAGTCTGCTTCTGCAGAAAAAATAGCTCCCCCTTTCCTACTAATGCAAATGTAAAATTACCAGAGTAATACGCAATAAATCTCTGTCTATAATTCCTCTTTGCACACAGAGTCATGGTTTGATATTAGTCAGAAAACGAAATTTCTTTGCCAATTGGAAAGCACACTTACTACTCTTTTTTTGGCAAGTGATAAGTACTTTTACAGTCTGACACATTTTGAATGCACTTTTCAGATTCTGAAAACAGCACATGTCCAAACAGCTTTTTGAGACCAGCAACATGTGTAACCTGGGTGACTGACTACACTCCAGCAAGGGCAACCAGCCTTAGTGATGCTGAATGTATTTGCATTACTGACTGCAACCTCAAACCCTAAAAGTATTCCTCATTTATACCAGTACACCTTAATTTATGGTGAAAACATAGTACATATTATTTTACATGTTCCTTATATTTAAATTTCTCCCAAAACACAAAATGATAAACACAACTTCAACAAAAGGAATTCCAATTCTATTATTCATTTCTTAATTTACCATATACATCCCCTCTCAAACTCATAACTCACCTTTAAAATTAGTTAGTTGTGAAAGAAATGTGGCACTCAAACAGCAGATTATCAGAGCCAGGATCTCTGTTCTATACACCTCTCTCCTCTCAGCAGAACCAGATAATGGCAATGTTTCCCTCTCTTTTTCCACACATATACATGTAAATTTCAAATCTCAGTGCTTCCCCATTTTTTCAAATGTAATCACACATTTCTATTGGTTGAAAACCAACCCTTTTCCAAAAGTACCCTTCCCCCAACTTGACTTCTGCCTAGTACCCTTCCCCCAACTTGACTTCTGCCTGCTACCATAGCAACAGCTCATGGAACACTGCTGTGTAGAGTTAGGTCAGAAGTTCACCACACAATGTTTCATTTCCAAAGAGCAAGAGTGCTTGACTTTTCAAACCTAACAGCAAATCCATAGTACTGTTCTTTGGTAACACATTTTTCTGTACCAATACAAAACATGCTTCTATAAATTGACACATACAGCCTAGTTTTTAGTGTAGAATGGTATGAAACAGCCAATGAGTTCTTGTTATTTAAAAAAAATATGTATGCCTCCATTTCCAAACTGTGTTTCATTTCTTTTTCCCATTCTACTGAAATACACCTCCTGAGTGCATCCAGATCTCCTTTGAAGATGTTCACAGTGTGGATTGTAGGGCACAGCTATGTCTTCTGGAGTGAAAAGTATGCAGAGAAAACTGGTATGGTGAGAGACCTTGCTTTGCCAAATGTAGACATTAAATGGATTGGTCAGAGAGGGTTAAAGTGGCACCAATTGATGCCATTGGTGAAATCCTTCATGCAAATCCAACACCCTGACCTCATAATAGTGCACTGTGGTGGCAATGACCTAGGCACTTTGACTGGGGTAGGTCTGGAAATGCTTATGAAGGAGACCTTTGCACAACTGTTTTCACTTTTCCCTAAAACTGCCTTTGCGTATTCTAACATATGCCAAAGGCAAAAATGGAACTGGTCCAATCATTTTTGTCCGCAGATTGACAAAGAAAGAAAGCACGTCAACAAATCTGTTTCTGCTTTCCTCAGAGACTATGGTATGGGTTCCATTTACCACAACAACTTGCGTTACGACATGCAAGACATTTATAGAGGAGATGGTGTACACTTCACTGATGAAGGGAACAGAGGCTTCCTCTTGAACCTTAGACTCTGCATCGGTACTTACTTGTAGGCACCACTAAAAAAATCACTTCATAAACACAACGGCTCTTTTTAGAGCCCCCTAATATCTAAACACTTAAATCTGATTTTTATTTCTTTTTTTATTTTTTTTGCCTACCGTACACGTACGGTAAGCTTACCGTACGCGTACCCGCGATTTTTTTTTTAAATTAATAAATGTTTTTTTTGTACTTTTCTGTCCTTCTTTGACCCCCTTTCAAATGTTAGGGGGTCTGTAACTCTCTTCCTTGCCCCCTTTTCAAGTTATCTCCCTTTTTTTTCTGTGTGAAACACACGAAATGGCGGCCGACACTTCCTGATTTCGTCCGATTCGAATGTTTACAGTCATGTGACAACCAATCAGATTTGAGCTCGCGCACGGCACCGTACGCGTACGGTAAGCTTACCGTAAGCGCACGGTAAGCGCACGGTAAGCTGCCACAGATATATATATTGATTTAAATGCTATTTTCTCAGGAACTACTGAACAGATTTACACCAGACCTACAAAAGGCACTTCCTTGACCTGTAGACTACCTCTCTGCCAAATTTCAAGTAACTCTGTTCAGCCGTTCGGGCTGTAGCTGTGTCTAAAGGTCCTACTGAAAAATGCATGGGGAAAACGCGTTTTGTGACCCCCCTTTTTTCTCAGCCCCCGCTTGACGAATCCCCCCGAGACTTTCAGGGTAGGAGCGTAGCGTAGCGCCCCATTAGTTTTGAAAATTTCGCGAGGATTCGTCGACCGGCGCCAAAGTTATTCAAAATAGAATGTTGCGGTTTTCCTATGGAAACAGGGTCCTAACTATAACTACCTACTGGCGACCGCCAGTAGGTAATATATCCATATGTATATGTATATCTATATCTATCTATATCTATATATATATATATATATATTATATTACATAAAACACCCTCGAATGAAAGCGCACTCGAACGCCAGCTCCATCAACGATGGCAAACAGCAGTTTCCTCGCCTTACGCGTTTCGGGGCTCCAGTCCCCTTGGTCACAGGCATCAACACACAATGGGAAAGATTGTCATTTAAGAACACATTCCACAGCACGTGACTCTTAACAGGTTTCCAATTGGTCACAGTTAATTACAACCGAGGTGCCAATTACGATCCTGTAAAAACCGTGTCCGAACCGTCGGACGGAGGCTTTTTTCCGTCCGACTCGTACCCGTTCGTAAAACTGTACAAACATGCAAGTACGATTCGCACGGAAACACCATTTCCGTACGAGTCGTACAAAACACCGACCGACGAACAGATACATACAAATGTGATCCGGGGAAAGCGCCGACGTGACGTGGGGACGCTTGCAGGCAGCGTTTCGCGAACCAGGAAGTACGATTCGAACCGACAGCGGTCCGGACGGCAATATTTTTACGGCACCCAAAAAGTGCCGGAAAAGCGAAGTACGCCGCGATGCGAGTGGAATCGGGGGTCCGGTACGCGCCGTACCCCCCCCAGCCCCCGTGAGTACGCGCCGAACACCCCCCCAGCCCCCGTATGTACGCGCCGAACACCCCGTGTACGTACGAGTCGTACCCCCGTGTATGTACGGTGCGTACCCCCAGTGTATGTACGGTGCGTACCCCCCAGTGTATGTACGGTGCGTACCCCCCAGGGTATGTACGGTGCGTACCCCCCAGTGTATGTACAGTGCATACCCCCCAGTGTATGTACGGTGCGTACCCCCCAGTGTATGTACGGTGCGTACCCCCAGTGTATGTACGGTGATTACCCCCAGTGTATGTACGGTGCGTACCCCCAGCGCTACACGCTGGGGGTACGCACCGTACATACACTGGGGGTACGCACCGTATATACACTGGGGGTACGCTCCGTACATACACTGGGGGGTACGCACCGTACATACACTGGGGGGTATGCACCGTACATACACTGGGGGGTACGCACCGTACATACACTGGGGGGTACGACTCGTACGTACATGGGGGTACGCACCATACATACACTGGGGGGTACGCACCGTACATACACTGGGGGTACGCACCGTACATACACTGGGGGGTACGCACCGTACATACACTGGGGGGTACGCACCGTACATACACTGGGGGGTACGACTCGTACGTACACGAGGGTACGCACCGTACATACACTGGGGGGTACGACTCGTACGTACACGGCGACTCGAACGTACACGGGTGTACATACACGGGTGGGGGTAGGACTCGAACGTACGGGGGCTGGGGGGGTGTTGGGCGCGTATGCGGGCACATGTCTCCATGGTTGCTATGGGAGTTCGGTGCGGACGGTGTTTTTTCCATACGGTTGTAACATCGGACGCACGGGATGGATCGTGATTCCGCGGTCGGACTTCACTTTTCACATTTGTACGGTAAATCGTCCGGGGACGTGTCGGACACGTTTTCCGACCCGAGGACGTGTGGGGAGTTATTCCCAATGCGATTCGTATGGTCTTTTTCCCATGCGAATCGTAATTGGCAGTTTGTACGGCACTTGTACGATTCGTACGGTAAAAAGACCGGATACGAGTCGTACGGGCCATTTTTTTACCGGATCGTGATCGGCACCCGAGTGTTGCATGCTGGAAAAAGTAGTCCATCATGTTATAGTAACTTTACGAATGCATTCTCATATCTTGTTACCTTAGTAGGCTCTGTCCCATTGTATCAATTTGGCTGAGTAAAAACCTTCAGTAGGCCTTCGGCATAAATTGCTGTTTCCTATAAGGCCAGCCGGCATTCCACAAGTCGGGAACTTCGAGCAGTTCAATTGTCCCCCACGTGGCCCCCAGACTTCGGGGGGGGTGCGCTTCCGCGGCATACATGCTACCGCATATCATTTTATTACACAAAACACACTCGAATGATAGCACACTCGAACGCCAGCTCCATTAACGATGGCAAACAGCATTTATTATGCATGAAGTCAGTTTCCTCGCCTTACGCGTTTTGGGGCTCCAGTCCCCTTGGTCACAGGCATCGAAACACAATGGGAAAGATTCTCATTTAAGAACACATTCCACAGCATGTGACTCTTAACAGTTCTCCAATTGGTCACAGTTAATTACAACTTAGTGTTGCATGCTGGAAAAAGTAGTCCATCATATTAGAGTAACTTTACAAATGCATTCTCATATCTTGTTACCTTAGTAGGCTCTGTCCCATTGTACTAATTTGTCTGAGTAAAAACCATCAGTAGGCCTTCGGCATAAATTGCTGTTTCCTATAAGGCCAGCCAGCATCCCACAAGTCGGGAACTTCGAGCAGTTCAATTTTCCCCCACGTGGCCCCCAGACTTCAGGGGGGGTGCGCTTCCGCGGCATACATGCCGCCGCATATGATTTTCTTACACAAAACACCCTCGAATGAAAGTGCACTCGAACGCCAGCTCCATTAACGATGGCAAACAGCATTTATTATGCTTCTAGTCAGTTTCCTCGTCTTACGCGTTTCGGGGCTCCAGTCCCCTTGGTCACAGGCATCAACACACAATGGGAAAGATTCTCATTTAAGCCCATTCCACAGCACGTTACTCTTAACAGTTCTCCAATTGGTCACAGTTAATTACAACTTAGTGTTGCATGCTGGAAAAAGTAGTCTATCATGTTATATTAACTTTACGAATGCATTCTCATATCTTGTTATCTTAGTAGGCTCTGTCCCATTGTATTAATTTGTCTGAGTAAAAACCTTCAGTAGGCCTTCGGCATAAATTGCTGTTTCCTATAAAGCCAGCCGGCATCCCACAAGTCGGGAACGTAGAGTAGTTCAATTGTCCCCCACGTGGAGCTGGCGTTCGAGTGCGCTTTCATTCGAGGGTGTTTTGTGTAATATTATATATATACATATATATATTCACTGAAAAAAACATAGGTTTCACACATGTTATAGTTAGCTGTACATTTCA
This sequence comes from Triturus cristatus, assembly GCF_964204655.1. NCBI lineage: Eukaryota > Metazoa > Chordata > Amphibia > Caudata > Salamandridae > Triturus > Triturus cristatus. Next base: position 662,967,339 of record NC_140581.1, on the reverse strand, counting down.
CTCGTAAAAAACCAATGAAATTCCCCCGTTATAGTTAGTGCAGGCAACTATAACTCACGCGACCGCAATCCTCTGCTGATGCTAATACTGTATTTAGACACTTATTTGCCCATGTCTTCTTCCATTAAATTTTAGCTATACATATATTACAAATATTTTTTTTTCATAAAGACACATATGTCATCAGCAGAAGATTGCGGTCGCGTGAGTTATAGTTGCCTGCACTAACTATAACGGGGGAATTTCATTGGTTTTTTACGAGTGAAATGTACAGCTAACTATAACGTGTGTGAAACCTATGGTTTTTTCAGTGAATTTGTACGGTTTTTTAAATGCTAAGTTACTTTACGCCATTCGTGGCATGCGCGCCCAGTTAACGCAGTTCGTTCCGTGCGCGCACGGTGCGCTTCGCGCACCGTGCGCCCACTTTACGCAGTTAGTGCCGTGCACGCTCGGTGGTCACGCGGTTATGCGGGATGCGGGATGGGCCATGTACGCACGATGCGCTTCGCGCACCGTGCGCACATGGGGGACATATTATGCGCATCTTTGTGAAATGTATTCTTTGTTAATTTCTTAGCTCTAATAAGCCATGCACAAATGGTGCCCTTAGGGCACCATTGGCACACGGGGTGGGGAGAGTGTGGATAATTTTTTTTTTTTAAAAGATTTTACCGTACGCGTACAGTAAGCGTAATCGGCGATTTTCCGAAAAAAAAAAAAAAATTTTTTTTTTGGGCTTGGGGTTTGTTTGGGGACCCCTAAATCAATGCTGGGTGGTTAGGATCTCAAGAAACTGCCTCTTTAGACATTTTTTGGCTTCGTTTTTGCTGCCCAACTCAGAGAGCGAGAGAGAAAATGGCGGCCGCCGCTTCCTGGTTTCGACCGATTCAAATGTTTACTAAGATCAAAGAACCAATCAAAATCGCGCTCGCGTACGGTAAGCTTACGGTAAGCGCACCGTAAGCGCACCGTAAGCTGCCACAGATATATATATTGATTTAAAGGCTATTTTCTCAGAATCTACTGAACAGATTTACACCAAACCTACAAAAGGCACTTCCTTGACCTGTAGACTACCTCTCTGCCAAATATCAAGTAATTCTGTTCAGCCGTTCGGGCTGTAGCTGTGTCTAAAGGTCCTATGGAAAAATGCATGGGAAAAACGCGTTTTGGGACCCCCCTTTTATCTCAGCTCCCGCTTGACGAATCCCCCCGAGACTTTCAGGGTAGGAGCGGAGCGTAGCGCCCCACCTATTTTGAAAAATTCGCGAGGATTCGTCGACCGGCGCCAAAGTTATTCAAAATAGAATGTTGCGGATTTCCTATGGAAACGTGGTCCTAACTATAACTACCTACTGGCGACCACCAGTAGGTAATATATATATATATATATATATATATATATATATATATATATATATATATATATATATATATATATATATATATATATATATATATGCAATTAAGCTGCTCACTCCTCTCCCACAGTCTCCGGGATACAAAAAGCAGGCACGGACCACAGTTCAGTGCAAATTCATTTATTCCTTGCTTTAGTCGGCCATATATATATATATTACCTACTGGCGGTCGCCAGTAGGTAGTTATAGTTAGGACCACGTTTCCATAGGAAATCCGCAACATTCTATTTTGAATAACTTTGGCGCCAGTCGACGAATCCTCGCGAATTTTTCAAAATAGGTGGGGCGCTACGCTACGCTCCTACCCTGAAAGTCTCGGGGGGATTCGTCAAGTGGGGGCTGAGATAAAAGGGGGGTCCCAAAACGCGTTTTTCCCATGCATTTTTCCATAGGACCTTTAGACAGGGCTACAGCCCAAACGGCTGAACAGAATTACTTGAAATTTGGCAGAGAGGTAGTCCTCAGGTCAAGGAAGTGCCTTTTGTAGGTTTGGTGTAAATCTGTTCAGTAGATTCTGAGAAAATAGCCTTTAAATCAATATATATATCTGAGCCAGCTTACGGTGCGCTTACGGTACGCTTACCGTACGCGTACGGTGGCGTGCGCGAGCGCGATTCTGATTGGCTCTTAGATCTTAGTAAACATTCGAATCGGCCGAAACCAGGAAGCGGCGGCCGCCATTTTCTCTCTCGCACTGAGAGTGATGATGAAAATACAAAGCACAAAAACATGTAAAGGGGCTGTTTAGACAGCTCCCACACACATAGCCATGTTGAGGGAGTCCCCAAAGATCCCCCAAGGCCAAAAACGGAATTTTTTTTTTTTCGCTAATTTCGCCGATTACGCTTACCGTACGCGTACGGTTAAAAATTATATAAAAAAAAAAATTATCCACACTCTCCCCACCCCTTACAACAGATGAGATAAACTATAATATTTAAAAAAAAAAAAAAAAAAAAATTATCCACACTCTGTCCACCCCGTGTGCAAATGGTGCCCGAAGGGCACCATTTGTGCATGGCTTATAAAAATTACGAAAAATTAAAATATTACCTTTCAAAACGAAGTGCATCATATGTCCTCCATGTGCGCACGGTGCGCGAAGCGCATCGTGCGTACATGGCCCATCTAGCCCATCTAGCCATGGCCCATGTAGCGTAACGTGGGCACGCGGTGCGCGTAGCGCACCGCATGCCCACCGTGCGTGCACGGCACTAACTGCGTAAAGTGGGCGCGCGGTGCGCACGGAACGAACTGCGTTAAGTGGGCGCGCACTCCACGAATGGCGTAAAGTAACTTAGCATTTAAAAAAACGTACAAATTCACTGAAAAAACCATAGGTTTCACACACGTTATAGTTAGGAATTAGCATTTAAAAAACCTTGCAAATTCACTGAAAAAACCATAGGTTTCACACATGTTATAGTTAGCGGAAATTTTACTGATAAAAAACCAATGAAATTCCCCCGTTATAGTTAGTGCAGGCAACTATAACTCACGCGACCGCAATCTTCTGCTGATGACATATGTGTCTTTATGAAAAAAAAATATTTGTAATATATGTATAGCTAAAAATGTATGGAAGAAGACATGGGCAAATAAGTGTCTAAATACAGTATTAGCATCAGCAGAGGATTGCGGTCGCGTGAGTTATAGTTGCCTGCACTAACTATAACGGGGGAATTTCATTGGTTTTTTATCAGTAAAATTTCTGCTAACTATAACATGTGTGAAACCTATGGTTTTTTCAGTGAATATATATATATATGAAAATCCAAACAGCTGTCTCCCACCTCCAACCGGCGAGGAAGAAGCACACGGACACCAACTCGTGCTTCACAGGTATTTAATGTCAATCAGCACCCACACGGCACGGCACGGCATATATATATATATATATATATATATATATATATATATATATATATATATATATATATGTATATTACCTACTGGCAGTCGCCAGTAGGTAGTTATAGTGAGGACCAAGGTTCCATAGGAAGAGAATTTTTTGTTTTGCCTATAACTTTGGCGTCGTTTGATGAGTCTTCATGAAATATTCTAAACTAATTCTTTGTTCATATCAGGTCCTATGTTAAGAGTTTGAGGGTGATTCGTCAAGGGGGGCCGAGAAACAAGGGGGGTCCCAAAACGTTTTTTCTCCATGTTAGTTTCCATAGGAAACTTTAGACAAGGCTACAGGTGGAACGGGTGAACGGAATTACCCCAAATGTGGCAGGGAGAAGGGTCTTGGTCTTGTTTATTTGGTGTAAATCCGTTCAGTAGTTTTGAAGAAATATCTAAATTTACAGATATCGATATTTGGGAATTCTGCCTTCTGATTGGCTGCGGGGTTACGAGCACAAGCTTGTTGCTTATTGGCTGCGAGCGGTTGCAACTAGGAAGTGTTGGCAGCCATTTTGTGATTCAGTTGAAGAGAGTAAGGGGAAAAAAGGGCAAAAAGAATAGGAAAGAGGAGGGTAGGAGCGCTGTGAGGTCTGTGGGGCGGTTAGGGTGTGCTACACAGGAAGTGAAAGTGCTGAAAGTGCTGTTTTGCCCGGAGTGAGATGGTGATGAGGTGAGGTGCCTGTACACTCGGGGATGAAACCATGAGCAGATTGCTGTAAACTGATGCGCTCTGGGCACTACATCATAGCTGTTCAAGTGGTGTTAGTATGGGTTTACACTATAGCGCTGTGAGCTCTGTGTGATGGTTAGGGTGTGCTACACAGGGAGTGTTAAGTGAAGTATTCACCCCTAGCGGTGTGAAAGTGGTGTTTTGCCCAGAGTGGGATGGTGCTGAGGTGAGGTGCCAGTACACTCGGGGCTGAAACCGTGAGCTGATTGCTGTAAACTGATGTGCTCTGGGCGCTGTAGTATACTGGCCGCTGTAGCATAGCTGTGCAAGAGGTGTTAGTATGGGTTTAGACTATCAATCAATCAATTAATAATAGCATTTGTATAGCGCGCTACTCACCCGGAAGGGTCTCAAGGCGCTGGGGGAGAGGGGTCCATTACTGCTCGAAAAGCCGGGTCTTGAGTTGCTTCCTGAAGGAGAGATGGCCCTGGGTCAGCCAAAGGTGGATTTGGAGAGAGTTCCCAGTCTTGGCTGCCAGGTAGGAGAAGGATCTTCCTCCGGCGGTGGCTCTGCGGATGCGTGGTACGGCGGCAAGGGCGAGGCTGGTCGATCGTAGCTGGCGGGTGGGCGTGTAGAAGGTCAGGCGGTTGTTGAGGTACATGGGGCCCAGGTCGTGGAGAGCCTTGTGTGCGTGGGTGAGGAGCCTGAACATGATCCTCTTGCTGACGGGGAGCCAGTGCAGATCGCCCAGGTGGCCGGAGATATGGCTGTGTCGGGGGATGTCCAGGACGAGTCGTGCGGAGGCGTTCTGAATGCGTTGAAGTCTTTTCTGAAGTTTGGCTGTGGTTCCGGCGTAGAGGGTCCAGTCGGCTGGTGACGAGTGCCTGGGTGACCGTCCTCCTGGTTTCGGTGGGGATCCATCGGAAGATCTTACGGAGCATGCGCAGGGTGTTGAAGCATGATGATGAGACGGCGTTGACTTGTCTTGTCATCGAGAGGGAGGAGTCCAGGATGAAGCCCAGGTTGCGTGCGTGGTCTGTTGGCTTGGGAGTGGTGCCCAGGGAAGGGGGCCACCAGGAGTCGTCCCAGGCGGAGGGCGATGATCCCAGGATGAGGACTTCCGTCTTGTCTGAGTTCAGTTTCAGGCGGCTGTTCTTCATCCATTCGGCGACGTCTTTCATCCCTTCCTGGAGGCTGGTTCTGGCGGTGGCGGGCTCGTTGGTGAGGGAGAGGATCAGCTGGGTGTCGTCGGCGTAGGAGATGATGTTGAGGTTGTGTTGGCGTGCGATGGCTGTGAGGGGGCTCATGTAGATGTTGAAGAGGGTTGGGCTGTGTGATGATCCTTGTGGTACGCCGCAGATGACTTCGGTGGCGTCGGATCTGAACGGGGGGAGGCGGACTCTCTGAGTTCTTCCGGCGAGGAACGAGATGATCCACTTCAGTGCCTTCTCTTGGATCCCGATGTTGCTGAGGCGCTGTACTAGGGTGCGGTGGCAGACAGTGTCGAACGCTGCAGAGAGGTCCGGGAGGATGAGGGCCTCTGTTTCTCTGTTGTCGAGCAGGGATCTGATGTCATCGGTGGCTGCGATCAGTGTGGTCTCGGTGCTGTGGTTTGCTCGAAAACCGGACTGCGAGGGGCCGAGGGATCCGTTCGTCTTGATGAAGGCGGCGAGCTGTCTGTTGACGGTCTTCTCGATGACTTTGGCAGGAAAAGGGAGGAGCGAGATGGGGTGGAAGTTTTTGAGGTCGGTGGGGTCCGCTGTTGGTTTCTTCAGGAGGGCGCTGAGCTCGGCGTGCTTCCAGCTCTCCGGGAAGGTGGCGGTGTGGATGGAGGTGTTGATGATGTCCCGGAGTTGGGGTGTGATGATGGAGTCGGCCTTGTTGAAGACGTGGTGGGGGCAGGGGTCGGTTGGAGATCCGGAGTGGATGGTGTTCATCGTGCGGGTGGTGTCTTCGGTGCTGACCGGGGTCCAGGCGCAGAGGGTGGTGGTGGGGGGCGTTGGTTCGGCGGTTGGGTGCGTGGTTGGTGCGCCGAAGCTGTTGTGTATGTCGGCGATCTTGCGGTGGAAGAACGAGGCGAGTGAGTCGCAGAGGTCTTGTGAAGGAGTGATGTCGTGACTATAGCGCTGTGAGCTCTGTGGGGTGGTTAGGGTGTGCTATACAGGGAGTGTGAAGCGAAGTATTCACCCCTAGCGGTGTGAAAGTGCTGTTTTGCCCAGAGTGAGAGGGTGCTGAGCTGAGGTGCTGGTACACTCGGGGATAAAACCGTGAGCTGATTGCTGTAAACTGATGTGCTCTGGGTGCTGTAGCATACTGGCCACTGTAGCATAGCTGTGCAAGTGGTGTTAGTATGGGTTTAGACTATAGTGGGAGTGGGAAGCAAACTACTCACCCCTACCGGTCTGAAGACTCGAATGGAGTGTTTTAGCAAGCAGGAATAAAGAAATAATCGGGAAGAATATAATGCAGAATGTTGCAATGCCACAGAAGACAAATGGTGAGATCAGGTGTGTTTAAGAAAGTGGCTGTGTGGGATAAAGCGATGGAGTCTGCAAGTTATATAAAAAGTGTCTTTATTTAGGTGCCATAAATGGAACCACTGGTGCATGAGCTAAGGCATCCAGCTGAGGCAAACTCCAACCGCTTCTGCTGTATTCAAACCTAAGCTGCTGCATCAGTCAATTCCAGATTACATGTTACAGTTCCATGTGACATAAACAATACCTATTAGACATGAAAGACTGTAAATTGTAGAATGAAAATAAAGGTAGGATACGATTAACACACTGTGCCAACCAGTTCCTAAACAATGCCGTGTTTTTTTATCTTGATCACCAGCTTGTGAGCAGAGGCTGAGGATGAGCTAATTTGTGTGAAAGGGCTTCGTGGATAACAGACAGGCCGAGAGACTTTTGTACAAAGAATAAATATGGTTTCAAAATGGATGTCGGGTGTAGGCTAATTTAGCAAGTAAATAGCGTATTTGCATAGGCCCTACATCATCCATCCCTGGTGTGGAGACGTAAGGGCCAATAATGAAAACACAGTTCAAATGCCTAAGCATACTTAGAAAGTTATTATATGAGAATAGTTCAATTGAAGTGTATTAAAAAATGTTATAGCAAAAAGTGAAAAAAGTTGGAAAAAATCAATCCAAGAATAAAGTGAATTTCTTACAAATCTTGGAGATTGCAGTCCGGAAGTTCTTCAGCGGCTTGAGATGCATAATGTTCCAAGAGGCAATTGTTGCCATTGTGTGAGAAAAGTGAAGCCATCCAATTTATATCCTCGAAGGGACAGTAATGTTCCTCGAATGTTGGAGCGGCAAATTGAATTGGCAGGCAATCTGCGACGTCGTCAAAGGTTGCACTTTGCAGGAGATCTTTCGAGGCTGCGCAGAAATCCCACTCCGCCAGGATACCTTCTTGCATTGCATCTGCCATTGCTCCACTGCCCGAACAATCAAGTTCATGGTTTTCAAGATACTCCATTACCTGCTGGATATTGGGAGCGTTTGCTGGGATGTTGGCAAGGCATAGATCCATTCGCCTGTCGATTGGGCAAGTTTTGCAATAAAAAGATGGTTGCACGCAGATTGTATATGTGTAATTTAAATGTCATGTTGTAGCTGGCTTCGATAATAGATAGAGGCAGGCAGCCGAAAAGTTGTTCAATTTTTTCATGGTATTGATGTAGCTTCGCGTAGAGGCATATTCTGTCGGACATGCTTGTTACCACAGGGAGCGCAGCCATTTTTAACAAGCTAAAATAGTAGTAGGATGGCCGCAAACAGAGCAAAAATTATGGGCACTGTAGCTGTTATTCCAGAGATGATCGAATGAATGAAGTCTGGTATTAGACTAAAGACTGTTTGAAAGTCTGTGAGAAGGCCGGAGGAGATAGTGTTAAAAAAGTGTGCCAGACCTTAAATAACAGATGTGTTGAAAATTGCCTAACAATTCACAAAGTGTAACGGGAGGTTTGTATTTAAAAGGGAGTGTATTTTACTTGAAGTTCGTGCTATCTGCAGTCGATAAATTACTTTTGGAGAAGTGAGGGACACTTCTGTTTGAAACAAAAGCGCTTTCAGTTTGCTTCGTTTAATAAAATTTGTTTTCAAAGTAGGTATTGAAGGCCAAGTTGAACTTTGGGAGTTACTTTGTGTGGGTGGGAATAGAGATTGCCAGAGGAAGTTATCCGGTTTGAAACAGTAAGGACATACGGTAAGCCAGCACACATTGCGTAGCAGTCCATGTTATTAAGAAGCAGATAACTGCCATTCAAAGCTGTGTGAATGTTGGTCTGATTGTGGGAGTTGGCGTGGTTTTAAGAAATCACGCAAGATTGGGGGCTGTAAGCTCAGAAGCGTTGTGCAGTTGGACATTCTTGCATAGTAATGAATGACTGCCATTGTGGTCCCACTTTTCACCTGTGAGAAAAACTTCGGTATCCTCTTTAAGACAGCGTTATGTAAATGGGAGAAACCACTGCTCGTAAATAAACGCGCTACCTTATATAATCGCATACAACATGACAAACAACATGTACACCTAGCAGACACAACAACACTATGTACTGTGGGAACCGTGGCTAGCCATTTACACAAATCAAACATAGCACCTCTGCCAAAACAATGCAGAATGCGGGGAGAGATGGGAGCAAAGTATGTGCGAAGGTGGCAAGTGATTCTCGATTATAAAAGTGTACAATGCAAAGTGTTGAGGGGATGTGCCGGACAGACTTGAGTATGCAGAGCACAGACATGTACATGTCAACATATACTGATGGTCTACTGAGCGAAGTGGACAGTGGACGCAACCATGATAGTACAGTCAGTAGGGAAGATTACGAAAACATAGCGCGTGCATGCCACCCCCCCAATCTTTGGCGTAGTGGGCTGGCTCGGCATACGCAAGGATAGTGTAGGGGTATGAATAAAAGGCATGTTTCTCTGGGTGTGGTTCTCTTCCGGAATGGCAAACATGTCTGTCAGGTCTGCACAGCTTACACCGCCACGAAGCTGACGCCGTGAGTGAAGGTGGCTGCGGGAATAATGCTCTCAGCCTGCTGGTACCCAGAAACCGTTGTGGCCGCTACGACACACATATGCCCCACAGCTCACCTTTTGACACTGCCGTATGTGAAAGAGGGCAGTATCATGCATACACCGGCGGAAGCTCCTGGGCCGAGGTCTGCGAGCTGGGAAGGCTCCTGAGATCAACGTTGGCTGCCGCGACACAGGCAGACAGCACCCAGCCTGAGGCCCAGCACTGAGGAGTGCTCTGTATACTACTAACACAGTAGTCCAACAGGTACCAACAGTGGAACAGTGTCTTAATCCCACAATGGACGATGTTAGAACTTTATCTGAGAGTGCAGATGAAGGTACTCCTTTCGACCAGCTGTAACCAACTGCAGGTCCCAACAATGGAACGGTGTCTTGATCCCACAATGGACGGTGTTAGAACTACATCTGAGAGTGGAGATGAAGGTACTCCCTTCGACCAGGTGCAAGCAACTCCAGGTCCCAACAGTGGAACGGTGTCATGATCTCAGAATGGACGATGTCCGATATTACCTGCTGCTTGGTTTTCACAGAACTCCTTCCGTTGAGGTGCATCAGACTCTGTGCTGCCGTAGCTAAGTGCTGCACATGATCATTGGGCTTGGCTGACTGCAGTCGCTGGAGTACACCGTGGTACAGCAGGTCGGAACAGTGGAACGGGGTCTTGATCCCAGAATGGACGATGTTAGAACTGCATCTGAGAGTGCAGATGAAGGTACTCCCTTCGACCAGGTGCAACCAACTCAAGGTCCGAACAGTGGAACGGTGTCTTGATCCCAAAATGGACGATGTCCGATATTACCTGCTGCTTGTTTTTCACAGAACTCCCTCCGTTGACATGCATCAGACTCTGTGCTTCCGTAGCTAACTTCTGAACATGATTATTGGGCTTGGTGACTGCAGTCGGTGGAGTACACCGTGGTGCAGCAAGTCGGAACAGTGAAACGGGCTCTTGATTCTGTGATTGAGGATGTCAGAAGTTAAAGTTTGTGATGATTTGTGTGTACCCCCTCCAATCAGGTGCAACCAACTCCGTGCTTCCGAATCCAACGGCACGTGGCTGTGAGGAGTTAATGACCACTGCCTCTGGCCTACACTGTGGTCAGCAGGGCTTACAATTCAGATTGAGTGGTGATTGTTTAATTACAGAATCCAGTAGGCAACTAACTACAACATCTATTGAAATATACTCAATAGCCTTTTAGTATACTTGCTTGAAGAAGTTTTTTAAGATGACATATAGGTCTAGTACAATAACCAAATTCTTCTTGGTAGTGGTAAAGAACACTGAATAACAGTGTACACATTGGACAGCAGAGATCGCAATTCGAATTGTTTTGATTTATTTTTTGCTGAGTTTTGTGTAATGTATGTTGTATTTTGTGAAGAGAAAGTGAGAAAAAGTATTCATGGAAGACTGTGCTCACTACTGCCTTCAATTTACACTGCAGACAGCAGTGTTCACAATTCAGATCGAGTTGCTATTGTAGATGACGCAGTCCTGTAGACAAAAGACATTGCTCCAGTGCACACTGTCCGCACCACGCATACGCATCATCGCAGGGTCCGCACACGGTTTTTCTTGCTTCGCTTATGACAAACTGGGCAGCTCAAGTCAACGCCACGTGGCTGTGGGCCCTTGCTGACCGCTCTCTGGCCTATACTGCAGACAGCAGTGTTTACAATTCAGATCGAGTCACTATTGCAGATGATGTAGTGTTGTAGGCAAGAGACAATGCTCCTAGTACGGCCCGCCCGCAGCACGCATCATCGCTGGCTGTGCACATGCTGAATGCTTTTGATGTGGCTATCTGAGTGCACTAGACCTGATGGACCCTTTATGATACAATCTTTTTGTGCATTATTTCAGATCTACTGCCTGTATCTCAGTATACCACAAGTTATGGTTCTTGTACGATAGAATCTTTTCTGTATTATTTCACATCTAGTGTCCCTATCTTACTGCAGCACAAACTTTTGACCCTTTTATTATTGAATCTCTGTGTGTGATCCAATGATTACTGTTGTAGTTGATGCTAGGAGCAACCATTCCCTAAGGGCTGGTTTACACTCACCCCACACGCATTCAGCACAGACGTCACTGGATATGTGACCCTGGTAATAAAAAGGAGTCGAGCGCACATGCCCCTACCCACTTCCGCTATCTATCTGTGTCCGTATGTTCATTATTTATGCACGATACTGCCCCTGGGCAGTACCACATTACATTGTACTGTGGACAGCGTATGCAACCATGTTACCTCTGGCAGTGGGGAAAAGTTCTGTTATTTAGCTTTTAGATGCATGTATATCACAGTTGGGTGGCTAGTTTACAGAGCATGAATATTGATGAATATGATGGTTGCATGTTGTGTGTAGTGTCAGATATGTGTATATAGCAAAAAGTTTTCAAAAAAGCTCTATTAGCAGAAGAGGAGTCTCTCATCAAACGCTGTAGAGAAAATGACTAAAATGGGTGGGGTCCTCCAACTGTTACAATGGGAAATGTTATGAACCAATCAAATGCTTTTCTTTAAGGTCACATGGAAATCACGCACCGAGCGCGCAAGGAGGCCGCACCCGATGCGATTTTGAGAAAATATGTTTACCATAATATAAGTTTATTACAGTTAGAAATATATAAATGTTTAAAATATTTTAGATTATCGCTTGTTCTCATATACACTTTAAACTTATTTAGATATAGTTTTGAGAGGAAAAAAAAATGAGGGAATGGCGTTCCCGGCGCGACACCATACGTCTATGACGTAACACAGGACCTGGCAGTGTGCACTCGTCGCATATGAAACGAGCAGCGGGCGTGACCCCATAAGTACATGATCATAAGGCGCGGCTTGGCACTGCGTACCCATCGCATACCAAAGTAGCAGCTTGCGCAACCACATACGTATATGATGTTACGCAGGACGCTGTGCCACGAACCCGTTGGATACGAAATGCGCATCCTTTACGAGTTTAGCAATATGGCGGATAGGATTCGCGTGCTGATGGAGCTTGGTACACTACCGGTACGGGACTTCAGTTTTCTCCCCAAAAAAACCAATATACATACTTTGTTTTGAAGATGTAAAACATGTTGCGCCGACCGGTCCTCAGGAGCGGGTTGATGATTGAGGGGTCCACCTCTTGATCTAACCAAGCCTGATTGCCGTAACGGCACAGGTCAGCGGAAGGATCAAGCGAGGGAAGGAAAGGTAGGGAACGCCAGGGAGGGAGATCTGTAAAGAGAAGGAACAGAACACACACCAATAAGGATCACCCCGAACATATGCAAGAATCAATACTGTTTCCTAGACCTGATATCTCCCCTAGCCCCTATACCTGTAAAGGAAAATAACATCCATTCATATCGTGGCGATGGTAACGTAAAGTTGAGGGTTGGTTGAGAGGTGGGCGGACTTTGCTTGTGGTGGGGAGGGTTTTTCTGTAGCAATGACAAATAAACAAAGGTAAACCCCCACAACAGGATCCTACTCTGAACAACGAGGCCCTACAGCATGAACCAGCACCTACCCTCCACTTGAATCCACCGTGCTTCACAGGGGTAGAGCGTAGCCCTCTACCACTCGTGATAACCCCTGTTAAGATAGAGCCATAGAATACACCAGTTAGACAATACGACAAGGTACTGCGTCAATCACTGTATGCCCCATCAAGCATTCACCACACTCTCCCCTTTGTGTGCAATCGACACTGATAACGTAAAGTTTATGTATAGCGTTACATGCAGCCAAGGTATGGCCCTGCGCCAATGCGCTTCCTTGGTCTGTGCTCTCTGGTCGCACTGGACCATGCAATAGTGACAAGGGGGCCGATTCACAGAACTAATTTAAGACAAAATCCTAAACTTACTACTTTTGATATTCACAGAAGTTAGGATTTTATCTTAAGTTTGTCTTAGGACAAACTTAAGACAGACTTAAGACAGACTTAAGACAGTCTTAAGACAGTCTTAAGACAGACTTAAGACAGACTTAAGACAGTCTTAAGACAGACTTAAGACAGACTTAAGACAAAATCCTAACTTAAGTCTGTCTTAAGTCTGTCTTAAGTTTGTCTTAAGTTTGTTTTGAGTCTGTCTTAAGTTTGTCTTAAGTTTGTCTTAAGTTTGTCTTAAGTCTGTCTTAAGTCTGTCTTAAGTTTGTCTTAAGACAAACTTAAGACAAAATCCTAACTTCTGTGAATACCAAAAGTAGTAAGTTTAGGATTTTGTCTTAAGTTAGTTCTGTGAATCGGGCCCAAGGTCTGTTTCAAGCTATGCGCCCCCACCCCACCGGCCGACAAAGCAGGCCGAACACATCCAAGGTGAGAGGCTCGCTTTCCCCGCCTGCCGACAAATGCAGGCCGAGCAATTCCGCAAGGTTATTTCTCTAGCCTCCGTAGGAGCGCCCGCTCGTCTACAGAGGTTCCAATAACAGGTGGTGCAAGCACCCTTACCGTACTCTAGGCAACGGCCCGGAAACAAGGATCGGACGAAGAAGACGTCTCCATGAAGGAATTTCCGACATCGGGAGGCCGGTGACTTCCTGCTTTATGCGTCTGGGGCGCGTAGTCTCGCGAGACGCGCTAAGCCCCATGGGAAATGTAGTTCAGGCGGCGCTGTGAGCGCACAACGTAGTTTCGCTACCAGCGTTCGCCAGGGGGGGGGGTCATGACAAAACATTACATATTTTTCAAATTAAAAAAACAAAGGATAATAGAGTTCCAAAATATAAAAAAAAAAATATATATATATAGGTTTTATAAATATTAAAATTTGAAATTCACTGAAAAAACCATAGGTTTTACAGACATTATAGTTAAGAATTAGCATTTAAAAAACATTAGAAATTCACTGAAAAAACCACAGGTTTTAGGGACGTTATAGTTAGTTGGACATTTGACTCATAAAACCAGAGAAATTCCCCAATTATAGTTAGTTGAGCTAGCTATAACTCGCGCGCCCGCAATGCACTGGTGATGACGTCACATATTACATCACTCATGACATGGTCAGTGACATCACTCATGACATCACTGATGACATCTCAAATGACATCACTGATTTTTGGCGTTGTTTGACCAATCTTCATGAAATTTTCCCCAAAAAGTGTCAAGGTAGTGCCTGGTTATCATGGCAAGTATGTGGGTGGGGAACGAGAATTTTGGGCACGAAATAAGGGTACGTTTGTAATGTTAATTTGCATAAGAACCTTTAGCCACACCTACAGCCCGAACCGCAGAATGAGCTAACACCAAATTTCGCAGGGAGGTAGATGTCGGTTCAAGGAAATACCTTTTGGTGTAAATGTGTTCAGTAGTTTTTAAAAATATAAGCCAAAAATGTCAGTACTATCTCTGGTAGCAGATATTTCGTGGTGCTTTCGCGATTCATCACGAGTGCACGCGCCTATGGGAATGTGCTGATTGGCTGGATGCAACCTGAACAGAAAGTTGCAGCCACTATTTTATCTATCAGTAATGGTTCTCAGGGCTGAAAATGTGTGTGAAAGCCCATATAAGAGGTCATGGTTGAGAAATGGGGGTTTTAGTGGCATAAGTTATGTGTCTGAAATAGATTTTTTTTAATTGCACGCGATATTTTCTACAACGCTGTGACAGCCAGTGTGACTCCCCATGTACCGTCGCGGGGACATCGCGACTATGGACGTCGTCGCTAATATTGGTGGAAATATAAAAAAAGTATCAGTAAATCATTAATACACATTGTTATAGAGATATTGAGATTCTGATAAATGTTTTTATAGAGTTATTTATATAGTGAGTTATCTACTGTGATGGTTAGAATTAATTATATAGTTTTACTTTTTGGATGTGTTGGTGGTCACTGAATGTCTGCTTTTGTTTCCGCTTTTCACGACGTGTCTGGGGGATCGTGATTACCAACGTCATTGCAATCTCCGGAGTCAACGTGAAAATATGAAATAGGTTTTAGAGATGGTTTTTATAGAAAATCACTAGAAAAACATGACTTTAGAGAATACTGTAAGAAACACCTAGTGTGTAAAATACTGTAATAAGTGCATATATGTATTTTAGACTTTATGAAAAAGGCGTGATTGTCAATGTCATCACAATGACCCGAATAACCACGAAAATGGAAAATAGGTCTTAAAGATGGATTTTAAAGAAACTTAGTAGAAAAATATGAGTTTAAATATGCTTTGAAAGAAGTATGTATATAGTAATATGTGTAGTGCAATGTTCAGAATAGATTTTTTTACATATTATTTAGGGATGAGTTGGTGGCCATTGAATGTCTGCTTTTGTTTTCTGTTCTTGCAACGTATGCGCGGAGATCACTTCGTCATTGTTAAGATCCCCAAAAACTAAAAAATTTTATCTTTTTAAAGCAAATTATCAATGTTTCAGGTACTAGGGTGGCTCTGAATGGAGCCTTTGTGTTTCTTGTGTTTATATGGCTACTACACATAAGACCGGATGCAGAGTTTCAGGTTACTTAGAAACACCCTGTTGCCTTCTTCTGTAAAGTACACTCCATCATTTCTATAAATTCCATGCATGTCAAAACTCAGATTGTTGTTATAGATACAGCCCATGCGATGGTTTCTGAGGAAAGCAGAAAATAGTTTTATTAACAAGTTTCCTGGCTTTGTCAATCTGTGGACAGAATTAATTGGACCAGATCCATTTCTGTCTTTGGCATATATTAGAGTACACCAAGACAGTGTGAGGGAAAAGCATCAGCAATTCAGAAAAGGTATCCTTCATTAGGATTTCCAGTCCTAGTCCAGTCCTACTCCAGTTAATGTGCTTAGGTCATTGCCACCACAGTGCACAATCATGAGGAAAGTTACAGGGATATTATAGTTAGAAATTAACCTTAGAAACTCACTGAAAAAACAAAGGTTACAGGGCTGTTATAGTTAGGAAATAGAATTAAAAAACCTTAGAAATTCACTGAAAGAACCAAAGGTTACAGGGACATTATAGTTAGGCTCACATTTCACTAGCACGAAACCAGAGAAATTCAGCATTTATAGTTAGCTGAGGTAATTATAACTCGAGCCCCAGCAATGCACTGCTTATGACCTCACATATTAAATGACTCATGACATGGTCAGTGACATCACTCATGACATCTCAAATGACATCACTGATGACATCATCAACAGAATCTCCGTTGCACCCACGTTTACATCACTATAACCTTTCATACACCCACTCCAACTTCTACACTAGCATTTTCAAAACCAATGACACACCAATACCAATAAGTACACACCCACTTACTGATTCATATGTCTACAAACACATCCACTCAGTCACCCATACAGCCACTCATACACAACTCACTCAATAATACAGCACCTGATATATCCACCCATACACCCAAACATCCACTCACACACTCTCACTCACCCACAGAGCTACTCACACACCTACTCACTTACCAATAAAGTCAATCACACATCCACTTACTCATTTATGCAGTTATACACACACCAACTTACTTATTCATATAGACACTAACACATACTCACTCACCTATACGGTCACTGACACAGGAACACACTCACCCATATAGCCACTCTCACAATCACTCTCTCAAACATAGTCACTTTTATGCTCCAACACTCACTTGTACTGCCTTTCACATATGCAGTTACTCACCCATATACCCCTGACACATCCATTCACTCACTGGCCGAGCCATATGCACACTCACTCACCCATACAGCCCCTCACAGATGCATTCATAAACCCATACAGCCACTGACTCACCCCCTTACTCATCCATGCAGGCAGTCACATACCCCCTCACCCACCCACACAGACACTCATACACCCATACACTTACTCAGACAACCAATGAATAACCCATACAGCCACTCATGTAACTACTCACCAACCCATACAGCCACTTACACACCAACTGACAGACTGATACATACATTCACACAAATTAATCACTCACCCATACATTCACTGAGACACGTATAATCACTCACTTATACAGTCAGTCACGCACCCACTAAATCATCTATACAGGCACTCATACACCCACTGATCTATTAAGACACCTTGGTGTACATATATATGTAACAATCTTACACTTTTTAGAAACACTCACATTCACCAGATGATGTCATCAGTGATGTCATTCGAGATGTCATCAGCGATGTCATCAGTGATGTCACTGACCATGTCATGAGTGATGTAATAGGTGAGTTCATAAGTAGTGCATTGCAGTGGGCAAGTTATAGTTAGTTCAGCTAACTATAACTGCTGAATTTCTCTGGTTTTGGACGAGTGACATGTTAACCTAACTATAATGTCTCCCTGTAACCTTTGTTTTTTCACTGAATTGCTAAGGTTTTCTAAAGTCTATTTCCTAACTATAACGTCCCTGTAGGAAGATGGATCTGTACTTACTATACCAAAATGGGAAATACTGTGCACAGAGTCCAGTGGAACCGCTAAGGTAGGCAGTGGTAAAAGTAGATAGCACCTTACTCTCTATATGTGGTAGTGTGGGCGAGCAGTAAGGTTTTACCAGAGGGTAGTGTTAAGCATTTCTTGAATACAATCAGACAGCAAATTATGTCACACACTCAACGACTGAACTCAGACCAAGTTGTTTGTATAAAAATAATATTTAGTTATATTTATTTTCTAGAACCAAGCAAGCCTGGTACAGGTAAGTGTAAATGGTACTTTTCCAGGCCGGTTGAACAATACAAGCAAGCTGAATGAAAATGACTTTGTTACAGGTTTTTAAAGGCTTTCAATACAGTGGCAATTACTTTAAGATTACTTTTGATTACTTTTCAGATTACTTTATAGAATACTTTTTCTACTCAGTGTGATATGTCTAGATATCACACTGGGACATTTACTAGAGAAAAGGTAAGTAAAGCAGTTTTTAGTTATTTACAATTTTTCAAGTTCTCATACAAAACCAACTCCACACTAAAAACTATTTTCAAGAAAAACAGTAAATGCAATCCTATGGAAGAAAATTGAGTTATCGGTTTACAAGTAAGTAGTTATTTGTGGGAGTTGGTATTATGGAGTTAGAACCAGGCTTTCCTTAGGGTCAAAGATGCACTCTTGAAACACCCAGAGTGGCACTAGGGCGACCAGATGCTGAGTGCTGAGGCCCAATGTTATCCAATAGGGGATAGGGGGCCTCCGGTTGGTGGGTACTCACGAGTAGGCCACAAGGTTGTGGGAACAAAGCTCCTGGGGTTAGGCTCAGGGCAAAGGGGGATCCGAGTTAGCACCCAAAGTACACCCTCAGCAGCGCAGGGGGCGGCTGGATGCAGTCTGCTGGCTTGGCATCGGCAAATGTAAATGTAAATGTCAAGGTACTTATAGAGCGCACTGTCACCAGACGGCCACCTTGCGGTGTCGCCTTTGCGGTTTCCTTGCGCTGATACTCATACCGCTGTGGAACCCCTCCTGGCTTTCCCTATGAAGTGTCCACTCCTGGGCACCCCCAGGGTGAAGCCATGCATCCTTAGCGCTGTTGGGGCCGGTGTGGAGGCTAAGCAAGCTATTGCCCAGAGTTGCAGCGTGGGGCCCGTGATTAGAATAGGCACCGAGGGGAGAATAGACAGGTCTGAGGAATTTGAGCCCGAGCCCCGCCGAGACGGGAATCGAACCCTGGTCCCTGGCCAGAACTCTGCTTCAGGGTCTGCCGCTCTAACCATTGAGCCACACTCCTCCATCGGCTACCCCTTTGATTTCTATGCAGCTTCTCTGGTTGCAACAAAGACTACAGGCTTGGGACAAAGACCATCTGGAGGTGACCACTGGTTTAAGAGGTAAGTTGGGATGTCTGGGAATGCTGGGACACTGTTGGTTGGGCCACCCAAGGCTGTGGGACGTCGGGTGGAGGGGTGTCTTTAGGCATTGGGTTTTCTTACCGGCTCCAGATGCGGTTAGAGGGATCCTACAGAAAGGGGCAGCAGGCTTCGCTTGGAGATTTGAGGTAGGTCAGAGATCACCAGATCTCAGATCAGGATCGCCGGGGAAACCTCCTCGTGGTTTTTGGCCCCTCGAACTCGGGCTGTAGTCGTCGGGTGCAGAGTGGTGCAGACTCGTGTTTTTGGCTAGGGCCTGAGTTGGTGGGTGAGCAGATCCGTTGCTTACGTGAGAAAAAGTCTTTGACTTGGAAGGCAGGGCAGGTCCTCGAGGTTCTTGAGGTTGCTGGCTGCAGGACACACCAGGATTTTGTTAGAGCAGGTTCGAGGTGGGGACAGGCCGGTAGGGCTGGGGACAAGTCAGTGGGCATCCTCCTCTTCTTAGTTCAGCACAGCTTCTTCGGTCCTTCTTCTTCTCTTCTTGTAGTCGATTCTTATCTGAAGAGGCAAGGTTCGGGGTTGCCCCTAAATACTAGATTTAGGGGTGTTACAGGTAAGTAAAGGTTCGGACCAACAGGTCCTTTCCTTGGAGTGGGTACACCTATTATGTCACCCTCCAGTGGGAGGGGGGCTTATGCTTCTCTCTGGTTGGCTGGGTCCCCCATATGCAAGATGGCAGGGACTGAGAGTTGTGCTTCACCTCACCTCCCCGACCTGAGGGGTGGGGTTGGCAAAGGTGGGCACACCTTCCTTCCTCCCTCACTTGGTTTTCCCGCCGATTCTTCTGCCCAAAGTAGGGGTCAGCACTGGTGGGAGCCAGTTGCTGGAAGCAGCAAAGGGCTGGGGTAGCTCACAAAGGTGGTAAGCCTTTGAAGCTCCCCCTTCATGGACCCTGCCCATCCTGGGGGAGGAGGCTTGGCACCTCATCCCTTGATGTGCATTGTTTCAGACCCCCGAGAGCAGCAGGCTCTCGACCTAGGGGTCCAGAAACATGTCTGGTGGTGGTAGCTGGTGAGCAGCCACTCAGCCTGGACACTAGTACTTGTTCGTTTTTCAGGGGACATCCCTAAGATGCTCCCTGAGTGCATTTTTCATTAAATCCCACATTGGCATCAGTGTGGGTTTAATGTGCTGAGAAGTTTGAAACCAAACTTCCAAGTTTTCAGTAAAGCCATTATGGCACTGGGGAGTTTGTAATAAAAACTCCCAGCACCATATACTCTTAATGGCATTACTGCACTTACAATATCTAAGAATTGGCTTAGAAACTGTAGGGGTACAGGGCTCATGCACCTGTACCCTCACCACTGGTATAGTGCACCCAGCTAGAGGGGTGGTTGACCTATGCCAGGGCAATGGGTTGTAGGCATGGCACACAGGGATGTGTATGTAAAGAAATGGGGGGTAGTCACTTGCACACCTGCGGGTATACACAGTTACTCTTCAATGTAGTGAGAACAAATAATGTGAAAATGTAATCAAACTAATGCGTGCTGCACAGTGTCAAAGGGCTGCCAATCCCTAGGATGACTGGATGCTAATTTGTGATTCAAGGCAAAATGTCTTGAATAAACCGGGCGCACAGCTATGAGCAAATTTTTCCCTCTGTACAAAACTTTTTTTCATTAAATTTGTTAAATTCCATACAATGTAACATGAACAAAAATTAATAATCTCACAATAATCTTTCGATTAGTTGTCATTTACTTCAAATAGCGTGCAGATTTACACATCATTAATTCTGTATGAATTCTTTTGCCATTACTTCATAACTCAATTTGTTATAACATCTTGACTGTCAATACAACATGAGCGAAGCATAGTCACAATATCAACATCAAAACAAAAGCAGTGACGATTGATGACCTTCAGCCCTAGCATTTCGGGACCTCCTGTACCTTCTTCAGGGGCCACTTGAAACTGAAGAGCGCAAGCTGCAATCAACGTTGAAATACAGATAGTCCTGAAGTGACGGGCGTAGTTCTGACTAAACTGTAAATGCGTAGACTTGCAACTAAGTCGAGTAGGAAATCAGTCACCTAAATATACGCTGCTAGTTCTAGACAAACTGACGTGAAGGCTGACGTGAAAGCTGCTGCTACTGTGACACAGTTGCAGCAGCCTTCACGCCAGTTTGTTCGGAACTAGCAGCGTATATTTAGGTGACTGATTTCCTACGCCCGTCACTTCAAGACTATCTGTATTTCAACGTTGATTGCAGCTTGCGCTCTTCAGTTTCAAGTTACCCCTGAACAAGGGACAGGAGGTCCCGAAATGCATCGGGACAAAGTTCATCAATCGTCACTGCTTTTGATATTGTGACTATGCTTCGCTCATGTTGTATTGACAGTCATGATGTTATAACAAATTGAGTTATGAAGTAATGATAAAATAATTTATACAGAATTAATGATGTGTAAATCTGCACGCTATTTGAAGTAAATGACAACTAATCGAAAGATTATTGTGAGATTATTAATTTTTGTTCATGTCACATTGTATGGAATTTGACAAATCTCATGAAAACAAGATTTGTACAGAGGGAAAAAGTTGCTCATAGCTGTGTGCCCGGTTTATTCAAGACGTTTTGCCTTGAATCACCAATTAGCACACAGGGATGTGTGCCATGTTGAATCTTCACTTTGTTTTGCACCAAAACACACAGCCTGCAACGGAAGTGTGTGTGTGTAAAGGTACAGGGCCTCTCCGGGTGGCACAATAAGTGCTGCAACCTTTAGAGGCCTTCCCTGGTCACAGTGCCCTTGGTACCTGTCGTACCATATACAAGGGACTTTACATGTAGCCAAAGATTACCAATTGGGTTTTGTTTCAATGCAGTTTAGGGAAGGAACATAGGCCCTGGGTACCTGTTTGGCAGGAACCCAGGGCACACTCAGTCAAAGTACATCAGCAGCCATGCAAAAAGAGGGCACTTTCTTACAGTCCCTGTAACCTATATATATATATATATATATATATTCACTGATAAAAACAAACGTTACATGGGCATTATAGTTAGTTATCAATTCCCCAGGAGGATTTGCAGAAATGCTTGTATTTGTGATAGAGCTGGCAACGCTGCCCAATCTGTTGTTGTGGAATCAGAAGGCGCTTGTGCTTTGGTCAACTTCTCCTGTTTCCCCCCCAGCTTGGTAGTTCCAGAAGCCTGTGATTTATTTCCTCACCAGGCAGTGGGCTGTGTTGTGCCACTGGTATGCGTCAAGATTCGTTTTATCTCCGAGAACATAAGATAAGAGATTTGGGGCTTTCATGTGCTTAGAGTGCAGCAATTAGAGAAAGCAGAGCTTTTTTCTCTCTGCCATGAAGGGAATGGTGGAAAAAGCATCTGAGAGCAATTTAATCTTACAAGTATCTTTAAGCCTTGCAAAAGAAAAGCGAACATGCCTTGGTAAATGTTGCTATTAATTGCAGGTTGTCTTTAGGGGAGATTAATTAGTCATTGTTGTTCGGTCATGGTGACTGTGGGGCATCCCAGAAGTGTTACCCATTTATGTACTGGTAATATTCATTATCCTTAGTCTGTTGCATCCTCATCACAGTCACTACTTGTGAGGTGTTCTCACCTCCCACATGAGAAAGAAAAATAAGTAAATTAAACAACCATGCTTACACAGTACGTATATAATGAATAACCCACCAAGGGCACTTCCAGGACATATTGATATTCATATTCATATTGAATGTATTTGTAAAGTAAAACATATACCCAGAGGCATCTTGGCACTAGCTGTGATCCAAGTGACAAGTGGTTCAAATGGTGAAAAGCCAGGTTTTTAACATCTTCCTAAAAGCTAAGAGCTCAGCTGTAGATTTTAATGAATGGGGAAGTCTATTCCATTTGGTAGCGGTGTTTCCAACAAAGCTCCCACCACCCCAAGACATCCGCTTGTAGGGGGGAACAACCAGGTTCTTATGAGAGCTAGAGCGTAAGGATCTAGTTGGAGCATACCAAACTAGATTCCTTTAGAGATAGTCTGGCGTGGTTCCATATAGAGTTTTATGCGCAAGACACAGTGCTTTAAAAGTAATACGCTTTTCTATAGGAAGCCAATGTAGTTTCTTTATGGCCAGAGATGCAGATGCTAACCTAGGGGTGATGAAAAGCATCCTTGCTGCTGTGTTTTGGACTGTCTGAAGTTTTTTCAAGAAACGTTTTTGGAGGCCTTGCAGGAGACCATTACAATAATCTAATTGGGCCATTACTAACGCTGTAACCACCATTTTTAACACGTCAAAGGAGAGCAGATGAGCAATCTTCTTGACTGGTTTTAAAATATAAAAGGAGGTTAAGGCCACAGAATTAACGTATTCTTTGAAAAGTAGTTTGTCGTCTATCATCACACCTAAATCTCACCTTACTTTTTGGCTTGGGTAGATCCCCTAACTTTTGTGGCCACCAGATGGGAGACCAAACAACGCATCATTCATAAAAAGCATGACCTCTGTTTTGGTAGAATTTAACTTTAGGCAGTTCCTGCTCATCCATTCACTGACCTCCCTCATACAGTTGAGAAGCCAAATGATCTTATTAAGATGACATACCAACCGTCAGAAGGCCAGTAATCACAATGAAGGTGGGTGGTTTATAATGACTGTAACAAGGATACAACAGACTGAAAATAATGAAGATTATTGGTAAGTAAACTGAGCATTATAATTACGTCCTATTGCTTCATCCCAGTCATTACTGGTGAGGTATACCAAAGCTTGTAAATGGTTGTTATAGAGAACAACAAATAACCAGAAAATGAAGATACCTCTAATTTACTGCAACAACCAAAGTGTCTTCACTAGAAATGTATTCTTTTATTGTAGTCAACATTTGGTCACCAAAATATTTCTTTCCCAAACCAACATCCTCAATTTGGGAATGTTTAACAAAGGTATGAGTCGATGACCAAGCTGCTTCTTTACATATTTCACTTAATGAAACTCCTTCATTCTCCATCCAGGATACGGAAACATCTCTAGTAGTTATTCCTTGTTCACCTTCAGGAGAAAGTAGGTTAGCAATATCTCATCAAAAGTGTGTCAAGTCCATCTACTAATGGATAGGTTAGCTTCTATATGACCTTGACCATTAGCACCAAAAGTTAAATGTTCTCATAAAACTTTTAAATGTGTCCAGATATACAGACACTGCATGTTTGACATCAAGTAAATGCCATCATTGTTCTTTTTGGACATTGGTTTAGGGAAAAAAGTAGGCAACAAAATCTCTTGCTTATAATGAGAAGTAAATGAACTTATAGGTCGAAACGCAGGATAAGGTATTAAAACAATACCCTCTTCTAAGACACGTAAAAAAGGACATTTGCATAGCAATGCCCCAAGCTCACAGATTCTTCTGGCCTAAGTAATTGCTTCGATAAACTCCACTTTCATTCTTAAGTATTTGAGGTAAACAGAGCCTAAAGGTTGGAATGGGATACCCAGTAACATGTTTACTACTAAAGTCAGATCACATATAGGCCTTAAATACTTTTGTACTGGTCTAGAAATAGCAATACATCTTTATGATTCTCACAACCACATCTCATCTTGAACAACACTACCCTCAGCACTTCTAAAAGCTCTAATAACAGCTCATTGAGCCCTAATAGTTTAAACTGCTAGGTTCTTTTCAAACCTGTCTTGAAAAAACTGTAGACTAGCAGAGATCCCACATTCTATAGAAAAGACAGAATTCAAAGAACAGCAGTGCTCAAACATTTCAACTGTTTTAAATATATCAAAATAGAATGACAACAAGATTTATGAATCACTTCTGCTAAATGAGAAGGGATCTCTCTACTTTGAAGTCCCATCCTTTTAATTTCCAAACCAACAGGGATAGACGTGATAGAGGAAGACAACCCAGTGCTCTGAGAGGATAAGATATCAGTGGAATATTGCTACACGGTACCCACACCATTGTCTTCACCCAAAGAAACCAATCCCTGTGTGGCCAAAACAGTATGATCACTATTACTTCTGCTTTCTCTCTTTTTATCTTGAGAGGTAATCATGGAATTGAGGAATGGCAAAGAGAAGTAGATGCAGCCAAGGAATAAACAGGGCACCCATTCCAGAGGCTTTGGAGCGGGAAAGTCTGAAAAGAATCTGTGCACTTTTTTGTTCTCTGGCGATGCGAACAAGTACGGAGCTGTAGTTCTGAACTTTCAACAATCAGAGCAAATGTTCTTGGACTAAGTGAGAGATCTTGATAGGACAAAACACCATGCTTAGGTGATCTGCCTCTACATTGTCCTTATCCTTTATATGAACAGCTTTCCGGGATACCAGATGATTCTCTGCCCAATGACCGATCTTCAGGTCAGATATGTTCAGGGCTGCAGAATTTTGTCCTGCCCTGCTTGTTTGCATATGCCATGGCCATTTTGGTGTCTATCTTCTGACCACATGTTGCAGTTAAATATTGCCCTACAATCCTAGAACAGTATGATAAATCACCATCAATTCTCTCGAGTTTAAAGACTGGTTCCTTCCCAGAAATGCCCACTTATTCTAAATAAATAGGTGAGCACATAATGCTCCCCAGCCCTCCTGACTGGTATCCGTTGTGATTGTTATAACGGGAACCTGCTGAAACGGGAACCCTTTTACTATTAACCTGGGAACAACCAACACTGTAGAGCTGCTCGGATTTGGGAAGTTACTGGAATCAGTTTCTCCAAAGGAATGCAAGCTAGTCTCCTATAATGTATAAGATGCATGACAACAAGTCTCATATAGTCTTGCGATAGGATAAGAAAACACAGGGTGCCATAAGTCCTGGAACCTGGAACCATAATCATGCAGCTGCTTGATCCTATTCTAACTAATGTACCACCATCGGTCTCAATTTTTCTGCCTTCCCTGCTGGGAGAAAAAACATCCTAAATGGGCCTGAATTGTGCTCCAATGAACACTCTGTCCTGTACTGGTATAATCAAACATTTTTTAGATTTATCACAAGTTCATGCTCCTGCAAAACACTGAATTATTTTCCATTCTAGAAGTGCCTCCTTCTTCGATGTAGTCTGGAGCAGCCACTTGTCTAGGTAGGGTTACATTTTCCACCCTTTGAGATTTTGAAGAGATACCAAAGTTGGCATTACCTTGGTGAAGCTCTGTGAATTTATTCCTGAAGAGTAAAACCTGTAGATGAAAATGATGAACCCAAAGACAACCCCTCAAGAATCTTTGATGGTCCACCTTTATAGGAAGATGTAGATAGGCATCTTCCAGATCCACTGTAAACACGAAATCCCTCTCTGAAATTAGAGGAATTATGTTCCAGAGATTCTCCATCTTGAAGTAAATGATCTTGATCTATTTGTTAGTCTTGCAGCGACCGATGACCAATCTGAATTTCCACAAGGGTTTTGGAGCTACAAAGACATTTGAATAATAACCAGTCCTTGTCTCCTTCCTGGGCACAGGGGTTATTGTCTTCCTTAGCATCAAATTATCTACTGCTGTCAACTTTTGCTTCCTTCTTGATTGGATCTGAAGGACATGGAGTACTTATGCTCTGTAGGATGTATGAGAAAATCGGTTTCATAGCCATTTCCAATTATCTCCAAAACCCAGCATCAGAAGTAGATTTTTCCCATGACATCTTGAAAAGCTTTAACTGACCCCCAATGGGAGTAAATTTATCCTCAGCATGGTCAGGAGCGCTGATGTTTATTAGGTGACGTAGGTTTGGATTTCTGAAGAGAAACGTTCTAGAAGCTCTTACTCTTTTGTCATCTAGAGAAACCACGAAATTATTGATTGCCAAAAAAGAAAATTCCAAGAAGACTATGAAAATGGCTAAGGCAATTTAGCAGGCTGATTGAAGAAGAATGTGTATTTCTTTTTCCTCAAGTTCTGCTCCAAAGATTCATACTTCCTAAAATGATAACCAGAGAGCTGCTGATTTCTGATGGATCTGTTTGCCATTCTTTAAGGTACAGTTGCCTTCTTACCACCACATTAGCCCCCTTAGATAAAGCTGAAGTTCATACCACCATGAATGCGATATAGGGGAATTGTGCCTCTTTTTCTATAGCTGCCAGTAAAATAGAGCACTCAGAGCTTTCTTGGATTGCCCGGAATAAATAGTTAATATCAGAAATGAGAGAATGACTTGTATAATTCCTGCTCTCATTGCCAGATGAGTTCCAGTATAACATTTTTGAAAGGCTGAGTCAATCTTCTTTGTCTTTGAGAATACTTTCCTCTATAATTGATGTGAGTACCGCCAGGCTAGCTTCCATTGAATCCACTACTACAGTCTCAGGGACCATTTTATCCACGTCTTTCAGTAAATAAAGTGTGGACATAAATCTCAGTACTGAGATTTCATCTGGATTCTTCCATTCTTGCACCAAGACATCCAGAACATGTTGGTGATTAATTACTATTATAATAGTGGTGATACTTGCAGCACATTTTCCCACATCGATCAGTTGCAACTTTGTTCGTCTTTAGTCCTTTCTCTCCTCCTCCATGAGAACTCGCCTCCTTGCTCGTTACCCATTTATCATGGCCAACTTTGTCTTTGCATACCTTGCTATCTAGCGGAAACAAAACTCTTCTATGCTAACTAATGAGGCTTTGTCCTTACCTGCAGTGAAAACAAAAATACAAGCAAATGCATTCTACGTTAAAGGTTAAATACGAATTACATGTTAAACTTGAAATGTGAGCTTGAACTGAACTGGTTTCTCGAGGCCTACT
This sequence comes from Triturus cristatus, assembly GCF_964204655.1. Taxonomy (NCBI): domain Eukaryota; kingdom Metazoa; phylum Chordata; class Amphibia; order Caudata; family Salamandridae; genus Triturus; species Triturus cristatus. Next base: position 662,939,691 of record NC_140581.1, on the reverse strand, counting down.
CTAGTCAACTTTAGCAGTGCACAGGGCTACACAATACGTGCACATTTCTACACACATAATAAATGGAGCTTCTTAATACCTGAATAAATCATTAAGAATTACGAAGATGTCATTCTAAATGCACCTGCATAAAAATCATTCTTGTTACAGGCATAAATGTTTGAACATTAGTCAATATCTACACATTCTAGTTTATTAAACTCCCAATGGGACCCATTATATTTCAACTTCTCATGTCACTTTAATATATATGTTAAAATGACCTTTATTAGTCACTTACTATACACAAAATTCTTCACGTGGAGTACTTTCAATATGCAATACTCCATTCTCCTTAGTAACATTAAGCACACAGAGGGGCGATGGCAGTCGCACCTTGAGTGCGCTCTCGGACCCCTCCACCATCCACTCGTTATCCGCCCAAGGAGAGAGCCATTCAGCTACAATTTCACCGTCTGGGCGACTGCAGTGAACCCGGCTGTACCCTTGGCTCCCGATTTCCATTGGAGGGGCGCGTTTACGAGGCAGATTGTGTGATTGGTGGGCCTAGGCCTCCAAGATGGCGAGCCGCCCTTGCTGATCGGCGAGCTCCGCAGCTCCTCGACTCATTAAGCTCCTGCACGGACGGCGCTGAGCGCAGACACCGAGGAGGCCTCACCACGATAGGGGAGATCTGATTGTGCGCCGCAAGCCCCGGATTGCTGCTGGCCCTTCCTGGGGCGCTTGGCTGTGAGTATATGGCTGAAGGCCCGGCCGGGCCTGTTGATCGGGCGGACTGTGTGCGGAGATCATTGCCACCAGCTCCTGGGGTCCCTGTGGCGGGACGCACCCTTCGGCTGCTGTTTCGAGTTGTAGGGACAGCTGGCCGTCTGGTGGCGGCCCGAGCGGCAAGGAATCCTGAATTCGACTGGGGCCAGTGTCTGGTTCCAGTCCGACCGCCCCCGGCCCGTGCCTGTGTGCACCACCGCTGGAGCCGGCCACCGGAGGGGGGCCCATGACCTGAGGGGCTGGTGCTGCATCGTACCACCTTTGGCGGTAAGTCCCTGCTGCGGTAGGGGGTCCTGTGGTTGTTGGGAGGGGACCCCCTCAGCAAGCGCGGGCGGCCCAACATGGAGGGAGGCCCTGGGGCCGGTGCTACACCCTCATGAACCTTCTCCCCCTGGGCTTCCTGGGTCCTGCCTCAGGCGCAATTCCTTTCTGCGGCGGAGCCCCCCAGCCCTTGGGCAGGGGGCGGCAGAGTGGTTTCGGCTGCTTCTTCGAGCGGCGGTGGGGATCCTCGTGGAGGTACATCCTTCTTGCCTTCAGGCCCAGGCCTTGGATCCACCAGGCCCACGTTCCCCTGAGGTTCTGGACTTTTTAAGAGTCCAGAGGTGCCATGGAAACAACACCCAAAGACCCCTGAGTTCCTTCCTGCCTTGGTGCACAAATAAACAGAGACGCGGGCTTCTCGATGGTGGCGTCAAAGACCAAGATTTATTTACTGCAGGGACACAGAAGTCATAGGAACCACACAAAGGCAGAATCTACGAGACTGTTCAAATTGCAAGAAGTGGGTTGCTCCTTAAATACACGAAACATGTCTTTAGGCAACATTACACGAATATTTTTCATGCCCAACCCGGTATCCCAAACAGACAATAAACAGACATCAAACAATAATTAGTCGTAGGTTTTCGGTATTCGATCAAGTCTCCTTGTCAGTTTTCCATTCTTTGCCCGATCCTCCCCATCATAAAAATCGTATCCTCCCCATTGTAAAAGCCCAGAAGGAGAGGAGTAGAGCCAGGTGCAAATGATTGAAAAGTAGGATAAGAGGTGTTTATGGATCATAAACGGGCATGGCTATCGTCTTCGGCCTCTCAGTCAGGACAATGGACACGAGAACCAGTATAGCAGGACTGGCCTCAGGCAAGGGAGGCAGCTTGATTCTGCCTAGTCATGCAGCGTCAGCCTTTCTTGGGGCTCGAGCTTACGTGTCCTTAACAAGGTGATTCAGCCGGGGTCATTGCTCGTCCATTGACTATGTGAGGGCAAAAAACAAAATGGATGCCGTATCTAAAATGGATGCCATGATTTTACAACAGAATGTCCTATTTCTCAGTGAATTCATGCTCGAGCGCAGCGAAAACACTGACATGCATATAATGGATCATTTACGGTTCATTGGTACCAAAATCGTGTCAGTACTACGATACCGAATACACGGGTTCGGATCGCTACAGAACCTCAGACCGTCCTTTTGCCCTTACATAGGCAATAACTTACTCTATGTCAGAGTCCATTTCTATGTTCATCAGGTCACTGATATGTTGCTGGAGCATTACTCTATCTTGTGGCGTATCTCCAAAAACAGGTGGTGGTCTTCTCACGCATGTTGAAACACAAAGGCCACATAAGGCAGGACCACACTGAACAATGAGACAGCACGAAAATAAAAATACCAACGCAACACCAGTGACTATCAGAACCTTCCATCCCCACGCAGATAACAGACTCCAGAACCATCCCATTAGTGACCAGTCACCTTCCTCTACATGAATAGAATCAGAGATTTTGTGTAACTTAGAGATGGCCTTATATACCGCATTATCTGGGATAAAAACACAGCAACTCGATTGGATCATCTTACATACCCCACCTCGATCTGCAAGTAATACATCAAGGACCATACGATTCTGTAACGTCATAAGGCGATCTGCTTGAAGCGCAGCTGTTAAGTTACTAAGGCTAAGGGCACCCGCAGTTTCGGTAATAGTGGATTCAACTACCCGTGTTAGTTGACGTAAGTTTCTACTGTTGGTCATAGGCCCCCAGAACGGAAGGAAACCTTTGAAGAAGTCTCCTGCTTCTTGGCCAGCAGTATCTTCCTTACTGAAAACACCTCTCACAACTCTATTTTTGTGATAATCCGGTGCAGCAGTGTATGTCGGAGGCAACAGTTGAGCGATATGACATGAGCCTGAAAAGTCAGCAGGCAGCCATGTATATGCTCTGTCTTTGCAAACAAAATAGGTGCCCTTAGCAGCTAAAAATGCAGGAGAAGACTGTGACGGGAAAACGTATGTTTCGGTACAGTCACTCTTCCCTAGTCGAGCTTTCGGATTCCTCCCATTTCCTTGCAAACAGACCTGACCTTGGTGGGGTACGACCCAGATCGGAGTCGAGCTCTTACGTTTGTTCTCACCCAAAGTAATGCCGTATTCCGTAACATTCCAACCCATGTAAACTCGTAATTCATCCTTGGGAATAGACGGAGTGTTATTGACGTCTCTAACCATGTCAGTAATTCCCTTTACCAAGGCTCTATTAGCGGAGTAATACCTAGTGGAACGCGGAGGTCGCGGGGGATAGGTCTCTAGGGCATAGATGAACATGGTCTGAAATGCCCAGAATTATCCATTATAACTAAAAGGCAGAACCAGATAAGGGATACCCTTGTCCATGGTATGTGGTATCAAGCCACACACCCAGCAGTTCGTTGTGTTTACCACTAGTTGGTGTTGGTGCAAGAGCTGAATGAAAGTGTTATTTATAAACTCAGAGCGTCGAGCTTGCTCATGTGCAGGAAAAGGATGGAAAGAGTGTAAAGAAACAATAGTCGGAGAAACAGAAGCATGGGGAGATACTGTAGATGTAACAGGTGCAAAGATCAGTTGGATACCAAAAATAATTCCGCCTACCAGAGTTATTAAAACAATCAGAAATGTCAGAGCACATTGCATTAGGAAACATTTGCTATACAATATTTCATACAGTTTCGTCTTACGAGCATTAATGACGTTAGCCCGTCGCAGTTCAGGAAGATTCATCTTCTACAACCGTTCGCAACGGATGGTTTGTACCTGTTAAAAAATTGCCTCTGCCTACCCTGGGAGTTCCCAAAATAAACAGAAGAAACCGACTTTGTGTCTGGTTCCCTGCAAGTTAAAACAAGGCACACGTTACGACCCTACGGTAACCCAGATGGCAAGGTGAGAGAACAACAAAAACAAAAAGGATAAAAATTTAGAGCAAACTGCCTGACTGAATGGAATGCGATAAGATCAAAACAGTTTTCAAATAGAAAGGTAATTATGCAATGTTATTGGTTCATAGAATGAGAACGTAGATTATATCTGTACTTCCCGGGTCTTGTCTGATCTTGAAATAGCTGGTCTACTGGTGCAGAAATGTTCGAATCCACAGGTGACAATTTTTCGCTTTGTATAACACTCTGTTCAGGGTTTGAAGGAACAGTTCCTGGTGGGGTATCAGAGTTCTGTGTTTCAGTTCGCTTGTCCGTTATGTACTCTGCATCACTGAAGGGGATGAGCCTAGGAACAGGTTCTGTCTCGGATACACCAAATCCCTGTCTAACCCAGTTGTCGTAAGGGAGTGGGAGAGGGACACGCTTCGTATGGCTAGCGTGCACCCAATTCTTTCTTCCAGCTAGGCGTACAGCAGTTCTTGTCGCCAGGAGCACTTGGAACAGGCCCACAAATCTTGGCTGGAGGTTCCGGGTTCGTTCAAAATTCCGCACCACAACTTGATCACCGGGTTTCAACGTGTGGCCTGGACTCTCTGGCAGTTTAGGCAAGGATTCGAATACCTGTTGATGAATAAGGCTCAATTTAGCAGTCAGGTCATAAAGGTAATCAATCAACATTGGATATTCGATCTGTTTGAATTCCTTTGGCCTAGGGACCCCCCAAACATTAGCAGGACGACCGAACACAATCTCATATGGGCTAAGCCCTACTCGAGAGTGTACAGTCGCTCTGGTGGAAAGTAAAGCTAAAGGCAGTGCGTCTGGCCAAGATAGACCAGTAGAAGCCTGAATTTTAGCAAGTTTCAGCTTCAAGGTACCATTGTACCCTTCAACTAAACCTGCTGACTGTGGGTGATTCGCACTGTGGAATTTCTGGGTGATTCCCAGACCCGCACACACACTCTTCATAACTTTCCCTACAAACTCACTTCCATTGTCCGACCAAACAATCCGTGGCATACCATACCTGGGGAAGTACTCTTTGAGGAGGATGTTGGCATTGGACATAGCAGTGTTATCCTTTAACGGGTATGCCTCAATCCATCTTGAAAAGGCACAGACTACCACTGGGACATATTTAAGATTGTTACATCTGTCCATGTGGATAAAATCCAACTGAATCACTTCAAAGGGACAAGAAGGGGGAGCAAAATGACCGACTGGGGTTGGGGTTCCCTTGCCAGGATTATGCATCAGGCATATCATGCAATTTTTCACCACTTTTCCGTACACTTAGTAATTCCATCATTCTTCCATACTGGAGCTAACATTTTACAGATCCCTTTCGAACTGATGTGCGCCGCTCCATGCGCCATCGTGACTACCGCAAGTACATACGCATCAGGTAACATCCAATGCTGCTGCTCAGACAAATCAACCCAACATCCACTTGAATCCATTTTACCCGTTTTCTCCTTCCATTCATTCTTCTCATTTTTAGTTGCTTCATTCTGGATTGCCTTCACACTTTCAATCGTATTCTCACACATTCCTGATTCAGCAATCCATCTTGCAGATGTTGCAATGTACATTCGGCTCATCATATTCTTGGCCGTCTCTTTGGCGACCTCATCAGCAAACGCATTCCCACGGCCAACATCATCCGTAATCTTTCGATGTGCACTGCACTTCACAATCGCAACTTCATTCCGTAGGGTCAGAGATTCCAACAGATCGTTGACTAACTGTCCATGTTGGATCTTAGTCCCATGGGACGTGAGAAAACCTCTTTCTTTCCACAGACGTCCAAAACTATGTGCTACGCCAAAGGCGTATTGGCTATCAGTAAACACATTCACTCTCTTTCCCTCAGCTAAAACACACGCTCTTGTTAATGCAATTAATTCTGCAGCTTGGGCAGAATTCTGACTTACTCTTGCGGTCTTAACAATCGTACTCAAAGTCGTAACTGCATACGCGGCCGTCACATCACCATTCTGTAGTTTAAAACATGACCCATCGACATATAAAGTGCCATCTGGATCTAGTAACGGAGTGTCTTTTAAATCAATCCGACCTTTTGTCTCTTCCTCAGTTCTGAAACAACAGTCATGGGGCTCTGAATCACTCGACTCCTGAGTAGTCGGCAACAGCGTTGCTGGATTCAATATGTTGCATCGCTTGATCTGAATGTGACTTGCCAAAAGTGTCAGCTCATAGCCTGATAGTCTAGCACTGGTGAGGTGCTGAGTTTTCGTTTGATTCATGAGTGTATCCACAGCATGTGGAACCATGACTACTAACATGTTGTTCATGACTAGTCCAGCAGACTGTCGAATAGACATTGCAGCTGCTGCTGTAGCTCTCAAACAACTTGGCAATGCTCTGGCTACCGGATCTAATGTGGATGAGAAATATGCACAAGGTCGCTGTTTGTCACCAAATTGTTGCGTTAAAACACTCAACGCACAACCTTCTCTTTCATGGACATATAAAGTAAACGGCTTACTGTAGTCAGGAGTACCCAACACAGGAGCTGAACACAGCGCATCACGTAAGTCGGAGAAACTCTCTTGGCATTCATCAGACCATGGCAAAGGGCTCGGAACACCTTTTCCAGTTAGGGCTACCAATGGTTTTGCCATGAGAGAAAAATTTGGGATCCATTGCCTGCAGTATGACGTAATACCCAAAAACGCACGCACTTCTCTCTGTGTGCTTGGTACAGTCATCTGCGAAATTGCTTTGATTCTCTCTGGGGTCAACCTTCTTCCCTCCTTTGACAAAAGATGACCCAAGTAGGTCACTTCTTGGCAACAATATTGCAGTTTAGAAGGTGAAACCTTGTGATGTAAGTCTGACAAATGACGTAATAGAGAAATTGTAGCTGTTTTGCAAGTTTCCTTGTCATCAGCAGCCAGTAAAAGATCATCTACGTATTGGATCAGAGCAACACCAGGAGGAAGTACAAGAGCATCTAATTGACTTTTTAATGCTTGGCTGTAAATTGAAGGGCTCTCACAATAACCTTGTGGAGCGCGCTTGAACCTGAAACTGCGACCACCTAAGGAGAAACCAAAAATGTCTCTACCTTCCTCGGCTATCGGTATGCTGAAGAAGGCATTCTTCAAGTCTATCACTGTAAACCATGAGGCTGAGGCAGGAATCAACGTCAGTAATGCAGTGATATCTGGGACCACAGGAAACTGTGGAATCACTATTTTGTTAACCTCTCTGAGGTCAATCACAAATCTGTAGATGGGAGGTTTGGAAGGGTCAGTGCGTTTCAAAATCGGTAGAACAGGACTATTGCAGACATTTCCTCTAGTTTCCTCTACTACATCTTTCTGTATTAAGTCTTTCACGATCAGTAAAAGTGCACGTTCACCTTCATTTGAAATCCGATACTGTGGGATTCGTGGGAATTTAACATTCTCTCTCAGACTTACCACATAAGGTGGAATTTCCAAAAGACCTACATCATTAAGACCAGTCGCCCAAAGAGTATCAGGGAAAGAACGCGGCTCCGGGGGGAGCTTATCCATCGACATGTACATTGGAGAAATGACTCTCTCACCCAATGTGAGCTGTACTCCCGAAGGAGAACAGTACAGTGTCGCATGCAGGCGTTTCAACAGATCTAACCCAAGCAGATTCTCATTACAACCGGTTGTTAGAATAAGGGGTGCTTCTAATTCGCATGGCCCAACAGAAATTGACAAAGGACTAGAAACAGGATTGTGAACAGGGGCGCCTGAGAAACCTACTGAAGTGTTTGTTAAGCCAGACAAAGGTGCGCCATTGAGTTTCGCATGCATAATTGAACTTTTTGCCGCACCAGTATCCAACAGAAACGGTTCGACCATGCCTGATGTAACTACTGCGACATAAGGTCCACTCTGATCAACTGGAACTGATACTACTCCCTCTCTTTGTCTGTGGCTGTCCTAGTACTTGCTTCTCTGAATCTCTTCATTATTTTCATAGTAATCCTCAACATGATGTGGAGATCTACCTGGTTGCGTAGATTGTACATTTCGCTGATCGAAATAATTTGATGGGCGATCAGCCTGTGGAGTCATTGTACCACGTCCTCTACCTCTAGGAGCTTGCATAAACCCACCACTACCTCTCTGAGCTGGGACACCACTGGTCTGTGCGTGCAATACTGGACATTCGTTCTTATAATGGCCCTCCTTTTTACAATAGGCACACTGATTCCATGCTAACTGTTGTCGGGGAAAACCATAATTAAATCTTTGGGACGTCCCTTGCTGGAATTGTGGCTGTTGCTGAAACTGCGGTCGCTGCTGTGAATCTGACTGATTCGAGCGAGGCGGGTATGCCTGTTGCAAAAGAACTTTAGTCTTCAAATCTTTCGTTTTCTTTTCTGACTTTTCCTTCTCTTCTTTTTCTCTATTCTCATAATACTGAGCAGTTGCAAGTATCTGTGCTGTCGTCGACACTGCCCATGCACTCTGAGAATCCTTTAACTTGTTACTAAGCTCAGGCAGTAAATTAAACACGAACTTGTCGACGAACAACCTCTGACCTCCCTCAGTCCTCATATCTTGCCCACTGTGGTCTACGAAGGTCTCTTCAAATCTAGTGAAGAAGTCAGAGACGCTTTCGTCCTTCTTTTGCTTGCATGCCGATAATTTATCACAATTGACTCGTAACGCTGGCATCAGCGTTTTCATCAGATTAATTATTCTGCCAGGTAGAGCAGCAATCAGAGGTTCAGGTTTAGCACCACCAACTTTTTGCGCGTCTGCGGCTACAATAGCTGGCCAATCACCTCCTAAGGCGACTGGGTGATTCTCGTGGCGAATCTTGGCCCATATAGGCTGTGGCACTACATTGCCGAATAGCATTTCGATGTCTGCCAAATTCATGATACATGCTTGAACTGTCTGCGTTAACTCTTTATAATAACCAGTGCCGCTCGCTCACTCTGGCTGTTGGACACTTGGAAGCCGGTGATTCCCTTTACCTGGAGCTGCTGAAGTCGTCGGACTCTGTTGGGGGAGGCTCGTTGTTGCCTGATCCAGCACACCTGCGTCCTCTTCCCGGCTCCGCCCCCATCCAGTATTTTACCGCTCGTGGCCCCCGCTTCACGGGAGCCGCTCGCTCACTCTGGCTGTTGGACACTTGGAAGCCGGTGATTTCCTTTACCTGGAGCTGCTGAAGTCGTCGGACTCTGTTGGGGGAGGCTGCTGTGTAGCATCGCTGTTCCGGGACTGCGAGGACCAGGGTGCTCGTTGTTGCCTGATCCAGCACACCTGCGTCCTCTTCCCGGCTCCGCCCCCTTTCCCAACCTTAGAGCAGCATAAGAGCCCCGCCTCTACGCGCCAGCGGAACGCGCCCGGGGCGAAGACCGGGCAAAGAGCGGGCCGTTTGTTGCCGTTCGTGGCCGGACGTGGACGGGACGGGCCACCCCTCTAAGACTTATTGTTGTTTGCGTACAACGGACACTTAAGACCGCTATTCATGAACTGGGCCGGTAATTGACTACTTTTATTGTTCTGCCTTTTAATTGTTCAAGTTTTATAAGTCACGGCAGGCATTTTGAATAGTTCGCTTCTCCTGGGTTGTAGTACATTGACATAGGCATATTCTACCCCTCTCCCACGAAGATGACTTCACTAAGATCCGGCAGAAAGTTTGTTCAGGGCACGACTTGGGGCTGTGTTTCAGGGACCCTTGATAATTTTATCACCAGAGCAACACGGGTCCTTGAACACGAAATTACACTAACTGAAAAACGTCTGTCCCTTGAATTATCGGCCAAAAGATCATCTCTTGGCAATATCATGGCAGCCACTTCCCCAGTCAGTAGGCAATTACCATCAGCTTCTGATTTATTACCTAATAAGACGTCTGGGACGTCGATCATCCCATCTTCTAGCCCATTGGACGGCTCTCTTGACACTCCTGACACCCCAACTATTTATGAAGCCTGTGGCCTTCCCTCAGACCGTAGCTTTACTTCCCCTCTGCCCCCCCTCTGATCAATCCTGCACTGCCATCCCGTCTCCGGTTAGCAAGTTCCAGCATAATAAAGGGTCAAGAAAGCGTGTGGGAGCACCTCTTAGGGGTAAATGTCCCAAAGTCCCGAAAAAATCTAATCGTGCTAAACCACGTCCTGATCCTCCTTTGAATTCAACGGACTGCCCTCCCTCCACTGCAGGGTGTCAGCTCCCCCCCCAATTCTCAGTCACTCAGCCTAATACCAATCCTCCTCAGTTTTTCTCTCTTGAACTCCTGGAGCAGTCTCTCAAATCTCTTCTTTTACCCTTATATGAGAGAGTTAAGCAACTCTCTATTCATCTAGGGAAATTAGAGGCTATGGTGCTAACTAATACATCTTTACTGGAGAAACCTATAGTGCCTCCCGTCGCCTCCAACATTTTATCCACTCGGCCCACCACCATCACAACCAGGCCACCTTTTGATATTCCCACTCCTTTGATTAGTGCCTCTTCCCTTCCATCTGTCCAAAATGAACAAGCTATGGCAGTTTCCCATCCCTCTGTCAGCGTTGTCCCGTCTCCCCAACTAGATAGTAACCAGAGTAATCATGTAATTAGACAGCACCAGGCAGAGGGTGCGGGCTCATTCCCTCAACTCCCCCATATCAATCTTCCCCGTGAGTCCAGGCCCTATACAGTTGTACTGGTTGGTGTCCCAAGGCTCCCCGTGGACAAGTCCGAGTCGCACGTTGGGCTGAAGAATAAAGTGACTCATTGGTTGAACTGCAATAGGCCTTTGCCTCCCAGAACATGTGCTGAAATATTAATGGTACGTAGGGTGAGTTGGTTGGGCCCCGGGGTAAAGAAAGTCGAGGGTGATTGTGTTCTTATTAATTTCCGAGATCCCAGGGCAGTGATCCATATTTGCTCTCTTCCAAATCTTTTGAGTGCTACTGGTATCCAGGCGGTTGACTTGTCCTATTTTTACCCCTGCACCTCCAGTGATACTTTGTGCCCCCAGTCTACTGGTTGGGAAAGGGTTTCTAGGGGACTTAGCCGCCCGCCCATTTTGGACTTTCATCTTCCCCTCCAGAACCATTTTGCTCCCTTGAATTCCTTGGAGGGGATTGACTGACTGTCATTAATTCAGACTAATTCGGGGATCGCGAGTTTGTTCCCTACGAACCCCGCCCATTTTACTAGTTCAGGGCCGGGTAGCTGGGGCGGGACTGCGGGGCCACATCGGGGTTTGGGTGTTTTCCACTCTAACATTGTATGTGTTGATCCAAATGTGTCTCACAATAACCCTGCCCTCCCCCTCTCAGTCTTGGACGGTCAGAACCCCATCCCGGCTATAAACCCAGTGACTCGCACTCTGTCCCTTCCTGAGATAACCCGCACCCCTGTCCCGCCCATTGCTAGCCCATCTCTACCCCACTTTGATTCCTGTGCTCTAGAGCTAGCGTGTGGAGAAGCTGAATCCTTCGCGGTTCGAGGTCCACTTCATGTTCCACAGCTGGCTGGTTCGCCCTGTTCTTCCCTCCTGAAAATGGCTTCTTGGAACATTGCGGGATTACGCAGTAAAATTGTAATGGAGGAATGGTCCGCCTGGGCATCTACCCATGATATTCTGGTTTTCCAGGAAACATGGGCGGTGGACCCCATTTTCTTTTCCGGCTTTGTCAATTTTTATAAAGCGGCCATTGGTGGGGCAAGGGGCCGTCCTTCTGGCGGTCTCTGCATTTGGGTCAGACAAAGTTTAAAGTACAATGTTACTGAGGTAAAAATTGATAGCCCTGACATAATGATCATTTTGTTACAACTCAAACATGAATCAGACATATTGATCATCAATGTATATAACAGGGGACTCCCAGGAGGTAAAGGTTCTAACACTTTTTGGCAACTAGATGGGTTTTTGGAAACGGTCGATCCATGTACTAATGTGGTAATAGTGGGGGATTTCAATTGCTGCTTCGAGCCCTTGCTTTTTGCATGGGATTCTTTAACAATGGAAGTGGATGCAACGATGAATATCCCCCCCCTCGACCTTCCGCCCATCAAGAAATGGTCTGAATCAGCTATCCAGTGGATGTCTCTGTGTATGGAGCGAGGCTTTATGGCAGCGAACGGCCGTACTCCATCGGACAAGTCTGGTAAGGTCACCTTTTCTGATGGCCGTCGCAGTAGTAGAATCGACTACGCTTTGATTAAAGTCGAGTTCTGGCCCACATTAAGCGACATGGTGATCCAGGACATGCCCGAGAGTGACCACAACCCCCTTGTTTTAAACGTTTTGTTCCGCATTGACCGCAGAAATAATCCCACTGAGATTGTCACAGCAGACGCCCTATTAACTAATAATACACGGAGAGTACGCTGGGAAAAGGTAGCTCTGGACAGCGCCACACTAACAACGATCAGCTCGAAAGTTTCGTGTGCGGTAGCAGATCTCCAGACTCTTCAGAGTAGAGAGGATGATTTTGGTGAGTCCTTACTCATCCATGACACCCTATTCCAAGACCTTAAGTCTCTGTTCACTAAACCCTGTACAGCCAAGAGACCTCATACTCCCAAGACCAACTCATGGTATAATAAAGCCAGTCGCGAGTCATACAGCAAATTGAAGTTCGCCATTAAATCTAAAAACCCGGCGACTATCAGACTTGCAAGGAAAAATTATAGCTTAGCCAAAACCAAGGCCAAAAAAGCATGGGATAATGATCATTGGAATGATCTCTTGGATGCGAGTTATCATAAAAATCTGACCCTGTTCTGGCATATTGTAAAATGGGTCAACGCCATATGTTTGCAGATCCCTACCAATCACGTTCCCCCCGACACTTGGGTCTCACACTTCGAACGGCAGTTTTCGGATTTGACTTCGAATGGGGTGATCGCTCCCACATTATCTCAGACCACGTACCCCCTATCGAATCTCAAATTTGACTGCAAAGAAGTAGAGTTGGCCTTATCTAGGGTTCCAAGTGGAAAGGCACCGGGCATGGACTGCGTTCCCGCTGACCTGTTCAAATCAGACCGTGCAAACTGGGTACCCTACATTGCTCTTCTGGCCACTGCAATAGCAAAGGGGGCCGGCATCCCTGAATCATGGAGGGGCGCGGAGATCTTGCCGATCTTCAAAAAGGGCGATCGCTCTTTACCGGGGAACTATCGCCCAATCAGCTTAATTGACTCTGTTCAAAAAATTATAGCAAGGATGATCCTGGCTAGAATAGTGTCATGGATAGAACTGGAGAATATTATCTCGCCCCTCCAGGCTGGTTTCAGACCCTGTACTAGTACCATCGACCAGGTGTTTAAGTTTCAATTGATCATTTGGAAAACAGTTTATGTCTGTGGTGGTACTTTGTAGACCTTCGATCGGCATTCGACCTGGTTAATAGGTCCAAACTTTGGGCGGTTCTAGCTGACTTAGGGATGCCCGCCGATCTTCTGCACATTGTAATCCGGTTGCACGAAGAAAATTTCGCCATGGTTCGTTGGGGAAAGCAGGGTCAGGTCACCGACAGATTTAACGTTAATAGGGGTGTCAGGCAAGGGTGCGTCCTTGCACCAACTCTGTTTTTGTTATTTATTAACAGTGTTGTGAAGTACTTTGTATCTACTCCTACAGACGCCCCTTCGTTGGGAGGTATAAAAATCCCACTCCTCATGTTTGCCGATGACACCTTGCTTTTATCACAAACTATGTCCGGCTTACAGACGGCTTTGAACGTTTTTTCCAACTTTTGTTCTGATTTCGACCTGTCGGTGAACGTTGCAAAAATGAAGAATATGGTTTTTAACAAAGGGAAAGGCACGAAAGGTCAAGTATCTATGAATGATGACATACTTGAACGTACTCAAGTGATGACCTACTTGGGGATCGTTCTTGAAAACAAATTGAGTTGGAAGCCACAAATTGATGTCCTCTCACTCAAATTTGCCCAACTTTCGGGGTGTCTAGTCAAAGAACATAAACAATCCCAGACGAAAACAATACGTCCTGTTATGAAAATCTATAATGCTAGGATCAATTCAGCAATCCTTTACGGTGCTGAACTCTGGGGTTTTTCTGATCTTTCCCCACTGGTTAAAGCTCAACATAAATTTCTAAGGCTACTAACGAGCCTCCCTAGCTCGACACCTGTGAAACCGCTTATGCTGGATCTTGGCTGTCATTCTTTCGATGACATTGCCAGGTTCAAACCACTGTCCTTCTGGAGGAGATTATGGACAGTTCCGGAACTAGAGCCCTACGCCAAGGCTTTCCTGGACGTCCGTTCCATCTTGGGCGCAGGAAACATCCTGTGGTTTAAGCAAGTCAGTTTACATCTAGAATCTATGGGCCTGGGAGCTCTCTGGACTGATCCAGTTTCCAACTCTTTCCCCCCCAAAAAAGTCTTTAAAAGTCTTTATTGGACTATGGTCAGCCAAAAACATCAAACCCGAGTTCCAGCAGAGTCCCTGTCAGGCAGGTTTCTTGTGCATAAAAACGCCCCATGTCTCGAAGCTTATTGGGATATTATTACAAAGCCCAGCGACAGGAAGCTTTATCACCAACTGAGGGTTGGTTCCCTACCCACCAATTCTTTTACTAAAAATTGGAAGGGTGCGACTGGTGATTCCTGCCGCTGGTGCCAAGATTGTGCTGAAACTGTGGGCCACATATTTTTTGTTTGTCCAGCATACGCCGCTCCCCGGGCCAAATGGCTCAAACCCATTTGTCAAACCCTGGGTACCAGACAGGGACTTGAGGCCCTCAACATCCTAAGTTTCAACACGGGAGAATGTATTGTAGTAGCAGTTGCTAAATTCCTGGGGTGGGTTTGGTTTATCAGAAACAGGAGGCAATAGCCAGTTGACTCGTGCTTATTTAAAGTTCTTACTTTCTCTGTGTTCTGTATGTATTTTTATCCCTCATATGTACAAAACGCTTTTTGTAAATCTCTTTTTATGATAAATATGATTGATAATAAAGACTAATAAATGAAATGAAATGAAATAACCAGCAGGATTTTTACGCGGGTCCGGCAACGCCTGTTTTACTGCTAACACTTCGGCCCGTTTCCAAGGGATGTGTATCCACACTCTATGGAAATGTGCCGGAGCAGCTGCAATACCCTGAGCCGCATCAGCTTGAACTGCTCAGCGCCATATCGGCGGAACTTCCCTCATCGGGTATTGACCTCGTCCTTTCCTCGTAATCGGAGAACCATCAAAGTTCCTTGGTGCTCGAAGAGGAGAATCATCCCTATAAGCTAAAATCAGTTCTATCGCTTCTCTTACTTCTGAACCTATCACCATTCCTGCGGCGAACTTTTGCTGAATATTTATCAAATCAGAGGGGACGGAGTCTGAGTCATCATCATCATCCCATTCCTCACGTAAAAAGGAACACATCACATCAAAGACATAACGCTGAGTTGGTTCATTCCATTGCATAAATGTATCTGCCACTCTTCGTGCATCATACTTCGCAGCTTTCGACATCCACCTAAGAGCTGTCGAATCTAATATTTCTCGTTCCTGAGGACCAGGAAACTGGCTACGGTTTAGCAGGACAAGATGGCAAGACAGGGTAGCATTTATCAATCGCCAAATTATGCTTTCTATTCGCCATCTCTATTGTTTTCTCAGTCTCGTTCACATGCAACTGTCTAGCAGACTCCATTAATGTCAACCCTTTCTCTTTCTGTTCCTTCTTCGTCTTCCTAATTTCTCTCTGTTTAGCTTCTTTACGCCATACGCGAAAAGAATCAAACATTGCCGGCCGGGCTTTCTTTTTAAACAACTTCATTTCTAGATTGTCTAGAATTTCGCTTTCGAAGCTACCATGCAGTGGCCAACTAAGGACACCATCTTTCCTGGTGTAGCGGACCCATACTTCATTATAAGCGATAGGTCCTACACCGTGTTTACAATAGAGCTCATATGTAGGAGTTCCAATCGGAGGAACCGAACACGGATCCTCCAACCGGGAATCCCCGTTGCAACTTAACCAGGACAGGAAACAATTACTACTGTTAGTCATTATGAACTAAGGACGGATTCCAACAAAAATGCGCAAAGAACTTAGGCCTACCAACTGAACCAATACCAAAACAAAGATTATCTAAACAAGAGCAACCAATGATAATCTACGAATTCAAAATAAAGGCAACAAGGAACAATCAAACTGAGCGCAACCCACTGAATACTTAACTGAAATGTGGAAGACGTCACCAAGGAGAACCCGTCTACGTCTCGCCGTACTAAGGTCTGCACCTCGGGTCCAAGACAGGGCGACAGTCAGGGCAGCGGTCCTCTGTAGCCGTCTAGGAACGGGAACCCTCGTGGAAGAGATCGTCGGGCCACTTTTACGACATACAGGGATCGATGAAGCGGGGTACCTCCCTCCGGAATCTTCACACGAAGCTCCTCGAACTTTTCAGGCTTTGGACCGGTACCGGATGACGTCGCCCCACATTGGGCGCCAATTTGAGGTTCTGGACTTTTTAAGAGTCCAGAGGTGCCAGGGAAACAACACCCAAAGACCCCTGAGTTCCTTCCTGCCTTGGTGCACAAATAAACAGAGACGAGGGCTTCTCGATGGTGGCGTCAAAGACCAAGATTTATTTACTGCAGGGACACAGAAGTCATAGGAACCACACAAAGGCAGAATCTACGAGACTGTTCAAATTGCAAGAAGTGGGTTGCTACTTAAATACACGAAATATGTCTTTAGGCAACATTACACAAATATTTTTCATGCCCAACCCGGTATCCCAAACAGACAATAAACAGACATCAAACAATAATTAGTCGTAGGTTTTCGGTATTCGATCAAGTCTCCTTGTCAGTTTTACATTCTTTGCCCGATCCTCCCCATCATAAAAATCGTATCCTCCCCATTGTAAAAGCCCAGAAGGAGAGGAGTAGAGCCAGGTGCAAAGGATTGAAAAGTAGGATAAGAGGTGTTTATGGATCATAAACGGGCATGGCTATCGTCTTCGGCCTCTCAGTCAGGACAATGGACACGAGAACCAGTATAGCAGGACTGGCCTCAGGCAAGGGAGGCAGCTTGATTCTGCCTAGTCATGCAGCGTCAGCCTTTCTTGGGGCTCGAGCTTACGTGTCCTTAACAAGGTGATTCTGCCGGGGTCATTGCTCGTCCATTGACTATGTGAGGGCAAGAAACAAAATGGATGCCGTATCTAAAATGGATGCCATGATTTTACAACAGAATGTCCTATTTCTCAGTGAATTCATGCTCGAGCGCAGCGAAAACACTGACATGCATATAATGGATCATTTACGGTTCATTGGTACCAAAATCGTGTCAGTACTACGATACCGAATACACGGGTTCGGATCGCTACAGAACCTCACCCCTTGCTTCGCCAGTGACACTGCACTTACCCGCTCAGCCTCCCGGGCAGTGCTTTGGGCATAAGGGTGATCGGCCGCGTGCATCGAGCGGCGGGGGGTCCTTCCCTGGGCCCTTCTCCACCCTGGGACGCCGCAGAACTTATGAGAGGGGTACTGATGACTGGCATCCTCCCTGGTGGCTCGCCTGAATCTTGGGTCCCCTTCCTTGTGTACAAGGCCTGATCTTTTGCGGCTCTCCTTTGGATTCCCTGGTTCTGGCTCAGTGGGGGTCCTGGGGCTTGGGAAATCGAGTGGTGTCGGCCGCTTCATCGGGCAGCAGTGGTGACCCTGTGACGGTTCGTCCTCCCGGGCCTCGGCGCTAGGGCCCTGGACCCACTGGACCTAAGACTCTTCGGGCCACTCTTGGCGCTGGGCTCAGCGCCTCCCCTCCTGGGTTGGTGCGGCGAGGACAGGGGGTGTTCGGCTGCATTTATTCAGCGGCAGGAGGGCCTCCTTGTGAGATCCCCCCCGGTCTGCGTACGGAGCCCTGGTGTACCGAATCCGTCGTGCCTTCGACTCTGGGCCTCATCCTCCGTCACCCCACTGGGTATCTCTACATCGGCCGCCTTGGTCAGGCTGCGGACTGCCTCGGAGGGGCCGCTGCCTCCGCCTTTGGTTGCCTGTAGGCCTCGGCCTCCTGGGCGATCTGTTGGCCCCCCTGTGACATCCGTGCCTCGAGTCTCTTGGAGGGATCCTCCCCCCCACCCCACGGATGCCACCATGGGCCGCAATGGACCAGCCAAGACCCCGGCCACCCAGACCAAAATGGACCGCTTCACAACTACGGGCAATGGGGCTACGGGAGGTGCCACCGAAAAGAACGCACCACTGGCAACAGACCTATCCACCGTCCTGCAGGCCATTCACACCTTGCAGTCCTCGGTGGAGGGGAAGATTGCGGAGGTCCGGGTGGACATGACCCTCATCCGGCAGGACCTCTGAAACGCCACGGCCCGGATCACAGAAACTGAATCTCGTATATCATCAGTGGAAGATGACGTTCAACAACTTAAGGGGCAGGTGGTGCGCCTCCAGGCGCACACCCAGGATCTGCACTGGAGGGCCGAGGACGCTGAAAACAGGTCGTGCTGCAACAACCTCCGCCTGGTGGGGTTCCTGGAGGGGGCAGAACAGGGCCGCCCGCTGAATTTATTGAGAAATGGTTGTGATCCTGGCTCCCAGAGGGTTCTCTCTCTCCTTGGTTCGCAATAGAACAAGCGCACCAATCTCTTGCCCTGAGGCCTCTGTCGTGAGCGCCGCCCCGTCCGGTCATAATGACTTGATGTCACTGTATTCTCCCCCATCATGATTGACCACGTCCCTGGCCACCCCCCTTGGACTCCTGGCTTCCCTGCCCCCGGGCCCTAGTTTCCTGGGGGGTGAATTTAACACGGTTCCCTCTCATGCATTTGACACGACTGGGCCCCCATCCCATGGCTGACTGGCGCAGGCAAAACACCTAACGGACTGGGCTGAATCCCTGGGTCTTTGCGATGCATGGCGTGCGTGGCACCTGCGGTCTAGACAATTCACCCACACTTCGGCTGCGCACCACACACATGCGCGTATAGACACTTTTTACATTCCCTTCACTGACTGCCTTTTGCTTTACGATGTCGCTATCATGCCAAGGGGTATATCTGACCATTCCCCGGTGCTTCTCACTGTGGGAGCCCCTCCTGCCTCCATGCGTCAGACATGGAGAATGAATGCGTGGTTTCTCCAGGACAAGGACTTCCGTGAGGTGGTAGGGTGGGAGCTCAAACAATACTTCCAGACTAACGAGGGGTCGGTGTCATCCCCAGGCATCTTATGGGAGGCTGGCAAGGCCACGATACGTGGAGTTGCCAAGGGGCAACTCAAAACCCAGTGGCGCATGCAGCTGGAGCAGCTCACCTCACGTGAATCGCAAGCCCTGCGCCTTCGAACGGTTCAACGCCCTGAACCCAGATGCCTCCGAAGTGAGGCTCCTTGCTCACGTTCATGAGGAGATTCGCTAATTGTCGCTTGATGCGGCCCAACTTCTCTGGCGCTCATCCGTCGCCAGTGTGCACGGTTGTGGAGACAAGAACGGCTCTCTCTTCCACAGACTAGCCACCTACCCCAGAGCGAACCGCATAATTCCCGAAATTACAGACCGGGAAGGCTTGGTGTGTAATTCCTCTGCCGACATGGCCCGGGCTTTCGCAACGTATTATCGCCAGTTATACACAGCCGGGACTCCCTCCCTGTCCCTTACAGATCTGTTGCAGGCCGGGGCCTGTCATCTCCCTCAATTGGACTCGGAAATTCAGGGCGATCTGGAATGTCCTACCAACCCTTCTGAAATTGGAGAAGCGATTACCCTCATCTCGTCCGGCAAGACGCCGGGACCAGACGGCTTCCTCAAGGAATTTTACGCTCTGTACCATGAGACGTTGATTCCATATCTCACCCAGTTATTTAGGGAGGCGATGGAGAAAGGTTCCTTCCCTTTCGAGACTGATATGGCCACCATGGTGGTCCTTCCTAAATCTCAACCACCCTCGCCTCGGTGCACGGACTATCGTCCCATCTCCCTCATTAATAAGGAGCTGAAGTTGTACGCCACAATACTTGCCCAGCGTCTTAAACCCCACTTGTGTACGTTGGTCCATCTGGACCAATGTGGGTTCATGCCAGCGTGCGGTACCCGTCATTGTTTGTGGAGGCTCCACACAGCTCTGGCTCACCGTAACTTGCTCACCCCCTATCTCTCACTCCTCCCATGAGCCAGCCGACTCTTTTCACATGGTATGGACATGCCCACGCTTGGTGTGATTATGGGGAGACATTGAGGAGGAACTCACTGAGGTGTTGGGGTGGGAGATCCCGCACGACCCAAGACATGCACTGCTGGGCATCACAGACGGGTTGGATGGGACCCGGAACGAGAAAAAAAATTACACTACAGCAATGGTAGTGGCCAAAAGAGATATAGCTTTCGCCTGGAAGTGTCCTGACCCTCCCTCCGTAAGGAAGTGGCAGGCCGGGGTGGACTGGTGTGCCACGCAAGAGAAGACAATATACATAGCACGTGGCTGCCTCAAGAAATATCGTAGGGTCTGGGGGAAGTGGTTGGGGGGAATGGTCTGATCTCAATGGGGATGTTCCAATATCCTTCCTTTTGCATTTGTATGTCTTTGGCCTTTGGGTTGTCCAGATTAATGCAAATAATCCTTTGTTATCATGGTATCTTGGTGATTGGCTGGTACTTTCTGTGAAATTAATACAAATTTGTTTATCAAAAACATTAAGCACACAGAATAAATGTGAGTGCTGACTATGCATGATTATGATGCACTCCTACAGTATCTCAGATGGGATCAAAATTACACTTCTCCAACGCTTTAACGCATTAGTCGCCCAACTTTGGTTTATGGCAGCTGATAGCATGCTGCAAGTGTATCCACTGTCTCATGCATCATATCCGGTTAGGGTAGGTCTTCTTTTCAATTGTCCTTTACAGACTGCTATCCACACAAAGCTTTGTGTAGTGATGCCCTTCAGGGTAGTTTCAAGCCTGGAACACCCACAACAGAGGCACAAAAAAGGAGGGAGGGTTCTGTATCAATCCAACTGAAAGTGTGATCAAGGAAGACAAAAGGCTGGGACTGACCTGAAATGGTGCCATTACCTTGCACAACCAAATCTGTACTTCCAAACCCCACCCCTACTATATATGAAAGGGTTAAGCCTCTTGCTAGCAAAGCCTTCATTTAATGTCTAAAGGGAATCCAGGCCCCATCTGCCACACCTCAGTGTGTATTTCTACCCTCCAAAGTTGCCTGGTTTCTACCCTCCAGTGTAGCCTGGATTTCTACCCTCCAGCCACAGAAATGCAAACAGTACACTTCTGCTGTGTGGGGAATCTACCTTCGCCCTCCATCTTATACCTTGACAAACCATAAACGTGCAAATGGATCCCACTTTGCTTTTATAAATAATATTGTGAGACAAACTTGAGAACGTACACCAGAAGGCATAACCTCAAGCATTTTCAATGTTTGCATTTGGCACCCACATGTTTTCTGACATTGCTATGATATTGATGTTATTGCTTCCTATGAGCACAGCTTAAAGCACTCGATATTTCCCTAAATATGCATCCAGCTATTACGTTTCACTCCCAACCATTGAGCTCTTCAGCAGACCTGGCTGGAGGGGTGGTCTAGATGCTCAGAAGCCTTATTCTACTGTCTTTCAAAAATACCTACCGTAGAACTGTCTTTACAGTAAATATTGTATATTTCTACAGTTTGGTATCCCCAAATTGCTTGCAATTTCAAAAAAGATCCTTTTTATCCCTAAACTCTGTCATGAAAAACATTACTTTTTTACTGAGAACTTCTGATTGTTGGCTCTCCTTTTGTTTTTTAAATGTCCCTCTTCATTCATTCCATCCTCTGCATGCCTCCTCTATCTGAGCACAATCTACTTTGTCACATGGATATTTGTCTTACTCTCTATTATTGTATTTATGCAAACTGTCCAAAACGCATTTACAAGATTACAACCTCTCCTCCCCTGCAACCTAACAATACTAACGTCTTAAACTCATCTTTTAATCCCAACAATCATATGCATATGCCACATACCCCCTCACTAATTATCACAAATAACTCCTATGAATTTAACCCACCACAAAGAAACTGAAGTTAATGCATGACATTGTTTGCTTGGGCTCACAAGACTAATCCCAATAAACAACAATAACCAATAATACTGGACTAACACCTAACATTGGGTTCCGGAAAACTATGCTGCCAGCATAAAGCACTTCAATGCCTCATCTGGGGTAATAAGCGGTATATAAATGTAATTATAAATACAATATATTACACAGTGGTGGTCACCACTATGTACTTATAATTAGATGAGTGTTTCCATGGCAAAGGTATTTTTTGTTGAGCTATGAAGTTTGGTGAAGTTTGGCACCATTTGACGAATCTGCAAAAAAAACAATGAAAAAAGGTTCATCCACCTCAACTCCTTCATTGAACGTCTTGCGCTGCCTCATCAAGCGAGGCCATGAAAAGTGTGTGGGTGTGTGTGTGGGGGTGTTTCCAAAAGCGTGATTTTCAATGCTAATTTCCATAGCAAGCGTTGCTCTCCCATACAAAAATATTGCTGAATGGGGTTACACCAAACTTGGCAAAAAAGTAGAAAAGTGTACTTTTTGTAATTTGATATAAATTCACTCAGCTATTTTTGAGAAATTTACACATAAAGAATTGCCTAGCTGGCCAGCAAGGGTTTAAAAGATAGTTATAGCTGGACTCCTGGTGCCCAGATACGCTCTGATTGGCTACTTTAAAAAGGACTAGACAATCTTGACTGCCTGGCTACAGCCTGAGCAATATGTTGGGTCATATATAGAGTCCCAAAAGTACCCCCCCCCCCCCTTGATTGGCTTGCCATAACATGGACAACATGTGTACAGGGAATTGTAATCAATGGCATGTCTTGAAGGTCACAAAAAGGAGCATATAGAAAGGGTGATAACAGATTTTAGTCAAAATATAATCATTTGTTGTTGGGAGCATGCTAAATTTAGGAATTAGGGTGTTTTGACTGCGTTCTAAGGTGATTTTATCCAGTGAAAAAGTCTGATCCTCTGCTGGGATTTGATGAACCATGTTTGAGAGAAAATTATTTTCTCTTATGATTTTCCCATAGCGAATATGGAAGCTTAACCCCTTGAGTGCCTCGCCCTTTCCACGCCCTGTGCCGGGCGTTTCATTAGTGGGCGGGGCTCATGACGAGATAGTCTCGTCATGGGCACAGCGCAACCGCGGCCCATGACGAGACCATCTCGTCATGGGCACTCAAGAGGTTAAATGAGAGTAAATTTTCTATAAATTCACATTATCTTCCTTGGCCATGTGAGAATAAAATCTTGATATTCTGAGTAAAACGTACTTCCATCAACAGCAGCAACTTGTGAGTTGATTCCCCAGTATTCTAATGCAGTCTCCCTCAGTGCTCAGGTGAACAACTATAGCACTAACATTATGCATTTACTTTGGAACTGTGGCCCACCTGAAGCCATCGTGATGGCTTCAAAGCTGCAAAACATAAAGCATTTTCTTTAGAAATAAACAAAATGAGGTGGCTTGCTTTGTCATTGAAAGCATAGTTAGTGCTCTAGTAAGCTACAATTAGGACACATTTTCTCTAAGTTTTCGAATGCATTTCCCATTCATGCCAGTAAAACATTCTGACATGTAGACTGAAGCATTCTTTCTAGACTGCCACCAGTGTGTTAGTTAACACCCCGGTGTTCTACTGCAGCTTACCATAGTGTTCGAATGAACAACTAGGTCGCTAATATTCTATATTTATAACAGAGCTACACTTCCCTTCTTTATTCTCAACTGGGCCCTTTTCATATAGCAAAGGAGAATATGTAGTTTATAGATCAAACAGTGGATGTGAAAAAGGTAAGCAGAGCAATAAATTATACAGGTATACAATCTTTTTGCTTTGTATACCAAAATAATACATTTACATGCAGAACTCAGACATTCAGAGGCAGTTAAAGGAAGAGAAAGCTTATGAGATTATGATGATGTACACATCCTCAAATTGCTTAAGTGGCTGGTGTTTGTGAGGACACAGATATCAGGGCTTGAGGCTCTGCACTTTCCTATTCCAACCCAGCCTACATAGGCTACTAGACCAGTCTGGCTGAGTCTTGACTAGGTGTCTCTTCCAGAAAGGATAAAGTGTTCTAGACCACATGAGAGCTGCACCGAGTGAGAGCTGTGGTTGTGATGTGTGCACATTAGGGACATGTAAAGGAGGCAGGTCATAGAACCCTGCCGATTTCACTCACGGATGTCTGGAGCAAAAGAAGGCGTTATCTGTATGTTGCCAGTCTTAAGCTTTCACAGAAATACATGCACACCCACACACATGCATGCATACATGTTTGCAAACACAGACAATTACATACCAAATTTAACAGACTTATGTCCTGATAAGTGCAACTGAGGGGCAGACACATTATTTCAATTAAGTGGCAGAAGAAGAAATTATACATCAAATTTAGCAGGCATATGTCCTGATAAGTGCAATTGGGAGGCAGACACTTTATTTCAATTAACATGAGAATGAAGAAACTGTCTTTTGCCAGTCAATGCATGGAATTGTCCTGCTAAAGTAGACGTCTGCAGGAAATCCATTGGGTACCTGCAGGACCACCATTAGTTTCATGCAAGAGCTTAATTGGGTGCCTTCAAAATCTTTTGTTGTATGCTTGGACAGCTATCTTGGTCCTCCCCGATTCATTTCAATTTATGTTTTTCTTTTGTAAATGTTGATTTACGTGATCTTTGCAGACCTATCTGCAAACAGAGTGGAAGTTCTATGTCATCTGTGTGAAAGGGTAATAGCAAACCAAAAGCATTATCTTTACAAAAAATCCTTGTCCCATGCCTGACTTGCATAAGTAGACCAGAAAGGTTGCAAGAAACTATGCCTGGTTCAAATGAATGTATCTTTTTTAGAAATTGAAGAGTTGCATATACGTTTGACCCATACTCATGTATTACCATACAATCCCTGAACAGGCTGAATATAATGGGGAGAGTCCCCCGTTGTGACAGGTTCATACAAAGGTTACTCTTTGATCAATAAAGCATTCATATAATAGACTTTGGTAATGTGGATGGGCTAATGCGATCAAATGGATTGCATCAGAATGTTGTCTGATGTTACACATTTAGAACACAATCAGGTCAGGTTGCAGACATAGATCTTGAACTTCTATCCATGCATCCATTTCTATTAATTATAGCCTAGCATAATATTTTGCTACTAAATGAATCAGTGCTATTGAACAGTAATTTGAGTGGTCACTTGTAAAGAATCAACTAGTACTCAAATGGTCTTTTGCAATTAAATAAGCATTTATTCAATATAAGTATTTGTCCACATCAGTTCTCGGAGTGACCCAGCGCTCGATAAGGTAACAACTAGTCTAGATATTGGAAATAAAGGGCCAGATGTACGGCCCTTCCATTTGGCAACTCGCAAATTGCTTCGTTTTGCGACTCACAATTTGCATTTCACAAAATGGAATTTACAACAGTGTCTCAGACACTGTATGAAATTCCTAATGGGGTCGCAAATTGCCTGCCTCATTAATATTCATGAGGCAGTTGCAATTTGCGACCCCATTGGGAATGGCTAGCTCTCCCAGGGATGGTGGCCTGCTGGGGTCAGCAGACCACCATGTCTGTGACTGCAGCAAAATACAGCCCGTTTTCCTTAAAGGAAAACGGGCAGCATTTAAAAAAAGAAAAATGAAACGTTTCTGTTTAATTGGACCACTGCCTGCTCTTAAAAAATACTTTCTCTGCCAATCACTAAGGGGTAGGGGTTCCCAAGGGGCCCCTTCCTATATGCGAGTGGCATACCACTTTTTTGGGTGGTAAACTGCGAGTGTATTTCGACCACAATTTGTGGCTGCAAAACAATCGTACATTGAAGTGCGACTCGCTATTAAGAAGGGACACCCTTGCACCCTTCCTATTAGCGAGTTGCAAACCCTCTTTTGCAAGTCGGTAATAGGTTACTGACTCGCAAAATAGGGTTTGTACATAGGGCAGACCTATTTTATGGTCGCAAACGTGCAGATTCTCATTTGCGACCGCAAAAAACAGTCGTACATCTGGCCCAGAGTCCTTTCTCGAAAGGTTACTCCAGACTTTAAGGTTTATATCACCAGTTTTTTTTTCCAATAGTTCAGTGAGACCCAGGTGTCACTCTTGGTCTCTCTATCAAAGTGGGTTAGGAATTCCTCCACTTAAAGAACAGTGGTTTCCCAGGTAAAGGATGATACTATTCCCATCCTGCATACTCCCTCCTCCCTCTTGAAACCCCACACTTGCCTGAAAGATAAGAGTTTCACAGGTAAGTATTGGTAATATTCCTAATCTGCATCCTCATCTGACTGATTCCTATTTGGCCTTTATAGGAATAATCTCCTCCTTCTTTCTTCCCCTTCCCCTTTTCCCAGGTATTCATTGGTCACCACATCCCTTGTTCTCCTTTTTCTCTTGCCTCCTGTTTGTATTGGTTCCTGCAGCTTTAGGCTCCATGCTCTACAAAACCCATGACCTTGCTTCTTCCTCTCACAAAAGAGTCATGGAGTTTCCAATGTTTCCCGTTTGGTGTTCCTATTATTCTGACTTCCTCGCCTGATATCTGCCTTCCTCACAGACAAGATATACCGTAGTGGCAACCCCTTCATTTCTCTGCCCTGTATGCTGTTCGTGATTGTGTCCCCTGTTCTTAGCTCCTCCTTACTTCACCAAATTATCTCTTTTTGATGGGGGCTCCTTGGCCTCGAAATTAGGAGCCATCCTACTGACCGTGTGAGCCTCCAACTTTCTTTTAAGCACCTGCTATTGCGGTGGGCTTTAAGTATATAGCCTTGTGCACCTCCTTATATTACCTTTTTTTAAATACATGGTGTAAAATCAACCACCTTCATGGCCTCAGGTATTTCAGAGTGAGTCAAAGATAACAAACAACATAGGTCCAAAACTATGGTCTTCCTTGAAGATTGCTGTTGAAAGGCCATGAGGCCCAAGTGCACCAGACAATCTACTATTACTAATGATATTTTGTACTTCCTTCAGATAAATTGACCACTGGTTATTTTCAGAGTCAAGGAAGAATATCACAATGGCTAGAGGGTTTTATCCACGTAGAAGGATTCAAAGTTGTCAATTTAACACTGTTGATGCATTGTTTTAAATGATTGTGCCAAACGAATTGTGGACTGATGGCAAATTGGTAGTGATGTGGCTGGATGAAGAACCGCATAGAAATGTGCCAAATTATGAGCCTTAATCTCTGGTGATGGAAATTATACAGCAGTTATTTATCATTGGAAGCAAAAGTTCCAGTGAAACAGGTGAATTAGTCTAAGATCATGAAAGCAACTCAAAATGCTTAAGAGCCATTACATGCATACCATGAGAGGTTGATGCAGAATTACAGGCAATACAGTGAAATGGAAGATGCAATAAAAGAAAGTCCTTCAGGATTTGTTCCAGATTTTGTGTTGTTTGCGTCTGGAGTTTAGTTCACAGCTTCAGCAGACTTTGATATGTTGGCAAGCAAAGTTTCTAGATGAGATCATGGTGTTTTGACAAAATAACGAGATAAAAATATTGAGATGCAAAAATATCGAGTTTTTAATACTGTGATACACAAATATCGTGATGCAGGAATATCGTTGACAGGAATATCATTTTTCTAAGATAAGTAAGATCGATGTCAAAAATATCTATGTTGTTAATATCGTTTAGAAAAATATCTATGTTGTTAATACTGATGTTAAAAATATCTATGTTGTTAATATCGTTTACAAAATATTGTTGTTAATAATATATTTTTGAAATTATTTTATGTGTTTTAGTATATGTTTTAATTATATACGTTTTAAATTTTTATAGAATTATTGCTAATGTGTTTTAATATACTTTGTACATATATAGTTGTTTTTAATTTAATTTAACTGTTTATAGTAATTTTTAGTGTTGTAGTGGGTTGTGGATTTTGTAAGGGTATAGAGAGGAAAGTAAAATAATTATAATTAATTAATAATTAATTGTTCATCATTATTAATTATTTACTTGATAATTAATTATGTAAATTATGTTATTAATTAATTTGATTTACGTTTTAGGTGTAGGGTGTCGGGTTTGTAGGGGTATCAGGTGTGAAGTAATTTAATTATAATTACTTCACAATCTCGTTTTTGATTAATATTATTTATTTAATTGCTAATTAATTATGCTAATTGTGTAAATACTGTATTTGTAAGTTATGTTTTGGGTGCAGGTGGTGGGGTTTGTAGGGGTACAGGGTGGAAAGTAAATTAATTTGAAAACATTTATAATTTATATAAATTATTATTAATCATTTAATTGATAGTTTTGTAAATTGTGTAACTAAGATTTGTTTTATCATATATCAGGCACAAGGTTGTTGGATGTGTAGAAGTACAGGCTGGGAAATACATGAATTATACTTATTTAATAGTTAATTAAAATTATTATTATTTATTTAATTTATATTTAATTATGTACATTTTGTAATTAAGATTTTTTTCAATTATATGTTGGGTGTGGGTTGTATTTTTAGGGTTACAGGATAGGAAGTTAATTAAGAAATAATTCATTGATAGATAATTGTTACTTTATGATTGATTATTTAATTGATAATCATGTGAATTGTAAATTTATCATTTGTTAAGTTATATTTTAGGTGTGTGTTTAGTTTGTAGAGGACTGGGGGATGTTATTTAAATAAACATACATACAAAATAATGTATTCATTTATTTAAAAAATATATTATTTCATATGTTGATTGTTGGCTGTTATGTTTGTGGGAATATAATATGGTATTTTAATTATATTAATAATATTTGTGTTAATTGATAATTATTACAATGTGTAAGATTTAGGTATTTTTTAAAGATTTCTGTTCAAATTAAGGCATTTAATTTTGATATTCCGATTGTTATATTTTTGGGTATTTTATAGAGTTATTAAAAAATGGTATTTGTTTGAAGTGAAGTAGTCTCTCTGTACTGTACCAGTGAATGGAGTGGGAATAGTAAATGTTACCCCTTTTGAGTCCAACCCTTTACACACTGTTGTACCAACTGGTGTGGGAATAGTAAATTTAACCTCTCCTGAGTCCAACGCTTCCCCGACTGTTACACCTACTGCAGTGGTAATAGTAAATGTGTACAACGCTTATACTATTGTTTCACTGACTGGTGTGGAATAGTACATGTAACCACTGATGAGTCCAACACTGCTTACTCTACTGGTGCATGGACTGTTGTGGAATAGTAAATTTAACCTCTCCTGAGTCCAACACTTTCCCTACTGTTACACTGACTGGAGTGGGAATAGTAACAATAGTAATTTTTACCCTTCGTGAGTCCAACCCTTTACCCACTGTTGTACCAACTGGTGTGGGAACAGTAAATTTAACCTCTCCTGAGTCCAACGCTTTCCCTACTGTTGCACCTAATGAGTGGGAATAGTAAATTTAACTTCCCCTGGAGTCAAGCTATCCTGGCTGATGAGGGGTGAAACCCCAAAACCGGCCCTAGGATGCTTGTTTCCAGTCTAGGGAGGACCTGGCCTGGCAGTTTGGGCTGGACTGTCCCGTTGGGTGCATGGTCAAGACTGATTTGCATATGGCTGGGTTCAAACCGGAATGGCATGGGGAGCAAAACAACAATGGATTTAGGCCCAGATCTCTGTACTAGGGTAAATGTATGACATTGTTCTGCATTCTGTCCATCTATTGTTCTTTTTGCATTTGTCACCCCGAGTACTACGGGTTTGCCCAGACGTGGGTCCCATGCTCTCCATGCCACTGGAGTCAAGCTATCTTGCCATATATAGAATGATGTCTCAAATTTCTTGTTAAGGCACTTCGTTTTGGATTCTAGATGTGACAATGTGGTGTGCATCAGTTGTTCTTTCACTATGCCAGAGTCAAGTGGATTCTAATCTTTAGTTCAAGGATCTCATGATTGTCTTAATTCCTGCCATTTCACTTGCCTACCCCACTCTAAGGTTCATCACTCCTTCAGTAAGTTATTTTCAAACCCCACTCCCCCAAGGTCAGCTAGACATGTTTTAGGTGGTCCTTCTTTTACTGGGAGGGTAAGTTTTTAATCATGATCTTGGGTCTGGCATCCACTCTAGTGCCTTGGTGGCAAAGGTATTTCTCAATGAAGCCTTCTTTTTCTGGTTTCTTGAGCCTTGGCTCTTTCTGGGTGGTGGGTTCCTTGTGTTTCTCGCTTTGTTTCCTCGATGGTAGCAGATTCTCACTTTTGGGGAATCCAGGGGTCTGCCAGATGCTCTGTCTTTCATCCTTAGGGCTTTCAACCCCCTGTGTGGCTGTGAACATGTACAGTACACCATCCTCATGGTGTTATCGAGGTTTCCCTCTGTTCAATTGGATGCTATGGCACAATATATTTCGGCACAAGGACAGTCTATGGAGCAGCTCCTAAAGCAGTGGACTCTCTGCAACTCCAACCAGCACTTTTCATTCTCCCCCACCCATTACAGAGAAGACCAGACAGCTCTTGTCTCTTTGGTTTGAGGGATGTGCGTCACACCATCAAAATCTCCTTTCTGCCCAGTTCTGCTAGGGTCCCACACTTCAGGTACTTTGAGGGTTCACCCCTTGTCAACTCTCTAGTTTTTAAGGTTTTTGCTGAATGTAGCTCTGTCCAGTTGGACATTCAAACATGGGGCGATGTGGCAATGTTCCTACAACGCTGCCATCTTCATATGTATTTATTTAGTAAAGGTGTTTGCCTGGACTGGACACTTGTACAGAGGAACGCATTACAATTAACAGGGTAAGTGTTACATTTTATAAAGTGATTGAGATAGCATATAGTGTTAGAGTTAACAATCCCAAAGGCATTGATAAAAAGATCTAGGAACCTGTTCTCCAAAGCACTTTCAAGTACTGAAAGTAGTACTCCAGATGATAGTCACCAGGATCTCTGCCTATGTCTCTCCTATCTTTTATCAGCTAAATTCTCAACCATGAGTGCGGAAGTCTACATTTTTTGTGAAAATGAGGGAGCGGGAGGGGTCGCGACTGGAAAATAGGCAATATCTACAACAAAATAGGAGAACTAAAGTGGAAACTAAGGTGGGCAAAGGGAGGAACATGCAAATACAAAAGCACATATACAAAGGAGTAAACCTAGACTATTAACCAAAGTTAAATCCATTTCTACTGCAGTCCAAACAGGCTCATTTCCATTCCAACCAAGCCTTTGAGTAAGTCATGTACCACACATGACCACTCATAGGTACTGCAAGGGAGTCACATACAAATAAAAAGAAGCAGGCATCAACACTACTGACACAAAGCAAAAAATAGGAAAAAAATAAATTACATTTAAAAACTATATACAACAATATTTTGTTAGAAAATGTTGAAAACATTGTACATATTTTGAATTTAAAGAAACACATATGTTAGAACACAACAGTAAACATAGATAGAAATAACAGTTAACACATACAGCTACAAGGATGCATTCCAATTCAAAACAGCAGGTGAGACTTAGCGAACTACATACAACCTGCAGACGTAAAAAGGCACCTACAGCCGAAACAATTTTTCAATGTGTTGGTGAATGTCTTTTTTTGACTACCCTCTTTTTTTGAGGAACAACTACTTGAGGAGAAATAAAAGGATATACAGGTAGAAGATCACTATCTTTGGTAGGTCCAGGTAAATAGCAGTGGAAAGATACTGCTTCTATTTAGAGGTGATCCTTGACATAGTCACAGACTGGTAGCAAGAGCTCACTTTACCTACAACCCGCTCCCAGGTCTTTAATGCATGCCAAAATACTGCCTACACTCCTGGCTACACTCTGGATCTTTCCATAGAGTCACTGGAAGCATGACTGGCATTTTACAGTCAAAACAATCACTGTGCTTGGTGTGCAGGAACTTAGATGCATCACGTCAAGAAATGGATGCTGAGAAGGCCTGTTGAGTGCCTTCCTAGATTGCCTGAGGAAACGCTGATTGCTCTCAGTAGCCACCATGCCAACACAGACGGAGTACTTAATGTGAGAGAGGAAAAACTCCATTGACAATCTTTGTGCATCTTGATTGAAGCAAAAGGCAGTGTTAGTGAAAACAGCAATAAATTGAGCGAGCTAAGCAGAGCCAAGAAATGATCAATGAAGAAGATGAACCAACTGATAGAGGAAAAGTATGGGACGAACATTTATAGCAAATGGGTGTCAAGCACGATGAAAGATCAGGTGATGAAATGCTCTTCCAACAGTTGCTTTATATATGCTTGAAGCAGAAACTGACATCACAGGAAGAAACTCTGAACTTCTAAGATTGTAATACTCCAAAAACATCCAGGGCCTCATTTACAAGAGGCCTGCACAGTTGGAACGTCCTTTTTTATTATGCTCCGGTGGCACAGGCCTCTCAAACATATCTATGAGGTGACACACACATGGCGTCATAGATATTGAGTAAACCTTACTCTACATCAAGGAGGTGTTCCATGGGTATTGCAGTGGATTTTCCCATGAAACACCCATGGGTTTTGACACATTCCCAGATTCACAAGAGTCTGTAAAACTGGGCACGCCCCAAGGGAGGCATGATGAGGAGAAATATCTTTAATTCTCCTATTATTTTCCTCTTTCTATGTGTGCAGCATTCTGCATTGATCTCCACGGATTGTTTTTGTGCTGGCAGGTGTCCCATCCTGCACAAAAACAATTGTGCCAACAATGCTGACAACCTAGCACCGTGGTGCAAGGCTACCTGCGTTGGCGCTCGGCTACTAATTGTGTGCTGGCACTAGCTGAAAGGACAACAATGCACCATATCTTGTAAATACGGTGCATTCCTGCCCTTTTGAATAGGTGTAGGGCAGCGCAGCAGAAGCCTTGCGGCCCTACCCTATGCCAATTTCATGTGAATGAGGTCCCCAATGTATTGACCAACATTTTGAGAATGTCATTTTATAAGACTTAGTTCTGCCCCTTTTGGAAACTTCATGGCTTTCACTACACCCCTAAGATGAAGTCCCTGTTCCCAACATAGACTTCAGCATTCTGAAACCATGCCACTTCCACCTATGCACCAGTCAACCTCCAACCATGGAAAAATCCCTCTGGGTCACAATGAGGGTGGAAGAGCTCTGATAATGAGGGGGTGCCGCATTTTACTGGGCGTGGAATTTTGCAGCACATTGATTGAAGCACAGGAGAGACTTTTTCCTGAATCTGCACAGCATTAGGTGAATAATTCATACTGTCTTCCTCACGAATGTGATGCATCACCAGACAAGTGCACCAATATATCACCATTCCACAGTTACTGGTGGACAGGCAAAAGTGTCAGGTGAATTAAATGACATTGCCCAGTACTTTGGGTCTTACGTCTCATTGATTGCACCTATGTAGCACCTCAATGTGCCGGTGCAAGGAACTCCATTTTCACAATAGACACCATTACCACTCCATCAATGTAAAAGCTATCTATGATACCAGGGTCTGCTTCACTGGTGTGCATGCTGCTTTCCCTGGGTGCATACACACCGCCTACATTTTCTGACATCGGGTCTTTCATGACACTTGGTTGCTGAGGATTTCGGCTTCTAGGTATGTTTGACTAACTCAGATAGGGACTATCAGTGTACCTAGGGAATGGCTTCCCAGTGATAGTTACTAATAATTTGACACCATTGCAATGCATCCATGGTAGTAACATTGATTTCATGCATGTAATAAATGTCTGCAGCATTGTTGTGGTGCCCACAACATAACAAATATCACATGTCTGTTTCAGGTGATGAGGGCTATGGCTTCTCTCCTTATCTACTCACTTCCTTCTGATGTCCAACCACCCTGCATCAACATAGGTACAATAAAGCATACTCTTGTTTGAGAGCTATCATTGAGCACATGTTTGGCATCCATCCTTAAGTCATGCTCCACTAGGCTTGACCTTACGAGGTGCTCGAGTAATCCCCAGGTTGTAGTCTGTTGTGTATTGCACATTGACATGCAACAGAGCTTACATGTACACCTTACCCCTGAACTACGGCCCTCTCCATGTTCCTGGGGTGGTGCACAGGCTAGGGGTCGGGGTCTTCATGTGCACAGTCAATTACTGGTCTCACATTTCAACTCGTGAACTAATTAAGAAAACAAGTGTTTACTAATCATGTTTAATCCATGAGAAGGGACAACCACTAGCCTCCAGCACAAGATATTAGTCAGAACATCTCAAACCCAACCAACACATTTCTGAGACATTCTATAGTTTAATCTGCCCGAGCTCTCAAGGAAACTTCACGTGCCCTAAATCAGTGTATTTCTCTAAGCTAACACATAACATACTAAACCAGCATTAACTCAAAACAGACAGTTAATACGATTTAAAAGGAAACTGTGCACCATAACAAGATGCTAAATTTTCTCCAAAACTTAATTCCCAGCCCTCGTCAATGAACATAACAATCCTTCAGATGAAATTAACCTGAATTGGTTAACATCTCTGTCAACACACACCAAAAACGCTCAGCATTAAAAGACACTCCAAACCAGACACCTGTAGGAAAGCAGCATATTTACCATACTCACAGTACTGGAGATCTAGCTCTTAGAAACAGAAATCAAACTCTGATCCTAGCGCCAAAGGATATCGGAACCCACCAGCTACTAAATGCAACAGAGGTCTGTACAAAATAATATAACCTAAACATAATGTAATGCATAGTATATATCCTCCCAACGATATATTGCATTGTATTCACCATCACTCAACAACAGCATTGTATTCTAAAGTGACAGAAAGGCGCCATCTTGGAGATGGAGAGATTTCCATGTGAGGGGTCAAACTAAATACAAACCTGTAATTTAATATTTAAATGTATAATTTCATCAGAGACAAATGTCTATGTTTTGCAGATAAGCAAAGTGTAATTAATACAACAATAGAATAATACTGCGACGGTCATTTTATATATGCTATAGCAATATCAAAATGTCTCCTCTTGGTTTATTAACTGCTTGTTTTGTAAAATGTAAAAGATTACCTCAACAACAAAAATGTGTTTTTATGTTCAGTGGTATTCTTTTTCCATGGAACAGAACCTTATTTCCTCTCTCCTCGCCAGACTGAAGTCTGAAAAAAAGATTACAAAATAGATAAGAGGCAACACTGCGATGGCAAGAACAAGAAATAAAATTCCAGGACTGTGTGTGAAAGTCAGAGCCTTTATTAAACAGCAGATAGCGGCTGTGATTCATGAAAGGAAAGTTAACAGATGCATATCTCCCACAGTGGAAAAAATGCAAACATAATATTGACACAGCTGAATGAAAAGAATACCAGAAGGAAATGTATTGCCCAAGATTACATCAAAGTCATTGCATTTCCAATTTTCTGATAAAGTGAAAGTCTGGATTGGCCAAGAAAGACGTGGTTTATACTTGCTTTGCTCTCAATCCGTATTGCGAGACAGTATTTATTTTCAGTAGTGTCCAGTAAACACTACGCGTGCCCACGTGTGCCCTTACCATTCTTTAGCACACTGATCAATTACTTGCCGGTAATCTTCATTACTCTGGGCAAAAGAGTACTCAGAAAAAAAGAAAACCCCAATTTCAACCAGGCCCTAATAGCACTGTGAGCGAGTGACACGAGCGCGCTACACCTTCCAAGAAGGTTGCCCGCTTACTGATGCTG
The DNA here is from genome assembly GCF_964204655.1 of Triturus cristatus. Taxonomy (NCBI): domain Eukaryota; kingdom Metazoa; phylum Chordata; class Amphibia; order Caudata; family Salamandridae; genus Triturus; species Triturus cristatus. Next base: position 662,904,012 of record NC_140581.1, on the reverse strand, counting down.
CTCTTCCTCCACAGTGTTGAAGGTCATTCCACAAAGAAAAATCTCACAAGATAGGCTAATTTATGCATTTTACAGACAATTTTCAAGTAGATTGATTGAAAAAGCCATAGGATTCATAGGCAGTTAATGTGGCATTTACTAAGCTTTTTCTCTGAGGCTATAGTAAGGGGCCACCAAGCATTCAAAAAGTGAGAATGCAAGGGCTCCCTAGTAAACATGATTCTAACTCCTTGACGGAAAGATGGTCTCTACAGGTCAAGGCCCAGCTCACAGGAGAAATGCAGGGAATAATATTGGGCAACACCATTTTCACAGTTGCAAAACAGGAACAAAATATCTTAATAATAATATTGGTGCAAGTTGCAGGCCCGACCCTCTCCCTCCTTAACTCAATATGCCTCTTTATTTTTCAGTTCGTCATTATATTTCGTTGCTTTTTGGTTGGAAAACTCTTTTGACACAGGGTTGGACCAACTTTACTTCATAATTATAAATAATTGTTGTGCTGAGTGTGCGGGTTTCCTGAAATTTGTTGGGATTCCTTTTTTATTATTTTTCGTTATTGTCAGTCTCTGGTTCCTTTCATCTGAGCATCCAGCTTTTTGATGTCACCAAGTTCTATGCAGATTATTTTAGATTCTAGCTTTATTTCACATTGTTCTTCACAAACACAGGATTTTTAAGACATTCTTTTCATTGTATGTTTGTAAGATACATTTCTACTTAGGAGGCAACATGTGTTTCACCCCTCATACAGCGTGTTATGCGGGGGCTTTTTCAAGGCTGGAAGTCAACACATTCAGTATTCAGTTATTTACATTCTTCGCAATGCATTTCACACCTCATGTAAACTGTAAACTTCCTTTAAAAAGTGATCATGGTTTTCCCTTTGTCATTTTTGTACCCCTAAAACTAATAAAAATACATTGGAAAAAAAGGGGAAAATGTGCTCATGGACATAGTCCTTATGGTCGTGTTCATGCTCAATGTCTTACATTTTTAGGTCGAGCTAGACAGTGCATGGGCTGTCTCTTCGGGACCTGCTGTAATCAGTCTGCGTTCTTCAAATCCATCCCATTTCTCACCATTGCTTTTCATTTGTCTATGTCTGTGTCCTTTAAAAATCCTTGCTTGCTAGTGGTCAGTCCTGTCTCTTCGTCCCTCCTTAACTTCTTCTGTTCCTCACACAGAGCAGGGACGTAGTACTGTCTAATTCTGCTTTGGTTCTTTATCTGTTCTCTGGGGGACTATTTTTTTCTTGGTTTCCTGCTCTGTTACTGTTTGTCTGTGTTTAACTTCAGCGCCCTATCTGATTACATTCAAATATAGCATTCTTCCTCTCACCTCCTCTTAATGCCACAATTGGGTTGCTGCTGCCTTTTTTAATACTGCCTACCCACCATGGCTCCCGCTCTTGTTGCTCGTATCTTTTTTAATTAGGCTTCCTGCACTTTTCTTCTCCACAGACATTTCTTTTTCTAGTAGGATATTTGCTTGGTTTGGGTTTCCTTTTAAGGGGGATTGGGCTTGTTCCTTGGCAGGCCTTCTCCTTTAAGAGGCCGAGCGCGTGCACACCACTGATGTTGTCCAGACTGCTCAGTTAGTAATACTTGTTATGATTTGTCCCCGTAGACTGCTCCCTGTCTGCCTCTCCCTCTCTTTCTTTGCTTATTGAAACGAGGATAGTAATACAAAGGTTGCACTCCTTATCCGACCCAGTGCAGTGCACATTCCCGTGCTGATTTGGCAGCAGCTAAGCTTGTCTGTTTGCCCTGATCTCAGTGAGGGCATAAACTCGGTCACAATGTGTTTGCTCAGTCAGCTCCACTTCTCCGGGATCTGGTGCAGCTGTAGCAGTAGGGCACAGTCTGATGAAAGGGTACGGAGCAACTGCCTCCCCGAGTAGGTTTCTAATGTAGCCTTTCTTGACATTCAGACAGGTGTGGCAGGTGGCACCCAGGGTGCCTGCCGAGGGCAAGCTTGGGCCCCTCTCTCTGCTTCCTTGTTGCTTCCCTTCTAGTTCTGTTTTTGGTCCTGTGGCCTGAGTCTAATGTTTGATGCTATGTCAGATGTTTTATTGCACAGGCAAGAATGGAAGATGGAGAATAGACATCTTTTCAAACTGACTTATCTTCCCAAACTCAGTTTAGCAGATATGCTATTTGCCCTTGTGCAAGATGACCTCCTCCATCCATTTTAATCTTTTGACAGATGTTTTGGGTTCGGCCCCTAATTTAAAGAGCCAATCCTTGTTACGCTTGCTACATCGTTGGACCTGTGCCGGTGTGAAAAGACTCTTCGTCTAAACAGGTCATCGTGCTCAAACATCGTGTTTGAAATCATTTACCGACACATTCGTTCGACACAAAAAATGTCTTTAAAACTGTAAGTGTTTTGAAAGTTTTCACAGCCATGCAGTTTAACCTTCGTCCCTTCCTGTAATTTGTAGCCAGTCTCTAGCTTTCCCCTAGCTCGCTCATATCATACTTGACTTCATAAATGCCACTACGCCGAGAGAAACGCTGTACAGTCTGACTTGAGGAGGAATGGCCGATCCTCTGACTGCCTTTCCACGCATCAGGTTAAATGCCCCCTTAACTCCTTAGTCTAAGTCTTATTGTATATCAAGAAGCTGCCCTCCACCCCTCCCCACCAAAAAAAACACTGACGGGGCAAGCATTCTGTCGTTTGCACATGTTGCACTGATGGCTTTAAGGTGCTCACTGTCTTTTAGCAAAACAGTATGGTCTAAAGTCACTTACGAGCACCTTCAATGTGCTCACTGTGTCAGATGAAAACAGCATGGTCTGCTGGTCACTGACCAGCAGCTTCAAGGCGCTCCTTGTGTGTCAGATGAAAACAGCACGGTCTGCAGGTGATTCACCAGCAGCTTCAAGAAGTTCCCTGTGTGTCTTATGAAAACAGCACGGTCTGCAGGTCACTCACCAGCAGCTTCAAGGCGCTCCTTGTGTGTCAGATGAAAACAGCACGGTCTGTAGGTCATTCACCAACAGCTTCAAGGCGCTCCCTGTGTGTCAGATGAAAACAGCACGGTCTGCAGGTCACTGACCAGCAGCTTCAAGGCGCTCCTTGTGTGTCAGATGAAAACAACACAGTCTGCAGGTCATTCACCAGCAGCTTCAAGACGCTCCCTGTGTGTCAGATGAAAACAGCACGGTCTGCAGGTCACTCACCAGCAGCTTCAAGGCGCTCGCTGTGTCAGATGGAAACAGCATGGTCTGCAGGTCACTCACCAGCAGCTTCAAGGCGCTCGCTGTTTCAGATGGAAACAGCATGGTCTGCAGGTCATCTATCAGCAGCTTCAAGGCACTCGCTGTGTGTCAGATGAAAACAGCACGGTCTGCAGGTCACTCACCAGCAGCTTCAAGGCGCTCGCTGTGTCAGATGGAAACAGCATGGTCTGCAGGTCACTCACCAGCAGCTTCAAGGCGCTCGCTGTGTCAGATGGAAACAGCATGGTCTGCAGGTCATCTATCAGCAGCTTCAAGGCACTCGCTGTGTGTCAGATGAAAACAGCACGGTCTGCAGGTCACTCACCAGCAGCTTCAAGGCGCTCGCTGTGTCCGATGGAAACAGCATGGTCTGCAGGTCACCTATCAGCAGCTTCAAGGCACTCGCGGTGTCAGATGAAAACAGCACAGTCTGCAGGTCGTCATCTAGTGGCTTCAAGGTGCTTGCTGTGTTTCAAGGGAAAATAGGTGGTACTGCAGGGCGCTTGATGGCCAGAAGACTCCTCACAGAAGAGCAGTGGTTTCACAACCTTTTGATATGCCAGATGGTTCTCTGTGTCAGAACAGGGCTCAAACATCTATAGGACGAGGGTATGAACCTATAGGTGTCTGTTTTTCAAGGTTGCTTCCTATACCCATCGAGTGCTAGCTTTTGGACTGTTTTGGCTTATAACTAGGGCACAAATAATGCACTGTTTTAGGAGCTAGAAGGTCTTTTAATATTTCTGTTAACACTACTGCATCTTTACTGATTGATCTCGAAGTTCTCTGTGGAAGTTGGACTGATAACCTAGGCATGTTGAAGTGTGACTTACTTGGGAAGGTAGGGGTTCGCCTCCAGGTGTCTGGATGAGTTGAGGCTGTGGGCGAGACCCCCTGAGCAGGCACAATTGAAATATCTGCAGCTGAGGCTGAAGGCGTGGTTTGTCACAGTGTCTGTCAGTGGGCCATAAAGTGTGAAAACTACGTGCACATTCAGTCCTTGGCCTCTTTGCAGAGCGCACAGAGCGATGCTCGTATATGTGCCAGTTGTAATTGTGTGAAAATGTGTGACGGAGGTACACAGATGTCGAAATCTGGGCAGCACCATAGGAAACCACAATGCAGTGTGTGAGTTGTATGTGTGAAGGCTGAATGGTGAAGTGCAGGAGATGAAAGGAAGTACGAGCTCTAGCAAAGCCAGTAGGTCTGGATTGTGTTGAGTAAATGTCTTGATTGCTGTGTGATATGTCTGAATGCAATAAGAGAAAGTTCAGAGAAACTGAAACAGTGTTCAGGTAATACAGTTAACAAGCACTGGCAAAGCCAGTATATCAGGATTGTTAGGTATATATGTTGGTTGTTGTAAGATATGTCAGAATGCAAGAACAGAAAGCCCAGAGAGGCACCCAAACAGTGGTCAGGTAATACAAATAAAAAGCATTGGCAAAGCTAAATGGTCTGGCCTAGTTTAGGGTTGTGTGTTTCGTTGTTGTGTTATAAGCCTTGATGCAATCACAGATAAATCAGGTTCCCAAATACTGATCAAAGTCTCAAGCTATGTGAAGCATAGGATAAAGTATACATGTTTTTGGACAGGCATTTTGGAAAGGTTTCCTAGCAATACTTCTTTGCTCACGCCACTTTTAGAGAACCTGCCCCTTTTTCATCCCACTTAAAGCACCGACTACAACTGTCTTTCTGACTGATCACTAAGTTCTCTCTGTAAACTGAGTTGATAACTAGTCATTTTAAGTGTGATGAACATTTTTGTCAGTGTAGGGAATCCTCTGCACCCATGCCTAGTCATGGACTATAGAGAACAATTTAATCATATTTTAAAAGAATTCTGTGTTTCCACAAATAATTCTGAGCACACTTTTTCTGAGTCCTGCATAACTTCTTTCAGTTATGAAAATGTTTAAAATGTTTGCGTCAGTTAGAATCTGTACATTTTTTATTGGGCTTATCCAACGTTTGTTTCTCGCAGGTAGTGCTAATCCTAACACAGCGGAGAGGATATTCTCAAGAACGTGTGATAACTACCGCAAAAGTAGCGTAAGGCAACTCCCCACTTCGCAGTCCATCGCAGGAATATAACACCTTAGTAACGTAAGTAAGTAATTTTATTTGTGCATAATTAATTAAAATCTTTACAAATCGGATAAAAACATTTTTAAAACTTCTATCTGTCCCGTAAAACAACAATCCTCAGGCTCTCGTGTATCTGACCCCAGCAAGTTCAAAAATGTTTACGACCTGACAGTTTAATTTTGTTTTGCTGGGGTTGAAACAAAGTTTGACTGCCTGTCTGCATGTCCGGACACCATGAGTCTTGAAGGCGTCTCGCAGGAATTTATATCTCAGATCTTTCAATTCGGGGCAGATGCACACTGCATGGACAATATCTTCCTTTCCGGCTTTGCACAGGCGGCATTGTTATTGAAGATTTTTCCTTATCCAAGGTGGTAAATGAGGAAATACCGGGATTACGCCCAAGCGCAATTTTAGGAATTTTTCTTTCTTTTTTAAGTTCATGCCAACATTAAGGTATGCCTGTGGTTGCAATGTACCATAGTCGTTAAGGATTATCCAGCCGTGTGCTTTTTTTGTTAGGGCTTCCTTATCTTCGATTGTGGAGATACTTCTTGCTACTTTTTTGGCTGTTTTTTTAAACGTCACGTGGTCTGTCGGGGTACCCCACAAGTCGGACAGACCCAGCACTTCAAGAGAACCTAATAAGTACTTCCTCGCTGATGATTTTTGGTGCCGAAGAGTCTCTTCCCAAATGTTGAAGTTTAGGGAATCTTTGTCGGCGCTGTGTACCTTGTGCCAAGCAACGACGTATGCACACCGCCTTTCCAGAGTTTGCTTCATAATGCCAAATTCTAGTCGTATTTGTGCGGGGGAAAGGTGTTTTGGCAGGTTGAAGATGAGCCTGTAGGAGTTTGATATACCTGTGTCCAGGAGAGAGGCATCCTTCCCTTGAAGGGATTCGCTCCCATAGGTGAGTGTTGGTTTCAGTTTTACACAAAGTATTTGAAGAAGCGGGTAGAAGGTCAAGTCTGGGAGTTTTGACTTTAGAGATTTTAGAGCAAGGGAGATTGCCAGCCCCTTGCCTCGCAGAGAATCCAGCTGAGATTTGAAGGAGATCTTCGAGTCCAGTGTTACACCCAAATATTTGTAAGTTGTTACGTTTTCCATCCGTTCTCCGTTTATGTACCAGCTGTTTTATCTTTTCTTTTTATAGTTGACTGCCATTGTTTTAGATTTGCCGAAATGTATTTGCAGGGCGTTTTGTTTTCGAGAAGGAGTAGGTGGTGTTTAACAGATGCTGGAGGCCTATGGGCGTCTGGCTGATAAGCACCAGGTCGTCTGCGTACAGCAGGTTGGATAGTGTGGTCTTCCTTAGCTTTGGTGCGTGGCAAGAACTTTTGTCTAGTTCGCCAGGTAAATCAGCTAGGAAGAGATTAAATAACGTTGGAGCAAGGACACAACCTTGTTTAAGACCCTTTGTTGTTTCTATAGGGTTGGAGAGGTGTGTGCCTGCACCTAGCTTGATTTTAATCCAGGTGTTAGAATGAAGTGCTATCAATACGTTCAAGAGGTGAGCAGGTATACCCCATTTGGACAGTTTTTTCCATAGCTTGTTGCGATCTACATGATCGAACGCAGCGGTATAATCGATAAAAGAGAGATATAAAGATTTGTTGTTTTCTCTTGCTGATTCCATCAGTAGGGTCAGGGCCATGATGTTTGTGATGGTTCCTTGACCCCGACAGAATCCGGTTTGAGTGTTCGGGATTACTGAGATTTCTGTGGCCCATGATATTAATTCCTCTAGTATGTTCCCTGCAAAATATTTTGCTTCTACGTCGATTAAGGCAATCAGACGATAGTTTTAGGGTCTTTTTTGTTCGAATGTTTGTAGATTGGACTAATTATTGATCCGTGCCATGACTCAGGTAGTATCTGGGATGTTTTTACGTAGTTGAATAAAGGTGTTAATGCGACGCTCCAGAACTCTACGTCGTTTTTGTATAACATTGGTGGTATGCCATTGGGACCAGGAGCTCCTGTTGGTCTTCCTTTCGCTATTTGTATTTTAATGTCGTCTGGCCCAATGGTTAATTCATGTGAGTCTGAGTCTGTAAGGATGTCTAGGTCGATCTTTAATTCGGTCGTTCTCGAGAGGAAGGTGCTACGTTTGTTGTTTTTTTCTTTTTGGGCACCGGCGGCCATAAGATAATTGCCAGAACCTTCCGTCATACTGTCCGCACTCATACTTTTTGGCGCTTCCTCTTTGATTGCGTCCTCGCTGTTAAAATGCCTAGCTAGGTAGTGTGTCCATGCTTCCTCTGTAATGTTTGAGTCTATTCCAGGGTGATGTGGGTTTTTTATTTCCGTGATCATCCGCCAGAATTTAGAGCTGTTTTTTTTATTTGCTTCATGAAATAATTTTGCCCATAGTTGATCGTTTTTATTTTTCTGTTTCTCCCATTTCTTCTGTTTTTGTGATTTTTTGGCTTCCATCAAGGTTATCTGCAGTTCTTTGTTGTCTGGATCTTTCCGTATCTTTCTCAGTGTTTGATTTATTATTCGTTTTTGGATCTTCATTCCCGGAGTGAGTAGAGTTTTATTTGCGGTCTCCTTTACGTGGGTACGCATCTTTGACGATCCTTTTGATAATTTCGCAATGATTTTTTGAGTGAAGTTTTGCCATTCTTCTGATGGTGTGTTTGTGCACTTTACTGTTTGAGTGTATATGGATTTTACGTCAGAGCTTATGGTGGTAATGTTGATGGAATTGCAACGGAGCCGCCTAAGATTTGAAGTCGTGTCTATCGCAGGACCTGTATATAGCTCTACGTTTGGTAATGCTCTTGCTTTTATAAAGACTTCTTGGGGGAGGTGGTCACTGAGGTCATTTACCCCTATCCTAAATGTTGTTACCATGGGGAACATGTTTAAGGATGTAAAGGTGTAGTCCAGATGGGAGAATTGTTTGTTGGAATGAAACGTTGGAGCCGGTGGATTGTCGTCGGCAAGGCGCCCGTTTAATGCCCTTAGGTTGAGGTCTTTTAGTTGCCGCAGTAATTTTTTTGAGTTGGTTGTTGATTTGTCGGTTTTTGCCATGCTTTGTCTTGGTACACCCCATGCGGCGCTGAGTTCTTGCTGGATGTTACTATCATGTTCTGTGTTAATAAGGAACATGTTGAAGTCGCCTTCGACAATGATCTGGTCGGAGGGGTCTTCTTCCGAATTTTTTTTCAATACCTTTATTAATTCATTGGCTGCCTTTCGTTTTTGTTTTGGATGGATATAAGTATTTATTATTATGACCTCTTGGGTGTGTTGTTGTAATGTTAACAAGATTTTTACCATCAAAATTCCACTTGGTGGAGTTATAAAGAACTCGGTAGTTCTTATTGTTCCTATTGTGGCTATGGATGCCAGGATTGCAAGGCCTCCTGATCTGCGTCCAAAAGTAGAATTTTTGCTAGCTGGGAGAAAACATGATGTGAACCCTTGAATTTCAAATGATTCTTCCTCCCAGGTTTCTTGGAGCAGCAAAAGGTCGAATGAATTTAAGTACTGTAAGAACTCAGGGTCATGTCTTTTACTTGCCAGACCGTTGATGTTCCAAATACAGATTTTTATTTGTTTGGCTTTGTCTGTAAGGCTCTCGGTGTTCTGACCCCTTTGTCAATTTAGATTGTTGGCTGTATTGATGGTTCGTTGGATCGATGTCCACTTCTGAGTGGTGATTGGCAAATTTTGGTCGTTTTGCATGAGTTGCTCTCCGTTGACCTTTATTTTCTCGACTTTAGAATGTGCTGTCGGCGAGAAGCTCCTTGCTCCTTTTAGCACAGAGTTGGTCTTTTTTCGCGCCGGTGAACTGGGCGGTGGTAAGAAAGGTGCCGGGTATCGAAGTTGTTCTACAACTCGTAGGTCAATCCCCCAATGTTTAAAGATTGTTTTTTCTTCCATTATCTTTTTTGCTGTCTCGGGTGTGTTCCAAGTTGTTTTTGTAAGGGGACCTATATTCTGGTACGAAGAGGATGACACTGGAATTTGCTTGATCGATCACGTTTTTGGGATTTGATTTGAGGCGTGCGTAACTGTTATGGTTAGACTGGGAATGGCGGCTTGGACTGCTCGAGGTAGGGTTATTTGGTTGAGCTCTTAGTGTGGAGTCGACTCTTATTTCGGTTATGTTGCTATTAGTTGAGCTGCTTGAGGATTGAGCAGATTCTGCGTTATTAGTGATCCTTGTGGTAGGCATACTTTTTTGTGTTAAGTTAAACTTGGTTATTGGGGCATTGGTTTTTCTTGGTGCCCAGTTTTTGTGATCGGGTGTTTGTTTGTTTTTTTCCGGTTGAGATTTCTGGGTTGGGCTTCTAGTTGTATTGTGAGCTATGGCATGAAAGGAGTTAGTCGGCTGCTCCTGTGATCTTTCTGGTCCCTCTTGTTGCGGTGTGCGTTTGTTTTTTTCCGGTTGAGATTTCTGGGTTGGGCTTCTAGTTGTCTTTAGAACTATGGCATGAAAGGAGTTAGTTAGCTGCTCTTGTGGTCTCTCTAGTGCCTCTTGTTGCGGTGTGCGTGAGTGTTGCTCCGTTTCCGTTGCTTCTATGACGCTTATGCTTTCTACTAGCTGTGAGTTAAGCTGTTTTTTGGTGTAAGGACTAGCGTTTAATAGAAGCTTTTTCCTCCCTTTCCTTTTTTTCCTACGGATTTTGTTTAGTGCCTTGCTATTCGCTACTATCAGGTCAGTTGAGGTTGCTGTTAGGTTTGTAGGCTCAACACCTGTGTCCTTTTGCTGGGTTAAAGTAGATACCCAATTCTCTGCGGTTGGGTTGGTGGTTGATCTCGAGGCCGCTATTAGCTTGGGATCCTGTAGTTTTTGTTGTGGAATTAATGTTGTATTGCAGTCTTGCATTTGGGGGATTGCTGATTTTATTTCTCGCATCAGGTCCCCTAGCATGGATGGCATTGTAGCTAGTTTATCTAGTATCAGTTCACAAGAGCATGGTTGGAACGGTGATTTGATCGTGTAAGTCGCTTCCTGGCCCCTTTTTATGAGACCGTTTAAATCAGATATCTTCCCCTCAATGCCTAGTACTGAGGTAGCTATTGATTGTAGGACAGTAAGCTGTATGTCCATCTTTTGCGATTGAAACTCTAATGCTTTGGCCGATGTTTGCAGAGTATTTATGATTATAAGCCATGGGATTTCAGATAGTAGATTTGGCGTGCTTTTGCTATTCCCCTGGCTTAATGAGATGTTTGGTTCTTCGAGTAGAGTAATGTGCTCTGGTCTGAGGTTGTAAGAGGCGACTAGATCTTCCCATTCCTGTGTGGCTATGAATGTCATGTCGTTTTCCGCGGAGCTAATCGTGGAATTGAAGTCACTATAGTGGGATAGAGTGCGACGCATTTTTGAGTTGAGGTCAATTGACCCACTCTGGGCACTTGTTTGCCCCCCGTAGACCGTTTCTGTTATAATTGGGGTCTCTATTTGTATGGGAGTGAAGTTATTCAATAGAAGTTGTTCTTCAGATGTTTTTTCTTGTTTGGTGCCCAGACTGTCCCGGGTTATGGTGTTATGTTGATGCCCCTTTGGGGGATTGCTATTTATTTGATAAGGCGGCGCATCATTGCTGTTCCCGCTATTTCCGCCCTTGGTGCCCTCTACCTTTGATAGGCTTCGCGGTTTCTGATTCTGGTTCTGGTTCTCCTGAGTGTCCTGACTTTCCTGGTGCAGTTTGTTGATTTCGATTGGGTGTTGCTCCTCCTTGGAGATAAAATTTGGGGAGTTAACTGCCTCGGCAGCTTCGCCCATTTTTAATGAAGTCTCTCTTATGTGGGCGTCCATGTCCGTTTCGCGTTTGTTGGCCAAGCTATGATGGTCTCTTCTAGTGGCACCTTGGTCAACCTTTAACAGCAGTGTTGTCAGACTCCTCATCACTAGTGGTGTTTTTATTATTAGTGGATCGTCTGGTGTGGTGCTCCCCCCTCCAAGCAATGATGTATCGTTTATGTCATTTGTGTGACTATCGGAGCGAGCATTGATGGGTGCCCCGAGTATGAGAGGGGTTTGCAAACCTTCTATACTGCCAGTCTTAGAATAGATGGCTAATCCTGGGTCTTTCAAGAAGGAAACTTTTGTGTATATCTTGGGTTGTTTTGTGCATTTCCTTTTTAATTCTGATGTTCCTTCTATAGAAATAAGTTCCTTTGGCTCGCTAAGGACCTTTAGTTGTGATTTGGTCTTGGTGGTTGAGAGCTGCAATATTGGTTGTGATAAGCCGGGTGCAGCAACTATTGGTGGTTCCGGTTGTTGTTGTTGTTGGTGTACCATAATAGAACAAAGTTTGGTGGAGCTGGCCTTTAATGATGTATTGTCCCGCCCTTTTCTATTTCCGTTTTCATTTGTGGTTAAGGCTGGAGTTGATGAGGTCATTAAATCGCTTCTTTCCATCTTAGTTGGGGTGTTACGAGTTTCCACTAAGGGGCCTTGATGACCTTCTTGATGCAGTTTTGTAGGCAGCTCAAGTTCCCTCTTTTTCTTCCTGGGCCTTGTAGGGGATTTAGGATTGAGTAGCAATTCCCTAACTCTGCCAGATCTCATTTCAGCTGACGTGAAGGCTCTGGTTGAAGTTATTAGGTTGCGTTTATTGGGTGTGTTGTTCCGTTGAATTAAGATTGAAGTAAGTTGAAATAAAGTGTTTTTTTCCTTTAGTTCTGCTGTCAGAGCTTTTTTTTTTTTTTTTTTTTTTTGTTCCCGCCTAGGGCTCCACGCAGGCACGCAGGCACGCGAGGTGAGGTAAGGTGTGCAGAGAAGGACAAGAAGTGCAAAAAGGTCAAAAGGTCAGAAGCAGTGCACTTGCACACGGTCAACTTTTCGCCAGTCAATTGCCCAGATCCCCTGAGCCAGAACCTGTACGCTTGTTTTGCGAGTGGGCGCCTGATATCCCCTGATGTCGCCTGACGTCAGCTGGGGCAAAGGGAACGAGGAGCGGGGAGCAAGCGAACAAGAGGGGGGGTAGTTTTGGTGGAGTAACCGCAGGTAATACCTTAGAGTTACAGCAGAGGGGATGACAGGACAAAGCAAGACAGAATAAAACAGAGCAAGGCAGAGCAAGGCAGTGCAAGGCAGTGCAAGGCAGTGCAAAGCTCGCTCTTTACCGCACTCCACTGGTTGTTTAGCTGTTCCAGTTACAATCCGTTGCCGACTCCAGCTCCATGTTTTCCGCGGTCTTCCGGCGCCTCGGCTCGCTCCAGGACTCTCTCCGGGGCCTTGCGGGTCCGGTGGATCGGCAGTAGGTCGGTAATGGGTCGGCGGTCCAGTTGGTGGTTTAAGCGGCGGCAGCTCAAAGGCTCACCGCTCGCAACGTGCCGGCTTCTCCTCCTAGCGTAACGTGAGTAAATATGGAGAAGGGGGAAGCGGGGCACTCAAGGCACACAAGGCGGGGTCGCAGGCTGTATCCGATGGTAGGCTGCAGGTGGTAGGCGGGGTGGGATGGTGGTAGGCGGCTGGTGCAGAGTAAGGTGCTGAGTAAAACTGCCGCCTGGGTCCTGCTGAGTGCCAATGCAATAGCGAGGCCGGGCTGTGGGGCTGCGGGCTCACGCTCCCACCGCTTCGTGACTTTCGCTGCTCGCCTCCGTCCCCTCTTTAGCACTGCTTGCCAGCAACGGGAGCCATGCGCTGCTGTACAGCTCAAGCTCCTCGGGCTCCTCCTCGACTCGCCTCTCACTGGTCGCCGCTCACTGCTCGCCGCTCACCTCCGCCTCCGATGCTCACCTTAGTAACGTGGCATTCACAAGCCGGTGGCACCATGCGATAGGCTCACGATAACGTGTCAAATGTCCGTGATGAAGTCAACCCGACGCCGCAAAAATGCGAAACACAAACGCAAAAAAACCTGTGATGAGGCCAAGCGAGATTAAAAAATCAGCAAAAACCAGCAACAGGCCTGCAAATCCCACGCGTCATGCGGGAAAATGCACTATAAAAGGAAAGAAAAAACACACCAAAACCCAATCAAACTGCGTAGCACCATGGATGCACACGGAACGAGTGCAGAGGACAACCCGAACCCCACAAGCCCCGTGGAAGACCAGCCAGGAACCCCCTGCTCGGGGAAGGGCAAGGAGAAGAGGAAGACGGGGTTCAGTCCGCAGGAAGACAGGATCATCATCACAAAGATGACAGAACACTACCAACAACTGTTCGTCACCTCCACTACGTCATTGGCAACACAAATGGATATATGGCAGTCAATCATCAACAGCGTGAATGCAGTTGGAGTGTCGAGGAGGTCAATGGAGGAGGTCAAGAGGCGCTGGCAGGAAGTGCACAGCCTAACCAAGGAGAAACTCGCTGCAAACAGGAAGGCAGCAAAGGCGACTGGAGGTGGGACCCCTGCGCCACAGGAGGAGCTGGATGAGCTTGACCAAATGTTGGCCACAGTCATCAGTGCGGAGACGGTGCAAGGAGTTGGGGGTCTGGACACAGCTCGATATGACCTGACCCAACAGCAACAGGGTGAGTAACGACCAGGGCCTAGGAGGACGGAGGGAGATGGGCACAATGGCACACATGCACAATCAAGCGCAGCACACTGCACACCCACGAGTGTGGAACATGTCCCTAAAACCCATGGCACACTGCAACACACATAAAAACACCAAGTAGGCCCCCGTCCACAATGTGCACAAATGGGCCCCCCTCCATATCACCAATGCCACAACCTACCCATGCACATGTGCTGAATCCAGAAATGCAGCAGCTCACTGAGCCACACGGACTATGCAAGTGACACTGCATGACAGACAGCATGGCTGCAGTCACAATACATGACATGGTGCATGAGACGTCTTTGAGGTCGCTGAGTGTGGAAAACATCTGTAAAGGAGCAGGTCACACTCTGACACATCCACGTGCACCTACAACCCATGATATCAACAACACATCTGCAGGCACACAATGCACAAAAGTACAAAATATGTACAAGAGCACAAAGGACCCAAGTCGCAAACATCACAGCACCCAAAAAGCACACAAGTCAAAGGCACATCGGCTCAAAGGGATGAGGGACCGCCAAATCAGGGCTGCAGGTCCGACGGGCCAACAATGCAGCACACACACATAGCAATTACAGTATATCAACATTGACGACAATGTGTTACAAAGTGCAACCCTTACACCACAGGACAGAGGACGCAACTGGTGCCGCTCATGCGTAGAAACTGGCCAATTACATCTGGCATTGCATGACACTGTGAGATGATAATGTATTAGTACAACCTCACATCTGTCATGTAGTCCAAATGTACACTGTTTCCCAGCAAATAGCCAGTTCCTCCAAAACAGTCACAATGTACATTGTCAGGCAGTCTATATGTAAACATGTACAATGCGTGAACATACATGGAACACACTGTTAACCTGCATCTCCCCTTCACATTGCAGAGGGACAATCAACACCTCCTGAAGAGCAGACCACACATCTCTACAGTGATGATGAAGAGGACACCCTGCACATTTGCCCAGACACCCTCAAACGGCTTGTGGACAGCATCCACACACCATCCCCAGTAGCAGGGCAGCCCAGCAGCATCTCGGTGAGCCCACACCCTGCAAAGACCACACAGCAGGAAGCACACACCACCACGGCTGGCCCACAGGACCCCCACGACCAACACTATGAATTCCAACGCCGTGTGTTAGCGTGCCAGGAGGAGTTGGCAGATCAGCTGCGGGTGGGTTTCAACCTCGTGGCAGCCAAACTCGATGCCATACGTGGGTGTCTGAGTCCCATCAAGGACCACATACAGTCCCTAACGGACACCCCCTGTCCGCACCATGCTCACTGAAAATCCTTGGCTGACCTCGCTGGGGCCATTACTTGGATACAAGAACTGTCTAGTCAGACAGCCTCCAGTGACGACAGCACAGAGTTGGCACAGATGCAGAGGACAATGGAGACCATGGAGCGGATGCAGGCTGGAAGTAGGGCTGCCACAGCTGAACATCAGCGACATGTAGCTGGGATCTTCCAGGCCTTGCAGATCCATCTTGCCATTGCTGCCACAGAGCCTGTACCAGATGACTGCTGCAGGAACCTCTACACACACTACTCCGCCCCCTGATGTGTCATTGGCACACAGTGATGCGGCCATTACACCTCCGCACCCTGATGTGTCAGTGGCCCACAGTGATGCAGCCATAACGCCACCACACACACCTGACACACCGGACACAGAAGATGTTTCAGAGGAGTAAGCTGTGGAGTGCAAGAACTGTGTGAGAAAGGAGGCAGTAGCATCCGTACCGACCACATGGCCAGTCCCTGCATGGTTCAGCCCTATGCATCATGCCCTGGAACAACACCTCCCACTGTCTCCGGGTACACTTTGCGACATTCACCAGGACCCCGACATGGACTGCCATATCTGCTCTTGGACCAATGACACAGCAATCCGGCTGAGGACTGTACTCTTCCTCTTCAGATTAACTTTGCATTCCCCCAAGGACTCTGGTTGGCCCACCACTGGGCAACCACCTAATGTGGACTTGAACTGGCCATGTACTACGCCATCTCCGAGACTCCCCAGAATGTGAATAAAGTATTCCAAATCACACAGATGTGTCATGTCTATTTTCACCCACGTGTAAAAGTATGTATGAATGTAGGGACGTTGATTGCACATAAAGGTACACCCTTGAAAATGTCATCAATGCTCATGTTTGAGCCTGACCCACATGGCCAATTAGATGACTGTGAAGGTGTAAACTAGCTGTGGTCTCATTGCACATGCACAACAATCTTGCATCCCCCAATGTAGCCCCACGTACATGTATCATATAGGGCTGTGTGTGTTAATGTCAGAATCGGTAGCCCGCCTGAAGTAGTGTCCCCCATCGATTGTGGCTACGGAACTTCTGTTTGCATGACGCACTAACACAAATCAGTGTGTACACAGTCTGTTTCAATGGATCATAGTGATCCACATGGCAAGAAGTTGGACACCATACTCACACTGCTGAAGACAAGTAAGAGCACAGGTCTACCAGCAACTATCCCAAACACAATGTGTGGCTCACAGAGGTGGAGCTGCCAATGGGGATTCGTCACATTTGTACCAGAGGCAGTCTGTCCCTCCCTGTGTACGGACAATGTTCATTGAGGCACACGATAGGTCAAACTAATCAACACTCATCACAGTCGTACACTGGTGAAGTTGCGTAGGCTTTATTGGCATGTGCGTGACAAAACGGGCAGGTGATGGGCCACAACAGGCAGACAAATGCTTAAGACACTTACAGGCAGAATGGGAACGTGTTGAGGTTCAAGGAATGGGGTGTCAAAAATGTACACATATCTTTACGGTTGGCAACGTTCTCAGCCCAACTTGCCTTGCTGGTCGAGTCATGTGAAGTTTGCCGTCTGATCATTGCCCCATGTCAGGGGACACGACTCACAGCCCATGGGATCTGCATGGAGCTGTACCACCGGACTGCGCAGACTGTGTGCTCTACTGACAATGAGCAGGTGAACGGGACCAACAAGGTCACATGTCGTGCTACATTTCCATGTATGCAGTCTCCCTCCGTCAGTATGTCAGATTTAGGAACTTTGCCAAACGACGCTGTGCAGCTCCGCCCACGGGGCTACAGCACCTTGCACAGGTGAGTGGTAACACGCGTAGGTGCAAGCACATGCATTCTGAGTCCGAGCGAATGCAGACATGTCCACTATTGTACTGGCTTACAGAACCAATCCTCCTGGATGCAACATGGTGTTGGGACCTGTGCTCTGGGTGTCAATCAGTTGAGGCTGCAGGAAGGTAGTTACTCATCCCTGAATGCGAGCGCTGCTTCATAGGCGATCAGTTCCAGAAGTATGTCGTTCTCGAATTCAAGGAACACGAGGGAGAGCCAATCCATTGACTGGTCCAGGCAGTTGTTCTCCGACCACTCAGTTTCACCAATCCGCAACACAGCCCAATAGGGGAGTGCCTCGATGTGGTCACTGCACATGATGACTTGTGTAATCTCTCATCCACTGCTGCCGGCACAGACACCACATATCAAGGCATCCAATGCCCGGGTATCCCGGTTGCACACCTGTTCATGAATCAAAGGGTGCGCACACACAAGTCGTAATCCAGTTCAGCTACCGTTGTGTTGGATAGGCAGACCTCCATGGGCCACACGAATGTGCATGATCGACAGTGGAACCATGGCTGGACGCATGTGACGTATGCCAGCCGGAAACTCAGACGGTAACTGATTCGCATAACTGCCATTGGCAGAGCTCCCAACAGATGCAGCATTCATGCACGGTACAGTTCCACGTGACTGGGGTTGTGCATGTGCCCAGGATTGCCTGCCATTGCTTTTGTTGGTCTCGTACCACTGGCAGTCCTCAGACCAGCGGCAGTTCTGGGGACGATATGCCACGGCTCGGAGTAATGAGTCGTATGTGTGTTCAACGTTTGGACGTATGGGTTGTCTTTTTTGCCGATGTGTTGGGGGCATGCCATGCAGGTGTATCTCGAGCGGGGACGAGTATGTGTGGGGTGTGGACAAGTCACTCTTTCATTAGCGCAGTTTGTGGTGTGTGAGTTGGCAGAGTCTGGTATGGTATCTCACTCAGGGGGTGCCGGGCGCATTGGAGACCAAGGTCGGAGGTTTGGATGTCCTTCCACCTTGTGTATTGAGACAAAGGAGCTTTCATGCCTAATTTTGGTCTGGCTACTGCTTGCATTTCTGAAATGTGATTTGGCCTTCCCGCTGAAATTGTTGCCAGGCCTTAGATTTTGGGTGCACCAATTGCGAGACATATGCAACAGTTGGCATGTATGTGCCAAGGGCACGATTGTCCTTGCACTCCTTGTTCAGTCTCTCTCTCTCTACCTCTCTTTCCCTCTCTCTCTGTCCTTTTATGGGTGCCTGATACACCTTCTTATCTGGGATATTGTCTTACAGGCTGTCACTTGCAGATTGTCCAGGGATGACCTGCCATGACTCTAGAAAATAGTTGTTTGGTGTGGAAATTGATTGTGATGTTTTGTTTGGACTATCAATGGTGGATGTTTGATTCCACTTTTTCTGTACTCACATGGCTGTTAGTTGTTGTGATTCTGCGGCATCAGGCGAATGGTTTTGTGCATGTTTCATGACGTTGATGTGCATTCTCTTGGTCCGGGGGAGGTGGGGGTGCCCGGGTTGTGGCCCGGGGGGGTTGCAGGGGTGGGTGGCGGTGGGTGTTGTTGCCCTCTCTGGGCTCCAGGCTGCATGGTGTAGGCTCCATGGCATCTGTTGTTCACCATGTGTGGCTGTGGTCTAAGCTCCCTTTTCTGGTGCTGGTTGTAGTCCGACTTTGCACCAGGTCAGAGCAGGTGATAATTTCCTGCTGCTAACGCGCCTTATCGCCTGTTTTGTGTTCTCATCGCTGATTTGGCTGGTTGTTGAGAATGTTGAGGTGTGGTGTTGTCACAGCTTTTTGCTCGGGAATGCCTACTCTGCATCTCATTTGCGATAGTTGCCAGGGTCAACCACGGCGAAGTTTTTTGCGACTGCTATCGCAGGTAAACTAGCGATATGGGCTGTTAGCACCAGCTTGTGAATGGGGTGATAAAATTATCGTGACATTGGGTGTGATAAAGTGCCGATAAC
Organism: Triturus cristatus; assembly: GCF_964204655.1. Taxonomy (NCBI): domain Eukaryota; kingdom Metazoa; phylum Chordata; class Amphibia; order Caudata; family Salamandridae; genus Triturus; species Triturus cristatus. The sequence continues at coordinate 662,885,094 of NC_140581.1, read as the reverse complement.
TCGGCAATAGTTCCTTGAGAATATGCCCCCTAGTTTTTCAAACTCAGTTATGAAAATAACTTATTTGGGCTATTATTTTCAACCAGACGCTTAGGACTAACTTTTCTCATCATCCAGACCCGCTGTTCTGTTATTAGGCTATGTCATCATCCCAGGGACATATTGGACGGAGGGGATATTAAATTGTTGATCGTTTAATCTTGTCCAATGTACTGTAATAAAACGTGTTATTCCCCTAATTTGTGCCCTTGCCCCAAAGTGTCTTGAGACCACCAAGTCTAAACCCTCAAGTAAAACATAGTTATAATAATAAATTGTGAACGGTAGCTGTATAGATGAGTGCGTTTTTAAACTCAGTTGTGGTGTTGAAATAGACTAAGAGGAACTGATCGCTTCTTAGCCCTAAACATAGAAGATGCGGTCACACGGTGATAACATCATAGGGGTTCTCCCCTGCATGAATTGTGTTGCTTTTGTACCAAGCATCCATATAGCTGCATGATGCTTAGATATGGTTCAGTAGAACGAAAGTAAAGCATGTAGCACAGTTGCATTTTTTTTGTCTTAAAAATACCATTAGGTTTAAAACTTCGTATTTGAAATGTAAGCACTTTTTAACCTGCTCAGTTTACAATTTCACTGCTAGGCACCAACATGTGAAGTGTGATCGATAATGCTGATGATGTTTGTAAGTAAATGTATTTTTGTAAATCTAGTAATATTTAACGCCCCAGGCTCACAGTCAGTGCAGAGGATTATAGCAAAACGAGGTAATACACCTGCCTCAGAGATCTTTGTAACTGCAACGCCATTTGGTTGGAGCTGTTCAGGTTGACTCAGTGTTAAATCTTCCTGGGTGGATGTCCATGTGTAATGTGCTCTGTGTAAATGCTAGCTAGCATGTATTATTGCTAATTTTATATAGTGCTTGACTTTGGTAGCGATGTATTTGCAACCCCATAAATAGTCGCCATATGTACTGGATGACTCTAAACTATTATGCAAAGATTGCACCAGACTTGAGACATATATGTTTTTAAATGTACTCACCTTGTGCATAATGCATCTTTTTCAAGTTATGTATACAACGTACTTTTTACATTGTGAAGTTGCAGTACTGACCTTAAGAGACCCCCTTTTGTTTCCACACAACCATGTTCCTGGTCCCATTTTTACACTCACTTGCATTCCTCAGTCTCTCCTCACATGCACCATTATTCCCCGGCCTATGACCAGTTCATGTTCCTACCATAGTGCTCAATAATGCCATGGCCTCTCCGTCCATAAACCAGAGGTCTATGAGGATGGCGGTCGGAAAACCACCCCGGCCGCCATGGTAGCTGAAAACAAACGCCCGCCAGTACCGTGGCAAAACCGGCGGTCCGATTAGGATCAACTGCCCAAAAAAAAACAACCCCGACGGAACGAGGCCACGTAAAACCGCCCATAGCGGGCAGAGAAGGCAAAAATCCATCTGTAGCAGTCGCATTCGCAGCGGAAACACACCAAACCTCTGCCAGGACAGCGGAGACACCGCACGGAAAATTAGGATATCCCTGATGTGAACTGCGGTACATTCCGCTGTTTCGGGCCGCCGCGGTCGCAAACAGTGATGAATGGGAGATCTGGCGGAAGGGCTGTAGCATAGGCATCGCTGTGGACGCTCCGTGAAAAAAATGGCGGTCGACTAAAAAAATATACAACAAGGCCACCAAGTGCACACAGCAAACTAGTCCTGCCCCCCAAACACCCAACACATCCCAAAGACACACCCCCATGGCAAAGTCAAAAAGTACCAATGCCAGGACAACCCACACAACACACCTAACAGCAATACCCCATCTTGACACACCCAGACAGATGAGCATAAAACCAGCCCGGTCCCTGACCAGAATCCTTTGCAATACTCCACACCTGAAGGGCCCAACACCAGAGCACAAAGAAGAGGAAAACCTGCACACATCACACCAGCACAACAACACACACACCACCTACACCACCCCCCACCACCCTCACAACTGCACCCCAAAACATTAGCACATCACACACCATGGCACCATAGAAAATGCCCAAATTCACAGAGAGTGAGTTGTCAGTCATGGTAAATGAGATAATCAGAGTGGAACCACAAGTGTTCGGTAGCCTGGTCCAACAGACGCCATTAGCCACAAGGGCACAAATGTGGGCAAGGATAGTCGACAAGGTCAATGCAGTAGGTACCACCCCATGTTCCAGAAATGAAATCATGAAGTGGTGACATGACCTGAAGAGGGTTGTGAAAGAAAAGAGGAAGAAGAACCGTGTGCTGGCTCAGAGGACTGGTGGTGGCCCTCCCACTGCACCCAAAACATTCACTGCATGGGAGGAGAAGGTGCTTACCATACTGCATCCATAGAGTCTCACAGGAATAGCCGCGGGAGTGCAGGCTGGTAAGGACAATCAAATGTAAACCATCACATTGCCATGCACTGTCTTGCACAACTACAAAGCTACACATCCTAGGCCCAAGTACATTCATATGCACCACAATACCAACACAGGTCCCACAGGTGTAACATCTACTCCATCTAAATCACCCCAAAGGTAGCCAACATTTCAGGGTTGTATGTGTCTAGGCAACCAGCACCACAACTCCCACCAGGCCCCCCTGTCCCACCCCTGAGCAGGATGCAGCACTCCACACCCACCCAGAAGCATGTGGCAGCCATTGTATGGTTCACCCTCACCTAACAGGTAGGTAGCCATCTTCCCAGGGAGGGCTGTTTGGGGGTGGGAGGCCTGCACTACAAACCACACCAGGCAACCCTGTCCCAGGCCTGAGCAGGATGTAGCACTGCCCCCACCCTGAAGCAGTTGGAAGCCATTGTAAGGTTCACCCTCACCTAACAGGTAGGTAGCCATCTTCCCAGGGAGAGCTGTTTGGGGGTGGAAGGCCTGCACAACAACCCACACCATGCCCCCTGTCCCACCCCTGAGCAGGATACAGCACTCCACACCCACCCAGAAGCATGTGTCAGCCATTGTATGGTTCACCCTCACCTAACAGGTAGGGAGCCATCTTCTCAGAGAGGGCTGTTTGGGGGTGGGAAGCCTACAGTACCCCTCCCACCAAGCCCCCTGTCCCACCCCTGAGCAGGATGTAGCACTCCCCCACCCAGAAGCAGATGTAAGCCATTGTAAGGTTCACCCTCACCTAACAGGTAGGTAGCCCTTTTACCAGGGAGGGCTGTATGGGGGTGGAAGGCCTGCAGTACCACTCCTACCATGCCCCCTTGTTCCCCAGCTCACCGAGATGGAGCACTCCCTCCCATCCAGATGCATGTGTCACCCATTGCATTGTACACTTCAAACTAACAGGTAGGTAGACATTTACCAAGGTTGTTCTGTTTGTGTGTGGGAGGCCTGCACTACCACTACCACCATGCCCCCTTGTTCCCCAGCTCATCAAGATGGAACCCTCCCTCTCACCCAGATGCATATGTCAGCCATTGCATTGTACACATCAAACTAACAGGTAAGTAGACATCTACCAAGGTTGTTCTGTTTGTGTGGGGGAGGCCTGCACTACTACTCCTACCATGCCCCCTGTCCCACACCTGAGCAGGATGTAGCACTCCCCCCCACCCAGAAGCAGTTGTAAGCCATTGTAAGGTTCACCCCCACCTAACAGGTAGGTATCCATCTTATGCTCTCATGTCCCACCCCTGAGCATGATGGAGCCCTCCACCACATACACACAGAGATGTGTCACAAATTCCACCCAAATGTGAGAACAGAACAGGTAAGTGGACAGTACATGCACACAGCCATCCCTCTCAAAAAGCCTGGTGCCATATGACAACACCAGCCCTCTCATCACACAAAAATACACACAGATCCTAATGCCACTTACAGTGTGCAGACAGCTAAGCGAATGTGACTGTTACAGCAACCTAAGTGTGACACACCAATTCGCATGTTGAAGAAAGTCTGTGCACAATCATGCACAGCACTGAATGCCATGTGTAAGTGCCATGGGACCAGAGCAGCAAGTACCATATGAAAACAAAGCAAGCGTGGTTGGTAGTACAAATTGAGATTTGAACATGACATGACAAAGGTATGCTTGAGACAACAATGGGCAGTTCATGCTCAACTGTAACGTCTGCCAGGCAGAGTATTCAACAAAGAGGCTACATATAAATTCGTTGTTGCGCTAGTCATTAGATGGCAACATGTCCTTGTAATCATAAAATATGCACTTGGCGCATGGCAAGTATCAATATCATGTCAGGATGCACAGTAGTGTGCATACAAACAATGTGATAACTAGTCAACTGTGTGGTGTATAAACAGTAAATTAGATACATCTAACACCAAGCTTGAGGGGTGCACTTCAATGACCATTTTCCATCTGTCTCACAGGTGACCAAGAACTGACTGCAGAGGACAACAACAGCAGCCTGCAGAGCCATTCCCCCCCGGAACATGGACTCTCGGATGTTGACTCCTGGGATTCTGAGGACGAGGAGCTCGAAGCCGGCCCATCTGGTGTGCCAGGGCGCAACAGATCCCAGGAACCCATCGTCCCCCCATCACATCGGCAGCAACATCACCTCATCCGCACACCCCTGCTGTAACTGCCTGTGCGTCCTCCACCACCACCAGTGATGCCTGCAACACCCTCCCTGTCCCAGAGGATGACCACCCCACACCACCAACTGAGGAGGGCAGGAAGAGGATGCGGGTGCCTACAGTGGTGAGGCAACAGGTCCGTGGCAGCAGGGCAGGTGGGAGGGCAAGGTTAAGTCAAAGACAACCGGACACTGGGACCGAAGTCCTGGACAACATCAACAGAGTCCTTGGGGCTTATGAACAGGTCAAGGGATGGAGGGGCTGGGCTCAGGAAGATTCACGCAAGCTCCTCCTGCTGATGAGGTCCATGGACACCCGCATGGGCCAAATTGTGGACCTCATGGGCCAGCTAGTGGTGGTACTGAGGGGCAGGCCTGCGCCACAACCAACACCTCCACTTCCTTTGGTGGGCTGCAGGATGACAGTTCACCATGCTCCCCTGCGGACACAGAGAGGGGCGAGTCCTCAGATCCCACTGGCCCTACAGCAGAGGCCCCCCCTGCCAAACAATGAAGGGGCCGTCCTAAGAAATCCCTGGGAGTATCCCGTGACAAAGCACCTGCCAAACGCCAGTCACGGAGCCAGCCATGATGGCAACCCTCTTAAACACTGCATTGACTGTTTTAGACTGTCCTTACCCACACTGCCTTGTGAATGGCATCTGTCTGTTGGACTGGGTCACCAGATCAATGTGGTGACTACTCGATTGTCTCATGTACCATAACTGACAACTCACAGCTTCACTAATCACCTTATTGTACATATTCATGCCTTCACACATGTCACCATTGCAAATAAACACTTCTTACACACACATGTCGTTGTGTCTGCTCTGTGTTTATTCCAGGATGTGCAGTCTTCACCATGATTACAATGTCCCTGGAGTATGGAATATATGTAGGCAAGGAGAGGCTGAAGAGACCTAGGAAAACACAACAAAACATATTCACTAGTCAGAGGTTGGCATCACAGACATCACATAACATTTGTCATCAAGCTACGCCAACATGCACACAGTACAATGAGCAACAGTGTCGACATAAACATCCTGTAGATGTGCCAAACTACCCTGTCCAAGAAACATTGTCAGCCACCACTGAGTCAACAACCTGCTGCAGTCACAAAGCGAACAAGCACCTTGCCAACAACTGCGGCATCAGCAGACAATGGGTCTGTCGTACATCGTCACTCACCTTCAAGTGAAGTAGCGGTTGATGAGCTGTTGACGCATATCAACACCTTCATCCTCTCCACTATCCTCGTCGCTGGACACGGGTTGGTTTGCAGGCGGGGGCCTCGGATGCTCATAAGCATCCAGGAGCAGGGGGATCGCCTTGCGCAAGGCCAGGTTGTAGAGCATGCAGCATCTGACACACCTTCCTGGGCTAGTACATCAGTGCACCTTCAGTCTTGTCCAGGCAGTGAAATCGTGATTTCAGGAGACCAAATGTAGGCTCCACCACACAACGTGTCCTCCCATGGGCATCATTGTAGCGGACTTCAGCTGGTGTCCTGGGATTCCGTAGTGGACTCAGCAACCAAGGGCGGTTGGGATATGCTGAGTCACCTAGGTGTGAGGAACACAGAGAAACCTTGTAAAGTACCTGTGGCAGAGGACAGCATGTCACACACACAGCACGCTAATTGACTCTGCATACTCACCCACAATCCATGCACGCTCAGGAAGCAGATTAGCCATCAGCTGTGGTACAATGCTGTTACACATGATCGATAAGTCATGGGCCGAGCCTGGAAATTTGGAACACACTTGCGAGATGATCATATCCGCCTGGCACACCACTTGCACATTTATGGAGTGGAAATGTTTGCGATTCCTGTAGATGTGCTCATGTGCATGTGGTGGGACGAGCCCAACATGTGTGCAATCAATGGCACCAACAACATGGGGGGTGTGCCCAAGGGAATAAAAATCACCCTTTACACCCGCCAATTCATGCCTCCTGGGGAAATGGATATATCTGTCCTTGCATCATAGCGGACAGGACATCCCGTAGCACCATGCTGAACATAGGTTGCGACATCCCACCTACGCTGGATACCGTGTGCTGGAATGATCCAGTGGCAAACAAATGCAGGGCCGCCATCACCTTAGACTTTGGGGTGAAAGCAGTTAGATATGTCCTGCGAGGCTGCAGGTGGGGCTCCAACATAGCACATAGGTCTTGTAGGGTGGCTCTATCCAGATGGAATTTCCAGATGACCTCCTCATTCTCCATGTCTGCCAGCACTGTGAACGGACAATGCACATTTGGTCTCCTCCTAGTTGAGATGAATGGGACACATGTCAATGCAAAACACCATGAGATGTGTACAACATCTTACGTTTTGACTGACACAACGCCAACAATGACTGTCATCACAGTTGAGTTGCAGACCACCTTACATGTAGGGACACCATTAGCTACACTTCTCGTACACTTGTGCCCTTTCACACAGCAAGTACCTCCAAAACAATATCTGACTATGCGAATGCACAAAGGGATATGGCCACATCCAGCATGAACAGCCCTGAGAGTATTTCATACAGCATATGTGTGAAACTGCAACACTACTGTCTCATACCTAGCTGCTGTACCTGCCACACCTTCAGGCATAAGTTGAACAGGGTACACATCAACAACGCAAAGAGCACAGTCTGTGCATAAAAACCAAGTGTGTGCATGAGCCAAGAAAAGTAGACAGTCAAATCTGCACATTGTTCATTAAGACATACATCACTGTGATTTTCTCAGCCCTTTCACACATTGACGTGTGTACCCATTGAGAGTCCATCACAACACTGCTCTGTGCACATGCCCATCAATATCTCAATTGACATGTGAGGGAGTACATGCCAATGTTCAAAATCCCATACACAAACATGGCATGTGTAGTCAGCAGTGGGGTAAATGTTACATTGGCATTGTGTGCACAATGATGTGCCATTAATCATGTGGCCACAGTGCACTGTTGATAACTACCCATTGGCCATTGACACTGCATGATTTGTCCATAGGTGCTGTCAAAGTCCTCCGCCACCCAAATCACGGTCACTCATAGCAATGAATGGCACCCAAATCGTGGTAGCTACCGCCTGGCCCCAGTGGTGCGGCACCTCCAATGCCAAAGCCACACTCGCGGTACTGATAGGCATATGAGTATCGCCAAATGGCCGTTGGCATGCTCCGCCACTCAAATCACGGTCACTCATAGCAATGAATGGCACCCAAATCGTGGTAGCTACCACCTGGCCTCAGCGGTGTGTCACCACCAAAGCCATACTTGCGGTACTGATTGGCATATGAGTATTGCCAAATGGCGGTTGGCATGCTCCACCACCCAAATCACAGTCACTCATATCAATGTATGACACCCAAATCCCAGTAGCTACCGCCCGGCCCCTGCGGTGTGTCACCGCCATGAACCATGCCCTTACAGCCAATGGGAACCGCAATTGTGGTAGCCTAATGCAATTTTGAAAATAGCGGTAGGCATGCTCCACCACCGCGGAGACGGTCGTTGGATGCATTTGAAAAAGGCTGACCTGGAACACCAATTGCAGCAGCTTAGAACCACTGAAACTACCCCAGGGGGCTATATATGTGTGGGGAAGAGCCTCACATTTCCACAGCTCACAGAGCCTGCTGCCTGCCGCCCCTCACCACCAACTGCTGCTGCTGTCTCTAGGGACTGCTGCCTGCCACCCCTAAACACCAACTGCTGCTGCTGCTGTCTCCAGTGGCTGCTGCCTGCTACCCCTCAACACCAACTGCTGCTGCTGCTGTCTCCAGGGGCTGCTGCCTGCCACCCCTCAATGCCAACTGCTGCTGCTATCTCCAGGGACTGCTGCCTGCCACTCTCAACACCAATTGCTGATGCTGCTGTCTCCAGGGACTGCTGCCTGCCACCCCTCAACACCAACTCCTGCTGCTGCTGTCTCCAGGGACTGCTGCCTGCCACCCCTCAACACCAACTGCTGCTGTTGCTGTCTCCTGGCCACAGTGATGGCGAGGACTGAGAAGATCCGGGGCAGTCCCTTCACCACCGAGGAGCTGGAGGTCCTGGTGGGCGAGGTGCTCACACAGTATCTGAGGCTATATGGTGCACCAAATGTCGTGGTAAGTCTTCCAGAGTGGGAGTGAGAGTGCAGGGGGGCACACATGAAGTTGATCTGCTGCAGTATGTGCCTGAGAGTGTGGGGGTGTGTCATGCACTGCCTAGCATGCTGTCTCAAGGGGAAAGGGGTGTGTAGCCTATTTCACACTTTTCCTGCCTGCACATCAACATTGGACGGACATGTATTGTCTTGTCAGCCATACAGTGATGCAGCAAGTTGGTAATGCAGGAGTCAAGACAGTGATTGGTTGTGTGAATGGCTGTGTGGGTCCCTGATGTCCTTCACAGGCCCATCTGTGGCCTTAGCTAGAGTTGTCGTCCAGAGGGTAGTGCTGGAATTGTGTCTCATCTCATGTTTAGCACTATGCTCAGGACCTCAATACCCAAGGGTGACACTCTTGGTGGTCATTCACCAATGACACAGTAGATTGCCGTACTATTGTGCGCAGACCCTTCCATTTCCACCAGCATGTGTACAGACTTGCATGTGTAGGCACTGCTTGTGCTCTCAAATTGTCCCTTCATGTAACATTTCTGATGCCCCACGTTGGACCTGGCCTGCACAGTCACTGCCCAATCTGACAAGGACACATCACTGAATGTACAGAGTGTTACATGTGTGTTTTTTCGGGACTCTCCATCAATGAGCCATCTCAGCCCTGTATATTGCACACAACAGGCCTTGTGAGAAGGGTGTTAGTTTGTAAGATCATGTCCCTCAATGTGACCTCCATGACACAGTGAGCCATTCACAAGGCAAGGACATTGAGGGCTGCGCAGTGTTGGACACAGTGAGTCTTCCCACGAACATACATTGAGATGTAATGTCTGTCTTGGTCACCCATAAAATGGACAGTAGATGTGGTCAGCCTGCACATAGCTTTCTGTGCTGGCATCCTGCATGTGTATGAGAAGGGCAGGTACTGTGTCCACCCTCACACCTCCATGCATTTATGTATGATTCTCCCATGCTGTGGTACCATGTGATATGCATTATTGTGTCTGCTAGACATATCGGTGAATTTGGGATGAGTCAGTATCATGCCTGGGAGATAGTGGTACATTACACTGTTTCACTGATTTTTCACCCTCTTGTCCCCCATGTCTCAAAGTCCACCAGCGTAAAGCTGTGTGGAGGGCCATTGCATGCAAGGTGCGGGCTCTGGGTGTCTCCAACCGATGGCACACACACTGTCACAAGAGGTGGGATGACATCTGCCGGCTGAGCAAGAACGTGGCACAGATGACACTGGGGCTGCTCTCTTGGGCTGGCAGGTTGGCGCATCGGAGCATGACACCACTAATGGCCTGCATCTTAGCTGTGACACAGCCTGAGCTGGATGCATGTTTGAAGGAGCATCAGCAGCAGGCTGGGGGTGAGTATTCTGGGAAGGATGGCTTTGGTTGTGAGTGGCTGCATGTGTTCACAGCCTGGGCCAGCACTGGCCTCCGTGATATTGGTAGTGTGATCCAGTGGCTTGTAAGTGGCCTCTGTGTTGGGTGCAGCTGTAATGCATTTTCCCTACCTGTACTTTCTCATGTCATTGGAGTAATGGGCCTTGACATTGCATTCTGAGTCGTGGGATTCTGGCATCGTCTGCATTGGGGTAGTCAGGGACATCCTATGGAAGGGAACGGTAGTGTGCATCATCTGAGTGTGCATTCCTCAATGTGTGCATTGCCTGACGTCAGAATTGTGAGGGCTAGACGTCTGACACCAATGTGCAACTGGAGTTGTGCCCCAAACAACGACCTGGTGGATGACATGAGCTCATTGCCATTGTGGACTGCTATGTTGGAGTCTGTATCTGTGTTGTCCCCTTCTGCTCCCACCAGATGTGACAGTGGCAACATGTTTGGAGGTAAATCTTTGCCCCACTCAGGGCCCTAGGTGTGCTCAGAGTCATTTGTGTGTCTGGTTAAATGTAACTACCGTCAGGCAGTTTGGGTGTGTGGTCATCACATGGCTCACTTATGCCACGTTTGAATGATGACACGCAAAATTTGAGTTTTGAATTGAGGTTGCACATTGTTACTGCACAGGGTGGTCTGCAACATGGGGATATCATCATCTTGTTTGGTGCATTGCTTGCAAATGATGTTTGTGTTGATGCCACTGAACTTACCCTATGTATCTATCTCTTGCAACATCTACCGTGGGAATGGAGGGACAGGGGACGGACACCAGTGGTGAGGCATCAAGCACGACTGATGCACACGAGCACAGTGACACAGATGTGACCAGTGCCTCGGAGGGTGACAGGAGTCTGCTTGAGGAATCTCAGCCAGAGATGCAAACCTCAACGTCATCTGACGCCAGCGGTGATGCATCTATGTTGGCAGGCACAGGGAACGGAGACTCTGCCTCCTCTTCCACCACACAGCGTACAGTGCCCACCCTCCCAGCTACTTCCACTGTTGCTGCCCGTGTTCGCAACAGTAAGAAGGGAAGAGTGTCCTTCACCCCAGGCACCGCTGCCCCTGCTGCCATCAGTGCTGAGTCTGTGGACCTTTTGCGCCAGCTGTGTGTGGGCCAGACAAGTCTCCTCAATGCCTTCCTAGACCACGACAAAAAGTTGGCACAGGTGGTTGCTTTTATGGAGGAAATTCAGTCAGACATGGGTGGGCTACACCAGACTGCCCAGTCTTTGTCCTCCGCAGTTACAGCAGCCATTCGACTGGCACAATCTCAGAGTCCAGCTCTAGTCCCTTTGTCCACCCACCTGCCAGTGGCTACATCTGACGATAGTGACCACACACCACAGACCTCAAGGGCAAGATACAGCACACGCAGCACACTACAGCAGCAGCCCAAGTGGTCCAGGGTGCAGACACCATCCCCACAGAAAGCTAAACCCACCCCAGAGTGCAAAGGCAAAAGCCCTTCAGGCGACGCCCAGGGCCAGAAAGCCAAGAAGCAGGCCTCAGGCTCACATGCCTCAGAGGCATCCCCAGCCAAGGACTCAACTGTCGCAAAAGCGTCTCGCAAAGACAAGCAGACAGTTTCTGTGCCCGCTGAGAAGCAGGTGCCTGCTAAGAGTACACAAAAAAGAGCTCCAAGGCAGATTCACCCACAACATCAACTCCCATCCAGAGCCCGTGAAGCGGGAAAGGAGGCCACTGTAAGGGGTACACCTGGTAAACAGGGGATGGAGGGGCAGAGGCAAGTCCAGGCCAAGCGCACCGCTGGATCCAGCATGTCCCCAGAGGGAGGGCCACCGTCTGCACCTGATGCAGCTTTGGTGGTGAGTGTGCCTGTTGTGTCCGCACCACTTGCCATTAATCCCAAGACAGGGAAGCCATTTCAACTCCCCAAGAAGTGGAAAGGCACCCCTCCACAAGCTCCCACCCACACTGTGTCTCACGGCAGCATGACTCCACCTCCACGTGCCACCACACCACCTGGTCCAAGCAGCCCTTCAGCTTCCAAAGCCACTGATACCTCTACCTCAGCTGGGCCTCTCTCTCCCCGGTCCAGTCCTCCAACTGTACCCGACACTCAGCCACCTCCCAGTCTGACTGACAGCCAAGTCTGAGTGTTAGTCCCCCTCACACACCTGTCTCTCCCTCAGAAGTGCCTGGACTGCCCATTGTTACCCCCCTGACTGTGTTGCTGACCATGGCAGGGTACAGTATCACCCATTCCCAGTGCAGGATCTCATGTACTTACTCTGCACCTTGGACTGGCCACCGGCCTTGATGTTCACTGCTGTTTACCCCTTACCTGTGCAGCTTCCCATGGACATACTCTGCACCTTGGCTTGGTCACTGGCCTTGTTGCTCCTTGCTGTGTTAACTATTCCCTGTGCAGGATCTCATGTACTTACTCTGCACTTTGTACTGGCCACTGGCCTTGTTGCTCCTTGCTTTGTTAACTATTCCCTGTGTAGGATCTCATGTACTCACTCTGCACTTTGTACTGGCCACTGGCCTTGTTGCTCCTTGCTGTGTTAATTATTCCCTGTGCAGGATCTCATGTACTTACTCTGCACTTTGTACTGGCCACTGGCCTTGTTGGTCCTTGCTGTGCTAACTACTCCCTGTGCAGGATCTCATGGACATACTCTGCACGTTGTCCTGGCCACTGGCCTTGCTCTTGTCTACTTTTAGTGCCTATCTGCGTGATATGTGAATAAAAAACAGTTTCTCCTGTTGTCTGCATTGTCAGTGTCCTTGCTAAATAAAGCGTTTTCTGTGTGGGTGTGGTTTACTGTGACACATGCTCTATATGCCACTTCAACCTTGCCAATGGCTTGTTTCATTTTTTCAGGGTTTTACAGAGGTGACAGGCACTTCAGTTCTTCTTGACTCTGAGGCTTGGGGGTGCAATGATGTTGGTTTGTTATGAACTACTGTTATAATAATCACTCTTTGGTCAGATTAGCTATATTGTACACATGTCATGTTTGTATGCAGTGCCAGCACAAAGTGGGATTCTATCCACAGTATTGCAGGCTGGCTGACCAGGGTCATCATGGCTGTGTGAGCTTTCTTGATGTGTGCACAGCAGTGTTGGTGTATGCTCATCTAGTGATGGCCAGGCATCCTAGTCACATGGGTTAAATTCAATGTGTGCACTTAGGTGGTCATGAAGTGTGCAGTGTGAAGGGGTGACTTTGTCAGTAGTGTTGTGTGTGTGCCCTTCCAATGTCAACTGCACACATGTGTCACCCAGGAGTTGCGTGCCTGTTGTTTGGATTGGTCAACCCTGCGCTTGTGACTTTGTGCACATGTGGGAGTTGTAGGTTGTGCACTGTGCAGTGGGTTGGTGTGTCCTTGCACTTCTGGGGGACACCTACTTGTTGTTGGTGGCAATGGTGAGTATGCAGAGTGTGTGACTGGCAAGTCAGTGTTGTGTTATGTTTATCAGCCATGTGTTTTGATAATGTTTGTACTCACTGTGCAGCGCTGCTCAGCCACACTGACATTGTGGGTGTTTTTTCTCATGCATTGCTGTCACTTGGGGCTTTTTTGGCTCCATTATGGCATGTGTGGTGTGGAGTCATACCATTCCCTATCTGTGCTTCTGATGCCTACCCATTGTGAGTCTGCACTCCATCTATGTTTGTATGGGGCACTTCCCACCTGTCCACCACTGAGGTATACACCACTTCAATCTCATGTCAGCCGTCCCCTTGGGTTGCCAGTGTGTGTGTGCCTCCCCATACACTATGCTTTGTGGTGCTGATCTGTGCACAGGACCAATGTGCCACTCAGGATAGTTGACCAATTGGTTATATGTGATTTTCTTGTATTGTTTTGCAGACATGGTTGCTCATATGCAGTTCTACTGTTTGTGCTGCACAGTTCTCTAGTCATGTTGTTGTCACCTGGGAGTCCCAGACTTGTGCATCTGTGGGTGGTGGGTTGGCTTTCTGTGTGTTTGTTGTGGTACTGCTTCACTTCCTGAGTGTGATGTTGTTTTTGTGCTGTGCTGATTAGTGTTGTGTGGGTTCATGTTGTGTCACTCATATCTGTGTGGGACTGGTATGTTTGGTGTGCACACACTGCTTGTTGTGCATGCAGTGCTGTGAGTGTATGTTGCCTTGTCCTTGCCTGGTGTGCATCCCCTGATGTCCTGCTGTGTTTGCAAAGTGATGTATTGGCATGTGCATCTGTTGTGTGTTTGATGTGGATGTGTTCAGTGTTTGGTCTGTGTTGGCTCTTGCAGCTGACAGATGTTCTGTGTGTGATGTTCTATTTGCATGTCAGTGTGTGTGTTTTGTTAGTGTGTTGTGATTCATTCAGATGTGTGTCTCCAGTGTAGTGTGCATTACTTGTGTGTCTGTCACATGCACTTGGGACTATTCTTGTTCCTGGACTTGTTTTGGGTGCATCCATGGGGTTTTCTCCTCTCATGTGTGAGCTGTCATTTGTCAGGATGGGGCATGTGCATGCATGTGGTACACTATGACACCATGTTGACTTGATGGGTGGTGTGGAATGTCTGTCTGTGTTTCATTGTAGGCCCCTTGTTCCAAGTTTGTGTCCATGATTGTTTTGAGATGATGCACTTCTTGTCTGGGTTGGCGTATGTTGTCTGTGCATTGTTGCTGAGTGATGATGTTATGTTCTCCTATTCTGTCTGTGCTCCCATTGCCTTTCTACAGTTTTGCTGCACAGGTCTGGTCTGGTCTTGTTGTACTCCTGTGTATGTTGTTATTGAGTTTGGTGTTTGGGAGTTGTTTTGGTACCAGCATTGGTTCAGGCATCCCTGAGTGTGTGTGTGTGATGTTTGTGGATGCCCCCCAGAGAGTGAGATTGTTTGTCAGTGTATTGACTGGACATTATTGGCACCCTTCTGTGTGTTTGACACTGGTGTTGTGTGCTGCAGGTGTGAGTTTGAGGGGGGGGGTATGTGTGATGGATCCTACTTGTGTTTGACAGTCATGGAGTATAACAATGGGCCCTGTGTGTTTTGCTGCTGACACACACCTGTCAAGTAGTTGGATGCAGATGTGTGGCTGTTCACTGTTTGACTTCAGAGACTTTCTTTCATTCCTGGGCCTATACATGGTTTGCCTTGCTGTCTCGCTGAGTTGTTGCAAAGGGGTGGCTGGGGTTTAATTTCACTCACTGTGCCAGCCATGTGGGATTTTATGGGCTACGGGTGTTGTTATATGTTCCTTATCTTGCATGTGATGTACACATGCTTAGTGGTTGTCTCCTTGGCCTTCCATTTGTGTGCACCTCACTTTAGCTTTCCTATTTGTTGACCTCCATTGCTGCTGACATCTGGTCTGAGTATGTGGCTGTGTGTCAGTGTGGGGTGTTTCTGTGTGACTTGACAGGCTGTGTGTCCAGTTGAGTGATTGTTCCTGTGATGTATGTGTGCTTGGACTCAGTTTTGTTGCCA
The DNA here is from genome assembly GCF_964204655.1 of Triturus cristatus. Lineage (NCBI taxonomy): Eukaryota > Metazoa > Chordata > Amphibia > Caudata > Salamandridae > Triturus > Triturus cristatus. The sequence continues at coordinate 662,869,508 of NC_140581.1, read as the reverse complement.
TGAGTGTGGTGTAGGTGTGGTGTGAGGGTTGCCCTGGCCCTGTGTTTCTGTGCTGTGTGTTCCTCTACAGCCCCACCTGCTGAGGCTATCTCCCTAGTTGTTTGGTGTGTGGTGCAGGGTGTGGGTTTACCTGGGTGGTTGTTGTACATTGGGTAGCACAATAGATGCACATGGCATGTCCCTTCATGTGGGGGGACCTAGTGTGTGGAGGGTGGAGGTGTGGCCCTATGAACTTTGTGCACTACCCATGCCTGGTGTTGGCCCTGCTTTCTGCATTGTGCACATGTTTCCTGGCATCTTCACCGCTGCGTTGATGTGACCGGGACATTGCATCAATATCGCGGATGGTGGTTGACCTGGATAAGGAGATGTGATTTTGTGACAGGTAAGACATGTGTGGGTACACTTTTGGATGTGTTCCTGTCCCCACCAGGGTGTCTGGTATGGACAGGAACCGAATATCAGCCCTGGAGTTGTGTGTTGCGGTTGTGTGCGGAGTTGTGTGTTTGCATACCTGCGGCGGCGTCCGCGACGGTGCATGAGTTGCTGGAAGTGTATCAGGTACAGCATCGGGAAGATGTGTAGAGCCGGATCCATTGCGGTTGGGACCGGGTGGAAGGGACCGGGACTCTGGTTTCGAACTACGCTGTCGTGCTTCCGCCATCTCTGGTTGGGCGTTTTCTCCGCTGCGGTGCGACTGGCTGTTTGGGGCATCCTGATTTGTACAGTGGACGGGACATCATTCCGCACGGTGGTGAGTCTCCATTGGCTCACACCTCCACGGTGGCGGGCTCACTTTGATGGCGGTTCACGTTGCACCGCTGCAAATGGGAAATGGGCTATATTTGGCCATATTAATATGGCGGGCGTGAGTCCTGCTGCTGGCATGCGGAAAAAAGCACTTTCCGCCACCACCAGCACTATGGTGGTGCCTCTGCCCGCCATCATAATGGGCCCCTAAGTCCTGTCTGTTGAGGCGGTCACACCTCCCTATGACATGAAACCTATTGTTCTACCTTCCCATGCTCGTGCTCAGCTCAGAAGCGGGATGGCAGACTCGTATCTGTGGTCGGCAGCAGCACTAGCTTACTAGGAGCCCCTGAAAGGCTGTTAACAGGGGTACTGGAGCTTCTCGGAAGAGACCCCAGTGCATGGAATCATACCACCAACACCAGTAATGGTGTTGGGCTAGGATTCCAACATGTTTGATACCAAACATGCCCAAGTTTGGAGCAGCCACTATTTAGTTAGCCATCGCGTAGTGAAGTTTGGCCACTATATGTATCAAAATGGCTGACTGCACTTACAAAACCTGGAGAATCGACTCTGGGGTTTGTCGGGGTGTCCTGCTCATGCAGGGGCACCCTCACACTAATAGCCCAGCTCCCTGTCTTCAGGATTAAAAGGCCTGCCTTAGGGGTGACGTATAGGTTTTAAGAGTAGTGACCTCAGATATCAGAAAACTTGTATCTGTCTTAAGTGTTGCTAGCACCGGCTTACACAGGCTGCAATGTCAGGCCTGTAGTCACAGTTTGAGTGGTCTCTCATGGGTGGCATAATACATGCTGCAGCCCATGGGAGACCCCTGGTGTGCACTGGGTACCTCAGTACCATATACTAGGAACTTATAGAGGTACAAAAGCAGCCAATTGTGGAGGTAGAGAAGGATTTACTATGGTCAAATGTAGTGGGGAAGCACAGTGACTGGGGTCCTGATATGCAGGATTCCAGTCAAACTAGTCAAAAAAACATACTGACACCAGCGAAAAGTGGGGGTAACCATGCTAGAAGGATCATACCTTCCTGCAGTCACCTAATTATATTTTTATGGGATTTCAAAGAAAAATCATTCCTGTTTTATAAATGGTTTGATATATTTGATATGCCCTGGTACAATTTGATTGTTGGTTAAAATTGTAATGGGCACTGACAAGTCCAGAGATGTGAATACTGGTACCCGTGGTGTTTCATTTGAAAAAGAAAACATGCATTTTGCAGGGAGACATGATTACTGTTGATAACTAATCAATTATAACAAGAAATATCACAGTCTTTACAAAGGAACATAACTAATCATTCGATTTTTAGGTACACATTCCCAATGAGAATATACAACAGGATTTCCTCCAAGTAGTCTATAGTGAAGAAATCAATTTTGGTAAAAGGGCTGATATCTACTTTAAACTGTTTTATAGGGGTATGTCCCATATGGGTTATCAAATGATAAATATTGTTGTAGACTAATTCTACCCACATTAGACATTTATATCAAATCAAAAAATCCTGAAGCATTATCGTAGACACCTCCAAACCGGCAAATTAGTAAATGAAAAAAGACTTAAGATACATATATGTAATACCTTTACAACAAAGGTATATTGTCTTTGCTTTTACATTAAAAAAAAATGTTTTTTTAAATTCATTTTTATAATTGATGCCAATAACCCCCCTCCCATCCCCTCCAGCAGACATTTCCTCTAAACAAAATTCATTTCATTATCCAATTACAGAAAGCCAGATTTACATAAAGAAATACATAAAAAAGAATATATACAAATATATGCAGATAAATAAAACATCAGATCATCAAATAGTTTCCACATTACATTAGGGGAACTATACTCCCATAATTTTTTTCCTCGCCTTCTTATTTTTGCGGGAATAGATAGCCCTTTTCAAATGGTAAGTCAATATTAAGCGCGCATACCATTGCTGAAACACTGGGGTATGGGGATCCAGCCAGGCTGTAGTTAAGCAAATCCGGTATACAGCCATAGCCACAAACATAAAGGGCTGAATATCAGAACCAGGAATTTCATCATCCACCCCTAGCTTTTACAATGGTGTACATAAATAAGTAGCAATCCCTACCATTCATTCAGATGCATTCTTTGCACTCAAAACTCTATCATAACAATGCACCACACTTCCAAAAGTGAATAAGCCCAGATATATATGCCTTTGACCAGTCTTTTGCTGAACTTTGGAAGGCACCACAGGGTAGAGGCCAATTCTTCTAGAATGGTGGGAGGGCGGCAGAATGGGACCACACTGGCAGCAATAAACAAAGTAATCAGACCAGAAAGAAAATGAGTGTGTCACTCACACCTCCATCCACAAATCAGGCAGTGGTGATGGAGGAAGCAGGCATGGTTATTTCTGTTTGGGTATCTCCAAGTTGGGATAGCGATATTGGTAGGTTGACCTGCACCTTGATGCAATATCCTGATTCCAAGGTCTCTGCAAAAGAAGCTGCGATTGTAAATAGATCTAGATGAAGGATTTTGTTATATCCTGAGTGTTACATTTATTGTAATCAGCCTAGGTCTTCCTAGCTGCTCAGCCAGAATGAGAGATGGTAACGGAATGTTGGTGTGACTGTGATGAATGGAATGCCTGGGTGCCTGTGTGGGTGAGTGATGACAGTTGGAGATGGGCTGAGCAGCTAGGCAGGCTGCTCCTGGTGGGGCCGTGATATGGGCTGTTACATGGGCTGACATAGAGGCTGTAACAAGGGCCTAAGATAGGCTAATGATGAAGCTGGTACGTGGCTGAACCTTGTCTGAAGTGATCTGGAACTGGACCTAATAAAGAAGGCTTTGAAACCTACGTTCCACTTTGAAATTTAAAACGCCGCAAAACAGTTACTCAACCTTTTGTGTCTGAAAGCCAAATTATTTGATGAAAAATAAATAAATCCAAAGGAAACATAGATCTGACCTTGATAGTTCCTTCATGCCGAAACCGAGTGATATTGACCTTGTAATGGCAGAGTTTAAAAACACGTAGAAGTTTGCCAGACATGTGAATTCACCGTGTAAGTACACGCTGTGACTGGCAAATGTCCAATGGATGAAAATAGCCACAATTACTTCACTGCAACCACTGCTCCTAAGTGGCCTCTAGGACATACTCTCGTTGGCATTAATTCCAAAATGCGACAAATAAAAGACAGACACGATATTTCCCTTTCTGTGCATCCACTCCAAGGATTTTTGAAGAGACATCCCGATCCAGGGCAGTGGCAAACACAATGCTTGTACACCTCTAGACAGCAGCAGACAAGTTAGTACTAAATTCTGCTAACCATATGTCACCAAGACACCAATCTTAGGAGAACCACACCACTGTTGTGTGGCACGTGTGAATTACTTTCACTGAGTTAGTCCATAACTCACATCTTGAACAGCCACATTCCTTTGCGCAGTAGATACATCGAGATGGTAACGGAATGTTGGTGTGACTGTGATGAATGGAATGCCTGGGTGCCTGTGTGGGTGAGTGATGACAGTTGGAGATGGGCTGAGCAGCTAGGCAGGCTGCTCCTGGTGGGGCCGTGATATGGGCTGTTACATGGGCTGACATAGAGGCTGTAACAAGGGCCTAAGATAGGCTAATGATGAAGCTGGTACGTGGCTGAACCTTGTCTGAAGTGATCTGGAACTGGACCTAATAAAGAAGGCTTTGAAACCTACAACATGGCTACAAGTGTCATCCTGTACAGATCACAACAGATTTTTTTATGAATTGAAAGAATGAAATAACTAGAAACTGAAAATATTAAAAATGTAGTAAGTCATTTGGCCTAGTTTTAAGTTTGGAGTCCTAGAACTGAGATAGCTGATAGGGGTATACTTTAAAACCCATGGCAGTAAAATGTCTAACTTTCAATGGGAATCTTAAGGTTGAGGGATAGGATTGGCCTCTGACTGAACTACATGGCACGTGGAAAGTAAAGACGCATTAAAAGCGTAACCCTTACACTTAGACATTGATAAAGAGTGTGGTTCCCTTGCAGCACAAGCTGTGGTGGTGTCTGACAAAGTCATAACGTCTTTTGACAGGAGGAGCGGGCAGGATCCATTTTTTGCGAGAGATCAAAGCAAGATGCAAAGTCATTGGATCAATGCGGCAGTTGCTTTCGCTTGGTTCTTTTGGGAGTGAAAAAGGTAGAAGGAGCAGAATGCATTAAAAGAAAGTTGCACAGTTTTTGGTTTTGCTGCAGCAGCTTATTCCCAGTCAGCACTTACAGACTTTGTTTAGAGAAATGCATTTAAAATGTGGTTGAAATTTCAGATTCAGAAATTTGAATGTCAAAAGTTTGTTTTAGCGAGTGCACAAAAAATATTTTGGTTTTTGACTTTCTCTGGTTTACCAAAACCTTATCGCAAGATCAGTGCCTTTTTCTTGTCTATACATAAACATTGCTGCGCTATTTCCTAAGCCTATGTAGATGGTGTCAAGTTGCTGTCTGTTTCCTTACCAGCGCCTCAAGCTGCTTAATACAGTATTTCAATGAGCTTTGAAGGACAGTCTGTAAGAAAGACCCAAGAGCTAAAGAGCTTCTAACAACCTCTTAACTAGAGTATCTGGGTGGCAGAGAGGGCTGATACAGCTTGCTAAGTGGTCGTGCATGGCATCTTCAGTGCACTGATTCTTCCCAGTGCCTAAATTACTGTGCAAAGTTGGTGAAAATACTTGCTAAAGGGACAAACCTGTCTCTGTCTGATACTGGATGATTCTCTGGGGCAGACTTACATTTTTTGCGACATTCTTACGACACTGTTGCGACACTTCTGTGACGCAGCGGCGTCGTAAACAATGCGCTACCATGCGACAGATTTACAACGTGATGCATCTCGTGAGATGCGTCATGTTGTAAAGCCCTGCGCTACATTATACCTTCGTCAGGTATAATGTATGCAGGGTGGGCATTCCGTCGCAAGGAAGCCCCGTAAAAGTGACGCAGTGAAATCTACAAGATTTCACTGAGTCACTTTTACGTCCCCGCAGAGTCAAAACCTTACGCCTGCTTGTAGCAGGTGTAAGGAGTGACGCAGCACTATGGCTATGTGCCGCCCCTGAGCCGTACTGGAGTTGCGTCGCGCTTGCGACACGACTCCAGCACTGCATCACCTTTACGCTGACAGATGCCTCAAGCATCTGTCTTTCCTTGCGCCACGGTCTTTAAATGCGGCGCATCCATGGTGGCGCAAGGGGTTCCTAACGTCACGCAAATTAACTGGCGCATCCCTGCTGATCTGCAGGGATGTGCCAGTTATTGTAAATATGCCCCTCTGTCTTTACAAAGATGCTTAGCAAGCTATTGTGGCACAGAGATATAGTTGGGACCTCAGAAGAGTTTCAATATTCCTTCTCCACAGATGGCACATTTAAAAGGACATAGGTTTCCCCACTTAAATGAACAATCAGCATGGATTATATATTGGAGATTGCTCTTATCCTGTGCCAACAGAGAAACCTGGAAACTATTTTACCTTTTGGCCATTCTAGTTTTGACAGAAAAGAAGTTTTATCTCTTAAAATGTTAGTAATTATTTTTTTCCTTCGCAGTCCAGGCCCTGTGGGGGAACAAACATTAATGTGCCTCCTGCCCTCTGAAGAGAATTTTGTTTTTGTTGCCTATGTGTGAGGATGATGTTTCTGAGCAAGAGGCCAAAGCACATGATCGCAGGTCCCTGAGACAGGTGCGGGCCAGATCGGATTAGTCAGGGACAGTGGCCAACAGTGGCCCTGTTTTGAATTTCACACTCTCACGCGGTCAACAACCATTGGTGGGTGCAGGTTTGCAGGGCCGCCTGAACGATCCTCAGGGGCAGCAGGACATGTTAAATAACGGGCAAGGCTACCTGATAGTCACTTCACTCCCTGGCTGCCCTGAAGACCACCAATACTCCCTTTGTCCTTCCAGTACCGGAGTTCATTATTTCCCAACCCTCCTGTCCCTGTAGTAAGTCCACTGGGTAATGTGCCTTTTTTTTTGTCGTCATTTATGGTGGGGTAAGAGTCATGTTTGGCTACAAAACAGGTAGACAACCTTGGCATCAAGAATATTAATGCAGGTGATTTCAAGATGGAATTGTTTTTTAAGCCTTTAGCTCAAGCCGAGGTAGGGGTACTACGGTCTCTATCTTTTGGCCATTCTACTTTTGACAGAAAAGAAGTTTTATCTCTTAAAACGTTAGTAACTGTTTTTTTTCCTTCACAGTCCAGGCCTTGTGGGGGAACAAAAATGTATGGGCCTCCTGCCCTCTGAAGAGTATTTTGTTTTGGCTGCCTATGTGTGAGGATGATGTTTCTGGATAAGGGTTCAAAGCACATAATTGCAGGTCCCGGAGACAGGTGTGGGCCCAGATCGGATTGGTCAGGGACAATGGCCAACAGTAGCCCTGTTTTGAATTTCACACTCTCCCGCAGTCAGCAACCATTTGTGGCTGCAGGGTTGGCAGGGTCACCTGGACGATTAAATAATGAGCAAGGCTACCTGATAGCCACTTTGCTCCCTGGCTGCCCTGAAGACCGCAGATGCTCCCTTTGCCATTGCAGTACCGGAGTTCGTTATTTACCCACCCGCCTGTCCCTGTAGTAAGTCCACTGGGTAATGTGTCTTTTTTTTGCCATCATTTGTGGTGGGGTAAGAGTCATGTTTGGCCACAAAACAGGTAGACAACCTTGGTATCAAAAATAATATTGCAGGTAAATTCAAGATGGAATTGTTTTTTAAGCCTTTAGCTCAAGCAGAGGTAGGGGTACTATGGTCTCTGCTGGAAGGCTGGAGACATCCGCTACAGCGATTGTCGATAGCCGGCAAGGGTAATCCATTACATGGCCTAAAGATACTGGGACCAAGGTATGGCCAGGTTGTCAAAGCCTATCTCCCAAAGGGTGCCAGTGGGGATCCCTGTATTGGATTGGCTCTGGCATGGTTGTTTGCCCAAGCTCCCTCTATCCTGAGGGGGCAGGTGAGTTGGTCTCGTAAAGGACAATTAATAGCGGGACAAGCAGGGTTTCATCCTTGGTCCAAGGCAATTGAATCAGTTGATATCAAAAGGGCCTGAGGGGTGGTCAACCATGACTTCTTTGGAGAATTTGCTATGCAATTTCATTTATCGGTTATGGAGTATATGCTAGGAAATTTCATGTATTAGTTATGTCCATGTGATAATCATGATGTTATTCTTTAAATATTGTAACTTTATTTGGAAACTATTGTGTTTATGAGGTGTAATAAATACGAAATAAACAAAGAAGGGGGTATCCTTAAATGAGAGAAGGTAAAGACCTTCTGTCTGTTAGAGAGTTCTCAGAGAAGTAAAAAGAGAAATTATTTCTTTTTTATGAAACCCCTCACTCACCAACCTAGTTGGTGACATGCTTCATCATCGGGGTCCACCCGAGCAGTCGAATACCACTCGGGTGTGCTTCAACGCCTGATTACAGCAGAGCAGGTTTGTTATTATATCAGTACGTGTAAGTGACGTGTGTGAGTGAGTGAAATAAAGTTAAAAGTAATCCTACTGTACTCCCTAACAAATTTAATATGGAGCAGCAGGGTCACGATTAAAAAAGTGGTGAAGTGTAATACTAATGTAGGTTTAATTTGACCTAAAGTATTATCCAAATATTGACGGTCTACATGTTTCAACCTTTGAGTGTAATCACAGGTTTTCGTCAGGACCTCTCGACACACCGGGCGGTCTACACGCACTAAGGTGCATCCAACCCTGGAGCGTCTGTGTGCCACCTACATATACTTGCGAAGGTGGTAAAAAGGGTTCAGGGAGTCCTCTGTGTACAGATGAACCTGAAAAAAGCACATACAGTTCTGGGCAATCAGAAAATGATCTATTTAGAATTAGAATGAACAGTGCCCATTTCCGTGTGAACTCTCATTTTTGCGCATATAATCACCTCATTCTGAGTTATGCGCCCCATGTAATTACCATTGGTTGTTGGAACCGAGCATTCGTTCCATATTATGCGAAATTAGCATCAACCCACTAAATCATTGTGGAAATCGTGGGTGTCTTACGGCTAGACAGCAATTGTGAGTATACTTGATGTGTGATTCTATAGAGCGGACAAAGACGCACGTGAAAAAGACTCTATTTTTGACATGCGTGCGCTAAGGAAATTATTTAAAAACAGAACACGGTGGAAAAAAGGAAACGACTCAAGACTCACTCGCGATTCTTACTCGAATCGTGTCATGGGCTCATAAGGGAGACAGACGGTGCTGCATTACTGTTGGACAAGAAACACAAAACACGGGCGGCAATGGTCAGAACACTTAACTCTAAGTGCCTCACGTGTGCGTGGCCACCAGCTCTTCCCTACATACTCTTACCTCAGCTCACCGACTGCCTGCCACAAACCTGCGGTGCTTCCCCCAGGCGCCCGGATATTACTGAATGGGCAGCAAGGCTTTAACTAAATACTCCTCACTTCCTGGTTATACGTCACATGACTAGTGGGCGTGGCCTGGAGTGAGGAGACAATTCTTAAAGCGACAGGTCGATTTCTGCCGGTGAATGGCTAGTCATAGGTGAGAAAATAAAAGGAGTCAAGAGTGATTATTAAAAATATATTTACATGGAATAGGACCTTCCACACGTAGGAGGAATGCTACAGAAAGGAAAACAGTAGTTCAGTTAAAATTACATGGCACAATGAGGTTATTTGTTCAGCACAGAGTTCCAAGGTATGCAATCGTTCATACCATGTTTGTGGGTGGAAAATCTGTGTATCCAGCGTTGTTCTTTTTCATACAGATATTTCTGTGTGTTAGTACCAGTCACAGTTTCAATTATCGTCCAACGCATATCGTTGGGTGTATGATTGTGTTGAAGAAAGTGTTCTGTTAGACGCGTGGTTTGTTTTTGCATCTAATAGTGCTCCTGTGCTCACAGATCCTCTGCTTCACTTTCCTTGTTGTCATCCCTATGTAACGAAGTTCACACAGGCAGGTAATTAAATATACTGCATTAGTGGTGTTACAGTTTGTATGTTTTCTTTGTGACCATTCTCTGCCAGGTTCTAGGGATAGTGTTTTTGTGGCTGTGGTGAGATGGCACACGCTACAGTCACCGCATGGAAAATGACCTGTAATGTTAGGTAGTCCCCATGAATTAAGGACAGTACATCTTGTTGGTGTTTCTGGTTGTTTTGGTCTGGTGTGTACCAATGCATCTTTAATACTCCTTGCTCTCTTGAAAGAGAACAAGGGTTTTTCCCATTTTAGATTGCCTGTATTCAGGATGTTCCAGTGTTTGTTAATTGTCCTTGTGACCTGGTTAGAGATAGTACTGTATGTGGTGACGCACGTAAGAGGCGTGTCCGTCACTTGTTTCGGATTGGGTTCCAACAGTGCCTCACGGTTCTGATTAGCAGCCCGTTTTTTGCAAGTTGCCAATATCTTTTCGGGATATCCTCTGTCTGACAATTTGAGTGACAGGTCATTAGCTTGGGAGCGGAAGTCAGAGCTCTTGCTACAGTTTCTCCTAATTCTGAGATATTGTCCGAAAGGGAGGTTTTTCCTGAGGGGCCTAGGGTGGAAGCTATCAAACCTAAGTAGATTGTTTTTCGCAGTCGGTTTGTAGTGTGTGCGGGTTTCAAGGGCCCCGTTCTCTATAGTGATCACAACGTCCAGAAAGACTAAGGACTGGGTGTCACTACAGTGAGTAAATCTGAGATGGTCATCGCAGGTATTTATCCAAAAATTCATTTAGAACATTCTGGGGTCCATTCCATACTAGGAGTACATCATCGATGTACCTGCGCCATAGTGTTATGTTTCTAGAGAAGGGGTTGGATGTGGTCAGGATGAACTTCTTCTCAAAGTCGTAGACATAGAGTCCTGCCACACTAGGAGCGAAGGTACTACCCATAGAAGTACCGCCCGTTTGTAAATACAGGGTGCCCTCGAACTCAAAAAAATTCCGTTTCAGGGCTAGAGTGGCGCAGTCGATGATAAACCCCTTGGGGGTTCTATGGGACCATTCTGAGTTCTCGAGTGACTGCTCAAGCACGTTTAGGGTCGCATCCTGAGGGATGCTGGTGTAGAGACTTTCAATATCCAGGCTGACGAGGATGGTGTGTTCGTCAACCTGGATTGTTTTAAGTAATGACAGATGACTTTTGGTATCCTGGAGATATGTGTCCGATTGTTGGACCATAGTCTTGAAAAAGAAGTCACAAAATCGTGATAGTGGCTCCAGGAGTGAACCAATCCCAGAAACAATGGGCCTCCCTGGTGGTGGGAACTTATCTTTGTGCATTTTGGGGAGGATGTAAACGTAAGGAATTTTGCCTTCCGTGGTTGTCAAGTAATCTGCCTCCATTTTGGAGATCTCATTGTTACAGGCTGCTGAGTTAACCAATGAACTGATGTCACATTGTAGGTCATTAGATGGATCAGATGGGAGTGGGAGGTAATTTCTCCTGTCAGATAACAGTCTCAAACATTCTGCTTGATACATTGCTTTATCCAGTATGACCACCCCTCCACCCTTGTCAGCTTGTTTTATTACGATGTCCTCACAGTTCTTGAGACCCTCTAAAGCAATCTTGCAATCTTTGTTGAGATTGAAAAACGGCTTCTTGTCTGGTAATCTCTCGATTTCGTTGAAGACCGCTTGTTCAAAGGTGCTTATTTCACCAGGGACCATGTGTGGTGGTGGTGTAAAACTATATTTGAGTTGTAGTCCCGTCTCATTAGTGTCAACAATTGGTATGTCGTTACTTTTAGTTGCAAAGAACGCTTTTAGTCTTAGTTTACGGAAGAAAGTGGCAAGTTCACAGTGTAGATTGAACTTATCTAGTTTAGGTGTCGGGACAAAGCCCAGTCCCTTTTCCAAAACTTGTTTTTCTGCCGATGTGAGCTCTTTTTTCGACAGGTTTGTGACTAGGCTCTGTTGCTGCTCGTCCCTGCCTGGGGTTCCTTGGTCCTGCTCCTCGTGTTGTGTCCCACTGCATCCCTCGTCTTCTTCCCAATGAACCTGTTGTTGATTTTGCGGCTTCCTTCGTCCTCTTCCCCTCCTGCCTCTCCCTAAAAAAGGCGGCCTGAACATATTTTGTGGGAAAGAGGGTTGCATGAAAGGTGGTTGCCAACCGTACATGGGATATTGCTGATGTGCATTGAAAAGGCCGGGTGGTCCCCCCATCATTGGTGGATTTTCGGTGGGCCAACCACTGAATGGTCTTGATCTGCCCTTGTTTCTGTACCTCCCACTGTTCGTGCTGGAGGTACTACTATCGGATGAGTCATTACTCCACTGATCTGAATTCCTGTCAGTCCTAGGGGGGGGAATGAAGTCTGGGTCTGAGTACGGATAAGTTTTTACAAATGAAAATCGTTTAAGATCTTTTTGGAATTTCTGGATCTTTTGTTGTGTCAGGTTTTCTTTGTATTCGTTGAGTTCTTTGTTAATTTCTTCTAGTTTTTTCTTATAACCCATGATGGTGGTTTTAATGTGTGTCTCAGTGAGCTGTATTTCGATAAGCATAGCGTCTGATAGTCTTTTGGCGGTTTTAACTATCAGCACTATCCAGTCTCGTGTACAGTGCCACGCTATCTGGGCCCAATCCCTTCTAAAAACTGGGTCATCTAGAAAAATTCGTGGGGCGTTAGTAACTAGGAGACCTTTGGGTGCCATATTCGTCCTTAGATATTCTGTCACAATTGTGCCATGTAAAATAGTTCTGATTCTGTTCCGGTGTGTCGATAGGTCCTGACGAAAACCTGTGATTACACTCAAAGGATGAAACATGTAGACCGTCAATATTTGGATAATACTTTAGGTCAAATTAAACCTACATTAGTATTACACTTCACCACTTTTTTAATCGTGACCCTGCTGCTCCATATTAAATTTGTTAGGGAGTACAGTAGGATTACTTTTAACTTTATTTCACTCACTTACACACGTCACTTACACGTACTGATATAATAACAAACCTGCTCCGCTGTAATCAGGCGTTGAAGCACACCCGAGTGGTATTCGACTGCTCGGGTGGACCCCGATGATGAAGCATGTCACCAACTAGGTTTGTGAGTGAGGGGTTTCATAAAAAAGAAATAATTTCTCTTTTTACTTCTCTGAGAACTCTCTAACAGACAGAAGGTCTTTACCTTCTCTCATTTAAGGATACCCCCTTCTTTGTTTATTTTGTATACCTCAGGGGACTGGGAGCACCCCTTACAACTTAGTTGTGAAATCCCTTTCTCTCTCTTTTGTTATATTGTATTCAGGCAGCGCACAGCTGTGAGAGATTACTCATTATTTATTCAGACACGGCTTAGGATGGGGGAAAACCCAGGACTTACTTACTCCACAGAGGATGTTGATGCCATTCTGGCAGAATCTTCTTTGTTTGCTGATACCAACATCTCGCAAACAATCTCCCAGACCACTGACTGGGATTCACTCTCAGGAACAGAATCAGAACTATTTTACATGGCACAATTCTGACAGAATATCTAAGGACGAATATGGCACCCAAAGGTCTCTTAGTTACTAACGCCCCACAAATTTTTCTAGATGACCCAGTTTTTAAAAGGGATTGGGCCCAGATAGCGTGGCACTGTACACGAGACTGGATAGTGCTGATAGTTAAAACCGCCAAAAGACTATCAGACGCTATGCTTATCGAAATACAGCTCACTGAGACACACATTAAAACCACCATCATGGGTTATAAGAAAAAACTAGAAGAAATTAACAAAGAACTCAACGAATACAAAGAAAACCTGACACAACAAAAGATCCAGAAATTCCAAAAAGATCTTAAACGGTTTTCATTTGTAAAAACGTATCCGTACTCAGACCCAGACTTCATTCCCCCCCCTAGGACTGACAGGAATTCAGATCAGTCGAGTAATGACTCATCCGATAGTAGTACCTCCAGCACGAACAGTGGGAGGTACAGAAACAAGGGTAGATCAAGACCATTCAGTGGTTGGCCCACCGAAAATCCAGCAATGATGGGGGGACCACCCGGCCTTTTCAATCCACATCAGCAATATCCCATGTACGGATGGCAACCACCTTTCATGCAACCCTCTTTCCCACAAAATATGTTCAGGCCGCCTTTTTTAGGGAGAGGCAGGAGGGGAAGAGGACGAAGGAAGCCGCAAAATCAACAACAGGTTCATTGGGAAGAAGAGGAGGGGGCAGTGGGACACAACACGAGGAGCAGGACCAAGGAACCCCAGGCAGGGACGAGCAGCAACAGAGCCTAGTCACAAACCTGTCAAAAAAAGAGCTCACATCGGCAGAAAAACAAGTTTTGGAAAAGGGACTGGGCTTTGTCCCGACACCTAAACTAGATAAGTTCAATCTACACTGTGAACTTGCCACTTTCTTCCGTAAACTCAGACTAAAAGCGTTCTTTGCAACTAAAAGTAACGACATACCAATTGTTGACACTAATGAGACGGGACTACGACTCAAATCTAGTTTTACACTACCACCACACATGGTCCCTGGTGAAATAAGCACCTTTGAACAAGCGGTCTTCAACGAAATCGAGAGATTACCAGACAAGAAGCCGTTTTTCAATCTCAACAAAGATTGCAAGATTGCTTTAGAGGGTCTCAAGAACTGTGAGGACATCGTAATAAAACAAGCTGACAAGGGTGGAGGGGTGGTCATACTGGATAAAGCAATGTATCAAGCAGAATGTTTGAGACTGTTATCTGACAGGAGAAATTACCTCCCACTCCCCTCTGATCCATCTAATGACCTAAAATGTGACATCAGTTCATTGGTTAACTCAGCAGCCTGTAACAATGAGATCTCCAAAATGGAGGCAGATTACTTGACAACCACGGAAGGCAAAATTCCTTACTTTTACATCCTCCCCAAAATGCACAAAGATAAGTTCCCACCACCAGGGAGGCCCATTGTTTCTGGGATTGGTTCACTCCTGGAGCCACTATCACGATTTTGTGACTTCTTTTTCAAGACTATGGTCCAACAATCGGAAACATATCTCCAGGATACCAAAAGTCTTCTGTCATTACTTAAAACAATCCAGGTTGACGAACACACCATCCTCGTCAGCCTGGATATTGAAAGTCTCTACACCAGCATCCCTCAGGATGCGACCCTAAACGTGCTTGAGCAGTCACTCGAGAACTCAGAATGGTCCCATAGAACCCCCAAGGGGTTTATCATCGACTGCGCCACTCTAGCCCTGAAACTGAATTTTTTTGAGTTCGAGGGTACCCTGTATTTACAAACGGGCGGTACTTCTATGGGTAGTACCTTCACTCCTAGTGTGGCAGGACTCTATGTCTACGACTTTGAGAAGAAGTTCATCCTGACCACATTTAACCCCTTCTCTAGAAACATAACACTATGGCGCAGGTACATCGATGATGTACTCCTAGTATGGAATGGACCCCAGAATGTTCTAAATGAATATTTCTTATGGATAAATACCTGAGATGACCATCTCAGATTTACTCACTGTAGTGACACCCAGTCCTTAGTCTTTCTGGACGTTGTGATCACTATAGAGAACGGGGCCCTTGAAACCCGCACACACTACAAACCGACTGCGAAAAACAATCTACTTAGGTTTGATAGCTTCCACCCTAGGCCCCTCAGGGAAAACCTCCCTTTCGGACAATATCTCAGAATTAGGAGAAACTGTAGCAAGAGCTCTGACTTCCGCTCCCAAGCTAATGACCTGTCACTCAAATTGTCAGACAGAGGATATCCCGAAAAGATATTGGCAACTTGCAAAAAACGGGCTGCTAATCAGAACCGTGAGGCACTGTTGGAACCCAATCCGAAACAAGTGACGGACACGCCTCTTACGTGCGTCACCACATACAGTACTATCTCTAACCAGGTCACAAGGACAATTAACAAACACTGGAACATCCTGAATACAGGCAATCTAAAATGGGAAAAACCCTTGTTCTCTTTCAAGAGAGCAAGGAGTATTAAAGATGCATTGGTACACACCAGACCAAAACAACCAGAAACACCAACAAGATGTACTGTCCTTAATTCATGGGGACTACCTAACATTACAGGTCATTTTCCATGCGGTGACTGTAGCGTGTGCCATCTCACCACAGCCACAAAAACACTATCCCTAGAACCTGGCAGAGAATGGTCACAAAGAAAACATACAAACTGTAACACCACTAATGCAGTATATTTAATTACCTGCCTGTGTGAACTTCGTTACATAGGGATGACAACAAGGAAAGTGAAGCAGAGGATCTGTGAGCACAGGAGCACTATTAGATGCAAAAAACAATCCACGCGTCTAACAGAACACTTTCTTTAACACAATCATACACCCAACGATATGCGTTGGACGATAATTGAAACTGTGACTGGTACTAACACACAGAAATATCTGTATGAAAAAGAACAACGCTGGATACACAGATTTTCCACCCACAAACATGGTATGAACGATTGCATACCTTGGAACTCTGTGCTGAACAAATAACCTCATTGTGCCATGTAATTTTAACTGAACTACTGTTTTCCTTTCTGTAGCATTCCTCCTACGTGTGGAAGGTCCTATTCCATGTAAATATATTTTTAATAATCACTCTTGACTCCTTTTATTTTCTCACCTATGACTAGCCATTCACCGGCAGAAATCGACCTGTCGCTTTAAGAATTGTCTCCTCACTCCAGGCCACGCCCACTAGTCATGTGACGTATAACCAGGAAGTGAGGAGCATTTAGTTGAAGCCTTGCTGCCCATTCAGTAACATCCGGGCGCCTGAGGGAAGCACCGCAGGTTTGTGGCAGGCAGTCGGTGAGCTGAGGTAAGAGTATGTAGGGAAGAGCTGGTGGCCACGCACACGTGAGGCACTTGGAGTTAAGTGTTCTGACCATTGCCGCCCGTGTTTTGTGTTTCTTGTCCAACAGTAATGCAGCACCGTCTGTCTCCCTCATGAGCCCATGATACGATTCGAGTAAGAATCGCGAGTGAGTCTTGAGTCGTTTCCTTTTTTCCACCGTGTTCTGTTTTTAAATAATTTCCTTAGTGCACGCATGTCACAAATAGAGTCTTTTTCACGTGCGTCTTTGTCCACTCTATAGAATCACACATCAAGTATACTCACAATTGCTGTGTAGCCGTAAGACACCCACGATTTCCACAATGATTTAGTGAGTTGATGCTAATTTCGCATAATATGGAACGAATGCTCGGTTCCAACAACCAATGGTAATTACATGGGGCGCATAACTCAGAATGAGGTGATTATATTCGCAAAAATGAGAGTTCACACGGAAATGGGCACTGTTCATTCTAATTCTAAATAGATCATTTTCTGATTGCCCAGAACTGTATGTGCTTTTTTCAGGTTCATCTGTACACAGAGGACTCCCTGAACCCTTTTTACCACCTTCGCAAGTATATGTAGGTGGCACACAGACGCTCCAGGGTTGGATGCACCTTAGTGCGTGTAGACCGCCCGGTGTGTCGATAGGTCCTGACGAAAACCTGTGATTACACTCAAAGGTTGAAACATGTAGACCGTCAATATTTGGATAATACTTTAGGTCAAATTAAACCTACATTAGTATCACACTTCACCACTTTTTTAATCGTGACCCTGCTGCTCCATATTAAATTTGTTAGGGAGTACAGTAGGATTATTTTTAACTTTATTTCACTCACTCGTACACGTCACTTACACGTACTGATATAATAACAAACCTGCTCCGCTGTAATCAAGCGTTGAAGCACACCCGAGTGGTATTCGACTGCTCGGGTGGACCCCGATGATGAAGCATGTCACCAACTAGGTTGGTGAGTGAGGGGTTTCATAAAAAAGAAATAATTTCTCTTTTTACTTCTCTGAGAACTCTCTAACAGACAGAAGGTCTTTACCTTCTCTCATTTAAGGATACCCCCTTCTTTGTTTATTTTGTATACCTCAGGGGACTGGGAGTACCCCTTACAGATGAACAACCTTTACAACGCAACTGCTACAACGCACTACACTTACAACAAAATTTTTACAACGCAACATCCACTACAACGCATTCCATTACATAGCATGACACTACAACGCATGTTTAAAACCTACCTTTACAACGCATTCCATTACATCACATACTACCTTTACAACGCATACCATTACAACGCAATCCAACACTTACCCTACTGTTGCACCCCCTGGAGTTAGAATAGTAATTTTTACCCCTATACTATGCGTTGTAATGGTATGCGTTGTAAAGGTAGTATGCGATGTAATGGAATGCATTGTAAAGGTAGTTTTTAAACATGCGTTGTAGTGTCATGCTATGTAATGGAATGCGTTGTAGTGGATGTTGCGTTGTAAAAAATGCGTTGTAAGTGCATGCGTTGTAAAAGTGTGCGTTGTAACGACATACATCCCCCCTTACAACTTAGTTGCGAAATCCCTTTCTCTCTCTTTTGTTATATTGTGTAATAAATACGGCCAGAGAATGGTGCATTCTCTAAAGTAAGGATTGTGGCTTGCATTGGGTCCTTTTTTTGTGGAATCAGTTATATGTTTATGGGCGTATAATGTCTGTACGGATTGAGTTATGACGGTCCCCCACCTGTAGCTCACCTAACCCTGCCTGCCAGGTAGTCTGGCTGCAGTATACACAACATTAGACCTGATTCACAAACCAATCTGCACCTGTAACTTTATCTTACACACACATTTTTTGTTACATGTGTAGATATAGCCAACATGTAATTTATCACAGTGTAATGTGTGCCATTTTGGGAATATTGTGTTACAATGGTTATGTGAAATTCCCAAAATTACGCCAAAACGCCATGTTGAGTAGTTAGGTGCCGTTCATGGCAAACCTTTGATGCCAGCATGTGGGAATAAAGTGGATGGCCGGAACATGAGCAACTGTTACTTGAGCCACATGTGCTTTTTGTACCATTTTTAGGTCTCGCCTTGCTATCGCGTAAGCGTTTGCAAAGCGAGACTATTGTAAGGGGGTTTTAAAAGTGCTCCCAAAAAGCAGATTGCATGGTTAGCACACGAACAATCACGCGCATCGTGCTGCCATGCAATCTGTTTGGTATCGCACTTCAAAGGGTCCGCTCCCCCGCCTGGAATGCGCTCCTCTGCCCCCAAGTGCACGCGCCACGCTCCGCCGGGTTTGTCTTGTCTTTTTAACAGCTGCTATTCACATGCGCGAACACTTGTTGTCTCTGCTCTCTCCTCGCTGGCCTCCCTGTGTAACTGCTTTCCCTTCCCCCGTGTGTTGTCACATCGCCCCTTCCCCGCCATTCCCTGTCCTTGTTTTAACCTTCTGCTCTATTCGTTCCTCCCTCTCCCCAGCTTCTCTCCCACCCTGCCCATTGCTTTGCTTTTCCGCCCATAAGTTTCCTCCCTCATTGCTCTGAGAGAAAGCGAAAGTAAGTGCCGGCGCATCCGTTGAACAAAGCGCTGCACCTCATGGTACCATGGTCTTGGCGGCAGCTGACTCAAACGCAACGGCCCGGGACCTCTCATTGCAGCTCAGCTGAATGTGAGCTGGCCTGAGTTAGCTCAAACGGCAGGTTACTAGACAAGCAGAGGCTGTGGGCGGCTAACTTGAAAACGCAGCTGCTTTTATGGCTGTCGCTGCAAATTGAAGTAAGTGTGTGCCCAAGGCAAGCCCTGGATACATAAAGTAATTTGTTGACGTTGCGGTCAAATGTGCTTGCCTTAATTCTGAACCTCTGCCTGCCAGTAGCGCCCTTTGTTAGTTTTCACAGCCATGGTTAAGTTTCTTATGTGCTGCTGTGCTTGTAGTCGGCATTCTTCGTGTACAGCGGCTAAAGTATTCAGTACTTCATGACTTGTTTGTGATCTAGATGGCAATCAGCAGATAAAAACGTTGATCATGAACAGCTTCACACATTTAACTTTTTCTATGCACTCCCAGTGTTTTGAAAGCTTTTGAATACTGCTGCACAGGGCTGGATGTAAAGTGAACAATCTAACTTCTTGACCACCACTCTCGCTACCTAGTCTCCCCGTGCGGTGCCCTCCCCCCACCACCACCTCCCGTCAATTTTTTTTCGTGCTCCTATTACATGACATCCTGCTTCCTTCTTTTCTAAGTGCACTGCCGGCTCATCTTTGGCTTTTTACCTGATCCGCCATGTTTTACTGTACAAGGTACACCACATCCAGCCACAACACTCTAAACAAAACACATAGGTAAAACACATTTCCATTTACAACGCCAAAAGCTTTAACTCTCACAAATGCGGATCATCAGATCTGACCTTTTGTTTCTCTGCCAAGCACCACACTGCAGACCCATCGACGCGTCTTCTGCGCATCACATTGTTTTCCTTGGAGTGGGCCCGAGGGTCTTCGGAAACCCTTCGCAGCCTGCCATTCACATTCGGCTTGTTTTATAATGTCGTGAATCCATTGACATTCTTTAAATTTTAAGGGTTAAGCCAGTAGCGTGTTGTGTGCAAAGAATCCTAGTTGGACACAGAACCAAAATTCATTCCTCCCGCTCCCCCAGCCTAGCCCTACCCGCATAGAGTGCACTTATCGATCTTGTTTTAGAATAGCACACTATACAATTCAAAGCTCCTGTCTCTTGCATCACGTGTTAATTTCTCACTTCCAAAACTTTTACAATGGAATCAAAAAAGTGTATTGCTGTAGGGTTTAATATTTGACAAACCAATGCTGTTTTTCTTTAAAGTTATGATTTGCCAACAAAGAGTTCTAGCTGCATTTTGTTCATTTAAATGTTGTGACCCAGCATCTCTGAACCACTCAGTATTGCTCAAACGACAATATTGTTTAAGCATGTAGCTGGGCCTGCATTAATTAGGGTTTTTTATAGAGCACTAGTAACGCTTTTAAAGTAATATCAGTTGAGACAGCCATCCACTTCATTAAACAAAGAGCTTGAGTGGCAGAGTAAGGCCCACCCTGTCCCAAACGGGCTGGCAGCTACATTTACTTTAGCTCAAAGTGCCCTGATTGAAAAGCATGCGAGGCCTGTATAGAAGTGACCAGTACTACCAGTTCTTACGTCCAGCACAGTGTTTCATCTGGTAGGCAGTATGCCAGTTTTTAGGTCTCGCCTGAGCCAGCGCTATAGCGCTGCTCTCGCGATAGCTTTTGTAAAAGGGGGATCTGGAAGTGCAAACAAGTGCTTTCAGGCCGCCAACTACAGTGCATGTGCGCCGGGCGCGCGCACCTCTTGGCAGCCTGCGTGATCATTTCACGGCCGCCGCTTTGATGTTCTCAGTGAGCCGCGCGGCCACTGAGAACATCAAAGCGGCGGCCGCGAAATGATTACTCTCACTTTGCATGCGTTCTTTCGTTGTTCTGCCGTGGCTGCCTGGTGAGCACTTTTCGTTATTGAGCTTCTCCTACTTTGGCACAATGACGACGTGCTTTGATTACATTCAGTAAGCTGGCCACGCCCGCTTTCACTTTCACTTTCCAAGCGCAGCCGGGTCAATGGCGGCCGTTTGCAATGCCATTTTTCTTAAAACGTTTTCCAAATAGATCTGATGAACTGAAGACTGCAAGGCACCCGATTGCTCATCCTTCAGATGGTCGCCTGCTTTCAGAAACCACAATAAATGCCGGGGGCTCGTATTTAAGAGAAAGAGGGCACCCGGCATTTATTATCCCAATGTCCCACCCACCCCGTCGCTACAGGCAGCACATGGGCGCCCGCTTTCAAAAACAACACGGGCGCCTGGCATTCATTATCAAAAATACACCACCCACACCGTCGCTAATTAATGTCGCCCTTGTGTCTGGCCCCGCCTCCTTGTTTACTTCGGGATGAGTTCTTTGTCGTATAATTTACGTTATGTGGGATTTTCTTTGGGGCACACGTTTCCATCTGCACAACGCTAGTTTGCTAAACTCTTTTAAGCCTACCTTGTGTGTTGCCTTCCCTATCACCAACTAGGAAGTCGGCAGGAATGGGGGAGCTTCCCTCCTGCATACCGCTAATCTTCATGCTGAGCTGCGCAGCAGTGAGGGGCCGGGTGCCCCTCGAGGACTTCTACCCCTTCGGGCTGGAGAGAAGCAACGTGGTGACCTGTAAGCAGAATGATTGCGGCTCGGGTTTGCTTGCCATCTC
The DNA here is from genome assembly GCF_964204655.1 of Triturus cristatus. NCBI lineage: Eukaryota > Metazoa > Chordata > Amphibia > Caudata > Salamandridae > Triturus > Triturus cristatus. The sequence continues at coordinate 662,847,609 of NC_140581.1, read as the reverse complement.
GGTGCCCTTCCCCTTCTTTTGAAAAATAAATGCTGGACTGTATGTAAGTTCTGGTTTCCATGATTATGTAACTGTTAGTGATATTTGTTTACAAATCTCATCCTGATATATCCATGGGAGAGACAAGAGTTTACGGGGTCTATAGGATAGAATCTCAGTTCTATTGGAGGTGGAGTTTCTCTTTCCTCAAGGAAATAGTCATTTCTTTGAACTACGCCGCCAATCCTGCTCAGTGCGCATGCCTGCTCTGGCGACTTAGTGAGCAGTAAGTACTAACCCACCACTGCAGAGGGTGGTGAGACTTCATTCCACCCACAGCCTCGTAGCAGTGGCCAGGGCCATCCGAATTTTTGATGAAAGCCAGTTCAAAACGGAACTTACGACCCAATAGAGAAATCTGCCTTTGGCATTCTCAGTCTTTATGTTTTTTTAAACGCACAGAAAACATACATTTTCACACGGAGTTCGCAGATCAAAATGAAACCAGAGAAGCTGAACTGTGAATGCTGGGAATACTTATCAAAAGTTTTTATTTTACTCTGACAATCCTTTTCTCATCATATTTCTTCCTGGTCAGTGATCCTCCTCGCATGTCAGGCCCATCATTGCTTAATAACATCTCAAAAGCAAACAACCCCAAAACAAGCATTTGCAATGCAATAGGTCTCGCATTTACGCAAGCTTAGGCTATTGGCTTTGTAAATGACAACGCCTTTTATTTAGGTTTTAAAAAGCATAACAAAACAAAAAAGGCATTGTCATTTAGAATGTCAATAGCTCAAACTCGGATAATTGCGAGACCTATTGCATTGCAAATGCTTGTTTCTTTTTTACTCAAATGCATCCTTGCATCAAAAACTGATGCAAGGAAGCCTTTTGAACTAAAAAAAAGCTCTAAATGCAGGATTTGTATTTGCTTTGAAACATGTAATTTATTAGACTTTTCCCAAACTTTTCAGTGATTACACAGAAGTAAATTACACGAATTTCGCACACTGATAGTGTAAAGGTGGTTTAACACTCATGAAACATTCTCCTAGTAGTGAATCTATTCCCAGGAGTGTACAGTGGTAGATCCACTGTGGGGATGCTTTGAAATTCTGCTCACGAGTATAAACGTAATTGTTTGTGGGCTTTTATAAACATTTTACTGACCAATTCCCTCCCTCTCTGGAAAATGCTCAGTGTTTTACTCTTGTGAAAGGCAAGGTTAAATTTCCTTTCCAGTGTGGGAATTGGGAGGCAGTGATATATTAGGATATGTAAACATATATGTTATAACGGAAGTACTTCTATTTTGTGCCTCATGCGATTGTGCATTGCGGGGAATAAATAAATTCAGCTACGTTTTGCAAGTAAAAAGCTACTTGCTGTATCTCTGTCAGTAAGTGTGGAAACTTCTCCTTTTTTGCCTTAAAGAGGAAATCACAAATGTGATATGTGCTAAGTGATAAGCTATAAGCCTTTCTAAGCAGTCATGGCTGGGACAAGAGACTATCTCAGTTGCAAGAACTCAGCTATAATGCATTATTTTTGTGTGCAGTTCTCTTCTTCACACTTGCAAAGGCTCGGATAGAAATGGCTCAGATCCTCCCGAGACAGGACATTGTGGTTTTGGCAGTCACAAAGAGTGCATGGAGGTGTGACTGCACACATGGGGTTTTCCATAGAATGGTGTCCTATAAAAGACAATCATTAATAAGAAGGCACAAAAAACCCTCCAGAGTCAGCCTCTCTGTGTTCTATATAGAAATACACGATCTGGTGTATTAAATCAGGTGTGTGTGTCATTCCTCAAGAGACAATGGGGCAGATTTACAAGCCCCTATCACCACCATACTGTCACTTGTCATGACTTTGTGGTGGCGATAGGGGCTTCGTCTCATTTACAAGGCATCGTTAAGCCACTGAACGCTGCCTTGTAAATAAGGCACCCTTTCACGCTATACTTAGCGTGAAAGGGGAGAGCAATGGGTGTTGTGGTGGGCGTTCCTCCACAACACCCATTGATTTTGACGCTGCCCCCTATTTACAAGGGTGGTGTAAATATGGGGCAGTGCCAAAATTAAGACCAGGGAAAACCTAGTCTTACCCTGGCGCAATGAGGAGAAATGTTTAATTTCTCCTCTATTTGCTGTTTCCATGTATGCTGCATTGTGCAGCACACATGGAAACAGCAATATGCCATTGAGTGGTTATGTACAAGAAGGCTTCCATTCCTGCACATAAACATTAATTAAAAACAATTATGTGTTGCAAATTAAGCAGCACACATAGAAATTACAAAACGCCATTACAAGATTGTTTATGTGCAGGAAAAAACACCTTCCTGCACATAAGCAATCTTCCCCTGCAACGCGTACGCCCTTGCACTATGGTGCAAGGGCACCTGCATTGGCGCTAGGCGGTTCAAATCAAATCAAATCAAATATATCTTTATTCGGGTATTTGAAAATAACCATAAAAGATACACATCTTAAAATTGACATTCTTTTGTATAAAAATCACAATCAAATATACAGAATAACCCTAAAATTCAACAGTACTTAAAAAGCCCCGAAATGCGAGGTCATTTAAAAAAAAAAAAAAAAACAGGACAATCAAGGCTATAATTCATTATCTATAAACTTCTAATAACAATTGATAATGGCTAAGTCTGGCGGAAGCTTTTTAAAATCATCTAAACAAGGGAGCAATCCTACAAGTTAGTTCTCACCTCTAGTATTTCTTAGTCTGACTGCCAATCGCAGAAAGTGCACAGTGCTAAATAATACAAATGGATCAGCGGAGAGTTTAAGGAATAAGAGGGACACTTTAGCCTGTCTGATTTTCGAGCGTTTCAAGATGTTTTTTAGAAACCGCTTTCTTGGGAGAGCATAAAAAGGACATATAAGAACAAAATTCATGGTGTCTTGCGGAGATCGTTCATCGCAGCCGCAACACCCTTTTTTGCTAACATCACTCACGTAACCAGCTGGGACTGATAAAATGTGGTGTAAGAGATTTAATCTGAATCTTGTTATCAGGAATCTATCCTGTCTGTTATGTATATTGGACAGGTAAAATTCCATACCCACACAAGTTTTTAAAAGCTGGTGTTCTTTTATAGTACATTTCCGCCCTTCCCTTACCTCTCTAACACTAGCTGAATGTCGTGAGAAGTCTGCCTTTATGACACCCTTATCTCTGTTGACTATTGTAGAGGGATCATCAAAAAGATTAGCATGGCCCAAACTGGTTAATGTATCCTTTACGTGTTTGAGCCAGGGTATTTGCATCCCCTTATCCCTATTCACACAGTCCTCCAGGATTTGTCTGCTATGGCTTGCCTCAGGGTTTGTCCAGATTTTAATCCAACAAATGATGGGTTTGAGGCATGCCCTTTCGCTGATATAGGAAATCCCCAGCTCTTTGTGGACTATAAAAGAGGGAATGCTTTGGGGGACTTGCAAAAGTCTCCTTAGGAACTTATCTTCCTCTAGCTGAATTTTTCTATCATTTATAAAGCCCCACACCTCACTTCCGTAGAGGGTTTTAGCACAACAGATGAGATTGTATAGGTGTACTATTTCGTTGGGTGACCAACGACCCAATCTGCGTGCATAATTCATGATTGACCCCTCCACACCAAATTGTTGGGTACATTTATGACTTACAAGGGGTTTAAAGTTTAAGTCTTTGTCAAAAATCATACCCAAGTAGTTAAATTGTTTTACCTTCTCCAATTTGTGAGTGCCTATGGTAAAAACACAATTCTTGTGTGGGGTTTTACCCACTTCCATAATAAAGGATTTTGTGAGGTTAGGGACCAGATCAAGGTCTGCCATGAAGCTAACAAATCCCCCAATGAGGGCCTGCAAGCTCCTTCCAGTACGCGCCAGGAGGACCGCGTCATCTGCATATAGGAGGACGGGTATTCCTCTCCTCCCAATGCAGGGACAGTCTGCCTCCAGGGCTCCGAGCGCCTTATCTAATCCATTAATATAAAGCGTAAACAGGAAGGGCGCCAGGATACATCCTTGCCTCACCCCACCCTTACACTGAAAATCCTCTGTGACATCACCCTCATTTGTATATCTGACCCGTGCCGTGGTGTTTTGGTGGAGCATACGCAGAGCGTGGATCAGACCTGAGTCCACGCCCATGGCACTCAGGATTTCCCACAGCCTTCTTCTGTTTACACAGTCGAAGGCCGCAGAGAGATCCATGAATGCCAGATACATTGTCCCCTCCCTGGCCACAGTATACTTTGCCACCAGATGGTAAAGATTGAGGCATTGATCAGTTGTGGAGCGCCCCTTTCGAAAGCCATACTGGACGTCAGTGATAATGTTATTTTCGTCAGCCCATGTCATTAGACGGTTTAAAATAACTCTTCCCAAGACTTTCGCCGTTACATCTATTAGGGATATTGGGCGGTAACATTGTGGGTCATTTTTATTACCCTTCTTGAATATGGGCACAATAACGGCCGTAGACCAAGATCTTGGCATGCCCACTTCAATAGCTGTATTATAGACCCTGGTTAAAATGAGGGCCCAAAGGTCTGTCTGGCTTTTAAATAAATCCGGGGGTATCCCGTCTGGTCCTGGCGCCTTCCTCATTACTAGACCTTCTATTCCTAGTTGAACCTCATCCACTGTAATAGGTGTCCAGGCACAACTGGGACATCCAATGACTAATGTAGGCTGCGTCTCCGGTGCCCCACGATTATACAAACTGGTGAAATGTGCTTCCCACGCCTCTGGTAAGATATGAGACGCCATATGCGGTTTATCTTGGGGTTGAAAACATGGGGCGTTTATTATCCTCCAGAAGCTGCTCATGTCTCTAAGCTCGGCAGCCTCTCTTAAGGATTCCCAAGCTTCAATTTGTAAGGCTGTTTTCCTCAACTTGGTCGTTTTTTTATAACGACTCCTGCATGCGGCTATGTATCCTTTGTCCTTGGGGACCTTAGTTAGTGCCGACTTCAAATCCCTATGGGCCTTTGAACAGTTCTTATCGAACCACCTGGGACAAAAGTCAGCCTTAGGCTTGGGTTTACTTCTTAAGAGACTATCGATGTGCTGAGCAGTGCCCTCAAATGCTACGATTAATTCAGTCCCCACTACCTTAGGATCTAGGCACCTCCAGGTATGATTCTCGGCATTGTCGAGGAGAGCTCTATGGAGTTCAACACCGTCAATGTTACTCCATTTGATTCTTCTCCCCTGATCCTTTGTCTTATATTCACCCACAGTGGGAATCTCCGCCCCTTGGTGCCAAGTGTGTCCGCTAATGACAAAATCAAGGGGTTATGGTCACTGAACACACTTGGTATTATCTCAAAATGGGCTACCCTACTTTCTAACACGGTGGATATAAAAATATAATCTATAATTGAGTCCCTTCCTCTCGCCTTAAAGGTCGGGATCAATACATTAGGTGTCCCATGCCCAGTCATGTCCATTGTGTGGGTTAAAGCAAACTTACACAAAATTCTGCTTAGTGCCAGGCCCTCTCTAGAGTGTTCCGGGTGCCAGCCCTTAATAGAGGGGCAGGCATCCCACGTACCGCCTTCCCATTTCAAGTGTGGGCACTGATGGCAATTAAAATCCCCCATAAGAATTAACTGAGAACCTGCATCCCTTGAGTCGTTTAAACTAGTCAGCCTCTCTTCCAGCTCAACCAGGTTTTGCATAGATTGACCTGCGTTATAAAAATTTATAAAAATGATCTTTGATCCCTTAGAATTAAGTCTCACTCCCTGTAGGCAACTTGAATCCCACCCCAGATCTACCCACCTCCCATTCAGTGCCAGTGCCACATACATAATTAGCCCCCCCATGGCGCGACCCATAGTTGATTTCCTGGCTGCAACAAAGAATGACTTAAAACCTTCAATAAATGAGGCATTATTACTTGTTTCCCAGGTCTCCTGGAGGCACATTACATGATATTTTTTGATAAAATCTTGCCAGTTCGGGTTTTGAATCTTAGATGCCAGTCCAGCGGTGTTCCAGGAGATCAACCTCAATTCGTTATGGTTTGGATCTAGTCCTTTGACTGCTCCAGGCAGGTTCCTTGGGGTAGTGCCCCTGGTTAAACGATTAACTGGAGGGGTTCTGGTTTCCACTTCTCTTCCCAACACGCCTGCAAACCCAACTGCTTGGTCTAGATCGAGAACCCCCAAGACCAAATCAGGTGCCACTGAGGGTAGTGTTTCTACATGATTGCTATAGGTGTCTGGGTCTTTCTGGTGCTCCCCATTCCCTGGTGTCGGTAGTCAATCTTGCTCATCCAGGACAGACAGACTTGTAAGTGGGGCAAATCTGTTCCTTAGAGGGCCATGAGCCTCCTCCCCTCTTACCAGGGCTGCCCCTGGCCCTTGCCAATTCGTGCCCCTGACCGAGGCTTTGTTTCTATAAAAGAAGTGTAGGGGTAACATCCTAATACAGGACCCAGTGCCTCCATCCTCATATCGATTGTCCAACAGTTCTCTGACTAACTCGGGGTACCTAAAGTTAACGATCACACAGTCACCCGCAAATTTTTTCCCGGACTTTCCAATCCAAGCTACCCTCCTGGCCATAAGGATGTGCCTGTGCTGCAGGCTCCTGGCAGATGTATTACTGAATAACCAGTGTGCAGCTTTGTTAATCAGAGCGTTGGTCGTTTCTTCTCTGTCATTGCTGAGACCAGGCACTCCTACCAACACAATCGAATAGGGACTAGAATCGGGAGGCAAATCCAGGATCTGGAGACCTGGGGTGCTCTGAACGCAAGCATTCATGGTAGTTTTTTCCATGATGGCTTGCTCGTTTGGTCCCCGGCAAACCTCGTTGGGAGTGATCCGTGTGATATCCTGGACCATACCACCAATGGGTCTATTACTTATATTCCCCCGGTCCAGAGGTGTTTTCCTATGGGCTCTATCCTCGGGGTCGGGGTTCATTACAAGCTTTTCCCCACTGTCGGCCACTACTGGCTCCAAATCCCTCCTCAATGGGTTAGCCCCAGAGGGCTGATCTCTAACGGGATCTGCCAACCTACTTATCTTCTCCACTAGATTTAAAATTGCAGTCAAGGCAGGGTCTAGGTGTTGAACTAGGAGCTGTTCCATTTTTTCCCCAAAAGCTATAATAATATCCTGCAGCTCCCCCACCCTGTTTATATTCTGACAGTCTGGGCATGCTGTGTTCTCGGGATTTATCTTCCCTCCTTTACTAGGCTTAGTTTGCCCTCTACGGCCAGGCTTGCTGGAGCGATTAGCGGCGCAACTTCCGCCACTCTCTAATTGCCCTGTCCCAAGTTGAGATCTTTTAGAGCGCGTGATTACTTCGCTAGTGGGTGGCTGTGTAGAGTCAGGATTAGGCGTTAGAGGTTGTACGCTAGTTGCCCCCCTTAATGTTTCATCCCCCAAGGTATTATTGTCATTTACCAACTGAATGTTGTTACTAGTGGGCATTGGCTTTGGTCTACCTATATTATCGAGATCTGTTGTTAGTTGGCCTGCTGAGTCTGAGACCCCCTTAGAGCTTCCATCTACTGCTAACGATGTATCAGAGGATTGAGGCTGAGATGGCTGTACTTGCGTCAATTGGGACGGGCAGGTTCCTCCGCCAGGTGTAGGGCACAGGGCTATGTTGCCCAATGAGGACCGTTTATTAGCTATTAAAGAGTCCAGCGAGAGCCGTTTCTCCGTCAGCAGGATCTCGTGGGCTAAGAGTGACTCCGCACGTGTGATAAAGGCATCAAGTGTTCCTCTTACCCCTCCCTCTGCCCTTGTATGCTGAGACTTAGGCTTGACCATGATGTAATTAACACTACACCACTTGTTTATTTTCGTGCCTTGGTGGGGATGATTGTGTCTTTTATGTCTTAGGGGTGTACGATTTCACGACAATCCCACTCCTGTTGTCCACCTGACACCTATCAGTACCATATACAGGCAAGGGGGTATGAGCAAACAGAATGCTTCAGCAGGATACGAGGATATCGGGAATCAGTGGCTATGGCCGAGTAGATTTCAGTGCGGAATACTTATAACTCACCAGCAAGGGACCGGGCCCAGCCCTGCCTCCTCCTGCCCCGGACGGCCACAGACGGTCCCGCCCTTGTCCCGGGCTTCGCCCGGCACGTCCCGCGAAGCGGGCCTCCGCGGTGTTTGTAGGCGCCACCAGGCGCGTTCACGGCGTCACCTCGATGCGCCGCCGCTGGGGCTGCCGGGAGTTAGAGTCCCGGGGCGGCGACGCGGTGGATTGCACCCGCTGCTGCTTTCGCCGGTTTTTGGCTCCCCTTATGACTCCTGGCGGTGGCGGCAGTGTAGAAATCGATGTGGGCCAAATCAGGTAGGTTTCTGCTGCTTTCCCGCAGCTCCGCCGGCCTCCGCGGTGTTTGTAGGCGCCACCTGGCGCGTTCACGGCGTCAGCTCGACGCGCCGCCGCTGGGCCTGCCGGGAGTTAGAGTCCCGGGGCGGCGACGCGGTGGATTGCACCCGCTGCTGCTTTTGCCGGTTTTTGGCTCCCCTTATGACTCCTGGCAGTGGCGGCAGTGTAGAAATCGATGTGGGCCAAATCAGGTAGGTTTCTGCTGCTTTCCCGCAGCTCCGCCGGCCTCCGCGGTGTTTGTAGGCGCCACCTGGCGCGTTCACGGCGTCACCTCGACGCGCCGCCGCTGGGGCTGCCGGGAGTTAGAGTCCCGGGGCGGCGACGCGGTGGATTGCACCCGCTGCTGCTTTCGCCGGTTTTTGGCTCCCCTTATGACTCCTGGCGGTGGCGGCAGTGTAGAAATCGATGTGGGCCAAATCAGGTGGGTTTCTGCTGCTTTCGGCTTTTCGCTAGGCGGTTAAACTAGCACTAGCACACGGGACAACACAGGGCTGCACTGTATCCTTGTAAATAAAGTGCAGCCCTGTGTTTCAGAAGTGGCAGAGCACAGCGTTCAGCCAAGGAGGCAAACACCGTGCTCCGCCACTTCTATCGTAAATATGCCCCAATGACTCCAATGAACAAGGTCCACCAGCATCGCCGATGGTGCCAACACGTTTGTGGGGTAGAGTCAATTTTGCCTCACTTGAGAGCTGCGCTATTTATGTTGAACTCTAGCCATACAACAGACCTATTCTGTCCCTTGAGATAAGGTAAGAGTCGACATTAGGCGATAGTCATCTTTTCTACCAGCTTGTCTGCTTTGTATATTTTGATATACTGGTGATCATTTTTACATTGGTGGAATTATTGACCTCTAATAAAGATGCTGTAGAGATTTAAAATTAAAAACTGGGGCCTATAACAAGATTAGGGAATTAGGGGATTAGGGAAGCGTAAACTGAAGGAGGAAGAAGGGGGGGGGGGGAATATAAGAAATTGTAGGAGTGATTACATAGAGGGTTGATCAGAAAGGTCCCGTAGTTGAAGGACATAACATTAGAGTTATATTTGATCAAACAGTATTGAAACAGAAAAACATTGAAAAAGGTATAGGAGCTGTGAATTAATAATGCCATAGGTGAAACAGGAATAGAAGATGGAAAGGAAGATAACAGAAAAACCGCGCACAGTGTACTCATAGTCATAGATGTGTCTTCTGGTTTAATGATTTCTTCCGTTAGATCAAAAAAGCCTTGGCTAGTAAGGGAAGGAAACCGCGAAAAACAAATGTGTTGCAGTTTAAGTAGTATCGATATTTTGAGCGTAATGACAATATTGTAGAATAGGATGTACAGTTATTAAAATGGAATCAATTGCGTGTCTAATATTAAAGATAAAATATATGTGTGTTTGTGAAGAAAGTCATAATATATGTATAAGGAAAATATCTGCAACATGGAAAATGTTGATTTATTAAATTTCAATTATTGTCTTTTTGACTGGAACTTAGCCTTCTTTATTTTACAGGAAGTATATTTGCTCGCATGTATGAACTGATGCACTGTTCTCTGCCTAGGTGTATATAGCTATATGTATGTTACTGCCACATTGTTGGAAGAGAAAAATCTTTGTCTTGAATACAGAATGTGAGAAGGAATTGGTCGTTCATTTTGATTTATGTTTAATCTGCTAACGGTTTCAAGAACTACCAAAGGTACTGGCAGCGGTCCCATGTGGAGAAAGGGCAAAGGAGAGCAACTTCCTTTGTGGGTATTGGTTGAACAGGACAGAGTTACTGGTGGCGGGGACATTTGTGATAATGGATTTAGATGCTCCATTACTGTGGACACCGAGGAAAATACATATATGATTGGTGGTGACCGCGATACAAGGAAGACCTGGCTTCCCACCTAGCAAAGGTTAGTGTCCACTGGCCGTCACTATGACGGACTCTGGACTGCAGAAGAACTTCAGCACTTTGGAAAATGAGTATCTCCCTAACCATGGACCAAAAACGTGACTGTGACTTTCCCACCTCTAGGAAGTGAGAGCCGGATCACAGATGGCAAATAAATGTGGACAAATCTCTGAGGGTGGACGAGCCTCAGACAAATGCGCTGATCAGGCACTTTTATATCTGGAATGGCATCACAACTGCTGGTAGGGTGGACACTGGTGCACGAGGGTCACAAAAGAGTTGTTATGCTTATGTATCATATAGGAGGAATAGGACCTAGAAATTTGCTAATGCTTACCATTTCACAGGCTATAATAAGAATTAAGAACACATTCAAGATTGAGGGGTCATAGGTGCAGGAAGGGAGAGATTAAATGATATTTAGCAGTGAGTGTTACATTCATGGAGAAACCGCACCTTAGGTCTGGCATGTTATAGGAGGGTGTGGGATGTACAGTTACTTTATGTTTAAGCACCAACCCCTCACTTCTGTTAAAAGCATTCCTGGTTCATGTGTTTGACCCTTTACATTGTGCTATGTTGTCTGGACTGAAATAAGGAGGTATTATATCAGAAAGAAGTGGAGGATGAGACGATAATATTACTGATTACGGGATGATGAAAAGTGACTCTCAAAAAATGCTGTGATACCTAAATGTGTGTATTTCATTGTATATACAGAGAATGTATTAATATTACTGTGTGAATCCCGTTCACCAGTGGCCCCTGCATCAAGAGCCAAGAGAGTCTAACGCTGAATAAGCCACAATTAGTGAATCTCTGCAAAGTTGTCTAGACAGGAGTCTATAGGGACAGGATCCAGTAATAGGGAACTTTCATCAGAAGCTGCAGCTCGCAGGTGCCAGCTGTTGTCTGTTTTGTCCTTGAACAATAGTTCTGAAATTGATATTCATTTTTCAGACCTATTTTCTCTATTTTACTTAAATCTTCTAACACTTCTTTTGACCTCTGCATACCATTTTTCAGGATCATCCTTAAACTTTGGAAAATCTTTCATAAAATTCCATCAGTCATTTCTACTCCAAGATACATGAACATAAACTAGACCAAGGCTTCATGGTACTTATCTCAATGGGGATTCTCCCACAACACCATCACATTCAGAATCATTCAAGACTCTTTTTATATCACCTTTCAGTTGATTTTCAATCCAGTCTATCTAATACTTCTCCACAATCTCCCAATCTCTGGTTAATATTACAATTTCTCTACAAATCTTTCCCAATCTTGCAATGGATTCTGTTCACAATTCAAATTCTGTAATTTTTATTCTGTGTGGCTTGAAAAGTTTCTTTTTATTCATAAAAGCACTCTCAGTTCTTTAGCCACGCTCTCCAGTTTTCATACGCACTACAAGCTTGCATTCCTGCTAACAAATTTTAAAAAGCTAGCTCATTGTTTGACCTGGCATCCTTGGCTTGGTTTCCCCCTAACTTTTTTGCCTTCAGACTTCCTGTTTTTGCTGTCTTCATTTGTGCTGGCCTTAGAACTCTGCAGACTTTACCACTGCTAACCAGTGCTAAAACGTTTCTTCTCTTTCCCTAAAACATGGTAACATTGGCTTATATCCAATTGGCATATTTAATTTACTTGTCAATCCCTAGTAAAGAGGCAGTACATGTGCCCAGGGCCTGTAAATTAAATGCTACTAGTAGGCCTGCAGCACTGGTTGTGCCACCCACTTATGTAACACTTTAAACATGTCTCAGGCTGCCATTGCAGAGCCGGGGTGTGCAGTTTAAACTGCCATTTCGACCTGCCAGTCCCAAAACTTCCTTTTAAATACATATAATGCAACCCTAGGATAAGCCCTGGACAGCCCAGAGGGCAGGGAGCAATGTATTTAAAAAGCAGGACATGTACATTTAAGTTTTACATGTCTCGGTAGAGAAAAACTCTTACATTCGATTTTCACTACTGCAAGTCCTATCTCTCCCATAGATACCATTGGACTTGCCTTATTACACTTTATACATGTAATTTCCAAATGGGAAGAGATATCAAGTTCATTTTTGATGTCTCTAAAATCACAATTTAAAATCCTATCTTAGGGTGAAGTTGGATTGTAAATTGGCATTCTGAAAAGGCCACTTTTAGAAAGTTGGCATTTTCTTGCTTTAGCCATTTGGTGCCTTCAGCCTGCCTCTGGGTTACATGACTGGGTGTAGCTGACAGTTGGGCTTTGTGTATTCCTTCTATGCAGCCACACACAATGGGGAGCTTAGGTGTGACTGGATGGGCCATCACTGGAAGTTTGGGTGGAAGGAGCTGGGCCCAGCCACGGTTACACTTGAATAGGCTGCATCCTGTCTCCACACACAGGGCTGCATACCCCCTGTAGTTAGTCTGGAGACAGGGCCAGGAATGCAGGGCATCTGTGCACTTCAAAGGCATGCCTCTAGAAGCTTCTCCTCACTTCAAAGGCACAACTGTGTATATAGAAGGTCCTCAGACACCAACTCTTCAGTACATTTCTGGACCTGTAGACACCATGCTAGGTAGAAGGACCGTTGTGCTGCTACAAGGACTGCCACTCTGCTGGACTGCTGCTGTAAAGGAACTGCTGCTGTGCTGTGCTGACCTGCTGCCTGCTGCCCTCTTGCCTAGAGAGGAAGAACTGGACCTGGAACTTCATCTTGAATCCAGGACCCTAGAGGTCTTGGCAGATTCCCCTGATATTTTGTGCCTTAGTTTGACATTTTATCCTGACACAATATATTATGTTTACAACATATATATTGTAGACCCACTTGGAACAAATGGGAATCCTTGGTTATAGATCAATTGAGAGCACACCTAGCTTATCTTCCAAATAATGTAATGAAAATTGTGGGTGGTGACTTTAATTGTCAATTTGAACTCCTGAGTATTGATACCCTGTTAATTATGGCTGAGGAGGAAGCAGTTTGGTCCATCCCTGCCCTAGAACTCCCTCCCATCAAGAAATGTTCACCTCTAGCTGTACAAATGAATCCCCTTATGTTGAACCATGGATTACGTGTTTGCAATGGAAGATCTATCTCCGATAAACTGGGCAATCATACTTTCAACAGCATTAACCACTGTAGGTTAATAGACTATATAATGCTAGACATAGTATTATGGCCATTCTTGATCCACATGATAACACTCCCTCACTGTGATAGTGACCATAATGTGCTAACATTAGAGATGTGTCTGTCTCTCAAATTACAAAATAACAGGCAAGGAGAGCTCTCTGATGGCAGACTGAGGGTCTCCAGTAACAAACGCAAGGTAAAATGGAGGAGCCTGAAGCCCTTTCAGAGGCCATCAGCAAGATGTAGAGACTGGTTGCTGAAGGCATGGAGGGTTTGCTATCAATGGACCGGGGGGGACTTCCGTAATTCCCTAGGGGCAATAACTGAGGCACATAACCGCTGTTCATGGAGTTAATAAATCATTTTTACATTGACTCTAGCGAACACAGGCTAAGATGCACCCATTATCCTGGTATAATAGATCATGCCAAGATGCTACGACCAATCGGGTCCTTGAAATTAAAAAGCATGACAGATCCCTAATCCAAAGGTAGTAAGGATGAGTTCTGCAATTTAGAAACTAATATAGCAGCTACTGATTGGGTTGTACATTTTTCCAGCCCCCTACACACAGCAGGGGGAAATGTTGGGGCACATAGGCAATTCAGCGAGCACGAGGGCCACTAGTCTGTCCCCAGGAAAAGGAAGGGGTGAGGTAGCTATGGATGGGCGTGTCCCTGTAGGGCCCGTTGTTCAACCAATTGAAGTCCTGAAGGTATCGGCAGAGGAGCTCAGTCTGGTTAAAAGAAGCATTGTACCTAATAAGACCCCCGGGCCATATAAAATCACTGGGGACAGGAGTGACCATGGCATCTGGAGCTCTTATCTTTTTGTGATCTTTACTGCTATAATGAAAGGTGCTCCCTTGCCACCCTCGTGAGCTGGGGCGGAAATTATTCCCATTTTTAAAAAAGTCAACTGTAATCAACCAACGAACTACAGACTGATTAGTCTAATAGACTGTTCACAAAAGCTGTTTAGTAAGGTTGTCTTGGGTAGACTGCAGGACTGGTTGTCATCTAACGATGTCCTGCCACCCCTTCAGGCAGGGTTTACACTGTCCACTGGCTCTATGGACCAGGGGTTTAGACTGCAATTAATATACTGGAAGACTGTCACCTTGGGTGGAGGCAGACTTTATGTAGTATTTGTCTACCTGTGCTCAGCCTTTCACATGGTTCCCAGATCTACCCCTTGGTGGGTCCTCCGTGAGTTTGGATTGCATACTTACCTTCTAGAAATCATAATAAGGCTGCACTCCAATAATTATGCCCAAGTAAGGTGTGGTACTGCAGGAGAAATTACCAACTCCTTCCCTGTGACCAGAGGAGTGAGGCAGGGGTGCATACTTAGCCCCACACTGTTCACACTCTACATTAATGGCCTTGTAGGGTATTTGGATAATTGTGATAATGATGCCCCAGATTGGCAGATTGGTTCCGGCCCTCATGATTGCCAATGATACCCTACTTATCTCTAAGTCCCCAGTGGGCCTCCAAAGGCTACTGAACCGGTTTGAGAGTTTTTGTAATTTGAGGGGACTGGACATTAGTGTGAATAAAACTAAAGATATGGTCCTGAACCCAGGGCATGCCACCAGGGCACATCCCACACTAGCAGGGTACCACTATAAAGGGTGTGCACAATTGTGTATCTAGGTATGACACTTGTAGACCACATCACGCAATGCAGGCTCAGGATGGAGCAAGTGGTGGGAGGGATCATCAAGATGGTGCGTAGCTCCTAGTTTCACCTCGTTCAGCCAGCCATCCAGATTTATACCTATAAAGCTCCTGGGATAGCCTCAAATGGAACTGAACTGTGGGGCCACTTGTGACTTCTTTAACCAGGGTGGAAAATTGTTTCATGAGCCAGTTTGTTGGCATGACAGTTAGTTCCCCATTGCTGCCATTAAGGATGGATCTTGGGCTGAGACCACTGCCTGACAAGATAGGCCTCTGTCCCCTGCTATACTGGAGGAGGATCTGGGCTACTTCTGAGCTCCTGTGTTATCGGCAGGAGCTGGAGGAAATCCTTTGTCATGCAGGTTCTGGTAATATTGCATGGGTAAAATATTTGAAAACCACATTTATGGATATAGGACTGACAAGTCTGTGGAAAGTCCTAGACGAGGCTGGGGGCTGCAGTAAGCAATAGCTCAAAGCTGCTTATCTGAATTTCAGAGACTCACTTATAGACACTCAGATGAGTCCCTTACTGTTGGCTTTTTACTAGCAAAATATATCTGTACTCAAGAGGACTTCTTGAACGAGATTGAGCCATCATTAGCAAGGTGTTTGTTTCTGCAATTTTTATATGGGATCCTCCCACTTCAATCCTTTACCGCCAAGTGGGAACGAGGGCAGTGGGTCACTGATCAGTGTGCCCATCTTGTAACGGTTGCAATTAAACTGTGGAACACTTGATATTTTTGTGCCCGCTTTATCTTCACCGTGGTCAATTCTGCTATGCCCGTACATGGGGTCAGGGAGTGGAAAGAAGCTCTGAGAATACTGAGGTTCGATAACAATAAGGTGATGCTCTTTGCACTCACTCAATATCTGATGGGAGCGTGGAAGACTAGGGCAAAATTGTGGACGTAGATGCCTAGTCCTGCTGTGCAATCCCCCTTCCTAGATATAAATTATTCTTTGTTCTTATTATGATAACAATTTACTGCAATAGTAATTTTTATATTATTTTACATTATCTTAAGACACTTCAATTTTTTATTCGCAATAGTAGGTCAATTTAAGTATTTGGTGTTTAATCAAACTGTAATTTATGTGCGGGCCTATTAAACTGAACACCTGTTGACGTAATTGAACAATGTTTAATTTTACGTGTTCATACTGCTCTGTGCCATAATCAAGATATTCAATTGTTCAACTGATAATGTAGGTATGCCCTATTGGAATTAGTTTTTGGAATAATCACTTTAATTTTTAATTGCATTTGTACGTTAAGCTTTTTTGTTAGCTAGCACCTAAAATTCTCCGATCAGCACTCCCCAGACTTTGAATTGATAATACAAAATCACAATCAATGAAGAATCACTTTTTCATTCAAATCAGGCATACCCATTGAGACCCTTTGTTTTTAGTAAAAATATAAATGCTGTATCTACTTACAAGGGCTTTCAGTCAGCCCTCTTTGTCCATTGGCCTGCTGTAGTGTCATTCACATTTTACTTCCGCCCACCACATCACACAGCATGGGGCAATGCTTGCTTTACATACAGGAGGGTCTGGACGCTTCATTGGCTCTACTAGAAGACAGCTTGTGTGAATTCATACAAAAACCATTCACTGACAAAATAAGCATTGGCGAAGATGAAAGATCCATAGGCACCGCGAGACTCAATGGCTTTGCCAATGCTGGATTACTTTACATCTTGCATCTTTGATTTCATTGAAAATCTCATGTTCTAGATGTTGTCGCTGATGTACACTTTAAATAGATCAGATATTAAATGTTACAATGAGTTAGTTTGGGTCAGGTTTCTCCTTTTCAAGAATCTTGCTCTTCCTAGGAGTGGTGATTCAGTCCCAGAGTTTTTGGAAGGCCTCAGATATGTTTTAAGGCAAATTGGGCAATTGCCCAAGTCCCCCACCCTCCAATGGACCCCACTGGTAAAGTGAGTGCAACAGTTGAAATTCCTGTCATAATAACTGTGCTCATTCAAAACAGCTTATTTTTCAAATTTGACAGCTGAGCACGTTTAGCAGAAAGATGGGAATAATGTACTATTATTCCAAGCAGCGCAGAAACCGAAGTTACTGCACTACATTTCTTGAAAGGGAGAGAAAATGACAGCACTCTGAGAAGCCCTGTTCATGGGTGAGAGTTCTACAGTGAGGCAGTTGACAGTTGCCAGTACAGCAAAAGTGAAAAATAAAACGGCAATAAAAAGAATTACCGTTTTATTTCACTGCTCCCAGCCCAAGCAGTGTTTGGGGGCGGTACATTACTGCTGACTGGCAGCAGGAGAATGGTGCTCACTCCACCAGTTTGCACTGCGCATGTCTCTTTGGCCAGCTGTCTTGCGGCGGGCAGCCTGACTTGCGCAGTGTAAACCTCTCCACCGAGCTATCTCAGACAGCTGGGTGGAGAGCAGGCACAGTCCTCTTGTGCCTGCTGGAGTGTCGATGCAGCCCCCTCCAGCCCATCCTGGCGCTGCTCTCATTCTGCTCATCTGCAGCATGAGAGCAGCATTGGGATTTGCAGAAGGGGGTTGCCTGAGCCTCCACGAGGTGCCATCATGCTGATGGCAGAAGAAAGGAGAATACACAGGTAAACGTATTTTTTTAAATTACCTTTTTGACCCCCACTGGGTTTGTCTCTTGGCCCCCTTTACGCCCCTCCAGTGTTGAGGGTCACTGCCTGCCACTCAGCTGCATACTTGTAATGAATAAATCTTGTACTCACCAAATTGGACTGGATTCTAGCGTGATAAATCATGAAGACAGCATAACACTGGCAACAGTTTCTGCTTCTGCCCTTGAAGTATTACTAAAACTACTGGTTCTGTCTCAGCAAGGAACCCAGGAATACCACCTAATCGAAGAAACTTATCTAGCACAAGATACAATGGATTTAGTACTTCTGCTCATTGATCAGGTACTTTCATCAGTGACTTTACTATTCTAAACATCTCCCTAGGGGCATTAGCGGAGGACTCAATTTTACCTGTGAAGAATACAGATTTAGTGGTGATCAGAGCGGTCCTATATTTCTTTAGAGCAGCTCTATATCTCCTTTTCTTTTCGCAGCTAAACTCTTTTCGCCATTGCACTCTTGTTTAAGGGCTCTTAGCTCCAAATTAAACCAAGGATGTTTAGTGTGGCCTTTCTTTAATGTTGTCAGTTTTTTAGGCAACAGGATATCCAAGGATCGTTCTATCCACTGATTAAAGTCCTTATTAGCTCTATCCACATCCGAATGGGCTGAAGGTTCAGTCTTCTTCAAAGTTTCTGCCCATTCAGAGAGCTCAAGTTTGGACCAATGCCTAGCCAGCCCTCTATGAGAGATTGGGGTTAAGCTAGGCCGAGGCACCTTCCAGGTAAAAGGAACTACCATGTGGTCTGACCAGGGAACCGGGTCAGGGGCATCAGTGATAAGGCCGGGAATATTTGAAAAAATGGGGTCCAGGAGATTACCTTTGAGATGTGTGGGGTGTTGTACCTTTTGGCTTAAGTCGTAACTCCACAGGTCTTTAGTTACTTCTGAGGCAATGATATCCGATGATTTATTAAAATGAAGATTAAAGTCCCCCAACACCATAAAGTTGGAGACTGTACTGGCTACGTCCATTACTGTTTCGACCAGTTTTTCATGGAATTGCCCCAAAGAAACCGGGGGGCGATAGATAAAAAACCCTGAAAAGGAAGTCTCTGGAGAAATTGAGATGGCAAAATGTACACTTTCACTATCCGGAATCGAGAGTTCTAATAGCCGGCACGCTATATAGTCCTTATAAATAATGGCAACCCCTCCCCCCACCTTTAAGGCTCTGTCCTTATGTTGAATCAGGTACCCAGGAGGCAGAGACTGGACGATATTCGGGCCCGAATTAGGTCCCAGCCAGGTTTCCGTGACAAACAGTATATCCAAGGCCTTATCGTGAAGTAGGAGGGAAATTTCGACAGCATGCTTAGGCAGTGAGCGGCAGTTAACTAATGCCATTTTCAATTCGACTTCAAGCAATCTTCTATTCTCGCCACTCTCTGTTACGCTAAAGGAGCAATGATTACACGAAGAATGACCAAAGGCCAAATCTAGAGAGTGGCAACATGTGGGGGATGGATCACCTTTTAGCGATAACAGGCTCCGACGAGAATAGATGAGAGGCTGCTTACATACTAGAGCAGAGGTTCTAGGCCCTATGCCCGACCATGCGCAAACGGGCGCAAACCGGCTTACCTCTGGCGCACCTCCGGCGCTCGTACGGCGCTCCCGCTGCGCTCGACCGCTGCGCGTATCCATGTTCCGTTTCAATAGGTTACAGTCCTGAACGCCAGAGCGCTAGAGCGCTCGCTAAAATGGCGCCCTAAAACGGCACTTCCTTCCCGCGTTAAGAATCTCGCCGGGAGATTTATTTTCCATGCTTGCGATCGGCAACTTGATGTTGATGATCGCGAACGTAGAAAAAGTCTCGCCGAGATGTAATTTTGCTCGCTCGCGGTCGCCAACTTGACGTTGAGGACCGCGAGCAAGCAAAAAATGCGCATTTTTGCACTGTGCTACGTGCAATTCGCGTAGTGCGAAGTAGAGCAAACTACGCAAACTACGCGAGCGTAGCATAGTACTACGGGTTAAGTGTGACAGCACCTATAATGTAGACCTACCATCTATTTGCAAAGGTATGGGGTCTGCTGACAAAGCCCAGAGATCTTCTAACATATAATAATACTTCTTAGCAAGGGGAGGGAGGTTAGGCTCCATTGTCTTTTTTATGATGACATCTCCCTTTATGTTTTATGGACTAGCTGCTATGCCGACTATTTTTGTACTATACATTTTCCTGCTTGTTGTGGCACGTATACTACATGTTAGGGCACGCTTGTTAAAATAAATATTTTAAACTGCTTTGTGTCTCTGTCAGATCTTATTGTGGACGAGTACAAGAGTGAGAGTGAAAGGGTGCGTCTTGTTACCATGATTCCTGAGAGATCTGGGAGTGTTGTGTTCTGGGGTGTCTAAGCATTTGCTTCTCTGTGAGTGAGTAGGAGAGCAAGTGATACACTATAGCTAGGCGGCCCTAGGCTTGTGTGTACTAAGGTGGTAGGAAGACCCAGTCCCTATACACCGAGGTCCCATAATCCTGCGCATAGTTCTGTGTGTGTACAGAATCTGTGCAACAAATGCATTTTACTCTCTGCTAAGGGGCTGCATCAGCAGGACGCAGCCGTGTAGTACAGAGTGTTACATTTTTCTTTTCAAAAAGAAAATCCTGAAACATGATTTTCATTTTTTAAAGAAAAAATACAGTTCTTCCTTCGCCATGGGAGTCTTCTCCCAAGGAAGAGGAGCATTATAATGATTTTACTGTTCCTTACTGCTAGGTTTTACTATGACTACATATCCACCCATCTGAATTGGGTGGGTAGACATGTAGCCATTTCTCCAACTACCCTTACTCCCCAGGGGCGTCACAAAAATTTGGACACGGTGGAGACAGAGTAGTCTTCACCGTGGCCAAACCTAAGGTCCACCAGCAATTACATTTTGCAGGTGGACGACTATACTGGCGGGAAGGGAATTCTGCACCTTTGCAACAGAGGACCATCTCCGCCACTATTTAAATCAGGCCCTCAATGATCACGGAAAAGTGTGCAATGTCTCAGCTAGTGGTTTAACTCACAAGGTAAGAGGGGCATGCCAAGCTTCATCCTTTAGCTCTCATGACAGAGGAGTGCTTCTCCAGAATTGGAATGGATGATGGGTACGTGCTGTTAAGGGTGTTCCTTATACTGATAGAAGGTCCTCAAAGGTCATGTGTGAGCAGCACGAGGGAAAAGTGTGGTCTTAGTCTGTACTTATGGCCCTAACTACGACAATGCACAATTCTACTATGATTTACAGCAAGTGATCGCCAGGTTCCAATGCTGTCCATTATTCTGGGGGGGGGATTGCAAGTGCGTTTTGAATCCTGTACTTGACAGGTCAACTGAGCCCCCGAAAAGGCAGTTGGTAACTGCATGTGAAATATGCTGAATAATGGAACAAGAACAATTACTGAAGGTATGAAGGCACAAAATCCTACAAGTACTGAGTTCCATGAGCGACTCTGTGGTCCACAATATGCATTCTCATATTGATTATATATTGATTATATATTGATGTCCATACTCTGAACTCAATACACTGCTTGAATAAGAGATAGCTTACCTAGCGCAGTCATATGCACTAAGGATGAACATACATTAAGCAGGATTCACTCCAAGCCTTGTGAAGTCTATGATATGGTGGATTGAGAGGCCAAACACATGGGCAAGTATGCTACGTCCAGGAAATATGGTGAAGGAGAGTGCCCAAGTAGAATTCTCACTCATTTACTGCATTCTAGATGGTGTGAGGGGATTGAAGTGTTCAGTCTGCTGATAATAAGACAATATATGTTTCTAATTTGATCACTGAGAGATTTAGGCAATAATCTGAAGATTTCTTTGTTGCTCATATTAGGTCAACACTGACAAATATTAAGGATTACCTAGGGAAATCGACCATGACTTGGTTTGAGAATGAACACATGGATAGCTTACTAGCTCCAGTGCACACAGAGGAAGCTAAAAATAGTATACGAAGGATGCCTAATAGTTGTCACCTTGTTCCAGATGGTCTCACTACTAATGTTTTATGGAATATCTTTAGGAATTGATCCATGACATCATGACTATTTTTAAGGCTTCTGTGGATAGTGGCCAACTTCCGCCCTCCATGTGTGAAGCTTTGATCCTAACTAATCTTAAACCTGATAAGCCCATGGATTTATGCTTCTCATATCCACCACTATCCCTATTGAACACTGATACCAAAATACACCTAATCATAAGTTTTCCTTTATGCCTGGATTGATTCTGCCTGAACTGTCAAGCTTTATATAGAAAGATAGACACTGTACACAATCTCAAGACATTTTTTGAAGCAATTTCACCGTTTTTTCCCCCGATGTTGATGTGCTGGCAGTTTTTTAGAGGCTGGCAAGGTATTTGGCTTGGTCAAGTGGGAGGAGTTCATGTTTGCTATGCTAGGGGAGGTTGGTGTCGGAGACATGTTCCTCAAACTGGCAGCTTATTGTACTCTGAATCCATGGCCTGTATTTGAGTAAATGAATGTTCAGTGATCCCATTAGCATAGGCACAGGAACTCGGCAGGGATGTCCACTCTCTCCTCTGTTGTGTGTTGTGCCATTTGACATGTGCAATTAGACAGCATGATGCACAGAGATTCCCAGGATATAGATTGATCATCTCGGCCTATGCCGATAATCTTTTCTTTGACATCAGAGACCCAGAAACAAATCTTTCTCCTGTCTTCCATAAGACTATACAATCAGGGGGCGTGTCCGGCCTAACGATTTAATGGGGATAAATCTTTAAGTTTCCCAATGACTGAATCTACTCAATAGTGTTCTTTGAAATTCCCTCTAAAATAGACACTTGATACAGTTCAACCCTGGGTATTATGGTGCATAGGGATTCTGCTATTATTATTAACAGCAATTATAGAGTGGTCCTCAATAAGCTGACCGACAGCATCAATTGATGGTTAAGACCGCCACAGACCCCCTCCCCCCCCCCTTGCTGGTAGGATTGCCAACGTGAAAATAATAGGTTGTTACTATTGCTTTATTTATTCCAAAATATACCCATTTCTCTGATCCATTCACTCTTTTGCAATTCACAACAACTGATGATTCACCTTGCATGAGCTTGCAAGCAACCCAGATTCAATGGTCTGTGCATGTACTCCCACCTGGATACGGTGGCCTGGTTGCTCCAGATTTAGAGCACTATTACCACAGAGCTCAGAGTCGAGCCACGCATTGTTGGATTCATGGCCCTTCCCATCTGCGGTCCTTGTGGCTAGAAAGACATGCTGATTGGCCCACATTCCTTGGGGTGAGGCTTTTTGGCCTCTCCGCCAGAAGCCTTGATTGTATTGCCCCAGTAAGTACCACTGCGTCTTCATTGCAGTGGCTGTTCGATGCAGGCGGTGTCCCCTGTTCTACATCCCTGAAATGTGAAGGGGGTGATGTGCCTGGCGTCAGGCATGTTTGGAGAAAGGTGTGCGTGAACAGCTTGAAAGATTGCAAATGGTATTCGTGCCAGACACCTGTTCCACGATACTAAATTCAAGACTTTAGAGCAGATCCGAAGTCAATATACGGGTCCTCCCCCCGCTTAATATTTTCTTTATTACAAAATGCAGGTGCCCTCTGTGCTGTGGCTGCGGATCTCCCTGCCGAGCTGGAGCTTTTTACATCATCGGCTCATCTGATACAAAATGTTAGTTTTAAGCATATCATTTCTCATCTAAATGCTTTGGCTTGGTGCAATGGACCTCAGGCCATGAAGATGGAGTCTCCTCCTGGATGAGAGAGTGATATCAACCGAGACATCTCTGACCAGCAGTGATTCTTTCACTGCTCAGCTTTCAGCATAGAAGTATAAGTCTATACTCATACAAAGATTCTAAAATATACCTGCTAAACTCCAAAGATTTGTTCCCGAAGAGGATGCCAGGTGCCACATGTGCCGGAAGAGCAGGCTGCCTTTCTGCATTCATGTTGGGGATGTCCCCGTATATGCAAATATTCGAGGAGTAATGTGTTCATTGAACCTGTAAAATGATCGCTATTGGTTTGGGGCCAGACCCCCTCATGGCATTACTTGCATATGTGAAAGATATTCCTGCACCGATCCGAAAATGCACTGCATTGGCCCAGCTGTAGCCAAAAGGCTGTTGTGATGAGGCAGGCAGGAGCCCTTTCCCTCATAATGATGGGTGCAGGGCCTCATCTTTTGCGGTACTGGGTCAGACACCTAGAGCATGTTCCTGCCGCCCAAGTCTAGGCCTGGAGATACATGGGCCCATTGCAGTCATAGTTGGCATAGATGATGCTTGGGCTGGTGACGATGCTGTGCGACTGATGAAGAGATTGCGTGTCAATTGCTGTTCCCTCTGACGTCCTGCTAAGAACTGTGACAGTGTCTTATCTACTTGAGCTACCATTAGAATGGGGACTTCATGCACTTTTAAGTTCATGACAATGTCGCATCAATCTACAACGTTGTCTGTATCGCTCAACAAGTCCTTCACACTGTAACTGTGCTGCCCTCTTCCGTTTTTTTCTGGAATTAATGATGTTTAGAGTAATAATGAAACACAAATGGGGTTGTGATACTGAAATTGATTAGTTCAAGTGCCCAGATATACCCCAAGAGTTTCTACTACCTAGAGATGCCCGCAGCAAGAAGGGATACGAGCAAGGGCTAACTTTATTCGCGGAGCTATGCTGTGGGCTGCAGAATGCAATTGAAATGCTAGAGTGGCATTCTTAATTGTAGGCAATTATAGCAGTGAAAAGGCCAGGAAGGGATTCAGATGGCACGAATATTCTAATGGCAGCTGCATTCCAATTAAAGCTACTCAATGTTCCCTAAATATACAATTAAGGCTTTTAAATAACATATTGTGCTTTTTCACGGAGTGAATCATTTTAGCAGTTTTCTAGTATCCTGCAGTGGTCTTAAAACTCCTCATAAGAGTTTTGGCAATGCATCTCGGTAACGACAGGCATTCTTTATTTTTATAAATTGAGTAATGCCTATAAGAAGAGACCAATGGGAATCCATTTTATACTTCTTTCTTCAATAGCGGGTTATTTATAAGATTTGCCAATATGCATACTCCAAGTCAGATTATGCAGTCCGAGATTATAGCTGTTTGCAATATTACTAATTGATGTTTATGCGTTAAAGCACACACTGGCTTACCAGTAGACTATGCCTAACAGTGCGTGGACAAAAATAATTACCCTCGTTTGGTTTAAAACTATATGGTGGAACTGTGAAATTCCTTTAGATTTAGCCATGCTCTTCAGTTGTGAGCTAAATTGGGATTTATTTGCATGCACGTATTTTGTTTACTAATCCAAAAATGGATCTAGTAGCTGCTTTCATTTCTATACCACATGTTTTATGTCTATTTTCCTGTCTTGCCCAGTTCTAACAAAGAGCTGTTCCAAACGTCACTCTTCTGGACTATTCACATGTTTACAGTTCTGACATGTTATCTCTCAGTCACCATCCTGAATATTTAGTTCATTGCTGATGATGTAGGATTATCTGCCGGGAAAGTATAGTGTTTAGGTTCTAAAGGAGTACAAGGATGGAAATTTAGAGCTGGTTTATAGTACCTTCCTTCCAATGAGGCTAGTATTTGACTGACCTACACTAAGAATTGATGTCGTTTCCACCTTTACCATCAAAAAAAGTATGTTTCCCTATAATCACACATTTTGGATGATGCCTTGTCAGGGTTTTCACTAATGTGTTCAATTCTGCCCAGTTATGCCTTCTTTAGCCAGGTTTCTACTGGTGTAGGCAGAGTGGGAGGAAAAGCTAAGAAGCAGTTACTTCTAGAAGGCCCTATCTGGTGTGCTTTCAGAGCTGGACACAGTCAGGCATTTTCTCAGGGTCGTGGGAGGTCAGTTTTTACTAGGGAGTATCCCTTGCAGGTACTGTCATTATCTAATGATGGTAAAGAAGGTCATATTTCACAATTGGATAATCAAGTTAACCCCCTTGTATGCTTAACTCTGCAAGGGTAACGAGGGTAAGCTGTCAAGGCTTCCTCCTGGAGGCAGTGAAGGGTTAGAAACGTAATGTCCATTTAGAGCTATATCTGTACATGTAATGGGATAGGTCATTTCTTTACAAATGGAACACTAACGCAAATAAAATCAAGAACGTCACTGAAACAAATAATTTCCTGGCACCTGCTGGTACTGGAATACCAACCCAAAGAAAGTAAAGCACCTGGCTGTGGATGATCACTTAGTAAACTATTAACTGTCAACTTTACAATGCCAGTCTACGAGTCAAACCATCTAGCTGATTGAACACCATGCTGAAAGCTTTTACCTGATTCAATGGATACATATAATGCACAATATGTTACACGGTAATGAGTCTGCTAGAATATGTTTACCTTTTGCCCTAGTTTCTCAGTAGACTAGGGCGCATGAATCCAGATGGCTGAGAATCGGACAACTGTTTAAAAAAGCAATAAAGCTCCAGGATTGGACAAAGTCCCAGGGGACCTCTACAGACAGAACCACGATGTGTGGGGTCCATATTTCACAGTGCTATTTAATAACATTTTAAATGGAGCAGCTATTCCCCCAACATGGACAGCGGCTGAAATTATTCCTATTCATAAAAAGGGTTCCCCAGAGGATCCACCTAACCACAGACCACTTAGCTTAATTGATTGCTCTCAAAAACTCTTTGGCAAAATACTTTAAATTGCCTTCATTCCTGGATGGATAAACATCAAGTTTTAACCCCTTTCCAAGCAGGTTTTAGAAAGGTTGTGAATACAATTGATCAAGTCTTCAGTCTTTTGCTATTTTATTGGAAATTCGTGGTGTTGGGTGGGGCAGTCTTTACATTGTTTTGTTGATTTATGTTCAGCTTTTGATATGGTCTCACGATATAATCTCTGGCAAGTTTTATCTGATATGGGTTTCCACTTGGATCATCTGGCTATTTTAATCTTGCTCCACTTGGGAAATTATGCACAAGTACGGTGCGGGACATCAGGCAACTTAATAGCCCCTTTCTCTGTGGATTGAGGGGTGAGGCAGGGATGTGTGCTCGCTCCCACCCTGTTTTCACTGTACATTAATGATTTAATTTAATTCCTAGATGATTGTGATGGGGATGCACCTAGATTAGCTAGAACTAGAGCCCCGTCCCTATTGTTCGCAGACGATATCCTATTAATCTCCAAATCTCCTATGGGCCTTCAAAATATTTTATGTCGCTTTGAGAAATTTAATAAACTGTGGAACCTAGAAATAAATGTAGCTAAAACTTAATTTATGATATTAAACCCAGGCCATTCTACAAGATCGAATCCTAAACTTCTAGGTGTCCCGTTAGAGAGAGTTAAAGATTTTGACTATTTGGCCCTGTCCCTTAGTGCCGGTATGGACTGGTGTAATAAAATAGAAAATAGGAGACTTAAAGTTGTTCAGCATAGTTGGGCAATACTAATAGTTAAAATAAATCATTATATTGTCCAATTTCGTCTGTTGTGCAACTCTATAAGGCACAGACACTGGGAACTACAATGTACGGTTCAGAACTCTGGTGTTCTAAAAACATCCATAGCCTAAAAGTCTCAGAGAATTGTTGTATACACCAATTATTAGGCACGCCACTAGTTCCCATAAGATTTGATTTGGTATTAAGGCCCATCTCAGAGGAAGTTGGTCTTATTCCCATTCTTTACTGGCAACGGATCTGGGCAATGCCTACACTTTCATCCTATTTGGATGGCCTTAAGGATGTGCTGGGGATTCCAGGGACAAGTAAAGTCCCCTGGTTCAAATATGTGAGAGACACCTAGGTAAGATTGGATATAGAGATCAGTGGAATGTATGCAAGGATGTCCCAGCTACCAGTAAATGCTTTACTTTATTAAAGCAAGTTACTGCCAGTTTAAACTGGGCAGATTTTGTCAGCTTCTAAAATAGGTACTATGACTGACCAATTTCTACAAGTTAAACTCTTGTATAGCTTCAAAGAATGTCTAGATGCTCTACAGCCCCCATTAGCTCGCAGACTGTACTTGAAATTTAGGCATGGAACCCTACAAATAGCTACATATACCAGTAATGGTCTCAAACCATTCATCCCTCAGATTGCCGCTGTCCGTCCTGTGGAGCAGAGAAGGAAACTATAGAGAACCTGTTCTTTTTCTGCCCAACCTATTCCCTATCTAGGAAGAAGTGGCTTATACCAATTTACCGGGCAATGGGCAAAAAATCTTATGCTAATGCATTCCAAATTTTGAAAAATGATGTAAGTTATCTAACTGTATTTGCAAAAACTAGTTTTTGATTGGCAATATGGAGAGTAAGGCAGTGGTGTCTACAAGGTAGGACAATATTAGTCCATAGTGTATATGTTTTATTTTTAAGAATGTTAAAAATAGATGTGCTAGTCGGTTTATCTATTATTATAGACCTGTGCATTGTGCCCACAGGTATAAGCTAATTAATTAATGTGTGTGGTATTAATATATGTGGCTTAATACAGTATCTTTCTCCTAATTTTATATTTTTATCTTTTTTGTATCTAATATATATGAGTGTTTTATTGTGATTTTTATTGTGTACTTTTATGGCTTATGTATTTGCCGAATAAATTTATCAATGATGATGATGAAAAAAAAGCAATTGACGCTGAAACTTAGCAACCAAAATGCATTTGGGCTCTGAGCCACATAAAAACAGAAGAGTTGGGGTACCAAAGGGCTAGATACCAAAGTCTTGATGTATAGGTTATGGGGGACTTTTGTTTCAGTGATCAGTTCCTGGAGCTTCTGGTACCCCTTCAGGGAAGTTCTTTTACAGGCACGAGTGGCCTTGAACATGAATGTTCATTAGGAAGACAAATGGTGCTAGAGTTAGCTTAGCATACAAAAGTACATTCTCTGGGGCTATCAGACTTCTGCACCTCGAAAATAACCAAACACTGTCAGGATCTTCATTCACCCATGGGACATCAATTAGACTAGTGATTCACCAAGTTGAACAAGGATTTAGGATTAGGGTCTAAATGGAATTTGAAATTAATATCCTTGGAACTGCAAGAACTACAAAGATGTTTAAAATGGTTTTAAAATTAGGACAACTGGTTTCAACCAATGGGACACTGTCCTAAGATCTAGAGTGAAGAGAAAGAAACCTCTGTGTCCTTCGTGTGCTGAATATGGATGCAATGTGCTATCACAAAATCAAGAACAGTCCGCAACAGGTCAGGGTCAATGCAGGCTCACAATGTTTGTGGACCTGGAATGTTACGCAAGTTTCATGCAACTTATCTCCAGATCCCAAATAGCGTCTGTGTGGCTCACTTCCTTGAGATGACCTCCAACCTTGCACTTGTCTGATGGGTTTTGCTCTTTGTGTTCCTGATTGACACAAGGCAGTACTGCACACTCAGGAAAGTGCTGTTTCAGGCAAACCTCTCTGTGCAGCTGCCACAAAGCTATACCTTAAAGTTCAGGTGAAGTATGAGATGCTGGCTTAATGGGGCCCGTGCATGTCCTTTTTGGGGGCTCTGCTGAGTCCAAGTTTTCTTGCATTTTTAAATATCAGTTATCACTGAGCACCATTGCTGGCTTTCCTTAGGGACGGTGTCAGGCACCAAATGCCTCTTTTGTAATTTCAAACATCAGAAGCCCATTGCGAGACAGGCTTGGGCCTAGCAGAGAAACAAGTCAGATCAATTAGAAACAACAAACGCCGGCAGAGGAGGAAAGCGAGCAGGAAACGCAATAAACGTAAAGAAACAGACAACGGGCAGATGAAAGCAGAAATAAATACCAATATAACAACAACTAAAACAATCATGAATCTTGCCAACATTGATCTATCAAAAGCAGAGGAACAACTATTGAGTCTAGGCTTGTCCTTCTGCCCTGAGAGCAATTTTAACTATGCAACAAACTGAAGTTAAAAAAATACCATCTACTCACGAATAAAGATGTTAAATTAATTGAAAGAGAGGCAGCAGTGGATCAATTATTGAATATGAACCTTTCTATGTAAGATATGCCCCTTTTGAGAGACTTACAAGAATTGATGCATGAAGAACACACTGAAAACGCATCCGGTTCAGGTTGTCAACAGTCAAGGATTGACAATACGGATGATACTCGTGAAAAGAGAATGGGTAATAAGAACATCAGATACACACCATTCAAACCAAAGTCAACTTTTAATCCGATATCCCAGAGGAAAGCAATTTATATCTTCAGTGAACAGGTTACATCTCAAATTAAAAAACGAAATCACAGAGTACATAATGCCAAACACAAATATAATAGAAGAAATCATCAATACTATCTTTTAATTAAAAAACTACAGGCCAATAAAAAGATTGTGATACGCAACTCTGACAAAGGGGGTAATATCATGATTTGGTCAAAAGAAGCATATCTACTGCTCAATGATATTCAAGAGCAATGCACTGAATCTAAAAATCATATATAATGACTTTACAAAAAACTATTGGCCTGGAAAAGCTTAGGTCTTCTCAACATGCAGGAATATACATTTTTGAGAAATGAGACCTCAACTGTACCCACTATATATTTTATTCCTAAAGTACACAAGAACCCTCAGAAACCACCTGAGAGACCCATTCTAGCTGCTAGTGATGGCCTACTGGAGCATACGTCACAATATGTGGACCATTTTTTACAGAAGTATGTGCAGGCACTACCGTCCTACATCAGTGACACTGGAGACTTTTTAAGGAAATTGAGCAAATTTGAATGGAAGGACGCTTATACCCTCATAGCGCTTGATGTAATCTCATTTTATATGAGCATTAATCATAGAGATGGAGTAAAGGTGTTGTAACACTATCTGAGTAGAAGATCAGCACAATTTGTACAGCACAACAAAATGCTGATAGAGATGGTTAAATGTTGTCTCAATAATAACGTGCTCATGTTCAACAATGCTTTATTCTAACAAACACGAGGAGTAGCCATGGGAGCCAGCTTCCCCCCCAGCTATGCTTGTCTACACATGGGCTGGTGGGAGGAGCTGGTTCTTGGAACTACACATGAACAATATGTGAATAACAATGTTATTTTGTGGCTTCGATTCAACGATGGCTTATTTGTAGTATGGAATGGTACGAAGGAAACAGCTATTGAATTTGTAAATTCAATTAATCAGAATGATAACAACTTGCATTTCACAGCCACCATCAGTCGTGAAGCTGTCAGTTTCCTTGATACCCAGGTATACATATCTAATGCTAAAATTGAAACTAAACTGTACCAAAAAGAGACTGCTGGCAATTCCATTCTTCACACCAGCAGTACTCATCCTAGGCACTTGGTGGAAAGCATTCCCTAAGGGGAGATGTTGAGGCTAAGAAGGATTAACAGCAAGCATGAAGATCTTAAGATTGCACAAATAGCTAGCAAACAGAGATTCTTAGAACGTGGCTATACACATAAAACCATAAACAAAGCAATCACAAAATCTATGAAGGTGGATAGGGCAGAATTGCTCAGACACAAACTAAGCTGTTCCTTAACTGAACTGAACCAGCCAAATGACACTGAAAACCTCGTAACAGAGAATCAAGGGCCAAAAGAGTTTAGGGTCATCATTGGGTACAGTAAGCAAGAGCAGATTCTTAGGTCAATAATAAAACATAATTGGCCGTTAGTACTCAATGACCCAGTGATAGGACACCTACTCCCATTTAAAATCTCGTTTACTCATAGTAGGGCACCCTCTATGAGAGACAGTTTAGTTTAAACCAGTCCAGACATCATGGAAGGGACCAATTGGTTAACTACTCATAAAGGCTTTTATAAGTGTAACACCTTGAAGGCTTGCCAACACGGGGTCAACAAAACAACGTATCAAACCCCATTTGGAGGCAAAGAATGTAAAATCAAAAAGGCCATGACCTGCAAAACTGATCATGCCATTTATGTCCTACAATGTCCCTGTAATTTGCAATATTTTGGGAGTACGAAACTCCAAGCGCATAAAAGAGTACTCCAGCACATGAGACCCATTTTAAATCAAGATAATACCTACCCAGTTGCACTGCATTTTAAAGATAAACATGATTCTAAGGTACCAGGACTTAAATATTATCTCATAGATGCAGACCCACCGAGCAGGAGAGGGGGAAATAGAGAGTTTAAAATAAGGAAATTAGAGACACGTTCAATCCTGGAATTAGATTCCAAGTACCCGGGAGGCCTCAATACATCTGAAGACCTCTATACTTGCCTACATTGAATCAATATAAGAGTTGGAAACATATTCAAGGGTACATTAAGATAATCAATATTATTACCCTACAGGAAATCGTGAACTGAATGGTAGGGACACATAAGGAGTCAACGGTCACAGGTTTCCTAATAGGCTCTACAAGCAACGGATAGGCATTGGTATAGTTTTAGTACCAACATTAATGACAATCATATAACATTATTTAGTTATAATTACTCAAATCTATTCATGTTTAATTTAATAGCTAACGGTGATCACATATGAACGTAAGGGTATTAATACCGTAATGAGGAATTTCAAATAGAGCTGTCATACTCAGATCACAAAATTAGGATTATTGATGGTGACAGTAACACAAAGCAATATTAAAATTTTGACATTAGGCTTTTAAACCAGAAGTTAATAAAAATGGTTTTATAGCGTCAAGCACTTTGCACAATAGGATGGAGAACACAAGAGGTTAAAGAAAAATAGGAAGAAAATAAAAAACCAAAAATAATGAGTGTTCTCAAGGAAATTGGTCACTTGCACTTGCACTTTATTGAGACGCGCCAAACATGGTCAACAAAGCAGTCCGAGTCAAATATATATTAGCAGTGTTGTGCCATGGGTGGATTGGTGAACGCAGATTTTAGCAAGATAAGTATTGTATTTTACAAGGAATTTTAGAAATAATTGTTGTAATTGTAAGGTACTTGTTAAGCGCGATTGCTGCCCGAAAGCGTCCAAGCGCTGAGTAAAAGCAGAGAGTGATCTAGAGGACAGTCTAGGAGAGGTCGGATTTGGCAAACAAATGTGTCTTTAGATTTTTACGAAATGAGAGGAGGTCAGGATTGGATCGAAGTGAGATGGGGAGGGCATTCCAGTGTTTAGCGGTGTTCAGGGAGAACAGCCTGCCCCCCGACCTGGCTCGCTTCACTCTGGGGACAACCACAAGGAACACATCCGTCGACCGGAGGTTCCTGTTGGGTTGATAAGGAGTGATAAGGTCGGAGTTGATAGCAGGAGCTGTTTTCCAGACGGCGTGGTGTGCCAGGCACAGTGCCTTAAAGGTGACCCTCTGCCTCACTGGTAACCAGTGGAGAGTTTTCAAAGCAGGTCTGGCTGACTGAGTGCGCGGGATTTCCAGCAATGTGCGAGCTGCACAGTTCTGAACGACCTGATTTTCGGAGAGTTGTTTCCGGTGCCCCTATATATAAGGCATTGTTCGAGTCCAGGCGAGACTGGATGAGGCCTTGCATCACCACCTTTTTTGCCTCGAGGGGGAGTAGCGGGAGGACCTTCCTCAGGATCCTAAGTAGGCCGAAACAGATGGAAGACAGTTTTTTGGCCTGAGTGGAGAAGGAGAGTTTATTATCCAGCCACACCCCCAGGCTTTTGACACTGTCCTTGGGGGTGGGAGGAGAACCCAGAACACTAGGCCACAGAGAGGTGAGGGAAACCGGAGAGGGAGGGCCTAGGAGCAGAAGCTCCGTTTTATCAGCTCCGTTTATCACCGTTTAGTTTTAGGGAGGAAATAGAAATATATTTATATCCATATTTACATTGATTTTATGTATAGTATTTATATGTATGATGTTCATATATAAATCTGTTTTGCTATATTTATCATCTTATTGCCTCCACCCGAGGTCCACCCTTCTTGTCTTCTCTCGGTTCAATATTCTAATGAGTATAGAAATTACATGTTTATTTCAGACAAGATGGTTCCAATAACGTCCATTTATGTAATTTCAACAAGGATGTTCTTTTATGTGATTAATTGCACGGAGAAATTATACCCCGAGGACAATGCCAAAGATATAGACATATGAAGACAGACTGAGTGGGACGCTTTACAAAAGTGGTTGTCCATGTCTATGATTGCGTAGTTTTGCACGTTTGTGATTTGCACCTGTCACTTTAAAAGAAATGATTCATGCCGTAGCGCATGTCATGTGATCAAGGCTCGTCAGAGCTGAATCGTGTAATGGCTGTTTAATCAATAAAAAATAACTACACAGATATCGTGGTCCGTGCCCGTTTTGTGGGAAAAATTCGGCGGTTTTGACGGAATATATATATATATATATATATATATATTCACTTAAAAAACCATAGGTTTCACACATGTTATAGTTAGCTGGACATTTCACTCGTAAAAACCAATGAAATTCCCCCGTTATAGTAAGTGCAGGCAACTATAACTCACGCGACCGCAATCCTCTGCTGATGACGTCAGATATTACATCACTGTATTTAGACACTTATTTACCCATGTCTTCTTCCATTAATCTTCAGCTATACATATATTACAAATGTTTATTTTTCATAAAGACACATATGTCATCAGTGATGTAATAAACCTATGGTTTTTTAAGTGAATTTGCAAGGTTTTTTAAATGCTAATTCGTAACTATAACGTGTGTGAAACCTATGGTTTTTTCAGTGAATTTGTAAGTTTTTTTAATTGCTAACTTATGTATTTATTATTATTTTTTTTTTTAAATCGCGAGGTGTGCGCACCGTGCACGCGCTGTGGGCGCTCAGTGCGCTTCGCGCACCGAACACCCACGGATCGCAGTGCGTGCCGTGCGCGTGCCGTGCACGCACCATGCGCGCACCTCGCGATTTTTAAAAGAAAAAAAAATAGTTTTTTTCTCCCTTGGGGGTCCTTCTGTGACCCCCTGACCAAGGCTAGGGGGTCAGGAACTGCCCACTCTGCCCCCTTTTCACGTTCTCCACCTTTTTTTTTTCACCCACTCAGACTGCGAGAGACAAAATGGCGGCCGACACTTCCTGGTTTCGACCGATTCGAATGTTTACCGACATCTAACAACCAATCAGAATTGCGCTCGCGCACGGCAGGGTGCGCGCACAGTGCGCGCACGGTGCGCACGTATAGATATTGATATGCTTTTAAATGCTATTTTCTCAGGAAATACTGAACAGATTTACACCAGAGGGCACTTCCTTGACCTTATGGCTACCTCTCTGCCAAATTTCACGTAATTCTGTTCAGCCGTTCGGGCTGTAGCTGCGACTAAAGGTCCTATGGAAAAATGCATGGGGAAAACGCGTTTTGGGACCCCCCCATTTTCTCGGCCCCCGCTTGACAAATCACCCCGAGACTTTCAGGGTAGGAGCTGAGCAGAGCGCCCCATTAGTTTTGAAAATTTCGCGAGGATTCGTCAACCCTGCCCGCCGGACCTACGACGCCTCCGAAATCAACGCACTCAACTCCGGTCGGATGCCCGGCTGCTACCGAGCCACACCAAGACTGACCAACGGACCCTTCTGCTGCGACTCCTACAACTTCTCCTGCATCAGGACCTGCACTACAACCGCCAAGCCGAGCACCAACAGCAACCACCTGAAGTGCATTCTACACAACACCCGCTCAGTCCACAGACACGCCATCCAACTCTGGAACCTGATCGACACAACATCCCCGGACGTCGCCTTCCTCACGGAGACCTGGATGAACGCCTCATCAGCTCCCGACATCGCCATCCCGGACGGATACAAGATCACCCGGAGGGACCGCGTCAACCAGACCGGAGGAGGCATCGCCATCGTCCACAAGAACACCCTCCGCATCACGACCAACACCGACGACACCCTCAAAACCGCCGAACACATGCACTTCCAGATCCACACCGACCCCAAGACCACCCTCAGAGGCACCCTCATCTACAGACCCCCAGGGACACGCACACAATTCAGCGAAGACATCGCTGACTTCATCAGCCCGCACGCCCTCCCCTCCGCCGACTACATCCTCTTCGGGGACCTCAACTTCCACCTGGAGAACAACAACGACCGCAACACCACCACCCTGCTGGACAACCTCGCCAACCTCGGTCTGAAGCAGCTGGTGACCACCCCCACCCACTACGCCGGACACACACTCGACCCCGTCTTCTCCTCCAGCAAGGACATCGCCTTCAGCCACGCCACCAGACTCCACTGGACGGACCACAGCTGCGTCCACTTCAGCTTCAGAAAGAACACGACCCACTACCACCAGCAACAGGTCGCACGCAGAAGCTGGAACAAGATCACAGCCGACCAGCTTACCGCATCCCTTAGCCAGGACCCCCCGCCAGCTCAGCGAACCCCAGCCAGGCCGCCAACAACCTCACGAAGTGGATCAGCAGCTGCGCGAATGATCTCGCCCCGCTGAGGAACCCACCCAGCAGTAAGAAAGCACCATGGTTCACAGACGAACTCAAGAGCTCAAAGAAGAACTGCCGAGCCCTCGAGAGAACATGGCGCAAAGACCCTACACCAGACAACATGACCACCCTCAAGCTCGTCACTCGAAAACACCACCAACTGATCCACGCCACCAAGGAAACCGCATTCAAGGAACGACTGGACAACAACGCACACAACAGCAAGGAACTCTTCAAGATCGTCAAAGAGCTCTCCAACCCCAACGCCGGAATCAACAACATCACCCCATCACAAGACCTCTGCAACTCCCTCGCCTCCTACTTCCACAACAAGATTGCAGACATACACAACAGCCTCAGCGCAAAGCCGACGCACCCCACGACCGCACCGGCACCCCCCACCTCCACCCTCCGCACCTGGACCCCGATCAATACCGAAGAAACCCAATGCACGATGAACTCCATACACTCCGGATCGCCAACCGACCCCTGCCCACACCACGTCTTCAACAAGGCTGACTCCGTCATCGCACCCTACCTACGGGACATCATCAACGCCTCCTTCGACACCGCCACCTTCCCGGAGAGCTGGAAGCACGCCGAACTCAGCGCGCTACTGAAGAAACCATCAGCGGACCCCACCGAACTCAAAAACTACCGCCCCATCTCGCTCCTCCCGTTCCCGGCCAAAGTCATCGAGAAGACCGTCAACAAGCAGCTTGCCGCCTTCCTCGAGACCAACGGATCCCTCGACCTCTCGCAGTCTGGCTTCCGGGCCAACCACAGCACCGAGACTGCCCTCATCGCAGCCACCGACGACATCCGAGCCCTGCTCGACAATGGGGAGACTGCAGCCCTCATCCTCCTGGACCTCTCCGCGGCATTCGACACTGTCTGCCACCGCACCCTTGTGCAGCGCCTCAGCAACGTCGGAGTCCAAGAGAAGGCACTCGAATGGATCATCTCCTTCCTCGCCGGAAGGACACAGAGAGTCCGCCTCCCCCGTTCAAATCAGAAGCCACCGAAGTCATCTGCGGCGTTCCTCAAGGCTCCTCGCTCAGCCCCACCCTCTTCAATGTCTACATGAGCCCCCTCACGGCCATCGCACGCCAGCACAACCTCAACATCCTCTCCTATGCCGACGACACCCAGCTGATCCTCTCCCTCACCAACGACCCCGCCACCGCCAGAGCCAACCTACACAAAGGGATGAAAGACGTAGCCGAGTGGATGAAGATCAGCCGCCTGAAACTGAACTCAGACAAGACGGAGGTCCTGATCCTAGGCTCGTCACCCTCCACCTGGGACGACTCCTGGTGGCCCCCCGCCCTGGGCAGCGCACCCATACCAACAGACCACGCACGCAACCTGGGCTTCATCCTGGACTCCTCCCTCTCCATGACCAGACAAGTCAACACCGTCTCCTCCTCGTGCTTCAACATCCTGCGCATGCTACGCAAGATCTTCCGGTGGATCCCCACCGAGACCAGGAAGACGGTCACCCAGGCCCGCGTCACCAGCCGACTGGACTACGGCAACGCCCTCTACGCCGGTACCACAGCCAAACTCCAGAAGAGACTCCAGCAGATCCAGAACGCCTCAGCAAGACTCATCCTCGACATCCCCCAGCACAGCCACATCTCAGGACCCCTGAGAGACCTGCACTGGCTCCTGGTCAACAAGAGAATCACGTTCCGACTCCTAACCCACGCACACAAAGCCCTCCACAACCAAGGCCCAAGATACCTCAACAACCACCTCAGCTTCTACACTCCTACACGCCAGCTCCGTTCGACCAACCACGCCCTCGCCGCCGTCCCCCGCATCCGAAGGGCGACCGCAGGAGGAAGGTCCTTCTCCTACCTGGCCGCCAAGATGTGGAACTCCCTCCCGACCCACCTCCGCCGGACTCAAGATCACCTCGCCTTCAGGAAACAGCTCAAGACCTGGCTGTTCGAGCAGTAACAGTCCCCCCCCCTCCCCAAGCGCCTTGAGACCCCCCCGGGTGAGTAGCGCGCTATATAAATGCTCTGATTGATTGAACCGGCGCCAAAGTTATTCAAAATAGAATTTTGAGATTTCCTATGGAAACTAGGTTGTAACTATAACTATCTACTGGCGACCGCCAGTAGATAATATATATATATATATATATATATATATATATACATATATATATAGAGGAGCTAGTTTCCCTAGGGAAATCCTTGTTTGACTTGCCTATAACTTTGGTGTTGTTTGACCAATCTGCATGAAATTTTCCCAGAAAAAGTGTCAAAGTAGGTTCTCTGTGTCATGGAAAGTTTGGGGGTGATCCGTGCAGTGGGGACAGAGAAATAGGGGCGTGAAATAAGGGTATGTTTGTAATGTTAATTCCCATAGGGGCACGTTGTCGAGCCTACAGCCCAAACTGATGGATGGAATTACACCAAATTAGGCAGAAAGGTAGATGTGATTTTGTGAAATTAAATCTGAACAATATAGTGATATTTCTGGTCACGGATATTTCACGACGGTTTTGTGGTGATCCCGGTGAAACAGCGATGTGTTCGAGGTGAATGGTAGAATTGCGTGCCAGCGGGTATGCTCTGATTGGCTGGACACAGCCTGAACAGAAAGTTGTAGCGGTTTCGCGGTGATCGCAGTCCCACTGTGACGTGTTCGAGGTAAATCGCGAAAGCTCGCCAGTGGGAATGCTGTGATTAGATGGACGCAACCTGAACAGAAAGTTGTGGCTGCCATTTTATCGATCTGGAGCAGTTCCCAGGGCTGAAAATTTCTGCGAAAGCTAAAATGAGGGTTAGGCTGGAGGTACTCTGACCTCATATTTGAAAAATGGGGGTGTTAGTGACACAAGTTCTGGGTCCAAAATTGATCTTTTAAATAGCATACGATATTTGTGACGACGACACGACCGCCATTGCACCCCCGCATACCATTGCAGGGACATCATGAATATAGACCTATGTATACACTCACAAACTCACTCACACACTTACACATCCATTCACATACCCACTCAGACATTAATGCACAACTCACAAACTCACTCAGAAACCTATGTGTGTACTCACATACACATTTATAGGCTCATGCACCCACTCCGAGATGCACTTAAATACTCATGCACCTTCTCACAGACTCATTCAGACACTGACACACCCACTCACAGACCCATTGAGAGACTTAGGTTTCCACTCACACACCCACTGAGAGATTGATGCACCCATTCACTGTCCCACTCAGAGACCTTTGCACACAGTCAGAGATCCACTTAGACACTCACGCACCCATTCACAGACCCACTGAGAGACTTTTGCTTCCACTGAAATACCCAGTGATAGACAGACCCACTCAGGCACTTCTGCACCCACACATAGATCCAGTCACAGAGTCATGTTCTATTCACATACCCACTTAGAGACTCATACACTCCCACAGACCCACTCACATGCTGGACAACCCACTCACAGACCCACTGAGAGACTTATGCTTCAACTGACATACTCACTGAGAGATTGATGCACCCACTCAGAGACTCATGCACCCAGGTACAGACCCAGTCAAAGACTGATACACCCTCTCATGACGGACCCACTCAGACACTTATGCACCCACTCATAGATCCAGTCACAGAGTCATGTACCCATTCACATACCCAATCAGAGACACATACACCCACTCACAGACCCACTCACATGTTTATGCACCCACTCACAGACCCACTGAGAGACTTATGTTCCCACTGATACACTCACTGCGAGAGTGATGCACCCACTCATAGACCCACTCAGAGACTCATGCAGCCTGTCACAGACCCACTAAGACACTCTTGCACCAACTCACAGACCCATTCACACACTGACTCACAGACCCACTCAGACACTTATGCTTCCACTCATACACCCACTGATAGACAGACTCACAGAGACACTTATGCACCCACTCACAGACTTACTGAAAGGCTCATGAATCTACTGACATACCCACTCACAGACTTATATGCCCACTAACAGACTTACATACCCAGTCACAGACCCACTCAAAGACTTTGGCAACCCACTTACGTAACCCAGTGAATCATTAATACACACTGCCACAGAGATATTGAGACACTATTAAATGTTTTTATAGAATTATTTAGATAGTTATTTATCTAGTGTGATTCTTAGAATAAATTATATAGTTATATTTTTTAAGTGCGGTGGTGGCTATTGAATTCCTGCTTTTGCTTTGCATTTTTGCGACATATTCGAGATGGTCTTGGTTACCGACGTTATCACGACTCCCGTAATCACTGAGAAAACAAACAATAGGTTTGAGAGATGGTTTTTATAGAAACTCACTAGAAAAACATGAATTTAGAGAATGCAGTAATCAACCCCTAGTGTGTAAAATACTGTAATATGTGTTAATATATGTTTTACTCTTTATGGAAAAGGCATGATCGTCGCGGTTACCTACGCCCTAAATAACCGCAAAAACAGAAAGTTGGTTTCAAAGATGGCTTTTAAACATGAGTTTAAACATGTTTTTTAAAGAAGCATGTATATAGTAATATCAGTAGTGCAATGTTTAGAATTGATTTTTTTAATTATTATTTTTGGATGTGCTGGTGGCAGTTAAATGTCTGCCTTTGTTTGTCATCATCATCATCATCATAAAAACTTTATTCGGTCGTTTTGGTAAACCATAAAAGTCACACACATAAAAAGTACATAAAAGGCATAGAAGACTAACAGAGAGCAGCTTAGCACACATAGGTTTCATAAAATAAACACAGAGTGACCATCCAGATCACGTCAGAAAAAGTTCATTATCAGTTTTCACTCTCAGCAAGACAATTTTTCTTTATTAGTCACAATGCCAGACCACAGAGTTAAGACAATCATTCTTAAAAGTGCATGGTGCCATTTGTTAGTGCAAGACGGCCCTGATTAACAAGAAAAAGAAAATAAATATTTGAAAATCTTGTAAAGATTCAGTGAAATGCATAGTGGCTTTTCAAATTGACGGGCAGGTTTCAATCAGATAGGACCTATTATCCTGTTTTCATTTACTTTCAAATAGAATCTGGGTTTCAGCCAAAATATACTATCTTGTAAACAGTCATTATTAAAGTGTGTAGTGCTTCTACGAACCTCCGTAAGATGGAGATAATCATTTTAAACATACTCAGGGGGTACAAAACAACACAGGGTCTTAGAGGAGGAAATGTGGAGGAAAGAGGACAATTATTTTCCAACTAACCTCCTTAAGCGAATTGCAGCAGAAATAAATCTATATATCTTTTCGCAAATATATTCTGATAGTAGTCGGAGATATAACAAGGCTGGCCAACATTTTCTGATGTTCAAGACCCTCAAGAGTGGTAAAATGAATTTCCTGGGTGGATTATTATATAACTCACAGAAGAAAAAAAGTGCAACATGTTCTGGCTTGAATTACAATCACAAGGGCAGCTATCCAAATGGGCATCATGAAAGGTATGACTAGGATACAACACCAATAAATGAGCAATGCCGAATCTGAATCTAGTAAGATAAAAAAAATGTAAATGGTTAAAAGGGTACAAAAGGTATGGGTCAATTCCTTTAGTGGTAACCAGAGGTAAATAGTCAACTACCTGCTTTTTGCTGTGCTCCACATATTCTCTGTGTTCACTTAAAATGTTTAAGAAATGTCTTTTTAATTGGGGTTTCATGACAGAGGTCCTGAGATAGGGGTTTGGGAAAAAATCCAGCCTCCCCATGCGAGCCAGCTGGGTCTTCACATAGCTGAGCTATGGTATTTTATGTGCATAGTCACTGTTTAAACAATTTTAAATTATTTCACGGTTGATGGCCGGTTCTTCATTTACCCAGATCATGCCTTTGTTTGTGATTTTACAACTTATTTGGCGACCATCGCGGCATTCTAATAAGAAAATGAATAACATTTTGGGCTCTTGAGTGGTTCTGACAAGAGCCTTTGTGTTGAGAGTGTGTATAAGACAGCTACAGCTAAGACTGTATGAAGAGTTTCAGGTTGCTTAGAAACACCCTGTTCCCTTTGTTTGTAGAGTGAACTCTATCACTTCTATAGATTCCATGCATGTTAAAACGCAGGTTGTTGTTGTAGATAGAGCCCATGTTATGGTCTCTGAGGAAAGCAGAAAACAGTTTTATTAACATGTTTCCTGGCTTTCTCAGACCACTTCCCTTTCTGTCTTTGGCATATGTCAGAGCACACCACGACAGTGTGAGGGAAATGCATCATCAGTTCAGAAAAGGTATCCTTCATTAGGATTTCCAGTCCTTCTCTAGTTAATGTGGCTAGGTCATTGACACCACAGTGTACAATCATGAGGTATGGGGCTGGTGAACCCACAATGCTTTTAACCGAAGGTAGTAAGTGATGAAACTTGAATCCTCTAAGTTGAATCCAAGTAATGTTAACATTAGCCAAACCTAAGTCCCTGTTAATACTTCTCTTTCTTGCAGCCTCAGCAGCCCAATAGACAAAGCTGTGGCCAACAATCCACACTCTAAGCATTTTGAAATGAAGAAGCAATAGCAGTCAGGAGAAGGCTGTAGCTGAATGAGGTAGTTTTCCAAATGAAAAGCAGTTAAAATGGAGGTGTTTTCTTTTAAAACAAAATATATTTCATTGGATGCTGTCAGCATGTAAGTGAATAAAATTAGGTAGTGTGTTGGATGCAATAGCGAGAAGTCCTATTATTGGCTGTTGTTTAAAAAAAAAAAGTAATACAAACATAGATATGCTTTTGAATCTGTGGAGTAAAACCACACCTGCTGCACCTCATTTGGAAGTAGCATGTTCCTTCTAGAATGTGCTGTGGACTTGTGATCTACTCGTTCCACTTGGTTGCTAGGTACACTGAGCTAAGAGTGTATTGGGGGAAGGCTGTTTAAGAGACAGAACATTTTTTTAAAAGCTGAGGAGTTATGCCACAATTTAAGTAATGGTAAACTTTAATTTCCAAATCAAGATTATGTAATAAACTGGTGTGCAGTAATTAAACTAAACAAAATTAAGCTAAATATCAGTTTCGACTCGTTTTTTTTTGCAATTACTCCGCGATGATCGTGAAAACATTGCGAACACGCAGAGACAGGAACCTCGTTTTGAAATAGAGGGAAATGGTTAACAGATGCTAACCATTCACAAGTGGGGGTACAGTAGTCTAAAATGAAAGACATGATTTCATTTGCTGCCTTTCTCATGATCATAGCGGGGAAAGTTGAAGAGATTGCTATTTTATAGTTGCTCTCTATGAGAGTGGTTTACCATCCTTATGATTAGTTTTTACAAATTTTAACAGTGTCAAAACTATCGAGAAAGAGCTAAAACAACAATATAATATACAAACTCAAGTCACTGGTATGTATATATCTTTTTAATTATTTAAAACATTTACATTTGAAATGAAGATGTATATGGGAGTTGGATAAAAAAGTGTCACAGTGATGTGAAAAATAAATATCAGATGAAGTGTATCCGGCAGAGAGTATCTGTTTAGCATGTTAGTACTTTTGAAAGTTTCCATGAGTAATGCCTTCAAAAATTACAATGTTTTACATGTCTAAGCATCATGTGCAGAACAGACAGATCTATATTATTTGAATTCTGGGAACTATAGTACTTTTAGTCAGATTATTAAACAGGAGTAGTGTAGTCATGAATAAAACATTAGAAAATGGGCTTTCCCTGTATATCAATTATAAAGTAGTACTTGTTAGGTATATAATAAGAATTGTTTGTCAATGTGTTTTTAACTTATATGAGCGGTTTGCATACGTTTAGATAGTGAGATGTGGTTTTTCTGGTTGCAAATAGTAAGTACGATGAGACTCTTGAGTTTACTTAAAGATGTAGAGAACTACATATTTTTGGAAAGATGACCTGAAGGTGTATATCTATTATGAAATCACATATATGTTTATATGGTGATATATTTAAGGCTGTTGAAAATGTCAAGTATATCGTGAGGGTGGTGCGTACAGAATATCTCTTGCGAGTTCTTGTACTAACTTCACTTCATGTATAACTTTTCTTTGAGAAATACTTAATATATGTTTTAAAGGCTTCAGAAATATTTGAGAGATGTAGGTATGTCCATAAGTAAAGGTTTTGTGCTTTGAAAAAGGGAGAATTGTTGTTTTCAGCTTTAGAAACTACTGATGCATGTGTATGCTGGATAACAGAGCAATGTATTCACCTAGAGATCCATGA
The DNA here is from genome assembly GCF_964204655.1 of Triturus cristatus. NCBI lineage: Eukaryota > Metazoa > Chordata > Amphibia > Caudata > Salamandridae > Triturus > Triturus cristatus. The sequence continues at coordinate 662,803,255 of NC_140581.1, read as the reverse complement.
ATCCAATTATATATCAGGTGTGATATCTAAACTTAACTCACACAGAGTTCAGTAGAAAAGGATATATACACTAAAACAGGTAGTTTCATAGTGACAGGAGGACTTAAACAATGAGTCATAGATATAGTCACAACTGTTATGTATCTAACAACAATGGAGATACTTTCACAGTAAGCCAGGCACTAATCAGGAACTCATCTAATCAGTCAGTCAGTAATAAGGCATTCATCAAATCACTCATGCACTGTCTACGCACTTATTCAATTACCCAGGGACTACATGAACACTCTTGCAAGCATGCATGCACTAATTATGTAGTTATTGAATTATGCAGGCACTACCCATGCATTCATCCAATCACCCAGGCACTAAGCATTCACTTATACAATCACCAAGGCTGTACCTATGCAGTCATTCAAACACCCAAGCACAACCCATGCAGTCATTCAAACACCCAAGCACAGCCCATAAACTCATCTAAACACCCACTTACAACCTATGCACTCATCGAAATACCATGCGTTCATCCAATTTCGTAAGCTGTAGCATTGCAGTGAATCTATCACCCATCCAGTACCTATGCACTCATTCAATTACTGAGGCAATACTGTTGCACTAATACAATCATCCCAGTAGTACACTTGCTTTCATGCGAGCAGTCAAACTTTAACAATGGACTCATGCAATCATTCAGACACTAGTCATGCACTCTAATCAGCCAGACACTTCTGATGCACTCATTCAATTATCCAGGCACTACCCATGCACTTATTTAAACACCCAGGTACAACCTGTTCACTTAACACAAATCTCATCGGCACCAGCCATGTACTCATCCAATCACTGAAACACTACAAATGCAGATGCTATGTATGCACTTACAAAATCACCTATGCACTATCCATGCACTCTATAAATCACCTATATACTATGCATGCACTTCTGCAATGAGTTGCACTCTTTAAATCATCCAACCACTATCTATGCATGCACTGAATTATTTAGGCATTTGTTATGTACTTATCTAATCATTCAGGCACTACTCATGCACTCATCCAAACACCCAGTTAGTAGTGATATACTCATGCAAACACACAGGCAATAACTATGCAGATATGGAACGATCCATGTAATTCTCATATACTCAGGGAATCATTCAGGCACTACCTGAATCCTTAGGAAATCAGCTAAGCACTGCCTATACACTCATTCAATCATCCAGGGAGTCTTGATGTATTCAACCACAAACACATATATTAACAAGTTTTAGTGAGGAATATGTAGTCTTTTAGAACCATCTGGTGAATTATATATGCAACCTGTCACCTGTCATGCACTCGGAAGAAAAAGTGAGCTATATGCACTGATAGAGATTTAATGTGCAGATTGTTATATGCACAGTTTCCCAAAATTTAAATGTGATACATTTATGTAGAAAAGTACTGAGGGGCCGATTCACAGAACTAACTTAAGACATAATCCTAAACTTACTACTTTTGGTATTCACAGAAGTTAGGAATTTGTTTTAAGATTGTCTTAAGAAAAACTTAAGACAGACTTAAGACAGACTTAAGACAAACTTAAGACAAACTTAAGACAAACTTAAGACAGACTTAAGACAGACTTAAGACAGACTTAAGTCAAAATCCTAACTTAAGTCTGTCTTACGCCTGTCTTAAGTCTGTCTTAAGTCTGTCTTAAGTTTGTCTTAAGTCTGTCTTAAGTTTGTCTTAAGACAAACTTAAGACAAAATCCTAACTTCTGTGAATACCAAAAGCAGTAAGTTTAGGATTTTGTCTTAAGTTAGTTCTGTGAATCGGGCCCAACGATACTAAATACACCAGTGGAGAGGCACAAACATAGCTCCTATGTTGTGTTTTCGGATTTACAGTGTTGAGACACTGTATGACTTCTGCACTTTGGTTAATGTTCATTTTAAAATTTACTACAGGAGGGATAAACTGGCCTTTCACCATGTATAAATGAGAAATGATATATGGTGCAGCTGTGTTGTACGAGATGGTGGTATAATGTTAAAAGGTAACTAATAAATAACGTTTTGTGTTTTGCGTTGGGTTTGATATATTGAAGTAAGTGCATGTAGTTATATAGCTAGGTTCATCTGTCGGTTTAAAACTGAAACATAATATGAAAACTGTTTTTATGTTATGTGTAAGTCAGTAGTAAAGTAGTTGGTACATTGGCTAGAGTAAAACTACAGACAATTAGAATGCCTACAAAAGTTTGGAGGAAAAAGCAACAGAAGCAATTGCAAAGATTTTAAAATAATGTAAATGAAAACCAAACTATGAGAAACAATAAGAGTGGACAAAATCTATATGAGAAGAACAGGAAAGAATGTAACAAAGCTGGACACACTTTAACTAGGAGACAGAAGCAGTTTCAGGAAATCAGAGCCAAGATATTTCGAAGTATATTAGTTGTAAATATATTGAGAAATATGAAAAACTATAGAAGGAGGGAGTCATTGAAACAGAAGAAACAGGTTGAGGGAGTAGTTGATAAGGACTTCGCTTTGAAGAGGAAGATTTTCATTTTGATAATAAAAATGACCAAATAGTGTTGTACCTCAGTAGACAAAACCAGAAGAAAAGATCAGGCAATAGAATTAATGTTTGTACAGTTTTTAGTGGACAATGGATAACTACATCTAGTACAGAGCCTTTCTTTAATGAAAAAAGCCATCTGAAGGATAACACGTTAGTTTATGCTATTGATGAAAGAGGACAATGTTATGAAATGAAGAATGGCACTCCTTTAGCGAAAAAAGGTGATGTTGTCTAGAAATGTAGAACAAGTTATTGCAGAAGAGGTACAGGGAAGGTGTAGTCAGGCCCTGTATACAAATGGTATCGTAGTAGTGTTTGTAGTATTCAACAGCACTCCATTGATATACTAAGAAAATGTGTACATATCTTTCCAAGGGGAAGTTTAAAACCCTAAGTAAGTACTTTACAAGGATTGGATCCTTGCAAGGTTAGAAAGCATAAAACATTTGGAGAGACACTCAATACCTTGGTTCTCAAATATAGTGTGGTATGGTATTGTGGCAGAGGTAGAAAAGGTTTGTGATGATGTGCAGTTTCATTTAATTTATTTTGCCCAGAACAGGACTCTACAGAAAATGAAGAGTTGATAAGAGGGGGAGTTGCAGAATAGGACACAGATATTATAGGTGATAGCTTTGAAGGACAGATTACAAAATTTAACACAGTGTGCTCTGAAAAATCAGAGTATGGTTGTATATGTTGTCGACACACTCACTACAAGATTGAAACATGGACTGTTGACTTGTATTAAAAAAGTGAAAAAGAAAATAATGATAACTGGCAAAAGTTTGCTGTGAATTTATTTGTAGAGAAACGTGTTGTCTTGTTCACACAGTAAGTTATGTGTAAGTACTGTTACAATAAATTAGAGGATAAAAAAATGTCAGCTAGAGCTGTGCATAACAAGTCAATACTGGTTCCTATTCCAGAACTACTGCACGGTTTTAAATGTTTATGTGTTAATTCTTATCCAAAGTAAACATCCATTTCAGGCTATAGCCTGCATGGAGCCAAAGGCAGGCAAGTTAACACCAACAGTCCTGCAGAAAGGTGTTATAGTATATATAAATATATATAAATGTATTGTTTGATTAATATAATCATGACAATAGTGAACATGCAACAATAAAACATGTATCAAAAATAAATACAGCCCTTGATCCATTTTTAGCATCATATTTGAATAGCAAGAAGTTAGGGATTATAACAATCAAAATAGTTTGAGGCCTAATCAGTTTCGTAATCTCTCTAATTTCATGCTACGTGAGTTTAGACTGCATTTGGGCAAAGCCCCTTTGATTTAATCATGGTTAAACACGCCATTATAATTCATTTAGTTTTAATATCTAGCTAAAAAAAAATGTATAAAACAGTAATCATTTCCTGAAAACCTACTGACAGGTCCCTTACTGATACATGTCAGTGTGTGAACGTCTAAATCCCAGTGCAGAGTGATAAGAAACTCTAAAATCACACGGGGCACAGAGCCATAAAGGTCTGGAGGTATCACAATACCTGGCTCTGCCGCTAATGGAGAGTATAGTAAAATGAGCAGATTGGTGTCTCAATTGAATTAGAGCAGCCCTATACTAGTGGGTCGTTGTTAACTCACTGGGTCTCACAGTGGGTGAGCCTTTTGCCGCTCCTATAACAAACTTAGTGAACCAGATGTTAAGCATTGAATTATCCTTGTTCATAGATGTAAGAATGGCTTTTTGACAGGTACGGATGCCAAGTTTGTTCTACTTGCCCGTAACAAATTCTTCTGGTCATAAAGAAATGCAGGGCAAAGACATACCACGTGCTCATTGATTCCTTGCTGCTCCCACAACCCCTGCACATTGTGTTGTCATTTGTGCGGCACCAGCCTGGTAAATGGTGCAAAATAGGCCATTTTCCCATTCTGAAGGTCAGAAATCTTTTTTTCCAAAACACAACGTAAGTATAAGACAGATATGGTGCTGCAGTCCCTGGCTTAAAGCCTGATATAACTGTCCAGGCATGCTTGAGTTATGCCAATTGTGCTCTGTCCGATGGAAGGACCAGGAACGGACAATCCTTTTAATATATGTTTTTAGAGTCTGCTGGGATGGATTGAAGCTCCAGATTTCCTCTGCTTCCAGGAGTTGTAGAGAATCTTGTAAATAGCGTAAGTGTGGTTATCCCAGTTGACTAGTTGATATTTCCTGCCACAATATAGCCTCCAGGCTTGCTTCTCTAGACATGGGTAGCTTACTGCATTGCTTGATAAATGCTCCGGTCCATACCGCCCAATGCTCATGGAGACCAAACTCTTGTCGTATCTGGGCAGAGGATGAGGTTTTTGGTAGAATCAGCACTTACTTAAAAAATCTTGTTGTCATTTTATTCACCTGGCTGTTATTTTTCCCCCGCATTATCTCCTGACCATACGAAAGGTCGTTAGAGATTGTTGCCTTCATAACAGTTAATAAAGGAATCAGGCTTGGGCCGGACAGCTGCCTTGCGAGTTTTGTAAGTGCTACCTGAATGGTCAAAGCTTTGGCTTCAACCTCATCTCTGTGTTTTGTAAACGTGCCCTTTCTGTCCATATGGACCCCTAAGTATTTATATGAGTCGATCCTTTCAATGCTTTAGCGTTATAATGCCAACCACCACTTTGAAATTTCCTTGACCCATAGGTGATGACATGTGTCTTTTAGAGATTTAATTCCAACTCATGTTTATTGGTATAAAAGGACAACTGGTCAAGTAATCTCTGTGAGCCGATCGTGGTATCGCTTAGCAGGACAAGATCGTCTGTGTACAATAAGTTGCTGATCCTTGTTCCACCGAGTTTTTGGGGATGGGAGTTGACATCTTCAAGTAGCTGCGATAGATCAGAAATAAAAAGTTTAAAAAGGAGGGGTGCCAGCACACATCCTTGCTTTACTCCGCGTGATACTTGTATTTTTTTAGAGATGTGAGATCCATCTCCCAGTTTTATGTAGAGCCATGTGTTTGTGTGTAACTGCATTATAGCTTTTAAGAGTGCAGATTAAATCTCCCATTTCTGCAGCTTAGAACATAGTTGTCCCCTGGGCACACGGTTGAAGGCAGCCCTGAAATCAACAAAGTAGCAATGAGTTATCATTCCTGAGGCCGCCACTTTGTCCAACGTAACGGATATTACAAGTAGGTTTATTATGGTTCCTGATTTTGCCACAAATCCGGTCTGATTAAAAGGTATGAGATGCTTTTTTATGGCCCACGATGACAGGGCTTGAAGCAGAAAACTGGCATAATATTTGGATTCAACAGCCAGAAGGGCAATCATCCTGTAGTTTTTGGGGTCTGATCTCTTGCCACCTTTGTATATTGGATGTATGATTGCTCCGAGCCAGGAATCCGGGATGAAAAATTAGACCTGCAGTAACTAAATAAGGGTGCGAGGGGTTTAGCCCAGAGATCAGTATCCTGTTTATACAGAGCCTGAGATAGACGGTAATAATTCTTGCTGTTCGAGTCGTTAAAGCTTCTAATGTTTTTGATATCAGTTGTGGAAATATGGATTTTTCTGGTCAGTTATGTCCCCTATCTTGGACCCCAACGGTTCTATGTACATGTCACAAGTACATGTATGTTCCCTCCAGTTCCAGTTATGAAGACGCAAATACATGTGCGTCCACCGTTAACATGTCCTCTGTTGATCCGCTCTTTTCGAAACTAAGACAGATCACTACAAGAAAAGGGGTACTCGAAGAAGCCGTTCCTATTCCTCCTAGGGACACTCCAGGGCACTTTATGTATCACAAACATGGCTTAGACGCTATATTATTTCTTGATTTATGGGTAGACTACACCAAGGGATTACCAGAAAGTCAGAGGTGGCCCACAGCGGGAACCTGGGATGCAGAGTGCATCATGAAAGTTGAGGAAGAGTTATGGAAAAGGAAGGTCAGACAGTCACAGAAAGACGCCGTTGAGTTATGGCGTAAAGAATCTCATAGACGCACAGAAAAAGCACGTAGACAGGAAGAAAAGAATAAAGAGAGTTCAAATAAAGGTCGAGAAAATCTATTAATTGAGGAAGGTATCCGAGTGAAATCAGAACAAGTAGATAGGCAAAGAAATGCCCTTATGAATGGTATGTATCCCCTTCTGGCCGAAGGATTACCTAAGGCTACTCCAGAAATACCGAAAGACTTGCCACCCCCATTGTTCCCAATAAAGGTACATCCTAAGGGGCATCCTAGAACCGCAGAAGATGTTTTTCTTTCCTCATATTTAGATGACGCAGCTCCCGAGTATGCTAATTCCGCCCCACATAGACCGCATATCAGGGAGGTTCAACGCCAAGATCCAGTGCCCGTATCCCTACAGCAACAAATCGAGTCACAAGTTCCGGCAAGCACATCTGTTTCTGCATCCGCTCCTACAGCTACTTCTATAGCTGTGTCCACACCTGTAGTTGCTGTGTCACGTTCGATGAATCCTTTCACGCCCGACACCCCAGATGGGGCTACGGGAGGTGCTAGCAACATTTTTTCTACGCCACCCAGAATAAATAAACTTACTTTTCAAGAGTCAGCACATTCACGTACACCCAAACTCATAAGTGCCCGTACGCTGAAGGAACTTCTTATAGATTGCAGATATGACCCTGTGCCCGGTAAAGAGGACGAAATGACCCTGGCATCATTGCGTATCAGACGAGCCGCAGTGTATTTAGGGAAGTTACCAGGAATGACTGCGCATCTAGATAAAATATATCATTTTGTCCAAACAGGGCGAGATCCAGAATGTATTAACAGAGCTATGGAATACCAGAAAGTAGAGATACAGGGGGAACTGTTACGTTTCCTCATAAATTGTGTGATCAGAAATCAAGACCGACCGGGGGTAGACCCGGAAGCAATGCAAATTCTTACCAGATGGAGCCAGAATATATCAGAAGGTAGACATGATAAGCAAAATTGTATAATAGCCATGTGCCGAAAGATCCGTAAAGAAATAGAACGCCTACACGAAGAGAGATTAGAGGTAGACGAGTTCGAACAAAGCGAGGAAGAAGGGTCAGGACTGCCCACAGGACAGTCGGACACCATAGCCTATGTAGGTAGAGGAAGATCTTGTAATAGTAATAGATGTCTTACTGACTCGATACGTCCGATATGTCCAGATAATAACAGGAATTTCCAAATACCTATAATTAATATAAGGTCTAACGAGCATTCGTTCCAAACCGCCGACAAACTACTCCAAGAACGAAGGGGTTATCATTTTCTCGATTCTATGGATGAACAAGATTTAGCCAGGGCAGCTGTCCATTGGGTGGACAGTCCCGGAAAATATAGTGATGATACAGTAGCACGCACATTTTTGAATCTCACCCCAGACGAACAGAGGTTAGCTGGGATTTATATGATTCAACAACTCATTATACTATATCGGAGTCAGCATTCGGACCCTGGTCCCTTACCTGACATATTGACCGAATTGCTTATGAATAAATGGAGAGGTTCAGGTACTAAATTAATTAAAGAAATTCTAGAATCAAGAAAGCAGTATATTCTTTTTGTATGTTCAGACCGTGTCTCATTATCCGTCAAGAAAAGAACCACGTATCACATGGATAGACAGAATCCCTTACGAGAAGTGCACCCAATAAAAGGCGAGGACAACGAGTTTAAGCGCGTATTTGTATATACGCCCATATCAAAAATAGAATTGTTACAAATGAAAAAAGTGGTACCCAGTCATGACAAAGATCCAGCGGGTTTTCACCGAGAAATTAAGGACATGTTACTCATGGGAGAGTATACCTATCCCGACATTATGACAATATTAAAGGTATTGATGCCTGCTGGTATTTATGAGAAACTCAAGGAAAAAGAGTGGGAGGTAGGAGACCAAAAGATAGAATGGTCAGTGTTAGAAGCAGAAGAAAAGGCCCGAACTGCAGGAGCGGGACTTGGGGATAAAACTAAGGCATTACCAGGTTTATTAGTACAGGTACTGCCACGTTTATTAACTACGAAAAAGGAAGATTGGGGTACAATTTCAGCCTGTAAACAGAAGCAAGATGAAGACACTAGTGATTACTATGCCCGATTTGAAAAATGTTTTGGTATAAATAGTGGCATAAAAGCAAGTAGCGAATCATACCCACATCTGTTTGTAACAAAATTAGTAGAAAATGCCCTGCCCCCAGTAAAGAATAGAGTATTAAAATTCGAGAGTACCTGGCAAGGTAACACTCCATCACAAATGTTACAAATGTTACAGTACCATCACAATAGAATTAGAGAGGAACAAGAACATGAACACAGACGCATGAAAGACACGAAAATGAAAATGCTAGTTTCCCAGACAGTTCCAGCTGAAGGACATAAAAAGGGTATGACACATTCCGATTCAGCAGGACCTGTAAAAGGGACATGCAATTATTGTAAAAAGCCAGGTCATTACGTACACGATTGTCCAGTTTTGAAACATAATATCAGCATAGGTAAAACACAAGAAAGATCACGGCCACTTAGACAAGATCAGAATGAACAAGGAGCTCTGCAGCATGCCCAGGCCATGCCAGCCGCACAACAGCCAGTACAGTTTGTGCCAGCTGCACCACCGTTGCCTGTTGCTGCCACACAGACAACAACACGACAAATGTATCAGACCGCACAGTATGAATATCCTGAGTATCAGCGTTACGCATGAACTAGCCTAGAGAGGGAAGTTGACTTACCCCTTATTGAAATACCTGTAGATCAAGAAGGACCTTATGTACATAGTAAATTATTAGGCCAAGATAGAAAATTTCTACTCGATACAGGGGCAAGTCGAACGACCATAAAACGTAGTGAAGTTCCAGGGGCACCCCTCTCAGGCTCACAGAATATTTCCCTTGGTTTTTCAGGAAAACCTATTGTTAATGAAGTATCACAGCCACTTCCACTTACGATAGGACCTCTGACCCGAACTACAGATTTATTGCTTACTAAATCATGTCCAGAAAACTTGCTAGGAATAAAAACGTTGAAAGCTCTAGGAGCCATAATATGTTGTTCTCCGGAAGGAGTAAGGTTGTTTTTACGTGATTTTAAAGGCCATTATGTGTCTAGAGACATGGATCCCGACTACAGACATTACCTACACATCTATGGGCACAAGGCCCTACTGATGTTGGACGCATGAATATTACACCATATCGAGTCACATTAAAGGCAGGAGTGGTGCTACCACGAATGCGACAATACAAGTTACCACCAGATGCTGTAGTGGCTTTACTACAAATCATTGACGAGCTCATTGCCCAAGGAGTAGTTGTGGAAACAGACTCCAATGTATGTAATTCACCGATAATTCCGATTCTTAAACGAACAGATCCAAAGGCCCCGCCAGTCTATCGATTGGTTATTGATCTGCGCGAGTTAAACAAATGCATTGTGCCACAATTCCCTGTGGTCCCAGATATCTCGTCATTACTGACAGCCATTGATTCCGAAGCAACATTCTTTACTGTAATTGATCTCAAGAATGCTTTTTTCAGCGTCCCAATAGATCCGGAGAGCCAATATTTGTTCGGATTTAGTTTAAATGGACGTAGCTTTAAATTCTCACGCGCACCTCAAGGATTTACAGAAAGTCCCAGCATCTATAGCCAAGCACTGAAACGAGAACTAGATAGTATGCACATGCCAGTTAACACTGCTCTGCTCCAATACGTCGATGATTTGCTGATCACCGCAAGAAGCGAACCAGAATGTGAAAAAGCATCACTGACAGTTTTAAAATTTCTAGCCGAAAAGGGGCACAAGGTGTCCCCTTCTAAGCTGCAATTCTGTGTCCAGCGAGTTGTTTATCTTGGACACTCGCTGTCCAAGGAGGGAAGGCAGCTTACACCGGACCGCATTCAGTTAATAGCTAACATGCCAATACCCAAGACACAAAAGGAGGTGCGGGCTTTCATAGGCCTCACTTAATATTGTAGGCAGTGGATCCCTCAGTATGCATTTCTAGCAAAACCACTCATTCAGTTGACAACACAGGAGGCAGCCACATCGACTGTTCTCCCTTGGACTCAGGAACATACACAAGCTTTTGAAAGCTTAAAGAAAGCTTTATGTCAAGCACCTGTTTTAGCAACACCATGTTACAGAAAACAGTTTACACTTTTTGTTACAGAACGCGAAGGTACTGCCTTGTCAGTACTCACACAGGAACAAGCAGGAGCACACAAACCATGTGCTTATTTTTCTAGTACATTAGATCCCGTAGCTCAGGCTTTGCCTGCATGCCTAAAATCAGTGGCAGCGACAGCTTTAGCAATCAGACAAAGCGATGCCATAGTGTTAGGACATCCATTGACAGTTCAAGTACCACACGCAGTAGAGGTTCTTGTAAATAGAACGCAAACACAACACTTGACTATAGCGCGACTTACAGGGTACGAACTTACATTGTTTCAGCCACACATAGAAATCAGACGCTGTAACACATTGAATCCTGCCACACTTTTGCCAGTAACCGGAACAGACCCACTAGCTCATGACTGTATTGAAGTTATTACAATAACGACGAAACCTAGACAAGACTTAACCGATGTCCCATTGTCAGACCCAGACCTGACATTGTATGTAGATGGTTCATGTATAAGAACAAGTACAGGAGAGTTAGTGGCCGCTTACGCAGTCACAACAGATACTGAAGTCATTGAAACTAATCGTATAAATACTTTGTCAGCTCAAGCCGCAGAGCTCATCGCTCTGACACAAGCCTGTATTCAAGCCACGAATAAAAAAGTCAACATATACACTGATTCACGTTATGCATTCGGAGTTGTACATGACTTCGGCGTGCTGTGGCGAGAGAGAGGTTATTTAACTTCCCACGGTGCCCACATTCAGCACGGACCCCTCATTCATGCTTTATTAGATGCAATACATCGACCCACTGCAATATCAATTATGAAATGTAAGGCTCATACGAAGGTTACTGATATCATTTCCCAAGGCAATGATCTAGCCGACAGAACAGCTAAACAGACTGCTCAAACTCAAACCCCCGACATGACAAAGACAATAGTCCCGATGCCGACACATTGTATGACAGTTAAAGATCCTACTCTTGACGTAATTGACATACAGACACATGCTACACAAGACGAAATAAAGAAATGGACTGAATTAGGAGGGATCCAAACGGACCAAGGATGGATGATGAAGGAAAAGTCTGTATGGTTCCTTCCTGATTCAATGGTCCAAGTTATAATTAACACTACACATAGTCCAGCACATCTCGGAGAAAAAGCTATGCTAGACAGCATTCAACACATTTGGTTCAATAAACATTTCCGAGCAGCAGCAAAACAAAAAGTCCGTACCTGTATGATCTGTTGTCAGTTTAACCCAGGAAAAAGCGTTCCCGTAGAACAGGGTGGATTTCATCCTCCTGATCACCCTTTTGAAGTGCTCCAGATGGATTATATCCAGATGGAACGATGTCGAGGATTCAAATACGTTCTCGTAGTCGTCTGCGCTCTGTCCCGTTGGACGGAGGCATACCCGGTTTCAGATTACACTGCCCCGACTACTGCCAAACAGTTGGTTCGAGAATTCTTCCCACGATACGGTTTACCACGTGTTGTCTACTCAGATAACGGCCAGCCGTTCTCATCCGAATTAATGAAACATGTTTCACTTCTGTTAGGATATCAGTGGAAATTCCACTGTGTCCGACACCCCGAGGCAGCAGGTCTCGTAGAAAGACATAACCAGATACTGAAAATCAGATTGTCCAAAATATGCAGAGAGAAAGGTGTCGACTGGGTAGTAGCGTTACCAGTTGCACTCTTTTACATGAGAATGGTAGCACACTCTCGAACAGGGCTATCCCCGTATGAGGTGATCTTCGGCAGACCACCAAATATGTGGGGGACGCCTATACCACGCAAAATAACTGATGTTGACTGTAATATGCTGACAGATTACTTGGCTTCCTTGATGTCTGCACTACAATCTTGTCGTTCACAGGTAGCTGCAGCCTTTCCCGACAACACTGAGGTGAAACCCCATGACGTAGTTCCGGGTGATATCGTATTTGTGAGAAATTTCGACCGAAAGACTCAGCTGGAGCCCAGGTGGAAGACACCCAAGTTGGTTCTGCTGACCACAAGGACAGCCGTGAAGATCGAGGGCCGCAAGGGCTGGATTCATTCAAGTCATATCAAGAAATTTCATGGACTATCCTCGGATATAGACATTGTGCCCTGCACTCCCTCACAGACTGATTCAAAACTTCCTTTGGTTGAAAGGACTAAAACCGGACTCTATAAAGTAAAATTGAGGCCTAGAACGTCAGACAATTTGATTGTTTAAGTCCTCTCCGAGGTGAAGCGGTTGAATTTGTCTCTGACATGTATCCTCTAGACCTGAATCATGGACAGTCGCGAAAAATGATGAAACGACAGGCGTATTGTAAATCACTGCGTAGCCACTGTATAGTGACATTATTAATTTTGTTTTTCTTGAGTCTTTTAATAATTACTGCAAGTATATTGTTGCACATATATTACCCTATTTCTAGACATATTTACAATGTTACCGCAGAACATTCTTTTAGTGACTTACCTCCGCATGAATTATCTTATAGACTTGCGCTGCGTAATAACACTTTCATTAGTATGTTACATCATTCCCATCAGACTAGTAATGCCACCAATTGTTGGGTGTGTGGTCGGCTCCCTCCCTATCAGAATTATGAAGGAGTCCTGCCATTCTTTCCACACCCATTTACACATAATGGCTCCTGTGGAGCATGGTTTAGTTTAATCAATTCCATAGACTCAGACACAGCTGTTTACCAAGATCAGTGGGTATGGGGAAATCTGAACCTAGTTTTACTCAAGGTCTGCTACCCTGACAAGGAGGGTCGCCCCAAAAGAACAGGAACTGATCTAGAAAATGAAGTATATGGATTAGGTAATTTTACACCTAATCTCATGATTCTAAATGTCATATCCGAAGTTGAACTAGTCTTACCCACCATGTCAGTATTCCCAGCAAAAGGGGAATTATGTGTAAGAAAGGTTGGTTCCATACATATGGGCCATAGTAAATGCACTGCTATAGTAGAATTCAGTGATCAAGGCAAATCTTCATTTAGAGCTTATCACCACTCCTACTTTATATGTGGTCAGACTGCATATATGCGTCTACCTCTAGATTGGGATGGTACCTGCTACATTGCATTCCTTTTGCCACCTGTTTTCCTAGCTCCTCCTGATTATTACAGAAATATTCATTTAGTACACAACAGAGAGCGGAGAGATCTCCCAATTGTCGATTACACTGAAACAGCATAGGAAAAATACACAGATTTCAATAAAGGCATCTTTCCCTATATAGGTACTGTTACTAATAGTAAACTGATACGTAGATTAACTAGAACCCTTGAAGCAGTAGTGAATGAAACTATTTCCGCCCTAGGCAATTTAACAGAAGAGCAGTCTGCTATGCGGATTGTTGTGCTTCAAAATCGTCTTGTCCTTGACGTCATCCTGGCTGATAGGGGCGGAGCTTGTAGGGTCATCGGATCAAGCTGCTGCGTATTCATACCAGAAAATTCGCCATCAGTATATAAAGCCATAACTCGCCTTCATAAGATTGTAAACCAGATACACCAGAACCCAGGCACTTGGACTTGGTCCAGTTGGTTTTGGAGTGTATTATCTACCTTTGGATGGAGGGTCCTATCCTTCCTAGGTATTGGCCTTCTCATACTATTCAGTTGCTGCTTATGCCTGCAATGTGGACCAGCGATTTGTGGTCTGTGTGCCACATCGTGCATTCCACATCAAGATTTTCATTCATCCCGGAAGAAGAAAGAAGAACAAATGATGTTATATGAACAGATCAATGGATTAATGAAGATTGATATCTCTTAACGGGCAAGTAGGGGACAAGGAGGGAATGTGGAAATATGGATTTTTCTGGTCAGTTATGTCCCCTATCTTGGACCCCAACGGTTCTATGTACATGTCACAAGTACATGTATGTTCCCTCCAGTTCCAGTTATGAAGACGCAAATACATGTGCGTCCACCGTTAACATGTCCTCTGTTGATCCGCCATGAATGGGCCGGATATTCCATTCCTAAGTACGAAAGGCCACCGCCTTTATATGGTTCACTTATGCCATTTTACAGTCCAGGCAAGTAGGCCCTGATTCTGTCATCAAACTCTTCTTGCTTTCTGCCTCTGAAAGCTCCAGTTTGAGCCTGCATCTGTGACCATGAACTTTGTCTCATTCTCTGCGCGGCTCACGAAGCCTGACATCAGCCTGTTCTCTGCCAAGAACTGTATTTCACCTTCGAATTATCTGCTTCCCCCTCAGCCGATGCATTCCTGCCTAGTAGTTTAAGTAAACATTCTTCCAGTTACCAAGCAAAAGGCCCGGCTTCTCTGTCCTCATGCAAGTAATTCATAGTCCTGTTACCATGGAATATTTCTACCCCCTCGCATTTAGTGTAGACACTTAGACGCTTGTACACGCACACACAGTCAGTATAGAACAGATTCTGTCCGAGAGTCCTTCTTTTATGGATAACATAGTTCTTTAAACATAGGATGTTAGATATGATTTGGGATTAGGTTGACTTGACCCCCCAGACTTCTTGTCTCCACATGTAGAGCTAAATGTCAAGTCCCCTTCACCCCCTAGTTACACGTCAATTACACGTCATGCTGCTGCGCGCGCATCTATGCCAAGTATTATCTTATAGATCCACCTATATGTGACATCATAACCAATTACGTTCCTTTTTACTCCTTGTTCCACCCATTTTTGGTTACGCAGACAAATCGTCATTTTTCCTTATCAATTGTTACGCCTACTGTATTCGCTTCATTGTAATGTATGATCTATAAAAGTCATTTCATGTCAATAATGTATGTACTTCACTTCCTGAACCCCCATGGTGATGGAACTTGGAGCAACCGATTATAATCGATTATTGGAATAAAGCCCATTCCGAACCTCTAATACCACGGATTCTGCCTCTCATTTTACTGAGCTATTTTATTATGTTTCTGTATCAAATTAAGTCCAGGTAAAGGAATTTTATTTACCACACAGTGGTGGGTGACATCTTTTTCGAGCGGCGATTTGGTTTCAGTTGCTGTAGACAGTATGATTACCAGCGCATTTCTCGCAAATTTCCTAATTTCAACGGTTGTGATTGCTTGGTTATCTGCTTTGATTTTTTGTGGAGTATATGAAAAAAAATCTGAGCAACCCACTAGAACAATTCTCCCAAGATGTAGTAAGCGGGGTATCATCAAGGCTCCTTGCATCTAGCTGCGCTATACATTTTTCTCATTATTTTCGATATCATAGTCTGACCATTTTAGCCTTTTAAGGTTCTCTGTGTAAATTTCTCTTGTTGTCCGGTTTGTCACAGCATGCAGTGCTACTTAGAAGTTCATGGTGATTTCTTGAGGTTGATGGTCGCTGTCTCCTTGTGCAACAATGGTGTAATTTTCAATCAAGGGGAACATTTCCTTATTGCATGTGGTGTAGTCCAAGAAAGAGTGGGTACGGCCATTTGTTCTTGTCCAGTTTGGAGGGTTGTTTATGGGAAAATGTCCATTCAAGATGTATGGCCCAGGATACTCAGCTGTAACACCATGTGGTTGCCACATTTACTATATCTTGTATCTTGTATATCTTGTTTGTTCCGGCGAGTGTTGATATATAGCATTGTACTCCTCAGGGAGTTCTTGGAAAAGGTTTGTGTTAAAATCACCAGGTATTAAACAGGCTATGTTTCCATGATCCCTTAATAAATTACACATGATCCGGATCAGATG
This sequence comes from Triturus cristatus, assembly GCF_964204655.1. Taxonomy (NCBI): domain Eukaryota; kingdom Metazoa; phylum Chordata; class Amphibia; order Caudata; family Salamandridae; genus Triturus; species Triturus cristatus. Next base: position 662,786,857 of record NC_140581.1, on the reverse strand, counting down.
ATCGATTTTAGACCTTTTCTCCCTGGCACTTGGTGAAATATATACATTGATCAGAAGTAGTTGTTCAAAGGGTTTAGAGTTTATGATTTTTATGCAGGTAATTCAGTCTTCCTCAAATGTTAGTTGGTCAATATTAACATTTAGCTTGCCGGGTACATAAATTGACAGTCCTCCGCTGGGTCTGCCAAACATGTGCGATTTGTTTGACTGGAGATCTGTATTCCAGGCATCCTTCTATTGGGAGACTGACCTCTGGCCATATATCCTGTAAAAATATGACCTCATGATTTTTTAAGAACTTTATCACATCTGGTGACTAAAATTTCGCAGTGAGGCCATTGATATTCAATGCACACACTAGGAAACCGGGTTGAGCGCTGGTTGAATCATGATTTTCCCCAGAGAGGGCCGCTGGCAGCCAAACCCAGACAGCCTTCATAGTTTTAAACTCCTTTGTTGCCAATTGATTGGTTCCTACAGAGGCTCGACTTTAGGCAAATTTGAATATTGAGAATGGTTGATTTCCGGTATTATCTAGTGCAGCCATGGTTTTGGCAAGTACTGACGGGTACCGTGGCTCTGCTGGGGTAACTATGTTAATGCCCCAATTGATCTATCCTTGATATTACCAGCTCTTTAAGTGCTAGAGATGCCAGGGTGATTAGCGTTGGTATACTGGTTTGTTTACCTGTAGTAGATATGAATTCATATAATGTCGCTGGATTCAACATGACGTAGTGCAGGAATAAATTTGAACAATTTGAGAATGTTCCCTCAGTTCAAAATGTTGTGCGGTCCTTGGGTGGTATATTCCGGGATGAATAGCAATTTCAATGTTGAATTTATTGTAATCAGGTCCTGACCAGCGGCGGTATGGATGCTCTTATCCTTTATCTGGGGTAAGTCGATCTTCCTTTGAATGGTAGTTACTCGTTGCATGTGTCCAGCTTGTTCACCCTGAAGTTGATAAAGTGCTTTATTAGGGATGTTTTTACCTGTTTTTGCCAAAGCCAAGCTTTTTATGAGTGTTATTGTATAAGGAAGCAAGTTCAAGAGGTTGGCGTTCCTAGCCAAGTGGCAGGAGCAGTCTTAACTGCCAATGAAGTGAGGAGTTCTGCCACTTGCCGCTACAAGACACCGATTCCATCTTGGACTGCGTTAGTAAGAGCGTGGAATTCCAAGATGGCGGCAGGAGTTCAGTTAGCAGTCTAGTTTACCGGCAGAGGGCGCGAGGAGCACTTTGAAGCTCAAGCGCGCCCTCCGCTCTGCTCACTTCACTAAAGTCTTCACCGATACTAGTCATGCGTTGCCCTGAGCGTAGTGCGTGATTTAGTTTGTATCTTTTCCCGACGGTAGTTAGGGGGTTTCCTTGCTACGCGTCGGAACCTGGTGGCAGTGAGGAGTTCTAAGTTCACAGAAAACCGATTCAAAAACAACACCTGAGAGAAAAAGCAGCAGCAAGAAGAGGCCACACAACTTCAAGGATAGTGTGGCTGTTCGTGCAAGTACCTCTATGAGGAATTTAATATTTAGTTGCAAAATGTAAATACAATATAAGAGAAAGTTACCTAGGAAATACTTACCGCTTAAGTTCAAAGTTTTTTCCACGAAAGAGTCTTGTCACACCCAAAAAGAAAAGAAAAATATTGTGAGTTATAAGAAAGTCATCGGAAATAATTATAGGAATAGAGTCAAAAGTATTATAGCTACTGTATACAATATCCTACAGCTCATAGAAGCAGTATCTACAATTGGGAACAGCTACTAAGACAACTGATACCCAAATTTCAAATATAAAAGAAGAGAGGCAAGAATCTAGTCTGCAAGGGTATGTGGGAACACCAGTGGGGTGGATATTGAAAGATTAAATAGTCAGAGGAGGTAGGGTCTTATAATTGTTGTTCTTGTCTTTCAGTGCACATAGTCACTACCACGAGGGAAGTCCTCAAGGAGCAGTTGCACACGAACACCTAGCAGGCTAAGCTGTCTCTTCTCTGCCCCATTCCCCTTTTTTCCCCTGGGGGTTCCTTCAGACTCTCGTAATACCTTTAGAGGGTTTGGAGCGGTCCTTGGAGAGGCGTTGGGAAAAGACATAATTCTGCTCCTGTGAGGATCTTTGGAACACTTCAAGTAAGGCTCTGACAGTTATCCGGAGATTCTCTTTACCGCTATACTTAAGGTCGTTAATTTTCTGTTCTGTGACTTCCTTCTTTTCTTCCAACTTATAGGTGTTTGCCATACTTAAAGAGGTTATTGAGGAATCATGTCTGGTTACTGCTTTGTGCTGTAATAATTTTAACTCCGGGACCTTTTCTGATTCGACTGGGGTCAAAGATTGTCATTTCTTCACTGGAACCTCCCTCCCGTGCCCAGGTGATTGCCTGGACTCTTTATGTTGATGTGATGCCGAAGTTGTTTTGCTTGTCCAACATGCTAAAAATATTCAGGATAATTGTTCTGACAGAAAGGAGCTGCTTTTTGTGCTTATGGTGCCGGTTGGACCAAATCGTATATTACTTTTATAAATTGGAGGAGGTTCGCTGATGATGTTTTATATCGCAGCGCTGCACTTGTGCTTTTTTCTTAATCTTTTTTTCCCTTTTAATCAGATGTCGTTTTTGGGAAGATTTGGTTGTTATTCCCTTCCCTGGGCCGACATCCCTGGCTGTCCGGTGTTGGTCTTTGACGAGGTCTGTTGTTCTTTTTTTGACAGAGTTTGATCCTTGTTATCTTGATTGACTTGTTCGAGGTTTCCATGCTTCATAGTTGCCTCTTGGTTATTAGGAGGCGTGGCTGCTGCTAGAGCATCTGTCAATGGAGTGTATGTATTTACCTGTTGAGACCTTATTATTGATTTTTTTTTTTAAATCCATTTACGCTATGCTTTTTGTAGGGTGTCTTAGTAGTTAGGTAAGCAAAATGTGGACACAGGAAATGGAGGTGATCCTCGGTCCTGTTGGTAATTTCCGGATTTCTGTCAGGAACAGGGTGAGAAACTGAAGAAGGGATGACAAACTATTAAATATTGGAGAGCAGCAACATACTGATTGTACCATGTTGGTATTAGATTGCGCTTATATAATCAGGTTTTTAAGACCTTCCAGTTTGTTATCTATCCCTGCCGTGTATACTTCAAGTGTATTTAAAAGATTGACTTGCAAGTCAAGCTTATCAGAGTGGTAGTTTAATGCAGTGACTGTGGATTGTAGAGTTTGCAAGAGTTTAGGCTAAGGGGCAGTCTGCTCTGTTGCAGCCAAGTTGTGATCTACTTGCATGTCAGCTATCTTATTGAGATCTTTCTTAAAGAAGGATAGGTCCAAAAGGGAACGATCGTTGGGCTCTCCCTGCTTTGCTTCGGGATTCTCGTTATGAGCCAAAGTAGGGGACGTCTTTGAAGTATGTAATTTAATTTTGCCTGGAGAAGTCCTGGTCCATTGCACAGCTTGAGGACTAAAGGTGTTCTTGTTTCCAGCTGGTTCTATGTAACTAATATATGAATTAATTTCCTGTTTCTGGGGAGACCTTGGGTCGATAGAGGAGCCATCGCTAGAGATAGTGATTGGCGAGGTGCTTTGTTCCTTGTTTGATTGTATGGCCGGAAGCAAGTAATTAAATGTACCTCCTATCTGAGAGATTGATCTTGAGTCAAGTTTTACTGGGATAGAATGCTCATCCTCTTTACGGTGGTCATCCAAGTGTGTACAGATGTCCTGGTTATGAGGCTGCTCATGAATCATGGCTTGGACTTTGATTGACACAGGCTCGGCTCTCAAGCATGTTTGTAAAGACTGTGCAGGTGAGAACAACGTTTCATTGAGGAAGTTTGAAGCTGTGGGACTGACTCTACATTTCTTGAAGTAGTCCCTGAGGGTCCTATTTTTTCATAGGCTGTTGTTTTATCTCCGATGCTGTGTTGCTTGTTGGTTGGACTTTAAATGTTCTAGCTCCGCTGCTAAAGTAATACCTGGGGATTGGAGGCCCTGTTCTTGACCATGAGGTAAGGGGGGGGCTGGATAACCCAGGGTTGAGGAAGGTTGCACCATGGTGGGGGTGATAATGATACTTCCCCCATGTCCATTGGCTCTAAGGTGATTTCTTTGTTCTGCCTTTTGCAATTTTTTGCTATTTCCTTCCTTTGTTTTCCGGACCTCATCGTGCTTTGACTGTGGCTTAGTATAGCTGTAACTTGATAAGGCTGCTCTGCCTCTTGTTCATCAATTGCCTCCACTGGTGGTGAAGGGAGGTCAGGTGGCACTGTAGATTCCTGCCTCTTACGCCTTTTACCTTCCTGGTGGGGTCAGGGTTCCACTTTCCCACTGTGACAAGTTTTGCTAACACCACAATATAAAATAACAATTGAAAGGGTATCCTGATAGAGTGATAATGTATCTTAATTGTATGCTGCCAGTATCAATGCTATTTTCTGCGTGGGCACAGTGGACCGAGTTACAGCTTGCCTGCAGAGTGTTCCCAGGTTCTGTTAGTTTCTTTAAAGAAAACAACAAACATAATTAGGCATATCTGAGGTCAGACATTGCTCCTCCTGTGGGATTAAGTATGAGGGAGGTCGGTCAGTGTTGGAGGAGTGCTAAGGGGGGGTGAACGGGCAGAAGGACTGCAGCTTCAGTACTCCGGGACTTCGGGGCTTTCACCCTGCCTCGTGCTGCTCCTTTCACCCGGCTCAACCTCTCCCAGCCTTGGGGCCCACCCTGCGCTGTGTGCTATGCCATGGAGAAGCACGGGGTTGGGGAGCTAAGGCAGCTGATGCCGGGCAGACAATCACCCCCTGGTGGGGGCAAGATGGCCAACACAACGGGGTGGGTTGGCGGTCTGGTAACCACAAGTCTCGTAAGCCGCACCGGCCTAACGCCAGCTCGTTCCGCGTTGACAGGTGGTACCACGGCTCTATCTCTGTCTGCCGCCGTGGCACACCTCAAGCCTATCCAAACTGGACTGGGGGCTGGGCGCCACAAAACGGGTCGGCAGATCATAGTGTCCCGATACAGGGCTGTGAACGCGGTGCGCACCGGAAGAATGGACAACAGCAGGCAGCGTCTTCCTCAGCCCACCACTCACTGCACTCACCACACCGCCAAACTGCTCCATCAGCTCCGTCTGCCCGCACTTCCGTCAGAGGTATAATGTGAATACTTGTCACATGACGCATGTAAAGGGTGAATGGTGCCTTTTGTCTATTTAGCACTGACAATCAGAAAGGTTTAAAAGGTAGAGTACTGTACTGGATTAGTAGTATATTCTCAAAATATTCAGCAGGATGCTCAAGAATGTTTAATGGCAATGTTTGGTCTATTAGAGGAAGAGGATGTGAATATCAATTTATTATTTGGTTTAAGTTATAAATGGAACAACAATTTTGAACATTGTGAATTCACCTGTAGCACTGAAATTAATTTGGAATGATTTCTCGATTTGTCCAAACTGCAGATTAGAATTTAGGTGTACGTTGTTATTACAAATGTATGGAAAATATGTCATAGTCATGCTAAAATGATGCAGAGTGGATGGTGGTAAATTAGAAACTAAAATTACAAACTTTGTAGCTGGACAAAATTCCATTTCAAAAAGAAGTTTCACAACTATAGCAAACATATTTCATGAAGGAGTTAATATAACCTCTACAAACTACACAATGTATTAAAGATGTTAAAGGGGATGGACATAGAGATGCCATTCAAATCAAGACTATGTAAAGAGCCAACAAACTTATATCTACTATTTCTAGAACCCGAGCTCTAAGGACAGTTTAGCTTAACAAAATGTATTGTGTTGAAATTAATATAAATTATGAGTTTTTTAGATATTATTTGGCCTATTAAGGGTATTTCTACAGCGTGTTGTTAGAAATGAAAGATTGTTTTTAACTGAAGGAAATTAATTTATTATACATTGCAGGACTATATTCTGTTACTACAGATAAAACTAAATAGAGGTACTATAATAACAACAGCTTTAAGTTGCATCTAAGAAGTCTCTTTTCCATTTCACCATTGTATCTTGATTTGGTTGCCTAATGTTCGAAATTAAATTCTTTGTTTACATTTTTTCAGAGTGCTTGAACTGCTCAATAAAAGAAGAATAAAAATGAACAACTATGGTTTTTCACATTCTGGAAAATAAGATCCACAGACTGCTTCCCAGCTGTTACGATGGTGTTATACTTCATGCAGAAGGTATCAAAACACTTTAGTTCCGGTAACATTTCAGTGTATCTTCTCTGCACTTCAGCTGGAAATTTGCTTTCAGGACCAAGGGCTGAAGGGCTGAAGGTCTGGAGACTGATGACCCCCCTCCTATTTTTTCTCAGTGTAATTTTAAGTTGCTTCTTCTGGTATGTTTTCAGGTGGTACAATATGCTTGTTGTACCACATGAATATTTTTTGGTTGTTCCTCAAGATAATGTCTTCTCACTAATGCAGCACCTCACCAATTTAGGTGTGGTCTTTGATTTACCTAATGCAATAGTGAAAAAATCTCAAGCTATGTTTTGTTTTTTCATTGGTGGTTCTTCATGACAAGACTGTCCATGTCAAGTTGAGTCCTGCTGCTGTTTAATACCTTCAACCAGTTATAGGTTTTCATTTGGCTCTTCTAATTCCACATAATTGTTGTATTTGATGGGTTAATAAACTGTGTTTGTTTGGTAGTTATGTTGTATTCCTGAGTTCCGATATTGAAAGTTATTTTTTGAAACTGTTGTTTTTGTCAAATGTGTTGTTAAAATAAAGTTGAACCATTATGTTACTAAACAGCTAGACTCAAACTTTCTGTAAAATATGTCTATATATATGTTTTACACTTTGTCATTTGTCTTCATGACTAGTGACGTCATTGCGACCTCCGGTGTTGCTGTAAAGAAGGAAACTGCATTTTTGATGTAGTTATTTCGACAAATGAATACAAAGGGAAAAGTCAAATTAGTATCTCACTAAATAGCTACACTGAAACGTTATGTAAAATATGTCTGTGTATGTTTCACACTTTGTTAAAAACATGTGGTATTTGCGGTGTGTCCTTGACAATTGAGACATCATTGTGAAAATCAAAAATATCTTGAAATAAGATGATTAATTTACTTTTTAAATAAATAGATGACAAATACAACAATAAGTGTTGCACCATGCAGATGTAATGTTTAATATAACATTTTAGAAAAAAAATATAGAGGAACATTATAGTTATGAAATAGAATTTTAAAAAACTTTAGAAATTCACTTAAAAAACAAAGGTTACAGGGATGTTATAGTTAGGAATTCACATTTAAATAATTTAGAAATTCACAGAATAAAACAAAGGTTATAGGGACAATATAGTTAGGGAATTGAAGTACAAAAAACTCAGAAATGCACAGAAAAAAACAAAGGTTACAGGGACGTTATAGTTAGGTAACACTAATAACATCACTGCTGACATTTGAAATAACGTCACTGATGACATCATCCAGTGATTGTGAGTGTTTTCTAAAGGTTACTGAGTGTTGAGCATATATACTAAGGTAGCACGTTGTTGAAGGGCCTATATGGGTTAGTGAGTCGGTGTGTAAGTGGTGTATAGAAGAGTTACTGTCTATATAAGAGACTGTATACATGAGATAGTGGGTGTGTGGGTTTTTGTAAAAGTGAGCGAGTGCCTGTGTCAGCATGTATGAGTAAGTGAGTGGCTGTGTGAGTATCTGTATGGTTGTCTCAGTTGTTGTATTAGTGATTGTAAATGGTATATGAAAGGGTGCATAAGTGGCTGAATGGGTGTTTGAGTTGATACGTAAGTGTGTATGGGCGAGTGACAGGGTACATGAGTGGCTGTTTCGGTGCATCAATTAATGTTTAAGTGGGTGTATGGGTGAGTGAATGGTGTATGAGTGACTGCATGTGTGAGCGAATAGGAGTTTGAGTGCTTGTATGGGTGAGTACCTGAATATGAGAGAGGTTTTCTGCTAAAGTATGTGGAACTCTCAGTCACTGTATAGATGAGTGAGTATATGTATTAGTATATGTATAAGTAAGTGAGTGGCTGTGTGAGTAATTGGATGTGTGAGTTAGTGGCCATATACTGACTGTATGGGTAAGTAAGGTGTGAGAGTAGGTATATGATTATCTCATTTAGTATGTCTGTAGCTGTATGGGTGTATGACTGGATTTGTAAGTGTGTCTATGTCTCTATAACTGGAGCTATGACTGGCTATACTGGTAAGTGGTGAGGTGCATGAATGTTGGTATATGTGAGTTACTGGTTCTGTTAGTGTCTCTATGGGTCAATTGATGTGTTCCTGGCTGTATGAATCAGTGACGAGATTTGTGAGTGTTTGCATGTGTTCTGTGAATTAGTTTGCTAATGATTGTGTGGCAGGTGGTGTATGATGTTTTATGGGAGTGTAAGTGGGTGTGCTAGTGTTTCTCTGGATAATGTCATAAGTGATGTTATTTCAGATGTTATCAGTTATGTCATGAGTGATGTCACTGACCATGTCATGAATGATGTAATATGTGAGGTCATAAGCAATGCATTGCGGTGGCACAAATTATAGTTAGCTCAGCTAACTATAACTGCTGAATTTCTCTGGTTGCCTAAAAGTGAAATGTTAGCCTAACTATAACGTCACTGTAACCTTTGTTTTTTCAGTAAAAATATATATATATATATACTACTTAACATTTTAAACTCTAAAAACCATAGAAATTCCCCAGTTATAGTTATAGGTATCTGAAGTAACTATAACTTGTGTCCTAAGGTAACTATAACTCGTGCCCCCACCATGCACAGTTTTCTCATCAATAATTTTAATGCAAATGCTGCAACAATATTACCAATGATGTCACAGAAGATGTCAGGACTGATGTAATATGTGGGGTAATTAGCAGCTCTTGGCGAGTGAGTGAGTTACAGTTACCTTACGGCACAAGTTATAGTTACTTGAGATAACTATGACTGCTGAATATCTGTGGTTTGATGTGTGTAAAATATGAACCTAACTATAACATCCCTGTAACCTAAGTTTATCTTCAGTGAATTTCTTACTTTTTAATGCTATTTCCGAACTACAATGTTCCTGTAACCATTGTTTTTTTCAGTGAATTTCCCAATTTTTTTATATATAAATTGTACTACAATTTGACCCATAAGTTCAATTTATTAATATACATTTCCACAAGTTTATAAATACATGTTATTCACATATTAATTCTTATAATATCATTTAAAACAGAACACAAAAATGTATCTAAGGTAGCATGTAGTATTTCTATAAAAGCAATGCACCCAGACTTTCTCTTCTTTATGTTCATTTTATGTATTTGTGGATCTGTCGCAATATTAAAACAGCAACACATTTAATGCAGACATATGCTTGTGCAAGTTCTAGAAGTGTATCACTGCCTGTGTGTGGGTGTGTGAGTGGCTGTTTGAGTGACTCTGTGGGTGTGTAAGTGGCTTTGTGGTTGTGTAAGTGGAGTGGCTGTGTGAGTAGATGTGTGAGTAGATGTATGGGTGTGTAAGTGATTGTGTAGGTATGTAAGTGGTTGTGTGGGTGGTTGTGTGAGTGTCTGTGGGCTTATGAATGGGTGTGTGAGTGGTTTTGTGGGTCTGTGAGTGGGTGTCTGAGTGGCTGTATGGGTTTGTAAGCAGCTGTGTGGGTATGTAAGTGGTCATGTGAGTGTGTGAGTGGGTGTGTGAGTGGCTGTGTGGGTCTGTGAGTGGATGTGTGAGTGGTTTTGTAGGTATGTGAGTGGGTGTGTGAGTGAGTGGCTATATAAGTAAGTGGGTCAGTAAGTGGGTGTCTGTGGTTTTTTTTAATTAGGGTCTGGATCCGTGAATACACCCAAATCTGCTTGAATACATGAGGATCCAAGTGGATCTGGATGGATCTGCAGATCCATGTGTGCTAAAAAATATTTTGTGGACAATTGCTTGCCCATAGGGTCGCTCATAGGCCCCTCCATCAGTCCCTTAGAGTCATGGTATCTCTACCCTGACTGCTTCTATCACTTTTACATTTTATTTTACCCCCTGGAAACCATGCCCTGATACACAAAATGACAGCCGCAACTTTCCTCTCAGGTTGCAGCCAGACAATCACAGCATTGCTGTTGGTGCCCGAATCCGCGGATCCACCACGGTGGATCTGCGTCTCTATTTATATAGAAATCTTTTTACTTCAGTAATGCCAAAAGTGCTTAACAGATGTACACTAAATTACAAAAAGCACTTTTTCTGGACCAAGATCTAGCTTTCTGCCAAATTAGGTGGAATTCCGTTCATCAGTTCAGGCTGTAGCAGTGTCTAAAATCCCTCAAGGAAATTGCATGGGGAAAGTGCGTTTTGTGAGCCCTGCTTTTTCTTGCCACCCTCTCACCCCCTTGTCAGATCACCCCAAATCTTTCCAGACAGCAGCTAAAGTGACTGGCAAACTAATTTAAAAAAAATTTAAAGATTCGTCAAACGGCGCCAACGCTAATAGCAAAAGAAAAAACGCTTTTTCTATGGAAACTAGGTCCTAACAAAAACTACCTACTGGTGACTGCCAATAGGTAATATGTGTATATCCATATATATGTATACACACACATATATGTACGCTCTCAGTTCTGGTATGCAGAGGCTGTCAATCGGGTGGTCTGGCAGGGGTTCCCGGATAACCCGATTAAATTCCGAAAAATGCTAGAATTCATTAAAATAATACTTATGAATTCAGAGTCACATATTTAGCAATAAACGTGTAGGGAAAAATACGAAAGGTCCTAAAGGCAGCCATGTTGGAACATTACTCCATACACCATCCAGTTTGATCTATAGTATCCCATATGGGGAACCTTTGTGTGCAAAGAGAAATTGAAGCATTCGTCCAGGTAGAAGCAGACATGTGCATACATTTTGCTGAAAGAGGCTACAACAGTAAGATCATTGCACAGGCTAGAGATAGAGTGGATCTAGTGAAGAAAACAGAGTTGTTACAACAGAATAAGCAGAAGGAAGAATCTGCCAACATAAGATTTATCATGTAGTTTTCAGCACAGGCGCCTGATGTGCGTAAAATATTTAAAAAACATTGGCATGTACTAAAAACTGATGATAACTTAATGAAATATCGTGACAGTAATCGTCAAATTACCTTCAGGAAGGACAGATCTCTACGTGATGACCTAAGTATTAATATGGTGACTGAGGGAGTAGAACCAAAAAGAACAGGTTGTACTTGTTTCTACTGCTGCAGAAGCTGTAAGGCACGCAGTAATAGTACTGATTGTGCCTCATTTCAGATACCTAACTCAAGGAGGACGTTTGAAATCAGAAAACATTTGAATTGTAACACCACTCATTGTGTTTATGTCCTTATCTGTCCCTCTGAGAAAATGTATAGAGGGAGCACGATACACCGTGCAAAGAGAAGAGTTTTGGAGCACGTACGGGCTATTAGACATCATGACAAACACTACCCGGTGGCTCGCCATTTTTATGATTGCCATTTCCTAAATGAAAGACTTCTGCGTATGATGGTAATTGACTCTGTAACTATGAATGTCAGGTGAGAAAAATCATGAATTGGCATTGAGGAAACTCAAATCGAGATATATAATTGACTTTGAAACCCAGTGAGGAATTGGCCATTCATCTGCATACATGATTTGTGACTTGTAAATAGTTTTTTTGCGCTGAACATCACCATGTAAATTGTATATAATTGTTTTAATTACTCTTATTCTTACAGGTGCAGGGGTACACCTCGTGTTGGTTAGTGAGTATTGTTGCATTAATTTTCATCTTGAAAGACCCAACTGATTTAAGCCCACTTGGGCTAGATTTGATGTTTGGAACATTTTTTGTGCCCACTTGGGCTTTATTGAACTGTAATCAGATTTTTGGCAGCCGGAGTGGACCTAAAATAGCTGCCCACCAAAATCATGCATTATTATCATATGGATTGATTTAAATATGTATAGATATTGTATATAGCGTATTATTGCTGTAAATATGTAGCATTGGTTAGCATCCATTCATTTAATTGGGTGTGTGGAGTAATGTTCCAACATGGCTGCCTTTAGGGCCTTTCGTATTTTGCCTTACACGTTTATTGCTAAATATGTGACTCTGAATTCATAAGTATTATTTTAATAAATTCTAGCATGCAAATCGCAGAGAAAGAAATTGGGTATTTAGGCATCGTTTATTTATGTGACATCAAATTCATTAGCATTTTTTATGAATTTGTCTATGGACACCGCTTATTAAGTATTGTACACTTATAATTTGATTACATTGTACATATTACTTATTTATTGTAAATATGCGGTGGTTCTTAGCAAACCCTCTACTGAATTGGGAGCGTTCAATAATGTCATAAGATGGCCACTGTATTTCTACTCACTTTCAACATGATAGTTGTTATGGGTGTAGTCCGCTTTCTGTTTCACTTTATTTAAATTACACTGAAAGTTTAAGGCTGTTAGACCGTGAAGAAGGCGAAAGCCGAAACGTGTCGTATCTGCCAATAAATCTATATTCTGTGCAGCTGATTGGAGTGTCTGGCATCCTTACTTACAAGGAGGGAGTGTTTTCGAAACACACATATATGTATACACGCACAAATATAGTGATGTTATCAATGATGTCATTTGAGATGTCATCAGTAATGTCTTCGGTGATGTCACTGACATTATCATGAGTGATGTAATATGTGAGGTTGTTAGACCTGGCACCTTGGCATGGGTCTCCCTTCCACTTTTTGCTGTTGCCTCATGTGTTTTTGCTGGTATTAGATACTCAGAGCACTGTGCCCCTGCTGTCCAGTGCCACGGTGCATGTGCTCCCTCTTGTAAATTGATGTATACATTTGTGATTCCATGATTGGTTGGTTTGGTTTACCTGTCAGACCCTAGTACAGTGCACCAGGAGTGCCCAGGGCTGGTAATCCAAATAATGCTGGTGGGCTTGCTGCACTGGTTGTGCCACCCACAGAAGCAGCCTGTAAAAGTGTGTCTAAGGCCTGCCATTGCAGAGCCTGCGTGCAGTCTGGTACTATCATGCTGACTGGGCAAGTGCACCCATTTGCCAGTCCCTAAACCTTCTCTTTGCTTCATATCAGACACCACTATGGTAGGCCCAAGGGCAGGGTGCATTGTAAGTACAAGGTAGAACATGCCCTGGTGTGTGTGGCATGTTCTAATAGTGAATTATAGCCATTTTCGTTTTTCACTATTGCAAGGCTACCTGTCCTTCAGAGAACAAAGGAAAACTTAATATAAATATTGGGACCCCAACCCAAGAACTTTAGATCACTTTGGGAAACAAGAAATCACCTTTGCAGAGGAGAGGAACCAAGAAGAAACTGAGGAGAGACTATCCCTGAAACTGGGGGATTGGCCTGCAGTGGTTGCCTACTGCCGAAGAGAGGAGAAAGGAACTTTGTGTCTACTTTTGCTCAACTTGTGAAGGATCTCCAAGGGCTTGGAAAAGAGCTTGCCTCCTGCTGAAGTCTCAGGGACAACAGACTTCAACCACCAGCTCCCCAGAGTTCTTTGGAAGTGCCTGCTGCTGTTTTGGGCCTTCTGAGGGACTGCGTGTCGCAAGGAGCTGGAAGCGCGACTCATGGAGAAGAAGCGTGTCGCAAGGAGCAGCCGCTGCCGTCGCATCACTGAACAAGGGTGTCGCCGCTGTAGCTGTCACATTGCACCGCATCACGAGAAGCGCCCTGCAACACCGAAGAAGTGTGTCGCCGTCTCAGCCATCGTAGCTGACGCATTTCACCGCATCAAGAAAAGAGTCTCGCATCGAGGAAGGAGTGTGTCGCCGTCGCTGCCATCGCAGCCATCGCATCTTGGATGACACCGCTGTAGCTGTCGCATTGCACTGCATCAAGAAAAGCACCTCGCATCCACGGAGAAGCGTGCCGCCATCGGAACTGCTGCAGTTATCGCTTTGAGCGGAAGCATCTCGCAACGTCGGAGAAGAGTGTCGCCGCCAAAGCCGCTGTTGTCGCATCACTGAACAAGGGTGCCGCCGCTGCAGCTGACGCGTCGAGTCTTCTCGCACCATCAGAGAAACGGGCCACATCAGGAAGATCTTCACGTCTTTATTTCTTTGCACCAAACTTTCATCGCATCAACATCGTTACAACACTTTTGTTTGGCCTGCGTGTCGCATCTAAAGGTACATTGACTTAAAGTGTCGCATTTAAGAACAAAAGAGACTTAAGCTAACTACTACCCTTTTTAAGTAACAGTATTGTGGATTTTTGTCGTTTATGGTCTTGTGGTAAATCTATATAAAAAACTGGTGTGGTGCCCATCTGTAGTGTTGTCACTTGATTACTGTATGTGATCACAAATGCTTTACACACTGCCTCTGAGATAAGCCTGTCTGCTTGTGCCAAGCTACCAAGGGGGTGAGCAGGGGTTATTTTAGGAGGGTACCCCTTTACCCTGACTAGAGGCGAGGGTCCCTATTTGTCACATGTGCATACCTGTGCCAACTAGAGACCCCCAAATCTAACATTGGTGGTCAGCGGTGAAGATTCTGGACTTGCATTTGTGACTCATGTACAGTGATTGGTGAACACTACTAGTAAGTGCAGACCAAAAACGCAACCACAAACTTTTTGGGTAGATTTCTTTTTGAGATTTTCTTTTTTTGAGTACTGCCAAGTTTAACCATGGTGGAGAAAGGAGCATCCATAGCATCTGATGAATTTGAGTGGGAAGAGGAGAAACTGGGAAGCTACAAAGCAAGGGAGCGGAAGTACTTCTGCAAAAAATTATATATTTCCGCTGTGGGGTTCAACAGGAGGTAAGAGTTCTACAAGGCGCTGAGGGCCTGGGTAGCAGCTAGAAATGCCCCTGATGATGTGGAAGAGGATGATGATGCAAATGAGCAGCTGGAAGGGCCATTGGGCCCAGGGGAAAGGAAAGCAGTCTCCCCAGCAAGTAGCAGTGTTTCTTTCAGAGACCTTTCTCCAGAGGAGTTGGAGGACAGGGAAAGATGCAGGGTGCATGAAATGGAGCTGACCAAGCTCAAGTTAAACGGGCAGTTGGAATTTGAAATGCAAACTAGAAAGTTAGCCATAGAAGAGAAGAAAATGCAGTTTGAACATGAAAAGGTTTTGAGGGAGTTGGAATTGAAGGCCAAGAGCTTAGAGATTACTCCCTCTGGTGGCAGCACACCGTCATTGCCTGTTGAATCTAGAGTGTATATTCCTAAGGCTGTGGTGAAAGAATTTTTTTTAAATGATGATATTGGGCAGTGGTTCAAGGTCTATGAAGTAGCCATGTCTTCCCACTGAGTCCCTGAGAAGGATTGGGGAGCGGGGTTGTGGGGACAGTTCCTTAGTGAGGGGCGGGACATACTGTTAGATTTGCCTGCTGATGTCTATAATTTTTATCTCCACATGAAAGATGCGTTAATGTCCAGGTATGGTTTAACTCCTGAATTGTACAGACAGGGGTTCAGGGGTTGCAAGAAGATAGAGAACAGTACCTGGGTTTACTATGTCACTTTTTTCTGCAGAGCATTGGATGGTTGTGTGAAGGGTAGCAAAGTTGATGATTTTCAGGGGCTTCTTGATTTGATTGCATGGGAGCACTTGTCAATCAACTGTTTTACTGAGCTACGCCAGCACCTGATTGATAGTAGGCTGACTAATCCTAGGAAGCTTGCTGAGAAAATCGGACCGCTGGGTCAGTACCAGGGTCCACAAGGGTCACGTGGGAGACTCAGCCAAGAGTGGGCAGGGTCCCCAGCAGAAGAGTGGGGGGACAAGGGTAAACAGAGGGAGTTCTATAGAGGCCCCAAAGTAGTCAGCAAAGGGAACCAAGGGAAAGGTTCTCAGCCTCCCCCCCAGAAACCGTCAGGGGTCCCGACAGGTCCACCTGTTCAAAGAGGACCCCCAAAATGCTACAAATGCGGAGACTTGGGTCATTTAGCAAACGATCCCAAGTGTCGCCCGATTGGAAAAACAGAACCCCCTGGTGCAGCCCCTTTGCAGATGGCTAGTGTAGCCCTGGGCGAGGAGATGGGTGCCCAAGGTTGGTGGGGTCCCGCAGAGATGTCCCTTGTCTCATTAGGAGACTGTGAGGTGGTCCCCAGGACCCAGCTGCCTGATAACACCAAAAAATACAGGCAGTGGGTGACCATCAATGGCCATAGAGTGGAGGCTCTTAGAGATACAGGAGCCAGTGTGACCGCTGTCAAGTGTCACCTGGTGTCTCAACAGCAGGTTGTCCCTGGTGCATTCTACCCAGTTGTTGCAGCTGACAACACAGAGAGTCACTGCAAGGTGGCTCAGGTTCCCTTTGAGTGGGGGGGTCTCTGGTACTCTTCAGGTTGCTGTGACTGTGAGGCCCACCATGCCCGTTGACTGTTTGTTGGGGAACGATCTGGAGAGCTCCTCTTGGGCGAAGGTGGAGCGGAGTGCTCATTTAGAAATGTTGGGTTTGCCTGACTGGGCGTGTGTGACCATGGCAGTGAGTAAAGGTGCTCAAGAGGACCTGGTGCCTGAGAGGGAGGCCCAGGTGCCTGCCATCCAGACAAGAGGCAGGGAGTGCGGGAAACTGGCCCCTGAAGTTCCCACGGACCACGAGGGCGCAGACCTTGAGGGGGATGCCCTGGAGCATACAGGGGAACAGGTAGCCGAACTGGGGGACCTGCATGATCTGACCCATTGGCAGCAAGCAGGAGGACCCTCCAGGGAGGAATTCTGCAAGGAGCAGAAAGAATGCCCTTCTCTTGTGGGTCTGTGGCAACAGGCTGCAGACCAGGCAGCAGGTGATCAGTCTGGGTCACATTGGATTTACTGGGAGAATGACCTCCTGTATACTGAGCCTAAGGTTGCTGAGCCTGGGTCAGCCTGTGTGCTGGTGGTACCCCAGCGATTCAGAGCCTTCCTACTGGGGCTGGCTCATGATGTTCCATGGGCAGGACATTTGGGGCAGGACAAGACCCTTGACAGGCTTGTCACCCACTTTTATTGGCCCCAAATGCGCAGGAGTTCAGAAACTCACTGCAGGACATTTCAGACTTGCTAGGCAAGTGGAAAGAGTGGGAGGAAGCGCAAGGCTCCTCTCCAGCCATTCCCTGTGGTCAGCACCCCCTTTGAACGGGTGGGTATTGACATTGTGGGGCCACTGGACCCCAAGACAGCCATGGGCGACAGGCTCATCCTGGTCTTGGTGGACCATGCCACCCGGTACCCTGAAGCCATACCTCTGAGGAGAGTGACGGCTCCCGTGGTGGGACGAGCACTGATGGGAATTTTCTCCAGAGTGGGATTCCCTCGCGAGGTAGTGTCTGCCCGAGGTACTAACTTCATGTCCAAGTACATGAAGTCCCTGTGGCAGGTGTGTGGGGTAACCTACAGGTTTACCACTCCTTACCACCCCCAAGGAAATGGGTTGGTTTAAAGGTTCAACCGAACCCTGAAGGGCATGATTATGGGTCTTGAGGAACCCATGAGGCGTAAGTGGGACGTCCTCTTACCATGCCTACTCTTTGTTTACCGTGAGGTGCCACAGAAATCTCTAGGGTTCAGCCCCTTTGAGCTTCTCTATGGACACCCAGTGAGAGGGCCTCTGAGTTTGGTTAAAGAAGGCCGGAAGCAATCTCGCAGGAAACCTCCCCAGGATGTATATAGCTACATGCTGGCCTTTAGGAACCAAACTCGGCGTTTCAGGCAGCTCGCTGAAGCGAGTCTGGAAGCAAGCCAGGAGGAGATGAAGCGGTGGTACGACCAGAATGCCACTCTGGTAGAGCTTCAGCCTGGTCAGAAAGTGTGGGTCATGGCCCCAGTGGAGCCCTACGCGCTCCAGGATAAGTGGAACGGACCATTTGAGGTTGTGGAGCGCAAAAGTCCGGTTACCTACTTGGTGGACTTGTGGTCTCCCAGGAACCCCTTGAGGGTCCTGCATGTCAACCGCCTCAAGCCCCACTTGGAGAGGTCCCAAGTGGGCATGCTCTTAGTGACAGATGGTGGAATGGAGGAGGAAACCGAGCCTCTTCCAGACCTCTTGTCGGCAACAGAACAAGATGGGTCAGTGGATGGTGTCAACCTCTCTTCCACCCTGACCCCTGAGCAACAGAATGACTGCCGCCAGTTGCTGGGACAGTTTTCTGATCTGTTCTCCCTGGTTCCCGGTGTCACTGATTGGTGCGTCCATGATGTGGACACTGGGGATAGTACACCTGTGAGGCACAAAACCTACAGGGTGACTGACAGGGTGAGAGCTTGCATCAAGGAGGAGGTCTCCAAGATGTTTGAGCTAGGGGTGATTGAGTCCTCTAATAGTCCTTGGGCCAGCCCAGTGGTCTTGGTCCCAAAGGCTGCCGCACCGGGTGCCACACCAGAACTCCGGTTCTGTGTGGATTACCGAGGGCTCAATTCAGTCACCAGGACTGACGCGCCCCCCATCTCCAGAGCTCATGAGCTCATAGATCGGCTAGGGGCTGCACGGTACCTCAGCACGTTTGACCTAACGTCTGGGTACTGGCAGATCGCCTTGACTGATGGGGAAAAGGAGAGGTCAGCATTCTCCACACCAGATGGGCACTACCAGTTCTGGGTGATGCCCTTTGGGATGAAGAATGCCCCGCCACCTTTCAGAGGTTGGTCAACGAGGTGTTGGTTGGACTGGATGAGTTCAGTGCCTCCTACCTGTATGACATCGCAGTGTTTAGCGCCAGTTGGGAAGAACATCTGCGCCACCTCTGGGAAGTGTTGATGGCACTGCGGAGGGCAGGCCTCACGATCAAGGCGAGTAAGTGCCAGATCAGGCAGGGTTCCGTGGTGTACTTGGGACACCAGGTCGTGAGCGGCCAGGTGGCGCCCCTGCAGCCCAAGATTGAAACTAACCTGGCTTGGGAGCCGGCCAAAACCCAGACAGAGGTGAGAGCCTTTTTAGGACTCACGGGTTACTACAGGAGGTTTGTCAAGGGGTATGGCAACATTGTTGCACTCTTCACAGCGCTGACTTCCAGGAAGCAGCCAAAGAGAGTGATTTGGACTGACACCTGTCAGAAAGCTTTTGAAGCCCTAAAAACTGCTATGTGCACGGCGTCCGTGCTCTTTGCACCCAGCATCTCCCGAGAGTTCATAGTACAAACAGACACTTCAGAGCATGGTGTGGGGGTTGTTCTGGCACAGATGAATGAGGAGGGCCTAGATCAACCCGTAGCCTTCATCAGTAGGAGGTTACTTCCACGAGAACAGAGGTGGAGTGCTATTAAGCGTGAGGCATTTGCAGTGGTCTGGGCACTGAAGAAGCTGAGACCATACCTGTTTGGGACTCACTTCCGGGTTCAGATAGACCACAGGCCCCTCAGATGGTTGATGCAGATGACGGGTGAGAATCCAAAGCTGTTGAGGTTGTCCCATTTCCCTACAGGGGATGGATTTCACGGTGGAACTTCGCCCTGGTACAGACCACGCCAATGCTGATGGTCTGTCCAGATGTTTCCGCCTTAGTGATGAGAACTCCCAGGAGGTAGGGTAGTTCTCCCCACATTTCAGGTGGAGGAGACACGTGTTAAACCTGGCACCTTTCCGTGGGTCTCCCTTCCACTTTTTGCTATTGCCTTGTGTGTTTTTGCTGGTGTTAGAGGCTCAGGGAACTGTGCCCCTGCTGTCCAGTACCACAGTGCAAGTGCTCCCTCTTGTAAATTGATGTATGAATTTGTGATTCCATGATTGGTTAGTTTGGTTTACCTGTCAGACCCTAGTACAGTGCACCAGGAGTGCCCAGGGCTGGTAATCCAAATACTGCTGGTGGGCTTGCAGCACTGGTTGTGCCACCCACAGAAGCAGCCTGTAAAAGTGTGTCTAAGGCCTGCCATTGCAGAGCCTGCATGCAGTCTGGTACTGTCATGCTGACTGGGCAAGTGCACCCACTTGCCAGTCCCTAAACCTTTCCTTTTCTTCGTATCAGACACCCCTATGGTAGTCCCAAGGGCAGGGTGCATTGTAAGTACAAGGTAGAACATGCCCTGGTGTGTGTTGCATGTTCTAATAGTGAATTACAGCCATTTTCGTTTTTACTATTGCAAGGCTACCTATTCTCCATAGGCCAGAATGGGCAGTTTGATTATTACATCTTATAATCCTAACTGACTCAGGGAACATGGCAGAAATTCGAATTTAGGATGCCTGAACTCAGAATGATAAAATACATCTTTTAGTGAAGTTGGTTTTAACATTCTGTGTTTGAAAATACCACTTTTAGAAAGTAGGTATTTTCTTGTCTAACCATTCAAACCTGCCTCTGCTAGGCGGTGTATTCCTTGTCTGGAGTTTGAGTGACAGGGCTGGGGAATTCCAGGAGACAGGGTGAGGTAGCCCAGTGATGAATAGAGAGATCTGCATCTAGATGGGAGGGAGGAGTTGCACCTGGGACCTGAACAGGGCTGTGCCTTCCCTTCACAATGTTGGCTCCACCTCCTGTGGTGCGTCTGATGTCTCTGCCCTGCACTCTGTAAGGAAGGAAAGAGTCGTGCAAACAAAGTGCTCCAAGACCGACCAGAACTGGTTTGGACTAGGCAAAGGCCTCTCTGCCTTCAGAGAACAAAGGAAAACTTAGTATAAATATTGGAACCCCAACCCAAGAACTTTAGATCACTTTGGGAAACAAGAAGAAACCTTTGCAGAGGAGAGGAACCAAGAAGAAACTGAGGAGAGACTATCCCTGAAACTGGGGGATTGGCCTGGAGTAGTTGCCTACTGCCAAAGAGAAGAGAAAGGAACTTTGTGTGTACTTTTGCTCAACTTGTGAAGGATCTCCAAGGGCTTGGAAAAGAGCTTGCCTGCTGCTGAAGTCTCAGGGACAACAGACTTCAACCACCAGCTCCCCAGAGTTCTTTGGAAGTGCCTGCTGCTGTTTTGGGCCTTCTGAGGGACTGCGTGTCGCAAGGAGCTGGAAGCACGACTCACGGAGAAGAAGCGTGTCGCCATCGCAGCCGCTTCCGTCGCATCACTGAAGAAGGGTGTCAACGCTGTAGCTGTCGCATTGCACCGCATCATGAGAAGCACCCCGCAACACCGAAGAAGCATGTCGCCATCGCAGCCATCGTAGCTGACGCATTGCACCACATCAAGAGAAGAGTCTCGCATCGAGGAAGAAGCGTGTTGCCGTCGCAGCCGCTGCCTTCGCATCTTGGATGACGCCGCTGTAGCTGTCGCATTGCAAGAAAAGCACCTCGCATCCACGGAGAAGCGAGCCGCCGTCGGAACTGCTGCAGTTATCGCATCGAGCGGTAGCGTCTCGCAACGTCGGAGAAGAGTGTCGTCGCCAAAGCCGCTGTCGTCACATCACTGAACAAGGGTGCCACTGCAGCAGCTGACGCATCGAGTCGAGTCTTCTCGCACCATCGGAGAAGCGGGCCACATCAGGAAGATCTTCACGTCTTTATTTCTTTGCACCAAACTTTCATCGCATCAACATCGTTGCAACACTTTTGTTGCCATGCGTGTCGCATCTAAAGGTACATTGACTTAAAGTGTCGCATTTAAGAACTAAAGAGACTTAAGCTAACTACTACTCTTTTTAAGTAACAGTATTGTGGATTTTTGTCGTTTATGGTCTTGTGGTAAATCTATATAAAGAATACTATTTTTTTTATATAAAACTGGTGTGGTGTCCATCTGTAGTGTTGTCACTTGATTACTGAATGTGTTCACAAATGCTTTACACACTGCCTCTGAGATAAGCCTGTCTGCTCGTGCCAAGCTACCAAGGGGGTGAGCAGGGGTTATTTTAGGAGTGTACCCCTTTACCCTGACTAGAGGCGAGGGTCCCTATTTGTCACAAGGGCATACCTGTGCCAACTTGAGACCCCCAAGTCTAACAGAGGTCATAAGCAGTGCACTGCAGGGGCATGAGATATAGTTAGCTCAGGTAACTATAACTGCTGAATTTCTATGGTTTTATATGAGTGAAATGTGAGCCTAACTATAACGTCTCTGTAACCTTTGATTTTTTCAGTGAATATATCCAAAAGGTTATTGAAAATTCTGCTTTCCAACTATAACATCCATACAACTTTTGAATTTTTCAGTGATTTTTTTTAATGTTTTAAAATTGTGTTTTGTACTTACATCGTCCCAGTTTCTTCAATTTTTTTCAAAATTTTTCCTGAGATGTTTATAACTTTATTCTGTAATTGCATATTATATACTACAGGTCTATAACAAACCAATATTTTTTCTATGTTAGTATGATGCTGCTTTTAAGACTTGTTAGTATGAGTAGAACTTGATTTTTTAAAATTAATTTTGCCGTCATTGTGATGTATGATATATACACGTGTTTTAAAGAATATTTAGGAAAAACAGTTTACTAACATCATGTTTAAAAGTCTGTGTTTCAATTTCTTTGTAAAGAACACCATTTTTTATATCTATTTATTCCATTTGCGGTGTCGCCTGTCATCGTGATGTTGTCGTGAAGACTGCGTGGTTGTTTAAAAACCTAAGGCAACAATATACACAAAGTGTAGACAATGGTTGAGAATAGGGGTTAACTACTATAAGCTTTTAACTTCAGTTTTTGTACTTTTTTCTTCGAAAAACTACTTGTGAAATGTATTTCCAGTTATCGTGGCACCACCAGAAGTCACGATGATGTTGCTAGTCGTGAAGACTGCATGATTTTTACAAAGTGTAAAACAAATATATACATATAGTGTAAAGAATGTTTGAGAACAGGGGTTAACTACTATCATCTTTTAACTTCACTTTTTATATTTATTTCTTAAGAAAACCACTTTTCAAATGACTTTCCCATTATCGTGGCACCGCCGGAAGTCACAATGATGATTCTAGTCACGAAGACCGCGTGGGTTTTACAAAGTGTAAAACACATTTATACATATACTGTAAAAAATGTTTGAGAATGGGCTTAACTGCTATCATCTTTTAACTTCAGTTTTTGTATTTGTTTCCTAAGGAAACCACTTTTCCAAATGTATTTCCCGTGATAGCAGCATGCCCGGCATCACAATAACGTTGGTAGTTGCGAAGGCCCCGTGGTTTTTACAAAGTTTAAAACACATATTGACACATATTCTATGGTATGATAGAGAATAGGTGTTTATCACCAGAATGTTCAAACTTAAATGTTTCTAGTTATTGTAGTTTATTGGCCATACGGTAACCACGATCTATCTATTCAGTTTGCATCGTCGCCGGTTGTCACGATGTCATCGCGAAGACAGCGTGGTTATTTAAAAATCTAAAGCAACAATATACACTTAGGGGCGCTTAGGATGTCGGATGGACTCCAGTCATTTGGGAACTGGAACCAAACGACCTTGTGTCATCGGTTCCAGCATAGCAAGGTGGATGCGACCAAACCCTGGTCCGTCGTAATCCTATTCTTTACAATGGGAGAATACATTCCAAACAGAATGCATGCTCTCATTGCAAAGAGCAGAGGTGCAGTATATCCCTGCCACTGGGTGCAGGTAGCAACAGGGGGGGCACCATAGGTGCTCCCAAGGCCACCATCCAGAGGCCTTGCAACCATGGGGGCCCTGCGGTGGTCCCCCAAAGTAGTATTCTCACAGCCTTTCTGTGTCAAAAAGGCCGCACAGAAAGGCTGTGAGAATCTTCCATCATAATCCCTCGGCCGGAGAGAGAGCCGCCTAAGGGATTGGTGGAGGATTTCCAAATAGCAGCCAGGCTCTCCGAGTCCATCAGAGGCCATTCGTAAATTTGTTTTGGATTCCTTTCTGACCGACCCCATCAAAATGGGTCGGTCGGAAAGGAATCCAAACGGGCCATTTGGATGCAGTAAGAACGTCTCCAACCGACAGTTGGAGCCGTTTACAACTGCATCGAAATCGGCCCCATAGTGTAGACAATGTTCGAGAATAGGGGTTTACTAGTATCATCTTTTAACTTCAGTTTTTGTATTTATTTCTTCGGAAATCCACTTGTGAAATGTATTTCCTATTATCGCTGCACCACCAGAAGTCTCTATTATGTCCCTAGTCTTGACGATCGTGTGTTTTTTTATAAAGTGTAATACACAAATATACATATAGTGTAAACAATGTTGGAGAATAGGGGTTAACTACTATCAGCTTTTAACTTCAGTTTTTATATTTATTTCTGACAGAAACCACTTTTCAAATGTATTTCCCGTTATCGCAGCGCCACCAGACATCACGATGACATTGCTAGTCGCAAAGCCTACGTGGTTTTTACAAAGTGTAAAACACATTTAAACATATACTGTGAACAATGTTTGAGAATATGGGTTAACTACTATCATCTTTTAACTTCAGGTTTTGTATTTATTTTTTAAGGAAACCACTTTTTCAAATGTATCTCCCGGTATGGACGATTGACTGAGTGCATGAGTGGTGCATGGATGATTGAATATCTGCATGAGTGGTGTATGGATGATCAAATCAGTGCATGAGTGGTTCATGAATGATTGGATGGGTGAATGAGTAGTGCATGGATGGTAGAATGAGTGGTGCATGGATGATTGCATGAGTGCATGAGTGGTGTATGAACGCTTGAATGAGTGCATGAGTAGTGCATTGTTGTTAGAATGAGTGCATGAGAGATGCTTGGTTGAGTTAATTAGTGTATGAGAGGGATGTGCATGTTAGAATGAGTGCATGAGTAGTCCATGGATGTTAGTATGAGTGCATGAGTAGTGCATGGATGTTAGAATGAGTGGATGAGTGGTGCATAGATGATTGAATGAGTGCATGAAAGGTGCATGGTTGATTGAATGAGTGCATGAGTGGTGCATGGAAAATTTAATGAGTGCATCAGTGGTGTATAGATTATTGAATATAGTGTACGAGTGGTACATCGCTAATTGAATGACAGCATCACTGTGTGTATGAGTGACTGAATGAGTGCATGAGTGGTGCATGGATGATTGAATGAGTGCATGAGTGGTGCATGGATGATTGAATGATTGCATGAGTGGTGTATGGATGATTAAATGAGTGCATGAGTGGTACATGGATGCTAAAATGAGTAACTAAGTGGGGCATGGATGGTTTAATGGATGTATAAGTAATGTGTGGTTGATCAAATGAGGATGTGAGTGATGTATGGGTGAATGAGTACATTAGTGGTGCATGCATGTTAGAATGAGTGCATGAGTGGTACATGGATGTTATAATGAGTAAATGGGTACTGCATGGTTGACTGAATGAATTCATTAGTGGTGCATGGATCATTGAATGAGTACATGTATGGTACATGAGTGATTGAATGAGTGCGTGAGTGGTGTTTGGATGATTAAATTAGTGTATGAGTAGAGCATGGATGATTGAATGACTACATGAGTAGTGCATGGATGTTAGTATGAGTGCATGAGTGATGCATGGATTTTAGAATGAGTGTATGAGTGGTGCATAGATGTTAGAATGAGTGCATGTGTAGTGCATGGTTGATTGAATAGTTGCATGATGACTGGAGTATGGATAATTGATTGAGTGCATGAGTAGGACATGGATGATTGAATGAATGCATGAGTGGGACAAGTATGATTGCATGAGTGCTTCAGTATAGATGTGTAAATGGCTGCATATGTATGTAAATGGGTGTCTAAATAGGTGTATAAGTGCTCATATGTGTGAGTGAATCGGTGCATTAATTTGTTTATGACTAAAGAATCTGTCTATAACACAACTAATTTGACATGTACAATCTCACCGAACTCCAGCCACTCTGGAAAAGGAACAACAAAGAAAATATATGTTAGGATCTGGTCTTGAACAACCAGAAAATTTTAGCAACATACATTACTCATAGTGTACTAGTTTAATACAATATAGTGAAAATATTATTTCCTCCTTTTTACCGTTCTCAGCTTTCATACTTCTTCACCATGAACAGGGGTCTGTATAAAGCATCATCAGTGAACAGTGGGGGAAAAAAAATCAATGGATTGTAAAAAAAACAAAAAACAATGCTGCATAGTACATTATTACAAATAAATAAAATATGCATGACACTGACTACAATTCACTAATTAATGGCTTTTTCTGAAATTGCTACAATAATCTCAACAAACGTAGGTTTTAAATGTTTCTTATATTGTTATATCTGGTACAATATGACATATAATTGTGAAGCAGACCTCAGGTTTTCAGATACTTTTGAAAACATCCTTTCTTGTAGATAAAATAATATTGAAAATGGTGATGATCCATCCTGACAAAATATCACATTGTAGTGTGTAGAAGTTCCTTTGGGAGAAACAAAAGGATTTATTTTTATTTTTGAAGACAGGTTTAGGTGGTGACTTATGCCTGATGTTATTGCACTATAAGTATTCATTATTTAAATGTAATAAGAGAATGTAGTGTTTAAATGTTATATAAACTTGAGGGCTGACACTCACTGTAACCCACTATTTTATCCTGTGTTTTAGCAGGCTCTCCCGCGTTTTGTGAACAATTGTGATTTTATGATTGTCCTTGGCAGCTGTTGCGTAATTTGCACATTTTAAAATCAATTTTTTTATCTGATCGTTCTTACGTGTCTATTTGCTGCTCCTACTGTAATTCCTGAAACTTGTTGTACGTTTAATTGCACAAACCCTTATTTGCGCTGATTTGCACATTCTGTCAGATGACAGATTGAATTGGGCTCTTTACTTCTCCAATTTTCGTAGTGAGAGTCCCCCCTCACTTCCGGTGGCATAGAGATAGGCGCCATTTTGTTTTGTACGCGCTCTAGTCTCTAGCCCACCGGCACTATTTCAATGCACGCTGCGCGTTCGCGCAGCGGGCGCGCCAAAGGCGCGCCTAAGGCAAGCCCGTCTGCGCCCATCAGCGGCACGTCTGGGGCCGGGGCCAGTTATGCTGCCCGTTTTGGTGCCTATGATTCGCGTCTCACTCCATACTCTAGTGAGCAGCTTCTTCAGCTGCGTGGTCTCTGCTGTGATCATCGGATCTTTCCTGATCTCCAAGGGGTACGTGACTTTGTATGTTGTGCCTGTGGCTTTCAGCTGCAGTTGGGTACTACTGTGGCGACTTCTGCAACTAATGATGATTTTGTCTTCTCGGCGGCGTTGCTCAACGTCCGCTCTTTGAAAAAGCATCACACGGATGTATTTGAGCTTTTGGACGACAAGTCACTGGACTTTCTTTTTGTAACGGAGACCTGGCTTGACAATTCCTCCGACCCGCTTATATCCCTGGCTATCCCGTCGGGTTATAAAATCTCCAGGCTAGACCGGATAACAGGGCGAGGTGGGGGGCTGGCTGTCATCTCTAAAGAGAAGTGGGAGCTGCACAAGTGCTCCCTCAGTTCGTGGGGTGGCTGTGAAGCACTTGATTTTACTATCCGTTGTTCCGCCCACTTCTTTCTGGGCGGCTCTCTGATCTATCGTCCTCCGGGTGCGGCTGACACATTTCTTCAGGCATGTGCGGAGGCGATTTCGTCGAGAGCCTTGCAGTTTTCTCATTATCTGCTTTTAGGCGATTTTAATATTCATTTCGACCTGAAAAACGCAAGGGACACATGTGAGATCATGGACACCTGCCAGTCGGCTCTCCTCTCACAATGGGTTGATCAGCGGACTCACCTGGGAGGTCACACTCTCGATCCTATCTTCTCTAATTTCCCCCTTTCCATCAAAACCCCGCTCCCGGTCCCCTGGTCAGACCATTATTTAATTGGTTTCTCTTGGGTCGTTTCTTCTCCCAGTACTAGTTCTGCCGTTGGCCACAAACCAGCGTTCAAAAAGGTTGATCCTACTCTTTATGCAAAGACGTTGGAGGCCCATAGGCCATCACTGCCTCATGATCTGGATAAGTCTTTAGCTGCCTTCTCCAACTGGCTCCAAGACTCCCTGGCGTTAATCGCCATGCCGACCTCGGCTAGACAAACTAGGGTCTCACCTTCCAAACCTTGGTTTACGGAGGACCTCTACCTGCTGAAGCAGGGATGTAAGAAATTGAAATGGTCCTGGCGTGTCGGTAACTACTGTCCAGTAGCTAAGGCTAATCTCAGACAGGGTCAGAAAATTTACTATAAAGCCATCGTCTTGGCAAAAAAGGCCTTTTTCTCCAGCCGGATTGTCCAGGCCCAGAATAATTCTAAGGAGATTTTTTCTATCGTCCAGAGTTTCATGTCCCCTGTGGCGCAGAGCAGTGTTCTTCCGGTGACAGTTGACTGGTGCGAATCGCTCTCCACATTTTTCCGGGATAAGATTTCAAAGATACAGAGTAGCTTCTCTATCCCGGCTGTGTTAGATGGACCCACAGCCCCTCTGGACTCACCCCCCATTGTTCCCGGCGCCCTGCCTCTTAAGCATTCCTTGTCTAACTTCGCGCCGGTGGACTTGTCCTGCACCCTAAGAATTTTGCAGGGCCTTAAGTCCGGCTCGCCGGACGACCCGTGCGCAGCAAGACTCTTGGCCTCTGTTGCTGAGACGGTGAATGGGGAAGTTAACCACATCATTAACCTTTCCCTACAGCTAGCCAAGGTCCCGTCTTGTTGGAAGCAGGCTAAAGTTCTCCCCTTGCTAAAGAAGCCCAGTCTTGACCCCTCAACTCCCGGGAACTATAGGCCTATCTCTCTTCTCCCTAGCCTTTCGAAGGTATGTGAGAAGATTGTGAGCAGACAGTTGTCGGATTTTGTTGAGGGAGCGGGTCTTTTTCACCCAGCCCAATCTGGCTTCCGTCCTTCTTTTAGCACGGAAGGTGCTCTGGTGGAAGTCTCAGAGGCCATTCGGGAGTGTCTGGACGCCGGTGGGAAGGCAGCCCTTGTGCTGCTGGACCTGTCGGCGGCCTTTGACACTGTCCCCCACACACTGCTGCTGCGAAGACTGTCTGAGATCGGGGTGTCCAACCTTGCTTGAGATTGGATTCAATCTTTCTTGGATGGCCGGCTCCAGCAAGTCTGGTTACCTCCTTGTGCCTCGTCATCTTTCCAAGTGAGCATAGGGGTCCCTCAGGGCTCCTCCCTTAGCCCCCTTTTGTTCAATATCTACCTCACTCCCCTGGTGGCTCTAGCGGAGAGGTTGGGGGCTAAGGTCATTGCTTACGCTGACGACACCCAACTTCTGTTTACGTGGGAGAAGCAGGGGGCCTCGGTAGACTTCGTGCAGAGGTGTCTTTCCTCGGTTTTCAAGTGGCTGGCAGCTGCCCAGTTAAAGTGTAATGAGGACAAATCCGACGTTCTATTGTTTGGTGACTTCCCCCTCGGATTTAGAGAGTCGCTCTGGCCTCCTGGTTTCCCTCTGCCCGCCTCCACGAGTCAGACCGTAAAGAACTTAGGGGTTTACTTTGATTGTAACCTCTCCTTTGCTAGTCAGGTTAAGCGTCTGACTGGCTGTTGTTTCGGCCTCCTCAGAATCTTGAGAAGATTCCTTCCGCTTCTTCCGCAAGCTGCCAGGGAAGCGGTGGTTCGGGCTCTGATCCTATCCAGACTTGACTATGCCAACGCTCTTTATGCTGGGATCCCTGCCTACACTCTTAACAAGCTTCAGGTGACCCAGAATGCGGCGGTCCGCCTGTTGGGGGGCTTGGTGCCCAGGCAGAGCGTGAATGATTACCGCCGTTCCCTTCATTGGCTACCGGTCGGGGCTCGTGTGGTATTCAAAGCCCTCACTATGGCCCATCGTTCTCTACATGGTCAAGGTCCCGGTTACCTGCAGAGACGCTTTTCGTTCTATGTGCCGGGGAGAGCCTTACGCTCCTCTTCGCTAAGGCTGATGAAGATACCTAGATTTCAGCGTCATAGGCTTGGTGGCTCCTCCTTGGTTGTGTTCGCTGGGCGTGCCTGGAATACGCTTCCTCTTTCGCTTCGCTTTACTGATGACCTTGGAGTCTTTAAGAAACTGTTAAAAACATATCTCTTCTCTTAAGGTCTGGTTATGATGTTGTCTCCTCTTGGGCCGCGCCGGGACACTCTCCGGAGTAGCCGCGCGCGTTATAAATGCAGATAACATAACATAACATATAAACTCCTTTGTTGACCGTAAAAAGACTGTTGCATTTCCTTTTTTTATTTTTTGTCAACACAAAAATTAAGTACAAAGCCAATTTGCACAAACTGAATCATAATCACGAACATAATCATAATTATCAAATCTTTTACGTTGCATTGAAGAAAAGAAATAGAGGGAAGGAGGCAGAAAGCAGTCAATTATATAATTGCATAACTTTTCCTTGTTTTTTTTAAAACAATGATCCCCAGATCAAATTGAATTTGCGCATGGATTGAACACCCCTCAATCTGGCTAATGCTTCCTCCATATCATGTATTTGCCTGACTAATACCTACCAATCCATTACTGTGGGAGCTTTTGGCGATATCCAGACCCGTGCGATTGTGAGTCTTGCGGAGACAAGTAAAATAGTTAAAAGATCTTCATTGTCAGATCCCAGTTCCCTTCCCCCCAGCAATATTTCCATAACCGTTAATGGTGTTTGAATCCCCAATTTTTGCAACAGAATATGTTCCACCTTCTGCCAAAATAACGAAAGTTCGGGGCATGTAACATACATATGTTGACTATCTGCCGCATATAGTTCTCACCTGGGGCATTTTGCCCTATCGTTTGCCTGGTTATTAAGTGACCATTTTGCGATTCGATCCGGCGTATAATATAGTAGACAGATTGTGCGAAACTGTTGCAATCGCAGACTGGAGGAATAAACTACCCCAGCAAGTGCGTGCGATATACTTTTAGCCGAAACTGGTACGCCCATAATTCTAGTCCAACGAACAGCTATTCTGGGGCTATCCTCCGATCTGTGAACACACAAGCTTTTGCATGCTATACTGATCAAAGATTTATCATTAGAATCATATAAACAGTCCCATATATCTGATTGAGATAAGCTCATCAATTTAAGATAATTAACAAAATAGTCACGAATCTGTACATATATAAACTGCATGTTGTCTGTCAACTTATACACAACCTGCAATTTTCTGAAATCCATAAACCCACCATGATCGTATAGGTGTCCCAAACACATTACCTCATAATCGGCCCAACGTTTCCCCACTAGGCAGCCCTGGATTGCCCCAGAGAGGAAGTTTGTCATTCATCATTCTCAAGCCATACTAGCACGCCATATGGTTACGCAATCTCAAATCTTCTTAAATTTGACCCTTTTGTAATAATTTGGGTCGTTAGTTCTGAACAGGAACAGATTGCTCTCTACTGCCAACATAAATTTATGATAATAAGTACTCTTCTCAGTGTGAATAAAGCTGCGAAGACGCCAAAAAAAAGCAGTCCAAAAATAAATTCTAAAATCCGGGGAATCTAAGCCTCCGTGCTTAAAGGGAAGTTTTAACAGTTCCAGGGCTTTTCTCGCTTTTTTATAGCACCAAATAAAACTGCCAAAAATCCCATCCAATCGTTTAAAAAAAGACATAGTCAATCGCAATGGGATAGATCTAAACAAATACAAACATTTTGGCAGAACCTTCATTTTTACAATATTTATACGCCCTATAATACCAATAGATAGCCTATGCCAACTCTTCAGTAATTTAGCCGTCTTTTTCAGTAAGGTCTCGCAATTTAAAGGGATTATTCTTTCAATCTGGGCCACCATCTTGATTCCCAAATATGTGGGCGTCGAGCACACACCCTGTATTGGAAGTGCTGCAAAACCTGAGTTTTATTGATATTCAGTTTGTACCCAGATATCAAGCCGAACTCTCGCGCTTCATCTGTGATCGCTTGCATGGCCCCCCCGATCCATTGAGAACACCGCTATGTCATCAGCGTATGCTATGACTTTAAGGGAGTTATGCCCAAGCATACAGGGACAAATTAGCTGCTGATTTTGAAGGGTCGAGACAAAAGACTCTATGTAAAGAGCAAATAAAAGTGGTGATAGGGGGCAGCCTTGTCTGGTGCCCCAAAGGATCGGAAAGGCAGTTGATTGTAAACCCGCGTACATTATCTTAGCGCTAGGTTTGTCATATAGAGCTTTTATCCACGTAAGATATTGACCTTTAATGCCGAGGGCGACGAGTATGGCCCATAAAAAGTCCCACCCCACTCGGTCAAATGCTTTTTCAACATCTATCTATATCATCCCGAGTGGGGTAAATTGTGTTTTTGCTGCATCAAAAGCAGCGACAGCCATGTTCACGTGTGCGGTTGTGTCTCTCCCTTGAATGAAGCCATGTTGGTAAGGCAACACCAAGCTAGGTAGCACAGGAGATAATCGCTTCGCAAGGATCTTTGCAAATATTTTTGCGTCGGCATTGATGAGAGAGATCGGCCGATACGACCCGCACTCCTCTGCCGGTTTACCTTTTTTAAGAAAGAAAATAATTTGCGTTATTTTCCATGAGTCAGGAGCCTTACCCTCATCACCAATAAAACGTATAACCTGACTCTAGCTCTTCCATAAACCGCTTATAGAATTCCAAAGGAATGGTATTGTCTCCCGCTGCTTTACCCGATGGGAGGGAGGTGATTGCTAATTTTATTTCTTCCATTGTTATATCACTAGCTAAAAAATTAGATGTTTCATTCTCTACACATAAGAAGGAATTATCTTGTATGTAATTAGATATTTCGTCTTGCTTAGGTTGGTGTTCCGGAGTATATAGTACTTGATAATAAGCCACAAATTGTTCCAATATCTGCTTTGGACGTTCGTATATTTTGTTGTCAGTCCCCTTAATCTTCTTTATAATTGTCTTAGCCCTGTCATCTGCTACTCTAAATGCTACGATCTTACCTATCTTCTTCCCTGACTCGTACTGCGCCAGGTGATACTTATTTAATTTCGCTATACTCCTCTTCCTGAATGTTTTTTTCAGCGCTGATCTATGGTCCACTAAGCTGTACCCCAACTCATCTACATTTTGAAGACCTCTAGTAACTGCCTCGATGTGCTCATTTTCTATCTTCCGTATGGCTAATATAATAGCTTCCATCTTCGTCTTCTGCTCTTTATTTTGTCTCAAGAAAAACTCCTTAAGATGTGCCCTAGTCTGAGTCACAAATACTTCATCTGTAAGTAGATATCTGGGAAAGGAGAAAGATCGGGAATTTTTTATATTCAGGGGAGATCTTAAATGTAAGTAGAACAGGATTGTGGTCTGACGTGACCCTCGGGCATATTTCCATACTACATGACCATAAGATGTTATCTGATGCCCAAGCCATATCAATTCTTGAATATAGCTTGTGAGGGGCAGAATAGTACGTATAACCTGCTATGTTGGGATAGAGAGTCCTCCAAACATCCTTAATAGTCTGCAAATGTCCCAACCCCCATATGGCTACCCGTGTCTTCGCATCCTTTGAAAAGCGCCCTTCCGTGTAGTATCTACTCCATAATCCATTATGCAATTAAAATCCCCCATCATCAATCGCTCCCCCTTCCAATTTAATAATTCCAAAGTCACTGTTTCTATTATAGTAGGATCATCTACATTGGGGCCGTATAGTGAACAAAAAACATATTTTTTACCGGCTATTTTCACTTGAGCGATTGCCCATCTACCCCCACTGTCGGACAGTGTCCTACAGATTTCCACTCCAAATCGTTTACTCCTTAAAATAGTTACACCCCGAATAGAGACCGCTTGTGCTGAGCTAACTATTACCTCAAAACCTAAATTTCTCAAAAAGCCTCTATCTTTATAAGAAAGATGTGTTTCTGACAACATAACAATCTGAGGGTTGTACATTTTTAAAGCCTCCGCCACTAGCTGCCTCTTAATCTTGCTGTTGAGACCAGCCACGTTCCAAGCTCAGCACTTTATCATTGCCATCCCGATATTAGTTCTTCCCTTCCTTTTCTATTATCTACCTCCGCTAGCTTTTGGTTACCTTGTTGCTTTCTTTCCCTCTTACATGTATATTTGCTTTTTTCCTTTATCCCTTCAATTGTGTTGACTTTTCCTATTTCTCCACAGAGACTGTTGGATTTCCAACAATATTCTGAAGACATTACCCCCAATAGTCTGAATAATGTCTAATAAACCAGAAATGCTGTAATAAAAAACACAGTACACAAGTCTTTATCTACAAATAATCCTCAGAATTTTAGTTGAAGAAATAACAGAGAAGAGTTTGGTCATTTCCTAGGTAGTCTTGGTTTAAAATTTAGATTAGTGTCAATGCATTCTGTCCATCCAGATTGGCATCTTAAATACACAATATAGTGCCAAGACATTGTATGTACTCCTTCATGAAATATGATTGCCAAAGTAGTAAAAGTCCTTCCTGAGATTGATATTTGTCCAGCTAAAACGTTTGTTATTTCACCATTTAATTTTGAACCATCTGGTCTGCATCTTTGTAACATTATTATAATGTATTGGCCTGTTCTCTGTAGAAACAATGTAAATATAAGGTCTGATCTGCAGTTTGAGCAGGCTATATTTTGGTTGACAATTATGGTCAGCTGCTGAAAAGGCACAGTTTTACAATCTGGTAATGTCAAGTATAGGAATAGTTCTGAATTGATTACAGTAGTGGAGGTGAATTGGCAATCTTCACACTTATGCTCCCATTTGTAACTTAATCCAAATAAGTCATTAATATTTACTTCTTTTCCTATAATACTTCTAGCATCACCATAGTAAATTCTTGTGCATCTTGTTGAATATTGAGAGAAAATACTACTGATCCAGTAGACATGTATATAAGATCTCTAATTCCTGAAACAGAATGTATTGTAGTTCTGTCACTGTGTGAACGTTGCACCAAACCATAGAGTGCATTCGAAATTCTCCTTTTTTGTTCGATATGGGTAACAACAGCTGGCAAATGAAACAGTTACATTGACAACAACATTTGCATAGCAGTTGACCCCGTAGTGTTGTCGAATAGGTAACCTACAATTTCTTCATCATTTAGAAGTTTCCTTTTCTTTGATTGTTGGCAATTTTCCTTCTGTACTGCCTTTTCTTCATCATCTATATTCTGTTTGTTATCTTTCGCTTTGGACAGATTACTTTTTTCTCATAAACTGGGTACTGGCCTTAACCCCTTCGACGCTCATGACGGAGCGGTTCCGTCATGAGCGTCGGTTGCGCTGTGCGCATGACGGAACCGCTCCGTCATGGCCCCGCCCGCGCTCAGAACCTTCAGCACCGCGCGGAAATCCGCGCAGCGCTGAAGGGGTTAATGAGGAGCAAATACACTCCTTAACCGATTGTACTCTCTTACACAGTTAGCATCAGCACTAATTTTTTTCTCATCAAAGTCAATCAACATTTAGATTCCGATGTAAAATGCAACTGCTTCTTTAATCCTGCAGTTTTTGATACAGACTTTTTCCAAAGAATAGCATTTTGCTTGTATTTTATCTGTCAGTAGTATTGTTACTCCCTGGTGTTCCATTTTATCAATAGCTGTAATTTCCAAAATATCTTCTTTCTCCCAAAGGAGTAATTGTTCATTGAAGTTTGCACACTCTTGTAGGGTTGACATTAAACAAACTATAGACTTGTTTTCTTTAATGAAATTATTCATTAGTTGCACTGGTGTAATATCCGATGGAAATAACTTTGTTTTGTTAGAAATCCTACTCTAATGTCCTTTATTATATCTCCATATTCCACATCTGCTTCTTGGTGCATATTTTTGACTAATTATTTGTATCCAAAGTAATGCCAAATATTCACATTCCCAATACTTCCAAGATAATTTCTTGTTTCATCATGTAGAAGTGTCTTGAAAACATGTTGTTCTTTTACATATGTTAGTTGTAGTAGGTCACCAAATATAATTAAATGTTTTTCACCAAATAGTACGTCACAGTTTGTTTTCAATATCTGTTGCATTCTTTTTTTTTTTTTTTTTTTTTAAACCTTTATTCAGTAAATCCGGAACACAGCTATTCAGCCGACAACCCGGAGGTTCGGCAGCTTAAGTTGAGCAACACAGAAAAGCGTTCACACTGCACCGAAAGGAGAATCAAAAAAGGTTCAGTTTTAAATAAACACAAACACAAACCAAACCCTTGCAAGGCGATAAGCTTCGAATGCACATGAGGGGTGCCCATCAGGGGGGGCTAGTCCCATTTCGTCCACCAGTGACAACACTATAATGAGAGGAGGGAGGGGGAAAGCAGAGACCCATAAAAGACAATCAGTCATCAACAAGAAATACATAGCCGGAAAGAATGTCAAGGGGAAAGCTGCTCCTCTGGCGGATCCGGATCAGGGGGAAGACATATGTCCCCCCTGTAGTGGTTCCATCGCCCCCATACTGCATGCCATTTCCGCGGGCGCCCTCTAGCACAATACACTGTCTTTTCCCTGAGCATGCTCCAATCCATATTTTCCTTCCACGCTGCCAGCGTAGGAGGCCCAGCCGAGCCCCACAGGCGCGCGATATCCCGCTTAGCCACCATGTTCCCCAGGGTCACCCACTGAGTCTGTGCGTCATCAAGATCGGTAGGACCCCAGACGTTCAAGAGACAACACCGCGCCTCCGGTTGCATGACAATGCCCGTCACCTCCCCCATCACTGCATGGACTCACCTCCAAAACTCCACGATCACGCCGCATTCCCAGATGATATGTAAGAAGGTACCCACCATGCCGCAGCCTCGTTTACATAGACCCTCCTCAGAGAAACCCATACGGACCAACCTAGGACCTGTCATGTAGACTCGATGGAGTATTTTGAGCTGCACCAGCCGCAGACGCGACGGAATCGCAACCTCCCTAGGAGAGGAAACTGCATATTGCCAGTTTTCGTCATCCAGTTCGAGGCCATCCCTAGTCCATTGATCCCGCAACCCACGAAGAAGGTCAGCCCGGACATTAATCAGCTTCTTATAGATGAGAGAGATCGTGCTCTCCGGCATATGGCCATCCAGAATTCGGTCCTCCAGCGGAGAGGACGCAGGCACCTTCTCACCTTCTACAAGGACCGACCGCAAGGCGTGACGCACCTGGGCATAGCGGAAAAACTCAGTGCTCCCCAGCTCATACTCCTTCTGCAGCTCCTCAAAGGACTTCACCCTGCCCTGAGCCAGCAAGTCTCCGACCCTGGAGATACCGATCAAATCCCATTTCTCGAACCCTTTTGTATGCCAAAGCTTCCCCGGGATATCCGAATCAAACAGCGGGGTAGCGAGGGTAAGCCTGCCCCCCCAACCCAGGGAGTCCGTCGCCAACTTCCACACCCGCACCGCCACCCCAGTGGGCCCCGTAAGGGACGAGTCCAACGACTTCGAGTACAAGGCTCTGTGGTAATTACCGCCACACAGTGACCACCGATCCATGGCATAGCCTGGGCTCAACACCGAGCCATAGACGCCATGATTAATCGCGCACAACTGGGTGGCCCAGTAGTATCTTCGAATGTCCGGAAGCGCAATACCACCATCGTACCACGGGAGCGTCAACTTAGCGATCGCTATGCGCGGTCGCCCGTCCCACAATAGCGAACGCTGGAGGCTTTCGACCGCTCGAAAGTAACTAGTCGGGACCCATTCAAGGGTATTCTGCAAAGCATAGAGGAAACGGGGAAGAGATATCATTTTAAACAACGCGGCGCGCCCGAGGAGGGAGAGCGGCAACCGCCGCCAGCCCGCTGCATCCCGCCGCAGACGCGCAAGGGGGGGGAGCAGATTCTTCTCATATCGCAGGATGGGGTCAGTGGAGATGTAAATCCCTAGATACCGGAAGCCCTGCTGGGCGATCTGGATCGAACAGTTTCGGGGGACAGGCGGAACATCGCCACACAAAACATACAGATATGACTTTCCCCAATTGATAACAAGGCCCGAGTTCCT
This sequence comes from Triturus cristatus, assembly GCF_964204655.1. Classification (NCBI taxonomy): domain Eukaryota; kingdom Metazoa; phylum Chordata; class Amphibia; order Caudata; family Salamandridae; genus Triturus; species Triturus cristatus. The sequence goes on along the minus strand of NC_140581.1, from coordinate 662,749,147 downwards.
ACCAAAAGAAGTCAAGATGTCGCAAACCACTATGAGAGACTTCTGGGGCGAGGCGAGGTATAATAGGATATCGTCAGCGTAAAGTGAGATACGGTCCTCATGGTCGGGCGACCATCGAAGGCCACGTATACTCGGATGCCATCGTATCCACGCCGCCAGCGGTTCAAGAGCAAGGGCGAACAACAAAGGCGACAGGGGGCAACCCTGCCGGGTGCGCCTCCCAAGCTTGAACGGCTTGGACGCCCTCCCGTTTACCACAACACTAGCAAGGGGACCCTTGTAAAGCAACCTCACCCAGTCCACAAAACCAGACCCGAAGCCGAACTTGGCTAGCACCGCCCACAGGTATGCCCACTCCACCGTATCAAACGCCATTGTGGCGTCAAGAGACGCCACAATAGCCGGCTCCTGCAGCGTGCCCGCTCTAGCGATCACCCCATGGAGACGCCTAAGGTTTAATGCAGTGTTACGGTGCGGAATGAAGCCCGATTGGTCCGGGAGGATCAAATCCTCAAGCACCCGGACCAAGCGGTTCGCCAGGATCTTAGCGAGGATTTTCGGCTCAGCATTAAGAAGCGATATCGGCCGATAGGAACTACACTTGTCCCGAGGCTTACCGTCCTTATGTATCACCACTATGGTTGCCAGTCGTTGATCAAGCGGCAGAGACCCATTCACCCGCGCCTCCACGAACATGGCGCGCAGGTGAGGAGCGACCTTATCCGGACAAAGCTTGTACAATTCGATAGGCAAACCATTCGGACCGGAGGCCTTACCCGAGTTCAACGCCCGAATAGCACCCGCTACTTCATCAACCGTTATATCACCATCTAGATCATCCCTATCTACGTCAGAAAGGCAGGGCAGAGCAATATCACGCAAAAGGTCACACGAGTCCGCAGTCGGCCTGTCCGAAACCGAGGTGTACACTACGCGGAAATAATCCGAGAAACACTGGACTATACCTTCGGGGTCAGTAACAACCTCTCCCTCCTCCATCGTTAACTCCGGCACCACTCTATTGACCCGCTCTTTTTTGTCCAACCAAGCTAGCAGTTTCCCGGCCTTATCCCCAACATCATACAGACGGCCCTGCTGCTCCCTGCTAAGGGTCTTGGCAGCATTCTCCGCCAGATCCCTGTACTCCGATTGCTTCAAACTCAGATTATGCAGAGTGTCCGCCGTAACCCCCTCCTCCAGGGTCACCTCTAGAGCCGCGATCTCATCCTCGATCTGCATCACCTCGGCGTCTTTCCGTCGCTTGGCGGCCACCACCAATGAGAGGGCCTCCCCTCTCAATACGGTCTTAAACGCCTCCCACAGAGACACCGCTGAATCAACCGAATCTTGATTGTCCTGGAAATAGTGATCAACTGCCTTCAGCAACGCCCTGCGCGTCTTGGGGTCACGGAAGTACCAGAGGTTAATGGGAGCCACCCTACCCCCTCCCACCCGGCCAATGTCGAAACGGACCCACACCGGAGAGTGGTCAGATATGCCACGTGCCATATGCCTAGCCTCAGAAACTAGCGAGGCATGCGCTGCCAGGGTGAGCACGTAATCAATCCGGGAGAGACTACCATGTGCCCCGGAGTGAAAGGTATACTGACTCTGAGTGGGGTGCCGGAGTGTCCAGCAGTCCACCAAGCCAAAAGTGTTTATGAAATCAGGAAGCCAATTCTTAGCCCCCCCGGTATCCCTGGGCGGGTGCCTATCGAGCAGCCCAGAACCAACAGCATTGAAATCTCCCCCCACCACTAGCAGTCCCTCAGGGAGTTCCAACAAGGCCCTGCCCAGATCCGCAAATGGGGAGGCCTGCAGGGCCGGAGGAACGTACACAGAAACCAATACCAACTTTCTACCCTCCCATCTCCCCGCCACAGCTACGAACCGCCCCCTATCGTCAACAATGGTGGAATCAACCTCGAGTGGCAGTGAGGCTCGAACAAGTATGCCCGCCCCCCTGGAGCCCGATGAAAAGCCAGAGTGGGCAATGAATTTGTAGCCCTTTCTATTAAGTGCATAACACATATTCCCTATAAGATGTGTCTCCTGCAATAGGGCAACATCAGGTGAGGCCCGCTTCAGGAATTGTAAGACGATCCCCCGCTTAATACGATCACCCAAGCCATTAACATTCCAGCTAATAATATTTAGGCCCCTACCCCCCATCCCCAAACACCAAGAGACCTCCACCCCCCCCGAAAAGCCACCCCCAAACCATCCTGACAACCATTACTACGCCTTGCAAGAAAAAACCCCCCAACACCCACCCCAACATCCCAAATCCTCCCCCCTCCCTGCACCCCTGCGTCAGCTTACAAAGCCCCCCCAACTTGCAGTGTGCCTGTCGCCCTATCAAAAACAAATCTACAAAAAGAACCCCGAGGGAGGAACGAGCTCCGAACAGCCATACGCCACCCCCCCATTACTGCAGTTAGCCACAAGTCATTGTCCGGGGCAAAACAAAAATGACCTAACACCCGGGGCATCACTCCTGCTCAGCCCGGCCACCGGCCACTCCCGTGCCACAGTCCCCGCTGGTCCGTCTCCGTGGCAGAGCGTCCAACCACTCTCCGGCCATTTCAGGCGAGTCGAAGAAGAAAGTCCGATCCTCATACACCACACGTAGTCTGGCAGGGAAAAGCATAGCGTACTTCAAATCCATCTCCCTAAGGCGTCTCTTAACCCCCAGGAAACACTGCCTTTGCTTCTGCACCATCTGGGTGAAGTCAGGATAGAAGTTCACAGAGGCGTTCTGAAAAGGAACCGGGCCCGTCTCCCTCGACGCTTGCAGGATGGCGTCCCGATCTCGAAAGTGGAAGATCCGGGCGACGATCGGCCTCGGGGGAGCTCCCGCCTTAGGCCTCCCGCCAGGCACCCTGTGAGCCCGTTCTACGGCAAAAAACTTTCCAAGGCCCTTAGGCCCAAGATGGTTCACCACCAAGTCTTCAACGAGTAGGTCCACTGAGCGCTCTTCCGAGGATTCCGGGACTCTAGTAATGCGCACATTGTTGCGCCTGGCCCGACCTTCAAATTCCTCCAGCCGACGGGCAGAGAGGTCACTAGCAGTCCGCAGCTTCTCGACCTCCGCCTGCAGTCCCAAAACATCATCCGCAAGGCCAGTAGTCTTGAGGTCCAGGGACTTGACCCGCTCATTGGTTTTGGCCAAATCCGCGCGTATCAAGTTAACATCGACCAAAATAGTGTCCACTTTTTGCGCCAGGGCATCAAACTGTCGCCCGATCGATGTTTGCATCCCCTCAATAGCCCCCATAACATCCTGCAACGACAGCTCCGGGGCCGGGGACGAGTCAGCTTTCTGTACTTCCAGCGACTGTCCCGATCCACCAGGGGACCTCTTCTGCTGGGCATATCGATCCATATTGTTGGATTGGGTATAGCTTCCCCGCCTGGTAGCCTTGAATTTCGGCTTGTCAGCCTCTGCTTTGGCCGACATTGCAGACTAGATGTAGGCAATTACGGAGAAACGTCCCTCACCCAGCTAAATGAGACAGGCCGGACCGTCACTCAACGACCAGGGCGGGCGCAAGTCCTCCAGATGTCCGTGAAGCCTCAGGAAGCGCTCTCAGGCCGGAGCCAACATAGGGCGAGAAAGTGAAAGCGAAAGTGCGGCGATCTCCATCCGCCCGTTCACACCCCACTGGCCCGCTGTTGTTCAATTAGAGGCCGGGCATCTTGCCAACGCGAGCTCCTGGCATCCCTCGGATGTAGGCCGCAATCCGCCGTCGTCCACAACTCCGGTCCCCGGCGGGCGATTTTGGCCCGGGCAGCGTCAATCGCCCCCTCGATGACTCATCTGCAGGATACCGTGCAGAAAAGACGGGATGAAGAACAGGATAGTTGACGGAGGGCGCGAGGGTCCCGGGAGCTCAAAGCTCACGCAGCCATCTTGGTCTCGCGCTAGGCTCCTCCCCTGCATTCTTAAATGTATGAAGGCAAGCATTAGGTTCAACACCATGCTCACGTCATCGATAATTAGAAGCTTCAGTTTTTTTAAAACCCTTGCTACCTCATGACTGGCGTCACCTGATCAATTTTGATATTCCAGTTTGTTGTCATGTTCCACAGGTAGCAATAGTAGTCGATGAAGAGTAATTCCTTTATTTGATGCTATGTGCAGCTAACCCTGTTGGTGCAGTTACTATGCATGACAAAATTGAATCTATAGTCTGCTGTAGATAACTGGTGAGTACTTTATTTAAGAAACTTTTTCCAGTACCAGCTTGACCACTGATATATAGTAGAACTGGTTTAAATGAGTAACAATTACACTCTTTCTTCTCATGCAGGCATCCATGCTCTATTTTATCTTTTACTTCGTTACAACTATCTTTCTGTTCATTATTAAATTGCTGTAATAACTGTCCAAAGTCCTCAGTTTCAGCTCTTGCAAGCTGCATTACATTATACACCTCATTCATAGCTATAGCTGCTTCATTTGAAATAATTTGCTCTCCAAGAGGATCTTGACTTGGTGCTGCTGAACTTTCGCTGCTCTGAGACCTCTACCTGGCTATCTCAGCAGCAATTGTTTCCTCCTGTTGAACCTCATCTCTCCACATTTTAAGGTCATTTGGAAATACTGAGCACTCAATAGTCTTTTACAGCATTGAAAGAATCTTCATAACAGTAATTCTGTCCAAGTAATTCTGATTCTGTACCCCATGATTTAAACAACTACCAAAGTGGCAAGTAGAAAAACTCTTTTTTATCTGGTGTTTGGAAACTCAGCTTTCTATGGTTGATTAGGTTTCCTTTTTTATGTCTCATCAAGCAACCACCATATCCAAGCAGCGCATATCTTCCTTCGTCTATGTTTTCAGTAGCATTACTTCTATATGTATAGTGCTGAAGTATTTCATATAGGCCCATATTTTCAAGATGTGAACTTCTTCTTGGGTAGTGCATATCTTGTATGTTGGTTTTTAGAATGTCTCTACTCTCAGGTTCAAATTGAGCAAGATATTGTATTTCTGGGAAAGACTTTAAATACTCTGTTACAAGTGTTTGCAAGCCCTAGCCTCACCCATACAATTCCTCTTCACTTACAGCCTTATGCATCAACCCAAAATCCAGTCGGTAAAATACCGATTCCTTATTAGCTCCCGGTATTAAGTAAAAAATTCCCAATCCCAATGCATCAACCCAAAAGCAGAAATCGGTATTTAAGGAATCCTTAAATAGCGATTCTTTAAATAGGGATTCCTTAAATACCGATTCCTTAAATAGCGATTGCATTTAAGGAATCCCAAAGTGAGATTCCTTAAATGCAATGCATCAAAGGTAAAAAATTAGCGATTTCGCTAATAAGGGGAGCAAATTACCATGAAGATGAACTGCATGGTAATTTGCAAAAACTTTGAAAAATGCACTTTTGTGCATTTTTCAAAGTGTCATGTTGCGCACACACATGCCCTTAGAGCATGTGTGTGTGCAACATATGTGCACATATCATTTTCAGGGGTGCAACAGGGTGTCCTTTTGACACCCTGGCACCCTTGAAAGTGCTCCAGCTATTAGCGATTCGGTAATACCGAATCGCTAATACAGAATGGCTTTACATTCATTCCTATGGGCCTCCAAGCCCATAGGAATGAATGGGTAGGTATTCCTTATTACCGATTCGGTATTACCGATTCGGTAATAAGGAATGTTAAGGAATCGCTATTTGAATAGCGATTCCTACATGCATAGCCTTTTGCTATTCCTTATTAGCGATTCCTTATTTTTCGCTAATAAGGAATCGCAAATGCTAATGTTGATGCATATGCCCCTTAGAGATTAAACTAGCTTAGCTTAACCTGTCTGAGCATTCATATGAACCTTTGTCTCTATGGGAAAGCATTTTAAAACGAAAGCTGTTCATTTTCTTTGCAAGACTTTTATCAGCTGAAATCTCCTCCCACATCTTTCATCTCTGTCTTCTCTGACTTTGTTATATATGAAGTGAGGTAGCGAGCAACAGCACTAGAGTTGTCTGCATCAAACTCTTTATCAATAGATGCATTCCACATCTTCAGAATGACAGGGTTGTAGTCATTAATGTACTTGGAGGCCTCTGTTCTTCTCCGGTTGTATGTATTTTTCATTGATTTCTGTGTGATGGAATATCTGACTACAGACAAAAAGCTGTTCACTATTTTTTCTGAGATGACAGGTTGTGGAAATCCAAAACGACATCCCGTGTAAAATTGCCCTTTCTATCTGTATGTCCTACGACTGTATTTTCCTATATACCTATGATTTTGGAATAGTAGAACTTGTTGTCTTAAGATCTTGTCACCACTGTCCTCTGGGATTGCGCAAGTCACATACTGCTCTATGAAAGACAAAACAGACTCATAAGTATTTGTTCCAAACTTTGGGGCATCCTTAACCCATAGCAGCATGTGAATATGTGGAGCACCTCTAGCTTGGTACTCTTTGAGTTATTAAAAATCAGTCACTTCACCAAAGGAGGATTCGTTTTGTTGTAGATAAAAGCCATCATGGTTTGAAATTGGTGGTTAAAATATCTGCAAACATTGGCAGGGTCCAATTAGCAGAGTTTTCCTGGTGTCTTCAGATTGATGTATTTTATCTTTGAATTTGCCTCTCACAAGAATTTAAGCAGGTCATCCCATGCATACTAAGTACACTATGGTGCCGATTCCGATCCTGTAAAACCCGGGTACGAATGGTCGTACGGAGCGTATTCTCCGTCCGACTCGTACCCGGGAAAACCACCTTACAAACCCGCAAGTATGATTCGTACAGAAATACCATTTCCGTACGAGTCGTACAAAACACCGACTGGCTAAAAAATACCCACAATTCCGATCCGGGACATCGCGTATGTGACGTCCGGACGGAGTCAGGCAGCGTTTTACGGACCAGCAAGTACGATCTGTGCCCATGTAACTCCGCACCGCTCATTTTTTACAGCAGCCAAAAACTCCCGGGAAATTGAGGACGACGCGAAGAAGGAGCACCGGTACGCGACGGACAGCCATGGACCCCATCCTGGACCTCCTAGCCTTTGACCTGGTGCACAGAAACCGACGCAGATGCCGCAGAAGGTCAGAACAACACCCAGGGGCAAAGGGGGGGGGGCGAGGGGCAGGAAACATAAGCCCCACCCAATGTAAAACATATATATCCTGCACATAAATTACCTCCATGGTCTGGTCATTTCGGGGGGCGTGTCCACCAATCCCACGTACCGCCACAACGGAAGTGGACGTGGACACGTACCCGTCACCACTACAATGGTGGTACGGCCCGTACCCACACCCCCAGAGCGTGTGTAAGGTCCGTACCACCATTGTAGTGGTGACGTAGGGGTACGCGTGGTACAGACCGTACCCACGCTCTGAGGGCATGGGTACGGGCCGTACCACGTGTACCCCTACATCACCACTACAATGGTGGTACGGACCGTACACACGCTCTGGGGGCGTGGGTACGGGCCGTACCACCATTGTAGTGGTGACGTAGGGGTATGCGTGGTATGGATCGTACCCACGCTCTGAGGGCATGGGTACAAGCCGCACCACGCGTACCCCTACGTCACCACTACAATGGTGGTACGGACCGTACACACGCTCTGGGGGACGTGGGTACGGGCCATACTACCATTGTAGTGGTGACGTAGGGGTATGCGTGGTACGGACCGTACCCATGCCCCCCAGAGCGTGGGTACGGTCCGTACCACCATTGTAGTGGTGACGTAGGGGTACGCGTGGTACGGACCGTACCCACACCCCACAGAGCATGGGTACGGTCCGTACCACCATTGTCGTGGTGATGTAGGGGCACCGTGGTACGACCGTACACACCCTATGAATGCAGGGGTACAGTCCGTCTCACCCGTACCCCTACGGCACCAGTACATTATGGATACAAGGCGTACACACGCCACAAATGTCGGACTACGGCCTGTAAATTTGGGGGGGGTATATGCCCAGGACAGCAGTGTACTGCACCAAGGGGGTGGGTGGGTGGGTGGCTGCAGAGGACTCCCAGCACTGTACAGACATATGAGGGGTGGCTGCAGAGGACTCCCAGCAGTGGACAGACATATGAGGGGTGGGTGCATATCACTACCAGCAGTGGACAGAGACGTAGGAGGGGTGGGTGCAGAGTATTCCCAGCAGTGGACAGACATATGAGGGGTGGCTGCAGAGGACTCCCAGCAGTGGACAGACATATGAGGGGTGGGTGCAGAGGACTCCCAGCAGTGTCCAGACATATGAGGAGTGGGTGCATATCACTACCAGCAGTGGACAGAGACGTAGGAGGGGTGGGTGCAGAGTATTCCCAGCAGTGGACAGACATATGAGGGGTGGCTGCAGAGGACTCCCAGCAGTGTCCAGACATATGAGGAGTGGGTGCATATCACTACCAGCAGTGGACAGAGACGTATGAGGGGTGGGTGCATATGACTCCCAGCAGTGTACAGACATATGATGGGTGGCTGCAGAGGACTCCCAGCAATGTCCAGACATATGAGGGGTGGGTGCAGAGGACTCCCAGCAGTGTCCAGACATATGAGGAGTGGGTGCATATCACTACCAGCAGTGGACAGAGACGTAGGAGGGGTGGGTGCAGAGTATTCCCAGCAGTGGACAGACATATGAGGGGTGGCTGCGGAGGACTCCCAGCAGTGGACAGACATATGAGGGGTGGGTGCAGAGGACTCCCAGCAGTGTCCAGACATATGAGGAGTGGGTGCATATCACTACCAGCAGTGGACAGAGACGTGGGAGGGGTGGGTGCAGAGTATTCCCAGCAGTGGACATACATATGAGGAGTGGGTGCATAGCACTACCAGCAGTGGACAGGGACATGGGGGTGTGTACATCATCCTCAGATGACCACAACTCCATGGGTGTATGAACGCATCCCCAATGTGCGACTATGTTGAGAGTGCCATAACAACACATCACTGACAGCAGTGTCCCACTCCCATGAGGATGTATGTCTTTCCCCCACTGCATGACACACCACATGTGGGTGTGAGGACAAATGACACATGCATACCCACCCCTGGCGGATGCAGCACAATACACACACAGAGATCATGTCACAAGACTGTATAGTTATGTTAAAGCCTACTAAACTAAGAGAGCCAAAGGGAACACACACTGTCACACACATTCCAGGACTGATAGGAATGTACAGGTGCTGGGACAGCAACCAAGTTGTTGTCTCCCATGTAAGGAATAGGGAGGACTTCCCACAGATACTATGCCCACAATTGTGAGTCAGGTGAACAAATACCCTGCAGAACAAGTACCATATGTGTGCCAGGCTGGGAGTACACACATGCATAGTGCGGAAAAGGGACAATTTCTACATGAAGGCATGGCAACATACTCTATACACAAGTACAGTAACTACAAAGGATGGCACAGACGATGCAGCCGGAGACATTGATGAGCAGGCATGGCCATAGTTGAAGGGATCCGTCACCCACAAAGGAAATGTAGACACAGGTTCAGCTCAACAATTGTGCAACTCCCTGCAGGGAAGATGTCAGGTGCCACAGAGGAAGGAACACTCCGTGGGACAATGTCTTCAAACACAAAGAGCATACGCGACCAAAGATTCTTTTCAGATACCTTGTGATGGCACGCAGATATCAGGGTCCACCCCATGAGCAGCAGACTACAACATTTCCCAGACACCTAACACATGATCACCACCCCAACTCATGGAGCATCAGCACCAACATCAATACCTGAAAACCAATCGTGGTGAAAGGAAAAACAAAATGCTTTATTCAGCATTAAATTAAAAGGTATAAAAGGACAATATTTACAAAGGCCATAGGCCAGTGCAGATGCGAAGTCCTGGGGGGGGGGACACATGTCCACGTGTCTCCCCGAGCTTGTTCAGCGACTGGGGGGGCATCATGTGGGGAAGGACCAGGCACCGCAGGGACAGGAGGGGGAAGGGTAGGTGTTGTGGGTGCAGGGACGGACAACTCCACCACAGGGGGTGGGGCAGCGCCAAAGGTGGCGGTTTCCATGACGCTGCACACGTCCGCAAGCTCGTCCAGCATCTCCCCTGCACCCGAAGGAACCACAGGCCCCAAGGAGGGGGGGGCGGAGGGATGGGTTGCAGCGCTACTGGGGCAGGTGGTGGACAGGGGGGGGACTCAACTCCCCTACCCGTGGAGTGCCTTGCCCGTTTGCGTGATGGTGAACCAGTGGGGCTGAGGCCCAGCACAGCCAAGTATGTCTCCTTCTCAGACTGTGGGGCAGGGAAGCCGAGGGGAGTGACATTGGAGGGACTGGGGAGTGAGGCATGCGGACTTGGACTGTGGCTGTGTGTCTGCCTGTGTGCTCTAGACCCAGTGGGTGTGCCTTCTTCCCCCTGAGTGTGGGTGACAGGAGGTGTGCGCTTGCCCTTCCCTGTTGGTGTGCTGCCTGTGTCTGGTGGGGTGCGTGGCTGGGAATGTCTGTGTGTGCGTGGGACAGGCATGGGAGTGGGAAGTGTGGATGGTGCAGGGGTAGGGGGGACGAAGCGCTGCAGGAGACTCACTGCTGCCGTCAGTGACGAGTCCATGGACCTCAGCAACATCCGTTGGTCAGACATCGCTGATGACATGTCCTCCATGTACGACACCATCTGTGTCAGCAGTCTGGTGTGGCCATGGAGGACAGTCAGGATCGATGTCTGCCCAACCTGCAACTGCCGCTGAATGTCCACAGACTCGGCAGTGAGGGCAGCAGGGGAGACAGGGGCAGGGGGTGCGGTGCCTGGCACGGAGGAGACACGTTGTTGCCCTACACGGACAGAAGGGACCCGAGCAAGTGGGAGGGCGGTGATGGGAATGGAGGGGGCGGTGACAGTTGTAGTGCGGCTGGCAGGTGCGGTGCGTCCATTGGGGCGTGGGGGCGTAGCCCCCCCGCCCGCGCCCGCGGCTCCCTCCTAGCTACCTCCTCTGTGAATGGCAGTCAGCATGACGTCGGACCGTGGGCGGATGAGTGGGCATGAGTGGGCATGGAGCTTAATTTTTACTCTGTGCCCAGTCATGCGTACTTGTGTTTTTGCTGCCTTGCGCATGCCCATTAGGAGCCCCTCGGTCTCCTAATGGGCAGGCGGCGGGCGAGGAGTAGGCGGTGCCGTCAGCCAATCCTGGCGCTGCTGCAGCGCCAGGATTGGCTGAGGGCCGGGTTGCAGTCACTTGCGTCACGTGGATGTGGTGTTCCGGACCGTTTGAAGGGGCAGAGAGGCGCCAACGCGGACCAGGAGAAGAGGCGGTCAGGTAAGTGTTTTTTAATTTTTAATAATACATGAAGTGCAGCTTTTACTCTTTTTTCTGCTCGAATCCTTTTTCAATATTAGTGAATATTTTTCTCTGACCATGAGATGCCGGGTGGCCTCTGGGTATAGTTTATTTTCTTGAAAATGTTTGTTCAGTGTGTTTAATCAATCGGCTGGCCTCAGAGTTACCTCAAAATACAATATATCTATCTCCCTCTGCCAAGCTCTGCACCCTGCATAGATTGTTCTCTGTGCTTGCAGTAAATCATTGCTTTCGGCCCTTGCTGTTTAATTCTGCCTGTGCCTGGGAATAATACTTAATTTGAGTTTTCCACAATGGACAAGAGTGGCATAAAAGCGTCGTAAGGTTTATGCGTTAATGTTGGAAATGATAAAATAGGTCTGACGGGGAGGAGGCATCGAGAACCCCTAAGCTGCGAGATAAACACATTAAACAACAAAACCATACAGAGTTGGAATATTTCTTTTTCAGGTTATATTTTCTTGTTTGTACATGGCGGATAAGACGGTTTCCCCAGCTGCCTACGGGTCTTACTAATCAGCGAGAATGCCGGAAAGCATCTTGGGGTGAAATGAATTTTTTGCTAATCAGTTTTGTTAAGTAATGATGCCATCTTCATCGGGCGCCGTGAGTGACAGAGTCAATCCCGTGCCCTTTGTACCTGCTTGTCAGGAAGCTGCACCCAGCCACGCGGGGCTGGAAGGGAGCGCTCCCAGGCATTGTTCCCGTGTTTTGGTCCTAGTTTGAGAGTGCGTTTTGACGCGACTTTGTTACGGGGCACTTTTACGCCCTGCCATTTTCAAATGTCACCAGCCGCCCCTGGCGGCTGGCAGCTGTTGGAGCAGCCTCCGCCCCCTCAGGGAGCTCAGCCTCGGACCCGTCAGCGCCGTAGTCGGTGTTGGCACTAGACAGGTCCTCCGCCTGACTCCCCTCGCCCTCCGTGCCACTTGATTCTGCTGACTCCCCAGCAGTGGTGGCACCGGTGCTCGATCCCTCCTCCTGGTCCGTGCAGGTGTCTCCCTCGGTGTCCCCCGATGATGCTGTGTGCAAGGTGAAGAGACATGAAATAATCAGTCACCTGTATACATCTGACACATGAGTCCAAACAAAATAGGTCACAGTGCATATCAGGAAATGCATCATGAGTAACATCTAGAATACTCCGCACATATGTAAGCCATGCACTCCCCAGTTGGTTCACCCACCATGCCACCTGAAAAAATGAACATCAGGACACAACAGCAAATAACTCGATATCCAATTATACTGAGAAGCTAGTGTCTGTGAACAGTGGAGCACAGCCAGACTATGAAGGCATGCCACCTCTTGTTCACTGTGAAAGAAACAGTATTGGTGCACCCAAGGCCAAATAACAGACGCCAATGCTGAAGGTGTCCCCACACTCTGAGACCTGTGAGTACTTTGTAAACCCTAAAGAAATACATTGTGATCCCTTGGGAATCACAACACTTTACACAATCGACATGTTTAGAATGTGTGAATGTGCCACTTTTGGAACAGAACACACATGTGCCTGGATAACAGAAGTCACACAAGGAGGTGCACACAAAGCTACTTTTACACAGTCATTGTATGAGCTGCCAGCCTAATGCAAATAAGCCACTGTTAAGAAGAAATGTGGTATCAGGAAGTACATATACATGGCACCACGGTGGTCTGGATGACTTGACACCCGTAAGTTGGTATCAGCAATAACCGAGGACTAACCCAAATGCAACCACACTGTGGGAACATGTATATGTATAATCTCTAATCAATTTCATTACAGAACTGTGCCTTTGTTTTAAATGTGCCAGCGTGTCCCCTAAAAGTGTAAAGGTGGTTTCTTGTGCACTTCCTTGGGAGACATCTGTCATGCAGGCACATTATTGTCCTTCACAACAAAAAATCAAAGTCAAGCATATAAACTATTGGGACATGTTGACAAGTGTAGTCAGTGCGAAGGTACAAGACATCTTGACTAACAACTTGAATCATGCCACCTGTCACATGGCCATCCGTACCATGATGACACAGTTGGCAACACATCTGACCCACTACCTGTCATGTGGAGTGGCACACATGTCCAGACACAGGACAATGCATTAGCTAATAACCCTGCAATTGTGTCGGAATAAGGAGCACCTGCACTGAGGAGACACCCTCATGGGAACCAAGAATGTCCACACAGATGTCAGGACACACAGACCAAACTACGTAGCATCTGGAGCACGCACCGGTGCCAAAAATGGATGAGCAGGAAACATGTCTTTTAACTTTTGCCACATGCTGCAAAGCACAAACATTACCCCCTGCACAACATGTCTGGGTCACTGCACGTTGAGTGTATGTCCAGACAATTATCACACACAGGTCAGACCTGGCAAGGAGACATAAGGTTTGGACATGTAGGCCTTGTCTGCACAAACGCCCCCCTACCTGAGACAATGTGATTGAGACAGAGCAAGTAGCTACACCTCTTAATCAGGGATTACTAAAATGTGCATCAAGAACTCCTAAATGTACTCAACATCACCTCGTGAGGCTGGCCACACATATTTGTGACAAACAACCATCAACAGATAGTTGTACATAGACACACAGGCACTGCCCAGTGTGAGGATGCACAAGCCTAATGGGGTCACCATGGACAGTGGAGACATGTAGCACACTTTACGTAAATACAAATGAGGCCATGGAACAATGCCACAGAGGCCAACCTATGCTGAACATACAGTGAATGGGCACAGTGTTTGATGCCACACATGATTCCTAGGAAAAGGTGTCTCAGGGGACTGTAGTGGGCACACTGCTCCATGGTCCTGGAATGATCTGACTGTAACAGGAGCAACCGTCACGGCACTATGCATATCTCCCACTCATGCACATCCTGTCTGAGGCCACTACATTGGTCATGCATGCTGCAAGTCTGTTTATTTGAAACCTCACACTCCTATGTTGAGACTCAGGACAGTACCAACAATTATGGACCCCAAATGAGTGAACAGGACAGGGCACAGGCAAGGTACCAACACATGTCACAGACCACCCCCACCCATGATGCTGAAAACAGTGTGCACCTTGATTAACTTGCAGCCTAGATGACCATGTGCAATAGTGATTACACACAGACCAGGGAACACATGTCAAGGAGGGGAAGGGAGGAAGAACAGCACCGGTTGACTTGGGGGAACAGGATATGCACTGCACATATAAACCCTGGCAGTGTATCCAGGCGACTGAGCACTTCCAAAAGCTGGTGACACACAACAAACACACATGTACCTACCCCCTTCTTGCTGCTGTCTCTCCTGTAACCACCTATCCATCTCAGGGAAGACCACCGCCAGGACACGCTTCATTTGGTGGGTCAGGCGCCGGCGCCCGCCGTGGGGGCATGGTGGTGAGTCCCCCAGCAGGACCCGGGCGATCCTCCTGGTCCAGCACCGGATGTCCTGCCAGCGTTTCCTCACTTGGGGCAGGCACCGACTGCGACCCTCCACCGTATTCACGGCCCTGACGGCCCTCTTCCAAATTCTCCCCTTCTGGTAGGCGGTTACCTGTGAGGATGACAAAGTGAGACTACATCACTACACCTGCTCCATGTCACAGAGACACACATTTTAACACATTTGATTTGTTGAACAGGGCATAGTATGCTGCCAACTAATAGCACCTTTGTCATAGGGCCATTCGCCTATGTGTAAGCGCCAATGCACTACATGGCATTGAAAGTACACAGGTGGCATGAGGGGTTCGACACACTCCCTGATCATGGCACACACTGTGCATCACAAGCACCACAAGACTGATGGACAGCACCTCCAAGCAGTCACATGCCCCAGGCCACTGACGCAGCCTCAGCAGAGTACATAGACACACACAGGCACAGATCTTTCACCTGCCATTGGCAACGGCGGATACAAACCTCACTCTTCACATGTGCCACTTTCCTGTGGGGTGTCACAGGCGTGGGGCTAGCCCAGCAAGTCAGACACACAGCACGGCTTACTTCTCACATCAGATGGGTAGAGCAGTTGCCTCCTCCATGCAGCTGTGGTGCAACACTCCACATAGACACTCACCCACATGACAAGGAACATTCACACACATCAAAGTCCAGGGGGCGTACACATCATTTGGACACTCTCACCACAGCTCCACTCAACTCACACACATCTGTGGGTACAGTCACCTGTCACACCGGGGGGACCACTGATTCACCTCAGGACTATAGAACAAGAATGCCCAAGAGGATTAGCCATGCTGAATGTGCCATGCACCATGCAGTGAATGTCACAGTAAGCACAATGCAAGTGAGGAGTGCACACATGAACCACATCATGCTCTGCATGAGAGACATAAGCCATTCCCCCTCGCTGGGACCCACTCTAAACAACATTGCATGTCTGTCACACCTGGACACAATGCCAGAAGTGACAGTCACAAAAAAGGGGCACAGTCAAAGGTAGTGGAGTCAGCACTCACCTGCTCCCCTGGTCTACCATACAGGCTTGGGTACTGTGGGAGGATGACGTCCAGCAACGCCTCATTCTCTTCCTGTGTGAATGGCTGGGCCCTCTCCACAGACCTTGACATGGTGCCAGAGGAAGACAAGACAGCAGCAGTGGCGTCGACTGACATGTTGTGCAGGCAAGTGCCCTCTCATGGGTTCTGCCTGACTTATATCTGCCTTGCTGGCCTATTTCATTTACAGAAGTACAGAGTGATTGGTCAGACTCATTTGCATCCTATGTTTCCTCCAATCCCTTTAAACATACACCAGTGACAGCATTAGCATCTTTCAAATTTGCAGCATGATGTCAAGTCAACAACCACTTTGCAACAATGTATAATGTGGCCAACTGCTTTTTCCAGCCCACATGATGGAAAATGTTGATCTTGAAACTCGGTATCCATGACAACCAGCATGCATTTAGACCCTAATACTTGTCCCTTATGTGTCCCCATTGTAATTTTCAAATCCCCACACAGATACGGTGCGTTTCACACGTACCCCTAGGGCACCACTACTATAGTGATACGGCCCGTACACGCGTGTGTAGGGGTCGTATCCCTATAGTAGTGTTGCCGTAGGTGTACGCCATAGTGATACGACCCGTACACGCGCGTGTACGGGTCGTATCCCTATAGTAGTGTTGGCGTAGGTGTACGCCATAGTGATACGGCCCGTACACGCTCGTGTACGGGTCGTATTCCTATAGTAGTGTTGGCGTAGATGTACGCCATAGTGATACGGCCCGTACACGCGCGTGTACGGGTCGTATCCCTATAGTAGTGTTGGCGTAGGTGTACGCCATAGTGATACGACCCGTACACGCGCGTGTACGGGTCGTATCCCTATAGTAGTGTTGCCGTAGGTGTACGCCATAGTGATGCGACCCGTACACACGCGTGTACGGGCTGTATCACTATGGCGTACACCTACGGAAACACTACTATGGGATAAGGACCATTGTGTACACGTACGTGTACGACCAGTGTGTACACCTAGGTGTACACACTGGTCGTACACGTACGTGTATTACTGTAGTACACGTATGTGTACACACTGGTCGTACACGTACAAGTATACGGTCCGTACACACACGCGTACTCCTACCCAAACCCAATATAGTGATACACTGGTGATAGGAGGCGCACACGAAAGGAATGGAGGTGTCAGACTTGCACAAGGCTGTACATCAAGTCATTGTCAGTGCAGTCCTTCATGTGCAGGGCCTAGGTGTGTCAGGCAGTGATGTGGCACATGTCTCCTCATGTTTTAGCACAATAGATGTGTGGTGACCTGTGTACACATGTCATGTGTGATGGGGCACTATGTTGCACACTTCCTCTTCACACTTTGCACATGTCTGCATGTAGTACAAACGTGTCAAACACTGCATCACTGCTATGGCACAGTCCCCAAAACCCGCAACTGTCCCCTGATGCCAGGTACACGGATAATTACACCTGACATCTAACTACCCTCGTGCCACGATGTGACTATGTCCAACATGTGTGTGTGTGTAGACGGGCATGGCACACAATTACGCACACCATGCCACATGTGGAATCCCACGTAACATGTGTCTGTATGCATCGAACATGGTATTTCGACCTGAGGACATATCTGCGTTGTCTCAATGTCTGTGTTATCAGTTTTGACATGTACCCCTTCATGGCAATGTGTGTGATCTGTACTTTTTAAATGACATGTGACCTGTGCGTCTAGCTTGCCGCAAGCTGTCTGAATGATATAACATCCTTCTAATGCAGATATGTGGATGTATGTCACTCCTGTAATGTGTCTGGCTGTTCACTTACACTGGGCCACAGCTAGTTTCATGGCATGTCATGTAGACCTTGACAATCAACGTTTGTAGCTGGCTCTTCGTAGGAGTATCACCTGGCTGGCATACATGTCCTGGATGTATTGCACAGACCAGACTCTGTATTTAGCAGATTTGTATTAGCTGTTGAACATGTGCTCAGTTCATTGACATTGGTGTTGTAATGTACTCAATCTTCGTTATTCCTTCCAAATTTCTGCAGGGCACCGCCTCTCCCCCGACCAATGCCAGACTTGGGTGCCATGAGGGAACGTGACTGCATACGCCGTTACAGATTTACCCAACAGTTAATTGAGGACCTGACAAACAGGCTGGCACCACACCTCCAACCGTGACACAGTTATCCTACTGCGCTGACCCCCAAGATGAAGGTGATGGCAGCCCTACATTTTTTTGCCACGGTACGTTTCAATTCACCATAGCTGATGTGGGTGGCATGTCCCAGACCATGTTCAGCCGTGTCCTGCATGATGTTTTAGAAGCCATGTTGGAGCACCTGGATGAATTCATCCATTTTCCAACTCGTGAGCAGTTGACAGGTATCAAGGGTGAGTTCTATGCCCTGGGAGGGATGCCCCATGTAATTGGGTCCATTGATGGGACACATGTGGCTTTGGTACCACCACAGGCACAGGAGGTAGCCTATCGAAACCGAAAACATCATCACTCCATTAATGCCCTTGTGGTGTGTCTACCTAACATGCTGATTTCCCATGTCTGTGCACGTTTTCCAGGGTCAGCACACGATGCCTACATCATGAGGCGTAGCAGGATGCCAGAAATTATGCTGCTGCTGCACAACGAACGAGCATGTCTTGTTGGTGGGTATACTCTGTCTGTCCTGTATTTAGCGGTATCTTTGTATGTTACGGCATCTCCTGACCCACTTCTTTACATGATGTTTCCATGTAGGGGACTCTGGCTATCCCAACATGCCATGACTGATGACGCCTCTCCGCAACCCCAGAACAGCTGCAGATCACCGTTACAACAACGCCCAGGGGCAGACCAGGCGAGTGATTGAGAGGACATTTGGCCTCCTGAAGAGCCGATTCCGGTGCCTCCACAAGACAGGCAGGTCCCTCCCATATGCACCGGTGAAGGTCTGCAAAATTTTCCTCTTGTGCTGCATGCTGCACAAAATGGCAGTGGAGAAAGCTGTGCCACTCATCCTGGATCCCGATGAGCAGGAACATCCACCCGTGGAAGATGAAGGCCTTGGTCATGAGGCAAGTGAGGAGGAGGAGGAGGAGGAGGAGGACATCCGGAGTCAGCTCATACGCAACTTCTTCTCATAATGGTGAGTCCCTGGATCTGAGTGTGCACGCTTGGAGCCTTGTGTGGCATGTGTTGCAATGTGTGTGTCCAGCTGACTGTATGCTAAGTGACTTAGAGGTGTGTTCTGATGTGTCACTCGAGTGATGATGTCATTCCACACATTTTAGCTGACACACTCAATTTTCAACTAGCATGGTGTCAACCTTATTCATGTAGAGTACATGACCATGCATGCGGATGACTATCTTTTTCCTGTCTTCTTGTGTGTCTGTCATCCCCAGGTAGTTGTGCATGCTGTCTGCTCGTGGCATCGTTGTGCTCCTGCTATTCCTCATGAGTATTGCAATGTGTGCTGAATCAGCGTTACATGCACGGACATGGTGAAAAGTCTCCTTTGGGTAAGGATTGCAGCAAGGCATTTTGGGTGTGGTAGTTGTTTGTAATGTGTGGGCACTGCTCCTGTGCAGGTTTTGTTACTATGCATACATGTCGACTCACCATGGGGCACATGACATGTAGCATGACTCACATGAATTGATAGTCACACTTCGTGACAGTCATCTGTAATGGGATTGTGGATTGTTATGAAGGCATCAATGTGTGTAAAACTTCCCTCTGAAACATACGGGATGCTACGGGTGGACATAGTGTGGGACATCCCCACAAGAGGCTCAATGGGGAATTGCAGCCTCTCCGGGTGCAGCAGGAGGTGTTTGGCTCACCCCCTTCACTTGTGTGCCAGTTCAATGGATTTACAGCATCTGTGGTGCGAAGGGGGTGTCCAGTGTAGGTCCCACATGTTCATCCAAAAGACCTGTGAGTCTGTTCATATTGATGCATTTCCATAGGTGTGAGCCTGAGTAATAAAGGTGTTCCTCACCCTCCAAGGTGCCTCATCTCTGTCAATGCAGGTCTCTTGCCACTGTGCATGCGGCATCTCTGGCATAGTTGTCAAAGATTGTGCATATGAGTCTATGTGTAGATTAGCAACATGCATGCTGTTCTTCATGTATTTGATTCTCTATTGTGCATGAAGTCCATGGCTGTGTATGTGTTTTGGCATGTTGGTCCCCACAACGGGCCGTCAACACCTGCTGAGGGTGTCTTTCCTGTGCGTAGCTCGGCCTTCAGTTTCCTGATCCGGTGTCAGTCATCTTTGGTGATTGTGCATCCATTGTCTCTGGGTGTGCGATGGAAAACCGGACACTCCTTCCTTTACATACACCTGTTGCAGTTGTCCTTTCTGACATCCTAGTCTTTGTGTGGAACTTGTGGCATAGTTTCCAGGACATGCCGCCTGCTGTTGCAGCCCCTGCAGCGAGGGCACACGAAGTTTCCGGATTTGGCAACACACACACATCAAAGATGCTCCTCCCTTCCTCCCTCAACCCATTCATTTGGCTGTCATCAGCTTGACTGTGCCACAGTTGCGGCCACGCGGTGCCAAAGGCTGGACCGTCTGCACATGCAACGTGCACATTGCACGACCCTCAGGTCCTTGCATGACCCACATCACACTACAGTCTGATGTTGCAGCCACCCTCCAAGCAATGTCCATCCACAAATCTACCGCCTGCTCTCAGGCATACACTAAGCGCACACACAACACCTTTGCATGATGAGTGTGCAACTCCAGCTGCCTACACAGTGCTGCCACGCCTTCCAGGCCCTGTCACACCAACCAGGTCATGTCCCTCCTACTCCCCACCGGCTCTGTACCCCAGCAAGGCCATGGGAGTGGGACTCAAGGCTTCTGCATGTAGTATGGTGTCGTCGTCAGGCACATGGCACAGGTATCATCTCTCAGCGTGTCAATCTACAATGTGTCCAGGACCCCCCTCTCCACCATCACATGTGCACAGCACCTCATCATCAGCTCGTATGCCATTGACAGCCAGGTGCTCCTCACCCTCACCAAGGACGCAGACATTGCCAGTTCTAATATTCAAGAATGCATGACATCCATTGATGAATGGCTGAACATCAGCCACCTGAGGCTGGACTTGTACAGGACTGAGGTCAACATCTGAGGATTGTCCCCTTACAGCTGGGTCAACTGCTTGTGTCCCACCCGCAAGAGCCCTGCACAAGCACCCAGTGTCCACGCACACAAGATGGTGTGCATCATGGATTGCTTGCTCACATTTGCCATGGTAATCACCAGCATCTGTGCCTCAGACTGCAACACCCTCTGCATTATGCACATGATCCCCAGATAGATCCACTCCAAGGAAAGACGGACCATCCCCCAGGTCCACGACAACATCCGAGTCAAATACTGCCCTGCCCTCTACCGAGTAGGCACATCCAACTTGTCCACATCTAGGGTGCATCTGCACACCTCAGCTTCAACATCAGGCGCAACAGCCACATCAACGTCCAGCAGAGATAGCTGCAATGGATCACTGTCTGCTGCAGGATGATCTTCACACTACACACCCACACTCAGGAGGCAGGCCACAACCCCGAACCAAAACCAACCTTGTACCACTGTCATCCGAGACCCCGTTGGGCCATCTCCGTGCATCCAACCTTGCCCTGGACACCATTCTTCACATCCACCTTACTCCAGCATGCAGGGCATAGTCCTCCCACCTGGCCACACATACCTGGGACTCCCTCCCCAGGAACCTCCACATGAGCCATGACCTCTGCGCCTTAATGATACTCTTCCAAATAGGTCTGTCCGCACAGTATTGCAAGCCCCCCCTCAGCAGCTTGAGGACATCACAGGTGAGAATTGTGCTCCATGTCTGCATTGAATGATACTTTGTGACCCATGTGTGTCCTGTACCAGACTCAGATCCCAGGGTATGGATGGGTGGAGTTAGTTCAACACTCAGGCATAGTTTGACATTTACACACACATATGTTGTGAACTAATGCAAAATGACAGCAACATCTCATGAAAAAATAAAGTTTTTATTTACGGTGGGGTACGTGTTTTGGTAGATAAACTAAGGTGCTCTACCGGGTGCATAGAATCCAAAGTTCACAGGGGGAGATGGGATCCTTTGCTTTGGAAGTCATCAGAGTCCAGACCACAGTGTTGGTCATCATTGGTCAGACTGTGACCAGCAAGTCCATGTGGCAGAGAATGTCATTGGATGAGGTGCTGCTGTTGTGCCAGAGGGCCAGGTGCCAGGCCAGGTGACCTGGGAGATGTGGATGGTCCGCTGACTCTCACGGTCTTTTCCGTGGACGACCCACCTTCCTGGGGGGACCCTCAGATGCAGGCTTTGACGATGCTTGTGATGCTCCATCGGACGAATCCTCCTCCTCCTCCCTCCCTGTGGCTGGTGGTGGTCTTCGCCTGGTGGCACAGGGAGGGTTGCCCATGTTGTTGGCGATCCGACGGAGTGAACGGCTCATGTCCGTTTGCACCGCCAGGAGCTCAGCCAGTCTTGCCTCCATCCGTCCTTGGTATTGTTGTTGACTGGCATGTTGCTCGGCCTGCAGGTTCTTCATCTCGTCGAGGGTCCCCTTCATCTCTGTGAGGCTCGCCACTACCTGGCTGATGCCCCTGGTGTCACGCCGGTATATGTCCAGGATGTGGCGTATGTGTGACATACCGGTTCCCTCAGCTGGCTGGTCAGTATCGCGCCTCCGCCTGCCTCCACTCCCACCACCCCTGCCCACACGAGCCTGGCCTGCCGTTGTGGGCACATCGGGACTACGGGACACCTGAGGGATGGCATTTGCGGGGTTGTCTGCCTCCTCCTGGGTGCCCGGAGAACCTTGTCCCTCCTGGTCAGACTGGCTCTGTTGTTCAGTGCGAGCAGGGCTCCTGGGTGTCTCCTGGGATGCGGCAGGAATGGGGGTGGGGGTTGGCACAGATGTACCTGACGCAGGTGCTGCAGGGGCTTGGGCACCAGAGGGGCCAGGTTGGTCGGGGTCATCCACGGAGTGGTGAGAGTCGTCGCTACCGGTGGGATCATCTTCACGCTGAGCCTGGGACTGTGATTGTTCCCCCCCATTGTTGGGGGGAGGTCCATGACGTTGCCCTGTGTGTGAGAGAGAGACAATGTTAATGCTGTTTCATGCCACATCCATGTTTCATACATATTCAAGTTGTCACAGTTCCTCCAGGTAGTTGGATGTGCCTAGCATTCCTCTCAATGTACACTTGGGGATGGGTATGTTGCGGGGGACAGATTGATATGTTCTCCTGAGTGTTTGACCAGTAGAATTTTGGCTAGGATGCTTATTTGGCTATGGATTGGTCTTGTTGTGTCACATGTCCATTGTGAGAATGGGTAAATCCGTTGCCTGCCCCGGGGGTGTGTGCTTGTGTAAGGGGGGGTGTGTGACCGGGCCTGCTGTTGGGTGTAGTGTCATTTGTCATTGGGTCTCCCAGGTGATGTGCTGTCCCCTCATGGTGCATGCTGGCATGACAGTGAGTGTGAGTTCCTGTGCTAGATATCTGAGCTTGTGGAGTTGGTGCTTGAGTGTACAGTGGTCACAGGAGGGCCTTGTGCTGCATACAGCAGGGCCAAGTGTCAGCTACCTTGTCAGTACTTTGCCAGTCCCTGTGCATTGGGCATGGTGCATGGGTATGTACCTAGGCCATATGGGCTGAGGGCATTGGTGTCTGCTTCTGAGTTGCACAATGTGTTGTGTGAGCCCCACCCTCCCAGCATCCCGGGCATCCAGTCTTGGGTTTGTGGTTGGTGTGGCCTGGGACATGGCATTGCCTTTATTTGTGAATGGGGCATGGAGACGTTAGTAGCATGAGCGTGGTTTTTGAGTGTGGTTGTGTGCGGTGAGGGCTTGGGGGAAGTTGCGTGCATTTGGTGTATTTGTGGTGTGGATGCCATTCCCCCCATGTTACATGAGTTGTTTGTGTACTCACCAGACTCTGCGACTCCTTCGACTCTGTGTACTCCCACCGGCGGAAGCATGGCCATCACCTTCTCCTCCCAGGGATGGTAATGTACCGGTCTGCGGGGCAGCCCACCTCCAGTGATGTTTCTCTGGGCGTATTCCTCGTTCATTTTCCTCTTGACTGCCCTGCGCAGATCGTACCACCTGGCTTGGCATTCATGCCTGGTCCTTCAGATGGGCGCAACAGCATTCACCTTATCGACGATCCTCTGCCACAGGCTAGTTTTTTGGGCTATGCTGGTCTGTCTGACCAATGTTCCAAACAGCTGTGGCTTGACTCTGATGACTTCGTTGACAAGGAGGTCCAGCTCCGCCCTTGTGAACTTTGGATTCTTGTCTGTGGGCATGGTGTGGGGTGTGGGTGTGGATGGTTGTGGGTGTGTGGGTGTGAATGTGACGGTGTGTGTGTGAATGTGAAGAGGGGGTGTTTTTGAAGGAGGTTGTGTGAAGGTGTGTAAGTTAAGGTGTAGTTAAGGTGTAAGTAAGGTGCAGTTGTTTGTCTGTGGGGTCTGTCAGCAGTGGGTCTGTTGCAAAGGCTCATGGGTTGTGTGTGTGGGCCCTTTTTATTGGTCCATTTGTGGGTGTGGCTGGGTTTGAAATTTTGGTGGGTGTGTTATAAGAGGTGGTTGTGATTTTGGGCCTCTGTTTGAATGTGCCAGGTCAGTCATTGAGATGTATTTTGTCATGTAGACGTGTTTTGTGGTGTTGTGCGAGTCGAATTGACCCTCCTTGTGCTGTTTTACAGTGTCCTGGTTCTGTACGAGTCTTTTTCGCGTAGGTGAGGTCCGTACATACGCGATGCTGGGTGAGGGTGCTGGGGTACGGTGTTGTGGTGCGGCGCGTACAGGTGCGGGGCTGGGGTATGTGCCTGGGGTGTGGCGCGTACATGCTCGGGCTGGGGTACGGGCCTGGGGTGCGGTGCGTACAGGTACGGGGCTGGGGTACGAGCCTGGGGTACGGTGCGTACAGGTACGGGGCTGGGGTACGGGCCTGGGGTGCGGTGTGTACAGGTACGGGGCTGGTGTACGGGCCTGGGGTGCGGCGAGTACAGGCGCGGGGCTGGGGGACGGGCCTGGGGTACGGTGCGTACAGGTACGGGGCTGGGGTATGGGCCTGGGGTACGGTGCGTACAGGTACGGGGCTGGGTACGGACCTGGGTGCGGTGCGTACAGGTACGGGGCTGGGGTACGGGCCTGGGGTGCGGTGCGTACAGGTGTGGGGCTGGGGTACGGGCCTGGGGTGCGGTGTGTACAGGTACGGGGCTGGGGTACGGGCCTGGGGTGCGGCGCGTACAGGCACGGGGCTGGGGGACGGGCCTGGGGTACGGTGCGTACTGGTACGGGGCTGGGGTATGGGCCTGGGGTACGGTGCGTACAGGTACGGGGCTGGGTACGGACCTGGGTGCGGTGCGTACAGGTACGGGGCTGGGGTACGGGCCTGGGGTGCGGTGCGTACAGGTGTGGGGCTGGGGTACGGGCCTGGGGTACAGTGCGTACAGGTACGGGGCTGGGGTACGGGCCTGGGGTACGGTGCGTACAGGTACGGGGCTGGGGTACGGGCCTGGGGTACAGTGCGTACAGGTACGGGGCTGGGGTACGGGCCTGGGGTGCAGTGCATACAGGTGCGGGGCTAGGGTATGGGCCTGGGGTGCGGTGCGTACAGGTACGGGGCTGGGGTACGGGCCTGGGGTTCGGCGCGTACAGGTGCGAGGCTGGGGTACGGGCCTGGGGTACGGTGCGTACAGGAACAGGGGCTGGGGTACGGGCCTGTGGTACGGTGCGTACAGGTACGGGGCTGGGGTACGGGCCTGGGGTGCGGCACGTACAGGCACTAAGGGCCTGGAGTACGGTGCGTACAGGTACAGGGCTGGGGTACGGGCATGGGGTGCGGCGTGTACAGGCACTATGGGCCTGGGGTACGGTGCGTACAGGTACGGGGCTGGGGTACAGTGCGGACAGGGGGGGTACGGTGCTGACATACGGAGGTACGGTGCTGACATATGCAGGGGGAGGGGGGGCTGTACGACTCGTATCCGGGCACAAGTTTACCCATGTACATGTGTGCTACTGCGTTCGCTCCGTACGGGGCCTTTTACATGCGGTTGTGTATTCAGACGGGCGGTACGGATCTTACTTGCGCGCTCAGACTTCTGTTTTACGATTTGCACGTAAAAATGTCCGGCTCCCTCTCGTACACTTTTCCCAACGCTATTCGGACGTAAAAATGTCCGGCTCCCTCTCGCAACCTTTTCCCGACGCAATTCGTATGTATTTTTCACGTACGAATCGTACTTCGCCGTTTGTACGGTACTTGTATGATTCGTACGTGAAAATATACGGATACGAGTCGTACGCAAATTTATTTTCCCGGATCGGAATCGGCACCTATGTGTAAGAAACCATGTAGGTGCTCCTAAATTTCTCAGAATGCATTTCAGCTGACCATGACGACGATACCAATATTCGTTGGTCGCACTTTCACATGCCATTAGATTAATCAAGTTGCATTCCAGTTGTTCATTTTTTCAGTGAACTTTTGCAACAAATTCACTTTCTGATAGATTTTGCAGATTCACACCTGTTTTTACAATGTGATTTGCAGCATAAGACAACTCTAGGGTCCTCTGAGTAAAGTCAAGTAGATCTGTACTCGCCCGCTGGTATTTGTTCAGACCGGTCATCGTGTTTACCATCTACTCCAGTAGGAAACAGATGTGGGAAACAGCGAGCTTCTAAACTTTTTTCCCATAAAATTAAAGGATCTCCTTTTGCTTCTTTCAATTGATATAGATCAACAGAATCACCAATAACTAATTTATTTAGAATGTAGGGGATGGATGCTATAATGTTCATAAATGTATTCTAATCTGAATCGATGCACGTTTTCCTTCTGACCTGTCAATGGTGATGGGTTGTCCTCCATATGTGTGATATCGTGAAGAATATCTTCATTTCTATAATATATGTTATTTTGTACCAGATATGATGTTCCCTTTTTAACTTTAGTAACATCTACTAACTCTTGCCATATCTTTTTACTCTTGATATAGATACCATTTACTAGAATAGCAAGTCCCTTTTCCAAATTTCTCTGCACACCTATAGTTTCAATATTTTCCTTAAAATCTAATTGCAAGTATACAACTCTTCCACACACAGATGCCTAGAGGTTGCTTGGGGAGGGAACTAGAGGCTACAGGGTGTTCAGGGTGAGCTGGCCTCCAAACCTAATATGCACATACAAAAGAAGCTACCCTTAATACATCTATGATTCTTTACACAAAGGGAAGCCCTCTACCTACACTTCATTAAGTGGGGTGCTGGGCATCTCAGAAAATGTGAAGGACTGTCCTAATACACCACCAGGTGTCATGCTTCATCATTGGCAGTCATCGCTCACTAAAAACTGTGTTTGGTAGAGGGTGGGCCTACACCTGGAGACAGGGAGGCACTTCTAAAAGCCTAGTTGGGGCCGGTGATAAAGTGAAAGATTAAAAACCAATGTAAGCACCAAAATACATTTATTTGCTAGGTGTTTACTTGATATAAAAAATCAAGGGTGGGTATTTGGGGAGCTTGTACCCCATCACCACCACTGTTGTCAACATGTTTCTGCCATATTGGCCCAGAGGGTCCGTAGCATTCATCAGGAAGATACAGCTAGGGCTCCTATCTAACCTCTTCTGGTAACAACAATTACATCATGCATATTAACAAAATTACTCATGTGGATGTGGAACACGTGTCACTGCGAACGTGGCGCACATACATAGTTGAAATCCTTAAGTATTGTGAGACCAACTCACATTCTTACCCCAAGTCAGGGTCTAAGTTGCCCCATGGGAAGGGGGACTGAAGGAACCCTGTAGTAACACTCTAAGGTGAGAATAAAATTAAATAATGGAAGGTAAATGATTATGAATGCACTATGTACACTTACTCTAACCAGGGGCTCAGAAATGCGAAGCCTCTGGTTTCTCAAACATACACCATGCCCACTCTTACTGACTCAAGGTGCATCCCTCGCTGTTTTCCCACGCATCCTCCTGTCCCCTTTTACAGACCTCCGGTCCTCACCCTATATCCGCATCACTGAGGCAGTGAAACTGTTACGTAGAATTACTTTGGTTTAGAGAAAAATTATGATGTATAAACATGTTTTGACAAAATATTCTGTCCACCCTGCACTTTATCATTCCATGATCATAGTGCTGCTCCCCGCATCATAGATATAGAATATATCACAATGTATAATACAATATATGTTTCAATGCTTAACCGGAACTTAAGAACAAAATAACTGCAGGCCCTCAGCGGCACACCGTACATGTATGCCCACCTCTTTCAGTATGCAGTGGTTACTACCTATTTAAAATGACCATCTGGTGTACACCGGGCAAATACTATTGTGCTGGGATGCGCAGACTTTCATGGCATTACTGCCTCTCTCACTAGCTGGAATTCATTATTTCATAACAGCTCCCAGGAAAGATGTGGGAAACGTGCTTGCACACACCTCCCCTTCATCACTGCGAAACATTCCAGAATGTGCCTCAATGCCACCCAAGGACTTCCTGCATCACCTAGGGAATTCAATGGTTGGTCTGTGGTGGACCTGGTCATTTTTGCAGGGTTATCCACAAACGTTTTGCCTTCCTCCTGTATTTTTTCTGACCTGTTTTTGTTGGTTTTATGACTCTCTGCACTTTACCACTGCTGACCAGTGCTAAAGTGCATGCGTTCTCTCCTGTAAACTTGGTATGATTGGGCTACACCTGTTTGGCATATTTAATTTACCTGTAAGTCCCTAGTGCAGTGGTATCCCATATACCCAGGATCTATAAATTAAATGGTACGGTGCGTACAGGAACAGGGGCTGGGGAACGGGCCTGTGGTACGGTGCGTACAGGTACGGGGCTGGGGTACGGGCCTGGGGTGCGGCGCGTACAGGCACTAAGGGCCTGGAGTACGGTGCGTACAGGTACAGGGCTGGGGTACGGGCATGGGGTGCGGCGTGTACAGGCACTATGGGCCTGGGGTACGGTGCGTACAGGTACGGGGCTGGGGTACAGTGCGGACAGGGGGGGTACGGTGCTGACATACGGAGGTACGGTGCTGACATATGCAGGGGGAGGGGGGGCTGTACGACTCGTATCCGGGCACAAGTTTACCCATGTACATGTGTGCTACTGCGTTCGCTCCGTACGGGGCCTTTTACATGCGGTTGTGTATTCAGACGGGCGGTACGGATCTTACTTGTGCGCTCAGACTTCTGTTTTACGATTTGCACGTAAAAATGTCCGGCTCCCTCTCGTACACTTTTCCCAACGCTATTCGGACGTAAAAATGTCCAGCTCCCTCTCGCAACCTTTTCCCGACGCAATTCGTATGTATTTTTCACGTACGAATCGTACTTCGCCGTTTGTACGGTACTTGTACGATTCGTACGTGAAAATATACGGATACAAGTCGTACGCAAATTTATTTTCCCGGATCGGAATCGGCACCTATGTGTAAGAAACCATGTAGGTGCTCCTAAATTTCTCAGAATGCATTTCAGCTGACCATGACGACGATACCAATATTCGTTGGTCGCACTTTCACATTCCATTAGATTAATCAAGTTGCATTCCAGTTGTTCATTTTTTCAGTGAACTTTTGCAACAAATTCACTTTCTGATAGATTTTGCAGATTCACACCTGTTTTTACAATGTGATTTGCAGCATAAGACAACTCAGAAAAGTCACTTTTAAATAGTAGATAAAACATGTAAGGTATACATTGTCGAAATCTAGGGTCCTCTGAGTAAAGTCAAGTAGATCTGTACTCGCCCGCTGGTATTTGTTCAGACCGGTCATCGTGTTTACCATCTACTCCAGTAGGAAACAGATGTGGGAAACAGCGAGCTTCTAAACTTTTTTCCCATAAAATTAAAGGATCTCCTTTTGCTTCTTTCAATTGATATAGATCAACAGAATCACCAATAACTAATTTATTTAGAATGTAGGGGATGGATGCTATAATGTTCATAAATGTATTCTAATCTGAATCGATGCACGTTTTCCTTCTGACCTGTCAATGGTGATGGGTTGTCCTCCATATGTGTGATATCGTGAAGAATATCTTCATTTCTATAATATATGTTATTTTGTACCAGATATGATGTTCCCTTTTTAACTTTAGTAACATCTACTAACTCTTGCCATATCTTTTTACTCTTGATATAGATACCATTTACTAGAATAGCAAGTCCCTTTTCCAAATTTCTCTGCACACCTATAGTTTCAATATTTTCCTTAAAATCTAATTGCAAGTATACAACTCTTCCACACACAGAACCCTAGAGGTTGCTTGGGGAGGGAACTAGAGGCTACAGGGTGTTCAGGGTGAGCTGGCCTCCAAACCTAATATGCACATACAAAAGAAAGAAGCTACCCTTAATACATCTATGATTCTTTACACAAAGGGAAGCCCTCTACCTACACTTCATTAAGTGGGGTGCTGGGCATCTCAGAAAATGTGAAGGACTGTCCTAATACACCACCAGGTGTCATGCTTCATCATTGGCAGTCATCGCTCACTAAAAACTGTGTTTGGTAGAGGGTGGGCCTACACCTGGAGACAGGGAGGCACTTCTAAAAGCCTAGTTGGGGCCGGTGATAAAGTGAAAGATTAAAAACCAATGTAAGCACCAAAATACATTTATTTGCTAGGTGTTTACTTGATATAAAAAATCAAGGGTGGGTATTTGGGGAGCTTGTACCCCATCACCACCACTGTTGTCAACATGTTTCTGCCATATTGGCCCAGAGGGTCCGTGGCATTCATCAGGAAGATACAGCTAGGGCTCCTATCTAACCTCTTCTGTTAACAACAATTACATCATGCATATTAACAAAATTACTCATGTGGATGTGGAACACATGTCACTGCGAACGTGGCGCACATACATAGTTGAAATCCTTAAGTATTGTGAGACCAACTCACATTCTTACCCCAAAGCAGGGTCTAAGTTGCCCCATGGGAAGGGGGACTGAAGGACCCCTGTAGTAACACTCTAAGGTGAGACTAAAATTAAATAATGGAAGGTAAATGATTATGAATGCACTATGTACACTTACTCTAACCAGGGGCTCAGAAATGCGAAGCCTCTGGTTTCTCAAACATACACCATGCCCACTCTTACTGACTCAAGGTGCATCCCTCGCTGTTTTCCCACGCATCCTCCTGTCCCCTTTTACAGACCTCCGGTCCTCACCCTATATCCGCATCACTGAGGCAGTGAAACTGTTACGTAGAATGACTTTGGTTTAGAGAGAAATTATGATGTATAAACATGTTTTGACAAAATATTCTGTCCACCCTGCACTTTATCATTCCATGATCATAGTGCTGCTCCCCGCATCATAGATATAGAATATATCACAATGTATAATACAATATATGTTTCAATGCTTAACCGGAACTTAAGAACAAAATAACTGCAGGCCCTCAGCGGCACACCGTACATGTATGCCCACCTCTTTCAGTATGCAGTGGTTACTACCTATTTAAAATGACCATCTGGCGTACACCGGGCAAATACTATTGTGCTGGGATGCGCAGACTTTCATGGCATTACTGCCTCTCTCACTAGCTGGAATTCATTATTTCATAACAGCTCCCAGGAAAGATGTGGGAAACGTGCTTGCACACACCTCCCCTTCATCACTGCGATACATTCCAGAATGTGCCTCAATGCCACCCAAGGACTTCCTGCATCACCTAGGGAATTCAATGGTTGGTCTGTGGTGGACCTGGTCATTTTTGCAGGGTTATCCACAAACGTTTTGCCTTCCTCCTGTATTTTTTCTGACCTGTTTTTGTTGGTTTTATGACTCTCTGCACTTTACCACTGCTGACCAGTGCTAAAGTGCATGCGTTCTCTCCTGTAAACTTGGTATGATTGGGCTACACCTGTTTGGCATATTTAATTTACCTGTAAGTCCCTAGTGCAGTGGTATCCCATATACCCAGGATCTATAAATTAAATGGTACTAGTGGGCCTGCAGCGCTGCTTGTGCCACCCACAGAAGTAGCCTTTCAAACCTGTCTCAGGCCTCTGTCAGTGCAGGGCCTGCGTGCGGAGTTTACTGCCACAGTGACTTGGCATTTAAAGTGCTTGCCAAGTCTGAAACTCCAATTTTACAACATATATGGCACCCCTAAGGTAGGCCCGAGATAGCCCTATGGGCACAGTGATTTGTAGGTAAAAGGTAGGACATATGCCTTTGTTGTGTGGCATATCCTGGTAGTGACAAACAGCCTATTTGGTTTCTCATTACTGTGATGCTGCTCCTCTCATAGGTTTGCATTGGGAATTCCCTGAAACGTTTTTCATTGGTAATTTCTAATTTCATATCCTGTTGAGTTTTACTGGGCTAGAGTGGTGGGAGGAGTTGTCACCTGCACCTGAATAAGGCTGTGCCTGCCTTTCACAATGCTGTCTCTGCCCCCCTTTAGTGTGTCTGGAGCCAAGGCTAGGGATTGAATGGGGGTGTTGTACGCTTCTAAAATTCTTTGAAGTTACCTCCAGAACAAAGACAGTTGGAGTATATGTATAGGGGCTGTGACCCCATGATTTTAGACACTGAGTGGGACTTGTAACCAGACACTGCTGGCTCTACAGACTGCACCAGAGGATTGCTGTGCTGTCAGGAGAAACCACCACTTGGACTTGGCTTAGCTGTGCTGACCTGCTACGAAGGACTGCTGCTTCACCTCCCAAGGAACCTGTGTGTTGGCCTGTCTGCATTCTCACATGAATGCCCCAGTGACCTCCCAGGGCTTGGTGGCCTGCCCTGTCCTATTTGGAAACCCAGCGCCTGGTAATCGTGTCACTCTTTGGTCCTTGTCTTTGAAAGCTGTTGCGGAGTGCTTCAGTCTTTGCTATGAGGACAGCGTGTGGTTGTTTTGGCTGTCAAGCGGCGAGCAGTATTCCAGGCTCCCCAGACAGCACGGCAGAACATTTTTCCCTCTTTAAGAACTGAGAACTAAGGAGCGCTTGTGGAGTGCAATTGAACCTAAAAAGAAGCGGCATGTGTTTTCTCTCTGGGTCTCCCTGGTTAGTGCGGTGCTCCAATGCGAACTGCCCCACCCTATCTGATGAAACTTGTCCGGCTGCTTTGATCAGTTCCGATGTGCTGAGCGCGCCTGCCTCGGGCTCTTTGGGCAAGGATGACGGAGGTACCCTGTCCGGTTGCCGAAGCAACTACGACACGCATGTGTGCCTCATCTGCCCTGTGAGCCACACACAGAGGAGGGGTGTGTGCCCCCTTCCTCCCCCTCTTTGGGACACATACCTAGGGGTACTTGAGCTGTTGGGAGCTGCATCCAAGCAGCTCTGCTGTTGGGCACACTACAAGTGAAGGGCAGCAAGGCCTCCCCTGCGGGTCTCTGAGTTGTGCCTTTCCCCCGGCACCTCTTTTCACATTCTGGGAAGGCTTTTGGATGACCCTCGGGATGGGGTGGAAACTCGACGGAGGTTCCCAATACCCTGTGCCAAGGTTCCACATTACCATACTCC
This sequence comes from Triturus cristatus, assembly GCF_964204655.1. NCBI lineage: Eukaryota > Metazoa > Chordata > Amphibia > Caudata > Salamandridae > Triturus > Triturus cristatus. The sequence continues at coordinate 662,715,765 of NC_140581.1, read as the reverse complement.
CTGTAATAGGGGCACAGATGCTTCTGTGTCTCATGTTGTGGATGGGAATTACCATGCAAAGTGTAGTAGGAGTGCAGGAACGCTGCACCCTCTGCGTTTATGGTGATGTTTGGCGATGTATGTGGTTCCTCCCTCTGACTCATAAATTGTGCTGCTGCATTTTTCATGCCATGAACATTCATGTGGGTTGTGAGTTATGCCACTGTTGATTATCACTCTACCCATGATAACGAGTACTGCTTCTGTATTGGCATAAGGTGCACAGTGTTTATGATTTAGGTGTTTATCTTTCATTACGTTCTACATGTCATGTGAGATTCTTGGTTTATGCCTTGCACTGCCAGGATAATGAGTAACCCAGAAGGTGATTGTATAAAATGCACAGTAATGATGTTTTTATGACGTGTGCAACATATAAGTGTTTACTTCATTTCATTAACTGTGATTAGGACAGTTGTCTAGTTGGCAAAGTGATTTATGATTTATATGATTGTGGTCTATGTATTATATAAAATATATGAGATATTTTTGTATATTATTGTGTAGAGTCTCTTTTGTGATGTATTTATTGTGTCACTGGTATGTGTGTGTTGCACAAACGCTTTACACATTGCCTCTGGGATATGCCTGACAGCTCTGCCAAGCTACCAAGGGGGTGAACAGTGTTTATCTTGGGTGTGTAACTCCCTTACCCTGACTAGAGTGGTGGGTCCTGCCTGGCTTAGATGCATACCCTAACCAACCAGAAACCCCATTTCTAACAGTCTGCCACAGCTAAAATGATGAACTACGACAAAGTAAATGTTTAGCACCCTTTGAAAAGGGATACTTCCATTTGTAACATGTAAGCAGTTGTCATACTATGTGTACATTATTTTGTGGTATGGTATGTTATTTTATTCAAATTTGTAATGCTCTACCTGTAGTATGTCATTGTAGCATGTTCTCAAGCTGGGCACACTTTTGAACAGATGTGGGACGGTCATCAATTGCTTGTGTCTAGTGTTTGTTAGTATTTTGTTGTGTGAGCTTTGTAGACACTTTATTCAATATTTAGTTTAGAACTATGGTGTGTAAATTAGTATGAAGTTAAGTTGCATTCGTTCTTGGGAGACCTTTGCAGAACCTCATGTGTACTGGTGAATGAACCAAAGGATTTTGAAGTTGTTTCTAGGCATTGCTTGGGCCGAATATAATGTCCTAAATCTATGCATTATGAATAATTCAGGTAGGTAATTGTGATGTGATGTGATGTGTGCATGAGGGTGTGGGAATTTGGTATGATTAAGTTGACTTTTTGTCAGAAGGGGTGTTGTTCAATTGGTAGAGTTTTGACAACTACATGGCTTGAGCTTTGTGTTATGCATATGAGTGCATGAGACATTTCAAGAGTTTTCAAGCGGAGGTAAATTCTCAGTGTGATTGAAAGGGCTTTTCATGATGAATGTTGTTGGATTGAAGTGGTGAGCACTGTTGGGTATTGTGATGGCTGAACAATATGCTGTGCCTGGGTTATGTTGGATGTGAGTTTGATATTCTAGCCAGTAGGTTGTGTTAGATGTTGTTTTCCCTGGAGGCAAGATTTGTTTGTGAGCATGGTGTTCGACCCTGGCATATGTGTGCTAACTTGGGTGTGTGTTTCTATTTAATGTTTTGTGGGTTTGTTGCCAAGTGTTTCATAGCATTCTTTACTGTCTGGTAGGAGGCGTTCTGGTTTCTGGAATGCTCATAGGCATTTTCTTGTGTGTGTCTACACTTAAAGAGCGTAATAATAGATGGCCCAGCTATTCAGATATTGACATGCATGGAGGCTATGCCACAGGGATACTAACGGATGAGTAACATGTCAGCAAATGAATTAAATAATAGTAGGAGCAGCACTCAGTATTAGTGGAATGAGCAGGAGCTGTGCACCTTGTTATGCCAAATGAGCAGGGGAATAATTGGAAGAGTCATCAAAGTTGGCAATATGAGCAATTCTACCTTTAAAGGCCCAGATTTGCCTTACTCTTCCTAGGCCGATAAATGGCAAATTTTGAGCAGGACTTCATATCTCTAACCCTTTTAATGACTTTGAAGACTCCCAAAGGTAGATGATCTCCAGTCCAGCAAGCCCTAATTGGGTCATGGCCCAAATGTGAGGCAGATTCACACCTTACAAACAGAAGGATGAGACATTAGGAAACTCAATACTTAATTTAAGATCTCAGAGAGCTTGTTGTTTCTTGTTCATTCAAGCTAGCGTTCTCATGACCTCCTACAATTTCCCTCCAGACAGTTTCACTTTCATTAGGATTTGCCTGCACAGGGCTTGCACTGTGCTTGTTAAATCTATTGTTTTTATATATAACATTAAAAGGGACTTCTTCCTCTCTTCCTCTCTTTCCTGGCTTCTCATTGGTTCCTGCGTGCCACTTACCGTCCCTCCATTTCTATTGGCTGTAGCATATTTTCCTGCATTTATCAATGTTTGTTCCTCCTCTGCTTGTCCTATCAGTTTCCCAGCACCGGAATACTATCCAATTTGGTGGAACTATATTTTCCTAAAGTTTTGCCTTTTGCTCAGCATATTTGTATAACAATTTATCACAGGGAGAGATTAAGTGATTTGCATATTGTCACAGAATGTTGCACAGTGCTGCCCAGACTCGAACGGGATCCCAAGCTCTTGAGTCAGTAGCTCTGGCTACTGCCTCACACCAATGTAATGGAGTTAGCAGCCTAGTAGTCGGGGAGGGCGGAGCCAGGGTGGTGTAAGGAAGAGGAGGAGTCATGACAGGATAGGGGCAGTTAGAGTAGGGACAAGGCAGAGATAACAAGAAAAATAATAAAGCTCCTGTTACACCACAAAAAGTGTCTGTGGTTATTTGTAGCGCGATGCTACAACTGGCGACGAGGGTGGGATGAGCAAGCCCCACTGACCACGGAGCCCCAGAGATCGTCGAGGAGCCGGTAGCAGCCACAATAACAAGTGTGGACCGGCCTGAAGTGACGAAGCTGATCGCTCCGAAGCGCGACTCACGCTAGATGCGTGTGTCTTGAATGACGCTAGTGTTTGCAGAAGTCGGGAGCCCACCCCGACCCTGCCTTGTGCCCAAGAGCGGAGAGAGAAGTGCCCCAACGTCGGAGACTCTGTCCCTGAAAGCCTGCCAGCGAGCGCCGGTGAGCGCGTTGAAATAGGAGCTGAAAGCCCGTCGATGCCGGCAGACCTCACACCCAATGCGTGAGTTTTGGCACGCTGTCGCGAGGGAAAAGCGGGAAGCTGCAGAATAAGGCGGGAGCCCACCCCGACCTCACCTGATAGCTGTTGCCGCTGAGGAAAAGCAGGGCCTGAGGAGTGCCACCCTTGAAGCTGCCCGCCGGTGAGTCCAGCATGGAAAGGACTGAATGAGCCAGGAGAGAAAGCCTTGTGCGTGTGTAGTGACAGCGGCCATCTTGGAGTCAGGCGGCTTTCAAGACAGACCCCTTGAGTGTTGCAGAGCGGCCATCTTTAAGTCAGGCACCAGCAAATAAGCAAGCCTTGTCAAGTGCAAATAAAACAAGCATTGGCGGGGAGACGTCAAACAAGCATTGTTAAGTGCAAACAAACAAGCATTGTCAAGCGCAAATAAACAAGCATTGGCAAGAAGTAAACAAGCATTGTTAAGTGCAAACAGACAAGCATTGTCAAGCGCAAATAAACAAGCATTGGCAAGAAAAAGTAAACAAGCATTGTTGAGTGCAAATAAACAAGCATTGTCAAGTACAAATAAGCAAGCATTGACGTGAACAGATAAAGACAAGGGCACCTACATAAGGGTGAGAATAAACAAATGACATTATGGCGACTCCTACTGTCGTGGGAGGATCACATCTGCGAGCCCCGGAACCCCTGACAGTGACCACAGGAGGGAGCATGGGCCCCAAGTGGCAAGAATGGTTGGAAGATTTCGAAGATTATTTTGGGGGATCCAAGGTGACGGAAGACAAAGAGAAGTTAATTGCCCTCCGTAACCTGGCAGGCCGGGAAATAAGCAAAATCATCAAGGATCTTTCGCCTGCTGAAACGGGGACGTATGACAAAGTGCGTGAGGCACTGAACAAAAAGTTCCTTCATAAAAGAAACATAGATTATGAGCGCCATGCATTCCACCAAGCACGCCAAGGGAAGGAGGAAGCAATGAGTGCATTCATCACCCGGTTACGACGGCTGTCGAGATACTGCGAGTTTGAAACCTTCTCGCCTGACGCTGCCATCAAATCGCAAATCATAAACGGTTGCCATTCAGAAACACTCAGGAGACGGCTACTGAGGAAACCCCACGAATTAGAAGAGATTGAAGAAATTACCCGCATATATGACCAAGCGGAGGAACACGCTGCCACCATTGAAACAAGCCACAACGTCAGTCATGAGCAAGCACACCGCGTTAAAGAACACTCTAGTAGTAGAAGGAAATATTCGCCGGAGAACAAATGGAGACACAGCACGTCGTCTCGCCAACGGCATCCGGAGTACGGGAGAAGGGAGCTCAGGCGAAGAGACCGAAAGACAGAAAGGACTAAGCGATGTTATCGGTGTGGACGTGTGACTACCCTCATGTGGACACCTGTCCGGCCATGGGTCAACGATGCAGGAAATGTGGGCGGTCCAACCACTTCGAAGCAATGTGTGGGGACTATCACAGAAACAGGCGAGGTGAAACAACGAGATCGTCCCGCTCAAACACCCGGCAACATCACATACGAGCCGTTCAAGGAGAGCTCGTGCGGTCCCCAGGCTCATCACATTCTAGCCAGGAATCACGCAGGTCATGTTGGGAATGCCGATCCCCATCTCGAGACTCGAGCTCATCATCCTCCAGAGATTCGACCTATACTGTGGAATACTTGAACATGATTGCGGACCCCGATCAACTGAAAAAATATCCGCGACTAGACATTAAAGTGGGGAATCACAACACTAAATTTGTCATGGATAGCGGTGCTTCGCTGAACTATATTCCAGTTACGGAGCATGACAAAATGGTCCCAAAACCCCCACTGACTTTTGCACCGGTCCGCGTTTTCACGTGGATGGCCAACAAACCGCTCCCCTGTCTGGGTAAATTCCGCACAACGCTCACTCATGGCAACATCACCATACAGGCGGTCATACATGTCATCAAAGGGCCTGAAGCCGACTGCCTTCTTAGCCTCCCCACGGCAGAGCGGCTTCGTCTGGTGGAAATTTTATTCAAAGTCAACAACACACAGGATTACGTCAGTAGGTTTCCCGAACTCTTTCAAGGTTTAGGCAAGCTGAGAGGTTGTCAAATTCGGCTGCACACCAATGAACAGGTCAAACCCGTTGCGCAGCACCCACGACGTGTTCCCTATCATCTTCAAAGTGCCGTCCAGGAGGAACTTCAGGAACTGCTTTCCGCGGACATCATCGAGCGCACGGATGGCCTGACACCGTGGGTGTCGCTGGTGGTCATCGTACCGAAACAAGGGACTCCCAACAAGGTGAGACTGTGCGTTGACATGCGCTTACCCAATACCGCAATCGAAAGAGAGCGACACCCTGGACCACATCTGAGCGATATGATCGCTGCCCTGAATGGCGCAAGGGTCTTCTCGAAGCTGGACCTGAACAAAGGTTATCACCAGTTAGAACTGGACACCAAGTCTCGTTACATCACCACGTTTGCAACACACCTACGACTGTTCAGGTACAAGCGGCTGAGCTTTGGTGTCTCGTCTGCCGCGGAAATCTTCCAGGAAGCTATCCGCCAGATCATTCAACACATTCCTAACACGTTGAATTACAGCGACGATATCCTGGTCTATGGGTCTGATGTTAGTGAGCACGACATCGCTCTTGATCGCGTTTGCCATGCCCTGCTGGATGCAAATTTGACGCTGAACAAAGAGAAATGTGAGTTCCACAAGGCCACTCTGAGATTCTTCGGACATACCTTCTCCGACGAGGGCATGAAGCCTGACCCGGACAAGATTGCGACCTTGAACAACACCAACAGCCCGCAGGATGTCAATGACTTGAGGTCTTTCTTAGGGATGGCCAGTTACTGTGCCCGTTACATCCGGGACTAAGCGACTATCAGTCACCCCCTTCGGATCCTTACCAAGCTTGGTCAACCGTTTGACTGGACCCCTGAGTGTGAGAGGGCGTTCACGGAAATCAAGCGTGCGGTGGAGTTGGCCGACAGTCTCTCTTACTTCAATCCTCGACGGAAAACGGAGATCACTGTTGACGCCAGCCCTGTTGGATTGGGGGCCATCCTGGCTCAATATGATAATGATTCTGACCAGAGGCGGATCGTCGCATATGCCAGCCGCAGCCTGTCGGATCCCGAGAAGAAGTACTCACAGCCGGAGAAGGAAAGTCTTGCTGTAGTGTGGGCATGCGAACATTTTCATGTTTTTATATATGGCAAGCACTTTACCTTGATCACGGATCATCAGGCGCTGATTACCATCTACGGCAATCCTAAATCCAAGATGCCTCCGAGAATTGAGAGATGGGGTCTCCGACTTCAGGAGTACACTTTCACGATTGTTCATAAACCAGGGAAGGCGGAGAACCCGGCTGACTACATGTCCCGCCACCCTCAGCCATCCTCAGAATCGAAACCATCGATTGCTGAGGAATATATTCACTTTGTGGCTGACCGAGCATTGCCACCTGCCATTCCCATGGATGTCATTCGGGAGGTCACTGCCCAAGACACCATCTTGCAAATGGTACTACACCGAATTCAAACTAATAGATGGAGACATAACCCGCAAGAAGAAGACACAGATTCGACAATCCGGAAAGAGATTGAGGCATTCCGGCACGTCGGTGATGAACTGTCGGTCACCACTGATGGAGTCATTCTAAGAGGTCAACGACTCGTCATCCCCAGTCAACTACGGCAGGGAGTCATCAACCTGGCCCATGAAGGCCACAGAGGAGTAGTATCCACGAAGCGGGCTTTACGGGAACGCGTCTGGTTCCCCTTCCTGGATCAAATGGTGGAGTCCACGCTAAAGGACTGCCACCTCTGTCAGCTGACCAGCAAAAGCAATTCACCGGCACCACTCCAAATGACCACCTTACCCAGTGGAGTATGGCAAGAAGTTGCCATGGACTTTTATGGGCCACTGCAGTCTGGCAAATACGTGGTTGCCATAATCGACGAATATTCACGATTTCCCTTCGCACAAATGATCTCATTTACCAGCGCCTCTTGCACTCTCAAAGTGTTAGACGAAGTATTTGCAACATGGGGTGTCCCCAAAGAAGTCAAAACGGACAATGGCCCCCCATTCAATGGACACGAATTCAGTGCCTTTGCGAAACATATGGACTTCAAACACAGAAAGGTCACGCCACTCTGGCCCCAAGCAAATGGCACCATTGAGAGATTTATGGCCACGATCAAAAAGACATTTCAGCAAGCGACCACTGAGAAGAAAGAATTACAGGCAGCCCTGACTGAAGTTCTCAGAGCTTACCGGACAACACCCCACTCAACAACCGGACAATGCCCTGCAACCCTCATGCTAGGGCGACCAATGAGAAATCGCATCCCGACATGGGAAGGCGCCCTGCAAGCGGTATCACCAAATCTCATCCATCAGGAAATGGTGGCGACTGATAAGTACAACAAGGACAGAATGAAGTCGTATGCTGATGCTAAGAGAAGAGCGAGGTCTCCGTCCTTGCATGAAGGGGATCATGTGTTCATCAAACAAGAGCAGCAGAAAAAGACTGATTCCCGCTTCCGTGATGAGCCATTGGTAGTTACCCAACAGAAGGGCACTATGCTGACAGCGGAATCTGAACAGCGTAGGATCACCAGAAATGTCTCCCATTTCAAGAGGTGTCCGCGAGACCCGAAAGGACCAGGGATAAAACCGACTATCACGCCTGCACGTGAAGAACCTGACCTTAGTGACACTGGAGGCAGAGGTCAGCTGAGTGAGTCAGTGCCGAGTGTGCCCACTGGGAACATGTCACTACGGCCACGTCATGAAATCCAGCCACCCAAGAGACTCATTGTAGAAATGGACTTAAACACTGTTGATTGTTTGTTTTATTAAGAAAGGGGGAGATGTAATGGAGTTAGCAGCCTAGTAGTCGGGGAGGGCGGAGCCAGGGTGGTGTAAGGAAGAGGAGGAGTCATGACAGGAGAGGGGCAGTTAGAGTAGGGACAAGGCAGAGATAACAAGTAAAATAATAAAGCTCCTGTTACACCACAAGAAGTGTCTGTGGTTATTTGTAGCGCGATGCTACAACCCTCTCCTCTCCCTTGTTATTTGTCAAGGAGCTCTTTCCTTCTCCCGGAGGATGATTTATGAAAACAGCTCTTTATTTATTTCATAGGCGAAACTGATGCATTACCAATGCTTGTTTTTATACAGAATGACATTTCAGGGCAAAAGGCTACGGTAAGATAAACAAAGGATGAAAGGGTGAAAGCCCTGTCTATTAATGCAGACTAGAAGATTTGATACTTATACGAATATTCTAGGAGCTCGTAGCTAATAAAATAATGTTTAATGTACGTTTGCAAAACGTCCCTCCTGTTCTGTGTTTGACCCGCCTACAGGCGCTTTCTGATTTCGCCATCATTGGATTCTTCGATTTACCAAGTCTTGCAGGCTTAAGGATTGAACACAATTCCAAACCCCTTTGATATAAAACATGGCATCAAACAAGTGCAGTTTGTTTACCTTCCAAAGTCGTTATGCAAGCAGCTGCATTATACGAGTTTAGAAAATGGCTGTAATGTGCATGTTCATGGAGTTCGGTCTTTCTCAGGAGGAAAGCCAGCGGGACACCTTCACCAACACAGATTAAACCCGGGAAAAGGTAAATAAGTTGCTAATTATCATTTCAGCTTACTGCTACCTGCAGCTCTACTGGTGGATGTTTGTGCAGCATCACCGAGGACAGACCAGCAGCGTGATGTGATGGGAAAACAGAAGAGCTCGGAGACAGCCATGTGCTGTCTCCATAGGTGTCCACGCTTGGTGATAATAGGGTGGCCAACTTTCCATTATCGATTCACAGGACACGGCATGTGTGCAGACATTGCACACGAGGAGACATCAGGAGATGTTTTGTTGAGAAGCAAGGGTACTATGAGCTGTGTAATATATTTTTGGGGTTTAATTCTAAATCTCTCTCTGCTAAACCAGACCGTACTGTTTTTGAGTCCTATACTTTACTACCGCCTGCAAAAAGCCATGACTGGTTTTAAAAGGCAAGTCTAGAAAATTAACAGCTCCGCTGTCCAAATGGAATGAAATATTCTAAAGCTTTGACACGCCAATGGCATTGTAGAATTTCCTTGGGAAGGGCAGGCTTGTGGTCTTGCCATCAGAATTATTCCCACCCCATTTGTGGTATAGTAGACTGAACTGTGGGACTAAGAGACCCGATATGTAAGCCTGGCCTTCTTTTCGGTACTAAGGGTCCTTTTCACAAACTGCATTTTGTAGCTTGTGAATTAATACCACAGTAGTCCTACTTGTAGAGCGCCACCTGTGCTCTCCTCAACATTGTAGCAACTGTAGTACTCCTGAGGGCAGGCTTGCCCCGAGGAGATAAATAAAGGGGCGGAAGACCACTCAGGGTCTTTGACCACACGGCAAATGTGTGTGTGTATGCTTATCCTTTCTGGGACCCGGGTAGGCCGCATGCACTGGATGACCCACTCTCTACACTGGCGGCGAGGGAGGTACCAGACCTGCGCCTCGCATGTCTCTGCCTGCTCTGCTGGACTCCCCACCAGCATCAAGCACGGTGCGGCGGGACGCCTGGCAGCTGACGCTCCCGACTCCAACCATGACAGCAGTGGTTCCCCGCCTTCCACAAGGACCGCAACGCTTCCTGGCACAGTGGTGGAGACCTCTGGAGTCTCTTACGATGACCGGCGTCTGGGCACCGCGCTCGCTGCTCCACCTGCCTCTGTTCAGTGGGCGGCGGCCCCGCCCCACCACACCACACGTGAGCACCAGGCCGCGAGATACCTGCAACGTGCTGCCGGTGACATCCACGCTTCTTATGAGGTGAGCTTGCTGAGCCCCACGAGGCCCCTGGGCAGGAGCACCGTTTATTAATCACAAAAGAAAAAGCGGCAGAGAGAGAGAAAGAACAAAAAAACCACAGAATCAAAGCACTGAAGGTACAAGGACTGTCAGGCTACAAGGTGGAATTTGTATGTGCACATGGGGTTTGGACACTAGAGAACTCCCCACCATCCTGGAAACCGCCAACAATGACACTCTCCTTGTGAAAAAAAAAAGACAATAACAAGGGCGATCACACAGGAGGCCTGGTGGACACAGGTATACCCGGAAACACCCAAAAGACACACAATTGATGGACAGAATGCTGAACAAATCAAAACATTCACTCCCAGTCAAGAGATCTGCGTTAAATCCATCATTCTTTTGCCCACCATGCCACCCCAGCTGTGCCTCATGGGAGCAGTCCCGCCCGAACTGCCAAGCCAGGTCCTCCCTGGACCGGAAACAAGCATCCTAGGACCGGTTTCAGGGTTTCACCCCTCTTCAGCCAGGATAGCTTGATTCCAGTGGCACAGTGAGCCCAGGACTCACGTCTGAGCATACCTGGCGCACTTAGGGCAAGAAAGCAAAAGACACACAATTTATTGACAGAATGCAGAACAAATCAAAACATTCACCCCAAGTCATGAGATCTGGGTTAAATCCATCATTCTTTTGCTCACCATGCCACTCCAGTTTAGACCTGGCTATATGCAAATCAGTCTTGACCCTGTGCCTCATGGGAACAGTCCTGCCCGAAGTGCCCAGCCAGGTTCTCCCTGGACCGGAAACAAGCATCCTAGGACCGGTTTCGGGGTTTCACCCCTCTTCAGCCAGGATAGCTTGATTCCAGTGGCACAGTGAGCCCAGGACTCACGTCTGAGCATACCTTGCGCACTTAGGGCAAGAAAGCAAAAGACACACAATAGATGGACGGAATGTAGAACAAATCAAAACATTCACCCCCAGTCAAGAGATCTGGTTTAAATCCATCATTCCTTTGCTCACCATGTCACCCCAGTTTAGACCTGGCTATATGCAAATCAGTCTTGACCCTGTGCCTCATGGGAACAGTCCCACCCGAACTGCCAAGCCAGGTCCTCCCTGGACCGGAAACAAGCATCCTAGGACCGGTTTTGGGGTTTCAACCCTCTTCAGACAAGATAGCTTGATTCCAGTGGCACAGTGAGGCCAGGACTCAGGCTTGAAGGTCCGCATTCGCTGCTACATGACATAGTTGTTGCGCTTTTCTGCTGTTTGCACATGTTCTTTGTACAGATTTTAATTGGCCTCATACTCGCACTTTAAAATTGATTGATAATCATTCTAATGAATTTTAAAGATAAAATATTACTGATTGCTGCTTATTTACTGGGGACAGCTGTGTGGGGGTACGGGCTCTTCTTACTTCCTGCTCTCCCGTGGTGCCGTCGAGAGACGCCATTTTTCTGCTCAGTGGCGGTCTAGCTCTCAGGTACACGGGACTACTTAAATGAACACTGGTCGGACGCGCACTGCTTGAAGGTCCGCATTCGCTGCTACATGACATAGTTGTTGCGCTTTTCTGCTGTTTGCACATGTTCTTTGTACAGATTTTAATTGGCCTCATACTCGCACTTTAAAATTGATTGATAATCATTCTAATGAATTTTAAAGATAAAATATCACTGATTGCTGCTTATTTACTGGGGACAGCTGTGTGGGGGTATACGCTCTTCTTACTTCCTGCTCTCCCGTGGTGCCGTCGAGAGACGCCATTTTTCTGCTCAGTGGCGGTCTAGCTCTCAGGCACACGGGACTACTTAAATGAACACTGGTCGGACGCGCACTGCTTGAAGGTCCGCATTCGCTGCTACATGACATAGTTGTTGCGCTTTTCTGCTGTTTGCACATGTTCTCTGTACAGATTTTAATTGGCCTCATATTCGCACTTTAAAATTGATTGATAATCATTCTAATGAATTTTAAAAGATAAAATATTACTGATTGATGCTTATTTACTGGGGACAGCTGTGTGGGGGTACGCGCTCTTTTTACTTCTTGCTCTCCCGTGGTGCTGTTGAGAGACGCCAATTTTCTGCTCAGTGGCGGTCTAGCTCTCAGGCACACGGGACTACTTAAATGAACACTGGTCGGACGCGCACTGCTTGAAGGTCCGCATTCGCTGCTACATGACATAGTTGTTGCGCTTTTCTGCTGTTTGCACATGTTCTTTGTACAGATTTTAATTGGCCTCATACTCGCACTTTAAAATTGATTGATAATCATTCTAATGAATTTTAAAAGATAAAATATTACTGATTGCTGCTTATTTACTGGGGACAGCTGTGTGGGGGTACGCGCTCTTCTTACTTCCTGCTCTCCCGTGGTGCCGTCGAGAGACGCCATTTTTCTGCTCAGTGTCGGTCTAGCTCTCAGGTACACGGGACTACTTAAATGAACACTGGTCGGAAGCGCACTGCTTGAAGGTCCACATTCGCTGCTACATGACATAGTTGTTGCGCTTTTCTGCTGTTTGCACATGTTCTTTGTACAGATTTTAATTGGCCTCATACTCGCACTTTAAAATTGATTGATAATCATTCTAATGAATTTTAAAAGATAAAATATTACTGATTGATGCTTATTTACTGGGGACAGCTGTGTGGGGGTACGCGCTCTTCTTACTTCCTGCTCTCCCGCGGTGCCGTCGAGAGACGCCATTTTTCTGCTCAGTGGCGGTCTAGCTCTCAGGCACACGGGACTACTTAAATGAACACTGGTCGGACGCGCCGCGGGCGCGCCAAAGGCACGCCTAAGGCAAGCCCGTCTGCGCCCGTCAGCGTCCCGAAAGCGTCCAGTGCCAGTCATGCTGTCCGCAGATCTCTGTCATTGGTGGCCAAAAAAGGGTACAGTCGGGGGATTTGCTATCATTTAGAACTGGTAAATGCTCATTACCTTCCAGCTGGGATGTCGGCTCTGCTCGGCGATTAGTATGCCCAGAATGCCATTTCCATCTGGGTGCTGGTTTGGAAGGATTGGAGCCCGGGTATGCGCCCCCGCCGAAAACTAAATTCCGCCCCACCATCAGAGCCGGGCTGATCAACAGTCGGTCGCTGGTGAGACATTATTAAGATATCTTTGATCTTATATTGGATCACCATCTTGACCTCCTTTCATTACTCAGACCTGGCTGAATGACTCTTCCAATCCTATTGTTCAGATGGCTATTCCAGTGGGGTTTCGAATCTCGCGGGCGGACCCGCTTGCGGTAGGGGGGGTGGTGTTGCTATTGTGTATAGAGATGTGTGGGAGGTCACCCAAGGATCTAACATTATATTGGGGCAGGGCGAATTCTTGGATTTTACCATTGCTTTTTCGGCCCATTCTACTTTGGGTGGGACACTGGTGTATAGACCGCCCGGCTCCGCGGGTCCTTTTCTTAACGGTCTTGAGGAGGTTATCGTTCCTCGAGCCCTGCGCTTTCCCCAATATCTCTTTCTGGGTGACCTTAACATCCATCTAGATCAGACGGATTCGGCAAATACTCAGTCTCTTCTAGACTCCTTAAATCTAGCCCAGCTCTCCCAATGGGTCAGTCACCCGACTCACTGCGGGGGCCATATCCTAGACCCCATCTGCTCCAACTTCCCCATTTACATTGAGAATCCCCTTCCAGTCCCCTGGTCACATCATTTTCTCTCCTGCTTCACGTGGCCACTGGGAGGAGAGGATGCGGAGCATCAGGTCAATTCTTTCCCCGCCACTGCTAAAATTAATCCGGCTGCCCTTAAGAATCTCCTAGAAAGCTCAAAGATCGCTCTTCCTGCGGATTTGAGCGGGGCTTTGGCCTGCTTTACGGATTGGATTGAGCGGGCTGTGGTTACTCTCTCTCCCCTCTCATGCCGTCGTCGCGCTAGGAATTCTCCATCTAAACCATGGTTCTCAGCCAAATTAAAAATGCTTAAGCAACATTGCAAAAAGCTTGAACGTGGTTGGCACGTCGACTTTTGCTCTGTGGCTAAAAAGACCCTTAGAGAAGCCCAGAAGGTGTACTACCTGGCCATTAGAAAGGCCAAAAGTCTCTATTACGCTGATCGCATCGAGTCCGCTAGTAATAACTCGAGTGAAATATTCTCTATTGTTCAGAGCTTCATGGCTCCCAAGGCTATGACCTCTAAACTCCCTGTTTCTGCTGCCTGGTGCGAACAGCTGTCAAACGACTTTATTGATAAGATACGGGCCATTCAGGAGACATTTGTTGGCCAAAGCCTGCATTTGGATGTGGCCCCTATAGTGGCCCCTACGCTGCCTGCCTTTGCCTCTGTTGATCTGTCGGAGACCCTGAAAATTTTGAAATCTATGAAATCGGGGTCCCCTGCGGATCCATGCACAGCCAGATTACTGGCCTCCATTGCCGAAGTGGTGAACAACGAGGTTAATACACTTATCAACCTCTCCCTTAAAGAGGCAGTTGTCCCTCTGGAGTGGAAACAGGCCAAAATCCTCCCATTACTAAAAAAGCCCTCGCTCGACCCGGGGATCCCAGGGAACTATCGCCCTATTTCCTTGCTCCCCTGCCTCGCAAAAATGTGCGAAAAGGCTGTTAACAAACAGCTCACTGACTTTGTGGAGGGGTCCAGTCTTCTGCATCCAGCTCAATCAGGTTTCAAAGCTTCCTACAGCACTGAGTCCGCTTTGCTTGAGGTCTCGGAAGCTATTCGCGAGTGTCTTGATTCGGGCGGTAGTGCAGCCCTCATAATGCTGGATTTGTCGGCAGCGTTCGACACTGTCCCTCATGCTCTGCTCCTGGCCCGATTAGCGGACATTGGTATCACTGGACTAGCCTTGAAGTGGTTGGAATCCTTTCTTGCGGGACGGTTTCAACAGGCCTGGTTACTGCCGTTTTCGTCTCCCCCGCAGCCGGTTACCACGGGAGTTCCGCAGGGGTCCTCTTTGAGCCCCCTGCTGTTTAATATATATGTCACCCCTTTGGTCCATCTGGCGGAGGAACGAGGTGCCAAGATCGTTGCATATGCCGACGATACCCAGCTCCTATTCACCTGGCGCAAATCGTATTTTTCCACCGTAAGGGTGCAGGAGTGCCTGACTGCCGTCTTTCAATAGCTATCGGCGGCTCAACTCAAATGTAACGAGGCAAAGACTGAAATCCTCCTTTATGGCAGTTTTCCCCCTCGTTTTAGGGATTCACTCTGGCCTTCCGATTTTCCCTTGCCTTTGTGTTCAGGCCCCCCAGTCAAAAATCTAGGAGTCTGGTTTGATGAGCAGCTGTCCTTCTCAACCCAGATTAAAAAACTGGCGGGGAGCTGTTTTGGGATACTTAAGTCTCTCGAGAAATTTCTTTCACTGCTGCCAAGATCAGCGAAGGAAACAGTGGTTCGGGCTTTGATCCTCTCCCGGGTTGACTATGCCAATGGGCTGTATCTGGGCCTCCCCGACTACATTTTCAAAAAGCTACAGGTGGTCCAGAATGCGGCTGCCCCGTTGGTGCTGAACATTCCGGATGAGGCATCATCTCCGCACGATAGACTGGCTCCCGATGAGAAAGCGTGTTGAGTTTAAGGCCTTGGTCATAGCTCATCGCGCACTTTATGCTGGTGGTCCGCCCTATCTCAGGAAACGCTTTGCTTTCTATGTGCCTACTAGGCATCTGAGATCGTCCTCTCAGCTGCTTGCAAAAATTCCTCGAGTGCGCCTTCACAGAATGGGGGGTAGATCACTTGCTGTCAGGGCTGCGACGGCCTGGAACTTGCTTCCCGTCTCTCTGCGCGCTATTAAAGAACTAAGTCAGTTTAAGAAACAACTCAAAACTTTCTTGTTTTAATTTTTTCCTTTCTGGAACCTTACAGGCTCGCGCCGGGACACTCCTAGGAGTAGCTGTGCGCGTTATAAAACTCAATAACATAACATAACATAACTCACATCTGAGCATACCTGGCGCACTTAGGGCAAGAAAGCAAAAGACACACAATTGATGGACGGAATGCAGAACAAATCAAAACATTCACCCCCAGTCAAGAGATCTGGGTTAAATCCATCATACTTTTGCTCACCATGCCACCCCAGTTTAGACCTGGCTATATGCAAATCAGTCTTGACCCTGAGCATCATGGGAACAGTCCCGCCCGAACTGCCAAGCCTGGTCCTAACCTGGACCGGAAACAAGCATCCTAGGACCGGTTTCGGGGTTTCACCCCTCTTCAGCCAGGATAGCTTGATTCCAGTGGCACAGTGAGCCCAGGACTCACGTCTAAGCATACCTGGCGCACTTAGGGCAAGAAAGCAAAAGACACACAATTGATGGACGGAATGCAGAATAAATCAAAACATTCACCTCCAGTCAAGAGATCTGGGTTAAATCCATCATTCTTTTGCTCACCATGCCACCCCAGTTTAGACCTGGCTATATGCAAATCAGTCTTGACCCTGTGCCTCATGGGAACATTCCCGCCCGAACTGCCAAGCCAGGTCCTCCCTGGGCCGGAAACAAGCATCCTAGGTCCTTGGATGCTTGTTTCCAGTCCAGGGAGGACCTGGCTTGGCAGTTCGGGCTGGACTGTTCCCATGAGGCACAGGGTCAAGACTGATTTGCATGTGGCTGGGTTCAAAGTGGAATGGCATGTTGAGCAAAAAAATCGATTGAATTAAGGCGCAGATCTCTGTACTGGGGTGAATGTATGACATTGTTCTGCATTCTGTCCATCACCTGTTGTTTTTGCATCTGTCACCCCGAGTGGTACGGGTATGCCCAGACGTGGGTCCAGTGCTCTCCATGCCACTGGAATCAAGCTATCCTGGCTGAAGAGGGGTGAAACCCTGAAACCGGTCCTTGGATGCTTGTTTCCAGTCCAGGGAGGACCTGGCTTGGCAGTTCAGGCGGGACTGTTTCCATGAGGCACAGGGTCAAGACTGATTTGCATATGGCTGGGTTCAAACTGGAATGGCATGTTGAGCAAAAACACGATGGATTTAGGCCCAGTTCTCTGTATTGGGGTGAATGTATGACATTGTTCTGCATTCTGTCCATCACCTGTTGTTTTTGCATTTGTCATACCCGGAAACACCCTACCAAAAGAAGAGAAAAAAAAGCTAGACTAACAAAGACACATAAGGATTCTTCAAATGCACAGCAGGGAGAAGGGGCCCACACTGCAAGACAGATCAATCACAGAAGGAGGAAAGCAAGATCCCATGTGACGGACAGCTACAATGAGCACACCACCGCAAGCGGACACAGCTGGCCCACTGGCAGGTACAGGCACACCGCCCCGACACCACAGCCACTGAAGGAAGTGGCCCGATTAGGGTCACCCGGGTCTCTCACGACCAGCTCTAAGCCTTCCATACAAATGGAGAGTCAGTCAGACAGTAGAGGATACAATCCACTATATGTTTATTCAGATACACTTGAGCGGAGCTCAATCTGCCCTGTCTCTTAGGAATGCTGCAGAGGGACTGACAATCAAAGCATAGAGATACAAATTATACTGTTCGCAACTGGATTAAAAACACACCCATAGTGGAATTTTCCAAGCAGATGCAGCTAGACAGTGCAATACAAAAAAGTTATGTTTCGATCTTCATATCCTGCATTACCTCAGAAGCGCAAGGTTGTTTCTCCCTGCACCCGCCACTGGACAAGTGGGAGAGGACCTTTATCTAGTGGGAAGGTATGCAGTACATTATAAGTGTGTATATATTAACGAGGACAGTTTAATCATTTCTGGGAAACGAAACATAACATGGCTCTTTCTCAGAAACAAGCTAAGGTTAGTTTCACTCGTGTATCTAAAATGGTGTTGAAACTCAAAATGGTGCAGCGAATGCTAACTTACATAAAGCAATGTGTAAGCATGAATTTGTCTATTCTAACACTATGCCCCGTTGACCCCGCTCCCACAGTCCAGCAAGCTACCTGACCCTGCAACTGCGGCCCATGCTGGAAGTCCTGGATAGGGCACCTCAACCACTACTTCAGGGGCACGAGAGAGACAGATGGTGCCGTCAAGAGATCATTGCTCATGCACTATGGGTGGAGAGCTGTATGACCTTTTTGAGACCCTCCCAAATATGGGGGATGATAACCATTTTGACCCCGTGGTGGCGGCCCTGGACTGGCACTTTGACCCCCAAATCAACCCGGATTTCAAGCGGTTCAAGCTGCAACAGGCAAAACAATCTGATACAGAATTGGTCAACATGCTCTACACCCGACTGAGATGGCTGGCGAGCACATGCACGTTTCCAGATCGGAGGAAGGAAATTCAGCCCCAAATCATCCATGGGTGCCGGTTGGTGCTATTATGGCGGATAATCCTATGCCAACCCGGGATGTCGCTGGATGACATCCTGATACTGGTCAGGTCTCATGAGCTGTCGAACTCCTGAGACGGCGAAATGGAGACTGCTCTCAAAAGGAAAACCACTACACTCTACACCCCCGTCCCGTCCAAGTTAAGGAGGAAATAGTTGAAGCCATTCAAAATATGCCCAAGCTCTGCTCGCATCCCCTGAAGGTACTGACAGGCAGGCCCTGTAGGAACTGTGGCGTCGAACATCCACCGACAGGTCTCTGCTACACAAAAGGTAAGGTCTGCTCCTGGTGTGGAAAACAGAATCATTTCGCCAGAGTATGCAGGAGAAGAAAATCCAGGACAGCCTTCACCAGGACACGTGGTCCCTCAGGCAGCTGTCAATTGATGACCACCTCACCCAAGGCGACGACACACCACTTGGGCCTTGGTTCGACATATAGGGATACAACAACAATGTGTTCATAATATCCTTTGCAGGCTGAGCGGATCGTCGACGACGGCCGCCACCCATGGGCTCCATTCAAGTGGCTGGCTCCATGGTGCAAGCACCTATTCACAGCGGGGCATAGGTGAATGTCATGGACTCTAAGCAATATGAAAGCCTCACACAGTGCCCCCCCTCTCACCCACAAATGTGAAAATCTACACCTACAGAGGGACCCACCCGCTCCCGCTGAGAGGAGTGATAGAAGTGGAAGTGACCAATGACAGGCACGCAACATGGGCAAGATTCCACGTTTCAGATGGGAAGAAAGGCACTCTCCTCAGCTGCCGCTCGGCAGAGAACCTAGGGTTGGTGTTCTACGCCAATCAAATGCATGACGCCGACGCCATCCTACAGGAGTTCCCGCAGCGATTTGAGGGCCTGGGAAAACTCAAAGGCAAACAAATTAAATTGCACATCGACTCCTATAAGACCGACAGCTTTTAGGCACAGAAGAGTGCCCTTCCACCTATGGCCGCAGGTGGAAGAAGAGCTGAGGAAACTAGAGGAGCTGGGTGTCATCGAGAGAGTCACCGGCCCGAACCCTTGGGTGTTGCCTCTGGTCATCTCCCCAAAGTTCAAACAGTCCACGCTATCCGGCTGTGTGTCGACATGGGCCTTCCCAGCCAGGCTGTAAAGAGCAAACAACACCTTACACCCACCATGGATGACATTGTGGCAGACCTCAATAGGGTAAAGTGGTTGGCCAAACTCGACCTAAGCGCTGGATACCATCAGCTGGAGCTCGTGCCTGAGAGCAGATACATCACCACATTTTCCACCCATGTGGGCCTCAGGAAGTGCAAAAGACTGAGTTTCGGGGTGTTGTCGGCTGCTGAGGTCTTCCAAAATGCCATTAGGGAGGCCCTTTCGGTCTGCATGGAGTCATAAATCTCAGCAATGAAATGCTGGTGTTCTCGAATACTCTGGAAGAACATCACACTCACCTGAGAGACACACTCCAATGGGTGGCGGTCAATGGCCTGACCCTCAACAAGGTAAAATACTCATTCTATCAGGAGTCCGTTGATTTCTTTGGGTATATCTCATGTGAAGGGCTTCTGGTGGATCCGAAGAAAGCAGCCTCCATCCGGATGGCACAAACACTCACCACCCCGATCGAGGTACACAGCTTCTTGGGGATGGCCACATACTGTGGCCAAATCATACCAAACTTGGCCTGCCTGTCGGAACTGCTACAAGCCCTCATGCACAACAGTGCAGCCTGGCAGTGGACCCCAAAAACTAACATAGCCTTCATGCCATCAAAACAGCACTGAGGAACAAAACAGTCATGGCATACTTTCACCCAGGAAGGCGCACCGAGCTGGTAGTTGATGCAAGTCCGGTCGGCCTGGGGGTTGCTTTCCTCCAGGAGAGCGAAGAAAAGGAGTGGGCACCTGTTGCATACGCCAGTCCGGCACTATCAGACACTGAGACCAGGTACACCTAGATCGAGAGGGAAACCCTCGCCATCAAGTGGTCTTTCCAGCACCTCCACCTGTACCTCTATGAGCAAGAATTTCAAGTGGTGACAGACCACAAGCTGCTGATTACCCTATTTTCCGGAACATCAAGACTGGTCCCCCCGGGATAGAATGGTGGGCAGTCCAGCTTCAAGCATACTGGTTTGAGGTAGTGTTTCGCCCTGGCACCAACAATCCTGCTGACTATCTATCGCGCTACCCTGCTGCTGCAGACATACAGCAGCCACAGGCGGACGAAGAGCCCATCGAAGCATTTATCAGGCTGATAACCCGAGAGACATGCACCAAGGTGCTAACACTGAAGGAAATTGGAGTGGAAACAACACTGGATGAAACCTGACAAAGGTCAAGGAAGCACTGCTCGCCAAGGGGTGGCAACCCTTCCTAGCTGGGGCACACTCCCTGAATGTGGAGGATCACCACGCGAAGCAGCAGCTGTGGCGGGTCCACAGTGAACTAAGTGAGGGCAAACACGGGATCATACTGCGAGGATATGTAGTCCCGAACAAGTTGCAGAATCAAGTTGTTGACTTGGCACACGTCGGACACCAAGGGATGGCGAAAACCAAAGCACGCCTCCGCAGCAAAGTGTGGTAACTAGGGCATGGATGTCCTAGTTAAGAAATAATTCAAAAAGGCCAATCGTGCACAATCACTGGGAGCGAACCAGCTCCAGTCCAGTCATCAAGGAGGAGTCTTGAGAAGAACTCTGGTCCACAGTGAGCATCGACTTGGAGAGTTTTGCAGATGGCCACAGCACTTTAGTTCTAATGGACTCACACTCCAAATTCCCCATCTTCGAAGTGATCTCATCCACTGTCCACTGCGTTACCCAGGTCCAAGCTGTCTTTAATAAGACGTTTGCGCTACTTAGCCTCCGAGATGAGATCAAATCGGACAATGAGACCCCGTTCCAGGGTAAGGAATTCCAGGAGTATCTGGCAGTAAAAGCCATTCAACACAGGAAGACCACTCCGCAATGGGCCCAAGCGGACGGCGAGGTTGAATGCTTTATGCAGACTCTCAACTGGAAAGAGGGGATGATGCTGAGAGTTCTCTCCATCAGTTCCTGGATGCATATCGACAGACCCCTCCCAGTACCACCCGTTGCCCCCCATCCCATCTACTCTTCAGGTGGGCCCCATGGGACAGCATCTCGACAGACCCAACCTGGAGCTCAGCCGAAAAGCACAGTGCAGCCATGCAAGCCCAGAGAGAAACCACCAATAGGAAGGCAAACCTCGCCCGCGGTGCCCAGGCACCATACTTGTTTGTGGGCAAATATGCCATTGTGAAAGACTGGCTGACCCGGGTCGAATTTCCGGACATCCTATGAGCCTGAGGTGTGGACAGTCGTCGCCATACAAGGGCCAATGGTTTCCGCTCATTGGGCATGCAAATAGTGACCAGAAACGTATCCCGAAACGTATCCTAGTTCAAGAAGGTGCATCAGCCGCGCTCCAGAGTGGGCCACCAATCCAGAGATGGAAGCAGATTTACTGGCGAGCTCTCCGCCACCCCTTGTGACACTCGGAGGAAGTTGAGGACTTATGAGGACCGACGGAGAAACCTAGACGCCGTTTCACCATGCCAGAGCATCCCGAGTATGCTGAAGCGGGATGCAACCCCAGCTCCAGGTGCCAGATGTATGGTCTCCAGCCAAACCCTGCACCCAGCCAATGCCTCAGGGACTTTGTATGCGTTCTACCTCGATCATAGTGTCAATGTAATTGGTAGTCGCTAAAGAAAAGGAGGGGTGTAGAGAGCCACCCGGGCTCTCCTCAACATTGTAGCAACTGTAGCACTCCTCGGGGCGGGGTCGCCCCGAGAAAATAAATAAACAGGCGGAAGAGGTTGCCCCGAGGAGATAAATAAACAGGCAGAAGACCGCTCGGGTCTTTCCCCACACGGCAAGTGTGTGAGTGTGTGCGTATGCATTCTGGGGACCTGGGTAGGCCCCATGCACTTGAGGGCTCGCCCTCTACACTACTCACATACTATAAAATGCAAATTATACACCTACATATGGAGACCACTGCCTCTGCTATTGTTTCTATGCCTATGCGGAGCTCTATGCCAACGTGGTAGAGATCACTGCTTTCATAAGTATAGGATTCAAGGTTTGAATGTGGAAGGGACTTGGGGAAGTGGTAGTAAAATAGGTAATGGTTTAGAAAAAAATATAAGGAGGGGTTTAGGAAGGGACATTCTAACACAAATACATACCCATAAAAAAATAATACTATTACTATTCACAAACTACACTTCTAAATTTACCCCAGCCCTACAGATCACAAAACAGGCATAAATGTACTCAAGCCCAGCCTTGGATTAAGTCGAGCACAACACAAGGCCACTCAAAGTTGGAGCAACATACTCCATTAGAAAATAATGGAGGTAAACACTTCAAATAACACCTATCATGAAATATTGTTAGAATAATTAAATTACATTGATCTTTAAATTATAATGATAAACATGTATATAGTTACAATTAATTAAGTATTTGATTATGCTAAAAATTAATAGTTAACATTTGGAAATTAAAGTTACATTCCATTTTTAAACTTTTATTACATTTTAAAAATAATTTACAATAAACACATAACTTTTAATTGAATTTACTCAATAAAAATATTTAATGAGAACCCTAGTGCCATTTTTTACATTTTGTTTAAACAGACATATTTATAAAATACAATTTCTTTGAACTTCTGTATTTTAAAAATAACATTTTTAAATTTTATGAATTTATAGGATTGGTTAAGACTCCTCCAAATGAGCTCATGTTCTATAACTTATTTAAATTCTTTCAAACTTTTAAAAAAATTTAGTAATTGTTGATGATGTGAATTGCATATTGTTGGTAGTCAATCTTATTGTAAATATTGTTGATCTCAGACGAGATCTAAATCAATAAATTGTTCTTCTTAAAATATATTTCTGGCATCCACCACCTTTGTGTGTGGACACAGAGAAAGTGTATGTTTTAGAACTTGCAACCCCCATTGCAAAGATCATAAATTCCAGATACTTGTTCTGAACCATGCCAACATTTAGTAAAATCATTTAATGGTAAAATACCCAGCCTTATCATTATTATTAGTTGTCACATGTTGTGCTCTAGGGAAAACAATAAATATTTTTGGGATTGTTTAAGAGACTTATAGTCGCAGTAGGGCCCATATGTTTTGAATGTAAAACAATGGGTAATGTAACTAGTTTAATGACAGGATTTTTTTAGGAATTGTTTAAGTTGCAATGAAGTACACTTCTGAAGGTGGTCCAAACTGCATTGCAGTGCAGTTGTGTAGTGGCTACCCTAAGATTGTTGTTAAGTGTATTTATGTGTGTTTCCATTGAAGTTTCCCTGTTTTAATAGATCTCTTAGGGTGAACACTGCAACTTTTATTCATTTGTAGGCACATCTAATTATGTTTGCCAACGCTATGGTGAAAGTGCTAGTGAGGGTGAATTCCAGCTGTATTGCCTGGATAGGAACTGCCTGACTTAGGGAAGATAGATTCCGAAGTAACTTTCCTTTGTAAAGGTTTCACTAATTACAATTGATGGAGGGAAATATACTCCTTTAAAATGGCACTTACCTGAGACATTATAACATTTTCCCAAAGCCCAATATGGGCCAAATCCTTGGAGCCAATGTGTGATAGATGGAACCTATCTTCCAAAGATTGAGAAAAAACCCTTCCAAGGCAAGTACACATATTTTATTTTTTTAATGAACATTTTATTGAAAAGAAAGAAGGAAAATAGTTACAGTGGTACATTAACATCACACAGTGTACAAATCATGAGCTGTTACAGAGTGTCTACATTTCATGTAAAACAAGAATATAGCAACACTTCCAGGCGCATAACGGTTGCGCTGATCAGGGGCCATATGTACCTGCTCCTCAGCCCGCATAACATTGGACAGTAATAGTACTACATCACACAGCAATTTTCCAGGTAGGAGACAACCCATCATACCATGCAAACCTTCCGCCAGATTGATAAGATTAAGCAGGGCCATCACCTTCAGTCTCTCCCGTTTCCTTCCCAACTAGATACTGTTGGTGGAGACCCCAGAAACTCTTAAGTTGGCTCTGGGGTTGGGGGGGGGGGGGGGGTAATAGGTCAGTATACAGTTCAGATTGTGTGTTACAATACACCATATCTTTGGACCTGTCTGCTACTAAAGGCGCCGCTCCATGCGCCCAGCGCATCGAAATCCTGCGCTTTTAACGAGCAATCCCATGTCTATTGATCGACACATCTCTCTCTGTAATTACCCAGTGTACCCCAATACGGCCAGTAGCGCGTCAAATGGCAGCGAAAGGCCCATGATTTCACTCAGTGTTCAATATCTGTCCCCAGTACTTTGCAATCTCTGGACATGACCAGGCAAATATGCAAGAACCCGGCAGAGCCAGCTCTGCAACGCTCACAGTCCGCAGTGTCCCGTAGGCCATAGCGAAACAACCTCTCCGGTGTATAATTAACTCTGTTAAGAAATTTAAAGTGGATCAGGCAAAGCCTTCCGTTAAGGGAGACATGCTGTGTAACCTCACAGCAGTACCGTCAAGTAGCGTCGTCAAGAGCCACCCCCAAATAATTCTGCCATTCCAATCTAGCCTTAGTAAAGGGGTTTCTTCTATAGTCTTGCGCCATGTCATAGATAATAGAAACATTCTTTTTGGGGGAGGCGGAACGCAGGAGGTAAGAAAAAGATACTAACTCAGGTGGCTCCGATATATCCTCACCCAGTAATTCACACAAAGCATGTCTCACCCTGTGAAAGTGAAACCGAGCAAGTGGTGTATAGTCGTGCCTCTCGATCTCAATCTCAGCCCACCCGCGGGCTCTTCCCTCAGACAACAGGGCGCCTATCTTAGTGATATCAAGTGTCACAAGAACATGCACCACTTCCCTTTCTCTGCAGACCGGCAACCAGTGATACCACTCTATCGGAGTCAGGGGGGAATACAGGATCGTGCCCGCCTGCCTCTTCAATAAATTCTGCTAGGCATGCATTACAGTTTTGACGGAGTCCAGAATACTGGCCCGTCTGGAGGGAGTCTGGAACAACAGCCGCGGGAAAGGAGAAGGCGCTGCCACCACCTTTTCGATCTGCAAGTGCAGGAGACCCAGTCTGTCATGAATCCAGTGATATGCATGTGAGCTTTGCACCACTATGTAATATAACTCTAGATCCGGGGCCCCAAGGCTCCCCCATAGAGTAGGGCAATGTGAGAACATCCCAT
Organism: Triturus cristatus; assembly: GCF_964204655.1. Lineage (NCBI taxonomy): Eukaryota > Metazoa > Chordata > Amphibia > Caudata > Salamandridae > Triturus > Triturus cristatus. The sequence continues at coordinate 662,690,171 of NC_140581.1, read as the reverse complement.
TTGACGTGAGGATGCTTCCCTGCCCAGGCCAGTTTCACTAAAAGAGAACAAATTATCTTAAACTAGTGCCCAGGGAGCACCATCAGGATGTTTAAGAATAAGAATAAAAATCTAAGGAGTACCACCATGTTCATAAGGAATATGCGCCCCATTAAGGACAAGGCAGGCAGATCAATTGATCTACATCCTCCTCTAGCCTAGCAATCGCTTTTCCATAGTTTTCACTGAGAACCAACTCCAAGTCTGTATGGACCTGTGTGCCCAGATAACGGACCGCGTCTGAAGTACACTGGAGGGGGAAGTCTAATTCGATGGGCACCATAGCTGGAGACAAGGGGAAGATTGTCGACTTAGCCCAATTGATCTTGAGACCAGGTAGCTCTCCATACCGCACCACCTCATCTAGAATTGGAGACAAATTCGACCCCGGATCTCTGACATAAAGAAGCATGTCATGCGCATAGGCTGACACAATGAGGTTATATTTAGGGAAACTAATCACCCTTTGTTCATGGTATTCCCTTAGGGCACATGCAAGAGGCTCGGCCTCTAAAGTGTATAGCAGTGGGGATAGCGGGCAACCTTGCCGGGTGCCCCTCAAAATTTTGATAGGGATCCTAGCAACAGGGGAGTTATATAGCACTGCCACCAATTTGAGGAAAATTTCTTCCACCCCCATGCGGCTCAGCACAGCATACATAAAAACCGCAGATGCTTTAATCTCAAGCTTGGCATGCTGTATTGTTCCGAACACAGTTCTAAGATTTTATGACAAGTTGCGCTCCAGTACAAACCCTGACTGCTCCGGCCCCACCAAAAGTGGCACCAGCGGGGCACGCCTGTTAGCCAATATTTTTGCAAAGAGCTTAGTATCAACGTTAAGGAACGACAGAGGCCTGAAGGACGAACACTCATTCGGGGGTTTACCCGGTTTTTAATAATGTTACTATAAGAGCTTCTCTAATTGAGAGGGGCATCATCCCATTCTCCCACATCTCCTCAAAAAGAGTGATCAGGTGTGGGATGAGCAGTTCCTTAAATTCTTTATAAAATGCCACAGTAAGGCCGTCCTGTCCAGGAGCACTCCAGAGTCACATTTCGTTGAGCGTAACAAAGCACTTCCCTAGGATCTAACGGCTTCATTGGGTGTCCGCTATGCTCATTAGTAAGCCATGGCATCTGGAAATGTTCTAAAGACTCTAGAATTGCTGCCACGTCAGCCTCTGCCCTAGAGCGGTACAAATCTGAGGAATATTGGCTAAATCTATCTGCTATCTCAGTAGGTTCGCTCAACAGCTCACCTCCTGCAGCCCGCACCTCTGTCACAATTCCTGACTCCCTTCTATTGCGCAGCAGATCAGCCAGCACTGCGCCCGGTCTCTCTCCCTCTCCATATATCCTAGCAACTGCATACTTCCCTATGTATTTTACCTCACTATTCGCGACCTCGTGGTACTCCTCCAGAGTACTTTTCAAGTCTTCCGACGCACGTGCATCGCCACCAGCAAGAACAGCCTGCTCTATGTCAGCCAATCATTCCTCCAGAGCCACTAGTCGCCTTCTGATTGATCGGAGGACCCCAGAATGCTTAGACATGGTCACCCTCTAATGAAAATTTTAAAAGTCTCCCACATAGTGAAAAACTGCTGGACAGAGCCAATATTTGTGTCAAAAAAGCTATTTATGGCCTCAGCTAACTCAGACTTGAATACACTATCTAGAAGGGAGTATGGAGGGAACCTCCATGTGAAGGAGGCAGGTTTCTTCCTTGGACTCTCAATGTCTAGCAGTATTGGGGGGTGATCAGAAAATGAACGGGGGAGTATCGTGCAGGCTTGTATCTGTGGAAACAGGGACCTAGAGGTAAACCAATAATCAATTCTAGTGAGCAGGTCTTGTAGGGGCCGAATAATGGGTGAAACCCCTCACTCCTGGAGAGCGCACCCTCCAGACATCCAGGAGATCCAGCTGAGTGGCAACGTCACATATACCTCTGGCCGCAGCCGAGGGGCATCGCACGGGGCACTCGGAGTGGTCCAGAGCCGTCCCCAAAGCACAATTAAAATCAACCCTCCCGACAGCTGTGGCAGAATAGCCTTTGCTGGCATGCGCTCAAGTAGATCGTGGTAAAACTGCGGATTTTCATAGTTAGGTTGGTAAAAGTTGATTATATGTAAATTAACTCCCCACCCATAGCACCTCAAGTTCCCATACCTGCCATCTGGGTCCACCTCAAGTGCCTCCAGCGCAATCCCTGATCTCGGGTTGACCCAGGTGAGCACCCCCCTAGTATGTGTAGTGAACCCCGCTACATGGAAAAGGCTGTGTAATCGTCTGCGTGTGAGCATATTGATACCTATGGGCAAATGGACCTCCTGGAGTAAAGCAATATCAATCTTGTGCTGTCTGAGGTAGGCAACCACCTTGCGCAATTTTCTAAAATCGTTGAGGCTCATAACATTCCAGGCTAGCAGGTGGACTCTATTACTACAACCCTGTGCCATAGCAAAGTACCCATTTCAAATCTGCACACCTTGCATTAGCCTTATGTCTCCAAATATCCTCCAGGAGGCCGCACAATTCCTGAATGTCATGTATGTATTGTGTGCCCACTACAATAACAAAAATGACAACATGTCCCCCTCCTCCCACGCTATGCAAACCCCAATTTGGCAGAGATGATACTTCACCCACCCCCACGTGACCGATTGTACTCTAACGAAAACTACAGCATCAAAATAACAACTCCGGAATATCACCATACAGTGGGCAACACACGGGGCGGATGTTACCGGCGATGCACTTAGATTTCCGCGAGCAAAGTAAGAGCACATAGCCATCTGTTCGGATTGTGTACATCCTTTCAAGGTCAGTTACCTGGGACCCCCAACAAGGCCAAGGTAAGCCAACAGCAACTGACTGTGCATGCAATTTCACAGTCTATGTCCCAGGGCTGCTGACAACATCAAACTGTCATTGCCGGTTGGGTCCCAGAGGACCCTGGCTGCCAGGCGGCTTCAGCCATCAATTAGGCACCACAGTCAGCAAGACATGTATAACATACCTGTAGGAGCAAACGTAAGAGGGCGGGTGCACAAACTTATCAGTCTTACTCCTTTTTTTAGGGAGGCCTGTAATGCGAATATTACAGCGCCTCGATCTGGCCTCAAAATCCTCCCCCTTGTCCTGCAGAGCCGTGAGCAGTTTCCAATCTGCTTCTGAGTGTTGTCTGTCTCCATTTCAGCATCTTCTACCTCGGACACCCGTCTCTCCGCCACGTCCAGGCACTCGGTGTGCTTGTCAATGCGCTCAGACATGCGGTCCAGCCGTTAGGCCAGGGAGTCAATTTTTCCATCAATGGTGGACAAGCTCTTCTGCATGGCAGTCAATATTTGGCAAAGTTCCCCTTCAAGTTCCTGAGTAGTGTCCTTCTGTGCAACAACTGCCATGTCTGCGCCTCCCTCCCTGTTCGTCGATTTACGCTGCTCAAACTGCAGCTTAGTCTGGGACTTGTCCACCTTGCCCATGATCCCCCAAGGCCTGGCAAACTCAACAATGACCATCAGCTCCCCTAGACTGCGATGATGAGCTCCCCACCAGCCAGAGGGGTACAGGGCAGCACTTCACCCTCAGTGCAACTTGCCAAAGATAGTAGTGGTGACCCACCGCCAGTCCAGGGTCAGCTTAAGGTGGGGGAGCAATAGAAAAAAGGAGGGCCGCCCTCCCAACAGCCAAGAAAGCGCCGCAGGTATTATGGGCCTGTATGGAGGCAGAGGCACCTCGTGCAAATCTCCCAGCGCAGAGGGCTCAGCAAATCGCCCTAGTCCGCAGCGCGCTCTATCGGAGCCGCCTTGCTCCCAATCGCTTAGAGGAAACAGCCTTCATCAGTGTCAGGGCACCACGCAGGACTCCAAGCTGCTGCCTGCATCAGTCTCTGGGGCCTCAATCTCCCATTCACTCCTTCACCTCACCTCGGAGTATAGGAATGCTCACATAGTCCGCATGCGCAACACTCTGCGCCAATTCAATTAAGAGTGCCCGGCCCCGCACCCGGTAGGCCTCAGGCTGCGCCTCACTCCAGGCCCATCAGCGCAGTCTTCCGTACATGCCAGGGAGCACGCCGCCGCCCCCGTCAGCCCCAACCGGCCAAATCAGGTGCACCCACTGCGCTCCGATAATCGTTGATTTCGAGCTCCAGGACTTACAGGCACCGCTGGGAGCAACGCAGTCCCGCTGCAGCCGCAGGCCACACCGCAGCCACTTGCTAGGCCTTAAACAGTCGAGTCCCAATGCTGTCCATCGGCAGCACGGCCATCAGCAATAAACGCACAGACAGGAAGCGCCCACCATGCGCTTTAAGTGGAGGCGGGCTTTGAGCGATTAGTCCACGGACATACCGGGATTCCTGTAGGATCAAGTAGATGGCTTACGGAGCTCGCTCAAGCAGCTGCCATCTTGTAGCCAGGCAAGCTCCGCCCCCCCCCAAGTACACGTATTTACAACATCTAAAGGACTTCCACCCAAATTCCAATTAAAAGGGCAACATTGTCTCTGACCCCTAAACGGCATCAACTTGAACTTAAATGTATTTGCCATCAGATAATTATCTCTAGCATTTTCAAAAAGAGCATCTAAGTTATTCAGAACTCTAACAATGTGAGATCAAAAATAACAATGTCATCCGCGTATAATAAAACATGCAAGTCTTGTTGCACTATTCGAGGAGGGAAATTCTTAAGATTAGCAAAGTGGGAGGGAAAATCGTTTAAGTAAATTGAAAACAAAAGTGGGACCAAAGGAGGACGCGCGTGATGTGACCCAAGATGGCCGCCTAGCTGTGGAGCTCCACATCGCATCAGGGACCCCCGATGTAATTCTGGCGGTTTTAACTCTGTTTTCGGCTATTTGCGAGTGTTTCCAGACATTGGAATACCTGCTCTTCGGGAGGATGTCTCTAATTTGCCATTTGTTCCTTGGTGGACATTAATTACTGCAGGTGAATCTTCCAGCTATCTAGCGGCAGCCATTTTGTATTCTAGCCAGCACACTTTCACCTCAGAAAGCGCCCTGCTCTATTCTGGAATGCTGTTTTTCACAATGTTGTATGTACTTTCTCCTCATTTCTTTTTTTTTTTGCTATTGAATGATATTTTTACTACTGGGAGGAGCATTTGCCTATAGGGATTCTGCTACTTGCTGAGTGCTTGACACTAATTAATATACTTAGTCACATAGGTAATTTTTGACTGCTTGTTGTGCTGGTCCTTGGGCAGGAGCAATAAATTATTACGCTCTATAAAAGGTCATCTTTCCAAGAGACCATACTCTTGCTCTACGCAGAATGCTTCCTTAATTAATTCCTCATAGCCATCTGAGGAAATGGCACAGTCGGTGTCCTCTCATTCTACAACTTTGCCTACTAATGCGTCTAAGGCACAATTACCTTCATCTATCAACAAAATAATTAATTAAGCAGGATCCCCCTTCTCCACTTAAATCTATGTCCCATGTTTTCTTGGACATTGTTTTGGAGGAGATATGTGAGCTAAGACCGGTTATTGAGGACACCAATTTCCGTTTACAGACTTTGGATAACAAATGGTTAGACATGGATTCTCATTTATCTTCAGTGGAGAAACAGATCAGTGAGGTACAGGATTCATCGGCCAGAATTACTTGCTCGGAGAAAGAGGTGGTGCAACTAAGAAAATCATCGGAGGACCTTGAAATGGAAACCGACGCAATAACCTCCGCTTATATGGCCTTCCTGAAGGCCTTGAAGGCGATGACCCTGTTACTTTCTTCACCACTTTCCTTCCACAGCTTCTAGACCTTCTTACAATGACCAAATTAAACATTCAACGCGCACATCAACTAGGTCTACGTCTGTCTTCCTCTTCTGCTCCTTCCAAACCTTGCGGAGTAGTTCTCTTACTCCTGGAATTCACTGACCTTTTAAAAGTCCTGAATGATGCTAAACTTAAGAAACAGCTCTCTTGGTCTGGTGCAAGGTTGTTTATTTGTCAGGATGTTTCATCGACCACTGCTAAACGAAAAAAGGAATTGCTGGACCTTCGCCATGCTCTTCGCTCTGTTGGAGCACGCTTTTCCTTATTCCACCCTTGCCTGTTTAAGGTCACCTTCTTGAACAGACTTCTTCATTTGAGGACCCCGCAGATCTCAGGAAATTCATTAATTCCCATTCCACATACTCGATGGAGATTGCTGGTCCTTCCTCTCATACTTGAATTTTAATATTTCTTCTGTTGCGTTTGATCTTTTTTGATTATATTGAAGCATGTTTCTTTGATTAATCAACTTTTTACTCCATATTGTTTTTATTACAGGTTCCGTGGAATTCAATGTGTACCCGCCCAATGTTCTTGCTCCTATTTATGTTAATACGGCACCCGGTGTGGTTTGTTGCCGCTTGTTGGGTGTGCTGTCTTCGTTTGTCCGTTGCTACTCCTCATTTTACCTTCTGTTCCCCTGTTAAGGTATGTATTACAGTCGTCAGATTTCTGACATGTACTGTCTATCCTTGTTTCTTCTTTTCTCTCCCCTCTCCTTCTTCTTTCTCTGTTATGTTTTCCCTATCCTTTTCTTCATGATATTGCAATTTTTTTTATTCTATTTTTCTCTTTCACTACCAATGCGTTTTCTCCAATCTGTTACCTATGGCTCTTATTCTATCTTTTTTTTTCATACTTACTTCCCCTACTAATTTTCTTTTACTCCTCTGTTATTGTTAACTTTATTGTTACATATATAACGTTATTTTCTTTCATTCAGAGTTGTTACATGGAATGTAAAGGGTTTTATTAATCCTATAAAGAGGCAGAGAATTATTTCCCATTTACCCTCCTACAATCCTGATTTAGTCTTATTACAAGAAACTCACTTGACAGAGGCTGAAGCTCTTAAGCTTAAACATAATTGGGTTGGTTTAGTACTTGTTTCGCCCACGAATATAAAAAAGAATGGTGTCATTATTTTATGCCATAAAAAGTTGAAATGCTCTGTTGTTACACAAGACATAGATACTGATGGTAGATGGATTTTGGTCAAACTACTTATTAGTAACATTTCTTTAACTATATTTAATGTATATGGTCCAGCCCAACCAGATTACATTTCTGGCCTACTATGACAAATAAGTGTATTCAACACAAAGATTAATTTTTTATACTTGGAGGCGATTGTAACCAAGTTATGGACCCCTTTATCGACCGCAAATCCCAGGTACGTTTTATTCCCCACAAAACTCACAAACAATTTCACAGTACAATTACGCAGACTCATCTCGTTGATGCCTGGAGACTATGTAACCCAGATCAGACAGAATTTTCTTTTTTCTCCCCTCCACACGGTTCCCTAACCCGATTGGATTACATCTTCCTCTCCAAACCCTTGTCTCAAAATATCATTTCTTGTTCGATCTAGCCCATTTTGATCTCGGATTATGCTACGGTGGTTGCAAATTTTGATTTACTCCGCTCGCGGTCCAAATCTTCTAGGTAGAGATTTAATCGTTTCCATCTGCAAGATCCCGTTTTCTCCTCCTCCTTCACTTCCTTTGCTGAAGAATTCTTTTCTTTCAATGAAAATCCTTCTGTTCTTCCTGCTTTGGTGTGATACAGTTTTAAGGCCACTGCTCGGGGCTTCATCATTGATTTTGTATTCAGAAAAAAGAAACAAAACCTTAATCAACATAAAGCCCTGCTAACCAATATCAAACATTTAGAACACCAAGGGCCATATGTAGGTAGCTAAATACCGGTCGGTAACGGCCGAAATTCGGTAAATATCCCGTTACCGACCGGTATTTAGCCAATTGAGATGTAGGAGTCCAAAAAGAAGGATTCGGTAATTATGAATCGGTAAATACCGATTCATCTTTACCGAATTCTAAATTTCCGATTCATATTTACCGAATTCATATTTACCGATTCGGTAAATATGAAATGGTAAAATGAGAAAAGAGATGTAGGAAAAATCGATATTAACAAATTCCATGAAATTCGGTATTTAAGAGTCGTAATTAACACAGAGTGAAAGCAGGTGGTAATCAGCCACAGTGCATATAACAATCCCAAAATGCAACAGCGTGAACACCATGGCGGCTCTGTATGTGATTGCAAGGCGCCTACGTCTACAGGCAGAAGGTCTGAGGATTTGGAGACGGGAGGAACGCATTTACAGACAGCGCATCACACTCTTTCAACAGACTGAGGCTGAGATACATGAAAGGTACAGGCTACACCCCCAAACCATCATGGACCTGATAAGGGACCTGCACCCACTCCTGGACCAGCCAACAACAAGAGCGCATGCCATACCACCATATGTGCAGGGGCTCTGTAGCCTACATCTACTGGCATCTGGCAGTTACCAGGGGGTGATAGCTGCGGTAGGCGGGGTATCCCAGAGTTGCCTGTCCCGTTTCTTCAGGAAGTTCCTGGATGCCATGATACAGAGAATGCAACACTACATTAGCTTCCCAAACACACAGGCTGAACTGCTGAAAACAAAGACCGACTTTTACCAGATGGCACAGTTCCTGCATGTCATAGGCTGTATTGATGGCACACACATTCCAATCTGCCCACCAGCAGCCACTGAGCACATCTACAGGAATAGAAAGTCCACCCACTCCATAAATGTGCAGGTAATCTGCGATACAGGCAACATAATCACTGATATCGTAGCAAAGTTTCCTGGGAGCACCCACGGCTCCTACATCTTCCAGAACAGTGGGATCTACACACGCCTGGTTGCCGGAGAATTTGGAGAAGGATACCTGCTAGGTAAATCACTGTGACACTCCCTAATACTTACCGCATATCAATGTGTATTGAGGTATGTGACTAATGTTACTCTCTTACTCACCTAGGCGATAGTGCATATGCCGTGCGGTCATTCATCCTCACTCCCTACCTACTCTCATCAACCCTGAGTGAGAGACGATATAACGTGGAACACAAATCAACACGCAACGTGGCGGAGCACACGTTTGGACTATTGAAAAGCAGGTTCCGCTGCCTCCACAAAAGCAGAGGCGCACGCCAGTACACACCCATCATCTGCTGCAAGATCATTGCCACTTGTGCAATGCTGCACAACCTTGCTACAAAGACAGGTACAGAGGTGGAAATAACAGATTTTGAGGACAATGATGATGAGTTTGCACAGCCAGAGCCCAACGCAGCAGGAGTGGCAGCAGCAACAGATGGGAGAGTGAGACGGTCAGAGATCACATGCAACTATTTCTAAGTAAGTAAGGGGACACAGCCAGTAGTTGGATGCTATGACGTAGTTTTAATTTTCCGGCAATACGCCACAACACAAAACTGGCCTAACAAATTGGTGACATCCATAGTTGGAAGTCAAGGGTTCCTTCACCCAACTGTGTCCTGTAATTGTGTGCTGCATCAGCGTCTGCACCCACGCACTACAGTGCCGGGATGCCAGTGATTGTGTGTCCTCACTGGCTGTGGGACCAGTGGCAGCCCCATGCCGTCTGATGCTCCTCCGTGTGCATGTGACAGGGGGGGTAATGCTGCTCCTAATGGTGGTGTCCTCGCTGTCCCCAGCATCCACAGCACCAGTGGTGGCAGAGTGGCTTGTAAGCAGCACCTCCAGTGCACTGGTCACCCTCACCAGCCCCCTTGACACATCATTGCTGCAGTGCGCAAGCCCCTCCTGCATTGCCACGGAGCGCCTGCAGAGCAGAGAAGTGGCAGTTGCTAGGCGGTTCACTGCCCTTGTGTGGTGATCAATTTTCTGCCTCTCCCTCCGCCATGTTGCTCTGTCCTCATCGAGTTTTGTGCACAGCAGCATGACGGACTGGGACATGTCCCGCATGCCCGCAGCCATCTCCCTCATGCCCTCAGCCATTGAACTTATGCCCCTGTCAATGTTGCCCATTGTGTCATTTAGGCCCTTCATCTGGCGCTGTACTGACTGGATTGCCTTGCCTTGTAGGCGTTGCACCTTCACCAAGGTGGCCTCCAGCCCTAAGAACACACCATGGCTCTCACCCTTTGGAGGTGGACTGCGCACCTGAGCCCTGCGGCGGCGTCTGGCCCCTGTGTGTGCACCCTCAGAGGTGGAGGGCAAACCGGCATTGCTACCATCCAGTGGCACAGTGGATGTGTCCTCCCCCCTCGAGTCTTCTGATGAGGACTCTGACACCTGCAGTCTGGCAACTGCACGCCTCCTAGACCTGACCAATGCAGGTGGTGTTGATGCGGGTGAGGCCATCAGGAGTGGCGAGGGTGGATGTGGTGGCGAGGCTGGCTGTGGTGGCGTGGCTGGCTGTGGTGGTGATGCTGGCTGTGGTGCTGTTGTCTGCCCAGCACTCGTGGTGGCCTTCTCTGTCCTGTCCTTCCGGGGTGCCCTCTCTCCCTTCTCCTGAGCAGTCCTGCGTGAAGTATCGCCTGTGGACAGAAATTCAACATCAGCTCAGTGTACCTGCAGCCCTGTATTGCTTACATCATAATAAATTTCTGCATCACTATCTCATTGTCCTCTGCCTGCTTTTCGCTTATGTGTGTCATATGCCTTGTTGTTCTGTGCGAATCTTGTCATGATAGGGGTTTCACAGACTACATCTCCGATAATGCATTGCTGGTATGCACAAACCCCTGTACTGGAGTGGGATTCACATTGCACAATTGGGGATTTGGGATAGGGGAAGGGGGGGCACAATGCTGTGCATGCAACTTACCGTGTTTGGTAGCAACTCTGGCAGAGCTGTCTGCATCCCCAATCCCAGCGACACTTTCGGGCTCAATCGTGGTCTCCATGAGCTCCTCAAGTTCAGTCAGGGCAGGTGCCCTGTTCCTGCCTCCTCCTGTCCGGCTGGCCTCTTTCTTCAAATCTGCCATCGTCCTCTTTGTGATGATACGGATATCGTACCACTGCTTCTTCAGCACATCAATGTACCGGGGGGTCACTCCGATGGCATTTACCTGCGCCTGGATTCCAAGCCAGATCCGTCTTTTCTCGGATTCAGCCACTTGCAGGGACTGCTTTCCAAACAGCTTATTGTGCTGCTTCACCACCTCCTCCACAAGTACCTGCAGTTCCTTTGGGCTGAATTTGAGTTTCCTCTTCCTTTCGCCTCCATCTCTCTCTGTGTCCTGGCTGGTCATTGTGTCAGATTTCCTGTGCAAGTTCAGCCACTGGCTCTGTTGCTCTCCTCTGCACTCCCAGCCTCTCCAGAGTCTGCTGATTGTGTGCACCTGCCTGGGTGTGGCCACTTCCTGGTTGGGTTGGGTGTGATTTGCACAGGATTGGCTGATTCCTCAATTGCGGTTCATTTGAATTACCGATTCGGTAAATTCCGATTCAGTATTTACCGAATCGGAAAATACCTAATCGGTATTTACCGATTCGGTAAATACCGAATCGGAAACACCGGTCGGGATTGTAGAATCGGTAAACATTTACCAATTTTTACCGAATCAGTAAGTGTTACCGAAAAATTAGGTACATAGCAAATACCAATTTCTAATTACCGATTCGGTAAAATTCGGTATTTAGGAATCGGTATTTCTAGGTAACCTACATATGGCCCCAATTGTATACTTCCTCATCAGATTCCACTTTGCAGAAGCTTATCCGTGCAAAGACAGACTTTAATAAAATATCTACTGATAATGCCTCCTCTAATTTGCTTCAAAGCAGTGCCCAATATTATGGTGGAAGAAACAAAGTTGGATCACTCTTAGCTAACTATCTCAAATCTAGAATAGGAGAGAGTGCTGATAGACTCCATTCAGTCAACAGATGGAAAACATCTTTTTAAAGATCGGGACATTCTAGATGAGTTTACAAAGTTCAATAAAAATGTATATACTCCAGAAACATCCACACCAGATTCTCTTATTGACACTTATCTTAGCAATATTCCTCCCACCTCTTCTATAGATCTTAACTTTACTTCGCTAGATATGGACCTTTCGATCCAGGAAATCTCTAATTCTCGGAACGCTCTAAAGAAAAATAAATCCCCTGGCCCTGATGGTTTTTCAGTAGAACTTTACTTACATTTTTCAAATTTGTTGCTCCCAAAAATTTTAATAATCTTTCAATACTTTTGCACTACTGGTACGGCGAGTGGCATCTTCTTGGAAGCCTCTGTATGTCTTATTCATAAAGAAGGCAAAGATCCCAAATTTTGCAAGAACTATCGCCCTATATCCTTGATAAATGTGGACTATAACATTTTACCTAAATTACTGGCATTACGTCTCGAATCTCTCCTACCACATTTAATTTAATAGGTTCAGAATAGTGTAGTTTTGTCAAAGGTAGATTAACTTCTGATAATTCTCGGTTATTTTTTAATGTTTTAAATGAGGCATCTACTCTATCCTATTCTTTAGTAGTGATCTCTATCGATGCAGAAAAGGCCTTTGATAGGGTAGACTGGTCTTTTCTTTTTAAGGCACTTCGATGGCATGGTTTTGGCCCTAAATTCATTTCTCTTATCTCATTACTTTACTCAACACATACTGCGCCCACCATAGTTAATGGCCTTGTTTCACAACGTTTTTCACTTCATCGTGGTGTCCACCAGGGATGCCCCTTATCTCCTCTTCTATTTATCTTATCTTTGAAACCCTTGCTATCTCATATCCATCATAATACCTCTATCTCTGGTTTCCTTTATGGAGATCATCACTTGAAGCTTTCTGCCTATTCAGACGATATTCTACTTTTTATCTCAAACCCAGAAACCTCTATCCCCCCATTACTACAAGAATTCTCTGATTTTTCAGCGGTGTCAGGTTATAAAATCAATTCAGACAAGACAGAGATCCTTCCATTTACCAAATTTTGCCTTAAGCCATACTTTGACTTAACTGGTTTTCACTGGAATAGCTCTAGAATTAAGTACCTCGGTATATGGTTCACTAACTCCATTTTGGATTCAGTCAAAATAAATTTGAAAGAGGCTCTTGCTCGCATTTCCAAACTTCTTTTTTCCCGGAATCCTCTTTTCCTTTCCTGGTTGGGGTCGCCTTGACTCTATCAAGATGATGATCACTCCAATTGTACCATATTTCTTTTGAGTGATCCCGGTTCACATTCCTTCCATCTACTTAAAAAAAATATAGACTCCCTTCTTCCCAAATTTTTGTGGAACACAAAAAAAATCTCTGTCTCATCTTAGAAAGCTAAAATCTGCTGGAGGTGTACATTTTCCAGACTTTCAGTTATATCATAAACCTTTTTGTCTTAAACAAGCTTCTCACTGGCCTCTTACGGAAGCTTCTCTTTTTGCCCCTTTATGGGTTACTGTTGAACGTTGTTTATTCGCCCCTTTTTCTATCAAAGAGATTCTTGCATTTACTGCCAAGACCATTCTCACATCTTTTCCACTGTTTAAACACACTTGCTCACTGTTAAGGGCTCACTGCCAACCCAGAATAATATCCAGAAACACTTTTCTACGTTCACACCTTTGATATAACCGTCTCATTACCATTAATAGCAGAACTTTGTTTGGAATTCCTGGAGAACTAAAGGCATTAGCTTGGTCCCAGATATGTTTGACGGTATATCTTCATGTTCCTTTCCTCAATTCCAAGCCACATTTAACTGTCCTCGCTCGTTTTTGCAAAAAGTTTTGATACTTATGGAAGTGATTTTAGATGTTTTTTATTCCCTTCCTCCTGAAGATTCCTTGTCTACAAAATACCCACTCTTCAGAATTCTGTTGTTACTCCCAAAAGCCTCCTTGATTTATAAATACTTTTACTCCGCCGATCCGGAGCATTCTAAGACTAAGATGGAACTCGCTAGGGAGACAGATTTTGGGTTGTAAGTGGAGCATTGATCTAAGGAATAGGATCTCGGCTAGGTCGTAAAGAATCTCTAGATCTGCATCCACCACTCAATCTATGTTTTTTCTATATCACAGTCTGTTTTTACTCCCATCTCCATAGCTAACTTTTTCTATATCACAGTATGTTTTTACTCCCATCTCCATAGCTAACTTTGCACATACTAATAATAAGACTTATTGGTCATGTGATTATCCCTTGGCCGACTTGTCCCACCTCCTGTTTTCATGCCCCGTAGCTTCTTTTTGGTTACAAATTTGGTTCTGCCTTTCAACTATTTTTAATCTACATATTCCTATATCAAAAGTTCTTCTCTTTACAGGAAGTTTATCAGAGTCTCTAAGCTTATTATTTCACGTGAAAGGGTTGTTTGACCTGATGTTAGCCTAAGCATTTCAACAAATTACAATAAATTGGAAATGCTCAAACAAACTCACAGTCTTGGTGGAACACTGTATGCCACTATCATAGATTGGATATTGTTTTTGCCTCCTATTGTAATCCACATATAAATAGAGATTTATTTTGGTTACCGCTAACTATTTATTTGAATAAGATTTCAATTACTCAAGTTTCCCGTAATTGTTCTGAAAATTTCCAACCTCCATGATTTCTTTTTCTTTGCCTTTTTTCTCTTTTGTAACCTTTAGTAGTGTATTATTCATATGAAAATATGTTAATTATACCCTTCTTGTTCTTTAGAGTACTATTGTTATTTGATCCTTAGTTACAGAGTATATCTTATCATCCCCTTTCTCCTTTACTCCCCCTTCTCCTTCCTATATACTCCTTAAAATATACACAGCTTTCTGCTAAGTATTATTGCCTATTTGTATCTCATATGTTGGTTATTATCTAACTTGTTACATTTAGGCAAATGTTTTATGTGTACCACTTATTTAATAAAGCTTATAAAACTTTAAAAAGAAAGTGGGACCAAAACACAGCCCTGCTTCAAACCGTTCTGTGCCAAAATCTTTGGAGACAAACCCTTATTTCCCCCATCAGTACTCTACACTAAGTAGACGAATACGGTGAAATGACTAATCTTAGTACTTTAAAGGTATTCCCAGGTGAACCAATTTCCTCCAAAGAGTGAAGTTATCAACCCTGTTGAATGCAGTTGAAAAATCGACAAAAACAGTATTTAAGATCTGAGTCTTATACACAACATATTTGTCAATGAGGGTCTAGACGATTGCTTTATTGTCAATCACTGAGTGGTTGGGTCGAAATCCCACTTGAAATCACCCCAGGAGAGCATGCCCATTCTTCAAGATGCTTCAGAATGCTGGACGCAAAGATCTTTCTCAAAGTGTCCAGCAACTCTATTTGGCGATAATTACTAGGCAAAGAGTGAGACTTTAAGTATTTAATTATTTAGTAAACACCCATTTTGATTAACTCATGTTTTGTATCATTTTATTAGGTCTAGGGTACAATAAGTATTTTAGAATATTTTACACTGATTTATTGATGGGCCCAGCATCGTCTTTCAATACAGAAGGCCATGCAACCTTTAGATGAGGGTGATATGGGAGCACCCAACTTGGAAATGTACTATTTGTCAGTGCAACTGGTGTGAATGTCAAGATGGCTGTTGGTGAACTAGTGAACAACATTTATACCGCGGACTTGTTGAAGGTGCAGGCTAGATGATTTGTTTCAAAGAGAACTGCACACAATTAGAAAGTGCTGGATTAAATATACTCATAAGATGGGAACTACAGAACCCTGTTCCTCAGACCTATCACTTTGGTCGCTTCCTAGAATCACAGCAGTGGCCAAGACACATGCAACCTAGTTCTGGACACAGAAAAAAATTACCACACTAGGTGGTATGAATGAGGAGAGTATGCTTATCATGTTTCAGCCCCAAACAGCTACATCTGGCCTGGCCATTAGTACATTTTTAACGTATAATTAATAGCGTTGTTGGAGAAATATGGGATAAAGATGCACCAGAACCGCCAAAATCTGGAGCGCTGTACAACCTACCAAACCATGGGGCACAGCGTAAAGCTGTGCCAATGATGTATAAAGTGTTAGCTTCCACATTCTATGTATCTAGAACTACCCTTAAGGCTACTTGGGACCAGAAACTAGGGATCAGGAATGGATGCTTATTCTTCAGTTTACAAAATAAGTGAACAGAAACTCAAGCTTTAAATTCACCCATTTTAATTATTTACTCTGTATCTATCTCTCCCCAGCTTGTCCAGTAACAATGTACCCAGGGGCATGGCGACGTGACCAAAATGTAGAACAGACCCTGCCAAATTCTTTTATATGGTATGGCAAAGCCCCTTTATGCATCAGTTCTGGACTCTACCGCTATCTGGATACCACTATGGCCACTTGCCCACTGGGCAGATTTAGTAGATTGGTGAAAACCAGAAATGTGGTTACATTTATAGGCTAGGTGATGCTTCTGGGTAAGCACAGTATTATCATCCTGTGAAACAAGTCAGTGGCTTCTGACATCACCAGATGGCTTAGAGAACTGCAAAAATGGACCATTGCAGAGCTAAATGTTATGACACTCCTGCAATGACGAAGACAAATGTGATTTCTTTCAGCTAAATTTGAGGTTTGCAGGCGATTCTGGGTAAGAAAACGTTGGGGGATCCACGCAAGCCATACCTTACTGGAATTTCCGGCGTGTCTAGTTTTCAGAAATGTGTGGGTTTGGTAGGTTTCCCTGGCTGGCCGGCGAACACGGGGCCAAAAACCTAGGTGACCCCCTTGCAAAACCAGGTCGTTTTGTGATAGGCAATTTTGATGTCCCCTCAATACGTTTTGGGCCCTTGCCTGTCGCGGGTACTTGACCCACCCACACTAGTGAGGCACCATTATTCTTGGAAGACTTTGGGGAATGCGGACTGGGTGGAATTTTGTGGATCCACGCAGATTCCAAAACTTTCCACCACAGAAACGTGAGGAAAATGTGTTTTTTGGACACATTTTGAGGTTTGCAAGGGATTCTAAGTAACAGAACCTGGTGGGAGCCAGACAAGTCACCCCATCCTGGATTCCCCTTGGTGTCTAGCTTTCAAAAATGTACAGGTTTGATAGGTTTCCCTATGTGCCAGCTGCGCTAGGGCCCAAAACCCACAGGTAGGCACAGTGCTAGAAAGAAGTCTGTGCCTAGTGGGCTTTCCGCTGCCCTGGGGGGAATCGGGGCAGGGGGGGTTGCCCTGATGTGTCCCCAAGGGGGAAAGAAAGACTGTGGCTATTTTTTGGGGGTAGGGGCATTGGTATGCCCATTCTGGGCAGCCCCCACGCATGAAAAAATCCAGCGTAATCGTTGGCGCCTAGTGGGCTTTCTGCCCCCCCCCCCCGGGGGGCAGATCAGGGTCTACTGCCCCATCTGCCTCCTGGGGGGGCAGAAAGGCTGTGGCATCTTTTTGGGGGGCAAGGGGGCATTGGCATGCCCATTCTGGGTAACCCCCACCCCGAACTTTGGAAAAATAAATCCATGGTGGCTAGTGGGCTTTCTGTCCCACCCCGGGGGGGCAGATAAGGGGCTATTGCCTGATCTGCCTCCCAGGGAGAAAGGCAGAAAGACTATCATTTTTTTGGGGGGTGGGGGCCTTGACATGCCAATCCTGGGCAACCCCCACCCCTACCTATAAAAAAAGAAAATCCCTGGCGCTTAGCGGGCTTTTTGCCCCCCCGGTGGCAGATCAGGGGCTATTGCCCCATCTTCCTCCTGCAGGGCAGCAATTCTTTAGTTTTCTTTGGAGGGTATGATGGGGGCATTTGCATACCCATTCTGGGCAGCCCTAAAAAAAAGAATCCCTGGTGTCTAGGCTACTGCCCCAATTTGCCCCCCAGGGGGGCGGAAAGACTGGAATTTTGTGGGGGGAAGGGTGGGGGCATTGGCATGCCCATCTTTGGCAGCTCCCACCCCTAAATTAATCATAAACAAAAAAAAACCTGCCATCTAGTGGGCGGTCTGCCCCGGGGGCAGATTGGGGGCTACCGCCCCCATCTGCACTGGGGGGGCAGAAAGACTGTTATTGTGCAGGGGGGGTTGGGGGCTTTAGCGTGCCCCTACCCCTAATTTACATAATAAAATAATTCCCTGGTTTCTAGTGGGCTTTCTGCCCCCCCCCCCCCGGGGTGCAGAAAGACTGGAATTTTGTGGGGGGAAAAGTGTGGGCATTGGAATGCCCATATTGGGCAGCCCCCAACCTAATAACGTAAGGCAACAAAAAAATCCCTGGCATCAAGTGGGCTTTCTGCCCTCCCGGGGGGAGCAGATTGGGGGCTACTGCCCCTATCTCCTCCCCGGGGGGGGCAGAAAGGCTGTAATGGTGGTAGGGGGTGGGGGCATTGCCTGCCCATTTTGGCAGCCCCCACCTTAATTATTTATGCCACAAAAAAAATCCCTGGTGTCAAGTGGGCTTTCTGCCCCCCCCCCCGGGGGCACAGATTGGGGGCTACTGCCCCTATCTGCCTGAATATGCCCAAATGTTTTTGGGGTGGGCAGAGGCCCTTGCCCAAGGGGCCGCTCCCCCCTCCCTGGTGTCTAGTGGGTGGATCCCTGCTTGGGGATCACCCTCCTGGGGTGATCCCCAAGCAGGGATCCACTAGGGAGGGGTACCATTTGAAAGGGGAGATTCTCCCCTTTCCAACGATACCTCTCCTGACTTTCTACATGCTCAGGGGGCTGAGATAGCCCCCTGAGCACGTAGAAAGTGAAACTGAAATGAGCCTCTTGGCTCATTTCAGTTTCATTTTCATTGCAATGACGTCAGCGCGCCTTTTGTGCGATCGGCATTGCAATGGAAATGTAAATTGGCCTCGGGAGGTTGGGGAAGCTCTTCCCCAACCTCTTGAGGCCAATAAAAAAAATGGGAATCCCTCTGCTGTCTGCAGCAGAGGGATTCAGTGCCCCATGGCCACACTGTGTCCATGCAAGGTCGAGACCCAAATGCAGTAACAATTTGAACATTAATTTATGACTCTAATGCAGCAACCAACATTTCTCACATATATGGTATGACAGAAACGTTTATTGCTTGTTATAGAATTGTATATATGATGTACCGAACCCATTGTACATTGAGACGGTCTTCAGACCTTGAGCCTGTAACTGTTCTCCCAGCTGCACTGTTTAATCGAACAAACTATTCCTGTTTTGCCAAACGCCTCTTGTCATCTGTTTTTTTAAGGTTAATCGAACCCGAGCAACATTTTGGACACTACTGTGATGGGTATCGCCACCTATGGGAGAAAAGTTCCTAATAGTATTTTTAGGCTCATTAAGTCATAGATGCCCACACCCCCGGAACTGATGGGGTGGAGACTTGTAAGTCTACACTTAAGTGTAAAGCTACAAAACAAAATGGTAAATAGCACACACGTGTTAGTTACACCTTGGTGCAGGAGTAGATTTAAACTTGAGTAAATATACACATGTAAATTTACCTTTGTGAATAGGACCCATTTTGTGCTATTGGGCAATCATTTTTGTTATTTTGTTGCTCTATTTTTAACAAAATATCAGGTATTTAAAATCAATCTAAGAGCTGCTTGTATGTGTAGTTAAAAAAAATGGACAAATGGACATGATATTATCATGGAAGAGGGGAGTAGTGCCCATTTTCAGGAGGATTTGGACCTCGTACAGGACTGCAGTCAAAGGAAGGTGACCCCACCTGGACAGATACACGTTGGCCAACAACAAAGGTGGGCAAACACCGTAATTGATTGGAAGTTCTGCTGAATATGCGTGGCAGAGGTCTGTTGCTCGAATGTGAATGTACCTTGAAAAAATAAAAGACTAGAGGCATTTGGCAAAACAGGAACAGTTAGTTTAATGTAATGCATTGGCGGAGAGAACTGGCGACAGAGTCGGGGTCTGAAGACTATCTCAAAGTACATTGGTTATGGCCATCATTTTATACATTTCACAAAGTGTCATGAAGCAATTTGTACATTCTTTTTAGAAGAGGGATCTGGGCCTAGTCACAGGGACATAAATCTGGTCATTTTATAAGAAGCACAGGTGGGTCTCGACCTTATGTGGACACAATGACAGGCCAGTGGGAACGTGTCCTGATGTTTGACATGGTGAGCATGTGATTACTGCATGTAGCGTGCCTGCTGGGTTCTGACTGGCTGAGTGTTCCTAACTTAGTATGGCATCTGACTTTATGGTGTTTTGGGAATGCGCGTCCCTCTGGCCAAATGTGTTTAATTGGGGCCAATCTCTTATGACCATTGCAGTGTTTCTGCCTATCCGTGGGATCAATCTGGATATTCCTGATTACGTGTTTGTCTAAGGGTTACGTGTCACCACACCTGTGATCTGTCAATCAGTTGCTTAAGGCCTAGGTCACAGTATTTTTGACCCATTTTTCATGGGGAGGTCTTATACGGTGGTATTTAATAACAGCGGTGCGAGTTCGTTGTTATATGGACATATACCAAGGCGTACATCGATATTGTATTTCTCAATATTAGCATTACCCCCTCTAGTTGAATTTTCAGCGACATCTTTTGCCTCACACTTCATGACAGTCACTTTATTTGAGGTTCGGTGTGTTTCTGCTATGTCTGCTACTATCTCCCTAGTTACTTACATTCTACCTAATCTGAGGACTGTGTGTTTTTTTCCACAGGAAACCCCCACTTGTAGAAAACCCACACAAAAACAGCATAAAAGTGATAATCGGACGCAATGACATGCACAGTCTGGTCACCCACTGGGGGAGCCAGGAAAACAAATCGATAAACCCGTCCTGCTCAGGGGCACCTCCCTCCTTCTTCATGTCAGTTTGTAGATCATCCAAAAGGCGCGGACCTCACACCATGAGGGGCATCTCCCGTTTGCACTCAAAATAAATGAGTAATAAGGTTAATCATGTTTTAGTTGATGTTTCTCAATAAACTTTATTGACAAAATAAATTGTTCTTTGATGTTTTTCATTCGTTATTACTTCATAACTTTAGTCTTCGTTAGATATGATAATTGACAATCACATATGCCCTGCCCAATGCATTTTGGGCAATTAGCCCTTCGTCAGGGGCATAACTCTGTAAATAGAGGAAACTTCGGTTCAGTACATGAACGGATAGTCAGCCAAAATTACAATCAAGAATGCTATGTGCAAGAAACCTCAGAGTTGGAAGGTGCAGCCACGTGAATCGGGTGCCAAAAATAGTACATGCATTGTAATCCCTAAGAAAACTCAGTTAAAAGAGATAAGAGACGGGTGAAAACAACGGTGACTGGGCAGTGTGGTGCAACAAACTGAGACAAGCAGGGTGCATGCCAAGTCATAAACATGCTGTGATTTGATTGAGGATGTTAAAAAGGAAGAATAGAATTGAGGTGAAAGAAAACACCTTATTCCCAGTAATAAACATTTGATTGTATAAAATTCCAACATTTGTGACCGGGTGCTCTAAAGGGTAAAGACCGCTCTCAAAGTATAGGTACACGTGCGGAATCAGCGGGTGCACTCACTTAATGCAGCGTAGCTGAATTCTACGTCGAGATGTTGAACATTGTGGAAGTATCTACACGAAAAAGACTGTATGAGCAAATACTCGACAACGCTGAATCACAATATCTATATGAACAATAAATAAATGGACCTTACCCGTGCTAGAAAGATGTGAGCATGACTGACTCTTCTCCAAAAGTTCGCGTGCACACCGGTGAATCCGTGAGTAATATAAAAACGTTTGAAGAACTGGAAGTGCCAGTACTCCCGCAGTAATGAAAATAAACAACAGACCGAACTACAGGTCCGTCCAATTGCCGATATATTACGTGTGTTTTCACAAAATGTGCTTTTCAGTGCGAGTACTAAAAAGATTTCACAACGTGCCTACATAATAAGTGATAACACTGAGTTAACCCTGTATGTTTGCTGGACTTAACTATATTAAAATAAACCAACATGTAGTGAAATTAACCAAAACGTTACAGCGCATGACTGGAATGAGTGTGCAGAAGGGTAAAATACAATATTTGTTTCAAAACTACGATTACATATTATCCTTAGACAAACATTTAGCCTTCTTTAACATAGCATTGATGTCAAATGATTATTCAAGACATGCCCTGCCTTCAGTGGCGGCTGGTGACTTTTGAAAGTGGTGGGGCGTAAAAGTTCATGATGAGTGCCCTGTGGCAAGCAAGCGTAGTGAGTGAGCCTGACTGTCATAGCAAGGGTTCCAGGAATTCTCCCAGGGGAAAATTTTGTAAAAGGTGTGGGCAAATGGTGCTTTTTCAAGCAAATTTTAGAAAGCAAGAAGTGTCATAAAGCAATTGTGAAACTGTAGTTATGACATCAATAAAAATATTTCATATGATAATGTCGCTGGTAACTGCTTATTCTGTATAATCAGAGAACTGCTATGTTAATTCACAGGCCTGTTCACGAGAACACAGTGCATGCTTTCTTTTTCAAATTGCCACTAGTGAGGCACAGGGTTGGAAAGCACTGGAGAGGGAAGGTTAGGGCTCTGGAGCTGGCATGATATTGGCAGCTGTGCATTCCCTGTGCCTCACCCACCCCAAGGTCCATTTTACCATCCAGTTTCCAACCTCACTAAACATAAACAACACAAAACAACAGCACAATCCTGCCTAGGTAAGCACTTGGTACAGTGCACACATAAATAAACTGAAAACCGAACATTCACTCAAAAAGATAGACAAAAGCATAGCTGGCTTGCTTGCTGCTGAACCGTGTTGTCATAATCATGTGCACATTTTCTTTGCCTGTCCTGAGGTTCGCCCCAAATAAATTAAATGAGCGATGGTCATGAAATTAGAACTCCAAAATGGTGAGCAGGAGGTAGAACTGGCCTGTACCTGCCTGTGCCTGCCTTTAAGGTGCCCGATTCTGCCCCAGTACCTGCCTTTACACGTGACCCATCCTGCCCTGTTTACCGGGATGCAGGCTTCCGGCAGAAGTTCCCTTTGCTGACTGACGGCGGTCACACTCTTAGCAGCTGAGCTGATCTATTACAGCCTATAAGTCAGTAAATTAGGCCCGGGGTTCCTTTAAGTCCAGCATGGGACTCCAAGCTTTCAATGCAGCACATTTAATATCTGCAATAAATAGATGGGTTTTCATCCGGGCCCTGGGGGCTGGAGGCTATAAATGAGCAATGATTGGTTAAGGCCACAGGGTGCTGGGGATATGAGTCTGCCAGTGCCCAGGACGGTGACACCGCCTACCGCGAGCCGTTGCGTAATGCACAAGATCATAAAATAAACCAAATAGCCCTCCTCTGAAGAAGGAAATGTGTGTACGGGCAGCATTTAGTTTCGAAAGAAAGTACTTTTAAATATACAGTTGCACTAAATATTACACAATTCAGTTTGCTATACAAGTTGCAGTCCATGGGTGCACTTTTTCTTTGAGGTGCAACAAATAAATAAACCAAATAGCCCTCCTTTGAAGAAGGAAGGAGACGTGTTTACGGGAAGCATTTAATTTGCTTTGCTCTTCTCTCCGAAAAACATCTTGCGCCCCACATACTCTTCCGGCTTTTGTGCGGCATTCAGACTACCTCTCCTGGGGCAGCACTAGGCCTGCTGTGCAAAGCACTGAACCACGCGCCGCTGGTGAATACTGCAAGACGCTGCTGCTGTCTCAATCCATGAAGCGCTGCTGTCCAACAAACTGAGCAAAGCACTTTTGTCCACCACGATCTAAAGACTTCTGTCCAACACTATTTGCTATACACTGGGGTCCCAAAACAAACCGCTAACACCATGAATAAGGTGACCATAATTTGAGAACCAAAAACAGTGAAGTAGACATAGAAGTAGGGTTAACCGTTAGTGAGATTCTATACATACCGGAAGCCCGTTTAGAGGTTTTGCTGCAGAGATCAGAGGAGACTGCAGTAAAGTACACCGGACCAAATCGCTACACACACATGTAATACATACTGTCTTAAAGTAAATGTTGCAGAGAGTATTTTATACTTTTAAAATGTCAGTCAGACTGAACTTTCTTTCTGCAGCTTCTATATTGTTCTAAAGCAAATCTCTTACTGGTGCTTTGTGTCCGGGCAGACATTATCAGTTCGTTTTATATAATTACTTAGCTCCACAATAACGGTTCTAGCTCTGGAGGAAAAACGCTGCTCTTTGAGACACGATTGGTGCTACGCTGCTGTGTGGGGTTAGTGATTCCATGCCACACGTGATTGGAGAGTGTGGGGGTGTGACTTCCCTGATTGACATGCAGCCTCGGAACTTCAGGGATGAAGCTTGAAACGCCCAAGGCTGACTTTAGGAGCAACGTCATTTGGGGAGGCCCTTCACCACTGGCAGTCAGGGCTTTGATGAGCTGATGACCTCACAGGCCCCAGGGCTGAGGGATCATTGGCCCAGCAAAGTGTAGCTGAAGAGGCTGGCGCAAGCGCACTGGTGATTCGAATTTGCCTGGCTGACACTGAGCTGTGACCGCTGCCTGACGCACACTCTGAGTGAGGATCACTTTAATAGATACTCAGCAGGCAGTCTAGTATCGGCATCTGTTTTACAGTAACTACAATCAAATTAAAATAGAGGCAGAAACCACAAAGGGCGCCGCCCCTACGCCCTATGTAAAGAACCGCCACTGCCTGCCTTCCTGTCGGATCTTACATCGCTCGTCGCGGTGTGCTTGAGACGGGGACAGACGCCCACGCTGACTTTGGCAGCCATATTGGGTGAGGGAGCTGGACAGCGTTGTAGACGCACTCACGGGGGATAAATTGCGGATGCATTTGCGCACGCGCAGCGGACGCATTGACTCCTGAGGCGGAAGCCGAGAGTTTGTTCTTTTAATATATTTTGCCTTGCGATAACATTGTGTTAATGCTTGCTTTTAAAAAACTTGTACTTGCATCTACATCGGGCTCCTCACGCAGCGCTCATTGCCCTGCCTTCCTGTCGGATCTTACATCGCTCGTCGCGGTGTGCTTGAGACGGGGGCAGACGCCTACGCTGACTTTGGCAGCCATATTGGGTGAGGGAGCTGGACAGCGTTGTAGACGCACTCACGGGGGGATAAATTGCGGATGCATTTGCGCACGCGCAGTGGACGAGCCGACAGCGCGCCGAAGGCGAGCTAAAGGCAAGCCCGTCTGCGCCCGTCCGCGCCCTTCCGGACCAAGGGACCAGCCACTCCGGCCGGACCATAACTTATGCACCTGAGACACTGAAGGCTTTGCAGAACATGTATGGCCAACTTGCTAGTAAGGTCTCTTCTATCTTAATTGCCAACAAGTTATTTACTACACGCAATAGCTTTCCGGAGCTTCGGCCTATTATGGCTTATAACTCGCGCCCTCTTATTCAGACCACGCACAGAGCAGCCCCTTTATCATTCTATTATCTTAACACCCGTTCCTTGGTGCGACATCAGTTGGACAATTTTTCACTCCTGATCATGGACAAACCTGATGTCCTGCTTCTAACTGAGACATGGCTCACCGATGATTCTGCCCCGGATATACTCGCAGCACTCCCCCCTGACTATTACATCATATCGGCCAACAGAGGTCCGGGCAAGTCAGGTGGCGGGGTGGCGGCCATCATTCACACTGACCTTACTTTCTGCTCTCTGACGTGCCTAACTCTTGCAGGTACGGATAACATAGTGATCAAGTTAGAGTCTGCCAATGACTCCCTGGCCTGTGTCCTACTGTACAGACCACCTAAACCGATGCCTTCCTTCCCATTGGCTCTCAGTGAACAGCTAGCCACGCTAGTGACTGAACATGCTAGGGTTCTCCCGGTGGGAGACTTTAATTATTGGTATGGCGACCCCAATGAAGAAACGCATTCTGCAGAGATGTCCGACCTACTTAAAAACCTCAATCTATCCCAGTTTGTTCCATCTCCAACCCATGTCAAGGGACGAATATTGGACCAAATCTGGGCTACAAACTTGAATATTACCATCCCTGTTGTGTTACCTTGTATTTGGTCCGATCACCATCTATTGAAATTCCAAATCAAGCGATCTGCCCCTCCGATAATCAAAGCACGGGGAGATGGCATGGTTAGGAAATGGCACCTTATTAATAAAGAAGAATTTCTTAATTCACTAGCAGACTCCATCCCAGCTCTTCATCATTCTGATGTTAACACTGTGGAAAATAAGGTATCTAGCTGGCTCATTGAGGCCAGTGATAAACACGCCCCCTCCAAAAAAGTCACATTACTGCGTCGGTCTGAAACCAATAGATGGTTCTCGGCCGATCTTAAAGCCGAGAAACTAATGGTACGCCAATTGGAGAGACAATGGCGCCGACAATACTCTCCTGGAAAAAGATCCCAGTACATCACGGTGCACAAAGTCTACAGGAAAAACATTCTGACAGCTAAAACTGCCTTTTTTTCTGACAGCATTTAAAAGTCTAATCATAGTTCTAAAATTATATTTTCTGTTATAGACGAACTTTCTAACCCTGAACGCCTACTTAGAAAGGCCACTCCTTCCCAGGAACTATGCGATTCCCTGAATGACTATTTTATTGATAAGATCATTCTAATCAAAAGTAGTATACCTGCTCACCCCCCCCAGCAGAATGCCCCGGTCCATCAGAGTAATAATAACACCCTTAACAGTTTTCCTTTGATCAGTGAAGAGACTTTTCAGTCTCTCTTAACGGATACTAAGTCTGGTTCACCCGCGGACTGCTGCCCGCCCCATATTCTGAAAGAGTCCCTTGCGATCCATTCTGGTCCGGCGCTTGCCCTACTGAACAATTCTATTTCTTCTGGTATCGTTCCTCTAGCTTTTAAAAAAGCCATAGTGGTCCCCCTCTTGAAAAAGTTGGGAGCGGATCAGGCCATCCTCGCCAATTACCGCCCTATATCTCTGTTACCTTTCTTGGCCAAAGTCTTGGAGAGTTATGTTGCTAAATGCCTCTCCAACTTTTTGGAGATGTACAAACATCTGGACTCCCATCAGGCAGGTTTTCGTCCCGCACACTCTACCGAAGCCGTGATCCTGTCAGCTATGGATAACCTACGGGAATTCGCTGATAGAGGGTGTCCGCGAGCTTTGGTCCTGTTGGACATGTCTGCGGCCTTTGACCAGGATGTCATGGTCGACCGTGTCAGGGGGGTCGGAGTCTCTGGTACAGCGGCTCACTGGATTTCCTCTTTTTTGAGGGACCGCCATCAAGCAGTGCGTCTTGGCCTATTCTCATCTGACCCTCACAATATTACTTGTGGGGTGCCTCAGGGCTCTGCCCTCTCCCCACACTTATTTAACATATATATGTCCCCTCTGATTAAATCATTGAAAGAAAGAAAGGTACTGGTTCTTAACTACGCTGATGATCTGCAGCTTCTCCTCAGGGTTGATGGGTCTAATGACTCTGTTTCGGAGTTCCAGAAGACTATGTTGTTCATCCAAACTTGGATGGATATGAACCATCTGAAGCTTAATCCGGGAAAAACGGAAGTGGTCTTTACGGGGGACAGCCTTAAGCACTGGGGCCCCCAGTATTGGCCTCCGGCACTCGGCCCACCTCCTATCCCCTCTAGCTCCGCCAAGATTCTGGGGGTACTTCTGGATAGTGATCTATCCTTAAAAGCCCAGGTTGGAGCAGTGGTGTCCAAGTGCTTCTACCAACTGCGAAAAATTAGAAAAATCCATTGCTTTCTCACTCATGAAGCTCTGGTCCAAGCCATGATTTCGACTGTGCTATCCCACCTAGAATATTTCAACTCGGTCTACCTGGGAATGCCTCAGTATTTGTTTAATCGCCTCCAGTTGGTTCAAAACCAGGCTGCCCGTCTGATTTACCACCAACCTAAATGGCAACCCGCATCTCCTCTACTGAGGAAACTACACTGGCTCCCGGTACAACGCCGCTGTTTCTTCAAAACTGGCTGCCTTATTTTCAAGGCTCTACACGGTACCAGTCCGGAATTTATCAACAACATTATACGTAGGTATTCCCCCACCCGTTACCTAAGATCTACCCACCTTTCATTTCTTTCTATTCCGAACTTCAAGAGGGCCCATCTTGGAGGCCGTAGTGATGAATACAGGCCCCAGCTAGGCCCGCAGAATACAAGGGTTCGCTCTCCTGTAACAAAAGCTAGAAGGAAGTTGGCACGGAAACTACAAAGACAAAGTTTATTAACCCTTAAGGGTGGTCCTACAACCTACACAACACTCTTCAGTATTGCATAGAGTAGCACAAAGAACTTGCGTACACGGTCCCCTTTTATACACAACAGAGGGGCTCATAAGTGAGTGGATACAACATAGAGCAAAATTCATTACCATTTATGGTCATTTTCGATACAGAATCAATATGTGGGCGGAGTTAACAATTTCCTGAGCCCGCGAAAACATGGTCAAACAAGGACTAACTGATAACAGATGTGGTCAAGTCTGGGCATGCGCCAGACGGACAAAGGAGCTATTTATAGACTGTTACTAGGCAGATTACAAGAGCAACTAGCGAAAAGATAGGACTCTTCTCGTGCAAAGCACGTGGAGACATGACAACACAAAATGGAGTCCGGACATTAGCCAACATAAGACAAGAAACAAGTTCTAAGGAAGGAGAATTCATGTCTTTAGTGAATGCTTAATCACATCGCTGTTTTAGTTTTCAACAGACGACCCTTTCAGCATTTACTGAAGACATTCGGCTTATTAGGATAATCATTATATATGTCAATTTTCATCATCTCTTCCACCTCTTTGTTTAAATTTTTCTGATAGGTGACATTGGCAATAGCTTTCTTATCAGGTATACAAAATGACACACATAAAGAACAGAGTAAAGGACCACATTGAACACAGATGCAACAGGAAAACAGAACTGCTACAATAATACAGAGACCAGTTAAAACTTTCCATCCCCATGTAGTGATCAATGCCCAAAACCATCCAGAAAAGGTCCAAGTGCCATTTTCTGTATGAATCTCAGCTGCAATTTTATGCAATTTATTAATAGCGTTGTAAACTGATGGCGTATGGTCAGGAATGAACACACAGCAACTACTTCCGATAATTTTACATGCTCCACCTCTGTCAGCTAACATAACATCTAATACCATACGATTCTGTAATGCAACAATTCTAGTAATTTGTAATTCTTCCGTAAGATTCCCAAGAGCAGCAGCGGTTTGATTCGTCACAGCCTCTACAACTCTTGTTAATCTTCGAACCTTCCTACTATTTAGGGCAGCTCCAACAAAGAAAAACAATCCTAAGTTAAAATCAACATACTGCTGTAAGCTAGTATCAGTTTGATCAACATCATCAATGGATAGAGTACGTTTATACCTATTTACAGTCACGTTAGTCAACAACTTCAAGTCTTTATGATAGGATGCAGGTGCTAAGAATACAGGAGGTAATAAGAACGCTACATAACATACTCCGGACCAGCCGGGTGGTAAGCGATAATAACCCTTATTCCCACATACAAAGTATGTATTATGGGAAGCTAAGAAAGTACTATTATTTAATCCATCTATGTTTAGAACAATAATACAGTCGCTAACACCAACAGGAATATAACCCACACTCTGAACACACAGGTCCGCTTGAGCTTGTGCCACTTGAATCACAAATTGTTCGTTCCCAGTAGTGTCTTTGGTGTTCGTGAAAATGTAGGGGATCGATTCATTGTCTGGTCGATATTCTTCCCACTCCCATATTGTCCCATTCGCTTGTGGATAGCCTTCTTTATCTTGATGACATTCCCTATTAAGTCTAAAAAGTAGTCGTCCCACTGTAGGTTTCCGTGTGGCAAAAAGCAAAGTGTACCATGCTCTACAAGAGCCATTATGAGAGAAAGGAAGAGGTATAAATGGCGTTCCTCCTTTCTTCTGATGAGCTGGCATCATACCACATATCCAACAGTTCGTAGCATTTGTAGCAACATGGGTATGATGCAACGTCTGGATGAAAGTGTTATTCAAATAAGACTGACGATGCTTCAATTCTTGATACGGAAGGGTGTAAAAGTAGTGCTCCTCAGGCACTGGAGTAGTCAAAACAAACAACTCACGGGCAGGAGTCACATCCTCAACAAACCATGTGGTTATACCAACAATAGCTACAATGATAATAAAGCTTGTCGCACAAAGAATCTTCTTTTTCTCCATCTTGTAGTAAATGTCAATATCTTCCTGAAACTAAAAGGTTGTCAGAACTCTTCCCCTTAGGCAGCCGTTGATTTCTTCACCAGCGGGCCAAGACGGGTGTCACTACACTAATGCAGGGCTGATCCCCCCCCCCCTTGCCTCATTGGCTCTCCGTTTCACTAACCTAAGGGCCGTTCTGACAACGTCTTTGGATACAAAAAAATCACTTCCTCGGTCTGAGGTGATATCTTCTTCCTCCAGGAATCGCTTGGTCCGGGAAGAGCTCCTCAGTGTCGTCCGGTTCCACAGCACGGCCTTTCTCTGCAGTCAGGATTTCTCGATGGTCGGTCAACACAGCAGGCTCCACTAATCCAGGCGGCACTTTGCGACAGTGCAAAGAGTGGATCCAGTTCTTCTGATTGGAAACTCGCACAGCTGTCCTCGTTGCGAGCAGGACTTGCTCAGGACCAACCCATCTCGGCTCCAGACTGTTCGTCCTTTCGAACACCTTAATCATAACCTGATCTCCAGGCCGGAGGTTATGACCTTCACCTGTGGACCGATCAGGGAGCGCTTCTCGAACCTGTTGATGAATAGAAACCAAATTATCCGTTAACTGTGCCAGATAATCATTCATCATTACACAAGGTACATCATACACTGACTTCGGTTTTGGTGGACCCCAAATATTCATTGGGCGTCCAAACACGATCTCGTAGGGTGTGAGACCGGTCCGAGAATGCGGTATCGATCTAATTGACAATAATGCCAGCGGTAAAGCTTCTGGCAAAGTCAAAGAAGTCGAAGCTTGGATCTTAGCGATCTTAAGCTTCAAAGTACCGTTATATTTCTCAACCAATCCCGCAGACTGAGGGTGAAACACTGCATGGAATTTCTGAGTAATGCCTAGGCCTTTCAGGACATACTTGATAACGTCTGCTATAAAATGAGGTCCGTTATCACTCCACAACAATCTACAAACACCATATCGAGGGAAGAACTCCTTCAATAGCATCTTGGCTGTAGTCATTGCAGTATTGTCTTTCGTAGGGTATGCCTCAACCCATTTACTGAAGGCACAAACCACTACTAGAACATACTTCAGATTATTACAGCGCTCAAGCTGAATGTAATCCATCTGCAAAACCTCAAAGGGTGCAGTAGGTGTTGCAAATCCTCCTGCTGGAGTTCGTGTACCCTTTCCTGGGTTGTACCTCAGGCAAATCATGCAGGTCTGCACTACCCTCTTTGCCGTACTAGCGATCTCCGGATGCTCCCAAACTCGTGTGAGTAATTTGACAATTGCGGAAGCTCCGACATGCGCTAGTCCATGTGCCATCTGAACCATAGGTTGTACGAAGGCAGTGGGTAACTTCCATTTATCCATCTCCTTACTTCTCCAACACCCTTCATCATCTAATTCTCCATCATTGGACCATTGCTCCCGTTCCTTATCGGAAGCGGTCCTCTGTATCTCCAGCACTTCTCTCCTAGCATCGTGCCATCTTTCTGCCTGTGACTTCACAACATACATTGCAGTAGCGCCAGGCTGCATCGCAGTCTCTCGTGCCACCCGGTCTGCTAAAGCATTCCCTTCTCCAACTTTATCAACCACTTTCTTATGGGCACTACATTTAACTATAGCAATCTTCTTTGGATATGTTAATGCAGTCAAAAGGTTGCGAACTAACTCCCCGTACATTATCTGTGCTCCATGTGACGTTAGAAACCCTCTCTCCTTCCAGAGTAGGCCAAAATCGTGCGCTACTCCGAAGGCATAGCGGCTATCTGTATAAACATTCACACACAATCCTGCACTGAGCTCACATGCCCGTGTTAATGCTATCAGTTCCGCTGCTTGAGCTGATTTCTGTGGTATGCGTGCAGTCTCCACTATTGTTTGTAATGTGGTAATTGCATACGCTGCTGAAGTCGTACCATCTGGTAGCTTCAGGCATGATCCGTCCACCCATAGTTCTCCATCTACATCTGTAAAGGGCGTATCCTGGAGATCAATACGACCCTTTGTCTGTTCCTCAGTCACAAGAATACAATCATGTGCTTTCCGTGCTTCAGACTGAGTTTCCAGGAACGGCAACAATGTGGCTGGATTTAACGTTGCACACCTCTTTAACGTGATATGAGGAGCCAAAAGCATCAACTCATATCCCGTTAAACGAGCACTGGTCAAATGCTGCATCTTTGTCTGATTAAGTAGGGCATCAACAGCATGGGGAACTAATACCAACAGTTTGTGAGATAACACAATCCCCTCACTTTGGCGTATTGACACAGCTGTCGCCGCGACCGAGCGAAAACAACCAGGCAATGCTCGGGCAACAGGATCAAGTACAGCCGAAAAATATGCACAAGGGCGCTGCTTGTCGCAGTGCATCTGCACTAAAACCAATAATGCACATCCATCTTTCTCATGCACGTACAGTGAAAAGGGCTTTTAATCAGGGGTACCTAACACTGGTGCTGAACAAAGGGCTTGTCGTAATTGCTGAAAGGCAATTCCACACTCATTTGACCAAGGAAGAGGGATTGGTGTGTCTTTTGTCAAAAGTGCTAACAACGGCTTAGCTATGTGTGAAAACCCCAATATCCATTGCCTACAGAGAGAAGCAAGGCCCAAAAATGCACGCACATCCTTCTGTGTGGAAGGTACTGGCGTGTCCAAAATTGCTTGAATACGATCTGGTGTGAGTGCACGCCCCTCCTTACACAAAAGGTGACCCAAATAAGTCACCTTTGGTCTACAGAATTGCAATTTCTTCCTCGACACTTTGTGATTGTGCGATGCCAAAAAAGAAAGCAAAGATAACGTACACTTCTCACACAGCTCAGGAGTGTCGTCCGCCAACAAGATGTCATCGACATATTGTATAAGGGCGAGACCCTTCATGCAGAACAAAGGAATCCAATTGCCTTTTCAATGCTTGACTGTAAATACTAGGGCTTTCTGTATAACCCTGAGGGATTCTACAAAATCTATAAGACCTATTATTCAAAGTAAAGCCGAAAAGGTATCGGCTATCAGGATGAATAGGAATCGAAAAGAAAGCGTTTTTCAAATCGATAACTGAAAATGTGGTCGCCGTTGGTGGGACCAAAGTGAGTAACGTCGTGAAATCAGAAACCACTGGATACTGAGGTATCACTATCTTATTCACTTCCCTTAAGTCAATGATAAAACGATAAACCCTAGTATCGGTATCTTTCTTCAAAATGGGTAAAATAGGACTGTTGCAGACGTTGTAGGGAACTTCCTCCACTACTCCCACCTTAATCAAATCCTGCACAATCTGTATGAGTGCCTCCTCCCCCTCCTGGGAAATACGATACTGAGGGAGGCGTGGTAACACCGCACCCTCCTGGACACTAATGTGGACAGGCGGAATCACCATCTGTCCCACATCAGTATCCGAAGTGGCCCACAAAGAATGAGGGAGGGAAGCTAATGCAGCATCCTCCGCAACCACACACATCCGTTCTGTCAGAGGGTGATTATCGTTTAATATCACACGTACTCCAGTAGGGGAGCAGCGGATCGTTGCTCTGAAGTGTTTAAGCATATCAAGACCCATAATGTTGTCAGGCGTGTTCGGGGCAAGCAAAAACGGACAGGGTGCAGAAAAGTGGTCAACATGAAATGCAAGGGGTCGGGAAAGAGGGCTTCGAGAGAGTGTACCATCAAACCCTACCGATGTAACCATTAAGCCAGATGGGGGAGCCCTCGGAACCAATTGTTTGGACAGCGCACTACGAGTAGCTCTTGTATCAACTAGGAACCGATCAGTAGAACCCAAAACATTTGCTGAAACATAAGGACCCTTCTGATCAACTGGCACTTCAACTGATTCCAACCCCCATCCAACGCAATCCTACGCATGCTGTGAATCATGGTACCCAGAACGGTCATTCCCAGACATTTGATACTGATGTTGCCGATCAAATACATTAGGTCTATCTCGTTGCTGCACGTTAGGATCAAATCGAGCACGATCATTAGAGTGCCCTCTAAAATTTGAAAAGCCCCCTCTACCTCTCGGTGGTCCCTGGCCACGTCCCTGACGAGATGCATGTAATACCGGACAATCTCTGGCCCAATGACCCGACTGTTTACAATACGCACATTGATTTCTATTAACATCTGACCGACCCGAAGGGGGACCATATAATCCTCCTCTACCTCTTTCGACACCCCGACGAGGCGGACCATACACTTGTGCTAGCATCACCTTAGTTTTCAAATCTTTCGATTTCTTCTCCTCATTCCCCTTCGCTTCTTGTTCCTGACACTCATAATACTGAGCCATAGTCAGGAGGGATGCCGGGGACGAGGTGGACCAAGAACTTTCACTCGCTTTCAGTCGAGCTGCTATTCCCGGTAATAAATTCGCCACATATTTATCGACAAAAAGATGTCGACCCGTATCATCCGTAATTGACTGACCACTGAAATCATGAAATGTCTCCTCAAAGCGCGTAAAGAAATCTGAAACTGATTCATCAACCTTCTGTTTACAAGAGGCTAACGTATTCCAGTCAATCTTTTTAGGGGGAATAATTGTTTTCAACTTAGTCAAGATAGCAGCAGGAAGGTCTAAAATAAGCTGGGGCGGTTTTTGCGCGGGTTTTCTCTCCCTATCCTCATCCTCAATCTCAGACCATTTAGCCTTAAAAGCGGTAACATTATCCACCTTCCGCACAGATCTCCACATATCCGGTGGTAAAATGAGCCCAAAGAACAAATCTATATCCGCTAAAGTCGTAGTACAAGAATTCAAGGCCCCTTCGACCTCTTCGTAAAAGGCCGCTGGATTCTTGCGGGGGTCAGGCAATGCATTCTTTAATGCCATAACATCAGCCCTATGCCAGGGAGTATAAACCCAATTATACACAAAATATCCCCTAGCATCGGGGGAAGATATATCTGAACTGTTTCCTGCTCCTTTAGGAGGAACATACAAAGGTGCCGCCTCTCGCATCGGTTTAGCATGCACTAGTTCGCTCTTATTTGAATGGGAAGTAGATGAGCGTTCGCTGCCGATGTGTGAATCCGATTGCTCCTTCTCCCCTGCCTTTAGGCGCGCTCTCTCTTTAAGTTCAAACGCCGCGTCCCGCAATGCAAACAGCCGTCGGACCGCATCGGGTACCTTAGAGGGAGAAAAAACACCGTTACGTAATGCTTTAGCGTCTGATACTACAGCATCAGGCTCGAAAACATCTGAATATTTCCGAAAGGCAGTTATCACTTCATCAGAAAAAGTTTCAACAAAATACAGCTTCTCTCTATCCTGCCAATTTTCCAAAGATTCCAATAATTCAGTAAGAGATAGCTTGCCCTTAAGCGCACGAAGAGAAAGTTTCCAAAGCTCACCCATACGCTCAGTTGATAACATGGACCGCGTGTCTACCTTATCCGAAACCGATCCAGAATCCTGTGACCTCGGGGCAGACGCGCCAACATAAGGGGGCGGAGAGCGATCTAATAAATGAAAATCATCTTCAAGATTAGTAAGGACAGGATAAAGTGGCTGGCAGACAGCATATTGACCCGAGACTTGCAACCTACGCTCTTTCTCTTGTCTCTCCGCCAGTTCTCTTTCCTCCCGACGCTTCGCTTCCTGTGCTCTCACATGATCATTTTTCCGTTGCTCTTTATCAAACAGCGCTTTCTCACGTTTCTCTCGCTCACGCACTTCCTTCACCCATAACCGTACACATTCAAACATGTCTTGGCGAGCACGCCGTTTACACATACACTGTTCCACATACTCAATCTTACGCATATCAAACGATCCATACAAAGGCCATCGTAACTCAGGATCCTTTTTGGTGTATTTCCTCCACACTGTGCTGTACATTATAGAGGAAAGACCATGCTTCACATACATATCCCTATTAGGAGTCCCCTCTGGGGGGGCTGGAGCAGATTCCTCAAGATTTAACCGGTTTCCAAAGCAGCAGCACCACTTACGGAGTGCGCTAAAAGCAGGCATGCTCAAAAATAATGCAAAATATGCAGTATTATCAAAAATGGCACTTAAACTTTGCGCCGTTCAGATTTAAACAACTCCGGAGAAATATCTCCACATTACC
This sequence comes from Triturus cristatus, assembly GCF_964204655.1. Lineage (NCBI taxonomy): Eukaryota > Metazoa > Chordata > Amphibia > Caudata > Salamandridae > Triturus > Triturus cristatus. The sequence continues at coordinate 662,654,111 of NC_140581.1, read as the reverse complement.
TGCCTATATGTGTTGCAACGCATATATTCTCACAATAATCAATACAAAATATGACCGGTCATCACAAATCAAACTCAAATAGCCAACCCAGGCTTCAAAACTCGGAGCAAGTACCGTACAATGGTTCTTACCAATCAAGAGTGTCCAGATTCCAACTGCCAAGTTCCAAAATTCGCCCAAACGGCTGTCGCGGCAGACCGACAGAAGAGGTCTCAGTCGAGGACCGGCGCCACCCAGAAGGTCAGTTCGGAAGGGAAGGAAGAAAACCTCGGGATGCCAGGACTAAAAACGCCGCTGGCAGTGATCACATCCCCGGCCAAATTCCTCACCTTCGTCACGACCAGTCCTTCGAGCATCCGAGTCGCCGATGAGCCCCACGTGACGGGCACCAATTGATGAATACAGGCCCCAGCTAGGCCCGCAGAATACAAGGGTTCGCTCTCCTGTAACAAAAGCTAGAAGGAAGTTGGCACGGAAACTGCAAATACAAAGACAAAGTTTATTAACCCTTAAGGGTGGTCCTACAACCTACACAACACTCTTCAGTATTGCATAGAGTAGCACAAAGAACTTGCGTACACGGTCCCCTTTTATACACAACAGAGGGGCTCATAAGTGGGTGGATACAACATAGAGCAAAATTCATTACCATTTATGGTCATTTTCGATACAGAATCAATATGTGGGCGGAGTTAACAATTTCCTGAGCCCGCGAAAACATGGTCAAACAAGGACTAACTCATAACAGATGTGGTCAAGTCTGGGCATGCGCCAGACGGACAAAGGAGCTATTTATAGACTGTTACTAGGCAGATTACAAGAGCAACTAGCGAAAAGATAGGACTCTTCTCGTGCAAAGCATGTGGAGACATGACAACACAAAATGGAGTCCGGACATTAGCCAACATAAGACAAGAAACATGTTCTAAGGAAGGAGAATTCATGTCTTTAGTGAATGCTTAATCACATCGCTGTTTTAGTTTTCAACAGTAGGTTTGCCATTCTCGCTCCCAAGTTGTGGAATTCTCTCCCTCTTGAGCTCCGTACATGTACTGATCTCCTCCCATTTAGGAAACTCTTGAAAACTTGGTTGTTTACTCAGAGTTAGTTTCCGCTGCCTTTGTCAAGATGTCTGCTAGCGCCATGAAGCCAACCTGGCGTACGTGCGCTTTATAAATCCCCATTAACATTAACATTAACATTGGCGAATACATATGCGTTGAACTTTGTGGAATTTAATAAGAGTACTCGCGTGAAGACATTGATTTATTGCTTTCTTTGAAATGTATAACAATTGTTTTATTTTTAATTGTATAGAACCGGTACTTGCACTGATACCCACTTGCACCACCTACCTTTTGACCATTTTTCATCACCATCACCCATGTGTGGAGTGCGTCTATCTATCCAAGTGTTGAACATAGACTCAGTTTGTAGATTATGCAATGCTTGGATGGCAAGAGTTAGCTTCCCATTGTTATACCATTTCCAGGTATAAAATTACAGCAGTGCGCCCCGATCTTGGCACACACCCCACCCTCCATCGGGGTCATCAAGTCCAAGACATACTGATGCTGAATTACCATGAGGCGAATGGCTCTTAGTTCTTCTTTAATAGCATTTAGATTGAGCTTAAATTCCACCTGGGTATCTGCAACCAGTGGGTGTTCACCTTTGTTTAAAGGGTGAAGAAGGGTTTGGACCCGCCTGTGTTTATTTGAGTGTCAGAAAATAGTCTACATTCTTCCGGAATGTCCTTGTAAAGAGCCAAGCCAAAATAATCAGCAGTTCTTTTTTCTCCAGCCTTATACAATAGAGTCTTTTTCTTCTGTAGCAGGTGTTTGAACAACTCAGACAGGTCGTCTCCAGGGATGGCCAGGATCGGGGTGTGTATGGTTAGAAGGGCGCAGAGTCCCCGTCATCTGGGGACGAGCTGAGCATAGGCAAACTTCCCACATTGCCATTAGATATCCATCAGAGCGGAGGTACCCCAGTGCATGTCTGGCACGTGTAGTATTGCTCCACAATTTTCATTTGTGCCAAGCGGGATAATTCCTTTGCCTCTGAAACACAAGGAATACAGTGTAAGTTTCCGTACAATTAGGGGTTGCTCCTTCCCTTCTAGCCATCTATGTCAGTGTCCCAGATTTGCTGACCTGGGGTATCTATCCTGGCATTCAAACCTTCCCTTCTAGACTAATTTCCCCTTCTATCATCGAGGTGGATGGCCCTGTACTGGAACTCCATGCATGAGGTCCATTTGTCATTAAAGAAGACTGCCCCAGACATGCTAAGGGCCACCAGGGGACCACAGATGGAGACGGGAGCGGATGTGTTAGTGCACTGGTGCAGTTGTTTTGCTACTTCCAAGAACCTATTTTCTGGAAAACCATGGGGCCAAATGATGTTCTCCACTATGGTGCCCTACCTGCGCATCCTGTCTAGCTCAGTTTGAATATCTCTAGGCTCGGTGAGAAGGTACAGTTTGAATATCGCTAGCCTCGGTGAGAACGTACAGTGCTTTGGGGTTGGTCTCATACCGGGTGAAGTTTACACCTACTCTATGGGGTTCTACTCTACTAGGTTGTATATTGTCCCTAATCCTACATAGGTACAGGTGGATGAGACATTTTGCTTTTCCGGGGGCTATTTCTTGGAATAAATAAAGTCTGTTTGCACCCATGGCGTGGTGTATCAGCAAGCAGAAACAGCACGACCTAGCCGACGTCTGTGCACCCAGGCGGTCATGTGCTGGTACCATGTGTTGTGCAAGAGTGTGCTACGTAGTGCATGTGGGATATTAGTGTTTGGTTCAGTGTAAGTGAGGTGGGAGAGGTCCCTACTCAAGTGTTGTAGAAATGTCGAGGTAGGCTCCATGAGACTAGGCAGATTTCTCACTACGGATGGATGCGGCCACACCCATGCTAAGCATATGGTGTACAAAGATGCAATACTACATATCTTTTGGAACATTGCAGGTCTTGGGATGGTGTCTGGAGGGGTCATCTGCAGATTTCTGACATCCGGCGGTTTCTTTGCATGGCACAGTGTTAAGAGTCTGTTTGTAAAAAAGGTTCTTAAAAAATAGTCCATGGTCTTTGTTGGCTTGAACCCTCGGGCCTCGTTGGGACCTTAGAGCTTGCTACTGAAGAGGTGGCGGGCCCCAGTAAAGCTGGTGCACTTACGGCTCGATTGCAGACCTGTGGGATTGGAGAAATGGGTAGTAGGTTAACTTTTAAAACAGCATACAACATTATTTTGTCTCAGAAATGCCTGTACCTGTCCTTTTTGGGCATTTCTGTGCGTCTATTTTGCGCAATCTTTGGCGAGGTACTGGATGGAGGGGCCCCAGTTTGTGTGTCATTTTAGGAATCGTGAGTTTTTTGATCATGGGTTGCCTGAGTTTTATTTTGTGGGTTATTTGGTCTTCCCCTTTGCCATGACAGAGGTGAGTGTTTTAGTGAGGTGATCTTTGTGGGTGTCTGAATGACTCTTTTTGCCTATTGTCTTATGGGCCTTGGCCCTATAATACCCTACTTCCCCTAGAGAGAGAGAGAGAGAGATAGAGAGAGAGAGAGAGAGAGAGAGAGAGAGAGAGAGAGAGCGAGAGAGAGTGTGTGTATATATAGTTTTATCAATGCGGATGGTACCTTTTGACCTACACATGCGCGATGAGCCATGAAAGAGAGGGGATGTGTCGCAATTTGGGAGTTGTGGATAATTGCAAGGTCCTGAGGACATGTGCATGCCCCTCTGGTCCCTGCACATGGCATGTAACAAGGTTTTCCCTGGGGCACTCGTGCGGTATTGATTATTTTTTGATTGATAGAAGCCTTATAAATTACACTAAAAAGGTAGAGCATTTACCAGCGCATCTATCAGACCACTCGGCAGTGACGCTGCGACTCACCCTAAAGACTACATCACTCTGCCCAAGATGGACAGTAGATAGAGTTATTTTACTAGATACAGCACAGCTAGAAGCATTAACAAAAGAAACAGAGGTATTCTTCCAGCTAAACAAAGAAGGGACCACAAAACAAATTGCCTGGGAAGCGTACAAGGCCTTTATCAAGGGAAGGATAATTAGTCTAACAGCATATAAAAACAAAAAACAAGAGGGCATGTATCAGGGAGTCGGAAAAAGAAATAGCAAATTTGGAAGTGGAGCTTGGGAAAAACATAACGGTGCAGGAGAGAGCTGATATTGTAGAAAAGAGAAAACTGAAAAAGGAGGAATTGGAAGATACCTTAAAAACAATTGTCAAGGACAGATGGGAGGCTAGCAAGCTTTTGCATCACGAATATGGCGAAGGATGCGGAAAACTATTAGCATGGAAGCTGAAAACGGACTTAACATGCAACAGGGTCGCTAAAATACAAAAGGAAGATCAGCAGTTTAGTACAGAAGATACTGAGATTAGAAGAGAGTTTGTAAAATTCTTTGACAAACTGTATACAGAAGAAACTGTAGCTACAATGAAGCAGATAAACTCAGTATTGGATGAGGTACTGATGCCCACCACAACTAAAGAACAAAGAAGAGAGCTCAATCAAGAGATTTCTAGACAGGAAGTTTTAGAAGTCATGAAGAGGCTAAAAAAAGGCAAGGCTGCCGGTCCGGACGCGCTCCTAAAGGAGCTGTATATAAACCTACGGGAAATATTGGCTATGCCCCTGACAGAACTCCTGAACAAGGTTTTCATAAAGAAAGGAGATCTCCCTCCTTCCTGGAATGACGCGATTATTAGCATCCTTTTAAAACCAGGAAGGACCCTACTAAATGTGAGTCTTACAGAACGGTCTCACTTCTAAACGGGCACTATAAGATTTATACACAAATACTATCAAAAAGACTAGGAGAAGTAGCAGGTTCTGAAGTACATTCTGACCAAAAAGCTTTTATTAAAGGAAGGCAAATAAAGGAACTCGCCCACGAGCTCATAAGTGCTATAGATGTAGCAACTCAGCACACAGTCCCCCTGTCAATCATTACCCTCGACGCCGCAAAAGTGTTCAATAGGGTTAGCTGGCCCTTTTTAAATGCAACACTCGAAAAATTCAACCTTGGAGATACCTTTCAAAGTGCCATCAAGCAGATCTACAAAGGGCCTTCAGCTAAGGTTCTAGTGAATTACACTTTAACGGAAAAGATAACAATAAAGAGGGGCACAAGACAGGGTTGCCTTCTATCCCCACTCCTTTTTAGGTCTCAGCTAGCGAAGGCTGCGCTTGAGCAGTCTCGCTTGGCGAGATTTAACGTTTTCTAGTATGGGGCTTGAACCCGCCCCTCTTCTCCATTGGCTGGCTACCTAAACGGAGGCCAGCCATTGGAGGAGAGGGGCGTCTGTCCATTTAAGCCCCGTCTTTTTCGGATTCGGGGGCATGTTTTTTAGTTTCTTTCTCTCCTCTGGAATGTAAACATTCCAGCCAATGGGAAGAGGAGAGAAAGAATAACACGACCCCGAATCCGAAAATGACGCTGCGTTTCTCCGAGGCATTTCTGCTTGACCTCGGAGAAAGATGGTTACAAAGTCGGCGAGCTCCTGCGGGGTCCTGGGGTCGGTGTCAGCCATGCTTTTATTTGAAAATAAAGGCCACGCTCGGCCCCGCTGGGTTTCCCGATGAGGTTTCTGTTTCTCCGCCGCCAGCTTCTCACCCAATGTCAATGCGGTCTCTCCCCGCTGGATCGACCCCACTGGTCATTTCGACATGAAGTAATGGCGACACGTTGGACGGCCCCGGCGGCGCCCGAGGAAGATGGCGACAGGAGGACGCGGCGCCGCCTGGGGTCCGAGGACGAGGTAAGAGGCGCCCGAGGTGCATTTTTAAAATGTTAGGGCAGGGAGCCTGTTGACCACATTAACGTCCTCCATGGGGTTTTGACACCCTCTTATGCAGTGAAAAACGAGGCCAGTGGCCAGTCTACTAAGGGGTGGCACGAAAAGGCTTTTGGGGAAAAAGGAACAGGGACATGTTGTTTGTCCTCAAGGGGCTCTTGCACACACACTGACGCCTCCTGCGCACACTCCCAGGGCGCGTGGAACGTTAACACTTCATTGCAGTGCACCGGCAAAAGCTCCTGTCTCCTGGCCTTCTCCGAGGACAGGCGTTGTGGTGCAACTCCTGACGGGCGCACAGTCCCCTGCTCTGTGCACCTTGCTTGGCTGCTTGTTGCTCTCTCAGTTAACCATAATAAAATTAAATGGTTCCCTGTAGGCGTTTCGTTTGTGCCTCTGTGCCACATGCCTCTTGCCCCTCCCCTTTTTGATCCCACCATCTCCTTTTACCTTGGACTTTATTTTTTCAAAGTTTGCAACAGCCTCAAAATATATTGCTAATATTCCCTGCATGTAGATTTGGCAGAACAATATTAATTATTCCCGCTTCCAGCAACATCTAATATGTCAAGCTTAAGAAAGTGGCGTTTCCTTTCATTGCCTGTTGAGGTTTGCATTGAGGCAAAAGTACCCTTTTCTGCATAGCATTTTTTTAACATGACTAACGTGGCAAGTTGATATTTCACTTACAGTCAGTACATCTGATGCTCCTTCGTTTTAAGCGAGTTAATGTTATTATTCAGAATGTTTTTGTTTTGTGTCTTTTTTTCTCCAGTGAACCAGTCAAAGAGTATGTTTTAATTATTATTTCATGTTGTTATGACATACACTTGTCAGCGCTGTATGAAACGAGTGACTGATTTGTTTTAACAAGTGGTATGCACGTTTAAAATGATAATTTTAAGAGGGTTATGACAAGGGCCTATTTTGAAAAGTGTAGCTGTTCCGTTCAGCGATACTCTTCCTGTGCCCACCTCTTCACTGCAGCTCCCAACCACGCCTGCTCTGCTGCTTTCCCTCCAAAGACTGATCTCTGCCCTTCTCCTCTGCTGACATGCAGACTAAACCCCCCCTTGGTCGCCCGCTCCAAACTAAACTCGCCACAACTTCAGCTCAGACAAAGACGATTGTCACGCCATCATAAACACCTTTTAATATTTTTTTAAAAAAGGAATATGGTGGCGAAGCAAGCTGTACACGTGATTTTCACGACGACGTCCTGTCAGGGGATCATACATATACCAATTAATAGCTAGAAGATAGGCACTACTTCCACGAGGATATTAGTGTAAATCAGGCCCTACATTTTCGCATCCGTTCGCTTGATGTTGCAGAGAGAGCCCCCCTGCTCCAGCTGGGCTTGAGGGTGTCTGTTGCCCCTCCCGCACCTCCTTGGCCATTCCCACAGCCTGTGAAAGTGTTCGCAGTGAATGCCCCCCTCAACCCACCAGGCCCACCTTTGACACGGCAGGCTTTGCTGACAATGGGGGGGAGAGGCTCTCCCACATCCTGGGCGGCAGCAGGCCCTCCTCATGGAGGGTCCGCCAGGGAGCAATGTCAGGCACGTGAGAGGAGGGTAATCTCACTGACCCCTGCGGCTCACACCCCCTCAGGCACCAAAGGGCTCCCGACATCTGCAAATAAAGCCCACACTTAAGACCCGGCGATGCTTACTTGCAAAACAAAGGCTGCAGTCAACATTACAGGCAGACCATGTATGGCCCCTCCCCCTTCTTTAACGAGATCACTCAGACGTCACCAGGAACGGCCACAACACGAGGCAATAGGTCTCGCATTTGAGAGTGATTAAGCTATTGACATTGTAAATAACAATGCTGTTTCTTTAAATGTTTTAAAAACAAAAACATAAACAAAAATAATGTCATGAGCAATGCCAATAGCTCCAACTTTAACAATGCCGAGACCATTGCATTGTAAATGCCTGTTAATCTTTATATCGAGCCCTTAGCATGCCTACTAAGGAAGGAAAAGGACATAATACAATTCATATACCAGGACTGGAAAAATAAGGTAGCATTATTTGCAGATGACCTGGTGGTGTTCACCAGTAACCTAATGGCCTCACTCCCAGAAATTTGAGATATCTTACAACAATTTGGGAGTGTCTCTGGATATCTAGTAAATCAATCGAAGTCTGAGATAATAGAATGGAACAGCGACTCCCAGAACCCAATGGTAAGGAAAAAATTAAGTACCTCGGGATAGATCTTACAACAAACATAGAAGAAATAGTGAGTGTTAACTTTGACAGGGTACATAAAGAAGTGAGGAAGCTACTAACAGTATGGGGAGGCTTACCTCTGACATTTATGGGGAGATCAAATCTAATCAAAATGGTGATACTCCCAAAGTTCACATACTTGTTTAGTACCATCCCGCTGGAATTTAAAGTAGACCAGATAAAAAAAACTACAGGGAGAACTTAACAGCTTCATCTGGGCAGCCAAAGGGGCAAGAATTGCGTGGAGGAAGTTAAGAAGGAACAAGGAACAAGGAGGTATCGAAAGTCCGGACATTTTGGAATAGTGCTGGGCTTTTCAATTTAAAAATATTAGGAAATAATGGGATATTTTTTACTCATATCCCGTTTGTCTGCAGGCTCTAGTCAATAAGGAAGGAAGTCACTACTTTACGAATTTGGTCACCCCAAGTATTTCATGAAGGTAAAATTGAAGACCCTTAGGTCAGCAAGTCTTTGGTACCAAATGAGATGATCACTGAAAATCCCATTTTACAGCAAGTTCACACCGATTTGGGACTCCCCCGGGACCCCAGAATGCCTCAGAGACAGGCTAGCGAATCCCTTGCGAGAAAACAATATCATAAAATGGGGCTAGCTAATAGACCAAAACACTACTGTAGAATGGGAAGTCCTAAATGAGCTGACGAAAGGAACACTTTCAAGGTTTAAGTACTACCAACTTACCAGCTGGGTCAAGAGCCAGAAAGATAACAAAACTGGAAATTGGAATATAGAGGAAATGATGCAGGGAAATAAGATTGACAAAAAAAAAATAGCTTACTGGTACTGGGCCCTAATTCAAGAAGGGTAAGAAGACTACAAAATTCCGGACAAGATTTGGGAAAGAGAACTGCCGGAGCTGGATATCCAACATGAATGGTAAGTATCAATGGCTACCTGTTGGCGAATTGTGAAGTCTGCTCCTCTGAGAAAAAATAATGTATTCACTACTCAAAGAGCATACTGGACGCTAAAGAGGTTATTAAAGATCAGCAGCCAAAAAAACAGAAGCTGCCCCAAGTGTGGGGAAGTTGGCGCAGATGACCTCCACATGTTTCAGCAGCACCCCCAACTCAAGGAATTTTGGAGAGAGACGGGTAAGACCTTATCCAAGTTGTTGGGCCAACAGGTGGAGGGGAGTATTGACCTTGTTATCTTTGGGGTAAGTCAACATATTCCAAAGAACTATAAGCTGAGTAAAGATCAAGAGAATATTCTCGTCATAGTGATACTTTTATCAAGAAGAGAAATATGTATTAAATGGGTGAAAAATATACCTTCAACACATAGTGAATGGCTGGCCTCAGTACAAAGGATAAGCAAACTAGATAAAAGCGGGAATACGGGTAAAAGACATAAATTCTCGAGCATTTGGGAAAAGTCCAACCAACCTAGTTAAAGAAGGGGACATACATGGCAATGTCCAATGATTAGGCAATGCAATAAAGCTCTTAAGTGGGAACTTGAAGGAGTAGTCAGAGTGACTAGCTCCACCCAGATTCGATTTGCAGTGAAACTGGAAAAGAGGGGCCCGAAAGAATAGGGAAAGAGGCAACTCTCAACGCATACGATGTGTTTACCCAGGAGAGATTCCAATAGATGGAACAGAAGGGCAAGCAGGCACCCGACACCTCCAAATCCAAAATATTGCTGAATGAGGACTAAAAAAAAAACAAGGTTTTCAAAAATGGAGTTGAGTGTTTGACTACTCCCTTTCACTGGAAGCTTAATTTTTTTGTTATTTTGGGGTCTTTGTGCATCTTCCTAAGGTCTCATGTAGTGTTGGTTTTATTTTAGAATACTGGTGTGGGTTGAGAAGCTGCTCTGTGACCCTCATGTGATTTGGATATGGCAATGACTGGGGTCGGACCTTTTGCTCCCTTGTACGATGCTTGTGAGGCCCTGTGTTATTTAATTCGACAAGCTGGGTGCGGTGGTGAGCGTATCCGAGCACCTTGTTATCTACAGAAACCCCTTTCCCTCCCGTCGCCCTGCTCCCCCTCAGATCCAGGATGCTTTGGGTCTGCTGCCCTCGGCAGGAATCAGGGATTTCTAACCAGTGACACGCTACTCCCGCTGTTTTAGAGGGACATGATCTGATGAGAAGACTATCTGCTGAGAAGATGTTTGGAAGCATTAAGGGAGAGGAGGAGGCCAAATATCTTGCTTGCGACAGGAGTCAGGTGCGCAGCTGGGACTTGCTGTACTGCGGGTAACAAACTGGGACAGCTGATTGCACTGGTGTATTTCCCTGCTTACTTGGTGCCAAATTGTTGCTTATTCATACAGAGTTCTAAAGGGGACACCATTATCCCAAGTGCACGGAAAATCTGGCTTCTGGCACCAGAGCGTTGCATTGCTTTGGAACTGAAAGGGGGCCTCCACTAGCTGGAGGCCTAAAGATACTGGAGAACGGGGTCCTTTCAATCTGGGGTTTGCTCCAGTGACTTGGCTGAGAGACCTGGATGCCTGTTTTAAAGCACTGGTTGGGGGGTCGCCTGCCCCCCTCGTCAGACTGCTCTCCTCCTATAGCATGCCCAACCACCCCCGCCCTGGTGGTCCAGCAGCAGAGTGGGCCTAGGCACCTTGCAGGCCCCCAAATGGCAGATTTTAGCATGGATTCCTGATCAACAGAACATACGGCAGCACCGAGTACTTCCTGAACATAAGTAAAGGCTTGAGTTTTCTCCTAATGCTGTGTCACTTGTCTTTATGGTTATGTTGAGCTTTCTGAAGTGGGTATGAAGTGGGTGTGTCATATTGGGGGTCTGTATTTGCTACATATTTGGATTTGGCAATTGCCTGAGGGCATTACCTCCCCAGAGACTCACCCCTCCCTGCCTTGTCTGTGGCCCTGGTACTTGCTGGGCTGGCCAACCACCTGGTCCTTGTTGCAGTGGTGTGTTTGCTGACTGAATTCCTTGTGGCTATATGTATGGCATATTCAAGTTGATCAGGCCTGGTTTTGTGCATGGGGATTTTGCAGGGACTGGCCTTGGCCTATCGATCTTTGCTCATGATACACCTTCAGGCGGCATCGGCCGGTCATGTGGCCCATTCGGTGACAGTAGTAACACACTCTGAGGTCTGCCATCTGCCAGCCCCCCTTACCTCTGCAGCTTAGTCTGAGTGGAAACCCTCTGGGGGTGGTGGGGAAACTCCCTTCGAAACTGGTGCTATTTGCATCCGTGTGGCCAGTGCGTCACCCTCAAGGGCAGTCTTTTTTAATTTATGTTGGATCAGTTTAGCTGTGCCTGTTTGGGCTTTCTCCTGTTTTTCCCTGTCCTTTTCCTGTTTCGTCCTGTAGTAATGTAATATGTGGGCCTGTATTTCCTGCCATAATTTGGTGTCTAATTATACTACGCTGTCTAGCCCACTCTGTATTTCGGTGGGCAGTAACTTTTTGAGGATGTTGTAAAAAATGCAACAAGGGGGCTCGTATCGGTCCATGGCTGTCCTGTCTCTTGACCCCAGTGTTCCCTCACTCTGTCCAGAAAGTCAGTCATGATTTCCCCAGGTTTCATGCTTTCTGCCAGTATTAGTCCTACATCTGTGTGGTCAGGGAACATTTCCCTCATGGCCGTCCAGGTCGGATGTCTGAATGAATTGAAGGCAGTCCCGTCATGCTTGGTGTTCCTCAGTGTGACTGCCGGGATGTGGTTGGTATGCTCTCCAATGAGTCTTCTGAGCAGACTCTTGACATCGCCTATTGCCAGGTTTATTCCCACAGTGTTTTTCTCAAAACAAGAGATTTATTTTCTCACTCCGTCCTTCAATGGGGGCAATTTGGTCCTGAGCCCCTCTTTGTACATCTGGGCCCATAGCAAATAGATGGTCCCTGACGTGTCTTTCTGAAACAACTGGCATATATTGGCTTGGAGCCGCTCTGCTGACTTTTCTCCAAAATAGCACTCCCATCTTCTCTGCATGTAGGGGAAGTTCCCCTTGCTTGCCGGATGCAGTCTTCCGTGATGGCCATGTGGTCTGGTTTGAAGGAACCCTCCTTTGGCCTAGGTCTAACATACTGGCCCTCCCTTTCGGTCCAGCGGGCTAGCAGGTGGCAAAATGGGCATGCAAAGACCTCACCTTCCACACTAGATACTATTTGTGTAAGGGTCAGCTTGTTCAACCGGCGCTTTCAAGGGGAGCGACAGACATCCTCGTTGTTGCTCTTCGCGTGCACACGCAAAGGTGCTACTTTGCTTCTCCTATGTTTTAATTGAGCTTGGTCAAGGCTACCCTGATCTCTTATTTCTTGGTCCGCCCCTCTCCTACGCTGATGACCTGGTGGCGTTTCAGCTACCAATAGGGGCCTCCCTTCTGGTTTTATTTTGGCTCATCTTCATGTGGAACCCAGGGCCTAGCTCAGCTCTCCTCCGGGGAGGGTGCATTGCTCTGCTCTCCTGGGGGGGGAGGGGGGGGAGGAGGGAGGGGAAGCTTTCTCTCCATATTAAACCCGTGCCTCTTATCTAACTCCCCTGTAGGATGCCTCCTTTGCTCGGTGCTGCGTGTGGTTCTCCTTGGTAGGAAGTTATCCTCCAGCTCAATTCTTGTTGTTTCTTCCGTTGCCGGAGCATAGCCTGGGGGGTGTACCCTGCAGCTTCCCCCTCAATGTCGGACACCGGAGGGCTGGGACATTTTTCCTCCCTCCACTCGTGGTATCACTATCCAGTAGTGCTACGAACCTCCCAGTTACCTGATAGCACTCTACTGGACGGGTTGGAGTGCAGGCTCCCCTCGCTGCTGGGGCTTGGTGGGTTTCAAACAATGGATGGGAGGTCAAACTTCAGGGAATCCTGGTACCAAACTGGGATGAGGCCGTAATTGTCTGGGTTTGCCCATCTGGCAACCTCCCTTCCTTAGATCTAGTGGTATGCTGCCCATTGGGGATCCCTTCAGGCCCCTCGACCGACGGATTGGTGTAACCCAGTGCAGGAATAGCAGGGATTACAGGCATCAGAGAGGGCACCTCTGGGCCTGTGTATGGTGGGGGAGGTGCAGACACCTTGCTTGCAGGTTCTGAAATAGGAGTGTAGCTAGGGGCCACCTCGAAAACGGCCTAAAGTTCTAACAGTGCCTCTCTTCTAGCCTTCTTCTGCCTTACATACTTGGTCCGAATGTGTGTTCCATTACGTTGGTGTAGAAGGTTCCCTCCTCCGACCAGGGGAACGCATGCATCTTAGTGTGTGCATGCTATTCAAGGCAAAATGTATCTCCCTTTTTAGTCTGTGTGGGGAACCTAGTTTGCATGTAGTTTAACGGCAACTGCATGATGGTTTGGGAACTTTTTAAGGGACTAGTATACTTCTAACTTCGCAAGACTTTTTAGATAATCCTAAATTCTACTCCGATTGTGGGGAAAATATGTACAAGGAATTATGCTGGCAATAACTTCTTTACTATGAGCTCAGTTTTAGATAAAAGATGCAATAAACAAACTTAGTACATAAACCAACACATATGATAAATAACAACCTGTAAGAAAGTGCAATGGTTAATTCAAAACATTATGAATTGTTTTTTAGCAGAGGAACTGCATAATGTGAACAAATTACGACTTTTTCATATGCACAAAGAATCGTTAATTGGGCATAACATTCAACATAGAACACAGCTGCAATCATTTATCAACACCACAACATCAAGAAACAATGCATCAATTGAAAACGCCACAATAGAAGTAAAAACAAAAATGATGACTTTGTCCAAAAACTCTTAGCTCGCTCCTAGAGCATGCTGCTCAATGACAAGGGGAGGCTCTACACAGTACATGGAACTAAGTGAGCACAACAGTCTGTCAATATCGGCTCTGGGACAAAGATAGCAACACTTTACATGGAGAAGAAGGAGTGACTCGACAACTACAGACCCTCCTTGGCCAAGCACAAGCTGCACCTTACTCTCCAAGGACCAAATTTTTCCCTAACGTCTGAATTACACCCTATGTTACACCCAAGGGTCATGTGTATAAGCTGTGTCACGCCCAGTGGTCCAAGTGAATACCACCTCTCATTTCTTACAGATACCACCAGTGTTAACCGAAAGCACTAAGAAAACTCCTTTAGACTAAAAAATTAAGCACAAGATGCTGGCTCTGTATAACACCCAGAGCTTATGCGTACCGTCTTTATCATGCCCAGTGGTCCAAGTGGCGAGGACCCACCCCTGTATCACATCCAGGCATCAAACGTACCCTCTGTGTCTTGCCCAGCAGTCCAAGCGCTCCCTGTGTGCCGTGGACTAGAGCCTCTAGCCCATAGGGAGGTTTGTGGCAATTTGCGTAGACTGGAGGGACTCCAGGGTTCTTGGAGGCCTCAAATGGTTCAGGAGAGACAGCAGGTCGCAATCATCTAGTCCTTCACCTGGTGGCAGGGTTTGTGCCAGTTTCTTTCTGCAGCAGGGCTCATTTCTTGGTCCAGCAGTATGTCTTCTTCTGTTTCTTCTTTTTGCTTGTCAAATCTGTGGATTAAGGTTCAGGGGTGCCCCTAAATATTAGTTTTAGGGTTGTTACAGGGGTCAGAAGGTAGTAGCTTATGGGTTACTTACCTTTAGAGTGACTACACCCTTTATATGTCCACTCCCTCTGGCTAGGGGGCATACCCCTAACCCTAATGGCTAAAATCTTCCAAAATAATATGAAGGATTTTCAAATGAGGTGGTCACTTCAGCTCTGGACACCTTACTGGTGGTCCTGACTAAGAGGAGACACACCTCTCCTGCTTGTAAATTTTCCTGCAGACCCTGTTGCCAAAAGTGGGTCTTGGACCTGGGGTGACAGGCATCTCCACTAGCAGGAGAGGCCCTGGTCAGCATACCAAAGGGCAGTAAGCCTTTGAGGCTCACCGCCTTTCTATGCTGTACCTGCTTGGGGGTAGGTGTGAAGCCCCTCCACCCAGAGCAAACTTTGTTTCTGACCCAAGAGAGCATAAGGCTCCCACCTCAGAGGGTCAGAAACATATCTAGAAGTGGCAGGCTGGTGCATACCAATCAGGCACAGACTAGTGGTTTGGTAGGTTTACAGGCGGCACCTCTGAGGTGCCTTCTGAGTGCATTTATTAATTAATCCAACACTGGCATCAGTGTAGGTTCAATCCTCTGAAATGTTTGGTACCAAGCATCTTGGAATTTGGTGAAGCCATCATGGAGCTGTGGACTTGTATTGACAAGCTCCCAGCTCATGTACTCAGTATGGCTTCACCGTGCACTTATAATGTCTATGAATGGACTTAGACACTATAGGGGAATATCTGCTCAAGCAGTTATGCCCTCACATGAGATATAGTGCACTCTTTCTTCGGGATGTATGGCCTGCTGAAGGGGTGACTTACCTATGCATCTTGCAACACTGGTAGGCCTGGCACACAGGGATGAGTGCCAGGTCGACTCTTCACCTCATCTAACCAAAACACGCAGGCTGCGGTGGCAGTATGTTTGTGTTTGGTGAGGGGTCTCTTAGGTTGGCACAATACAAACTGCAGCGCTTGGAGCCTCTCTCTGGGCACAATCCCCTTGGTACCGCTGGTTCCTTTTGCAAGGGACTTATATGTAGGTCAGAGGTGTGCCAATTGTGGAAACAAAGGCACAGTTTTGGGAAAGAACACAGGCACTAGAAACCTGGTTAGCAGGAACCCAGTGCACATTTGGTCAAAGATGCAT
The DNA here is from genome assembly GCF_964204655.1 of Triturus cristatus. Classification (NCBI taxonomy): domain Eukaryota; kingdom Metazoa; phylum Chordata; class Amphibia; order Caudata; family Salamandridae; genus Triturus; species Triturus cristatus. The sequence continues at coordinate 662,638,352 of NC_140581.1, read as the reverse complement.
CAGAGTCAGGCAACACGTGGGGGAAACTGCAACAGAAACCCACTTTACTACCGTCTTGATCTTGACAGTGGGTACGTGTGCAGATGTCTGACATGGGGAGTGCGTGATCACTGCGTGTAGTGTGCATGCTGGGTTCAGATTGGCTAAGTGTTCCTAATTTAGTGTGGCATCTGACTTTATGGTGTTTTGTTAACGCGCCCCCAGCCAAACGTGTTTTCTTGGGGCCAATCTCCTAAGACCATTGTCATGTCACTGCCTCTCTTTGGGATCAATCTGGGTTTTCCTGTTCTCGCGTTTGTCTAAAGGTTACGTGTCACCCCACCTGTGATTGGTCAATCAGTTTCTTCACTCCTAGGTAGCAGGGCCTGCCTGACCATGTATTTTTGACTCAGGTTGATGGGGAGGTCATATTGGGTGGATTCGACTACAGCAATACAAGTTCATTGTTATACATACATATAGCATGGCGTACATCGACATTGTATTTTTTTTATATGAATAGGTCCGTTCTGAAGCATCCTTCGCAGAGGGTAAGAGATTACATCTGAACCTATAGCCACCTATCATAAAAATATTAAATCCGCTCGCAAGCTACACATCGCTCATCAGCTGGAGCATGCGGGGAATAATTCTAGGACCCTTTACCAGATTCTGAAGTCTTACACCAATCCCAGGGCATGCGAAACTGTGGAAACTTGCTCTCAGTCACTTTGCGATAATAAAGCTTCCTTTCTTACCCAGAAAATCGAAGCCATCTACCAGAAAATCACCTCATCCAAGGATATCTCACTACACCCTACTACAGTATCTTCTACCTCCCTTGACAACGCCTCGCAGCTCCTCTGCTTTCCCTCACTCACTCCAGCAGAGGTTGAATCCCTCCTCACCAAAATTAAATCTGGATCCCCTTCTGATATCATTCCTGCAAAAATCTCTTCCGGACTTTCTGCACAGCTAGCCACACCTATCTGCACCATTCTGAATAGCTACTGAGGGTGGGCAGACTCCCTGCAGAATGGAAAGCTGCTCAAGTTGTACCCATCCGTAAACATCTTAAGATCCCTGCCACGGAGTTGTCCAATTACCGTCCCATTTCTCTGCTCCCCCTACAAAGCAAACTTATTGAAAAACACATAAACAGACACCTGGCCAATTTTATTGAAACCTCTCAATGCCTTGATGTCTCCCAGTCAGGCTTCCGGGTCAAACACAGCAGCGAGTCCGCCTTAATCGAGGTTACGGACAATATCAGAATGGCCTTGGATAATGGTCAGGCAGCACTGCTGGTGCTGCTTGACCTATCGGCAGCATTTGACACCATCTCTCACCATAGCCTACTGGAGAGACTTCGGGGCATTGGAGTACAGGGGGTTGCTCTAAAATGGTTGACTGATTTCTTGACCGACTGAACCCAGACAGTCACACTGGGAGCTTTCAGATCTAATACCACCAAAGTAACCAAGGGGGTACCGCAGGGCTCATGCCTGAGCCCCATTCTCTTTAACATTTGTTACTCCCTTGGCTAAACTCATGAGGAATTTAGGGTTCAGTCCCATCTGAATGCCGATAAATTGGAGATCATGCTGTTTGGAGGAGCAGCCATAAGCTGGACTCCCAGGTGGTGGCCGGAGGAGTTGGACGCGGCTCCCTCTCCCAAAGAAGTAGCCAGGAATCTAGGATTCCGAATCAACCACAATCTTACATTTGAGGCCCACGCCACAACCATTGCTGGCACCTGCTACCATACACTTAGTCTACTCAGAAGAGTTTTTCCTCTACTTCCTTCCTCGACTAAAACAACTTTGATGCAAGCCCTGGTATTAAGCCGCCTGGACTATTGTAACGCACTATTTGCTTCGGCAAACGAGGCCTCCCGAAACAAGTTACAGGTTGTACAGAATATGGCTGCTCGACTCGTTGCCACCGCCCCTCCCAGAACGGCTTCCATCCCCCTTCTTAAAAAACTCCACTGGCTCCCTGTGAGAAAGCGGGTGAAGTTCAAGATCGGCTGCATTGTTTATAAAGCCCTTAATGGTCAGGGGCCTACATATTTGTCCAACAAACTCATCAAGTACACTCCCCCGCGTACCCTTAGATCAGGGTCCAAGCTACTTCTGTGCACTCCCAGAATCAAAAAGGATCGCAAGGGTGGCAAAGCTTTTTCACATCTTGCCCCTACTTTCTGGAACGAACTGCCCCTCCAGCTTCGCGAGTGTCAGAGCCTCCCTCTGTTCAGGAAGTTTCTAAAAACCTTTCTCTTCTGATCCTCCGGGTCTGGCTGAAGCACTCCGTCCTAAGCGCAGAGGTACCCCTCTTGGGGTGATTCAGCGCTATAGAAACATATAAATATCAAATATCAAACCATGAAAGATTATCTTTTAAAGCATTTGGTGTATGGCAAACTAAGGAGAAGCATAAAAAGATAACCTCATTGCCCTGCCACTGACAGGGTCTGGCCTATTACCTATTTTATATGTCCCAACTGTGTCAGTCGTAAGGTGGCCTCAGAGGCAATCCTGCGGAAGCCACTTTTTGCAATAGTTAGTACACTAGGAAAGGTGAATATTTATTTGTATAGCTCTTTATGGCTCCCAGAATGCTATTTTTGTGAAACAGCTATCCTGAATGGGTGCACTTGGCACCTCAGTCTCATAGTTTTTTAGTTAAAAAGGATTTTGCAGTGCTAACGGGTTTATTAACACAGGTATCTGAAAGGAGTGAGAGGTGCTGGTCACTTGCACCTCTGGGTGTGACACAGATTGAACGCTTGACCCCTGTGTGTGACACAGGGTGTAATTTGGACTTATTGGAAAACTTGGACCCAGGAAATTGGGCATCACTTGTGTGTGGCCAAGACGGGCTGGTGTTTCCCAAGTTAATACGTTGGTTGTCTGTGACTACCACCTTTGTCTAGGAGAGGATAGTGGCAGACTATCCAGTTTATTTAGGAATGTGTTCCACGCTTTGTCTTCTCCTGCTATTCATGAAATGTGATGAAACGTAACCATTTTTTGACAAAGTAATTTTTTCTGTCGACCATTGCTGAAATATTATATATTGAATATTGTATGTGATGGTATTGCATAGATTGTCATTGAAAACTGTATTGTGTGAAAATTGAATTTATGCAGGTTTTGCTCTAACTTATTACACATTCGTCCTGTGTTACAATACTATGTATGCTATCTTAACTTGTTTCATACAAATGCTCGTTTGAATTGCTGTAAGAAATTGCAAGTGCTGAGCTCATAGTATGGAAACCTGTAAGAGTGCACCATGTACAGATTGCCCCTACGATTCGACAGACCAAATAACTTCAATTGTATTATCCAAATTATTAAATTGCCATGGATTCCCCACTAAAGCAAATGGAAACTAAGTTCTCCAAGCAGATAAAAAGAGTAAATAAGTTCGCCAAGAGTGGCATTCATACACGAAGGCACACACATTTCCCTGGCCTAAAGAGGGATCATTTGATACAAATGTAATTGAGCACACTAAAACACATATAAAAAATAAATATGCAGGTTAAAAGAGAGACAAGAGGGAAGCAGAGATAGGTACAGGGGGCAGCACTGGGATGAAATGGAGGTAGCTGAAAGGCTACTGGCAGGGCTCCGAGTCACACCGTCCGGTCGTCAAAGGAGAAGGGACCGATCAGGAAATCAGGGATCAAGGCAATCTGGTGCTCACCCACCCGCGATGCAGAAAAAAATAAGATGGCACCTTTACATGCACACGAGAAGAGCAGCAACGATGACACATGCTGCTCCACAAGGGTACATGGCAAAGATTGGCCTACCCTCAAGGAGATAATAGCAAAAAAGGAAGGCAAGTGCTTTGTGTGCCCATTTTGAGATCTGTTAGCAGAGTGGACTGAAGAGAAAGACCAATATGACCAGTCTTGGCCTAGGAAGGGATCATTTGAGCCCGAGGAAATAGCAATAGCAGAGGATTGCATCCGACATGAAGAAGGAACCCCCAACTGGAACTTCCCCTACATGCAGCAATGCCTCGCACAATGGGAACACTATGTTAAGGATAAACCTGTAGGGCTATCCAGGTTGAAAATGCGCCCACTACAGCAGAAGGATGCAGCAGGAATTATATACGTGCCATAGGCGATATTAGTAGTCTGTTCAGCAGCCTAATTGGGGAACAGACAAACACAGTGTTCGCCCAAGCCAGCATTCCAGCAATAACGTTAACAGTGGCCCAGTATGATGAGGGCTGCATTTAATTTGTACCGTCACCGGATATGGACCGCCCTGAGGGAAATATTCTCTGACCGCCCAGATGTAGGGAGGCTAATGGCGGAGACCACGAAGCAAGAGCAAAGCATAAGTGAGCTACTGAATAGAATGAGGGAACAATGTGGACAAGAAACAGGACAGCCGTGGATTGACACAGGACCACAAGTCACATTTTTATACAACATTCTTAAAAAGGGGTTACCCACTGAGATACAGAGCTGGCTGGACAGCGTAGATGGTCTAGATGCCAAACCCTGGCGGTAGATAGAGGCACATATGCTCCACTACCACAAAAAGAAGCAAGTGAAGGATTGAGAGAAGCAGGAGCAGGTCCAAAGTTACACCGTAAAACTTGTCCAATACAAATTGAAAAATACCGTCCTTGAGGGGTCAGCGATGGCTGCAACCATGCGGATGGCACCAGCCTCATTGGGGGCTCCTTCGTAAAACTCCAGAGGGTTCCAAACAGACTATGGCAGTAGAGCAATGGAGGATGGCAGCAACCAGACCCTCGGGAGTGCTACTATTGTCATAGGCCAGTTCACCTGGCAGAGAGATGCCGGTTAAAGGCATACCATGAGCAACAAAAGCAACGGTGGTCAATGAACCAGGGCTAGCCACCACAACCCCACACCAACATATCTCCTCAACACCAAGCAAAGGGGTATCAGAATGTATAATTCATAACCAGCAGGAAGGCCTGCTGGTCACCACACAACCGCAGCTGGGATCCAGCAATTGGGCGAGCATATGGCAGCAGTAGCTACAGATAGGGAACCTAAAGCTACAGGGAGTTAATTTTTTTTTACTTTCATCCAGAAATTGAGAGCGGCTGAGAGCTGTGTCGATCAGGGGCCCACACCACTATCAATGCCATTAGCTATCCCGCGTGTCCTCACTTGGCGACTACCAGTTGCAGCTTTAAGGGACCAGGTGTTCCGTACTGAAATTCAAACCGCCATTGTTGATTATTTCGCATTAAACAAGGGCTCAATCAAGTCCCCACCAGTGCTCTAGGAAGCATTTAAAGTAGTTATTAGAGGTGTATGCATTGCCAACCAGGTGTGGGTTCTTAAGGCGATATGAACTAGACTAACTCAGCTCAAAGGCAATCTGAGGGCATTAGAGCTAGAGTATTTCAATTCCTGAGCCCCAGCCACTATGGAACTCATACGAGTAAAATTAGTCGAATTTAACGATGAAGCACGACATGAACTGAATTATTTATCTCATGAGGTGACTGCCAGCAGATATTGGGAGGGAGAACATACTGGCAGGACTCTTGCCACTATGATCGGACCACACAAAGCCCATGCCTATGTTGTAGAACTCCTAGACCAGTATGCGGAATGTCAAACTACTCCTACTTCAATTCTCAACACGATGACAGCCTATTACTCAAAACTCTAACAAACTAAATCTCAAATGTCGGGGAGCGCTAGGTGGTGCACGAGCGGAATGGCTGACACTTTGGGAGGCTCCCACAGCCCGGTTCCATAATCCATCACTAATCCTATTCCCAATGAGGTGAAATACTAGAAGACATAGGTGGTATGTTCATTAACCATCCAGGCATTCAGCGGTGCAGAGATCCATGACGTGGGTGTCGTCTGGCGCTCGGAATTGCGGAGAGAAGGTGTTGCCCGGAGTGGTGGCTGCAGCATCTGGAACTGCTGAGCGGCGGAGCGACATACGCGAGGGTCGAGGCTCCCACGATGCGAAAGGCCCACGGTGGTGAGGGGGATCGCCCAGTGACGGTCTCCCACGGCAAGACATCGGTTACTGGCTGCCGCCGCTAACAGCTATATCCCTCAAGTAAGAGCGGCGAGTGGTTGTGAGGCCGGGTTTCGGGCAGCAGACATAAATGCGACTGTGAGGGAGAGCTGCGCAGACGCACACTGCACGGAGGGACGCGGTGAGAGAGGGCTGCGATCCTCGTAAGACACTGAGGCCTGAGAGCGGGAGCGGCTAAGGAGCCCATGTGTACACTATCTCCTTACTAAATCACCTGGTGCTCGCTCATTCATAGAGCTCACAGACCTTCAGAGAAGCCGGTGCAAGGTATGAGCTGGGGGAGGAGATCGTTGATACGAAGGGCAGCAAAAATTAGACAAAGCATTGCAACGACCCCGAAGTGGAAAATCATTTGAATACTGCCCCAGGCTGCCCATGTGTACACCATACCTGGGGGGGAAAAAAGAAAAAAAAAACTTCAACTGTCTTTCAAGGGGGTCTGCAGCGGGAATAAATAAATAAGGTGGAAGCGCGCATTGTAATAAACGTATTGTGGGGCTGCTGGCAGATACTTCTCCCTGGCCATGAGCAAGTGGGAAACTGGCCTGTAAAGCACGGAGTGAAAGGAGGCAATTTTGCTAAAGTGCCCGAACTGTGACCATAGCAGTACTCGCTTCCCCCCTCGTACTCCCCCTTGCAGCCACATACATTCAACCTGCACAATCTGAAACTGCGCCCTTAGCAAGTCCCCTATAGAGCAGCTGAGGAGCAAGGGTGAACAGATCTGCACATTGCTGAAGGAGAGTGGAGGTTGAGGCACTAGACGCAACCTAATTATTTCATAGCGCAGGCATAGTGCCCACACCAGTGCAGATAGACATCAATAAAGACAGAGCCAAGATGGGGAAAACAGATGCCCACCAATCGCGACTGACATTCGAAGGTAAGAAGTCCACGAAACAGCAATCAACGGAACTGGACAGTGCAACGGAAATTCCGAAGCAGGAACACCAGCCATCATCAGGAGAAGACCTACACTCGATTCTGCTGTAAGTTCGGCAAGGATTTGCAACCATCGCGGACAAAATGGACACGATGAGCACGCGCATTGATGCGATAGCCCATAGGATAGAAGGACACGAAACGAGCCTAAAGGAAGCGGAACAACGCATTTCAGATGTCGAGGATACCACAGCCCAGGTGCAAAAAACGATGGCGCAACTGGATAAGGTGCTCAAGGTCATAGCGGCCAAGAGCGAGGACATAGAAGCACGAAGCAGACGGAACAACACATGCGTTTTGGGTATACCAGAGAGTACAAATACGGGCAAGATGGAAGAATATATCGAGAAGCTGTTGGTGGCAGTGGTGGGGGCTAAACTACTGCCTCCCCATTTCATAGTGGAAAGGGCCTATCATTCCCTCGGGCCGAGGCCGCCCCCCTGGTAGCACACCCAGACCCATAATTGCTCGATTGTTAAATTATAGAGATAGGGATACTGCACTAAGGATCGCCAGGGAGAAAAAACAGCTGACTTATGAAGGACTATCATTTACCATGTATCCCGATTTCACACTGCATGTGCAGGAAGAACGCCGCAAGTTTATGGCAGTGAAACAAAAACTAAGACAAACCCAGATTGACTATGCCCTATTATACCCAGCTTGCCTACGAATTTCACAAAGCCTCAACAAATCGAGGATTTTCTGAAGCAACATAAAAAAAACAAGAAGGCATGCAGGGACGCCGGACGGCTCCCCCCGATCTCATTCGCCGGAAATAAATTGAATACCGCTGATGATTGCCAACAGTCACCGACAAGACATGTTTCATGCCTGACTGACACGGTCACGATCGTTGGATACTTCAACATGACCATGAAATAAGATATAGTACACAGGAGAAAGAACACGAGTGACGTAACATACTCTGAAGGGAGTACATAATCACTCTGAAACAGGACACCCTCGAACTCTACCCAGGGACAAGTAACTCGCTATACCACACCTGGACTGATAAGAGGTATTCGTGGGTCACCCAGGTGCATTCCCCAGTTGGGAGATCCCCCCTATTGTTTTTCGTAATGTTTTTGCTTCCTCAAAATCACTTCCCAAGTTCTCAATGGGAAACTATGGACCTAATTGTTAGGATGAAGGAGCAAAGGGGTGTTGGGGAGGGGGAGGGTTAGCTATGACTGACATGTTTGGGATGTTTCAGTGGGAGGGGGAGGTGGGGGAGACTAACATTCACAGTGAAACAATTGCATGATTTACTGATGGTAAACATATCTCTTTATGTACAAGAATGCCAATGTACGCGTATACTCAATTTACTCAAGTGATGTTGTGGAATGTCAGGGGGCTCGGAGACGCAAGGATGCGTAGACAAGTCATGGCCTATCTGGATAGACAGCAGATACACGTAGCTTTGCTGCAAGAAACCCATATTAATCCAAAAGCTTTAAACAGCTTCGCCAGCAAATGGGCCAGCTGTCGCCTATTTTCATCCTATTCATCTTATGCTCGTGGCACAGCAATTTTGTTTAAAAAACAAACTCCTTTTGAAATGGCGGGGGTGGTAATGGATCCACAGGGTTGCGTTGTCATTACATGGGGACGGCTTAGCAGGGAATCAGTTACTGTTGCGAATTGTTATGGGCCTAATACGGAGAACCCTGAATTCTTCACTAATATATGGGGCAAAATACTGAACATCGGCTCCACTCATATTATTTGGGGCGGTGATTTCAATGCCGCCATGAACCCACTCCAGGACAGATCTAATGTGGCTACACATCATTACACCAACGCACAAGAAGCGCTGTGCGGTACCATTGCAGAAGGTGGGCTGATAGATAGCTGGAGGTATACACACCCACAGAGACAGGAAGGCACACACTTTACGTCCCATAGAGGGACATGGGCACGGATAGACTATTGCCTGCTTTCAAAGGGATTAGCTCCAGCCATATGCAATGTGTTACACTTAGCTCGGACGTTTTCAGATCATTGTACGGTGAAGGTGTCGCTCACTCCTCCGGGTTGTGATAGACCCAGACCGAGCTGGAGACTGCAGCCCACAGCCTTGCTGGATGTAGTCTTTCAGGCAGAACTGGGAGAGGAAATCAAGGACTTTTTTTATCATAAACAAGGGGACCATGGATAGCGTTGAAGTGATATGGGAGGCTTTTAAAGTGACGATAAGGGGCTTTTGTATGTCAAACAGTTTTGGGGTGTTGAAAGACTTGTAGAACACATTACACAAACTAGAACGAGAATTACAAGGACTGGAGAGACAAATGGGGAAAGGAGAAACAGGGCAAATGCAAACAGAGTTCGCAGGAGAAATTATCTGACTATGAGGAAACGGCACTCAGAGAATCAAAATTCAGAGGCCGGTACTGGGTAGCCCGTAAATATGGAGAAGGAGAGAGGCCGGGTAGGGCGCTTACTGAAGTGACACGATGCCCACGCTTCAATGCTTACATTTTAAAGATACAAGGACCTGGGGAATTACCGCAGCGAGACACACTGACCATCTTAGACACGTTCATCGCACATTACAGGACCCTATATACATCCGAGAGACAAGAAACTCCAGACTTAGATGAATTTATGGGAGATATAGCACTTGAATGGCTTAGCGATGCACAAAGGGAATTCCTAATGCACCCTTTGGAGGTCGATGAAATTAGAGATGCCATTATGCAATTAAAGAACGGGAAGGCTCCAGGCTCTGATGGCATACCGGCAGAATTTTATAAAAGTTACATCGACATCATGGCACTAGTGTTAAAAGAGGTATACGAAGAATCCCTAGAGGTAGGCATCAATGAGGGAAGCAATAGTTACATCACTGCTGAAGCCCGGAAAACCCCCTGAGTCCTGCGACTCATATCGGCCATTATCACTGATAAATTGCGACACACAAATCTTAGCAAAAACATTGGCTAATCGATTAACTCCATTAATGGACAAGCTAATACTTCCCGGCCAATCAGGGTTTGTACCAGGCAGGAACACATCCCACAACCTCAGAACCTTATTTTCCCTCATCCAGACAGTAGCCCCTGAGTTCCCACTCGCCGCAGTATTTCTAGATGCCACCAAGGCGTTTGATTCAGTGGAGTGGGATTATCTGTTTGGGCACTTACAAAGAATGGGCTTCCCGCTTCTGTATCTGTCCTGGATTAAATTGCTATACCACCACCCTACCGCCAAGATTCTGATTAATGGGCACCTTTCCCAGCCGATAACAATCTCGAGAGGCACCCGTCAAGGGTGTCCATTATCCCCACTATTGTTCGCTATAGCTGTAGAACCTTTAGCTTCCAGGTTACGTCAGGTCCACAAAGACAAGGCATTCCGCTGCTGCCAGCGTTAAATATTAATCTCATTATATGTGGATGATATGACGCTATACATCAGAGACCCCATGCAAAACATGAACCCTATACTGCGAGAATTTATTAGATTCGGCAGGTTGTCAGGTATTAATATTAACTGGGGGAAATCACAAGTTTTTCCTCTTACACCAGCAGTACCCAGATTTCCACTTGATTTCCCACTGGACTGGTGCGATACCGACCTACGATATCTCGGAATACAGGTCACCAGAGACAAAGAAGAAACAATAAGGGCAAATTATGGTACGGCTATCACTCTGCTTAACACCAACATTACACGGTGGATCGCATTACCACTTTCGTTAGCGGGGAGGGTTTCCCTCATAAAGATGATTATACTCCCGCAATTTCTTTATCTGTTTCTTAATATCCCATACCATCCCAGACGGCATTTTTTTCAGACATTACGTTCTGAATTGATCAGATTATTTTGGGGAGGGAAACAACCAAGACTTAAATGGTCGACTTTAACGCGACCCTATGATCAAGGGGGTTTTGATGTTCCTGACTTTGAACTCTATTTTTTAAGCGCACAGGCGCACTATGCCTACTATTGGATACATCCCCCTCGGTACATGCCACAAATAGCTGTAGAGGACTGGCTGGCAGACCCAATACCACTGAATGGCTTGATATATGGGCCTATGCGCACACGCACAACCCCACCCACTACTATCTCAGGTACGGTTGATACGTGGAACCAGATAACATCTTTGTTGGCCTTGCCTGTCCTTTACTCCCCTCGACTCCCACTGACTTATCACCCTAATCTATCTTTGCTGCAAGAAAAAGGATTCTTGGGGCTATGCCAACGAGCTCACATTCACACGTGGGGAGATCTGTTCAACGCTGGGAAGCTCCGCACTCTAGAGCAATTTTTACGGAATATACAATATACACAATTGGATGTATTCCTTTATATACGTCTATGACAGGGAATACGATCAATTATTCTGTATTTCCCGCAAGAACCCTTAAGTCTCATCCCGCTGCACCACATGCTAGGATCCATTGATGGAAAGCATCTAGTATCAGCACTATACACCAACATACGATCACACAGGGAAGGAATCAATAGCCCGTCTCGTGTGCAATGGGGGGAAGATATAGGGCGAGAAGTCACCGACGAGCAGTAGAAATATTGCTGTCTCCAAACAGCACAGATCTCAGCAAGTTGTAGGCTACGAGTGATACACTATAAATACCTGCATCGCTTATACTATACACCGATCAAGAAATACAAATTTAAGTTAGCAGAAACTGATAGATGTGAGCGATACAAACAATCAGGAGCAGGGTTCTTACACCTAGCATGGGAATGCCCGAAAATACATGAGTATTGGGAACAGGTGTAAGTGGTACTCGAAAAGATGACTGACAGAATAATAGAAAGAGACCCTCTGCTTACACTCCTAGGATACACGGCACAGATACCTAACGCTCATAGGAAATTCCTTGCTATATCACTGTTATTAGCCAAATGAGAGTGGCATGTCGATGGGGAAGGGGCCGAGCCCCGAAATTCAAAGAATGGTTGACAGACCTAACATATTGCCAAGAACAGACTACCATCTATGCTGAGACAGTACCGCATACCTCCAAGCCTAAAGATATATGGAAACCTCTCCAGGGGTACCTACTATCACAAAACTCCGCAGACACGCCTCCTACTCCAATTGCAATTACATAAACAACGTCGGGTATGCTTTATTAGTTGCTCTGTCATCAATAATACCAGCCCACCAAGACTGCCAGATCTGACGGCCGCATACATACCGAATGTTGTCAACAGAAGATAAGTCTGCCTATATTTAGTCTTTCATAACTGACAAATTCCTCCTGGTCCCCGTATAACAATGTATTTCTCTGTGTCCTGTATACCCTCTGTCAATACTGTGTGATCAACAGGATTGTTTCATCGAATATGTTGTAATTATGGTACTTGGCTGAAGAGACTATTGTGGCTATATTGTAATTCACTGTACACTGCATTGGTACACATTGTCATGCTATATGTTAAAATTACAAATAAAGTTATTTAAAAAAACTAAATCTCAAACGTCCAACAAACAAATTAAGGCATACATGGACTCTATACAATTACTATGGCTAGAAAGAGGTCTTGCAAGTAATAGGCAGTCTTCCTAATGACAAGGCACCCGGTTTAGATGGACTTATGACTAACGTTTACTAGGAGTATGCCACCATATTAATCCCCCACCTTTTATCCATGTTTCAGGCCTCTGTGGAGACAAATACACTGCCTTTGTCACTCCGCGAGGAGGTTATTGTTACCATTCTTAAGCCCGGCAAACCCACAAATCACTGCGATTAATACAGGCTGTTATCTATGATAAATGTGGATAAGAAAATACTGGCCAAACTTTTTAGATGGCCCTTCCTGTTTACCCTGCTTCGACACCTGGGGCTGAGCCAGAGGTTTGTGAACCTTAGTCAGCTTTTGTACACTTCCCTCACTGCTAGACTGTGAGTGAACGGGATGCTATCCAATAATTTCCCGATTACACATGG